>NC_137459.1:137964133-139286633 GCF_964235325.1 Thermobia domestica | reverse complement strand
ACCTCGAAATGGCAAGCTTATTTCATAACGAATAAGCTTGCGATACTTCATAATGACAAGGAGAGGCTATGAGGTTCATATCCATTTTCATTTACTGTGCACGCTGACACCTTCAGGTAAATGTTTCTGTTTTATTATAATTGTGCGCACGCACTTGTTAATAACTCTATTCCTGATTATCATTGTTATAAATAGTATTTACTCGTTTCTTTGATTACGCTTCACTTTTAATGGTAAATGATAAAAGTTAGCAATGCGTCATATAAAATAATGTATAATGTTGTGATAGTATACATGTGTTTAGAAGAAGCTAAAGTTAATCTCTCACAGAGAACGGTTCACTTCTTCCTACAACGTACACAAATTCAACTTATTTTGCTGAGCTGTTTGCAGATATTTTTCTTAGATATAATCGAATGTTTGTTGCTGCATTCTTGATTTCTTTCTCGGATCATATACATGACACCTTCTTAGTGATGAGCAAATGCAAGACCAAGACCAAGACCTGGGTGGTCTTGGTCTTGGTCTTGCACTGGAACCCTTGGTCTTGGTCTTGCACACCAAGTCTTGGTCTTGGTATTGATCTTGCTTGCAAGTCTGGCAAATCTTGCTTTTAAGAAATCTTATGCTTTTCACAGGTAAATTTTAGTCTGGATATAAGGGATAACAAATTCTACAATGCGCCAATAGTAACGAAAACACAATGTATGTTTCTAAATGTAATATGGTTTACCTTCGCGTAAGTATGGTGATAGTGTATAACATAGGCGATGAAATGTTTTTTTTTCTTTCTTTCTCAATGGGTGCCCACGCTTCACTACTTATAAGATAAATCACAATGTTCCGTAATATTTTTATAATTTTAACAGATCCAATACTCCACTGCTTCCCAAACTGGAGAGGCTACCCCTGAGACGCATGAAAGAAAATCAAGACGACTGCTGAAATACCATGAATTGCAAAATTATTTGTACATTCCAAATGCGTCAGTTCTTTTTCTTTTTCAATCAGGATTAGATAATCTTTGTATGGAACAAATTTCCAATTAAAAACTGAGATTTTGTTTTACTGATTCCAATATGTACTCTATGGGGAACAAACATGGACATTACGCAAAAGCGAAAACAAAGGGAGGCTTTCGAAACGTGAGCATGGAGAAAAGAAAGAGAGAATTAGCTGGGTTGAACGGCAAACGAATGATGTGTTAGAAATAGTAGCAGTAGGGAAGAAAAGAAGAATTTTAGATGTAATTAAGAGCAGGAAGATGAATTGTTTGGGACATTGGTTGATGAGGAACTGTATGAGGGACGTGCTAGAGGGTATGTTGGAAGGAAAGAGAGGGAGGGGACGAAGAAGACCGGTTGAAGGAAGGTATTAAAACAGAAAATTGCTGCGTCAGGACGAAGAGACTAGCTGAGTACCACTAGTATATCGAAGCTTCTCAGTTGCAGTAGCAATATTTGGCAAAAGAAAGATAGAGAAAATTAAAGTAATAATGAATGTAATCAAACCTCTTAATATTTTAGAATAATTTGAGTGAAAACTGAAACTAGCACAATTGTCTAGTTTTTTTTGTGTGTGTGTGTGTGTGTAAACTCATTTTATATAGATATGTTTGACCTATATTAAAAATACAAAATTACGGCATCGAAATATAAGTTATTTGAAATAACTTATAAAATCACTCTTACTTTGCGAAAATGGATTGCTTATTGTTGCATAATGTTATATCGTTCAGTCCTCGATGTGAAGTATAGCTAAGGAGCCTAAAAGTTATATTGATAAACAATTATTCAACGTATAAGCACCGTGCCATGTAACCAAACTTGCTGTTACATGCACTAAGTTTTTGTCAATGTCCTGAAAATGTTATTTCGATATTAATTTTAAGAGCATACGTTAAAAATTTTCAACGAATGCTTGATCCTCGGAGCCAAGGCCATACCAATGTAGTCCGCACCTGTGGTGTATGGAATTACAGATGTTCAATACTACACTTCTCTTTAGTTTTGGAAGAACACCACTAATATGTTTTGAAATGAAATGAACTATCTAGTTTAACATCCTACGATTATGTACCGAAGCTAATGTGGACAGTGATGATAAATAAATGAAATGGTGGCATGAAGAAAATAGGGGGAAACAGAATTCTGAGAACGATGTTTTTCTGCCAAATATGCTCACATGGCGCAAGCTGGGATCGAACGAGGGACACCACGCACCACAGATGAACGCTCTATCACTGATCCGCTACTTGTGCAAGACTCTTGCGCAAGAGTCTTGGTCCTGGTCTTGGTCTTGGTCTTGGTCTTGCTATTGCTCTTGTTTTTGCACCCCTTTGTCTTGATCTTGGTCTTGCATCGGGATTCATGGTCTTGGTCTTGCATGCAAGAATCTTGCACAAACTGCAAGACCAAGACTCTTGCGCTTATCACTAATGCTTTTTTACCTCTGCTTGATTGTCACATATCTGGGCACTCCTCTAAATTACGGCAGAGTTCCATAGTCAATTTTGTATCACTTTGTAAGCCAATTATGCTATGTCGATTCATCTAAGGCTTTATCAATGCTTTTGCTATTGAAATAAAAAACAATCACCTTTAGTCGGTAGTAGTTACATTCGAGTTTGGATGGCTGTTAGTCCATATGCTGCCACTCCACAAGCATTCAGAAGATTCATAAAATAAGCAAAATTATATATGTTCGTTTTCCTCTAGCATGTATAGTTGTGAACCATTAAATCGAAGGAATCAAGCAACCTTTTTGTTTCGTTGTAATATACAGGGTGTTTCAAAGCAACACGACAAAACTCTGGAGGAGATTCCTGACACCAAGATAAAACGAAATGTTAAGACCAACCTGGGTGCACAAATGCTTCCTTTCGGAGTTACAGACTACCAAAAAAGTGAAAAAGTGAGCTTAACCCTTTCACTGTGGAAGGCGACGGAAAAAAAATTCCCTAACCTGCGAATGTCGATTAGAGTCGACGTGTTAAAATTTGTCTGTATCTTGGGTTTGTCGATTGTAGTCGCCAAAGGTTTTCTGTGTGTTTTCTATTGTTTATCGAAAACAATAGAACACAAACAAAAATGAACGGTACAACTTTGGCCACTACTCTCGACAAAGCCAAGATATGGACAAACAAAGTTTAACACGTCGACTATCGTCGACATTCGCATGTTAAGGAAATTTGGTTCTGTCGACAAAAGTCGACTTCCTCTGTGAAAGGGTTAAAGGGAACATTGTTCCAACACTATGAATCTACCGTGGTCGGATCAAGATTTCATTTAGGAACTACTATGTACCCTATCCAAATATTCATGTTTCACAATCATGCGGTATTTCCGCAACAATTTTTATAGAGGTAGTTGGTGAGTACTTCACATTATATGCCCATAGCCAAACCACCTATATAAAAAATTGTTACGTGAGTACCACAAGATTCTCAAACATGTATTTTTGGATAGCATACGTATTAGTTCCTAAGTCAAGTCTTGACCCGACTACGGTAGGTCCATAGTTCTGGAGTTAAGGACCTTTAAACTTCATTTTTTTAAAATATTTTCGGCAACCTATAACTCCGAAAGCAAGCATTTGTAGACCCAAATTGGTGTATACTTATCTTCTTATATTGGTGTCAGGAATTACCTCCTGAACGTTGTCTGTATTGTTTTGAAACACCCTTTATAGTAATATATGGCTTATTATTCTTGTGTGGATGAATTTTTTTGTCGTGATGCATACTGGATAAAAGTACAACTCAAGAGATTTCCATCGAAACATAAGATACAAGTGTGAATTTGTCATTATACACGAATAAAAATGCGTGAGTCTCTCTGTGTTGCATAAAATATGGCCACAATCCCTTAGGTGAGAAAACAAAATATACCAAACAATAAACGGTGAGATATAACACGAATTTTAAATAAACTGTATATAAAAAATGCATGCAATAAGTTCACCTGCCAGTGCTGCCGTCTAGTGATCACTGAATATTGTAATAATGAAGAATTAAAAAAAAAAACTGGCTTTTCATTTTAGCCTCAGAGTCTCACTTTGTCATGATTAACTATGAAGAAAAAGCTGAAACAAGTAATTAGTTAATATATAATTCAAGGTAAATGAGGCATATCACGAATGATTATACAGAATACACTGTGAAAATTCATAAAATAGTAAAAAATTCCAACTTTCACTAAAGCAGCTTCTTAATAAAAATGGTGGTCATGAGTTTCAAAAGCTCATCTTGTAATTTCTAGGGTTAAACATAATAAAAACTGCATGGAATATAATATGAGAAAAAGCAAAATAAATAAATAAATAAATAAATAAATAAATAAATAAATAAATAATAATAATAATAATAATAATAATAATAATAATAATAAGCTTAAAATGGAAGAAAACCAAAATTTTACCTTTTTTTTTTTTTTGTCAAACCTCAAAAACACTAGCTGCAACACAATGTTTTTGGCTTTGTATATTGTAGCTGCCCCCCTCAAAAACGACGGGCCGCTCCTACATAAACCTGCTGGCTACACCTCTGGCTAGGGGAGTCATCCCTGTGGTATTATTTTCCAGATCACAAGTAAGAGGTGCACCAAGTTTGGCTGGAATTACTACACTCCTTCCAAAGTTACAAACACCCCCTCACACACACACACGTATATATATATATATATATATATATATATATATATATATATATATATATATATATATATATATATATATATATATATAGGGGTTAGACAAAAAATCTAAAACGTTTGCAAAAGTGTGAAATTCATAAGTAGTATGGTGTGGGGCTCCTTTTGCGTCCAAAACAACTTGGATCCGACGTGGAATGGACGTATACAGGTCCTGAATCGTGGTATGTGGAATTTTGTACTATTGTTCCTCCAAAATGTGATCCAGTTCCTTAACGGATTCTAGTGGAGGGTAATGAAACCGAACTCGCCTTTCTAACTCAGAGCACAGTGGCTCAATGATGTTCAGATCTGGTGATTGTGGGACCCATGTGAGGTGTGATAGCTCCTGGTCATGCTCCTCAAATCATGATTTCACAGTTTTTGCAGGGTGACACTGCGCCAGATCCTCTTGGTAGATGCCATCACCATCAAGGATCAATATTTGGCCCATGGGTAGAACCTGATCCCCTAAAATGGCCTTATACGGCTTAGCATTCATCATTCCATGCAGGGGTATGATGGTACCTGCAGAAACGACAATATCACTTCCCATACTATAACAGAACCACCCCCATGCTTTACAGTTGGGAGCAGACAGTCTGTATCATAGCCTTGCGTCGGTGTTCTCCATACGAAAACAAGACCGGTTGTTGGAAACAAGGTGAAGGTCGATTCATCGGACCACATTACGTGTTTCCATTGCTCATGAGTTCACGCCTTGTGGTCCTTGCACCGCTGGATACGCCTATTTGCATTTACTGCTGTGACCAGTGGTTTGGCGATAGCAGCCTTGCCATGAATTTTCATTTTATGAAGTTCCCGTCGCACTGGTTTCGATGAAACCGGGTTTTGTAGGGGGAATTGAATTCAGACGTAATTTTCATTGCAGCTGTCTTCTTTTTAGCTGCTACAATCCGTTTTAATGCCCTACGGTCCCTATCTGACAGGATTATCTTTTGGTCCAGTGTTGTGCTTTGCAGACGTCGTTTGCCCATGAATTGTGTATGCCCTCGTGACATTGGACACAGTGCCTTTCGATACCCACACAATGTTCGCTACTGTTGTCACTGAAGCTCCAACCAGACGGGCACCAACCATCATGCTTCTTTGGAAGTCTGTCAGGTCGCCCATTTTACCGCACTACTTTCACACCACGACACTCACAGGTGAACTGGTTACTGCTGACGGAAGAGGAAGGTCCACACGACACATTAAAAACAAAATAAAACAAAACAAAAAAAAAAGATCTGTAACCGCAACACGTGCTGTACAGTGGAGGACCAAACTTACGTGACCTGTATGAAGAGTTTTTAGATTTTTTTGTCTATCCCTATATATATATATATATATATATATATATATATATATACAGGGTAGCAATTTATCTGGAACATCCATGATAACGGGTAAACCAAAAAAGGAAGAAATGTGAAAATTTGCACGAAGGAACTATAACGAGGGGACATTGTTCTACGTATTAAACACCCCGGTGAACAGTGTTGCCACCACAGTATAAAGTTTTTTTTTTTTGAAATGACACTATATCAGATTATTACATATTTTAAATCATCATGTTAAACGAAAACTAAAAATATCACATTATTATTCAGTGTTGCACACTTAGGATGTTATAATATCCCAAAGATCCAAAGTTTGGAAGGCCTTATCACACATTTAATCGTTTAATTGCGATTACTTGTTGTAATTACATTTACTAAAAGTTATTCCTGCAATGCTATAAAATAGAAGGAAAACAAAAACCAGTTTAATTATTGCCCAGAAATATGCTATTTTAAGCAATGTTGCAAACTTCAGCCATGATTATCATATCTCCGGAACAGTTTGAAATATCGAAGTACTGTAACCGGCATTTTTTTTTTTTTTTTTTTTTGCCAATTGCAAACCACATAAGTAACTATATATGATATTTCTCTAAGCATTTCTTCGAAGTAAAGCCTTTCGAAAAGAAAGCAAATTTTCAAGCCGTTGTAACTTCGTTGTTATTCATTCAAATCAAGTCATACAATAACCATAGTGTCCAACGCTAAGATACTTCCGATGTGCATTGTCTTGTCCATCTCCGTAATGCTGTATGTGTGATAGCGGCTTCCAAATTTGGATGCTTGTGATATTATAGCATTCTTAGTTTACAACACTGAATAATAAATGTGATATTTTAAGTTTTTGTTTACCATGTTAATTTGAAATATGTAATAGACTGACGTAGTGCCATTTGAAAAAAAATAACGTTATACTGGGATGGTAACACTGTTAACCGGGCGTTGTTGTTTAATATATATAAAGATGTCTCCGTTTTTGTAGTTGTTTCATGCAAAGTTTCGTTTTTCTCCCTCTTCTGATTTTTCCGTTATCACGGATGTTCCAGATAAATTGTCCACCTTGTATATACCATACAATATATATCTATATCTATCTGTCTATCTATCTATATAGATATATATATAGATAGATAAATAGATAGATAGATAGATAGATAGAGGGTGAACCAGTTATCTTGATACGCCCCTGTAACTTTAAACTAATGGGCGCATAATACTGAAAGTTTGCGCCGTGTAAATATGGCAGAGTTACACTATTTGGTATACTCTGTGATAACACAAAATCAACAGTGTTGCTAACCAAACATAAAGTTATGTATATAATATTAAATTATTATGCATTTCAAATCTACATGTAAAACGAAAACATATAGTATCACACTTGTCAAATGAAATCATATATCGAAAGTACTGTTCAGTATGATAGAGAAAATAACGCGTCACTACAAAGAAAGAAAGAAAGAAAGAAAGAAAACCATTTTTATACGGAGGCAATAACTTCTGCAGAAAACACTGCGATTCTTGATAACCCTGTCCTTGCATTACAAGAACAGTGAAATTAACCTTAAATGGGTGAGTGGTTACTGCAGGCAATAATGCATACTCTGGTAGTATTAATGTTGTACCTTAATAAACGTACATTAATGCTTTCACACCCTTGGTACTGAGTTGTGATATGGAGTTCAACAACTTCATCAGTATTGTTGATAACTGCTGGTTGGTTCTTACTGCATATGGACGTGCTGCAAGACGTCTGCCCATAGTATCCCAAACACATTCGATGGGATTTAAATTGGAGCAGCAGGCAGGCCAATTCCTTTTCTGACACTTTTTCGCCTTGTTTAAACCCCTTTTCCTCTCTCTCTCTCTTTAGTTTGAATGATAAATGCACATAAAAATGGATTATGAATATGACGTAGGAACAGATAGACACAAAACAAGTATGACCCACAACACAATCAGTGCTAAGTTGAATATCAGTATGTTTCTATTTATTGAAACAATTTCGGTTGGATGAATGTATTACCAGGGCAATATATCAACCCTAATCTGGTCGTTTACTACATAGAACGTTAAAAGTTCAATGCATTTTTTCCAAAATGTCTTTAATCAAGAAATGTATCGTGTGCAATGTAATAACATGTCGTAGAAGAATTTGCTTGAGTTAACTAAACGTTAAATGAAGTCGCCTAAGGAATTTATAGATTAGACGAAGAGTGTAATTGCAAGAAGTTATCATCTTGTAAGTATAAAATAAAAAACACTATTCAATGAAATTCAGTACTGGAAACAAAACTTTGGCTAAAACTCTAAGATATATGTAAAATATGGTATATTTGCATGACAACGGAATGATAAGAAAGGATTGCATAAGTAAGAACAATTACACAAATTGAAACGGGAATTTTACAAATTTCAGAAAAGAATGGCGAAAACCTTGTACAATTCTTTAAGAAAAAAAATACTTCCCTAAGAAAATGAAAAAAATAAGAAACTGGTGCTGCAAAATAGGATCAAATATCCACTTCTACCAAAAAAAAAAAAAAAAAAAAAACAATACGAAGAAAAATAATATGTGCCCATTCGATGGGACTGCTGTAAACGGAAAGAACGGCTAAACAACAAACCGGCCCTGTCCCTTTTCGTAAAGCTAAATAAATCTCACTTCTGATCTAATTGAACGGTTATTTCTGGAAAGACTATTGGTCGAAAGTTTATAGTTGCATATCTCAAATATTTTATACAAACGTTCATTACATTCAGCGTCGTCACTTGAGGGAAGTTATATTGGTAAGGAAAAATATACTTTAAAGTAATGGAAGTAAATTTGCTTGCTGTTGCAATTCTTGTTTCCATCGAGCGATATACGTTTAATTTTTACCGCTGTAACTTCCCTCGAGAGATGCTGCCATTGAAGTTTTCAGAACCGATGAGGAAACAGGTGCTATTATTTTCGTATTGATCAATCAGAGTGAAACTCTATTTTAGAACACTTTAGCAGATTATTAAGTTCTGAGCTTGTTTCTTTCTTGCAACATTGATGTTGATAAAATAATTCTAATGACATTAAGTGTGAGCAAAATGACAACCCGAAATTCATTTAACGTCAAAGGGATATTTCCCGTAACTGTTAATGATGTTGAAAACGTGACTGATGACATTCCAATTAGTACTTTAATGTTAAGAAAGGCAATAATACTAATTTACATTGAAAAGATCTACACTTTAATCAGATATAACATATTGCTGTAAAATATGCTCCTTCGAATTATTCACTTAGAACATTACACATTGTAACATTAATTAGTGAACAAGAAAAAAAAATAACAAATTGCGGATTTATTATTTTTCTAAAGACTAAATTGAATTTTCAGAGACAAATTATTGCAATAGATTCAAGATCTATATTGGAAACGTCTCCTGAATTATCCCTGAAATGCAAATAATTATTGCCATTTTGCCATATGCTAGCTAGCATACATGCAACCAATCAAAAGAAAAAGGGGAAAAACAAAGTTTAAAAAGGTGTAAAAATATAATATTACTCAATTGCTTGACAGGATGTAAAGGTAAAATAATATTTAGGTGGAAGTTCGAGAGACATTGTCTTATTATACAGGGTGGGGCATGTAAAACCGGCCTGTCGTAATATTCTGGTATGTTGTGTTTTTGGCAACACTTAAATAATCTACCTTCCTACCAAGAGATGGCGTGTCGAGGTCGGGTCGACTTACGTGACCTGCAGCAGTCACATGCAGCCGCAGCCAGTGAAACTTGTCGAAACCAGTTGAGAAAAACCTCGTTGTGTTAAGCCGGGTGAGTGTCAGTGTGTGATAATGCCGTATTCGATACCCGAGCGTGTTGCCATTGTTGAAGGGTTCATTCTCACTGGATCTTTTGTGAAAACAAAGAATTGGTTTCGGGAGAAATTTCCAGGACGTTCTGTGCCAGCAAAAAGCACCATTCAGGAATTGATTGAAAAATGGCGGCGTACAGGATCGGTTCAAAATGCTCCCAGGAACAGACGACCATCTGTCTGCACACCTGAATTAAAGATGCAGGTGGAGGAGATAATGACAAGAAGTCCTCGAAAGTCAACCAGGAGATTGAATCAACAGGTTCATGCGAGTGAGAGAAGTTGCAGACGTGTTTTAAGGGGACTGAAGTTAAAACCGTATCGGATAAGTGTTGTGCAAGAACTGAAGGAGCCTGACCTGTAGAAGAGGGTGCATTTCTATTCATGGCTGTTGAGCAATGTTGCCAGTGGTTTCTTGGATCCACTAACTCTCATCATGAGTGACGAGGCGTGGTTCCACCTGTCTGGGTACGTAAATTCTCAAAACAACCGGTATTGGTTGACAGAAAATCCACACGCAATCCACCAGGTACCCTTGCATGATGAGAAGATTGGTATTTGGTGTGCCATTTCCGCCACATGCGTTATTGGGCCCATATTCTTTGAGACGACAGTGAACAGTGACGTGTATATGGGAATCCTGGAGGAGTTTTATACACACTTTACCGAAGAGGAGCGTCAGTTATGTTACTTTCAGCAGGACGGTGCAAAATGCCACACATCAGTTGCATCATTGTCCCTTGTGCATGAGATGTTTTCACCAGAAATGACAATCAGCAAAGGCTTGTGGCCTCCTTGGTCACCAGACTTGTCCACGTGCGACTTTTACTTATGGGGACTGTTAAAGGGAAGAGTATACGAAACAAATCCACGCACAATTGAAGAACTCAAGACCAGGATCCAGGATGTCACCAATAGCATTACAACACAAGAACTGACAAGAGTATATATGAATCTCCTCAATCGTGCTCACATGTGTGTTGAAGTAGGCGGAGGACACTTTCAGCACCTGCTGTGAAGGCTGCTGTGAAGGTGAGTAGTCATATTCAATACATTACATTTCATTTATGTGTTGTAGTTAATCATATTCAATACATTACATTTCATTTTATATATTCACTTTACGGGCCGGTTTTACGTGCCACACCCTGTATATATTGTACTTCTCGAATATTGATTTCCTAGCACTACACATATTTACATTTCGGTATTTTGTTTCCCTTATATTCTTAAAATACCATATATTTATTTGTAAAACATGCTATTGAAAATATATTTTACACCAATATATATATTATACTTTAACCAAAATCTGTCACTGACCACAATTAATGTGACGTTATCAAAAGAAATCACAAATGTTTTGTTAGACGTCGTTAAGATTAATTGAAAAGGAAGAAAAACTCTCCAGGCAAATATATATTTTTTTCTTTCATTTTTCTGATACTTAGAAAAAAATGATTAAGTTTTCTTTTCGGAATATTTCCGTGAAGGAAATGCCTTTTAATAGCAGGAATTTGAAGCACTTTGCAATTTTCCACTTCTGTTGTTTTATTGATTACGTTTCCATTTTCCGTAGTCGTTTCAGAAAATCACTTTTCGCGGAAAATATTGGCTTCTTTCTCTCTGCCTTTTCCAGCCGAAAAGCTGAGCACAGAGTCATCTTACATAGAAGCAAAATACAAGGAACAGAACAGTAAGTTATATTTAAATTTGTGTTACCAATATTCAGCGCAATATACGAAAGTACGTATTAATACACACTATTTAAAATTATCTAACTGATACGTGTGTTTTGTCCAGAACTCCGGTTTTAATCGTCGCATTCGGATACAGTATTATGCTATAGTTGTATACGTTGTCTCATAGAGTTTCTAACTTACTACTACTACTACTACTAAAATAATAATAATAATAATAATAATAATAATAATAATAATAATAATAATAATAATAATAATAATAATAATAATAATATACAGTCAACAGACAGAAATAATGTATTCTCTGTTACTCGACAAGATTGTGCAGCTACACGTCACTGCAGTGTGTTAGATTCCTACTCTTTTAGATGATTCCGTAATCCTTCCATTTAATTACTTGTTTTTGACAAGAAAATTATTTTTTTGTTGGGCACTTGAATCCTTCAATTTTCGACAGAGGTGGTAAGCCCAAGGGACCGAGTTACTACTCATATTTACAATTGATATCAGTTCTAATGTAATATGTTCACACGGTCAAATTATCATTTAAGTTTCTAATATAATCCTGCAAGAAAATTACATTGAAAGAGAGGTGGACGACCGATTTTTTTTAAATTTTCCTTTGTTTAACTTAGACTAACTTAAACAAATCAAATTCATAGTATGTATTGCAATACCAATAACCTCAAGTAACATACTGAACAAATCTAAATTGTGTCTCGGTATATTACTGTAGAAATATCGCAGCTCTATGACTATACACTAAACGTTGGAAAATGCTTGGCATAGCAATTTTAATTGTTTGCTCTTATTTCGCGATGTATTGCGATCCGCGAAGTTTTCGATAACTATTAGGGACTGTGTCTCAAACATTGATTTTGAAAATAATGTGGAAAGAAAATAATATTGCACCTCAATTTCTACCAAATACATGGCAATTCACCAGAATCGTAATACTGCAAATTTGAATGCGTCAAAATATCAAATAATACTTGGACAAAGTGGATACTTCCAGTTATCTAAGATCAATACTAACATATCAAATTCATATCACGAAGATATTAAATTTGGATTGAAAGCAGTGAATTCGTGTTATTATGAAGTTCAAAAGCTTTTTACGTCGAGAACTCTGTCGAGGAATTTGAAGCATAAAATATATAAAATGATAATCATACCTGTTGTGTTATATGGTTGTGAGACATGGTCGCTTTCTCTAAGGAAAGAACACAGACTGAAAGTATTTGAGAGTAAAATCCTCAGACGAACGTTCGGACCCAAGACGAACTGGAATGTGGAATGGCGGAAACTTCATAACGAGGAACTGCATAACTTATACTATTTACCAAACTGTGTCAGGGTCATTAAGTCTAGGAGGCCTAGGTAAGCAGGTCATGTAGCCAGAATGGAAGAAAATAGGAACGCTTTCAAAGTTTTGGCTGGAAATCCAATCAGCAAACCTCTATTAGGAAGACCTAGGTGCAGATGGGAGGACACTATTAAGATGGATCTCGCAGAAATATGAATACAAGGTAGAAACTGTATCCAGTTAGCTAAGGACAGAAGTCAATGGCGAGCTTTTATTAAAGCAGCGTTGACCCTCAGGGTTCCGTAGGCAATAGAGTTAGTTATTAATTTTAGTTTTTATTAAAATATTAATTAATTTATGAACTCTTGAGACTAGTTGGAAAGGTAGCAAAAGGAAGGAAAATCTCAATCTCCCTGAATCAATTGAAGTAACTACATAAAATTGTAGCATACTATGAATCTTAAGAAGAAAATTTCCAAGCGTATCTGATGTCCGATTTCCAACAAGACATGTGATATATTTTTTTCAAACACCGCAGCGTATCTTGAATTTATATAGCAGAAGTGTTATGATACACTAATCGACGTTTTGTTGCATACTACATGTGAATACCTTACCAGAAATTATGTTGTCGCCACGAAAATAGTGCCATATAGCCTATTTGTTTGTGTGTGGTTGTCTGCGTTTTAATGTAGCTAGTTAGAAAGTGAATCCAACAGATGAATTTCGTATTTCGTGTGATGTAGACCATCTAGATGACTAGATTCAACTACTTCGCCGATCAACTAGTGCATGTAGTGCTAGAGAGAAGACCAAGAATCGAGAATATTATCCTTGCGTCTCTGCTGTTATATAGAGCAAAAGTGCTTCGTCAATTTCTGTGCCTAGCAAATGTTACGTATTGATTTCTTAAAATATATTTTGATCGTATACATTACTAGTTGACAGAAATGTGTGTTCTTAACACCTTAATGTAAAATTTTTTTGACACATAAAAGAAGGCGAAATCACTATGGCCTGCGTAAGATTAAATCAATATACCCTACGTACGTCTTATTGGGGTGTACACAAATAGTAATTTTGTATAGAAATTTGAAATTTTGTAATTTGAATCTTGTCTGGAAATATTTTAAATGTTTTCATTGCATTGTAAGCTATGCTTTTGTGTTATTTTATTGCATTGTAAGACCATATTTGTTTTCTGTGGAATGTAAGCTGTAATAACCTGTACGCATATTTGCCGATCCCAACCCTTTGAGCATTCGAAGCTGGCGTTCTATAATATTATTGGCCCAGTATAAATATGATGTCAGGAACCATAATTTTTGTTGATTCATGGGTCACAGGTGAATGTACTTTTTTAAATGTTAAACTTATTGGGACGTTTTGCGTCATTTGGGCGTTTGGAAGATATTTAGCTTTTGTAAAATTTGTCATTCTTTCTCTTCTCGTAGTTGCATGTTCGTTCTTAGTATATCTGAGAATCACATTTCGTGTAGGTCAAGATCAGGCACAACAACTTAAATACTAGTTTAAGAATTGTAATTCTTTCCAATTTCCTTATTATTGTCCTCAAAAGATTTGCGCTGGGCTACATAACAATACCCTACTTACACGGGAGGGTCCTACAAGTTGTCGCTAAAATCTTATTTCCACATAGCACATCTGATAGAGCATCATGAGAAATAAACATGAGCAAAATTTAAGGTGCTATGGACCAGAAGAATAGGAGCTACGGGGATTCAAAATTTGAATATCCAAAGAAAGTATAAGATTGAATTATGTACATTTAAAGTAAATATCTTGAAAACCTTTAAAGCAATCAAAACAAAGTTACACAATATAATGATAACAAAATGCTCTATCGAAAACTATAAACAGTGTTTCCATAAGTGAAGCAGTGGGAAGAAAATAGTATATGGGATAGTCATCTTTGTACGCATTTGCTTATTTTAATTGACGTGCAATATATATAATGATTTTACACTAACAACGCTACACTTGTAAACATAAATTACAGCTGTATTGCTCACTATTTATTTCTTTCGCCACCTAACATTTGTTCCTTCTAACAAGGGAAGTATCAATGAGTTCATGTCGGAACCTACCGTAAAATTTCACTCTGAGGAAGGAAATCCCACAGAAAGACCACACACAAAAAAGCAGCCGCGTTTTTGAAGTGGAATTAACCAAAATGGCAGATTGAAATGTCGCGTATCCATATCAACAATTGCACAATACGTTCAGTATCACCCGTTGCAAACTGCCTGTTAATAATAAAAAAGTCAATAACAACAATGTGGGTACATACTATACCTAAGGGGAAGTCGTACGGTAAGGTGAACCTTGACGGCAGCCATCCCAAATGCAACTGGATACACACAAGATCGGCTTCCTGCGTTCATAGTGCCAGTGCAATATTGCCTCCAGACCACTACAGGCGAATGTGAGGGGCAGTGTGAGAACAAAGTGCTTATGCGTTGTGCCTGGTGTCAACGGAATTTGTGTTTCTCTCATTCAATCGATGAGCCTCATTTCTGCTTTTTTTCGTCCCTCATTGAAATGTGTTGTGGAAATACCGAGTAGGAGTTATATTGCAATAGCGACAACTTGTTTTTGGACAGCTGCTTCATTCGGGAGTTGTGCACATGGAAACATACACAATAAATATGCCCTAACATTTTACCAAATGCACGTATCTTTAAACTATTGCTACCATTGTTTTTGTGCTTAAATTCTAGCCCAAAATCATGTATCATATTGCCTTATTCCTATTTACAAAACTTGACCTGCATTCAAGATGGCTGCCGTCAAGGTTCACCTTACCGTACGAATTCCCCTTAGGTATAGTATGTACCCACATTGTTGTCATTGACTTTTTATTATTAAAAGACAGTTTACAAACAGGGGCGTCATTTCAGACTTCGCTTTGGGGGCAAGAGTACCACCGACATAAGACTTTCACGTTTTGTACTACTATATTAGTAGACAATCGATTACAGCATATGCATTCCTCAAACTCTTGGGAGGGGGTGTGAATTGCCCCGTCTTGCCCTCCCTAAATTATGCCCCTGTTTACAAGGGGTGGTACTGAATGTATTCTGCAATTGTCGATATGGATACGCGACATTTCAATCTGCCATTTTCGTTAATTCCACTTCAAAAACGAAGCTGCTTTCTTTTTGTGTGTGTGGTCTTTCTGTGAAATTTCCTTCCTCTGACTGAACTTTTACGGTAGATTTCGATATGAGCTCATAGATACTTCCCTTGTAAGCATATTTTCGATGCAGAGTGTTCAATTTTACCTGCAAATTTGCAAAATGTGGTTAGTTTAAATTTGACTTACGCCATTTTGGATTTCCTATACAGTATTGCACGGCAAATAGCAGACAATTTGTTTTACGGTTTTCTACATTATAACACGTTAGAGGTAAATTATTCATATAGTTTTACTATTTACACTTACACGTACTATGTATACTTAAACATTAGTGTTTTTAAATACACATTTAGTCTGAAAATTATACGACACTATGGTCCTGGATCCTTGTCCTGGAGAAAATTATACGATAGTGTAGCTTGATCAGGATGCGGTAGAACACGCATTCTTTAATATGCCCATAGTGATAACGAAATGTCGCTAAGAGGACAAGTCTTTTCGAAAGCAATAAGAATTATATCTATATTGGATCAATAATGCTTTAATTTATAACGTAACTGTAAAATTACACTAAATGTAGAAACAATGCAGTTACTTCCAGAGATGGAAATTTAACTGTTCCTTGCTCACTCTGTTTCAGAACCGAAGACAGCGTGGACAACAACTGAAAAATGGATTTTCTCGTTTAGAACGATAAGCCTTCAACATTGTCATCACATTTAAGAGGTAGACAAAAGAAGCTGTTATCAAAAGTCTACTTTTATTTATTTATTTTATTTATTTATTTTTTACTGAAATGGTTTTCAGGGAGAGCATGTTTTGCCATTAGATAATTTTAATATGGGAACCCCAGTCTAACGAAAACTTACGCTTTCCATTCAATATACACCTTGCAGTGACAAGAGTATTGTACGGAATGTTGCTCCTAAAGGGCACGTTTAGCTGCTAGATTCCATGTGACCGTTGTCGTTGATAAGGAACAAATTGGTTCCGCTAAGTTTTCGTTTGTTGCGTATCAAATATTGAAAATTTGTTCTACCTAAAGTATACATATGAAAAGAGAGAGAGAGATAAACAAACAGGTTCTGTACAATCTTCCTGAAAGTAGGATTCTCTTCTTCACAACTCCGTCGCTACCTTGGTTTTCGTTCAACATTTTTACATATTTCAGAGATGGACACCTGGGAACCAGAAAGTGATCCTTATGTCCCGATCACTAAACCTTCATTCATATGTGTCACCAAAGTTTACTATAGTCTTTGAAATTCTAAAGGTTAATGCCAATGATTTCACGTTGTAGGAGAAACTTGTCTTTCAACTATCATAGTAATTTATGTGAGTAATAGTTGCTGCTGTTGTTGTGCAATAAATGTAGATATTGAAATAGGAATTCCAGAGAGCTACGTGTTTTAACGTAATGTTGGCAACACTACTTGCCATCGAGTAGAAAGGATAAACTGTCTGCTGGCAAGGTTCACAAGAGACTTTCTCAACTGTACCCAGTATAGCCTAAGCATCACTTTTGAGAAGAAAAAATAACTGTACACACGTCATTTATTAAAATCATCTTGAATTTTGACTACATATGTTGAAGAGGCTAAATTCTTTATTTTTTTCATTTATTTCTCGTTGTCTTAATTTGTAAGTGTCCAGGAACGACACAAAGCTTAGGTAGACCATATTAAGTTCAGTTCTTAAAATTTTGGGTTGTTATTTAGGTTTATCTCACAAAG
Source organism: Thermobia domestica (assembly GCF_964235325.1). NCBI lineage: Eukaryota > Metazoa > Arthropoda > Insecta > Zygentoma > Lepismatidae > Thermobia > Thermobia domestica. The sequence continues at coordinate 139,268,844 of NC_137459.1, read as the reverse complement.
ACTATGTCACACTTTAATCAGACGAAGGCTCCATTATAGTTTATGGCAATTATGGTTTCGCTTTGACTGCTGTCGCGTTTTAGAAAGTAGCATTTGCTTGCAGTATGACGTCATTTTGTATCTTATTCAGTAACAGTTTACGTCAACGTAATGCAAAATTAGCGTTTTACTTTAATATAGTCGCCACAGCAGTTACACCTAATTGTTGTATTATTTGTGTTGCAGTTCGCAAGTATTGTGAATGCTCTTCCGAAATTAGATCCATTAACTTATGCACTTTGTAACAATGAAATTATCGTTATTGAAAATTATTGTACCTGCTTAGTCTTCGATATGATTTTGACATAAATTTAGTTATATACCTTGATATATATATATATATATATATATATATATATATATATAGGGTGCGGAAAGTCTCGGAAAGTCTAATATCTCCAATATCTCTCGAAATATACAGATCAGCAAAACAAAACAAAATACGTTTTATATATTTTTAATAAAGCTATCCAATGATACCAGAATCAACCCCTATCGTCACCCCATTTGGGGGGTATGGGGGTAACTTTAAAATTTTAAATAGGAACCCCCATTTTTTATTGCATATTTTGATTCTTCAGGCAAAATGACGGAGATTTCACCCAGAATTGAAAACAGTGGCTTCACGGATCAGTCCTTGAATCGACACACAAGAAAGGAGAGTTACCAATACATTACGAACATGCGACTTATCAGTTCCGTACTCCGTGGCCATACAGCCAGAGGTCATGAGTTCGATTCCCATGCAGAATAAAAAAAATATGTGTAGTTTTTGTACCAAAATAATGAATTCATACATTTCAACTTTGATAAAAATAATCTATTTGTCCGAGAACTTGGACGTAGTAGCTATCTGCCCCTTTGGGGTGCTTGATTAACGCGAGTACCCTTGCCTCTCACAAGTCGGGGTGCTTGATTAACGTGAGTCTCCTCGCCTCTCACAAACACTGAAACATGAAATAAATTATGTCCGAAAATGTTCAAATTGGCCACCTGCCCGCTCTTTGTAATGTGCTAACCAAAAATACACTTCTTGCGAAACAGTTTCCAATACTTCTGGTGTTATCGACTTTGAAAGATTGCAAATTCTCTCTTTCAACTCGACAATATTTTCCGGTTTGGCCTCGTCAACCTTACTTTTTTAAAAATCCCCAAAAAAAGAAGTCAATAGGATTTAAATCAGGTGATCTTGGTGGCCACTCTATTGCTCCTCTTCGACCAATCCATCTTCGAGGGAAAATATTATTTAGCAAATTTCATACAGCAAGTGTATAGCGCGGTGGAGCTCCATCGTTTAGAAACCATACACAGTCAAATGCATTTCCAACGATTTCTTGTATTGCAGGTATTATTGTGTCGTGTAACATATTGAAATACCTTGCACCATTCAAATTTCCGTCAATAAAAAATGGCCCAAGAATACGATTACACAAAAGTCCTGCCCAAACGTTGGGTTTGTGCTGATACTGACTATGAGAATCTCTCATCCAGTGAGGATTTGTATCAGACCAATACCTCATATTATGCCTATTGACAGAACCATTTAACTCAAATGTAGTGAAACAAGTAAAAAAAAAAAAACTATTATCATTAACATACTGTTGCATCATAATGTCGCGAAATTCAAGTCTACGATCAGAGTCATCCTCTGCAAGTTCTTGTACTAATTAATTGTATAAGGATGATATATTTGCAACTTGAGAACATTACGAACTGAACGTTCACTTATTGCTACATGTTGGGCTACTTTCCTGGTCGATGTTTGACGATTGTCTTGAAAATGTAGTAACACTTCCAATGACTTTTCATCATTTATCACAGTTTGAGGTCTTCCAGATCTTGGTTCGTCTTTAACCGAACCCGCTCATTCAAAACGAGTCACTGTCCGAAATACAGTTGATTTTGAGATAGGTTGTCGTTGTGCATGAGTGTCATTGAATAAATCTGCAACTTCCTGGTATGATCGTAGTCTATCTCCGTATCTCCTCATCATAAGGATAGTTATTCTTTCTTTTTCCGAAAGAGACATTGCCGAATAATTAGCTGTGGAGCTAAATAAACAACTCAAAGCAGACCTAATAAATTGATAAAGGTTAATTTACCTATGGATTTGACAGCAAAGTACAAAGATGTATGCAGTTTAAACTCTGCAAGCAAACTGAAGTCTGACCAATTGGACTGCCTTCTACTACATGCATAGGTCGCACAAGTCGCTCGCTATAAGCGTGAGAACGAAATTGACAGTGTTATTCCGTGTGGCCTCGCGGTCAGCGTGCTTCCCTTTAACGTCCGGAGTTCGATTCTCACTCAAGGCAACATTTTTTTGTTATTTCCCAAATAATAATTCCATACGTTTTAACTTCAATTAGTACTTTATTCAAGTTACATTCAATACAGATTTTAGTAATTGTTTTGCAAACTAGCTTTATAAAGTGGTTCTTAATAGTCGGGTTATTAGGATTAGAGTTCATAGGGTTATTTACAACAAAATCATCATTTTTATAGCTATTTGTATTTTTTACAAGTTAATAAATTCTGGGGAAATACATTATTTTTAGCAAAGTTAAAATGTATGAATTCATTATTTTGGTAGAAAAAATACAATAAAAATTGATCTGTGCGGAAATCGAACTCACAACCTCTACGTACGCAGTCCAATACACTAACCATATGGCCACGAACTACGGGACTAGCAGATTGTGTTTTCATAATGTATTGGTACCCTTCCTTTCTTGTGTGTCGATTCAAGCCCCATCCGTGATGCCACGGTTTTCAATTCTGGGTGCAATCACTGTCACTTTGTCTGAAAAATCAAAATATGCAATAACAAATGGGGGTTCCCATTTAAAATTTTAAAGTTAACCCCGGTACCTCCGAAGGGGGTGGTGACAGGGGGTTGTTTCTGGTATCATTAGATAGCTTTCTTTAAAAATATGTAAAACGTTTTTGTTTTGTTTTGCTAATTTATATATTTCGAGAGATATTGCACAGTTCCGTGACTTTTTCCACATCCTATATATATATATATATATATATATATATATATATATATATATATATATATATATATATATATATATATATATATATATAATTTTGTTCTAAATTATGCATTTTATTTTTTATTAATTATACATTAATTTTGATTCAAATTGTGACTTTTCTTAATTACTGATTAATTTGCTCATGCTTCTAATTTATCGTGTCTTTTATCCGTTAATTTTTATATGAGCTTCCAATACTCACCACAATTTACATTGTCATTTTTAATTTTCATTGATTAATTTTGAAGTTGATTTTAACTGTTACTTTTCTCTGACTCTATTGTTTTTAAACTTATCAATTGTTTTTACCTTACTTGATTTTTAATTGAAAATCTGTTAGAATCTAACACAAGATAACAAAAAAAGTTAATCTTATTGTCTTTTATGACATTCCATTAATCATGCGCTAACATATAGGAAACTAAATGATTCGGGTGTCTGCCGAGCGATCGGGTAGTTAGTGTGACCATCGACCTTCAGTAACACAGGTACATTTTGCAAATACAGCAGTGATAGCTCGTCCAGTATCAACAGAAATTGAGATACCGAAGTAGCTTGTCCGCGTGTGTTTGTTCTATAACTTTATATTGTTCTTGTCAGCTGCCACATCAAGTCGCCCCATATGTCATACATTTGGGGAGAATGTCGTAAACGAACGCACTGGCAGGCGTTGGTTCCGGAAATTCTGTTCCGGAGATGTGAGCCTTTTGGATGAACATCGCAGTGGACAACCACATGTTTTGGATGACGTAGCCCTGAAAGGAGTCGTTGAGAAGGATTGTTGCCTATCGTTTGACAAACTTGTAGAAATGTTCAATATTCAATCCGAAACATCAGACTGCACCAGTATGGCATAGAGAAGTCATAAAAGTTAAGCAAGTGTGTACTCCCCACACATTGTCGGCAGCCAACTCGGCACCTAAACACACCCATCTTTGATCGCATGCTCACTGGTGATGAAAAGCGGGTAAGCTATGACGCTCCCAAGCATAACCGACATTGGTTTTCGCCATTAGATATTGTTCCTCAGATCTCAAGACCGCCTCTGCACCAACGAAAGTTATGCTCTTTGCACGGTGGAATTGTCAGCAAGTGGTGCACTACGAACTCACTTGGTCAGACTATCACTGCTGACTTTGATTCTCAGCAGTTGCAAAGTGTGCATCATGCACTGCTGTGGAAGGAACTTATATTGGAGAATTGCAACAGTGTGCTGTTCCTGCATGCCAATGCCAAGCCACATATGGCAAAGAAGACCTGAGAGATCCTTCAGCTACTTGCCTAGGAGACACTGTGTCGTACACCATATTCATTGGATCTTAAGTCAACAGACTACCACCTGCTTCATTCCCTCAACAACCAACTCTGTGAGAGATCCTTCGCAAATGTGGGAAACCTGGGGAACGCACTCTCGGATTTATTTCCATCCGCGACCACCGAGTATTATCACTAGGGTATTGTGCTGCTGCTGGAACGTTGTCAAAAGATGTTGGATACTGATGGAGATTACTTCGAAATCTAAGGTACTTACTGTTCACTGTATTGCTCTTTGTTTATCATTGTTCTAGAACAGCAAGAACTGTTTTGATTACCTTACATAATAATAATAATAATAATAATAATAATAATAATAATAATAATAATAATAATAATAATAATAATAATAATAATAATAATATATTTATTTTAGTGCCATGAACAGCCAGATAGCAAAAATACAGCACTTAGTCATAGAACTAAGGGTTATAACACACATCTTATATTCCTTTTAATATTAACAATACATTTGTTTCGACGACAGGAGGTCATTGTCTATCTTATAATATACACATAATTTTATTATTTCTATCTTGTCTGCATAAACATAATTAATTCATTATTCATTAAAATAGTTAGTCAATTTTCTTAAAATTGTCCTTAAAATAAGGATGCCGTCAAACATACAGATATACTATATAAAACATACATACCTATTAAAATCTATACGTCAGTTCAATAAATACAATTATCCCGATAATATATTAAAAGAACTTGTCAGTTTTCTTAAAATTATAGAATTTTTATTCATGGGAATCATTGCCGATGCTTTTCTAAGGTTATATGTTGGTACCCTTATACCGATATTATGTAGGCAGTATTCACTACTATATCTATTATCTAAAATTTTCTGAATAAAGTTTTTCTCTATCATTTTTCTTCTTACAGGTAATTCTTGCAACCCCCAGTATTCGTTCCAGTAATCATAACTATGAGAGTAGTAATCTTTATTCTTATTTCTACACAATAGTCTAATGAAACATTTTTGAACCGATTCAATTTTTCTACATAATGTTGTGGATATATTATTCCATATAATTGCACCAAATTCTAATCTGGGTCTTACAAGTACCTTAAATAGATAGACATATGTGTTTGCATTTTTAAACTCAGGCCACTGTCTAAATACAAACCCTATAGTCTTTCGTGTTCTATGTACTATGTCATTAATATGATAATTAAATTTCATATTCATATCAAATATTAGGCCTAAATCTTTAATCTTTTCAACTTTCTGCAGCGATATTCCATTTATGACATATTTGCTAACATAGTATTGCGTCTTATTGGTATATGAAATAAACTTAGTTTTATCACAGTTTATTTTCAGTAGATTATTTTTACACCATATACTAATACTATCCAAGTCTTTTTGGAGTAAGTAGTTATCATATTCGCTATTCACTATTCTGAATAACTTCAAATCGTCCGCATATAATAATATATTTGAGAATTTGATCTTTTCCGTCAGGTCATTAATAAATAATGAAAAAAGAAGTGGTCCTAAAGGAGATCCCTGAGGTATACCATTCTTTATGCAGCCATTACTGGAAGTTATATGACCAATTTTCACTCTATATTCTCTGTTTGATAAATAACTTTGGAACCATCGAATATACTGAGAAGATAGACCAACATTGGATAATTTACGAACTAGAAGTCCATGTTCTATAGAGTCGAAAGCCTTTGACATATCAATATATATAGTGTCAACCTGTAGTCTGTTTTTAAGAGCTAAGTACGTAAAATCTGTAAAATGTACAAGATTCGTAACAATTGATCTGCCTTTATAAAACCCATGCTGAAATTCAGTTAGTTTATTTTTTACATTAAAGTATATATGGTTATGTATTATTATTTCAAATATCTTACTAAATGCATTAACTAATGTGATTGGCCTATAATTTTTCATATTACTTCTATCTTCTGTTTTATGTACAGGTACAATATATACTTGTTTCCATGTCGATGGAAACTCTCCACATCTGAGAGATTCATTGAATATATTTGCTAGAATGGATGATAACTCAGTACCACATGCTTTTATTATATAGTACGGTATGTTATCTGGACCAGGAGAGGTACTTCCATTAATCTGTTTAATTGCGCTAAGGACATCCGATTCAGAAATATTAGGTATATTAATTATATCTCCGCTACAAATAGGTGATGTAGAATACATGGCCATTTACATGACTTAGTCCCAGATTAAAATTTTCACTGAACATTTCTTTAAACAGCTCCACAACATCAGTCTGTGCAGTAGCTACTGTTTCATTATATTTCATTTCATTAGGTAATTTTTTGTCATCTGAGTTTTTAAATACTTTCCAGAAGACCTTATTGTCACTAACAATGCTGTTTTCTAAACTAAGATAATAGGCCTTTCTCGCTTCTAGATATTTCTTTTTTACAATTTTACGTAATGTAGAATACCTTTGGTACCACATACTGTCATTGGTTTGTCTTGCTTTGACGAAACATTTAGTTTTCTTATTTATTAAAGTTTTTAGTTCCCTATTCATCCAGGGGTCTTTAAACTTGGGCTTATTAATGACTACTTTCTTAGGTACATAAGTATCTAGAACATTATATATACTATCATAGAAACTGTTGGTTTCTATATAATAATAATAATAATAATAATAATAATAATAATAATAATAATAATAATAATAATAATAATAATAATAATAATAATAATACGGTTAAGTCAGATATTTAACATGTTATATATCATAATATCATTATATATATGATAATGCTAATCCAGTGCCATAATTACTAGACACTTAGTTGGTAATTTCATTCTTACCTCCAAAGTGGCAGAGTTCAATTTTGATTTTTTTTTTCTTTACTACGGAAAGCTAGCGGTTTGATTTAATTTATTTATGTACACTTTTCAAACGTTAATATTAATTTTCAAGAATGTTACGTTGTGTGGACAAGTGCGTCATTTAAACCTATTCATCCGGGATCAAGTTCTTTGTAGTCAGTTGGTTTGCAATCAATTTTGCTTTGCGTATGCTAGGTGCTAAAATGAGTTTAATAGTTTTTTTTTTTTTTTTTTTTTTGAGAGAGAGAACACCTTCCTAAGCACCATCAGAGAAACACTGTCATAAAAGAAACCAGTTGAGAATGCTCCAGGACCATTGACAGAACGAACTTATAAAGAATGGAGAGATGAAGCGGAAATGATAACTGTGATTACATGCAAAAGTAAATATTTCTATCCGCACATTATTGTGTTTGTCGCAAAAATTCGTACAATATCATCTCTCTATGACTTACGGTTCCCGAGATATGGCTTCTTAAATATCCCGAAATCGGAACTATTTTTTGGCCAATATGTCGGGAACGGTAAGTCATAGAGAGATGATGTTGGTGTTGATCAATACCTAAGAGGATGGTAAACATTTTGGTTCCGATATCAACAAGTGTCCACTGGCCAACTGCTCACTGGCCAAACCAGTGGCCACTAGTTACTAGTTGGTACCAAAATGTTTGCCAGCCTCTTAGATCAACACCAATATCATCTCTCTATGACTTACGGTTCCCGACGTATGACTCCTTAAATCTCCGTAAATAGTCCATCTTCTGGTCAAAATCTCGGGAGCGGTAAGAGCGATGAGACAAATTCCATCACTTTCTCACAAGTAAAGGCTCCAAATGGATGAATCGAGTTGCGAGATGAGATATAGTGCGCCTGATAGAGGATGGGAAAATGTGTGTATGTGCAAAGTTATAGCGGCTGAGCGCAATAAGAAACGGAGAGGGAGGGAGTCAAAGTTGGTGAGGAAGGGATATGCCATGTTATTGAAATGCACCAAATAAACTTTTGAATCCTAAAAATAGTGAAAGATACACAATGCAAACGGCAGTAGTTTAAAATATTGGCAAAATAAGAATGGGTAGAGTAAATCACAAACCTCCGCCGCCATCTTGAAATCCTCCATTTTGAAATAAGTGTTTTTTTTAATGGAAAGGTAGTCATGTGATATATCAATTACTGCACTGAGAAAAATCCATTATCCGGACAGCGGTATATTGTACAAATACAAGGATTCGTTATGTTTACTAAGGAAATCTGTATGGAGCGTACTTTATCCATATGCTACACAGGTATTGCCTTTTACCCGCTTAGATGTTACATTATGCTGCTGCAGGATATCTGACATCTAACAATCTTCTGTATATTACATACGTATACGTATGTTTCATACGTCAGCTATATATTATATACGTCCATCTGTGTGTGAGATCCTGACCGCCTATAGACACTCTTTCTTTCGCCATGGCTGACGTCATTGAACTACCGTCTTTTGCTTGCGAAACGAGGTTGTTTACAAACGGAAAAGAAGAGAGGAAGGAAACAAAAGCCTGGGTAAGTACAATAGTTAACTATTATTTTAGTTAAATATTCCATTAATTATATATTCTTTTAGTGTAACTTGCTTTAATATAGTACTAAGTAATGTAGTTTATGACAATTCATACTATTGTAACTCGTTAATGATTGAGGAGAATGGAATGGGTGTATCTGAATTTTGAGAAATCTTTGAATATTAATGTTTTGAAACATTTTACGTTTCAAGGTAACAAAATGAATGTTATGTGTTTATTCATTCCGTTTTATGTGTGACGATTTATTACTTGGTGCAGATTACTACAGGACTGCTTAAAATAATTGCTAATAAACCGTTTTCAGCGCGAAAATTTCCTTATGTAGTGAAGATTTAGGATTTAGATTCCTGGGTTTTCGACATCAATGGCCTTGTTATTCCGTCACATATGAGGAATGACTTTCCTCGGTGAGTACACTATCCGGGGAAAGGAAGGGAAGAAAGGATTGGGGAAGGAAGAAAACGGCCTGGGACCTATATGTTAGGTACCACTCCGGCATTTGCCTGCTGTGAATGAGGAATACCCAAGGAAACCTCATTCAGGATGGCTGGACTTAAAATCTTTTGATACTTTTTCGACCGAGTTCTCCCCCGGGATCGAACCCGGGACCGTTCGTAACCGAAGGCGAGAGCGCTAGCGACTACCCTACGCGGGGCCACTTGTGTAGTCTAGAAAACTCATTTTTACTAGGATATTTGCAAGATTTTTTTTTTCTTTTAGTTTAACGCCCCATGATTGTACATCAATGTAAGAGAGAAGGTGAGGGGGAGATGAGATACATGATAATGGTGGAATCAAGAAAATGTAAGGAAACTGGAAAGTCTTAAGAATAACCACACCTACAGTGTTCACCAAAAGCCTATTTGTCGGGAGTAGGAATCGAACCAGGGACCTAACGCGTCAGAGGTAAGCGCTCTACTACAAAGCTTTCTTTTGTTTAAAGAACTTGTTTACATTGAAATATATATATATATTTTACGAAGATATTGACATATTTTACAGCCTCACTGAAATTAAAAAAAAAGTAGTCAGGGAGAGTTTACTTGTCAGATTTTTATTTTTTAATTGAATTTATTTTTATTTTTATTCATTTTTGCTTTGTTATGTTCCCTAGTTAATTAATGTTTGGGTTATTAAAAATTAAAACCTTTTTAGTATTTTGTTATGTCATCACTTTGGAACCAAAAAAGTTAGATTTTTTTTCTTGTGTTTTCATATAGGAAGTTGGTAAGTTTGTGCCTTAGCATTGGTTTGGTTTCTAGAACGTAATTGAAGGTCATGTTGAGTTGAGTCTTGGCGGGTTTGAGTTCGTGAAGTGTCAGGCACTGCTTGTGCTCCTGTCTTCTGTCTGTGATGTTTCCTGGCTTTGGACTGTGAGGTACTTATGTTGAGGAGTACGAACGCAGGCCGCGTGATATACAGGTAGCTACAACACAGCTTCAACAGCTACGAGTGCTAGGTGTTTGAATTTCAGCTTTCGTTACGGCGTGACTAATGCAGTATAGTACTATGTTCAAATTCTATGGGTGGTAAAAATGGTATATTACTTTCGTGGTGTGGTAAGAAATACAACGTAATTGTTATTAGTTTATTAGTGTTTCTTCATAGTATAGTTTCACTATTTCTAGAAGGGATTAAGTATTAACGAAGTAATGAATAAGCAAAAGCACACTTTGATTGACGTTAACTATTTCTCATACTCCATTGAGAATGTTTTGATCCTCAGTTGCGCAAACATCCAGTGTGCGTTTTTTTGTTTGCTTACACTGCCTTACAGATGAGCTCCCTCGTGGCTAAGTGGTTAGTGAACACGCCTTTGGCGTGGGATACCCGGGTTCGATTCCCGGCCGGGGGCCGCGGTGGCTCAGTGGTAGAAGGTTCACCTCTGGTGCTTGGGGTCCCGGGTTCGATCCCAGCCCCGCCAAGTGAACCTTGTGGTGAACAAACACCGTGCGCGTGGGTTTTCTCGGGGTTCTCCCGTTTCCTCCTACTTTCTTCATTCCACCATTTAATTCATTACTCATCACCGTCTCCATTAGCCTAACCGGCATAAAAGTGGGACATAAAACTCAAAGATCTCATTTCATTTTTTCGATTCCCGGCCGGAGCTTATGTGGTTCGGATTCCACGTTAATCTGTAGGTCCATGTCTCATACAGCCTTGCTGCTGAAAGGAACGTTAAAATCAACTCAGCACTGTTTTACAGATGCAATTGTTCGATTCCGAGTTCGAATGAAGCTTTTTACGGGCAGGGGGTGACTTTTATATATACAATCCAAGGATTTTAGTTATCAGTCAGTGATGCAATATATAGACCTATATATATTACAAAATTGAAGGTGACTATGTTTGTGACTCTTAATCTCTTAAGAGCTGCGGTGGCTCAGTGGTAGAGCGTTCACCTCCGATACTTCGGGTCCCGGGTTCGATCCCAGCCCCCGTCAAATGAACTTTGTGATGGACAAACACCGTGTGCGTGGGTTCCCTCGGGGTTCTACCGTTTCCTGCCACTTTCTTCATTCCAGCATTCCACCATTCAAAGGTTTCATTTCATTTTTTCTTAATCTCTTTGGAATCTTTTACTTAGGTTCACAGCGGAAGCGACGAAATAACTCGACTCATCCATTGTAGCTCTCTTCGCAACCAGTTTCCAAAATGTTGGCAATAAGTTTGCGAAACGAGAGGTGACGACTCCAATTTTGGATGAAAAGTCGCTATAAAAAATAATCGAGAAATTCATTGTCTATAAGCATTGTTTTAAAGTTGTAGATGTAAACTAAACAATATGTTCTACTCACTGGCGCAAATCCGGGGGGGGGGGGATGACGGATAGATGTCCCCTCCAATCCTGGAACTGAGGGAGACTTCTCGCCAATAATCCGATTTGAAATGTGTTTTTTGGGAGAAATTTGATTATTTTTGTCCGATTGCTACAAAGGAACGTGAGATAAAATAGATGTCCCCCAGAATAAGCCTCAAATCTGCAGCCTCCCAACGCTGAAGACAACTCTGATCCTCCACAACATTGTTTTTCAACTTCATAAGTATTTCGGACATCGCCAAAAAAAAGTATGGTAACGGTCTTACCCCCCCCCCCAATGTTGAAGACAGATTTGCGCCGCTGGTTCTACTCACATCTTTGTAAACAGGGCGCAACCAATCCTTTAATTCAGGGATCATTTCAGGTTGTTTCGGGTACTTTTGTTCATATTGTGGTCAAAATAGTTCCGAAATAATTAACACTACAGTGCTTACGTTAAGCATTTTTTTTTTTTTTTTGTAAAAGAAAAAGTGCAGAATAATTAAGAGACCCCAAAGGGCAAATATAACAAACATCTTCTTCGCCTTTATTCACGCATCTATAGCTAATCTTGTTGCTATCGGTAATGATGTATTACGTGTGTCTCTCAACGGAAACTCTGCGAACTAAAGGACATCAAGTTTGTAGTTGTTCTTCGTTAGAGGGCAAGGGTAACATAACAATGCAGGATTGTGGGGCAGTGAGTACGCTGTACTTCCAAACTCTTCATCAGTTGCGCTGATTAAAACAAACAAACAGAAAAAAAGAACATAAAAACTGTTTTGAACTAATAATGCTTCTTTACAGATGAACATTTTGTTTGCAGCAAAAAGTCGCTAAATGTGTAAGTAGGTAAATCGTCATTTAAAAATCACCCAAAAAAGTCTCCAATCGGAAAAAAAATATTTTTTGTCGCTATCGTAGGGCGACCATACGTCCCGTTTTGACCGGGACAGTCCCGTTTTAGGGGCGTGTTCCGGCCGTCCCGTCAGTAGATGGAAAAAAACTAGTATTCGTCCCGTTTTATGTAAATGAAAGAAGTAAATAACAAACCCAGTACCTTTACTCCTTTTAAAAGTATTAATAATTAATAATAACAAAGAGGCAAAAATTGAACTGAAATTCCCTATATTAAACATACTCTATAGTTCGCAGTACTGCTCGAAAGGCAGCAGAGGTTTTAGCAGTTGGTTGTGTGTTGAACAAATTTCAACGTGTCTTTCCTTTTTCATAAGTACCCGCTCTGTAACAAAGAGAGAGAGGAGGAAATCTGATAGCAAGGCACTGATAAGAACAAAGGTAGATCTAAAAGTCTAGGGTTGCTAGAACGTGTCCCGTTTTTAACTGAAAATTTTATGGTCAGCCTACGCTATCGTTGAGGTCGAATTCCCCTTATTTAGCGACTTTACCCAAAATTGGCAACATTGACCCCCACCGAACAACACCCCGTTATCTTTAGCCTAGCCAGTATAATAGTGGGACGTAAAACTTAAAGATTTCATTTCGAACAACACTCCCAGAAACCTATTGTTATACCATTCCCAAAACACCCTTTTGTACAGTTCTTCCTATTCGAAAAAAAATTGTAAAAAGCAGTGTTCATAGATAAATATGGAACTCAATTTCCCTGAATTTTCCAGGTTTTCCAGGTATTAATTTTGCAATTTCCAGGTCTAGTGGAAGAAACTAATAGTACGAGAACATAAATTTTAAGAATACTATATTTATATATTTGAGAATGGCCACCCTTCTACCCAATGAACGATTGCAATTAAATATTGAGTCACAAGAAAATAAATAATTAAAATAAATAAAATTTAAGTTGAAAAAATATTAAGTTGAGAAGCCTACTAAAGGAATTATATAATATTACTTGAATACATTCAAAATATACAAAAATATTGGCTTGGGGAAGAAAAAAGGGCCCGCGAGATTTTAACTGATTCTTATAGTACTCGACGACAGAAATAAATTACTGAAAGAATTTTCAAAATCGGCGCAGGTAAACATGCAGAAAATCATATTTTCATGTACCGGTTCAAAATGAGGAAGAAAAGACGACCGCGAGACTTTAACTGATTCTTGTAGTACTCGTTGAGGGAAATCGACTAGTGAAGGAATTTTCAAAATCGGCGCAGGCAAGCATGAAAAAAATTGCATTTTCATGTACCGGTTCAAAATGGGGAAGAATAAAGGGCCCGCGAGATTTTAACTGATTCTTGTAGTACTCGTCGAGAGAAATCGATTAGTGAAGGAATTTTCAAAATCGGCGCAGGCAAACATAGAGAAAATCTTATTTTCATGTTCCGGTTCAAAATGGGGAAGAAAAAAGGACCGCAAGATTTTAACTGATTCTTGTAATACTCGACGAGAGAAATCGACTAGTGAAGGAATTGTCAAAATCGGCGCAGGCAAGCATGAAGAAAATCGCATTTTCATGTACCGGTTCAAAATGGGGAAGAATAAAGGGCCCGCGAGATTTTAACTGATTCTTGTAGTACTCGTCGAGAGAAATCGATTAGTGAAGGAATTTTCAAAATCGGCGCAGGCAAACATAGAGAAAATCTTATTTTCATGTTCCGGTTCAAAATGGGGAAGAAAAAAGGACCGCAAGATTTTAACTGATTCTTGTAATACTCGACGAGAGAAATCGACTAGTGAAGGAATTGTCAAAATCGGCGCAGGCAAGCATGAAGAAAATCGCATTTTCATGTACCGGTTCAAAATGGGGAAGAATAAAGGGCCCGCGAGATTTTAACTGATTCTTGTAGTACTCGTCGAGAGAAATCGATTAGTGAAGGAATTTTCAAAATCGGCGCAGGCAAACATAGAGAAAATCTTATTTTCATGTTCCGGTTCAAAATGGGGAAGAAAAAAGGACCGCAAGATTTTAACTGATTCTTGTAATACTCGACGAGAGAAATCGACTAGTGAAGGAATTGTCAAAATCGGCGCAGGCAAGCATGAAGAAAATCGCATTTTCATGTACCAGTTCAAAATGGGGAAGAAAAAAGGGCCCGCGAGATTTTAACTGATTCTTGTAGTACTCGACGAGAGAAATCGACTAGTGAAGAATTGTCAAAATCGGCGCAGGCAAGCATGAATAAAATCGCATTTTCATGTATCAGTTCAAAATGGGGAAGAAAAAAGGGCCCGCGAGATTTTAACTGATTCTTGTAGTACTCGACGAGAGAAATCGACTAGTGAAGAATTGTCAAAATCGGCGCAGGCAAGCATGAAGAAAATCGCATTTTCATGTATCAGTTCAAAATGGGGAAGAAAAAAAGGGCCCGCGATATTTTAACTGATTCTTGTAGTACTCGACGAGAGAAATCGATTAGTGAAGGAATTTTCAAAATCGGCGCAGGCAAACATGGAGAAAATGGCATTTTCATGTGTCGGTTCAAAATGGGGAAGGAAAAAGGTTCCGCGAGTTTGAACCGCTACGATGTATGTTCACGAATGTGCCCGTCTTCTCAAATTTAGTTAATTACTGTGACACTGAAACATGTGACACAGAGTCACATTGTGGATGACTCTGCAATCGGCAACCACTGCACATATACTCCTCCCGTCCCACAGTTTGATTATTTCGATCCATTCCTCACGTGCTAACGGCATGGTTCAACATCTGCAAGAAAGAGGTAAATGTAACGTTCAATTGGCAATAGCTTTTCACCAAATTAAGCTGCATGAAATCTGATTGCATATTTGACATACTGAGAAAATTCTAGCCCGTGGCCATATGTATCACATATCCCATCAGTTCATAAAAATTTTGAACACAAAATTACGGTCGTCCGTGTGACATACTCCCAAAAGGCCTAATGTGTATCACCCACCTCACATTCAATGAAACCACATCCGTGTAGAATTTAGAAAGGAACTTCTTATGAGTATACAGGATGTCTCAAACGTTCCCTGATATAGGGTAACTCTGTTATTATCAGAGTTACAACAAAATGTAAGAGGAAAAACATCTCGAAATATGACGTTTTCAATCTAAAGTGAACACTTTTTTAAAAAAAATCGGACGAGATGTTTGTGCTGTATACTCTTTATGCACCCAATTTTAAATGAAAATGCAACGTTGTCATTTACCTGGACCCACAACATAAGTGAATGAAGTTACTGTTTGAAACGGGGGCTGGCCATCGACAAGTTAGCGTAAAAGACAGTAACTTCACTCACTTATGTTGTGGGTCCAGGTAAATGGCAATGTTGCATTTTCATTTCACATTGGGCGCATAGAGAGTGTACAGCGCAAACGGGTCATCCGATTTTAAAAAAAATCCTTCACTTTAGAATGAAAACATTATATTTGGAGACGCTTTCCAAAGTAGTATAATTTAGTTTGTTTAAATTTACAATTTAATACAAGTAGATTCGGATTTACATGCGTAGGATTTTGTATGCATCTAACTAATGAATTCTTTATTTTCATGCTTAACTTAGTGACTTGGCTTTGGACTGCAATTGATTATTGTAACCCATTATTGCTTGAGAAGAAACAAGATATCCGAATCTTCATTTGGAGAAATCAAACGTCTATTGGAAAGCTGGGGATTACAATCATTAATTTCTACATTTCAAGGTGCGTAAATTATATATTCTGTGTTTATTGTTAAATTACTATTACTATTATTGGGTTTAAAATCAATCAAGCACTTCATGATATTTTATGGGGATCAAGATGGGTGCCGGATAGATAAGTATTTAAGCGTCAGGCTCTTATTTCTTTTCAATTTAATATTTAATCAATGATTATTTTTCTCCCTCATTATTCCACCAAATCGTATTCCAAGATCATATATCCATTTTTGATCGATATATCCATATTTTTGATCTCTTTCATATTTCTATATTTTCGATTTTTGATATTGTTTATATTTCGATATTGCTGTATTTTTCGATATTTCGAACAAGCTTCGATAGTTTGTCGATATCGATTATCTATATCTAAATTTGGATACCCAAAGCCCTATCAAACCCCCTCCGAAATGAAGTTTTTGGCTATGGACCTGATTAGGGATGCGCACGACACAAGACGAGACAGAATTTTTGTTACGAAATTCGAGACGAGATAGAGCTATTCCAATAGAAACGGATCCAGTTTTCGAGACGAGACATAACTTTCGCGGCACCTTTTCGAGAGGAGACAATCTCAAATCTTTTCTCTTGCGCATCCCTACACTTGATCATGAGGTATCAAAAAAAAAAAAGTTAATGAGAAATACCGGTAACATGTAAATACAATATAGGTAGCTAAAACATTTTTGTTTTCATTCTTCAGTAATGCATTGTTATTAATCTCAGGGGGGCGCGGTGGCTCAGTGGTAGAGCGTTCACCTCCGGTGCTTGGGGTCCCTGGTTCGATCCCAACTCGCGCCGTGTGGACTTTGTAGTGGACAAACACCGTGCTCGTGGGTTTTCTCGGGGTTCTCCCGTTTCCTGCCACTTTCTTCATTCCACCATTTCACTCATTTCTCATTATCACCGTCTCCTTTAGCCTAACCGGCATAACCGTGGGACGTTAAACTTAAAGATTTCATTTTTTATTAATCTCTGTATTTTATAGTGTATTCTCAAGCTTAAGGTGATGTATAATTAAATTTTGAATTCAGTTAACTTATTTTGTTTCTCAGATTGTTTTTAAAATGTATGTACAAACGTTTATTTTCATTCTTGAGAGTTTAAAGTGACGTATAGTTATTAAACATAGTATTTAATATTGTACTTTTAACGTGGAAGTGATATACAGTTAACTTTTGAATTCAGTTAACATTTTTCTTTCTGAAATTGCTTTAAAACGTATGTAAAAACGTTTTTATTTTATTTATTGAGTGCTAAAAGTGATGCAAAGTTATTAAGCTTACTACTTTATATTGTATTCTTAACCCTAAACTGATACACAGTGCGTTTTTGAATAAATTATGTCAAGTTAACATTATTTGAGTGACGAACACTGGTAGAAAATACTGACTACTACTGGAACATTTTGATTTTAAGGTGACGACTACTGGTGCAAGGATTTTAAAATATTGTTTTTCCTCCAACGGCTACTCTTTTTTTAATTCTAACTACATGGTCATTATAGGAAGGATCAGTGAGTCTTTCCAACTATGGTACAGCTCCGACAGATTCACGATGTTCAGAGAAGAGACAAAATAGTGTTTTCAACCTTAAAGTGAGAACCACTGGCGTTTTTACCCTGCTATGCAAAAGTGAGTACTCCAATGGGGTTCCAATGCGGTACTTAATTTCTGCGTTTTAGATATATGGAAATACATGTCTCTAAAATGTAAAGAACTGATTTTTTTTTTACTGAAAACTGCAACTCGGTAAGCCTTATGGATACCGAGGTATGGGAAAATAAACTATAGGTATGTGGGGCTTGCATACTTGACGCTACAATTCCGAAATTGAATTAAAATATGACTAACGGCTATCAAGATGTTGTCAAATAAAGGGAGGACCAACACAGTTAAGGGGTTTTCGTGTTAGATGCTAAAATTTCCGAAATCGGTCATGGAAAGTTAATAAACGCCAGTAGCAATTTCATCTTAAAGTAATTAGATATCTTCATGGAGTGTTAGAACATCATGGAGTCTACCAAAATTAAATTTTAAAAGCTTTTGAAAATATAATCTGACATTTGTAAACAGTATTTGAAATATGTGTTTACCCAAAACTTCCAGCTAGTACATCTAACATCTGGAGAAACACTGTGAAATAAAAACGTACGAGATCTTGAAATTTCGGAAACAATTATTGGTGGCAACAAAATTAAATAAGATGGTACTTCTATGGGTTAAATGAGTACCTCAGTACAATTTCGATCGAAAGATTAGTTCAGTCCTAGGTTTTCTTCAGGCAATTCCAAGGGTTCATCGAGCTGTTCAAAAGAATGAAAATTCGCTGTCAATATCTAAGATAGTAACCAAGATATAAAAAATTATATATTTTATGACGTAAAAATAGAGATCTTTACGGATTTGTACTTTTGGGTCTTTCCTATAAGAAAAAAATTCAGAAAACTACTGTATATACCTTAATAGACAATTCAGTGGGCGGGGACACAGTAGCTTAGTGGTAGGGTATTTAACTAATCTTTTTTGCAGAAACTATTGAAGTATTCACTTAACCCGTAGAGATACGATCATACTTAACTCCCTATTTAATTTTAAAATTAAATAAAAGGAAATATTTCAGTGTAGCGACCCACGATTACGCATTTTAGTCTCAGGGAGATTATGATTAAAGCAAGTGAATGTTGTTGACAGAATTGATGGAATGCAAAGGTGGGAGGAGAGTACCCCGAGAAAACCCACGAATACGATGTGTACTACAAACTGACTTGACCGTGGATCGAACCAAGAAGCCAATACACCAGAAGTAAGCACTCTACCACTAAGCCCCCATGCCCCCGCCCATTTAATTGTCTATTAACGTATATACGGTTGTTTTCTGAAATTTCTTCTTCTTACAGCAAATACTCAAAAGTACAAATCCATGTGGGTCTCTATTTTTACGACGTCATAAAATGCATAATTCCTTATATCTCGCTTGCTATATTAGATATTGACAAAAAATGTTCACTTTATTTCAGAGCCCGATGAACGCTTGGAATTGTCCAAAGAAAATTTAGAGCTGAATTAATCTTTCGATCGAAATTGTAATGACGAGTCTGAGGTACTCACTTAACCCATATAAGTACCATGTTATTTCAATTTTGTTAGGATCAATAATTGTTTTCTGAAATTTCAATATCTTATACGCTTTTATTGTCTCTGTAGCTGCTAGATGTACTACCTGGAAGTTTTAGGTAAATACATATTTCTAATACTCTTTACAAATGTCAAAATATATTTTACAAAGCTTTTAAAATTTAATCTTGGTAGACCCCATGATGTTTTTAAACTCCATGGAAATACCTAATTATTTTAAGATGAAATTGCTACTGATGCTTATTAACTTTCCATGACCGGTTTCGGAAATTTTACCACCTAACACGAAAACCCCATAACTATATGGATCCTCCCTTTATTTCACAATATCTTGATAGTCATATTTTAATTAAATTTCTAAATTGTACTGTCTAATATGCAAGCTCCACGTACCTATGGTGTCGCTTTTTATTTCACCATATTTCGGTAACTGTTAGGCGTACCGACTTGCGCTTTCAGTAAACACACACCTCTAACGTTCTTTAAAACGTTATTAAGACATATTTTAGAATATTTAGAAATGAGAGTTCTGCGAATATCATGGTACCCGAAAACCCCCATGAGGGCGTGTGTAGTGTATTTAATTGAAACTACTTTTGAGGTGTTGTAAGCCCTCGTAATTACGTTTCCGAAACTGCACCACCTAGTACGCAAACCCCACACTTCTATGGTGTCGCTCTTTATTTTCCCATATCTCAATATCCCTAAGGCTTACCGAGTTGAGGTTTTAGGTAAACAAATGTCAGTTCCTTACATTTTAGAGACATACATTTCCACATATCTAAAAAATACAGACATTAGGTACCCCATGGTACCCCAAACACCATTGGTGTACCCACTTACTTTTGAATAGTAATACATTTTGAGTTGTTCAGCATCAATAAACACTTTAGTTTTTCTACGTGCAACCCAAAAGTCCATACCTGACCGAATAGATTTTGTCCATTTAATCTCAAAAATGTTAAGATACTTTGTATTGTTAAGTACAACCAAGTTAAGCACACTGAATTTAATATTTTAAATACTTTCTGATTTTTGTTTCAGGTATTTCGTGCATCAAAACAAAACCAGGATTCTGCTTGGAAGACAGTGAAAAGAAGCAGTGTAGGTTGTGGCTAAAAGTACGTCCTTTCTGAAGACAGACCCAATTGTATTTACATTCTTTTGTACGAATATATAACCCTAATAAAGATACTGTACTACAAATTATTTCTTTCTCCCATAAATTAGAATAAAATATTATCTCTGTTTAAAGAAAATGTTTGTTAGTGTTAAGTCATTTCAACTCTTTTTCTCTGTAATAAGAACATTATCCCTCGCAATATTTTTTTATCTTTGTGCTATTACGATTGGATGAAGTGAAATTCTATACGAAGCACTATTATTTCAGACATGCATTAATAACTAATGTATTGTTCTGTATGTAAGGCAATGTGTATACTGAACCTGTCTAGCGAAGGTGTTGTTTTATTGGGAATCCGAAGAAAGAAAGAAAAAAAAGTTGGACTTACCAACGTATACGTCTTCGAATTCTGGACTAATCCAAATTATCCAGAGAAAACATTATATATTTCTTTGTTGCTATTTCAGATGTATCCTTGATCCAAGTCATATGAAACGGAGACTTCATACATCGCTATATTTTGTATGAACTATGTTCCGTATTTACTTGATCACTTTGTAACTTTATCTAGTGTTGACAAGGCCGCAGGTGTTAATCGAATAGTTTAGTGTATCACTCATGTCACCTTGTGACTAAGGTAGGTCCTGTCGGTATATATATGGTACTGGGTTCAATTAGCGATAAAATACATTTTTAGCGTTAAACAAATGCAAAAATCTACACGAAATGAGATACCGTGATCTCTGACTTTCGGATGGGGCCACGGTGGCTCAGTGGTAGAACGTTCACCTCTGGTACTGGGGTCCCGGGTTCGATCCCAGCCCCTGCCAAGTGAACTTTGTGGTGGACAAACACCATGTGCGTGGGTTTTCTCGGGGTTCTCCCGTTTCCTCCCACTTTCTTCATTCCACCATTTCATTCATTATTCATCATCACCGTCTTCTTTAGCCCAACCGGCATAACCGTGGGACGTAAAACTCAAAGATTTCATTTCATTTCTGACTTACGGATAACACCAAGCAACTAATGGTACTGAGTATGATTGAGTTTACTAATTACTATTTGGCTAAAATCAGTGTTCCTTTATGTATAGTTCTTTTCGTGCTTTGAATTGCAAAGTTTGAAATAACCGTTTTAAATTATTGTGTATATATATCTTCCGAGTAATTCTGAGAATCATTGCTCTTTCTTTAAGCAATGTATGAGACTGTTAAACTGCTCGTTGCTTAAAATGTTGCACTAAGAAGGATGCATCCAGGAAAGTCCAAATTTTTCAGAATGTCTAGAGCAGGGAAGAATAAATATGTTTAGTCGATGGCTGCACAACGCCTCCGCTGTCACCACGTTGTCACACAGCGAATACAGCGGACGTTTAAGAATATTCTGCACTTACTATTAGGTATCTGCCTGGGAACTTTGGTGCAGCTACCCAGTCTCCTTCTTGGTGTTGCATTTTTAATGGCGAGTACTGAGTAGGAATCATCTTGTGAGCGAACACGTTTTCGGCTGTCAGCATACTTTTAATTATTGTGACATTAAAAAAAAAAACATACCTGTTAATTAAAATGTACACAGAAGTTATTTCTGGAAAATTCTATTCAGGCCTCTTGTGGTAACAACTGCACTTTAGAAGATACTATTAAGGAAAAGAATGAGGTAAAACAATCTTTATATCGTACAAGCAATGGGTGATAACAGCTTAATAAATGATTGTACGTAAATCTTGTTTGAGTTTGAATATAGGATTGTATATGACTGTGAATTTTGCATTATTATTGAAGTGCTGCAACTAACTGCAAACCATATGATAAATTCTTACAGTAATATATCACATATTGATTTACTCTGTATGAAAACGAAAATAGTTTAACATATGGTTAACCTTCTTTGTGCCCATAATTTTAAAATTAACGCTTGTGTCACTTTTCAACACTTGGCTTTGCAGTAGCTTTCCAACGAATTAGCAGGAAGCCCAAACTTACAGGACACCCTGCAGGTAAATACATTTCTTTGGACAGTTTCACTGCTCTAAACTAAGATTTGAAAAGTGTAGCATTGTTAATTTTATTATTATTGGCACAATGGAGATCAACCATATTTTAAGCTATTTTTGTTTCCATACAGAGAAAAACAATATGTGACAACATTACAGTAAGAATGTATCATGCATTTCTCACAAGTAAACCTTACGTTTGGGTGAATCGAGTTGCTGACTGAGACACATATGAGAAAGTAGTACTAAATGTGGTCAGTATTTCAGTGAAGTTTTAGGTGCGAAGCTCCAGGGGTTTAGGAGATACAGCTACCAGAACATCACATGGAAGTACAGAATAGTCTTCATACAGTTGGAGGTAAAAGCTCTGTAAGGCCCCTTGTAACGACAAAAGATGAATAACAAATATATGGGTACATATTAGGACTAGGAGGAAGTCATATAGTAAGGGTATACCTGACGGCGGCCATCTTGAAATCCGCCATTTTGAATTAAGGTTAAGTTTTTAAAATAGGAATAGGGTCATGTGATACATGATTTAAGGCGCAAATTTAATCAGAAGAACAATGGTGACGTTAATTTTGATTTACGCGCAATTGGTAAAAAGTTACAGGGAAATTAAATATTGTTGCTTCATATGTATTAGTCCTTTACCGCACCTTGTAAATTTTGTGTTAATGGTAATAATTAAATAAAAAGCAGATGGATAAATATTAGGTCTATGGTAAGAGTTGCCTTGATGACGGCCATGTTCAAATCCGCCATTTTGAATCAGACAAAAATTTTAAACAAAATGCATAACCTTATTAATAGCAAATTTTACCATAACTCCAACGGTATAACCATTTTTGCTTTATCATTAACCAGCACAAAATTAAATGGATCGCTCCTTACGACTACTGCTTTGACGGAATTGTTAACGACAAATGTGTCAAGTGTAACTCGATTGCCTTTGTCAGGTGTGCTCACTGTGAGCAGAGCATTTGTGCAAGTCATGTACTCTTTTCTGAACTACATATTGATTGTACTAATTGAGGACTTTTCTGGAAGAAAGACCCAAGTTCAATTATGACTCAATTCCACTTTGGTCGTTTTTCCTTAAATTAGCAAATTGTTTATGCGATAACAAGTGTTGGTTAATGATAAAGCGAAAATGGTTATACCGTTGGATTTATGGTAAAATTTGCTATTAATAAGGTGTCACTGTTATGCGTTTTGTTTAAAACTTTTGTCTGATTCAAAATGGCGGATTTGAACATGGCCGTCATCAAGGCAACTCTTACCATAGACCTAATATTTATCCATCTGCTTTTTATTTAATTATTATCATTAACACAAAATTTACAAGGTACGGTAAAGGACTAATACATATGAAGCAACAATGTTTAATTTCCCTGTAACTTTTTACCAATTGCGCGTAAATCAAAATTAACGTCATCATTGTTCTTCTGATTAAATTTGCGCCTTAAATCATGTATCACATAACCCTATTCCTATTTTAAAAACTTAACCTTAATTCAAAATGGCGGATTTCAAGATGGCCGCCATCAGGTATACCCTTACTATATGACTTCCTCCTAGTCCTAATATGTACCCATATATTTGTTATTCACCTTTTGTCGTTACAAGAGGTCTTACAGAGCTTTTACCTCCAACTGTATGAAGACTATTCTGTACTTCCATGTGATGTTCTGGTAGCTGTATCTCCTAAACCCCTGGAGCTTCGCACCTAAAACTTCACTGAAATACTGACCACATTTAGTACTACTTTCTCATATGTGTCTCAGTCAGCAACTCGATTCACCCAAACGTAAGGTTTACTTGTCAGTATGTTGCAGCACTTCAATAATGGTGCACTATGCGTACACTCTAGATCCTGAGTATGTCCAATCCATATATTACAACAAGGGCAATACGTATGCGATACAGGTAAAATCCGTATATTTCATATGGACAATCTATAAGCTACATACAGTGGCTCAATAAAGAAGTCGGACATATACATATTCACACATTCAAGAGAGAATAGACATTCGAAGAGTACGCTTTAAAGAACAAAAAATATATTTTAAGTACTTTATAATATTTACTTATGGAAAATAGAAGCATTAACAACAAAACTCAATTTCATGACTATAAAAAATACAAAAAATGAAAATACAGTTAAAATCCATGTCAAAAAAGAACTCGGACAGGTAGTACCACTCTCTTTGTTTTTGGGCTGAATAGGGGAATTTCCAAGAGTTTGTCTACTTGACAGCTTTAGATGTCCAAAAGAAGCGAGTTGAAGCCGTACTATTTTTACGTGGATGAAACTCTGTGTTTAAAAGGTAAAATGGGAAGTCAACGTAGGCAAACATCTTTAGCAATAAGAGAACTTTTTGAAAAACATTATAAAGAGGGAAAATTAGTTCGTGATACTGTGGAAATAGTAGATAGGTCACTCTCCACAGTTTATGATATTATTAAACGTTTTAAATCAACAAAATCAGTGGAAAATACACCAAAAAGTGGTAGATCTAGAGCGTTTATACAGTTAGACGAGAGATGAATTGTACTATAGGTTAATAAAAACTCCAAAATAAGTGTGCTAAACTGTCCAAAGAAGTATGAGAACATCTTAATAAAAGTTTGCATCCCGAAACGATAAAATTTGTTTTAAGAGAAGCAAGTTACATGGAAGAGTAGTCCGTAAAATACCGTTCGTGAGCAAGTGCTATAGGCAAAAGAGACTTAGTTTTGCAAAAGCTTATAAAAATAAAGATTTTTCGTTTAGGACCACTCTGTTATTCGCGGACGAAAGTAAATTTAATTTGTTCCGCTCAGATGATCAGTGCTACATCTGGCGAAAACCTAATGGAGAACTCAGAGCGAATAATCTACGATCCACTGTGAAACATAGAGGTGGCTCGGTAATGGTTTGGGGCTGTATGTCCTCTGCTGGTCCAGGTAAACTTTGTGTAATCGATGGTATTATGGACCAAATAAAGTATTTAAATATTCTGAAGCAAAATTTGGTACAAAGTGCTGAAACATTGGGAATAATAGAGAACTTCCAGTTCTACCAGGATAACGATCCCAAGCACAAAGCACTCAGTGTGCGTTTGTGGCTCCTCTATAATTGTCCGTATGTGCTGGAAACACCTCCGCCATCTCCTGATATTAATGTTATTGAGCACTTGGGCTTATTTGGAAAACCAGTTAAAATATCATACTATTAGAACAAAGGAAGACTTGGAATCAGCACTTCAGATTAAATGGGCGAAAGGTGATCCTTCCTTCTGAAAAAAAAAAAAAAAAAAAAAAAAACTTGTAAAATTCATGCCAGAAAGATTGAAAGCAATCGTGAAAAATAAAGGATTGACTACAAAATATTAAAAATATCTAATAACATTCTAAAATTTTACCACAAATTAAGTGTCCGAGTTCTTTTTTGACATGGATTTACGCCATGTTTTCACTTTTTGTATTTTTTATAGTCATGAAATTGAGTTTTGTCATTGATGTTTCTATTTTTCATAAGTAGATAATGTAGTGTAATTAAAATATATTTTTTGTTCTCTGTAGAATACTCTTGGAATCTTTATTCCTCATGGAATGTGTAAGTATGTATATGTCCTACTTCTTTATTGAACCACTGTACATCCAATCCATACATTACATATGGCCAACCTGTGCGCGACATACGTATAATCTATATGCTGCATGCAGACAGTCTGTAAGCTACATATGTGCACTCTGTATGGTGCATACGGATATTCTGTATGCTGTATCGGGACAAGCTGTGTGCGACATAAGGAAAATCTGTATAATACATACGTACAATACGTATACTGTATCTAGTCGTACGTACGGGGCACAAGTACAATATAGATGCTGTCTCGGGGTTGAACGCAAGAAACACACGTACAGAACGTATATTGCATACTTCTTGAAATTATGCTCCGTCCTGATAGTCAGTGTGTGTCGTCATTATTAACCCACATGCTACATACGATCCTGACGTCACAAAGCTAGATATCACCTCCGTATATACTTGTTATTGAAGATTACGTCATACGAATGACGTCATTGCACTTATGCAGACAGTTTGTATAATACATACTTCTTCAGCTATACGTTTGCTGCAGGATGTTATATACGGTTGTACGTTAAGTCCAGAAACTACAGGAATTACGAATGTAACCTACGTTTTTTAAGTATGCCACCTACATTTTTTTTCTCAGTGTGCCAGCGTGTTCTCAAAATGTCAATTATGAACTTAATTGATCATTATCTTCACTTATTTTGCAGATTTATGATCATCTTTATGATTATTTACGAAAATCTAAGACACTCATACTAGTATGTTGAAAGTTTGAATTTTCACGAAAACACATCCAAGTTAAACATATCTAAAAGCCAAGGAAATTAACATTGAAATTTGATATCCAAGTTGTGTATTACTACATTATTATTTATGATATTTACTTTGAATTTGATTCATATAGTGCCGAAGAGAACTGTTCCGGTCTGAAAGAACTGCTTTCACTTTTTTTTGTTGTTTTGATTTGTTTCTTGGGCTTTTAGTCGAAAACAGTGTGAAGTTTGTATAGCTACATTCTCTTAAATGACATACTTACTAATATAAAGAATAGCATTATCATATCTGATAGATTGGAATGCAATTATTACATACTGTACGTAAACCACTATATTTTTCGCTACTTGCTATATTTTTTACTCAACATTATTTGTCCACTTTCGTAAGGAATAGCAACTTGGGATGAGTGTAGCACGTGCTATGTAAATGAAAAGTGAACTATTGTAGTAGAATACAGCAATGAAGTTGTGGCGGAAAATATGTTATCGGGTGAGGTGGCTTTCTCGAGTGTCTATCGCGTCGCATTATGTTTGATCGGTTTCTATGAAATATGAATCCTTCGATTATTGTGACAATGTTGGCACAGGACACGATAATTGTGTCCTCCGACGACGCATCATCATTGCAAGTTCCGAACCAACATTGTCACAATAACGAAGGCTTCATATTTCAAACAAACCGATGAAACATAATGCAACATGATAGATACTCGAGAAAGCCACCTCACCCGATACTTATTTTTCGCTACAACTTCATTGCTGTATTTGACTGCAGTAGTCCACTTTTTATTTAGATATCACGTGTTACACTCATCCCAAGTTGCTATTTGTTACGAAGGTGGACAAAGAAAGTTGAGTATATATATATATATATATATATATATATATATATATATATATATATATATATATATATATATATATATATAGCAAGTAATGAAAAATATAGTGGTTTAGTACAGTATACAATAATTGCATTCCAATCTTTCAGATATTATTATGTTATTATTTATATTAGTAAGTATGTCATTTAACAGAATGTAGCTATATAAACGCCACACTGTTTTCGGCTAAAAGCGCAAGAAACAAGACAAAACAACAACATAAAAATGTGAAAGCAATTCTTCCAGACCGGAACAGTTCTCTTCGGCACTATATGAATCAAATTCAAAGTAAATATCATAAATAATAATGTAATAATACACAACTTGGATATCAAATTTCACTATTAACTTCCTTGGCTTGTAGATATGTTTAACGTGCATGTGTTTTCGTGAAAATTCAAACTTTCAACATACTAGAATCAGTGTCCTTAATTTATACGTTTTACCCAACATTGTTAGGGTCGTCAAGTCTAGGAGGCTTAGGTGGGCAGGTCATGTACTTAGAATGGCAGAAAGTAGAAACGGTTTCAAAGTCTTGATTTGAAGACCAATCGGAAAACTACCATTAGGAAGACCTAGGCGCAGATGGGAAGACAATATTACGATGGATCTCGCAGAGATAGGAATACAAAGTAGAAACTGGATCCAATTGGCTAAGGATAGAAGTCAGTGGAGAGCTTTTGTGAACGCGGCATTGAACCTCCGGGTTCCATAGGCCATAGAGTTAGTTAGTTTTTAGTATCAGTGTCCTAGATTTTAGTAAATGACTATAAAGATGATCTTAAATCTTCAAAATAAGTGCAGATAATGATCAATAAAGTTCATAACTGACATTTTGAGAATACGCTGGCCCTAATTGATAAATCACATGACTACCTTTCTATTTAAAAAAAAATATCACATATTTCAAAATGACTGATTTTGAGATGGCGGCGGAGGTTCGTGATCTACTCTACCCATTCTTCCTTTGCCAATATTTTAAACTACTACCGTTTGCATTGTCTATCTTTCACTATTTTTAGGATTCAACAGTTTATTTGGTGTATTACAATAACATAGCATAGCCCTTCCCCACCAAATTTGACTCCCTCCCCCACCGTTTCTTATGGCGCTCAGCCGCTATAACTTTGCACAAGCACATATTTTCACATCCTCTATCAGGCGCACTATGTCTCATTCCGCAACTCGATTCACCCATTTGGACCCTTTACTTGTCAGACAGTTGTTGATCCTCTATGGAATGGAGGGGTCAAAATTGAAAAAAAAAATGAAAATAACCGACAGACAGACCGACAGACATAGATAATTCAGTAACGAACTTTTTTAAGTTCGTTGAAAAAAAAAAGGTTTGAGTTGTGTTTCTGAGTTTCGCGTCCTTATGCAAAACCGGAGTTTCGTAGCTTGGAAGCGGTGCAATTGATGGATGCACATATTGCGAAGCAATATCAGCCTTCACAGTATAAGTCATTCCCTACATCAGTATGTAGTTTCCATGATAGCTGAGTTACAGACCCACGCCATCGGTTCCGGACTTACTCAATATAACTAATATATATACTATATTTAACTGTACATGAGAGTTTCAGAACAAAAGCAAGGTAGACAATAACACAACAAATTACGTCTTGAAGACACGAGGGGCTACTTTAAGCAAATGAAACAAGCAGCAAAGAAGGATTAGGTAAAGTTGAATTCACTCCATGAGATGTCGAATATATTCCAGTCTGCAAAATGAGATTGGGTGATGTTTTGTACATGGTTTTGTAAAAGGGTTTCCATGTTACAACGAGAGTGAAAAGTCACTATTGTAATGCGTACACTGATGATCCCCCGGACTTTGTTTGAAGTTCCGTTCTGTCGGTTTTTGTCTTCACTTAACACGAAACAACACTCGCTTCTGTTTCACAGCAAATTTTCCTCTTTTCACACGCGGAATGAAAACAATGTTCTGTAGATATACATTGTAATAGAATACCTCTCTAACGCGATTTTTTTTTAAAAAAAAAGTGTGTATTACAGTGTGAATAGATAATGGCATTCAGTGTATGTGTCTTCATATGTTCGTGCCCACATTCAGGCATTGAGCTTTGAAGTCATGTTAATGTAAATTAAAATTTAGAATTAGTTAAACTAAAAGTGAAACACACATGCATTAGCGGACATACATGAAGAAAGACATAAGATTGCAGTAAGTGATTTAGAATCAATATATACAGTAGAAAATGAAGGATTAATCACACTTCAGTATGTAATTAAAATTTATATATCATATATGTATCGTTATACATATTTCATAACTAAATATTTTATTACTAACATGACAACATGACATAATTCACTCGGCCTGAAAAAATGTATGAGAGTAGTTAATTCATGGAAGTGAGTTTTTCTCGAACGATTGTTCTAAGCACCAACAAAAAAGCTCTGGCAATTTTTGTTCATATTTCATGAACAAATATTTCATGAGTAACGTTGATGAGTTATTTAAAATGGATGAGTACAAATAACCGTATACTTGTGTACTTGGAGCATAGTGTTAGCCCCTCGAAACACTTAAAATAAGGCGGCTAGTATCAAAAGCCGCCATTTTTTTTACCGAAATTGAGTTATATATCGTTTGTTATATGTTTGATCTAAAGGAATTCCACAGAAACAGCATCTTGTTTAAAACCTTAATATTTCATACTAAAAAAAAAAAAATGGTTCAAATATGGGACTTTGTACTCATGTATATGGAGCTTCACTGCATGTTTTATGTGATTACCCGAAACTAAGCGAAATGTATGTGGCGGATTTTGATACTAGGTGATTCAAGTATCTATCAAACATAGTAATTTTAGTAATGTGTTGAGTTAGTATTAATGATCATTTTTTTATAAGGTGTCCGCTGAGTACTGCATTTGTTTTTAGTATGTATGTTGTTGCTTAAGCCTTACTGAGATTATTTACTCCTTGAAAGTTAGGAACTAAACCAAAAATATCAAATAAGCAGTTACATAGTCAAATAGAGAGTACAGTAACAGCATTTTTGTCATTAGAATGGAGCTTTAAGTGTGGTTTCCCCATACACCAGTCCCATGAACACATCGCCAAGTTGCCGCTGTAGGGTTGGTGGATGGCGTGACAATGACTGACACTATCGACAGCCCATCTGCTTGATTACACTAATTATAAACTACTTCCATCAGCGAGTAAACTCCTATAATTCCACTGGTTTTCCTCTATTTGCCCTTAATAAACTTCTAAAATACATAATAATATTTGTTACTGGCTAGCTACGATTAATTCATGTTTTATTCTAGTTGTCGTATTGAGTGATATATCGCTGGCTTCATAAATTTGATTTGATTTTCAGTTTAGCGTATTTTCCAGTAGCGAGGCTATATGAGACATGGATCTTGTGAGCGTTTGATCCGAACTTCATGCCCCCCCCTCGTGAATCGAACATGGGTCTCCCATACCAAAGGTACTTTAACTGCTTAGCCGCAAGGGAGCTCAGCTGGCTCATAATGAAGGTTATAAAATAGTGAACAAATGTGAAATTAGGCTGACAAATATATGATGGGACCTTAATCACTATATACTATTAGAGTTACTCATTTTTAGATGTAATAGCTAGTAGAATCTGTTTACAATTGAAATATCTATTTTTGCTTTCGAGTGACGAAATATAAGAAAGTCTATTGATTGTAAAATAAACAAATAAATTCGAAGTTTCAAATGATTTCATAACCCATAGACGCCGAAAAAGTGTTCTTTCGACACATTTTTCTCTCTTCGTCCTGGTGTGCACTCACGTAGAGGCCATGCTTTCCAAAGTATCTCAACCAAATCATATTTTTTTAAAAGTTTTTATTTAACCCCAATGAGTATTTTTTTAATTTTCTTACTAACCCTAAAATAAGAGTAATTTACTACAAGATAAACATTAAAAATGCGATTTTTACTCACAAAAAATCACGGTTTTATTTATATTTCACAAATCAATTATCCAAAAACAACCCCATCATGTGGGGCAAGACATTTACTTGCGAAAGATCGAAAAGAGGTATTTTTGAGGGCGAGTATTTTTAGGACTTTCTCTCTTTTTTTTTTTTTTGAAGAATGACTCAGGCGATTTTGTTCATATTTCATAAATAAATATGTCATTAATGACATTAAATACAGTAACTCATTTGTGCTGAGTAACACTACAAGACGCAGTTTATTCTTGGAGTGAGTTTTCTTCGTACGATTTTCTAAATAATAATAATAATAATAATAATAATAATAATAATAATAATAATAATAATAATAATAATAATAACTGGGACAATTTATTATTATTATTATTATAGCATGAATATATAATAGCATGAATATATGAAATAATCAATTTGTCCTAATATATATGATTGATAGATAGATAGATAGATAGATAGATAGATAGATAGATAGATAGATAGATAGATAGATACATATACATGAGGGTTACTTCATTTAGGGAGTGTGTTTCTCGGAAGATTATTCTAAAGAAAAAAAAAACAACTCTGGCCACGATTTTTCTTTCATATTTCATGAATAATCTGGAAAATGGATTATGTAATTTTGTTCGCATTTCACAAATAATGTTTCAATCAATAACTTGACAATTTGACATAACTCTTTTGTTCTGAAAAAGTATACGGTGAATAGTATATTCTTGAAAAGTGGCTTTTATAGAACGATTTTCTAATATATATATATATATATATATATATATATATATATATATATATATATAATGTGTCTTTGTTCATATTTCACAAAAATGTGTATATTATTCACTACAAGAAAATGACTAATTTACTCTTGGATATTTATTATTATTATTATTATTACTATTTTGACAATTTTGTAAAATATAACTCATGCAATTTTGTTGCAATATGGCATAAGTTGTTTCTTACGAAGACATCTACTAGCTGTAGTTTACTTTTGAGGCTAAGTTTTCTTTAAATTAAGCTTTCCGAAAATGCCTTATAATTTTGTTCGAATTTCACAAGAATAAGTTTGATTAATAACTGCATAACAACACGATTTAACTTCATGAATTGGAGAGATGAAATTTGGTACAGTTGTCCGTACCTTTCATTGCTTTTAGTTTGTTTCATGGAATAAGTTCACTTTCAATGCACTATTCTCTGAACATTGAAATCAATATGAATTTATTAAATATAACGTTTAACATGCATTAGGTAATAAACTGACGGAGTGGTGATTTTTCGTATTTTTATGCTGTCCATGAGACGTGATTTTAAATTGTGTCTTCTCAAAAAAATTGTCATGAAAGTTCCAACTCGTCTCGAGAAAGCATATGCGTTACTATTACAAGATCTTACTCTCGTCTCATGTTTTGTTACGAAATTTTGACTCATCTCATCTAGCGGTAAACACTATGCATAAACAAGATGGTGCAAAATTCCGTTTGCTTTGGTTAGAAGAAGAATCTACACCTTTAAACAACAAACAAAAAGTTTATGTGACATTTTCTTAAATTCGGGGTAATTTTCGCGTTAGAAGCTGTTGCAAATGGCGGCGCAAGGAATTTCTCAAAGGGAGTAATGAAGTGGACAAACTGATATGCGTAAAATGCATGTAGAAGACGAGAAATTGTGAACCATGCATGCACGATACATAACCTGAACCACCAGGAGTGTTTATTGATGTTACCGCTCTTGCACCTCAATGAAAATATACAGCATAATGTGCTGGTCGAAAGTTTCTTGACAGATCAAAAGGACAGTGAAATAAAGAATTATTCAGAAAGCGCGCCAGTTTTGGATCGTCTGGCAATTTGTGTTCCTCAGTTGCCGACATTGTGTTGTATTGTTGCTGTACCCACATACATTTCAATTGTCGCCTTAGTCTGGATTTCTCGCATTTCTTCAGTCTGTGTCTAGCCATGAAGAAGTTTACTATAGAGCAACGTGTGCTAATTGTGATATTTTTTTTATCAGAACGGAGAAATCAATGCAGCAACTCTCAGGCAACTTCGCACGGTCCTAGGGTGAAATGAGGCACCTAATGAATCAACAGTTCGCAGACATATGAAAAAGTCCATTGAAACGAGTACAACAGTGAACATTAAAAGTCCTGGGCGTCGTCGAAGTGGTTATTCTGAGCAAAACATTGCGGTAGTTCGTGACAGTGTGGCTTTTAGTCAGGCAGTCATTGCGAATTTCACGAAAAGATTCATTGCATGACCGTGCAGTAGAGGAGCTCATATACCCGATATCATTCACCATACCTGAAATCGGAATGTGTGATGAATATGTTCATTAATTTTGCTAGTGTGTTAAAAAAAAAGTAAAGTTCACAATTTGATGTAACAACACCAAAACCGATTCGTTGCTTTTCGAATAACCCTACATTAAAGTTGGCTTGAAATACCGAGCAATTTTGGAAAGGATGTTTGGTATCCGTTCATGCAATGCAATTACTGAAGTTGGACAACCAACCATACACTGAAAATATGCAGTGTTGCCTGTATCTAAGGGGTAACAAGCTTACAAATCCGCTTTGTCTTCGTATAAATAAACGTATATCATGCATTTAAGAAGTATATTGGAAGTATCATGCGAAATGCTTTCAACGGTATTCATGTAGCATAAGATAAGTGGAAGTGTTTAGCAATTAATTTCTATTCCAATAGAATAGATTTAATAACATTCTACATATATGGTAAACAAGGTTAAAACAAAATTCGAATGAAGAAAATAGCTAAGACATATTACAAGTTTCAACAATATATTACTTTAATATGAGATCGAGTTCAATGGCAAAATATTTGCTTAGCATCAATCGTGATCGAGTGTTTCTACTGAAGTCTAGTTCAAATTCCTGAATAATATCCTAAATGTTTAGTTATCAAATCACTGTTTTAATTTATCCATCAAAAAAAAAAAAAAAAATATTTTAGACAGTTTAAACTACACTTGCAGCTTTCAGTTAACAGTAGTCAGTAGGTTTCAAAAAATCATTACTAAATATGACATCCTCTGTTTAAAATAACCGCTTGTTACATAGATAAAGAAGACACTTATGTGTCGGGTGGGGAAGATTGCGTACTACAGTGAAATTCAGAGCTATGTCGGTGGTAGTTCACTACCAGAAGGGCCACCCTACCGAATTGGTCTAAATGGAGTAGCCAGACGAAGAATGTTCTGGAAGAAGGCAGCAGTTCTCCAGTAGCCAAGTTGGCGGAAATCGTAGTGATTGGTACGGCAAATTCGACATTTAGTCCCAGGCGTGGTCAGAGTGACTTTAACGGCTGGGATACTGCGGGGTGGAAGGCAACGTGAAACCACCACTCTATTTCCCCTAATTTGCTGGCAGCAAAAAGAGAACACATGTACAATGGTTTTCGCAAGTCAAAATATAGTTCCGGAGGCAAAATATCCCCCCATTCGGATCTTCGGAAGAGGGATGGCTTGGGAAGGACTATTGGACGAAAAAGTAATAATGAAGGGAAGAGGGACAGAGAAAGAAAGACAGGGAAGAGCAAAAGGTTTAAGATAGGGACATGGAACGTGCGTACAATGTTACAGGGAGGAAAATTAGAAAATCTTAAATAAGAAATGAAACAAAATAACCTAGATTTGGTAGGAGTTTGTGAAGTTAAATGGGAAGGTAATGAGATGTTGAGCAGCAAAGGGTATAGATTGTTTTACTCAGGTAATGAAAAGGGCGGTCATAATGGCGTAGGCATAATTATTGGAAAGCGTTTAAAGGAGAAAGTAGTCAAAGTACAACTTATTGATGATAGAATTATGATGTTAAGACTTAAAGGGAAAACGAAGAATCTAGTGGTGATACAAACATATGCACCGACGACTTCGCATGCAACTGAAGAAGTAGACGAAATTTATGAGAAAATAGAAGAAATTATTGATAGGGAGAAGAGGAGTGCATGCGTAATTGCAATGGGAGTTTCAATGCAGTTGTGGAAGAAAAACAGGAAGGTAGTATCGTAGGCAAATATGGTTTAGGCGAAAGAAATGAAAAAGGAGAGGGACTAGTGAATTTCTGTAGACATAATTCACTAGTAATTGGGAACACTTAGTTCATTCAGCACAAGAGAAGAAGATATATATGGAAATCACTAATAGACGGTAGAATATATCAAAAAGACTATGTTATGATTCAGGACAGGTACCGGAATAGCTTAAGGAACGCGAAGACCCTTCCCGGGGCTGATATTTTCTCTGATCATAATCTTGTGCTGGGAGAAGTAGAAATTCAACTGAAAAATATAGACAGAAGAAAAGTAGGTAACAAAGTGTTGAATACTGAAAAGTTGAAAAACGAAGAAATAAGAACATTTTTCGTTGAAAAATTCGAAGAAAAATATTCAAACCAGAAAAGAATAGGCGCAGATAGTAACGCATTGTGGGAATACATTAAACTTTGCTTACACCAGGCTGCAGAAGAAGCAAGTAGGTTACCGCGAACACAAAACGGCTAAGAAACCATGGGTTACAGAGCAGATGTTGCAGAAAATGAGGGAAAGGAAGACGTGAAAACAGGGTGATACAGAAGAGCGCAGAAAGATGTACAGAAAGTTTAATAATGAGTTACGGAAAGAAACAGACAGAGCAAGGGAAGAGTTTCAGAAAAGAAAATTAGAAGGAGTTGGAAATATGAGGAAATGTATAAGGAGGTGAAATCTGTGGAATTTTGGAGGAAACAAGGGTGCATTACGATGACAGTAGAAAATAAAAATGGGAAGGTGGTAAGCGACAGAAATGAGGTCATATAAAGATGGAAAGAATACGTGGAATACTTATATGAGAGTAGAGAGAGACCGTGTAGCCTAAATGTTGAAGTAGAAAATGAAGTAGGTGAGGATGATAAAGGATTTCGTATTGTTCGGGATGAGTATGGAAGGGCTATGTGCAAGATTAGGAATGAAAAGGCAACCAGTATAGATAATATGCCAATCGATTTCATTAAAAATATAGGAGACAAGGGAAAGAAATAATTGTTCCGACTATGCAATTAAATACATGAGACAGGGGAGTGGTCAAATTACTTCCTGAAGACGATCATGATACCTGGCTAAGAAATCGAACCCAAAGAGATGTGAGGATTATAAAACTATTAGTCTCATATCTCATGCAGCTAAAAGTTTGCTCCTAATACTGAACAGAAGGTTATATGGAAGAACAAATGAAGAAGTTGAGGAGGAACTGTTCGGGTTCAGGAGAGGTAAGGGCACAAGATATGCTATTGGATTATTAAGGGCGATCGGTGAAATATTTATAGATATGTTGTATTTATCGATCTACAAAATGCTTTTGACCGCGTGAATTGGGAATTGTTATTTGGAGTTCTAAAGCAGATAGGGTTGGAATGGAAAGATCGAAGACTCATAAGAAAGTTATACATGAACCAACAAGTAAGTGCTAGGATAGGGGAAGAACTGATGGAAGGGAGTGCAATTGGAAGGGGAGTTCGACAAGGATGCTGCCTCTCACCAACACTATTTACTGTCTGTCGAGAATAGATAGTGAAAAAGAATTTACATGATGACAGCATTTCTGTAGGGGGTAGAATGATTAGATGCATAAGATTAAGAGACGATATTTCGCTTGTTGCAGAATCTGAAAAGGAAATCAATAAAATGTTAGAAAACCCGAGGATGGACTTTGAAGAAAATGGGATGAAAATAAATGTTAGAAAGACAAAAAACATGGTGATTGGAACGAAGAGGTCTGTGTCAAATATACAAAAGTGGGAGGGGAGCAAATAGAACAAGTGAATAGTTTTCGATATCTGGATAGTATTCTTAGTAATGACATGAAGTGTGAACGTGAAATAAAAGCAAGGATAGGAATGGCGAAAGAAGCCTTTAGAGGGAAGAAAAGTCTGTTTGTGGGACCTTGAATAGAGGGTTGAGAAAAAGACTCATAAAATGCTTCGTGTAGAGTGTTGTACTGTATTAAGCGGAAACGTGGACATTGTGTAAAAGTGATGAAAAACGACTGGAAGCACTCGAAATGTGGGTGTGGAGAAGGATGGGAAGAATTAGTTGGGTCGAGCGGAAAACGAATGAGTGGGTGTTAGAAATGGTGAGGGAGAAAAGGACACTTTTATATATTGTTAAGAAGAGGAAGAGAAACTGGTTGGGACATTGCCTAAGAAGAAATTGTATCATGAGAGACGTCATAGAGGGTTTGGTGGCGGGAAAGAGAGGCAAAGGGCGAAGGAGACTACAATTAATGGATGATATAAAAACAAAAAGATCATACATGAAGACTAAGATGTTAGCGGAGGACCGTGAAACATGGAAGCTTCTCAGCTGCTACAAGTGACCTGCCAGTAAGGGCAGAATACCTATGATGATGGCATATATAAATCTCTGATACCAACTAATTTACGAAACATCCTCTTTCATTTAACTGTCTTAGTCCAGATATGTCAGATAATAATTTCAAACAGATCAATACAAACATTAGAAATTGAATTAAATCATACAGACATCATCTTGTTTCTCAAAAGAACAATTTAAGATTACATAATCTTTATTTATCGAACGTTCCTAAAGAAGCGACCAATAGAGAATACTAACAACAGAACATTTGTAGATCATTCGTAGATGTGAGTTACCGTACCAGGGGAGTAGGGAATATTGGGATCCAGTTGTGTTAGTCAACATCTTCAGAAAAGTACAAACGGAATTTGTTTTAACAGCCTTTGTGTGCAGTTCGATAGAAATGACAGTATCTCGAAGACACCTGAAAGATTCAATATTTTGCTTCACAAGAGGGAGAGATAATTATAATGGGAATTAACATCTTAAATTATAAGAATGTTCATGATTGTGTTTATCTTAAGCCGTCAGGGCCGTTCTCCCACTGTTCGCACAAAGGAACAAACAATATTTACGGTGAGGACATTGTGCCACGTAAAGACACGAGCTATTGTTTAAAGGAATACAATACGGAATTTTAAATGAAATTCGATAAATCACTATAAAATCTACATTGGGCCGCAACACCTCTGGGATTCATAACGCATAGTTTGACATTCACGGATTATTTAAGTAAAAATGTCGATTCACAGTAGTTCATTATATTTTAAGTGGGACGCCTTGAATGCCAGGAAATGTAACAAACATGACGAAATAAATTTCACTATTTATATGTATGTACTATGTTGGATGTTCTTGGAAATAAGCAATCACTCTTTCTACGTTATTCTCGTTATCTGATACTGGTCTGTGTCTTCTTGCCTGCACTTTGTGTAATCCGCTCGGTATGTCCAAATACATATACTCACGGTAATCGTCGCATTGGGAATCGTTAATGATACAACCTCCGAGCATTGGGCGTATTTCTCCACCCCTTACTATAGATAATAATCCTGTTCGTGTACTCCTGACGTAAACATGCTTCCAAACAGCCATATTGTCACAAATTAAGTCACTTACTGCTGATTATCACTACTACTGGAGTCTATGACCACCATTCAGAAATAAGCACTCAAAAGAAATAAACAAGTTCCATCTAGCGATCATATAGTTTTTTTCTCTTTATTAGTTTCGTTATTATTCACAAACTGGATGCGCTATAGAGATAGGCAACTGTTTTTTTAGCATACGTATCGAGGGTCTCCTACTTACGCATTGTACGCCGCAAGTGGATCACTTTTTATATCCCCAAACTACAACGCCTCGTGTGTCATCAATATTTGGATGGCGTGTAGTTTGCCACGGTAGTTTCATTGCTTATTTGCCGGGTCTCATTACCGTAAAGATTGACACGTACTTCACGTAAGAGCACAAGGTTGCTAGGCAACTTCCGTCTTAATTCCCTGTGAATAAGTGATAAGTGTCCTCGCTTTCACCATGAGATAATTTCTCACTGCTGAAAAGAAAAGAGCATTGACTCATACAAAACGAGTATAAAATATTTCCAATTTCACGATAGCTTCCTAAATAGGCATATGTATATTTTCTTCCTCAACGGAATTCTTAATATTACCTCCTGCTATGCATAAAGGTAACCAAGAAAGTTTTGTCGCTTTTTGTGTAGGTCTGTGTACAATTGACCCTCACATCGTGAGTTGAATCCGAACTGAGAAAAGGCGAAGATCAGTTGTTGACGTGGGCATATCCAACATACTACGTGGTTGCGGCAGCACAGTTACACCCTGAACTTGCGTAAGGACAGAGTAAACATGGGACCTCCACAGAGTGTCATAAGAGCGTGCATGCTATAGGAGTTCAAACTGGGATCAAACCTCGATGCAGCGGAGCGGAAGATATGCCAGACTTTGATGGGGGTGTTGCGACTACGCGGAAAGTGCAGCGGTAGTTTAACAAGCTTAAGGGCGGTGACGAAACACTCGAAGACGCACCACGTGCCGTACGAACAACACATGTATAAAATGAAGATCTTCAAGCAGCAATTGAGTCGAACAGTGGCCAAGCGTGTTAGGAACTTCGACTACAATTCAATATGAGTGGAGAAACCATTCGGCAGTACCTCCATCAACTTGGGAAGCACTACTACAAGTTGGGTCCCACATGATTTGACTCCGGGCCAGAAGGCAACTTCATCAGACACCTGTGTTTCACTGCTGTCTTGTCTGAGGAAGGAATCATTTGTGGACAAGGTGTTGACATGTGATGAGAAGTGGGTCCTCTACGAAGCTCCACGGCATCGTCATCATTGGTTAACATTCCATGAACACGTTCCAAATCAGCAACGCACCGGAAGAAGTTCCTCCTGTGTGTTTGGTGGACTGCTCGCGGCATCGTACATCGGGACCTACTACCAGTAGGTAAGAGTACCAATGCAATTGCGTACTGTGAGCTGTTGAGCCGTGTTCATGAAACACTCAAAACTCTGGAGCCAGTACTTCTGAATCGCTAAGGGATCCTCCTGTTACAGAACAGCATTAAGCCCCACGTGGCTAGGAAGACCCGGGACACCATTCTACGTCTTGCATGGGAAACACTATTGCACCCGCCATACTCCCATGACATTGCACCGTCCGATTATCACCTGTTCAATTCCTTGGACAATCACCTTAGAGGGCGTCAGTTCAAATCTCTAGTAGATGTGCAACATGCACTTGCCTTCAAGTATCAAGAGATGAAATCCATGGCTTTTCAGAACGTTAGCAGAAGGTCTTCAATTTTGATGGGAACTATTTTTAAACTTCCAGTTACGTCTTAGGTGGCATATCGACGTTCGAAGTTGATGAGTGAAAAAGCAACATAACTTTCTTGGTTACCTTTATAATGTTCTCTTTTTCCGTTATGTTCTGTGATCAACGAACCAGGTTTTAGGTAATTAAGAAATACATGGATAATAATTCAGGCTCTCAGAAGAATAGCGAAAGATACAAAATGTCAATCGTAAGAACAGTACACATGCTAACATATGAAACTCAAAGCTGATCTGATTCACTCCTTATGCTAATATTAACTCCTTCAGTACCTGCGTACACGATCGTGTACATTAGATTCGTAGCATTGTATTCGCGTGTTACTTCGAATATGTTCACAATATTTTGGCATCGATAGGTACCTAAGTGTATTGCTGAACTAATTTGGCCTGCATGCAAGTGCTACCCCCAGTGGTCTACTATACAACTACAGTTGTTTTTTACAACATGGCGGAAAGCATTAATGATTCTATCAGTGAGCTATTTTTACTTTATTTTGTTGGAATGTCTAAACATTTATTTTAGTAATAATAATTATTGTATTTGTTCAGAAAATAGCAATTGTTATTGTTACATAGTTGTTACATACGTAGAAAATACATTCGCAAACTTGTTCAGAAATTTCTAAAATAACTTTTTATTTTTTGCTGTTCACAAACCTGAACAAAAGTACTCAAATTATGAACATCGTACCTACGTGAACCATCCTGTATATTTTTCGACAGACTGTCGTCTACCCTAACGTTGGCAGAACTTGCAACACCCCTAATTGTCACAGAGATATGAGCCATACTCATTGGAAAGCTCCTGGGACAGAAATTGCAACAAGGTAACTTTTGTACCCGTGTGGCCAAAACATGGTCAATCTG
The DNA here is from genome assembly GCF_964235325.1 of Thermobia domestica. Classification (NCBI taxonomy): domain Eukaryota; kingdom Metazoa; phylum Arthropoda; class Insecta; order Zygentoma; family Lepismatidae; genus Thermobia; species Thermobia domestica. The sequence goes on along the minus strand of NC_137459.1, from coordinate 139,227,085 downwards.
TAAAGGAATAAGAAAACAATAAAAGAAATAAAAATAAAAATATTTTAAAAAACGATTGTGTGACTATTGCAACACTGTTATTTGTTGTACGCAAGAAAAAAAATCCCACATACACGCCAGACATTGGTGACTATTGTACAGAAAATAAAAGTCGTATAACAATAGAGCAAAAAAAAAAAAATCGGAACATTACATCTACTTGAAACATCCTGTACATTTTTCGATGGACTGTCGTTTACCCGAATTTAGTTAGCCCTTGCGACGCCCCTAATTGTCACAGAGATATGAGCCATACCTCATTGTAAAGCTCAAGAAACACAAATTCCAACAGGTTAATTTTTGTGCTCCCCTTGTGTACGACAAATAATAGTCCCTCAAATTTTGAAAAAGTGTATTTTTCCAGACTGTTTTGGTTTTCTGCTTCTTCTTTTAGGGGTTAGGCGCGGGGTCACAAAAGTTCCTTCGTTGGAATATGTGTCCCATAAGCTTTCCAACGAGGTATGGCCTGTATATCTGTAACAATTACTGACAAGTTCCCAACCCCAAATGCTTAGGAGGAGGAGAACTAAAACATCCACATTTTAAACCCTACTCTTCCTCTGAGACACCTCTGATATGGATGAAATGCACACCACTGACACGTCTCATCATTCCTAAAGAGATAAATACCTAAATCATCTCTCTAGTTTAATTAGGAGCCGAGCTACAGAAGTTTAAACTGCTGGCTCAGCCCTGAGCCGTTAGTCCTAAGTAAATCACAGTAAAATAATGCTATTTCTTAATCACTGTCTTGAGAATCTTATTTACACAATCGTGTACAGTGGGCCACATAAATTCTTGAGGTACAAAATCCGTGAGTTAGGCAACCCAAATACCGCCCGCTTCAAGATTAATTACGCCTGGTACAGTAGCTAGAAGAGCAGCATGAAGTTGTCCCCAGCTGTTAAAAGAACAAATCGTAAAGAGTGTTTTTTGTGCAGAAATGGAGCGAAACGCTGGCTGACGAAATGGCAAAAGGGAGTCTTTGGATACTTGTACTCACAATAATTCTTGTTTCTGTGATACACATGTAAAATTATACACAGGCACTTGAAAAAAATGTACGGATAGTAGAAACGCCGATAAGACGATAACAGCCGGGGGACTTAGTTAATATTATAATTAACTCAAACAAGGGATTATATATACAAGTTTACTTAGTTCAAATAACCATTCGTATCCGCGTATCAAATAATACAAAGATATATTATGTGGCATATGTAGTAGGTTATTGTTTTAACTAACTCAAAGCTTTGTGCTGAGTTTTGAAACAATTAACAGTAGTCCTACCTGCAAATCAATTAAAAATATGGTTGGATCATTTGGGGGGAAGAACCCAACCCCCAATGAAAATTTCGTTGGTCCAGCAGAGCGTGAGCTCCTAGGTTCCGGCGCCACTGATTGATACGTAATACTACTTCGAAAGAAGGAATTGTTGATTTCATTGTCCATTAAATTATTTTTGAAAATGCTAACTTTGGTAATTTATTTGCAAATATAAAAAAATGAAAAATTCGATAACACTCAGACGAGTTGGAGAACTTATACGTATTCATGTATTTCCCATTAGGTTGAAATAATACTGAGTGTTCATGATTTGTATAATATTTGTGAAAATGTACACATTGAGGCACAAAAAGGGAGAATATAGCGTCAATAAACAACAACTTAAAAATGCACAAAATTAACGGATAATATATAATATAAAACCATTAACAGAATTAACTCTGTAACTGGTTTACTCCATTCATTTTCTTCCTTTATTTTCAGGATTACATCATCATTAAATTTCTCCACTGGAGATATCTTTCATTTAGCAGCATCCAACTGGAGCTGAGCCTTCTAAATGAAACATTTTAAGAATTGTGGAAAGGGGCAGGACGAGAATCGAACCCGAACTACGAGATTAGAAAGGTACAACTCTAACCACTCATCTAAACCGTTTCTTAATCTGTCTTCCTTAAATAGAGAGCGTTTTAAGGTCCTTCAAAACAGTTGCTAGTTAATAGTCAAATTGATTGGCAAACAACAAAAATATGTAATTGAGGACTCAGAGGGTATTCACTAAATTATCAACATTACAGATTAAAAAAAAATAAGTACAGAAATCCTTTATTTTGAACGAAATAAGACCCGTCTATTATACTCGTACCAAATTTCACATAAGTCGGTCACCATGTTAAGCAGGTTAGCATAACCAGACTCCTAACTATGAAAACATTTATGATCGTTCCAACCCCAGTCATTTTACAGGTCCAATCTGTTGTATATTAGTTATTAGGACGTAAAATCGAATGTGATTTACACGAAAAAAAAATACATTTATACATTGCAATACCTGTAACGTCCAAATATCCACCACAAACTCATAGCCGTACCGACGTAAAAAAAAAAAAAAAAAGCGTGTGTGGAGCCGAAAATCGCTTTACACAAAATTCAAAGGAGGCTCTCTGAAGGCATGCAAAATGATCGAGCGGTTTGGGTCAATAGTATATCAATCAAAAGTTTGTGTTCAAACACTGAAAGAAATATTCCTTTTTTTCGAAGTGTGTTAGTATTTTTGTCAGAGGACTGGGAACATTTCTTTGAGTAAGTCTTGTGCAACTTTTCTTTCAAATGCGATTAGAACGGAACATTATATGAATTGCAAATCTAAAATCCATAGCTGAAAATAAAATATTAAGTATGTTCAATATTTCATTATTATCCTTTGATTTGCAATGAAAAACTATTTATAACCATTGGTGATTTCAGAAGATTCTTCCCGGGGGATTGACAATATATGAAGGACGAAAAAAAAAAACTACACCTTTGCTAGTCCACTTTCAGCATGATCGAAGATATGGCCCCGAAGGGGGAAATTTTTTAAGTCGACCGGGTCTCAAATTCTCCCTCAGGTCACCCCCTGAAATCATCACTGTTTCAAAGGTTTTCTTAACAGATAGATTATTACATTTCCTTCTCGTTCCACGTTTTGAAATGGAAAAATCATAATTTAAAGAAAATTATAATACGCAAAAGAATAAGGAATTATAGAAGTAATGAAGTAAATATTATCGTGTAAGTTATCGATTTCTAGTCGGATTAAAACTCGAATATTCGCGTGGATTGAACTTTAAAGTAAATCCTCTCTATATATAATTCTTACTGGAAAGGCATGTTTAACTCCAAGTACTTAATCAATATTTTTAATAATATGTTTTTAGTATCACATTTTTACTATTCAATGTTGTATACACTTCATTTCACAAAGCAAACTCTCGCAAATGTACGATGGACTAGTGAATATTATCAAATAAATTATCAATTATTTTACGTAAATGCTGCATCGCCTCATTTTAATTTTCGTACTTTAGCCAATGATAATAATAATAATAATAATAATAATAATAATAATAATAATAATAATAATAATAACAAAATCATAGTCGTATCTTTATCAGAATTTCTGGCTTAGTCAATAAATGAATTTCACTTGGTCTCTATTTGAAGTTCTGTTTAATCGAATCCGATAGAAACACAATGAGAAACTTCAAGAACAGGTAAAAGAAAAATCTTACCTTAATGGGACTCGAACTAACCTTTAAGAGTGATCTAAGCGCAATCGCTTAAAACCACTTATTTCTTTTCCTTAAGTTAAGTGATTCAGCGAACGTATCTCAATAACTTGTCTCTATATTCTACTCGGTATACACGTTTTACAGTTATTTCCAGTAACCTTGAACTACAGGGACACGAACACAAAGCATTGAATACAGTTAAAATTTTCTTCCAGCGGGCATCGAACCTAAAACCCCGTACATTAAAGGCACACGTGCTAGCCACAAAACCGGCAGGGAGAAAAATGAAATTTGTTTTGTAGTGTCTGAAATTTAAGCCTATTTCACCCTGATGTAATATGTCCATTGATCGTACGTATGTTTAGGTTCATTGTATTTGTTACTTTGAGAAATGATGTATGTTATTGATACAAGTTCTATTACATATTTGTCCATAAGTTCTATATAAATTATCAGAATTATTCATGATCTTTCATGGAAAGTCACTAGTATGTCCGCAGTAGAAACAAAATGATCAAGTTTACTGATAGAAGTCAGAATGAAGAATTTTAACAGACACTCAGAATGCTTCAATAGAAAGCAATGTTTTCCAACCTGGGGTCGCGCAGATTCCTGCTGAGTAGGCGCGAAGAGCGAGTAAGGAGGCGAAAGCTACTGGCAGAAATGAATTGTTAAATGAATAAAGCACCACTTATAATGGCCCTTTAAAATTTAGCTCGACAATTTTATAATGACTATTAAAAAAAATAATACTACATTAGGAGGGTATGCAAAAGTCTTGCTGGAAATAAATATAAATTCCTGAGAATTATTATTATTATTATTATTATTATTATTATTATTATTATTATTATTATTATTATTATTATTAGTCTCCCACTTCTTGGCTGAGGTGTGAAATATTCACCACCTTATTCATACCGCTACATCAATTTCTTCACTATTTTTTCATCACAGCCTAAAACCCAAGCGATCTGAATGAGAGTTTGTCCCATTGTTACTCGACCTACAATTTCTCCTCGCAGAGTAACAGATAGTTCTATACAGCCTTTAGAGCGAGGTATTTTGACAGTCTGTAGAAATTTGTGTTGTGATTCGTATCATAAATGTCAGTAAAGTGGATCTTTCTTTTTCTACTGTGCATCATCAGCATCATTATCATCAGAAGTATTCCGCCATTATTAGCGGGTTACTTGCCGCAGCTGAAAACTGGTATGCTCCATAATCTGTTAACCTCTTCATCTTCACATACGAATTTTCTGTTTTGATATCGCCCATAGCCTAATTCGGCCCTCTCTGTTTCTCCTGCCGCAATACCCTCTAGCACGTCCCTCATGATACAGTTCATTCTTAACCAATATCCCAACCGGTTTATCTTCCTCTTCTTAATAATATTCTTTTTCCTACTATTTCTAACACCCTCACATCCGTTTTAATCTCGACCAGGCTAATTCTCTCTATACCGGTACTTCTCCACGTCCATATTTCGAAAGCTTTCAATTGTTTCCCATCATTTTTAGGTAATGTCCATATTGCTGCCCTACACAATATAGTAAAATACAATACACACAGCATTTTATGAGTCTTTTTTTCAGCTCTTCAGTTTATGTCCCATAAAATAACATTTTCTTCATCCTAACGCTATCTTTCGCCATTCATATCCTTGCTTTTGTTTCACGTTTGCGTGTCATATCATCACTAATTACACTACTCACAAGTAACGCTCCGATTTTGATAAAATTTGGCAGGTAGATACTACACATGAAATAAACGAATACGTGTTTTTTTATTTTTTTATTTTTTTTTTTTTGCGGGAAAACGGTTTTAGGTGGCAAAAGTCCCCACCCAAAATTTTGAAAATTGACTCCCGAAAGACAAAAAACAAGTGACCTGAAGTGAACGACATTGTGCACAGATATTGTAGATGTAAAATGAGGAATGCATGTTTCGTATTTTCCTGAAAAAAAAGGTTAGATGGGGCATGGACTTCTCCAAACTTTTGGTATCTAAAGTGCTAATAACACTATGTCAGATGTGTCTAAAGGACATGAAGAATTGAAATGGAAGTTTATGCAGGGACAATACGCAAAAGATAAACGAATGTTTTTTTTTTATTATTATTTTCTGCTTAAAACCGGTTTTAGGGGCAAAAGACCCCACACAAAAGTTTGAAATTTGATGTTCAAAAGGCAAAAAGAAGTGGACCGAAGTGAATGAATGTGCACAGATATTGCAGACGTAAGATGAAGAAATACGTTTCGTATTTTCCTGAAAAGAAAAAAAAAAGATGTTCGGTGGACCAAGGGGTTGGTTGCGCAAGAAGTGAACCGAAGCGAGCGAAATTGTGTCTAGATATTGTACATGTAAATTAGGGCGTATTTTAGAGTATAGCGTATTTTATAATATTTCAGGAGGGACCTTTACCCTTACAATCTTTTTCCGCATAAACGAAAACGAGTGCCGTTTTATTTCCTGTTTGTTGTTGATATTCCAAATTTGAAGCAATTCGGATAGGAACACTTGAAAAACAAGAAAGGTTTTATTTTACATATACAATATCTACACACAATTTCTTTAGCTTCGGTCCAATCCTTCCTGCGCTATTACGGTAATATTTACTCTTTTTTCGGAGGTCTTGGCTCCAACACTGTTTTGCGCACGAATTAAAACACGTTTCGTTTATTGTTTTGCAAATTGTCAATACACGAAGTTCCGTTGCAATTCTCCATATTCTTTAGGAACTTCTGACGTATACTTATTTGCACTTTTGATATTTCATAATCAACGGTTTGGAATAGCTGTGGCCTACAAAAACGGTTTTCTTTTCAGGAAAATACAAAACACATATTCCCACTTTTTACGAATACACTGTAAAAATCGTTGTATCATTTCAATGACATGCATATGTGTTAATACGATTCTGTTAAAATATAACACAAACATGTAGTTACAACAACTCACTCTCTATTTGGTGTCATGTGTCAAATTCCGGTAGTTGAAATGACACACAGCCTGTGTGTTAAATTAACACAAATGTAGAATCTTCGGTGTTGTTTTCTGCGTGATTGCCAAATATGTTGGGCATCTATTATAAAGGCTTAGGAATTGAAGCTACAGACAAACACAGTAGAAATAAATACTTAAACAAATCCACGTATACGCAAACATTCAACATGCAAACCGCGAGATGTGTTTTCAATTGTTTTACATAATGTTTCTGAAGAAGTATGTCAACAGTGGTATCATCGTATTACTGTGTCACTTTTACAATGCACTAGAGCTCACCAGTCAACTCCAGGGACTGTGCTTCAAAAAATGGTGGAAAACAAGTAGTCTCACGGTTAAGAGGCAAATATATTATATGGATCTAGGTAAGAGTTTCCTATCATTCTTGAAAAAGATGTTGGTGAAGGTTGTGTTTCGCACCATCAAGAAATACTTCACAATAAATGTTGGGGAGGACAATAAAAAAAATATGAAGATTTTCTATATGGAATGTTCTGTAGTTTACTATTCTTATTTTAAAATTAGAATCTTCGGTAAGCGTAAGCATGCATACCACATGGTTTTCCAACAGAGAAAAGTGGTTTCATCAACACCACACACGAAATTATTTCGACACCGAAATAGGTGTCGTAGTAACACAGAAGTGGAGTCGAATTAACACCAAAAACGGTGCTAATCTAGCGATCTGGCCTTGAATTTTAACACAGGGAGTATTGAATTAAAACCAAAACTGTGTTACTTATACGGTTTGACCTTGAATTATGATACATATTGTGTGTTGAAATAATAAGAAAATGATGTGGAAGTAACACAGGGACTGTGATATATCGTTACTTGACATGGTGTAATATTAACACAAAATAATTAACACAATACACACTGTGTTACTTTCTTCGTGCTGGTGCAACACCGCCACAAGTAACACTCAACACTTTTCTCCACACTACCGACCCTGATATGGTGTCGAATTAACACAGAAAATACTAACACAGGTCCAAATTTAACACCGCTCAACACTGGCTGTGTGTTAAAGACGTAATACACCGCCTGTGTTAAACGCCAACACCGCGGGGTCTGTGTTGAAGTAACACCGCGTAGTGGTAGTCACGCTGAAACCACTGCCTGTGTTAAAATTGAGTTGAAATAATACATTTTTTTCCTGTGTACAGTATCTGGTTAACTTCTTCGTGCCTTTTGGGCATCAAATTTCAAAGTTTTGGGTGGGGGAGTTTGCCCCTGAAACCGTTTTTTTTTCGTAGAAAACAAAAAAAAAAACGCATTCGTTTATTTATCGCGTATTATCCCTACACAAAGTTTTGTTGCAATTCTTCATGTCCTTTAAGCATTTCTGACATACTGTTATTTGCACTTTTGATATTTCATGATCAAAGGCTTGGAGGTGTCCGCCAAACATTTTTTTTTTTTTTTTTTTTAGGAAAATACAAAACACGAGTTTCCTAATTTTACGCCTACAATAACTATGCACAATTTCATTCACTCCGGTGCACTTGTTCTTCATTTTCGGGTGTCAACCTTCAAAATTTTGAGTGGGAGTTTAGCCCCCTAAACCCATTTTTCCACAGAAAATAAAACAATCCGTATTCGTTATTTTTTGTGTATTGTCACTACACAAATTTTCGTTCCAGTTCTTCATGTCATTTAAGCACTTCTGACATATTGCTATTAATACTTCTGATATTCATGATCAAAGATTTTGAGGGGTCATTGTCTCACCCAACCGTTTTTTTTTTTTTTTTTTCAGGAGAATACGAAACACGTATTCCCTGATTTTAGGTCTACAATATCTGTGAACAATTTCATTCACTTCCATGCACTTCTTGATTTTCAGGCGTGAAATTCCAAACTTTTAGATGAGGGCTTTGGTCCCTAAAACCGTTTTTCCGCAGAAAATATAAAACAGTATTCGTTTATTTTTTTATGTGTAGTGAACATACACAAAGTTTGTTGCAATTCTTCATGTTGTTTCCACACAACTGATACACTGTTGTTAGGACTTTTTATTTCGTGCTAAAAGGTTTGGAGGGGTACTTGCCCTGCCTAACTTTTTTTTTTAGAAAAAAATATGAAACCCGTATTCCCTCATTTTACATTTACATTGTAAGTACACAATTTCGTTCACTTGGCTTCATTCGTTTTTACCTTTCAGGGGTCAAATTCTAAAATTTTTGTGGGGACATTTGCCCTAAAACCGTTTTCAAGCAGAAAATAAAAGAAAAAAATATTCGTTCTTTATGTTTAGTATCTACCTGCAAATTTTATCAAAATCGGAGTGTTACACTTCGGAAATGTTACTTGTGAGACAAAAATAGTCACCTGTTGTATTTTCTCCGCTTCTATTTCTATATTTGACACCGATCACTTCGTTCCAATTATCATGGATTTTGTCTTTCTAACATTTATTTCCATCCTATATTCTTCCCACACTCCTCTCAAGTTTTCAGTATCTTATTGATTTTCTTTTTAGATTCTGCAACAACAGCCATATCATCCCCAAACCGTATACACCTAATCATTTTACCTCCTAGAAATTCAAACTCCATTATGTAGATTCCTTTTCGCTAACTCTTCTAGATAGATATTAAATAATGTCGGCGAAAGATCCCTGTCGAACTCTCCTTCCAGTTGCATTCTTTGTTTACTGTGCATTCACCAGTGAATTTCCATGAGAAATCATGAATAATTCTGATAATTTATATAATATTTATGGACGTATATGTAAAAGAACCATCATCAATAACATACATCATTCCTCACCTCAAAGTAACAAATACGGTGAACATGAACATAGATCAATAGACACATTATATCAGAGTGAAATAGGCTTAAACTTCATGCATTACAAAATACTGGGAGAATATTTTAACTGTTCATTTTTTTTTTTGTGTGTGTGTGTGTCCCTGTAGTTCAAGGTTACTGGAAATAACTGTAAAATGTGTATACTGAGTAGAAAATAGAGACAAGTTATTGAGATGCGTTCGGTGAATCAGTTAACTTAAACAAAATAAAGAAAAGTGGTCTAATGCGCTTGCGCGTAGATCACTCTTAAAGGTTAGTTCGAGTCCCATCAAAGTAAGATTTTTCTTTTACTGTTCTCGAAGTTACTCTTTGTGTTTCTATCGGATAAAATTAAATAGAACTTCAAATAGAGACCACATGAAATTCATTTATTTACTAAGCCAGAAATTCTGATAAAGATATGACTATGAGTTTATTATTATTATTATTATTATTATTATTATTATTATTATTATTATTATTATTATTATTAGTTAAAGTACGAAAATTAAAATGAGGCGATGCAGCATTTACGTAAAATAATTGATAATTCATTTGATAATATTCACTAGTCTACCGTACATTTGCGAGAGTTTGCTTTGTGGAATGAAGTGTATACAACATTGAATAGTAAAAATATGACAATAAAACTGTATTATTAAAAGTATTGATTAAGTACTTTGAGTTAAATATGCCTTTCCAGTAAGAATTAAATATAGAGAGGATTTACTTTAAAGTAATCTACACGAATACACGAGTTTTAATCCGACTAGAAATCGATAACTTACACGATAATATTTACTTCATTACTTCTATAATTCTTTATTCTTTTACGTATTATAATTCTCTATAAGTTAGGATTTTGCCATTTCAAACCGTAGAAAGAGAAATAAATGTAATGTTCTGTATGTTAGGAAAAAATTTCAAACAGGGATAATTTCAAGGGGTGACCTGAGGGAGAATTTGAGACCCTGTCGACCTAAGAAATTTCACCCTTGGGCCATATCTTCGATCATGCTCAAAGTTGCCTATCAATGAATTATATGAAGAAACAAAGTTCTTTCACAGCGTGAAGCTTACTTTTATTGCCATATATTTACAGAGTAGATGACTCGTGTTATATTCTTCCGTAACTCATTGCATCTGTGCATAATTCCTATTCCTGCGACCCGTGTTCGAGTCTTCGTTATACTTCGTTCCTATTTTTATTTTATTTTTTTTTTTTCATTGATCACGTAGGATTCCAATAAAAAATGTGGTTACAGTTTAAGATGTGATTCGATATTCGGCATGCGCTTCCGTAGTCACTAACGCTCTCGAATTTGGTGCGAGCGGTCCCGGATTCGATTCCCGGTGGGGACACTCGGTAGACAAAGTGTAACTGATTTTTCAGGCCAGCTATCTTGAATGAAGTTTCTCCTCGGCTTCCCTAATTCAGAAAAATAAACACACTGCTGAACAAGACTGCACTTATTTAATATAAAAACATATGTACACGTGACGTTTCGATCTTCTAACCAAGATCCTCATCAGACGTACACTGAGTGATACAAAAAACTACTCAAGTATATATACACAATTAATCTCCCTATCTGCTCTCTCATTGGCCGGTTCAAAAAGCCAATGAGAAGCGTGAAAATCTATATGAACTGACCAATGGGAAAACATAACACTCTACCAGAAAGAAACAACAAGGAGCAAACAACCATTGAATACATGCATTCACATACATTTTTATGTATTTATCAATAATATTTCTCCATTCTTTATTAATGCTGATACCTTTGGTCCAATTCATTAAGTTTACATCCCCTTCTTTTTTTATTCACAAAGCCTCTTTCCACTTTCTCGGCCAAAACCTTTTTTCTCTTTTCAGCAAAAAAAATATATATATATATATATATATATATTGCACCGGTTTATAACAATTACCAGTGATACTCGTATTAGTATTGCTATATAGAAGCCTACAGTTTATTTTGCTTTTAATTTTATGCCTCACTACACTCACCGAGGGTGGTGGCTGTAGGTGACTCTGTGGTTGCTTGTTTATACACAATCTTTAACATTTGAGTTTTCCGTTGTATGGTTAACCTTCGCCACCCCTTCACAGAGGTAATTTGAGAAGTGGACTTACAGTTCATAGTGGAATCCAAACCAGCGCAATGTTGGAGGCACTCCCACGAATGTCGAATCTGATATTATGAGCCTTATTCCGTAACGATTTGCGTTAACATAACGTGAATTCTGCGTTTTTAGTTTGCGATACTAGGCAAAACAGTTAAAATTGATATGTGAATATTCCCGTTCCGTTACGCTCTACATCTCTTTTCGTTTTTTTTTTTTTTCTTTCTATTAAGGCTTGCACCAAATTAGGCTTCCAGTGCTTCCAAGATGTGCACTATAAGGCTTGACTTAAGGCTTGCTCCAGAGTGTCCTCCATATTATCTCTTATTCACTCTACCAATCAATGATAGTGTGGCATAGTGTTGCAATATTGAAGGGAAACCAATGTCCGCACCTGTAATTTATAAAGAGTGGGTTGGCAAAAGGAAGAAGGAAAATATTGACTTTGAGGAACTTGCATTTGTGGCTCTGAGACTGATTCTACAGAAATAGATCAGTGCCCATGGATCTGGCTCATAATTATGTATTTACAATGCGCAATTTGTAGCTACTGGCAGTCAGACTCGATTATGTAAATTAATTCATGTGGACCATATTCCCAGCTGGCAATAGCGTCTTTCAGCAGGACAACGATCCTTGTCAAAAGGCTAAGTTGAACTGCAGTGGTTAGATGGGAACTGTGTTGAATTTTAATTTCTGCAGTAGACTCCAAACTCATTGAATCTAACTCAGTTGAGAACCTTGGGATAACATTGGTCGTCATGTCCGACTTCGTCGCTTATTTTAGAGGAAATTTACAGGAATTTAGTGACTTGGTGTGTAGATATTGTACACAGTGTTCAAAGCCACATAGGATGGGCTCATTGCTTTCATGTCAAACCACACCGTTAATGTTCTGAGAGGCAAAAGTGAACATACCAGACTTTAAGTAGGTGAATATAACGTTTTGGATAATCAGCGTAAGATGTCGAAACCACTCAATCTTTTCCGGTTGGCTAATTTAAATTTGACATTTCTACTTGTTATCTCGCTTTCCAGCCGCGTGTTTAGTATCCGTGCAATGATCTTTCCAGTGTAGGAAATCAAGCTAATGGTTCTGTGATCGCTGCATTTCTTTGCTTGATTTTTATTGGACAATGCAATTATTGTAACATCAAGAAAATCCTTTGGCCATTCTCCAATCAGGTAGATCTTGTTAATAAGTGAAGTCAGCACTTTCATTGCATTGTCTCCTAATTCCTTAAGCAAATCTACTGGTATGTCGTCGCCTCTAGTGGCCTTTCACCTTCGCATGTCTTTGAATGCTTGTACTACTTCACTTTTCAATATACTGGGTCCTTTTTCATCATCATCCACCACTTCCTCTGCTTCGATCGCAATATCTTAGAGGCGTTTCTTCTGATCATACAGATCTTTTATGTATTCCTCCCAAATTCTAAGGATTATTTGATGGTCAGTGGTTACATTATCTTGTTGATCTTCGATGCCGAACGTTCGTATACTTTTGTTAGCTTTCCCTCCTAATTATTGTGCTTTCTGGTACATCAGATCATATCTGCCGCGCCATTCCATTATTTCCATTTTTTCTTCACACATTCGCTCCATGTACTTTTCTTTAGCTTTGTCCGTTTCTCTTCTCAATTCATTATTTACAACATAATATACCTTATAGAATCTTATCTAGTGTAATGATCCCTACAAAGTTTGGATTAAGAATCGTAATGAACCTTGAAAATAATAAGAATATAAACCCATGGAAGCGTCGAAACTAGCAGAACTGTTACGTTTCTTAAATACTGGCGATCTGTAACTTTATGCTACAAAGGATTATTGGGTCGAAGTCATCAATTAGAATTTAGTACACAGCATGATTTGTGAATTTGGTTTTGTCATCAAGAGCTATATGATTACTGATGAAATCATGAATGCAAACGTCAGCAAATTCGATGTCCGCAATAGCTGTATGATGAAATAATGAATTCAAATGTCAGCACATTCGATGTCAACAATAGCTCCAGAAACTTTTGCTGACTCGGCCGGATATAGTTAGGTCCCCAGTAATATGATACAACATTCCTGTAGTAAAAGAGAGATTTGCATATGATTTCGATACGGAGATTTCTCTTTTCTTCCCCTGCACTCCACACTACCTAAGAAACTAAAACCCATATGAAACATATTCAGCAAATGTGTGCTACCTTTAGTATCAACTTTCTATGTTTAATATTGATTATTTTTTTTAAGTATGGTTTGATTGAAATTTAATACGTCAGTTTCCCTGGCAACTATACTTTCACTTTTTATTCTGTACCGTTAAGAACACATTGGTATTTATAACTCTTTAGAACACACTGGAGTTCTAAACACAGGGGTTAAAGAACAATACTGCAATGTGGAACTTTGGAAACTTGTTTTACGCTTCTATCAAACTTCAACTTTAATAACAAGTTTATTCTTTCATGGTCAATTTGTGATTTTATCATAATATATAGCCTTAAAATATCTAAATATAAGTGTGATGATGTAAATATTATTTTCAGAGTTATGATCCATTTCCACGAATTCACTCAATGATTCTGAGCTTTTCATATATTTAGGTATTTCATAATGAGCGAACTTGTTAAAACACATATTTGAGCTCTCATAATGGCGAATGCACCCTCATAATGGAAACATATGTTTATACCGATGGATGATATTGACAGAAAACTTAACTTCTTGCCCACGTATTCTTCCCTTCAAATTAACTTCGGATATAAAAGAATGAGATACATATTTAACAAGAAAATTAACAAATGTTATGACAAGTGATCTATGGATCATATTTTACAAAGATCAATCCAGTAGTTCTTTTATAGCTATTGTTCGGAAATGTATTCACGCTGATTGATTTGAATTTAACGGTCAAACCAGCGGCGGGGGCCAATATACTCGTAAACTTTATGAGTACTCAGTGTTAAACGTATTTTTAATTATTTTAAAATGACATTTGATCTAAGGAAACATCTGTTTTAAACGGACAAGTACTCCATATTAACATAATCACATCTTGTGTGATGGGTCATTGGTTGCATTTCCCATACATTATGAATTCATTTCTGTAAGCTTTCTTGGAATTATCCCGTATCGTCCCCCAATTTTTATTCCATTAATTATTATATCATCAGTTAGTTCAATACTGAACAAGTTGCGTCTCATATAACACAAAACACATACATGCCAGCAATATCTATCTATCTATTTATCTATCTATCTATCTATCTATCTATCTATCTATCTATCTATCTAAACTTTTTTCCGGACGATGCCTTATGCTTTATTAACCCTTATCCGGGCAACCGGGGCCTCCCAGGCCCAGTAGCTTCATTTTTCTAAAATTTCCCAATAACCATACACATTTCGAAGACATAAAATACTGAATTCTTCTATCTTTCGTCGAAGTTAAAATCATGAACATATCGAGTTGGTAAAGTTTTTTTTTTTTAATTTGAAAATCTTTTCCTGACGTAACCGGGCAACCGGAGCCTAGGAGGCCCCGTATAACTTTAGTGAAATTCCTTTCAAATATTAGATCAAATTGTCACATAATTATATATTGAACATGTGACTATTGTAACCTTTAGTCGGAACAGTATGCGGCAACATACATTGAATTTTGAGTGTTCTGCACTTAAAATATATACTGGGCCTGACAGGACCCGGTTGCCCGTTTACGTTACAAAAATGTCTGGACCGGATTTGCTATTCTGCTTGGTAGGCTTACAAAAGCGTGACACGAAGTTTCGCTACTTGACAAAAATATATACCGGTACATTCTAGACTATTCTGAACAGTAAGTGACAATAGGCATTGATTTTGTGTATTCTGCACTTAAAATATGTACTGGGCCTCACAGGCCCCGGTTGCCCGTTTACGCTACAAAAATGTCTTGCCCGGATAAGGGTTAAGCAGATTTCTTCTCACATACACTTACTATGTTAACATTGCACCAATTAATCAAAGTTATAATTGAAGGGTCAATGAGCAGAAACCCTAACCGTCATTTGTCAAAATTTGCATGAATGATTATCCGGCTTTTACAGTTAAACATATTATTTTTATCTTAAAATATTATCCAATATACTAATTTATTCTGTTGTAGTGTTTATTGGATGCTGGCTTTCAGAAATTCCAGCCTTTTGCAGACAAAATAAGATGTTTTTAAAATGCACTTGCCATACTAATCTATTGGCCTTTTAATCCAAAGAACCATACTCTAAGAAAGTTAAAATGATTGTATATCGTCAACTACCTATTTTGTATTTAGAGTTAATTGATAATTGTGTTAACTGACCAAAGAAGCATATGCTTTGTTGTAAAGTTTGAAGTTTGATAGAAATATAATTTAGTTTACATAGTTCAACCCTAAAGTGTAGATCTTCAACTCCTAATAGAAGAAAATGTGAACCGTATAGCTGCGATAGAAATCAACACATTGATTTAAGCCGAATTCATGTTTGAAGAAAATAACAAATATGAATACAAATATATAAAATTGGTTATTACTGCAAGTTCTAAATATTATACACTTATTTTGGCCCAATAAATATGACATGCATTTGTTGAATAAATTGCATTTGAGCTGTAGTTTGTTAGGTTGAGTTCTGTTAATGCAGTATCTGTAGAACAAAGTGCATAGATGCACAACGCAATTAGTAGCCAATATTGAATAATGCATTATACGAAAGTGTATGTATATGCTAGAAGATTGCAGTAATTAGTAATTAAGATGCTTACTGTGCTTTTAAAAAAGAATCTTGTACTAGAATCATAATCTATTCAGACATGCATTAGCTAATTAACAGTTCGATTTCTACCCATATGTGCACTTATATTACGAACAATACCGAAGTGATAATAGTGCATTTAAGCCTGTAATCTATACCAATGTCATATATGACATGTATGTGGAGATGCGATAGAGAATTGCTTGCTAGATTCATCAGGGGAGTTTCAACTAGTATGAGTGATATGAATAAAATGAACTCAGTTGCATATGTTTTCTTTCCTTAGTTGTCCCCAAAGAATTTATTGCTATAGATAATGGAAAAAAAGAATATAAAATAATTATGTTCAAACTGGAAGGCTCTTTTCCCAATATATTAGTACATGTTATGCTAATTTTCGCACACGTATTTTTCTCATTCGGTTAACTCCAATATATCTTCTATAAAATTTACCACTTTTTCACACTTATATTTTTCTAATAATTTTAATTTAAAGAAACAACACTGAAGTTCTATTTTAGTGAACTTATTTTAAAATCTTCGTTGTGCTTTCCTCTATTCTAACTTTTCGTCATTTCTTTATTACAAAATGTTTTCTGTCCAGTTGTCCCAGCTTATTGATTTTGTTCTATTAGATCTTTACATTCTCATCACTTTTACTTCCATGATAACATTTTACGACTTATTTAAATTGATGACACTACTACATTTCGTGTGATGCAAACATGACATTGTGTTTTAGAAAATAATTTAAAAAGCAGCAAATACATTGTATCCTCAAGTTTTAATTTCATCCTCAAAATTTGCGAAATGTCTGTACAAAGTTGAAAATGAAATGAAGTCATTAAGTTTTACGTCCTGCGTTTATGTTGGCTAGGCATTTGAGACTGTGATGATGAGAAATGAATGAAATGTTGGAATGAGAGAGCAAACGGCAGAACCACGTGAAAACCAACGCACATGGTGTTTGTCCACCAGAAAATTCACTTGGTGCAAGCTGGGATCGAACCTATAACCCCATGCACCAGAGGTAGACACTATCACTGAAACATCGAGGCTCCTTCGGCACAAAGTTATGTTGTTACAAGTTTAAGGAACAGTTATACCTGGACACTGGCTTTAACTAATGTGATATACTCTATTTCTCTAGATTATTCCCCTATAGTTTATTTATTGCAAATATTTCGTATCTGATTGCCTCAGGCATCTTAGGTGCGATAGAAACATGAACTTATTTTTGTAATTGTTTTAATATTAATGAAATTAAATGCTGACAAACGTACCTAAATATTTACTACATAATAGTCAGTGTTTATTTTATTTTATTATTTTATTATTTTATTATTATTATTATTATTATTTGTAGATGAGGGTAAATATATGCTTCCATTTTCTCCTGTACGAAACAAGGCTAAAACGTTACAATATGGTGTTTTCCTGTGTTTGAAAGGACAGCCCAAACTAATAATAATCCCAGTTGAAGAGGATAGGATAAGTTGTGTCACTGACTAGAACATAAATTGATCCACTCGTTGGTCCACATAATTGAATGTTTTCTTTTATGATATGCAAGAAAAAAATATTTACTAGGATTTAATTACTGAAGAAAACTATTATTATTATTATTATTATTATTATTATTATTATTATTATTATTATTATTATTATTATTATTATTATTGTCTACAGTTTTGTAGGATGCCTTCAACTCCTTAACAATATTTCACTGCCTTTTTTCTAACTCTACATAGCCCTTCAAAAAAGAAATCATATTCTTTAAACGTATAGAACGCTACATTGATTGACGCTGTAAAATGGTTTCAATTTTAAAATGGACGGGAAAACATTTATTAATGCATAATGCACTAATAGAACTTGAAAAAAGTGGCTTTTATATGTTCCGGGAAACTTGTAAATATTTAACAGCTAAAAGTCCCATGGTTTATTCAAAATTGTTTTCAAATGCTCACAAATGTATAGTTTCACGGTGGCAGAAATTTAAACAAGTTAAAAGAATAAACAAATCCGTAAAACGAGCTCACTTAACATTTCATCAGTCACAGCAGGACAGCAGACATGTGTTTAGTTAACAGTACATACGTTTACGAGGATCGATATATGCTGAGTGCCATATATTTATTTTCTTTGTGAATTTGCAACTGCGTTTCCTATATAGTATTTAAGTGAATCAGAACATTCCTCTTCGGTAAATAATGCTATGATGGTGATGATGGACTATCAATACTTAAATGCAAATCTTAATTACTTGCTTACAAATATATATATTTCATTTGCCGTCTTGTACTGCCAAGAGCATGAATTGCACCGTTTTCTACTGAAAATAGCAGTTTCCTCACATCAGAACATAAAATCTGAGTCATCATGTCATATTAATAACAGACATACGACAATGTTTTTGCTATTTGTGTGGCAATAGTAACTTACATAATGCATCCTATGACTTGTATGCACCATTGAATCTGTGAAACTAATACAGAGGCAAATATACTAGCATAGCTATGATACATTGTATAAGTAGAGACATGATCATATTATATAAAAAAAATATGTACTATGTAAATTGTGAATAAAATTTGTATAAGTGAGTTGAACTCGAAGTAGTGCACGAAATTCAAGCACCTGTTCGGGATCTTGATGAACAACACCTATTTTTTTTATTTGATCCTAGTGCAAGCTTCAGAAAACGAGAATACGTGCATTTAATTACTTTCGATGAAAAGTCCAAATATCTGATTGCAAATCCCTTATCCTTAAGGAATTATGCGATATGCCATGTGAATATCTTACTATGACAATTTTAACCCCTTCTTTTCCCATCAGGCTCAAGCATCGAAAAATGTTGAATCACTTGTACACCTTGGTTACAAAAGGTAGGACTGCCTTCCAGAAACTAAGTCCAAAAAAGTTGAACCTAGTGTAGAGACATTGGATTTCCCTCATATTATTAGTACTCAGTATAAAGACAATTCGAGATTTAATAATGATTTTATTTTTATTTGTTTTTATTTTATTATTTTTTTCCTCTTTATTTTCTGTGGATGATGAAAAACAGTCATAACTTGGAATAATAAGACAGTCAGCAAACATTTCAAAATTCTCTTCAGCAGACGATTCTTCATTCTTCATTCTTTGTAATTTTATGTAACTTACGTAACCTGATGTAGCCGAATTGTTTTGTAACTGATGACAATTAAATAAGTCGAGAATTCCTTTTACCTTGTATTTTCCTCAATTCCTACTTTGGATGTTTTCCGTATTTTCGATAGCCATCTTCCTTCTTTGGATGGTATGAAACGTCTCAGGACCCGGAAGATGGGAGACGTACACGAGGAGCGGAGTAGTACACGAAGAGCGAGTGTGAGCATCAGCAGGAGATATCAATTCCAACTTCCACGACTATTTGCTACAGAGGCTAAGACATGGAGACGACCAGTCGACGTCCAGGAGCTGAGGTACGGAACACGCATCCAAAGTCCTAAACGCCCTAACAATCTTCCTTTTCTTTCTACCAAAACCAAAACCTCGACTTTCTTTTATTTAATATTTGTTCTTATTTATTTCAGTTCGCATGCTCAACAAACTAAAACTCTCGTCGTCTTCTCAGATACCTCTCAATTCTACCAGTGAGCTATATTTCCCAAGTTAACGATTATCGTTTATTTTCTTTCTTCAAAACGACAACGAAAGCATTCCACCGGAATGCAAAAGCGTCAGACTAGATTCTTACGTCCCTTGGGTTTCCTCGTAGAAAACAAACATAAAACGTAGTAAAAAATGACATAATGCATGGCACGATATTAAAAGCAGTGAAAAGTGCAATTTAAGAGAACAGTAACAGAAATAAACGTAAAAACAAATAGACATATGCGTTTACAAGAGAGGATCACGAAGTTGCTCCGCTGAGATCCGAAAGAGACAACTGTGTTTGCATTTGATATGTTATAACTAGGTGAATCCCAAAGTTATACGTGCCACAGGGAGGGATATCGTGAGTTACAACACATTTTGTAATGTAAAAGCTACAATAAATTATCTCGGGGAATAGTTTGAACTTGGTCATTTGTTCGTAAACGGTTGGGTAAATGGAAAACTCGGCGAACACGTATCCCATCATTTTCAAGGACACACTTTTTGGGGTAAAAAGTTTGCCCCAGGGTCTCCCACAGCTTTCCAGAGTCCAACTCAAAATTTTCAAATGACATTGGGGTGTTAAGTAGCACATCGTTTGAAAGCTCTTGTAAAATTAAAGAAAATGCAGGAAGTATCGGCTCTCTACGACAACCCTTTGCGAAATGGCGGTGGGCCAAAATGTAAACAAAAACTTAATTGAAAAGTCCATGGTCACCTCTATAACTCGAAAACGGTGAAAACAGGAAAGGAAGTGTGGCATTAATTTCAAAGTACAACGATTTAAGTTAAAACGTCTTGTTCTAGGGTCCCCACAATGTCCCAAATGGGGTCTAACTAAAAAGTTTCAAATTGCAAGAGAGGTTAAGTAGCACATCGTTTGAACGCTGTTGTTAAGTGAAAAAAGATGGTTCAAGTCTCGACTTTCTACGACAATCCTTTGCAAAATGACGGCGGGTCAAAATGTAAACGAAAGCTTAATTGAAAATCTATGTCCACCTTGAATCCAAAATGGCCGGTTAAAACTTATATTGAAAGAATAGTCATACCAAACTACTGAAGCCAGGAAAACCAAATTTGCCACGAATATTGATCAGTAGTTGACGAAAAGATGCGAAATGTTCAAAAACACAACTTCTTGAGTTCAAAATGCCGTAGTATGAAACGAACGCACGTCTAGCTCAAACCACTGGTGTTGCAGAAGCAAAATGTGGAATTTACGTTTATGTTTAATAGTAGATATCTGCAAAAAATCAAAGAGTATCATCTGTAATCCAATTTGGCTGCCGGCGTGAAAATTGAGTCTGTATATAAATATTCTACTTCTTGGAATATTGTGACAAACCAACAAAGTTTGCGCGGCTTCATGCACTGACGTGATTTACACGTGGTTTGGCACTGCTCGCTATTTTTTTTTTTTTGTATATTTTATATTGCTTAGAACACTGTGATCAAACCAACGAATTCCATACAAATGTTACCATCATGAATACATTACAATAGAGCCCCCAACCTGACTGGTGCAGGAAGTCCTTTATGTATGAACTACGTATGACAAAATTTAAAAAAAATACCCGAAGGTATTCAACTTTTGTTTAGCAGTATGAATAGAAACTCAGAGTTGTGTGTTCACCGCATATTCGTTGTATTCACGTAAATGATATCGAGAGAAAAGTGACGAATGTGCATTAGGAACAAAATATATACGTCTTGTTACGGAATGAAATAATAGTTTAAGTGAATCGAAATTCAATCGTATTTTATTCTTCTTATTGTTTCTAAATACATAATAGAGAAAAATAGAGATTTAGATTGTTACTGGTTGAAATGACATAGGTTTTAAGCGGCCACCTTTGATTTGATTGATGGTCGTAGATTCTCAATTAAGCTTTTGTTTACATTTTGACCCGCCGCCATTACGCAAAGGGTTGTCGTAGAAAGTCGAGACTTGATCCATCTTCCTTCATTTAACAACAGCTTTCCAATAATATGCTACTTAACTCCTCTTGCCAATTGAAACTTTTAAGTTGGACCTCACCTTGGATCCTGTGGGGGCCCTGGATCAAAATTTTTAACTTAAATCGTTGTACTTTGAAAATAATTCTACACTTTATTTCCTTTTTTTTTTACATTTGTCTCACTGTTTCCCAGTTATAGTGGCGAACGAGGACTTCTCAATTAAGTTTTTGTTTGCATTTTGATCCACCGCCATTTTGCAAATGGTTGTCGTAGAGAGTCGATACTTCCTCCATTTTCTTTAATTTTACAAGAACTTTCAAACGATGTGCTACTTAACCTCCCTTGCCATTTGAAAATTTTTAGTTGGACCCCGTCTGGAACCCTGCGGGGAACACTGGGGCAAACTTTTTTATCCCAAAAGTTTGTCCTTGAAAATGATGTGATACATATTCGCCGAGTTTTGCATTTACCCAACCTTTTCCGAACAAATGACCTGTTCAAACTATTCTGCCAGGTATTTTTTGAAGCTTTTACATTACAAGGTATGCTGTAACTCACAACCTCCCGCCCGGTGGCACGTATAACTTTGGGATTCGCCTCGCAAACACAATTGTCTCGTTAGGATCTCAGCGGAGCCATTCGTGACTCTCCCTTGTTATTCTAGTTGATAACATACTGGATTTGCGCGCTAATGCTGATTTTTAAACATGGAATTGAACCCTGGCTAGGAAAGTCATTTTTAAATAAATAATCTGCATTTTACTGAAAAAGAGCATTCATGTTTAAATAGAAGAAATTTATGAATATGTATCACGGCTATGTAATATAGTACACTAGAACATATACATATTAAAAAAAAATCACAACCCCTTCTCCTCTTGTCTCTAACGTGTATTCCGCCTTAGAAGATCCATATTCGAATCCCGACAGGAGCTCATATGGTTCGGATTCCACGGTAAATAATATGTCCAGATTTTACATAACCTAGGTGCTGAAAGGGACGCTAAATCCTGAAAAGCACAATTTAAAGTTTATTGTTAAGCAGAAAGTAATAGGGAAAGATGTTCATCCCAGAAACTAATTATTTAGTAATTCACACAAGCAGGAATATCATTTCTGGAGGGCGGGCGGGCAATTGTACCCCCTGGGGGGTCCTACCCCTTGCCAAGCAACCTGAAATGCCTACTGCAAGAAAGGGGAATCATTGTGCAGGAAAATAAAGGTCGCTAAATTTTATCAATACCAACAAATGCATCCAATCTGCGTAGAAAAAGATCTAATAAATATAAAACCGGAAGTTTGAATATTATAAAAAATATTCTCTCCTTCCACTTTAAATTGTGCTTTATTATTATTATTAAATATGCTATTCAGCTTTAGAAATATATATATATATATATATATATATATATATATATATATATATATATATATATATATATATATATATATATTTCTAAAGCTGAATAGCATATTTTTAATTAATAAATTGTGTACCGTAAATTACACGTCTAACTTAAACAAATTCTATACTGCACATTTTTGGAATAAAGAACAACAAATTTGAATATCTTATAAATTTCCCCCTTTTCTTCTTTAGAGGACAGTTTCCGAATAAAAGTACTCTTTTCATTTTGATTAAGAGTTTATATATCGAATTTTACAGCGTCAACTTAAGCATGCATATATTGGTCATTTTCTGAATAAAGAAAAGGAAATTATGATATTATAGCAATTAGTTACTTTCCATCCTTAGAAGCGGATTTTTTAGAAACACATGTTTTCCTATTTTTATTATTTTTTGAATATTTATTATTATTATTATTATTATTATTATTATTATTATTATTATTATTATTATTATTATTATTATTATTATTATTATTATTATTCCATACATCATAATCCAATCTTCACATTCGCCACTTTCAAACTAAAGAAAAGACAAATACATTTTGATATAGAAATGACCCTCTTAGGAGCGGAATTTCTAGAAACGCTGAAATACATTTCACTAGTTTTAATTAAAAGCCTGTGTGGCAAATTTTACACCTCCAGCTTAAGTGAATCTTTACATTCCTCATTTGCTGAATAAATAAATAGGAATTTGAATATTAGAGAAACAATACCGCTTTCCTCCTTAGAAGCGAAATTTGGTAAACGCTGAAACATGTATTTTCTTGTTTTTAATAAAGAGTCTCTCGTTTCGGATACCTTGACTGGACTTCACGTATTTCTAATGCATCACCATACAAACATTTTTACCATCAGCTAATAGAAGGATATAAGCCTTCTCCCACCGTCACCAAACTATAAAGGAATAGTGGTGAGTTTATATTATTATTATTGCTATTAATATAGATCATTTATAACATTTCTCTGTAAAGTTCACTTAAACTGGTTCAAATAAAGAGGGAGGACTAGTTAGTATATTTGAATTGTAAAGGGACGGGACATTAAATAATCATAAGATGCGTCGAACGTTCTACGAGTTACCTGTAAGGTAGTTGCTTAACAACGAGCAGAACCCGTTAGGACTACCCTGAAAACCTGTGAGGTTCTGTCACAGAGACTCTGTGTATACTTTGAACTTTAATTTTTATCATGACATTTTTTATTAAAATGCGTATCCTAAGGAGGAAAGAAGGGTTCCAAAATGCATACCAAAATAGAGTATATCACAATATCTCATGTTAGAGATTTGATACTTGAAATATGAAGTCCTTAAATAAATGGATGTGTCCAGTGTTTCGGAAAATTCCACTTCTAAGGGAGAAGGGACAAGGCTCAAATTTCTATATTTGTTCTCAATATATAGAAACGATATCGACATTGTCTCTATTCACTATCACAGTAAAACGTTCAAACTGTTTCAGATGAATTTTGAAAAGTAGTTAGTGAGACTTGAACAGATATATATATATATATATATATATATATATATATATATATATATATATATATATATATATATATATATATATATATATATATATATATATATATATATATTATAATTTCATTTCAATTTCAGTGCATATTCTAAGGAGAAGAACATATGTTCCATTATGCCATTCAAATATATTGAATAAATCTTTTTTTCTCGTGAAAGGAACAAATATTTCAGTTAGTCTTTCAATGTTGCTTTCTGGTCAAGGATATACATTATAAAGACTTCTAATTTTGTTTAGGAAATATCTATATGTGATGGAACATTTCATAGCAGTGATATATTTTGTAACTTACAACAATAATTTTCGATTGCATTAGGACAAATTTCCGCACGAAACAGTCTATCAGATACCGACAAGTGCGTCAGTGAGAAAAAAAATGTACCAGTGTAGTTTATTTGTTCTCGTTGTAGTAAGGGGATATTTCCCTCACAAATTTGCACTTACTAGCATCACTATTTTGCGTATTTGTTTTCACCTTCTTTACATTTTTATTGTTTACAAGTTTTTGTATTTCCTTTTGTCTTTTCTTTATATTATATTGTAAGAATCCCCACATCACAACACAAGCACATGCTCATAGACGACACCTGTTAATATTTACAAATAAGCAGACGATACCCTAAAGATGAAGACACGAAGGAAACCGAAATAAGAGGAGCTTTCCGAAGAGGACACATGAAAGAAGGATCATGGAGGTACCAGGCATCAGCCTGACCGCTGGTCACATACCCAACACCTCCGCCAAGGTCGCTTTGAACTAAGAGTACACCTTTACCTTAGCCCGAGGTCGCTTTGGACTAGGGATCCTCACAATAACCTAAATCCTGCGAAGCTGCTTTCAGCTGAGGGTTTTTCCTGCAAGATTCACCGACATCCTGCAGGTGCTTCGGAGACTGCTTTGAGTAAAGGGGCTCCCTGCAAAAGATCATTCTCCTTTAACCAGGTCAATTAGGAAGAAGATATTAGTAGAGTTTCCTTTGTAATTCAAAGACATTTTGAATTCAGAATATTGATATAAAATTGGTGAAGAGAAAAAACACGCTCGAACCGTTATTTGTCTCTACCTACAAAATATTTTATAGTGGAGGCATCGGGTATCTCCGTGATCCCTGTGTTATGTGTCCAGGGCAAAAAATGTTTAGATCGTACGTGTGTGCTGTTACAGAAATGGTATGTCACTCGGTTTGATAATGAAGGTACGCTATTATTTTGTGTGAAACAAGAGTTCACGATCGTTGATCATTTTTCTAATAGACAAGCTTGAAAATTTCCCTATGTGCCTTTCTACACTGAATGAACTGAAAATGAAACAACAAACTACTATTAGTTATTAACCTACGGACATTATAAGATCTACAAAGAGTATGGATATACTGTTGCGCGAACTACTTTGGGAAATAAATAAATAGTAACTCAACGTAATATAAGGCAATTTAGTTGAGGTTTGAAATAAGGTGCTCAAATACATCTTTAACGTGGAAACACTTTTAAAGATTACTCTCTAATACAATGACCAATCAAAGTTATTGTAAGACCAACAATGCTGTAGGTCATTAATAATAAAAGTGGACGTTTTTGTTTTACATTGGTTCATTACTCATGTAATGTATCGTGGCGGACATAAATCACTGATTAAGTAATGGCAACTGCTTTGAAACAAAAGCAGAGTATGAAAATTAAATCTGTCATATCTGTAGTTCGGTGTGGAGAAGAAACAAACTTCTAAACCAAAGGTTTGAGAACAACTCAAGTTATTAATATAAACTATAGTGAAGATAATTGACTTACGTCATGATAAAAAGAAATACGAAAAACGTTTTGAAATGAAGAACACTAACGTACAACTTCGCAAGCGGAAGCAAAGAAATCTAACGTAACCATAGTAAAGGCGAACCGTTTACCGTGTAGTGATCGCGGTTCAATGGTAAAGGCGCTTAACTATAGTAAGCTGGAGTTTCTTGGGTCGAATCTCCGTCTGGGAGGTATTTTTCTTTCTTACTTTAGAATTTTTGGTGGCATGTTTTATTATTTTGAGATATTTGAATACTCGGATGTTTCATTACTTGCAAAATAAAATCTTCAGGAGCAATAATAGTAGTATTAATATTAATAATAATTAACTAATAATAATTATTATTATTATATCGTAGAAGATTAAAAGCTATTAGCTAATTATCGCTCAGGTCATACCACTACAGGCAGAAACGTGATATTTGGCAAGACTATTTCGTTTTTGTTTAATGATGCCCACGAGAAGAGGAACTTCTCATATCGTTTCTAAAACAAACAAAATAACATAAGAATTAACATATTACATTCGAGACGGAACAAGGCGAGACGAGACGAGACGAGACGAAAAGTATCGTAAACATTTATCATCTTCTCTCGATTCTCGAAATAGTATATGTCCATTTTAAAGAACAATTGCTCTGTAAACTGATTCTTACAGGCTATTTTGTTACTTTGTATTT
Source organism: Thermobia domestica (assembly GCF_964235325.1). Classification (NCBI taxonomy): domain Eukaryota; kingdom Metazoa; phylum Arthropoda; class Insecta; order Zygentoma; family Lepismatidae; genus Thermobia; species Thermobia domestica. The sequence continues at coordinate 139,199,759 of NC_137459.1, read as the reverse complement.
CAGAGCTCAAAGACTTATGGTCTGTTTAAGTATTTTTGTAGCAAAGCTTTTATAATTACTTTTGCATATCCTAAAAATTAGTTTATTGTATGCCTTACTGCTGAGTGATATTCAGTTATTTTTATTACAGTTATTTTCCGTATAACATACAGTAGAATACTTTCTAGATGAAACTTAAGTGGAACGCTTTCGTTTAAAATTGGGGTAGTTGCAGAGATGCGTCTTGAAGGTACGGAACCCCTTCCCAGAAACCTCCTTCAGATTGCTTAACAGAAACTAATAGGATATGTCTTCATCACGATACATAGTAACGCCCTTCCTTTGGGTTAAAGACATTGGATTATGTATACGTTATATTGATATTTTAATAAAATATACATACAAATATAAAAAAAAATAGTTCATATTTTACAAATTTTGGTTGAACAGGTATATGACACGTGTTGGAAATGGCGAACGAAAATATTAGTATTATTTCTAGTAAGAGTCGAAGAACTTAGAAACAATTCCACAATGAAACAATAATGTTTCAGACACATTTATGACTAATACCTTATTTATGAATGAATTGTTTGCTAAACACGCTAAGTTTTCAGAGTACGAATCAAGATTGTAGACTGTGACGTCATGCTGTCAGTATTTACCCTGTGAAGGAAGTTGTTTCATTTGTAACTTGTAAGAACGAGAAAAATTAACTATTCTTCATGTTATTATACTTCAGAAATATCAACATTGTAAATTATAAAGTTTTTATTTATTTCCTCTTCGGAAATCGAACCTCGGACCCCTAAATTACCAAACGAATGCTCAAGCCACTACCATAAAAATTCTCTTTTAAGTAAGAGTGAAGGAACACTCTAGAATGCAGCTAATTACAAACGTTTACAATTCCAATATTTTATTAGCGATGAAATATTGATTTCGGTCATGATAAAATACTGTAGTCCAGTTCAAACTCAAATAAAAATACTTAGAAACACGCAAGAACATAAAGAAGAAAGTGATTTTAAGAATAATTCAAGTCATTAACTGGAACCTTGTGGCTCAGACCACTCTTTTGTTCTGTTTCACCGAAAGTATCTCCGTAACTTATCTCCATTATATTCGTTTATTCTCGTTTAGAGTTATTTCCAGTAACCTTGAACGACAGGGACACGAACACTGATACATCGAGGACATTTAATATTTTAAAGGCTCTCCCACCGGGAATCGAAACTGAGATCCCGCCTACTAAGCTATCTGATGAGTGGGGTACCTGGTTCGTTCCAAAGGCAAGTAACCTTGAGACAGACAACATCGTGTTCGTGGGCTTTCTCGGAACACTCCCACTATCTCATTCCTCCAATTCGCCCATCATAATTCACTTGGTTTAATCATAGTCTTTCTCAACCTAACAGGCATAACCATGGAACATAAACATAAATATTTCGTTTTGAAGCTGTTAATCCAAAGCAATCCGAATCGAAAACAGTTGTATTTTCTGTTGATCATTAATAGTATAACCATAAAACATAAAACATCAGTAAAAGCATAATGGAATTTTTCATCTGTGGTTGGTATTATATCTGTGATTTTGACCATCTTACATACCAACATTTGCTAATCTTATAATCATAATTAAGCATAATTATCAGAAATAAATCACAAAGCATAATGCTTAATGGTTTTTATTCCACAACCCTACGTATGTATAGAAAATAGAAAATATGCTAATATATTTTGTGCCAAAGAAGAAAATGATCCAGAAAGGCTGTTATCAATGCCACAAGCAAAAATGGAAATCAACTGCTGATCGCCTTTACGTGTAACGACGGAAGGTTCGAACTTCTCTCCCCGCACCTTCGGCCCAGAATATTTTCTTTTGTTTCCTCACTTTGTGTTAAAAGCAGGCAAGATTGGTTGTGCTTATTCCAAGATGCCAAACAAATGAAAAAGGAAAATGGAGGCCTTGAAAGTAAAACGTAGACAAATTCACTAGCGTTCAGAAGTATATTTTTAAATCACGTTCGACCGTACTCATAGGACCTAAACATGCGGTTCTGGTTAGTTGGAGTTATCCACTTCTCGCAAAGCAGTATAAATATAGTAGAAATCAAGTGACTGTTACTGGCGGTCTTCGTGGCCGAACGTTCTAGCGCAATGTGCTGGTAATTATAATTGCTTTTGGCGGGATCAAATCCGGGCCAAGGAAAGATTTTTTTGTTTTTATAAAAATATACTCAAAAAGTGATTTCCTTAAGTTACGTGTGTAGTTTTGCTACACGATTCCACTGTATAAGTAGTAGAAGAAGAATAAGTAGTAGTAGTAGGAACGGGTTAGGAGCCCCACAGCTCTCGTTTTGTTCCACTTTGACTGTTATGATATAAATTTAACCTCAACTGCTTCTTCTATTTTCTTCTTCAGTTCCAAAAAATTACAATTTTCTTCTATTACTACTACTATAATACACAGTACATACACCAGAAGGTTTGGACCACGCAAGCAAACAGCCACAGGGGTTTGGAGGGGAAATTAATATGTTATGGGGGACAAGTCATTAAAAGATATCTTACACATATCTAAATTGTTTTCTGTGTTTAGGTCTGGAGGGGCCACGAAAACCTTAGGAGGGGCAGGCCACCTAGCCCTCCTCTGGCTGCGGGCCTAGTTTGTACAATCGCAAAAACTGCAACCAATCAGAAACGTGTTTTTATTTTCTATGGCTAGGGTCGAGAGTTAAAAGAGATATGCTGTTCAGAAGATGCTATCTGCAATGCAGTGAGCAGAGTGGGTCGGTGGATCCCAGTGGTTTATGGTGGGTGGTGGGTCACATGTTGTTGACCCACGACGAAATGACACACTGAGAAAACTCGACCCACTTGATACACTGACCCACCGACCCACTCCAACTCTGATTGACACTTTTTAAAATATCCGTACATATTTTGGAACATTCCAAACGATATGTAATGGTTTCGTTTTAGTTTAAGGTATTATGAGTCTGCAGTTTCACTATTGAATGGTATTATGATTCCCCATTTTTTTCTACTTTTTTTTGTGAAAACAGGTTAATGAGCAATAGAAAATATAACTGTTTTGCGATTCGGATTGATTTGGATTAACAACTTGAAAATAAAATGTTTACATCTAATGTCCAACGATTATGCCTGTTAGGTCGAGGAAGACTGATAAAACCAAGTGAATTATGATGGACGAATTGGTGGAATGAGAAATTGGGAGTGTCCCGAGAAAACCCACGAGCACGGTGTTGTCCGTCTCAAACTTACTTGATCTGGGAACGAACCAGGTACCCCACCCATCATATAGTTCAGTAGACGGGGTGCAGTTTCGATTCCCGGTGGGGGAGTCTTTGAAATATTAAATGTCCTCGATGTATCTGCATTCGTGTCCCTGTCGTTCAAGGTTACTGGAAAATCTCTAAAACGAGAATAACGAAATAAATTGAGATACGTTGCAGGGATACATCGATCTTTTTTTTTAATTTAAAGTTGAATTCTCTGGACTATAGTATTTTATCATGACCGAAATCAGTGTTTCATCGTTCATAAAATATTGAAATCGTAAAGTTTGCAATTTGCTGCATACAAGAGTGTTTCTTGACTCTTACTTAAAACAGCAGTTTTGTCGTAGTGGGTTGAGCACTCGTTTCGTGATTTAGGGGTGCGCGGTTCGATTCTCGCCGAGGAAATTAAGGAAAAATATAATCTAAAATCGTTATTTGTTTCACCATATAATTTATTTACAATACGACTGAGTTTCTGGCGAATAATTGGGAGTTACATTTATTTGAATACGTAAACATAGTTTTCGCACAAGTCTAATTGCATTTTACATAACAATAAATGATGCAAGAGACTTTCAATCTGTAAAATGATGAGGTTTGGAAATATATTTAATAATAATAAAGCTTTAATGGAATTGTAATAACAATTAAATTAATAATAAAATTTGAAGCAGAAACTTAATTAATTTAACTAATGATCTTCATACGGGTTTTCGTATCTCATGCACTTACATGAAAAATGTTGAACTAACATTGTGTGTGCAATATCAAGTTCTTATCGGCATATGTAAATTGTTACAACACTAAGCTTTGAGCCATAAGTCCCTGATTAGAATCCCAACAGGTGTTAAATTAACTGTTTTAATTTCCATACTTACAAGGGAAGAGAGAGAGATTATATATCGAAGTGGAAGATGGTTTATATACCAATCGAAAGCTCTAATGACGCCTATTACGAAACTGTAATAACAATTTTCCGAAAGCATATACTGTAGTAGGTATATCAATATACAGGATGTCCAGATAATCCGTTTCCATCCCTAGAAATCGCAAACGATGAAACAGATGCCAAAACAGGAAAACACGTGTATGATCATTTTAAAAGTACAACGTATGAAAGCAAAAAAGTGTTGTACCAGGGCCACCTTCAGGGTCCCAGGCGGGGTCCAACTCAAAAATTACAAAATGTAAGTGGGTCAAGTAGCATATCGTTGGAAACTTTTTGGGAAATGAAAGAAGACGAACAAGTCACCACTCTCTAAATTTACCCTATGGAAAATGGTCTCCGTTCAAAAGGTCAGCAAAAACGTCATTGTAAAGTCTGTGACAACCCCCAAAAAAAAATCCTGAAACGGTGAGACATATGTCGAAACAGGGAAACACGGTGTTATCGTTTCAAAAGTAAAATGATTGAAAGTAAAAATATTTGTCCCAAGGTCCTCCATAGGGTCCCAGACGGGGTCCTACTAAAAATTTTCAAATGTCAAGGAGGTTCAAGTAGCACATCGTTTACCCGAGAACTACGAAGCGGGTCCATTGGACCCGTGATTATACTTTTCAATATTTTTATTCTCTTCCTGTTTAAGCAATGACTGTCTCATTTAGTGACTTTACTTTTTGATCAATCTGAATAAAAAAAAAAAAAACAAAAAGGAAGACTTCACTCGTGTTCATGGGTTGCCAAATTTCCTCAACTGTCCAATTATCTACCATTCGGGTCCAATGGGCCCATTGCCAAATAGCATTACGTATGTGCTGTATATACTTGTTTATTTTGTGTTTCTACCATAAAATATAGAGGGTGCGCTGTCACTTTACAGACCTGCATTTAGTTAGTATGATTGCCATTAGATGTACATTAAATAGTATTTTTTTCCGAAATGCTAGAGCTCATTTTAGTTGTAATTTCTCTTCAGTAGTTTTAATTAGTGCTGCTGAAGCTACACATTTTTTTGAAACGGTGTAAGTTCTCTCAGCAGTTCGTGTGTTAGAATCCATAGTAGTACAATCCGTTCACACAAAAGTATTATATGTGAAAATGGCAGCATCAAAACAGAATCTGCGCAATGAAGATATTGAAAAATATTTACATGAGTTTAGTTCTGACAATGATGTGTCCGACAGTGAGTACTTGCCATCAGATGATGATGGTGAATTAGATTATGTGGAAGCAGATGAGGATATTATAAGTTAACCTGAATCACTTAAAAAAAAAAATATGAAATCTTTGTTTTACGTCCTACGGTTATGCCGGTTAGAGTAAAGGAGACGGTGATGGTGATAGATGAGTGAAATGGTGGAATGAAGAAAGTGGGAGGAAACGGAAGAACCCCGAGAAAACCCACGAGCACGGTGTTTGTCCGCCAGGGACCCCAAGCACCGGAGGCGAACACTCTATCACTGAGCCACCGCGCCCCCTCTGAATCACTTGATGATGTTCCCCTGTCGCAATGTGTAAGATTGGCCCAAATGTTAGACCCTCCCACCGGAAAATTTGGAGTATGTGTCGAAAAATGGTGTGGAAGTATGGGAATCGCATCGCCCGAAATCAAGTCACGGTCGTGCATGGGTTTTTTGTGACAGTGCTACTAGTTATACATGGAACATGCAAATTTATACTGGGTGGCAAGAAAGTCAACCAAGGGAAGTAAATCAGGGTAAAAGGGTTGTGCTAGATTTAGCTGAACAGTTGTCTCACAATGGTAGAAACATAACAGCGGATATTTTTTTTTCACCAGTTTAGATCTTCTGAGAAAACTGTTAGAGAATCGAATAACCTACGTTGGAACTGTACGGAGAAACAAACCGGAGTTGCCTCTAAATTTTGCAACCGCGAGTGGGCGGGATGTAAACTCAACTTTATTTGGATTTCAAGATGATGTTATGATTTTATGTTATTGTCCAAAAAAAGGAAGAGTTGTGACACTTATGAGCTCAATGCACTCCCAACCAACGGTTGACAACTCCCGTCCGGATAAGAAACCAGAAGTTGTACTAGACTGTAAGAAAAACAAAGGAGGAGTCGACAAAATGGATCAAATGGTGAGGTGCTACAGTTCCAAACGTATAACTCGCCGATGGCCTGTTGCACTTTTCTACAGCATAATAGATGTCAGTGCTCTAAATGCATTTATCTTGTAGCTCAACGTTTGTTGTACAAAGCGACCCTCTCCTACAGATGGACCTCCTAACCAGAGAAAAAAAGCACGGTGCCATATGTGTCCATCACGCATAGATAGAAAGACCGGAACTGTGTGTGATTTGTGCAAGAACAATGTTTGCCAAGAGCACTGTGTATTTGTCTGCAAAAATTGCGGCACTGAGTAAACTTTGTGAAATTGTGAACACATCCTATATCAAGTTTTCTTTTCTTTCTCACATATTAAAACCTTTTGGAAATCATATAAAATTTCTCAAATAGAATGTGAGATTCTGAACTTGTGAGTACGTCGCACAACACTAAGTTTTGCAGGATTTGTATTTTATGTTTTTTGTCCAATAAAAATAATGTGTACAATATAATCATATATTTTTTTAAATATATTTCGTGAGATTGTGAACACTGTTGGACCTCTGGGCACTTGTGAATACTTTTGAACTCATGAAAGTTAATTTGTTGTGCTGTATTTGTTTTTTCGTACAATAAAACAATGTGAAAATCTCATAAAAATTCTCCATATCCTCGATTCAAAATTAGGGTCCATTGGACCCGAATGGTAGAACATGTATGTAAAAATGTATGGTAGTTGTAGGGTTAAAGCTGTTGTTAACTGAAAGCAGATGGGAAAAGGCTGGACGCTCTATGATAACACTGTGAAAACCCCTTGCATTTTAGTTCTTCTTTCTGTAGTTGCGTTTTCATTTGCATTCACTTTAATTATTGTACTCAAAGGAAAGAAAGGAAATGCCCCTACTGTGAGGTTCTGCTCTTTAAGCCCAGTAATGTCTAAATAAACAAAAAATAAAAATAATGTAATAAAATAAAAGTATGTAAAATATAATAAAATAAAAGCAAATTAAGAAATAAAGAAAAGAAAAGGAAATACATTATATTTGACATCCTCGAGTATAGAACTGACTAATTAACATACAATGTACAACCACGAACATAAATAAGTAGAGGTTGGAGTCATAAGAAATAAAGATTCTCACCTCTATTTAGTTATGTTTATAACTGTACAATAGTCATACTTATGCTTGTTGTCTACTTTATCAATTATAAAATGATTTTTTTTTTAAATCTTGCAGCAGGAACAGTGAATACGTGCAAATGTCTCACACTGACAACAAGTGCCGATTGCAAAATAGAAAGTGAATGAGCTCGGAGAATCGAAATGAAGACGTACACTTTGACCAACTGCCATTTTGCACAGTCGAGAGAGTCGAGACTTGTTCCGTCTTCTTCCATTTCCTAACAACTTTCCAACGATATGCTACTTGACATCCCTTGCCATTGGAAAATTTTAAGTAGGACCTCGTCTGGGACCCTGTAGATTACCCTGGGACAAATATATTTAATTCCATTCATTGTACTTTTGAAAAGACGACACACATGTTTTCCTGTTTTGAAATCTGTCTTACTGTTTCAGTTTTTTTTGGGGGGTGGCCATAGACTTTACAATGACATTTTTGCTGACATTTTGAACAGGTCATTTTGCACAGGTTAATTTTAGAGAGTCGAGACTTGTTCTGTCTTCTTTAATTTCCCAAGAGATTACCAACGATATACTACTTGACCCCCATACCTTTTGCAATTTTTAAGTTGGACCCCGCCTGGAAACCTGGGGGTGCCCTGGGACAACATTGTTTTTTTTTGCTTTGATACGTTGTACTTTTAAAATGATCAAACACGTGTTTTCCTGTTTTGGCATCTGTCTCATCGTTTGTGATTTCTAGGGGTGGAAACGGATTTTCTGGGCACCCTGTATATTCATATAACTCGCACAGTATCGGAAAACTTTTATTACAGTTTCGTAATAGTGGTTATTAGTACCTTCAATTTGTATATAAACCATCTTCCACTTCGATATATAACCTCCCTCTCTTCCCTTGTTAGTGTGGTCAGCAAGCTCTATAGTGAAGAAAAAAATACTATATGTTGAAGCGACGAACGACTGGGGATTGAAGTAGTACCCCGAGTGGAGTCAAATATTTGCAATATTTCCTTGAATTGTGATAGATTTGATATTTTCACTTTATTTCAAACATGCTATAATTAATTATGATCAGTGTTTTGCTTTTCTTCTCATATGCACTATGTACAGTAGTAAAATAGTACATTATACGCACAACTAGCTATACTGTATATGATATATGGCACTTACTTGACATCACACTTCAAACAAAATATGTTAATCTTAATTTGAGAATGTTTTTTTTTTTTGTGTGTGCATTAGAATGCATAGCATATACCTGAGAAGTATGTAAAGTGACGTCATTCAGGTTGTTTATATCATAAAGTACAAAGCATTCATTCTGGCAAGCAATTACACATAGCATTTGACGACTGTGTGGTAGTCAATAGTTAAGAGTGGTTCAACGTATGTCAGTACTATTAAATATCCTCGGACAATCTTTTGTATTTGTTGTGAATGTGAAGATGCAATTCCGTATCGAATTGCAGCACGCAGTTATTACACCAAATTTTAAAATTGATGTTTTGTTGTATGCATTTGTATTGACATGGTCACTAGCAGGGTGCATAGCAATCGTTCATGTGAATTTGGTGCTGGACCATTATCTTGACCATGGATTTTCTAGAGATTTTTCCCTTTTCTTTCATCTTCACTATTCTGCAACTTTCCTCCATCATCAATCACTTCCATTTATATTCGCCTTAATTAGCCTTAGTAGAATTACCGTTGAATGTTAAACTAAATGTTTCAGTTTTCATCACACTATTATTTGTATATGTTTTTGTTTCTAAACATTACACTGTTGAAGACATATATATTCCAAACTGCTGTGTGAGTTCCATTTTTATCTCTAACTGAAACCCTCCTTTATCGAAATGGTGAACAGATTTATTGGAAGTATTTGAACTCATTCCCCCTTAGAATACGTCGCACAATAAAAGTGTAAGGATACAAATCCGTAATTACCCCTTTTCACTCACCACCCCCATTCAGGTGGGTCAGAGTTTGAAAAGACATTGAGAGTGTCATTATTCATCCCAACATCCCTGAAAACTGTGGACTGAACTGTGGAAAATGGAAACTTACATTGGTCGTTTGATTATCTTACATGTCACCACTGAATGTATCGTATGTTCAACCTCCCTTCTCTTAAAATATACACTTCAATCAATTTAACATTACGAGATCTTTGGGAGGCCGAAGGTTGATAATCCTGCTAAGTATAACTTAAAATGTTTCTGTAGTTATTCTGTGAGACGTATTTTCGCATAAATTATCACCCCACCGTCCCTTTAGTATACGCATTTTAATCAATTTAATGCAATATAATATTTGGAAGGCATAAAGTTAATAATCATGTCAAGTATAATTTTAATTGTTTATTGTGTGATGCGATCAGACAGAAATTCACATTCGCTTTGTTATTGCCTTTTACATTTTACTAATTGCTAATAATCGGTGTGTTCTGATGATTTATTATTGGTTTCGTTTCATCTGGGGTATGTCAGCCATTTGTATAATATTAAACACATTCCTTGAAACTTTCATTTTTTTCTTAATATTTTATGTGTAAACTTCTAGATACTAACGTAGGTTCTAGAGATGAGCGTATATCATTCCAAAATTCCTCAGAACTGTCTACAGGGAAATGCATTTTCACACCCAATCATGAACGACAATAACAAGTATGATATATGTATCAAATATGCGACTGACATATATAGAACATAAGGAGTTCTATGCAAATAATATATTAGTTAAAATCTTGCGAGTTGTACTCAAATAATCTTAGCATTAAAAATACAGATTATCATCAAGACGGACAATAATAATAATAATAATAATAATAATAATAATAATAATAATAATAATAATAATAATAATAATAATAATAATAATAATAATAATAGGTGGTGTAGTGGACAGCGTATCGAATTTACACGCATACAATGAGTTTTATCATGGGTTCAAACTCCCTCTACGAAAAATATTTTTGTTTTCAATGAATCTGTGTTTGGTTTACAAAGAAAACTCAGCAACGAACGTAATGAAGGTAAGGAGCATGATGCAGCTTTTAGCAGGAAATATTGCATATATGTTCATATCTTAAATGATTGTCAAACATGGAAAGTTAATTTCACTGACAACATAGTGCACCGAACCTCAATTTTTTCGTTCTTTAATAATTGAAAACTGCAATTCCTTCACACCATGGGTCAATCGTATTGCAACCGGGTTTTGTCCTTGTGATTTTCCTTAAATATAACAATTTAAAAAATGCAAGCGTTTATCACGCAAAATACAACATAAATGAATATGAAGATGGTGTAAATGGTTACTGCATTGATCTGTTAACTTCAAGATTTAGGGTTTGGTTTTGTTGTAAGTTGGTTTTATTTTCCGAGCCCGTGCTATTTATAATTTAACCAAAGTTTGTTTCTATATATTACGTCATCCTACTAATAGATATGGCCAAGAACGTCTAAAAAAACCTTTTACAATAGCTCCAAGCACTAATTGCCTGCTTAATTAGACTTCGGTAGCCTGTTGTCACATCCAAATGACAGATAAAAGTGCACTCTGACCAACTAGCTATTTTTTTTTTTTATTTTGAATCGAAATTATAACTTATTTTTCATTCTTTGTTTCAAGAAACTCACTCTCATAAGGAGAGGAATCGGTATGAGGTTTTAGTTCAGATGAGGTGCTGTAACTTCTCAAATATTTAAATATGTAATGTCTTATGCATGTGTACTATGCAACTAGTTACGAGTGATCAAACCTCGAAGTTTAATGAAAATAATCCTTGCTTTATAGGCTTTTCATATTTATTTTATCTTGTCACTTATCTCTGATATGTATAATTTGTGTTCATAAATTCATTTCCTCTTTAGCGTGTGTTTCAGAATTTAGTTCAATCTTTCCACCGAATTATAGATTTGATTAATTTAATTTCCTTATTTTCCATGCCAATTGGTGCAGGGATGCTAGACTCACAAACATGAAGGAGCTTACTACATTGACATATAGTACATATAATAACGTAAATCAGTTTGAAATAAAGCTTATCGACACTTCATTTCGTTGACACAAAATATTAAACTCTACTGTGTGTATTCTTTGGAAAACTGTAATTAATTCCTTTTTGTATGAGACTTACATAACACACGTTCAGAAATATGACTCAAAATTCAAGAAGTGAGTAAGTGAGCCGATACAAGTAATTTATTCCATGTCAAGTTGGTCTCCTTAAATTTTGCTTAGATCGACCGCATATTGATCAGAGTACAGAGTGGGCAATGGCCAGTACCGTGAATAATGTAAAAAAAAAACCTCATATCCCATATTCGCACGAGCATGTGCTACACAAGACCTTCTCCATAGTGTTGCCACGAGACGAGACAGAATCTTTAGACGAGACACGAGACGAGACAGACTACTTGTCCCGTCTAGATAAAGAGACGAGAAACGAGACGAGACGGGACGTCTCGTCTCGTCTCGTGTCTCGAAAATGAAAACGTTGGCGGGAATGGCCAAGATTGAAATTGCCAGTATTCATATAGGTTGCAAAAGGAGAAGACATGTTTGTGTGAAAACATGTTGAAAAGCCTTCATAGAAAAGTGTCCTCTGTCTATTGAATGAAACAATCATGATACATGAGCTTCCAGGAATATCATCCTTAATGTCTTGTCCCCAATTCCCCTTGCTGTAAACTGAGAATTCTCATTTTTTTTTATTTCTGGCTGGAATGATGACAAACAAAATCAAAGACAGGGAAGATTTTTACAAGGTCAAGAAACCGAACTACCACCACCATCTATTCAATTTGAAAACTGGATAAGGTCTACACTCATTACAGGCTGAAGTTGAAAGTTCTGGCTGAGATGGCGGAAGAGAACATAACAGACTACACTTGTCTTTATTCTCTAGTGGCGGTATTCTTTTTGCTATATGAACCGAAAACGGCAATTGGAGTATGTCATCTTGCAACTAAAATTTTGTCTTCTCTCTCTCTCCCTTTCTCTCTCTCTCTCTCACACACACACACATACACACATACACATAAAAACACACTTTTTCCATTTTACCAATCGCTCGCTTATTATACAGCAGTCATGTTGTAAAATTAACCTCTTTGTTTGGAAGGCGGTCGAAGGACATAGAAAGCAAAGATATTATCGACGAACCCTTCAAATTGTTTGCTTTCAGCAAATTTATGATACTAACAATAACACTTTAAGTGAAGAGGTTTTACAGGAGGACCTTCGTTTTGTTACACGGAAATGTTTGATCTGACCAGAGTGCAAAATTGCCTTCTGCTTCCATGTTGAGAGGAGGGGAATACTTACCTTTCCTAGTGAATAATATTCATTAGGTTCTAAATTATCTTCAGAAATGGTTCCTTACAGAGTGTAAAGAACATTTTGTATAATATTCATGGAACTCCGTTGAAAGCAGACAATATCATGAGAATGATCAAAATTCGAACATTGAAGAACATAATTACACAAAAGAAATAGGATACCCAAACCATAATTTTAAACCTGCTATAAAATGTATATCCTATATTTTTACGAATTCCTTACTCCCATGAAAGTATCCTTTTATCCCGTACGATTTCGCCCCATGACACAATACAAAAAACAAATGATGTTAAAATCCATACACATGACCCTTCCGGGACTCAACCCGGGGCCTTAAAGCCGATGGTCTATCGCCGCAGACCGCTCGGCTTGGTATGAAGATGTACGTTGTATGATTGCGAATAGATCACGACAATATAAGAAACTTTAATCCAAAATGGCCACCCAAAAATGAACTTCTTTTTTATACCACTAGCTAATCTGGGTGTACTGTCACGAGTTTGTTACACAAACTGGACAACCACTATATAGTGGCACACACCCCGCGGTTATGGGAACAGATTTGTACCATGGAGGTGAAGACTGGCCCCAAGCATTCTTTGGTCCGATGTGTCTTTCAGCTCCCATTACTATGGCACTTTAAGTAGAGCTTATTGTGCGGTAACATAAAAAAAATTAAATCAAATACTTTCCATTACTCAATAAAATTATTTGGCTCCGAGCTTTTTTTTTTTTTTGCTTGAAAGAATGATTGCAACAAATCTAAAATTGCTAAAATGGAAAGTACTTTTTGGATTGGTATGGAAACCTAAAGGCTGGAATATATGAAATCAAAGTAATGAATGAAATGGTGGAATGAAGAAAGTGGGAGGAAACGGGAGAACCCCGAGAAAAACCAGGCACACGGTGTTTGTCCACCACAAAGTTCACTTGGCGGGGGCTGGGATCGAACCCGAGACCCCTAAGCACCAGAGGTGTACGTTCTACTACTGTCTTATATAAACTGACTTTTATATCTCCCCCTCCTTCTCCCCCTCCCCCTACTCCTACGTTGCTCCGTCAAACTTAAATCACGAAAACGATCCTAGGTATGAACCTCATATATGTTGAACATTTGTTCAAGATCGGTAGATTGGTTCAGGAGTTATTAAGTTTTATTATTTTTCTCTATAGCTCCCCCTCCCTCGCCCCTCAATTCTACACTAAAACCAGCCCAGCCTCTAACCTCACCCATGTTACAAATTTGATCGAGATCGGTCGGGCGGTTCTGGAGATTTAGAGTCACAAACATAGTGATTTTTAATTTATATATATAGATATGGATATATAGATATAGATATAGATATATATAACAAGATGTATAAGATTGTACAGTTATCCTGTATCTCACAGTGCCTAGTGGAGCCAAAGAGTTAGTTGGTGAAACTGTAACACATATTTAATTTTTAATGAAAATGTGTAGTTTCTGCTCAGCAAACAATTGGTGTGTATGTAATTATGTAGAAAACAAAGCTTGTACTTATGAAAACTATCATATTTTAGGTACTTCGAATAAACACTGAAAATTCGTTGAAGTTGTTCTTCTTCTATGGGATTGTTTACCAAAATCACGAAAAAAATATATTTAAAATATCCAAATTTGGAATTTTCTTTTTTTTTGCGGGGGGGAGGTTGAAAAAATCTTCCCCATGTTATTTGTATAGGACATCTTTTATAGCCCCAAAACGTTTAGGCACTTCCGGCAGGATTAGATTGATGAAAGGATGAGGGTCCATAAGGGGGGTGTTTGGATCTAAGGAGTTAGATATTATGAGTTGTGTATTTAGAAAATAGGATCGTTCGTATAAAAAATATACATAAATTCAAGCCAAAAGTTTATAATAACTTAGCTGAATACACTAAAACATTCTTAGTACAACAAATCACAAAAATGTGAAACATTGCTGTGGCTTGTAAATAACCAAATAAACTATGTGGTAACCTACGGAATAATTAGTCCGGCCCGTCGTCACAACTTTCTGCACTTTCAGACTCATGAGAAACATCAGCATTCATCAGCGTGTGGAAGAAAAGAAAGACCTGATGCTTGTCAATATCTTTGATAACTCAAATACCACAATATAGCGGATATGTGTGCACAATACCCAATCACTCGTGCAGCAACCTTGCATTCGCAATACCAGCCACGAATTGGCGGTGAAACATCATTGTGGTACTGAATCCATGTGTTCTATATTTTGGAAGACGTGGGATATGATTGTAGTTAGACACGAACAATGTCATCGCTCTTTTTGTGAATATATAGTGCATAAAGACCCATTTCAGTCATATGCTTCTCTGTATAAGACTTGGCTTGCTCAATTTGATACACCCCAAGCGTCATATCTCATAGCTCCTGAATGGTCAATCTTGGAAAGTCCATTGAAGTGTCAACAGACATCTTGTGCAAGTACTCTTGCGTTTTTATTTTATTTTTTATTTATTTATTTATTTATTATTATTATTATTATTATTATTATTATTATTATTATTATTATTATTATTATTATTATTATTATTATTATTATTATTATTATTATTATTATTATTAGTTTCCGGATTCTGCTAGTATTTTTAAATGATTAGGCTGGTTCACCAAGGTTAACATTCGTTCGGCAATGATCTCGTCTTCAATCTCACTTGAGGTACGAGAAGGTCGAAAACGTTGCACATAGCACAAATAATTCGAACAAAGTTGCCAATCGTGGGTATCTCTGTGTTCGGCACTACCTGCCCTAGATATTCCATCATTTGATTAAACCGTTGACAACTTCTTCGAGCACCCATCTAATATATCTAACCAGTCGTGACTCATTCGATTCATTTGCTGTATGCTGTTTCTTCCTTTGTAAAAAAATGTGGCATTTTTGGAATAAGTCTCCCTTGACTCGTCAATATTTTGCACCTCACACGCATCTCTACAACTTCGCACAACGTTGCTACAGTACTTTCTCTTCTTCTAAAATCATTGGACGGACCTTCTTTCTCTCACAAATGCACACTCTGTGCGATCAAATGCGGTTTCGTTTGGTGTTCACAGGCAAATTTCTGCTACAGGACATCAGTGCAGCAACTATCTACTGATACATTTTTCCTTCTTTTTACTATGAGCGCAATCGTGATACACTTTGTTACTTACATATTTTATGTGCTGTTACATGCTTAGTATATTATATAAATAAGAAAGTGTATCAGTGTTGCACTTATAGTTTACCAAGCACGAAACTAACGAAAAAGCGGCAATTTTTTTTGGCAAAAATCCTCCAAATACTCATGTCTGGAATCCTAAGATAAATGTAAATATGGATAGCGTGAAACAAATATTTATTGTATTGCTGTACTGTTGTAGTACTCATTTCATTTTCTAGAGATTTTCAGAGCCAAAAAACCTCTTTATGGACCCTCATCCTTTGATATGTTTGTAGGCTTCCAGGACTAACCCACAAGAAAATTGCCAAAAGTGAATGCTTTTAGTTTTTAAGGAGTCTAATCAGGGATGATGAAATTTTCATGTTATTTAAATGGGCGTTTTCTCGGGATACAAAATGTTATTACTAGATAGTTGAAATTGGAAAATAAACTTGAAATTCAGTAGAATTGTGAATTTTTAGAGATGCAAGACCGTAGACCAAACAAACGTGAGGTTCTGGAGTGGACCCCAGCTAGCCAAAGGCCAGTCTTTATATATATATATATATATATATATATATATATATATATATATATATATATATATATATATATATATATATATATATATATATAAATGGAAGTTTGATCACTAGTCTATTATGTCCTAATTGTTGTTCACCCAGATTTATACACAATAGGAATGGTCTTGAAAACAGTTAATAGTTCATAATAGAACATGCTGCTACTCTCTAGTTCATTAAAATTTAAAGAAAGAGTGAGGGTGGGTTTAAGGTGGATTACCACCTGCAAGCCAGTACATATTTTAGCTCCTTGCCTCAACTACTGCGCAATGAAATGTTACATATTATGAATATTTTAGTATAAGACAGAGTAATATTTCAGCTACAGCACAAGGCACTGACTCATTTGGCTGTGTCTCCTGATATTCAAAAATGTAACAAATAAAAGAAAATGTTTGATTCGTTTTACAATGAGCACACAAGATGGCACTTGCTGTAAAATCTTACAAGAAGTGCTCAGTTTTACGAAATGTTTATTTGTATGCGTAAAGTATTTTAAAGTAACGATCTTCTTACGAAATAAATGTATTGTTTGACCATTTTTCGTGTTATGTTTCATATTTGATTTAAATATTAATTTACGTTTAAGGAATCATATTTCGAGACGAAACTTGAGCAGAATGCCATAATGTGCTGTTGTGAAATCTGTACGTTTAATGTAGTAGTCACAATAAAAAAAAATCTGGATTCTAGCCTTGCACTTCGAGAAGCGGAATTGCGGTAAGTGTCAAAAACTGATTTATCTACTAAGTATCCAAGCATAATTCCATGATCACTTCCTTTATTATCTGGCATCAATAAACACTCGAAACTATCTGGCAACGCCACACTATTTAAGCAGCGTGTAGCAAAGCACTGGAAACACCTAGTGATCCACCTTAATAAAGAAGCGAAATGATTGTGTATGTGAGCTAATGCCGTACTTATTTCCTTTTCTTTAGATTGCCTTTCCTATTTCCGATGCCTGCAACGTATTGTGTCTTATGAAGCCTCGTTCGATTGCTTCTCTTGAGAGAGTATTTTATGTAATTTACGACCTAAAATAACATAATATCGACCCTGGGTTATAATTCAAGCTTCTTTATTTTCTGGTTAGTTCATCACGGTGGTGACGCTACATCTTAGATAGAATCTATTTAATGCACATCATGACTACAAAGCTTAATACGTACCCGTTGACATAAGTCTAACGACAAACTATCAGCATTTGCTTGTAATTACAAATTATATAAACAATGAATTAGTTAATCCTAGAACAGTATTAACATCATATTAAAAATAATATTATCAACACACAAATCATGTTTAAATGTGATATATCTTAGTGTAAAATGTGTTTTGGGTTCAATCAAAAACAGATAAACAACATTAAATATTAGATATGACTGATTTTATTTTGAAATAAGACAAACATACAAAACTTTAAAATATAAACCATTGTATTTTAAATTTACATTTTTAAAGTAAGAAGAAAATAAAACTTTTATTCCTATGGGATAATATAACACAAACATATGCAGACTTTATGGCTCATATATGTAAAAATACTCTAGTGAAATAAGCGCGAGATAATGGCACTAGCAGTTTAAATACACTGAGATAATAACAAAATGTACCTGTGTCCCTATTACCAGACAAAAAAAAAGATAAATGTGGTCACATTGCTACTATAGTGTTTCGCTGGTTTACCCGTTCCCACTTTTTTCCTTGTTTTATAATCCAGTCGCGCTTGCATGAATTGTCTTTCAGAGTTAAAACCTCGTTACCCAAGAGGTGAAGCTTTTACATGGGAGCATAAAGTTCCATATCAGCACCCAAATGCAGATGTTTGATACTATCGGAACTGTCCTTATCGAAGTAGCGTATAGTTATAGCGGAACATGACGAAATAAAAAAGAATGGGACGACGTTTACGAACTAGCTTTTTTCAAGGTTAGAAAATGAAACTTCACTCAAACATGTTCTCATCGAGATGTACCCATATGCACATTTTTCGCACTGAAGTGGACATTTCTGTTTTAATAGTAGCATGCAGTTTTAATAGTATATATATATATATATATATATATATATATATACAGGGTGTGAAGAAATATTGTTTACAACGTTTGGGAGGTGATTCTACAGTTGAAAACAAGTAAAAATGTATGTGTAACACAATGTCCATCACGGCCTCCTAACCGAGTTACGGACGTCCAAAAGTGTGGGAAAATGAGCTTTGAAATGAAATGAAATCTTTGAGTTTTACGTCCCACGATTATGCCGGTTAGGCTAAAGGAGACGGTGATGATGAGTAATGAATGAAATTGTGGAATGAAGAAAGTGGGAGGAAACGGGAAAACCCCGAGGAAACCAACGCACACGGTGTTTCTCCACCACAAAGTTCACTTGGCGGGGGCTGGGATTAAACCCAGAACCCCAAGCACCAGAGGTGAACGCTCTACCACTGAGCCGCCGCGGCCCTTGAAAATGAACTTTGAAGGCTAATTCTGTCAAAACGACAAGAGATAGAAGGGCGGTGTTAGGGGGCCCACACGGACTCTCAACATGGATTATCCAAAGATACTAAGATTAAATGTGTACAAGGCGAGCGCAAAGGATTCCCCAAAGGATGCGAAACATGCCGCGGATGTTATAAGGACAAATTGAGGTGAGAGGATGTATGCAAAGTGTTCATGCATACGGAAACGAATAACTGAAGTGTGTATGCGTATTCAAGATGGCGGGAGACGTGCGTGGTTGCATAATAGTACAGGAAAGAAGCGCAATTTCGACAGGTTTATTCAAACCATGTGCTCTAGAAAGCAGAAACCCCAGTCTGATAGTGGAGTAGGGACATACAGCGTTCTACATAGGGTCGACAGTTGTGTAATTAAAAAGCACTAATAGGGAGGTGATGCAACGTTCACGATAGAGGAACCAGAACCAGTTCCGGTCATAGTACTCGTAGAAGACAAGCTGCAGCTGATTACTACAATTGCAATACAAACAAAGATAATGAAAAACTGAGTAAAGAAATTCGCACAGTACGGCAAGATGCCGAGGCACAGCAAAAGTTGGAACTGCATCCAAGATTCAACGTGTGATTCTGCGCATGGAGAGTGAAAGGGCAATTCGATAAGCATTTAATAATAATAATAATAATAATAATAATAATAATAATAATAATAATAATAATAATAATAATAATAATAAGAAGAAGAAGAAGAAGAAGAAGAAGAAGAAGAAGAAAGATGATGATGAGGAGGAGGATAAGAAGAAGAAGAAGGAGATGGTGAGAAATGCGAATAAAACTAATGTGCTATTGTATTAGTATTTAGTATTAGTTTTAGTATTAACACCGTCACTACCAGCATTGTACTGGCTACGTGTTTTCTCAAATGGACCTACATCAATCTACAGTGACCTCCCTAAATATTAGAGATGCATACGTAGAATATGTCATGTGCCTCTCAATGTTCTGTGCGCATGCGTAGAAAGATTCATCGAGACACTCAGCGTGTGTGTTGAAACTGTCCTCCATGAGCAGCATTGCACAAGTGGCATCGGTTAATAACAGACTGCCTGGTAAGGCCAAATACTTCCGGTGTATGTTGGAACCAGAGCCGCTGTCTCAATGTCAAGGGTACATCCTCGAGAAGTAGCGTTTCGTCCCTCTTGAATTTTAAAAATAAAGTTACTGTAAATAGAAGACGAATTTTAAGGTAGCATAGTGTCCCAGATTGTTAAACTGTATTTTATATTAACTGCTCTTACTTTTTTTTTTACAAATTTAGAGGAGCCGTTTATGAAAAGTATGACTTCCATTACCAAAACAATGCAATTTTATTAGGCTTTTGAATATCAAATTTTACATGACCTTTACGATAAAATTATTTACAATAAAAAAACTACTTTATTATTTTAAAATCTTGATTAGCAGGAGACCTGCCATTCTGTTTTTATGTGAGCTTCTATTCTGATAGAATAGATATCGCTGTTAATAAAAAAAGGGTAAACTTACAAAAGGAATATTTTCGCCATCCTGTCCCTTTTGAATCCAGAGCTTGAAATTATTTCCATGAGCAGCCTAACGAATAATTAGTGCGAATTTGCCTTACACTCCCTTCCAACCAAAAGCTCTTTTAATATCTCTTTGACCACTTATATAGGACCCTTCTTACTTTTACATCCTTCATTTGTAGGACAGTACCTGTTTGTCTTTCTGTTTTTAGTTTTTCTTTTTTTCTTGACCTAAAACTATTTTGGAATTGCAAATTGTCCTGTTATTCTTACCGAAAAAGGTAAGATAACCGGCCACCAGTCAGACGATTAGGTAAGATGTACGGTCCAGTCAGGTAGTCATGTATGATGCCACACCAGACGTTCACAGCAAACCTGTGCTGATGCTGATACATAAGGGTTGCGTGAGGATTATCCTCAGCCCATGTTATGGCCGTTTAGTACGCCTGCTTTGGTGAATATACACTCGTCTGTCCATAAAATAACTGTTGGAAAGTCTGGCTCAGCAATAGTGCGCTGCAGAAACCACTGACAGAAGTCCACACGCGGTTGAAAGTCTGCAGGGGATAAATCACGAACCTTTTCAAACTTAGAAGGGTGGATTTGTTCCTCGTGCACAATCTGCCACACAGTCGTATGACTTGTGTTTAGCGCATGACCTACGGAGAACGTGCTGGTTCCAGAATGAGACGTAAATGCTTCCAGCACTTTTTCCTTAAATGTAACAGTTCGCACACTTCGATTTCGTCCTACTTCTTGTCGTTATTTTTGTAGTGATCCTGTATCCCGAAGTCGGCGATCTATGGTTTAAAAGAAGACGTGCGACGGTAATCTCCTATTCGGAACCATTCTTCATACAGACGCCTTGCCTACCTCCTGTTACTTTTCGCCTAGCCATATATGAGATGCATATCAGCAAGCTCAGTAAAAGAGTGTGTGAACGGGAGGTTGGATGGTTGCATGTGATGAATAAATTAACAAAATAATTGATATGCTAGAATGGGAATGTGGGAGGAGACGTCACATGCACACAGAAAATTACTCTAAACTAATGCAACCTCCACGCACAAAGTTAATTTGATGAATTTAGCTTAGTCGGTAGAGTCTTAAGTTACAAGAAATTAAAATTTTGAAAAGGTAAACAAGGTTCTTTTTAGCATGACACTCTAATTTTCAAGGAACCCGTGGTTTTAACACTCATCCTGAATGTGAAAGATACCCAAACATGAAACATGCTCTTCGTATTCATGACGCCTTCATAAACCCAGCATCTGGCCTGAAAAGGAAACAAATAGACAAAAAGGGTAACACGTACCTTACGGCCTCACTGAAGAAAAGAAAAGAGTTTCCCAGATTCCAGTGGTAATCCATTTAATGCACTGATCCAAACTGCATAATGCACAGAGTATGATATTATATACAAAAATCACTCGCGCGCAGTCTCACACTTGAGACACAAGAAAAAGAAAGAAAAAAAATAAATTTTAAATCAACCTTTCGAGATCTCTTTTAAATGTCTGTGCACATTTTAGTATTTTCACGGATCTCTTCTTTCTTGCAGTGTCTCTGCATCTACTCACTTCATACACTTCACGGTGGGGTTTCTTCCGTTGTTGACCCCCAAGGATTCTTGCATTGGTCCTTCTTCGGTCTCTGGATTGCTGCTACCTTGTTCTGGTGATTCTCCGGCAAGCGTCTGGGTTATGCTGCGATAGTGGCGGTTCTGCGGGTCATCCTCAGTGACATCGCATTAAATAATTTTGTCTGCATAATGAAAGTTCGCACTAATTTGCCATTATACTACGCACTGTACAAGGCTAATAGCTAAGTCTCTTGCACTAGAAATATTTAACGAAACTGAATGGCATTTTACTATTGGTCGTTGCCTAAAGTGACTGGCGGAATGTTTGTCCTGACCAATAAAATAACGAAAATATAATAATCACTGCACCTAGAGATTAGCATGGCATACGGCGCTCTACGTATGTTTACAAAGTTTTTTACGGGTGAAGCACTTCACACCAACTGCTGAAGCAATGTCTCTTCACTCCCGAAACAGCCGTACATGTCTTGCCTAATGCAATGTTAAATCACAGACATGCTGAGAACCGCACCGTTAATGTTGAAAGTCCTTCCAACACTCTCATTCCACTGTTCACTAAGTTCGGAGAAACTGAGTTTTATATGACGGAAACTAAACTCTTTCGGTCATTTTAGCAAATTTCAAGTTTATCACACACACAATGTATATATATATATATATATATATATATATATATATTTCAAACTAAAATACAAAACTTAACACGACCGAAACTTCCGTGACGAAGATTTTAAGTCAACTGTCGTTTCAATAAACGAAAACTAAACTTCTGCGACCGACATTGTCGCTTTCAATATTTAAGAATAACTGCCTTTTAAAACTCAAACTAAGAATTGACGACCGAAGTTGTTTATTCCACGATTCAAGAAAGACTGTCCCTCTGGTTGTGTCCCGTATTGTTTTATTCACCTTGCGGTTCATTGTTCGCTCCAAGTTTGTATTGGGCCAAACCACTTTTGCCCGCTTCACCCAAAATGGGTGAGGAAGGAACATTATGCACCTGTAGGTTTCCGTTGACCCACTTTTTATCGATATATAACAATTTTGCATGTTTTCTTGTACTTTCTGTTTCACTCTGACTACTTTATTCACGGACACTATATGTGTTTAACAGCTTATTGATCAAGCTTTCATATCATATATAACACATTCTACCACTGTGTCGTATTAATTAGTATTATTTAAATAAACAACAAACTTATCACAAATTGGTCACTCCACAGATTCACGTCCTCGTCCTGACAAGTGGAGTCATCTAGCGGCGACACACGTAACCTTTTGACTAAGTGACATTGAAAATTTCCTATCACTGGAATTGATGTATTGAATGATTTTACAAGTTATATGAATTTCTCATGAGACAACACAATTTAAATATATTACACAAATATTATTATACATAAAATATTCCCTACCAGGGCTGTCATGGATTGACACATCAAAACCAGTATGATAATACCATTTGAGAGACCTCTTCTCTCTAAATCAGCCGTGAATTTCGTCGAGGTATAAAAAAACAAACTGAGGTTTGTGTTAGTCTTTTGCATACTTCTCACAACCATCAGCTAGGTCCATAACTGCCATTAGTACAAGCCATTAGTATAAATCAAATTATATATCGATCTACATATATCTAACTACTGCGGGAACACCCAGAAAGTTTATTTACATAACATAAAACATACTATTCTAACAAATCATGTACCAGCGGAGCAGACGAAAATGATCTTTTAACAGAGACATCTAGCGGATGTCACTGTACTATTACAAACAGTGGTTGTGGACCACTACAACCAAAACTACAATGAACTCGTCCAAATTTTTGAAATTGTCAACTTCCTCCTCTCTGACGGTAGTCCGTTGACCAAGGGACGCTTCCAGTGACTAACGTGCTAGAAGTAGGCGTGTCTTGAAAAACTAACACCTCTTTGTATCCTGAATTCTCACATAGATACGCTAAAAATTTTATTACTTTGAAAGCATTGTGTTTTCGGGCACAGTGTCTCGGTAGTGATAGTGTATGCTCCTACCTACAACTACACTAGAAATTGAGACAACCTTTGCATATCTGCGAATAATGAAACTCTTAGGTATGCTACCCAAATAAAGATAGCTACATTGCTTTCTCTATATCTTCCCACGCCGTGGTAGACCAAGGCCACGTTGGGAACACCAGCTTTCTTTAAGTTTTTTTTTTTTTTTTCTCTGATGCCTTATCTGCCTTTCTGCAAGTAAAACTGCGTATCTGAACTCAAAATAATCCATCTTCTTTAAATTAAATATTAAATATTATTGAATTATCCTTGCTCCAATATGATGTCCTGTCCAGTTGTCACTAAATGCTCATTTACATAATCAGAATAAACAATATATATACATAAAATATCAATAAAAATTTAAATGCTCCCGCTGATACGTATGTAAATTCCAATATACTACATATGTAAATCCCTAATTAAATGGTAAAATATTCATAAATTGACGCAAAAATTAAATATATAAATCAAATCAAAACACAGTTCATGTGCCGTTCACAAGTGGTCTGCCATTCTGTCAGTTGCACGGTCGTTCACGGTTCTGGGAGTACCACAATGATAAGCGGTAAAACTATTTTAATGGTTATTGTTTCTATTGTTTCTACTATCATTCACGTACGAGTTATCAGTTACCCAATTCTATACACTGAGACCCTTATACGCTTTACGAGAACACTCACACACGCACACAAACCCTCACACAGAAGCACCAAAATAGCATTTACTCGACGGCATCAACTATCAATGCAGCTCCAAATAGTTGTGGAATTCAGTTACGAACCCTGTGCATTAGATACGCCACCCAGTCTCAAACCAGAGACAGAACCACACATGTTGCTTAGTGAACGAAGAAACTACGTCACTTGCAGCCCGGGGATGCAATTTCGTATTGAATCATGGGGAAACTTACACACATACGGATCCTGTCATTCATAGCGTTGTTTGTGTAGAGCAAAATTAACGAGTGATAAGATTTTTTTTTTCAGAAGTGCTGCAATTACATATGAGTCTACAAATGTATTACTGGTTACACGTGAAGATAGTTTGTGTTTTCTTTTCTTTTTCCGAGTTCTGCAAACGAAACTGAGCTCCTAAACTCACCTTTGCGACTACGTGTAGCATGAATGTTGAACAGCTTTCGTGTGTAGTAAATCTGTATGATTTCTCATGGTGCGGATAAAATACATGTACGCAAAATCAGAGCTAATGTCTTCGTGTTGAATTATTTTCCTTTTAGTGTTTTAACTTAAAAGGCTCGATACTTAAGCATAGGGTTCTGCTATTTACTTAAGGCCCTTCCAAACGCTCCCCACAACTTGTCTCCCGAACTATGAAATTCGTGTGAAAACTGAATAAAATATTCAGGTTTTGGAAAGTGGGCCACATAGTAGTTAAGGTACTCATAAACTAAGAAACGATTCAAATAACATTTGAGACATTTGATAGGACAGCCTATGACAATCATTTGGCTGCCCTCAAAGGTATCGAATATCTTTTCTGGAAATCAATTATTTAAGATCACTTCATAAAATTCCATGATCACTGTGTGGCTGAATTTTCAAAGTTCGACTACTTTCTTTCGTTTACCCTCAAATTTCAAAACCGAGAAAAGTTCTGGGGAGCGTTTCGAGGAGCCTTACTCAGCAATGGGAAGTCCTTAAATTCCACAGTAACCTTGTCATGTCGTGGATAAAACTTGGAATAATTGATTTGCAGTGTACCAAATTATGCTAATAAATAGTAAACATCTGGCTAGAAGTGACGCTTAAGAAACGCGACCACACTTAAGTCATAGTCTGTCAGTTATAAAAAAAACTCTGCATCTTCCTTTCGTAATGACAGGCAAGATTGCCAGATTTCCAACACTCCTCAGAAATCTATTCCTAAATCACATTGTACCTTTTCGTTTTAGAGGTGTTTTACTGCTTCATAAAACAGTGGGCGCTGTTGGTTGCCCGACGCGTCAGGTACATAAGATGATCATGTATTATTATTATTATTATTATTATTTTTATTATTATTATTATTATTATTATTATTATTATTAATATTAATATTAATATTATTACTTTAATGGTCATTGAATTGCCCTTTCACCCACATGTTCAATCCCGGATGCCAGTTCCCACTGCTGCTGTGTCTCGGCATCTTACCGTACTATGTGAATCTCTTTGTGAGTGAATTCCACCTGAAGAACACTTCATTTGTGTGAATAATTTCGTCGAAACAAGAAGTAGTTTAAAATTGTGCAGTCTCGCAATATCTTTTATACTTCTACAAGGGTGCCCATCAGGGGGCTAGGTGGGGCGTTCGCCCTCCCTAAGAGGAAATTATACTTGGAAATATCGAAAACTC
The DNA here is from genome assembly GCF_964235325.1 of Thermobia domestica. Classification (NCBI taxonomy): domain Eukaryota; kingdom Metazoa; phylum Arthropoda; class Insecta; order Zygentoma; family Lepismatidae; genus Thermobia; species Thermobia domestica. Next base: position 139,173,227 of record NC_137459.1, on the reverse strand, counting down.
AATATAATTTTTACATTACTTACAGCAAAATTTGAAACTATATTTCAAATGTCGCTTATACTTGCCCCTCTTGGAAACCACAACATGGGCGCCATTGTACTTCTAACTACAGTTTGAAAAGCTTAGTCACTAAATAAAACGTGCTTTAATAATGAGATACAAGTAGAACCACTGTTCAAGCTCACTTCATCATCGAAAACAGCAACTTTTCATTGAAATGATCTTTTTATACAACAATGACAATAATTAGGAATATTTTACTTTTTGAACGCATAGTTCAATGCATAATAATCTACAATTATCCTAATTCACAACTTTGTGTGATCCATAGTTTCGTCATAAATATCCTCAAACTTTTTTTTACATTCATGTTTTAACATGTAATTGTAAGGTCATTACCCGACAACGCCATTTTCATTCCCACTTAACCGAATTCCAAAAAGCGCGTGAAAAGCACATTTCGTCTCTTAAGTTCACCAGCGAAAGACGTACGAAGAACATACTCTGTTTGCAGCATAGTCTATCATTCAAAAGTACACGTACTCCGTAAAAACGATGTTTTCACAACCGTGCAAATAAAGATATGTCCCGCATGAATAAAGTTTATTTCCTCCACATCTTTAATTTTAATTGGATCACAACCACAGATTGTTCAACGAGTAATTACGAGGAAATAAATATTTAAGAAACGATCTGTGAAAATTAATTTGATCACACTTTTAGTATTTTCGGAATATAATTTATCTGACCTTTCTTTAAATGCGATCCCTAAAATAATTTGATCAGAGCATAGGTGTTCCAATCAGCTTTATATCAAATCGAAATAATAAATAATTAGCAACGAGTTTGTAATCTTTCGGAATAAAATTTATTTGAGTTTCTTCTAAAGACGATCTCTATAAATAATCAAGTGATACCGCTCATTCAACCTTTCCCAAAAACCGTCAAACTTCCAGGAACCAGTCTGATCATCTAACGGTCAGGCAATAAATCTTTACCCTCCAAATGACATGTCCTACCACACCTAACAAGAAAATACACAGGGTACGAGTTTAATCGGACCCCCTGCGGTTCAATTGTTGACGAATATCTCGTCATTTCCTACTCCTCATACTGTATTTACATGGACAATTATTTTCAACACTTCCATTAGTATCACTACTTACTGCAAATTGATTTGGACGTACAGGAACAATCAAAGAAAATCATTTGTAGAACTGTCCAAAACATAGTTCAAAATCTCTGGAAAAAAAGGGGATGCTTTTTCTACAAAACAAACAAACAAACAAAAAAAAACAACATAATTGTAAAATGGCATGACAATAATAGATTGGCTTTTGGGAAAATATCACAGTGTTATTCCGTTGCGCAAGGCACCTCAAATTGGGTCTGTCGGTGAAAAAAAAAACAAAACAAAAATTACAGTCTACTGTCCTGCCATTGTACAGGAATACAACTGATATTTTGGTGGTGTCGATCGGTTCTACCAAAATGTTGCTTCAATGAGAATATCAGTGCTTGAGGTAAAAATAGTGGTACCCACATTTTCATTTGACACAGATTTGACCTGTCAGAATGTATAGTTGCTAATGAGGGGAAACTCAGGGAAGAAATATCAGCTACTGTGAATTCGAAAATCAGTAGTTCAAGCATACTGTAACATATTAGGACAGCCTTCTGCACGGAGGGTAGTTTGTGGAAGTGCCATGGAGGCACGTGTTTCTCAAGAACTTAGACTCAATTCTGATCGAAATGAACATGAACGTAAGAGTTGTACGAGCGGCCATACGCTAAATTCAACAAGTGTACAAGATTGATGTGTAAGAAATTCAATGTTGATTTGCGCGATCATTGCTGGTATGAGCATGTGTGTCTGTAGAAAAAAAAATACAGAAAATTCGTTTTGCAATGTGTATTGTGATGTATTTGTCAATGATCTCATTGGCCAATATGGAAACACAAATGTTAATTTGTTAAAATGTACCGATGTCAAAATATATCTTTCGAGAACGATATTCTCTTCAATTGTTCTTATAATGCCCAGTGTCGCCTAGAGGTGACACTCCCATATTATTATTAGTGTAATATTTTTAAACTAAATGAGACATATTTCATTATCCGTAAACCCAAAATACTTAAAACATATAACAGTGCAGGAAAAATCACTTTCATTAATTTATTGACGTTAACGGATTAATGCCGTAGAAGAAATCCAATTAAATATATTAAAAGGTGTTGTTTTTCTCACATTGTTTTAATGTTCCGAAAAACAGTTTTATTTTGACTTGTATTTAATTTCTGTGTTGAAACCGGCGGTGGTGAAAATCTACGATTACCGTTTAAACTGCGATCGTATAGTGAATAACACGGAAATAAATATCGACAAGTAGTTTGTATATATTATGAGAAAAAAAATACCGGATATATTTTACTGTTTTAGTTCTATGGATATTAATATTCAAATCAGAAGTGAAGCATATTACTGTGGTATCATTGTTTAGGCAACCAAGAAAATGCTTTCGCTTTTCCACCCACCACCTTCGAACATAGATATATCTAAAACGTACATGGAAGATCAAAAATAGTCCCCATTAGCATCGACGACATTCTGTCAACGTTCTGGAAGGCTATGAATTGCACCTCTGTAAAGCTTGGTGGGCCGGGAAGGGAAGAAGGTATCAAGTGCATTTTGCACTTTCACTAGGGATTTGAAATGACATCCTCTAAGGTTATGAATTGACATCCTCTAAGGTTTGTTGAAGAAATGGAACAGATGGTAATGGGACGGTGCAATGTCCGGGGGGATATGGCAGACGCAAAATGATTAACATCCCGGTGTCCCGGCTCATCCTAGCCACATGAGGCATAGCGTTGTCCTGTAACAGGAGGACTCCTTTGCGATTCAGGAGTGCTAGCTCCACAGTTTTGAGTTTTTCTTGAACAGGGCTCAACTGCTGGCAGTACAGAGTTGCATTGATGCTCTGACCAGCTGCTAGCAGTTCCCGATGCACGATGCCAAGAGCAGTCCACCAAACACACAAGGGGGAATTATTGTGGTCAGTGCTGGTTTCGGCTGTTTTAGAACCTGTTCATTGGATGTTAACCAATGATGGCGGCTTCGGACAGGACTCGCTTCTCATCACATGTCAACACCGTGTCAGGAAATTGCTCCTTCCTCAGATGAGACAGCGAAGAAACACAGGTGTCTGCTCGCATTGCCTTCTGGCTCGAAGTCAAATTATGTGGGACCCATCGACCCAAGTTATAGTGATTCCCAAGTTGATGGAGGTGCTGTCAAGCGGTTTCCCCAATTGCACTGAATTGAAATCCTAGTTCCTCACATGTCTGGCCACTGTTCGGCACAATTGCTGCCTAAAGATCTTCATTTTGTATATGCATTTGTCTTCCGGCACGTGGTGCGTCTTCGAGTATTTCGTCACCGTCCTTGAACTTGTTAAACCACAGCTGCAATGTCCACATGTCCACATGGTCATTGCGCCCTTACCAAAGAATTGGCATATATTCGGTCCCGATGCAGCGGCGTTTGACCCCAGTTGAACTCGTACAGCATGCATGCCATTATTACGCTCTGTGGAGGTCTCATGTTCACTCTGTCCTTAGGCAATTTCACGGTGTAACTGAACTGCCACAACCAAGTAGTATGTTGGATATTCCCACGTAAACAACTGGCCATCGCCTTATTCCATTCGCGTTCAACTCACGTTGTGAGGGCCAATTGAACACAGACCTACACAGAAAGCGGTAGCACTTTCTTGGTCACGTTTATAATATGTGTGTATGTATGTATTGTACGGCAAGAATGTGTTGTACTTCTGATTTTAATGTTAATATCCATAGAGCAAAAACAGTAGTATATAGCTTGTAATGTTTGTTTTATATGGATTCAGCATCCCAGTAATCGGTTCTATCTTTGATAGTGTTCCTCTATTGCAACTACAAGTTGTGCTACTTGAAGTTTCATTATTGAGTTCGTATTAGTTTGGAAGCCTATCGTAGAGTGACATTTTGAAATAAAACTCATTTACTATTATTTACTTTTGGTTTGTTATTATAATTAATTTCTCTGGGGTAAACCTAGAAGGATAGCTTACTCTTCGGAGTGAGTTATTTAAGAACGATTTTATGAAAAGCAAATCAGTGCATTTTGTTCATATTTCATAAATAATGTTTTCAATAATTTGTCTTGAAAAGATCGGTAAGGGGTAGTTCACTGTTAAGGTGATTTTTCCCCCTACGATTTTATTAAAAACAATTCATGCGATTTTGTTCATATTTTATATTTCATTAACAACGTGACGATATGGCATAACTCATTTGCTCTAAAAATGTTGACAAGAGCTTTTTACTCGTATGTGTGATTTCCGTTTTCACAAGATTTTTTGCAGAATCAAGTAAATTTTTTTTTTTTTTTTTTTTTAATATGCATTTCATTGGCAAACGTTTTCCTTTTAACACTAGAATAATGTTTTTTTTGTTTTTATTGTAATTTTAAAAAAAAAATTCATAAGGGATATTTTACTTTTGAGGATGGGTTTCAATTTGTACTATTTTCTCAAAAGCATCTCAAGTAATTTTGTTCATCATTATCATCATAAGTATCCTATCATTATTGAGAGGTCACTTGCATCAATTGAAAACTTTCATGCACCATTGTCTTCAACTAATCCCTTCGTTTTCACAGTCATTTTATTTTTAATGTTTCAACACTCTACATCAAGTATAACCTTCTTCTCCTCCATCTCTTTCCTACTTCCATATAATCTACCAACTCCCTCATGATATAGTACATTCTTACAAGATGGCCTAATCAATTTCTCTTCCTCTTTTCAATTGTCTAAAATGTGTCTTTTTCCACTACTATTCTCAACACTTCATCATTTACTTTCGATTCTACATAGCTTATTCCCTCTATTCTATTCCACGCCCACATTTAAAAGTAGTTGTATTTTCTTTACTTTTGGTTACGTCCATGTTTCTGCCCCACAGAGTACAATACTCGTCACGAAACATTTTTATAAGCATTTTCCTTAACTCTTTATTCTTGGAAGCACAAAATATAAAGTCCCTTCTCCTAAATACTTCTTTCGCCATTCCTGTTCTTGCTTTTATTTCAAATTACACCCTCTAGGATAAAATCCGTAGCGCACATCAATTGTATAATAATTGATTATTTTGCTTGTAAAATACGAACTGACCTTCCAATAAATTTGGTCAATTCCAATGATAAGAACCTAACATTATTCTGTAAAATTGTAGCTTAAACAAATGATTTTACTTAGCTTTTGTCAGTTCGTACAGTCAATTAAATCTGAAGGTTGTATGAACTGTATATTTGGCTTAAGTAATACAGATTCATTTTTATTTGTTTTAACGTCTGTGAGTTAATTGAACATTCCTAAAAGAACATCCTTTGGTTCAATCTGTTAGCACCGCTTTACAGCTCAATTATAACTTTCTTTCCTTTTAGTACAAAACGCTTTTTTCAACATACATTGGCACTGTTGCTGAAAGAAAAGAAAATGTATCTGAAACAAATAAGTGCATTTTTTCTGCTGTCATTTAGTATTGTATAAAATGTGAGGTACTCAAATAAGCAGTGCTAAGTGCGCAAATTATACATTATTCGGAGTGAAGTTCAAGTTAGTTGACCCGAGGAATGTAAGATAAATGGTTCATGATATAATGTTGTCCATCCTGACAACGGACCATTCCGATTTAGTGAATTTAATTGCTGAAAATTATTGCTAATACTATATAAAGAGGGTGTTTATTTGCAGACCGTATACAGGATGGGAAATAAATGAGGGCAAAGTGCGAAGATAGAACTTAGAAAACGAATAGAAATGAAATGCCAATTTTGAAACGAGTAGAGGAAATGAGGTCAAATGTTGCATATGACGAATGCAAGTAGAGCTCCACTGAATAGCTGCAATGTGAACAGTGTTTTAACTGACAATTGCGTGTAACTTTTTTTGAGAAGATTCACCAGCATTACAACAGGTGTTTCGTTGGAGGGTTCATTAATATATCAGAACCTTGAATGGGGCAGGTGTCTTTGTGGAAGGTACCACTCCAACATTCATCTAGTGGAACCACTTCTCATTCCGTAACACGTTGCAAACATTCTTTTTGATGTTCCAGGATTCGATCCCTGGAACATCTATTTTTTTCCTTTCTACCTCTTGTGCATAGAACGTGCTCATGGGTCGTACTACAGTTTTTTTTAATTCTTCATTAACGTCACTTAAAAAAAATATATTGATACATTGTCATAGCGTGGAACGCTTCCTGTTACAGAGGTCTCAAACTATATGACCATTATTGATTTCAATAGACAGCGTGTTTCAAGAACTATATGCCACATAATCCATTTCCCGCATATTTTTCTTGCGATAAGTCCAACATGGCAGCTTTTCAGATGTGCCCCATGATTTACATTACGCCCATTCACTGGAGCTCGACATGCATTCCTCATATGCAACATTTGTCCTCAATCTCTCTACTCGTTTCAAAATTTACATGGCATTTTTAGACATTTTCTACGTTCTAGTGTATCTTTACGCTTTGTCCTTATCTATCTCCTTACCTGTATACGGTCTGCCACTAAACACTATATTTTATTCAGTGCTATGATTCATTTTCAGCAATTGAATTCACCAAATCGGAATCGTCCCTTGTGAGTGAAATCTACGAGTAAGATTAACCTGTTAGCCCTTTGGGGATCCTATGGTACAATTTGTACCATATGCACTTTTCATGGTACATTGCGTTATTTCTCTTCTATTTGAGCTTTTTCGTCCGTTTTTTTTCCAAGTCCACAGGCCTTGTAGAAGACATTACGTATGGTTTCAGACCGTCCTGCGTCCAGACATAGGAGGTGATGACGTCATAAGTCAAAAATTTATTTTCTCATTTTCTAAGCCTATGTTCAATATTTTTGGCGGGCTTATTTTTCTACGTAGAAGGTTGAAATTTTGCACAAACATTTAGTCAACCGAGTAGTATTTACCATATGTTTTTTCCGATGTCAGTGCTAAAACAGGGGGAGAACCAGAGGGGAAAAGGGTGTGAGCGGGAGGAAGGTGAGTTTGCATACTATGAATAAATTACGAAAATCATTAATACTCAAAAATGCAAATGTGGGAGGAATCTTAATATTTAAACTGATAATTACTTTAAATTACTGCAACCTCCTGCCACAAAGTTAATTTACTAAAATTAGTCAGTCGGTAGAGTCTTTGATTGAATCAAATTAAAATTTTGAAAAAGATAAACAAGATTCCTGTTATGCATGAAACTCTAATTTACAGGTTACTATGGTTTTAACACCCATCCTGTATGCGAAAGACACCCAAAATACGCTCATCGTAATCACGATCCATGGATAGACCCAGCTTCTGGCCTGAAAAGCAAACAAGATAGACAAAAGGGTAACACATTACCTTGCGGCCAAACTGCAAACAATAAAGAAGTCAACATTCCAGTGGTAATCCTGTTTTAATGCACCACTTCCGTAATTCCAGATGTACACAAATATTATTATTACAAGAGCACTCGCGCGCGCGGTCTCGCTATGAGACCTGAGAAAAAAATATTTCTTTTTAATATTTCTTTATCACACTTTGAGCTCTGAATTTGTTATCGTTCGTGCACTTTTGAAGTTAAGGCGCCGCGCTCTTCTTGCTTGAAGTGTCTCTGGTTTCACTATTGAATGCACTTCCGGGTCGAGTTTCTTCCAATGTTGTGGACCATGCTTCTTTCCCTCCTGTCGTGCTGCTAGGCTCTGCCAACCGTCATGTTTCCTCTGCCATTGGATTTCAGTAACACCAGTGGCGGTTCAAAAGGGTAGTCCTTGGTGCGATACAACTAGAGAATATGTTTGTTATTTGGCGAAAGTTCTCACTAGACTCTTATCATCGGACACACTGACGTTCTCTTGCACAAAACCCGCCTACTTAGTACAAGCAAATGGCTCAGTTCTTGTATTCAATGGTGATTAAATAAACTATGCTATAAGATAGCATTGAAGATTGCCCACAGAATCCGGCATTGAGTTTTTCTTCACTATTGCTACTACTAGCTTTAGTTTGTACTATAAGTAGCGTAAACAAGTGATACGGCGTGTGACGTAAAAATGGTAAAACTACTACCGGTGCGAAGCACTTTATAAAATATAGGGTAAAGCATTGTCTCTTCCCACTAGTAAGTTGTGATACATGTAGCACTTTGTCTTATATCACTTTTATAGACTTTTTGTAAAACACCTTTTTGTAAATATTAGCGGTATCTCCTACTCTCCCATTCCTCCACGAGAATGTTAGTTCAGAGTAAATGAGGAAATACCGTAGGTAAATTCACTATTATTGCCCATTTCAAAGCACACACGCACTCAGTATATCTTTGTACTTAACACTAGAAGGACCAAGCCGTCATTTTGACGGCATCACGTAAAACAATTTTCTATATCTCATATATTTCTTTGAGTTATGCAACCATACTTTAGGACTTTTATTATTTTAAGGAGAGGTTTGATATAGCATATAAACATTGTGTGTCTATTTTAAATAAATACGTATTTTTGTTGTATACCCCTAGAAGGACCAAACCGTCAATTTGACTGCCTGAATTAAAAATCTATATTTTGTTGTTGATGTGGACTGTTTTATAGGTTGTACGCTGTATGGTAATAGTAAATGGAGTATTTCTGTTAGAAACAATAAATTTTGAAATATTTTACGTTATTTTTCGAACGAGTTTGCTATTTGATATATGTTTTATTTCTGCTTTTCATTGCTGTAAAGGTAAAATATTTGGTTCTTCTTTGATTGATTTCTTCTTGAATTATGTTCGTATCTTGTTGGTAAGATTGTTCTCTGTAGAAATAAAGATTTTTTTAAAGGTACATATGAATAATTACAAAAGCAACATGAGACCCGATAAAATGTTACGTGCTTTCTAAGATTTGAGTGAAAATGAATTTCGCTTGGAAGAACAACAGGGATATTGCTTCGATGAAGCCAGCAGTAGTAGCTAGAATGCAGTGTCTGAAGCTACTTCTTCGGATAAGAGGAAGGAAACAGATACAGAAGTTTCCAGAAGTAATCAATCAAATGTCTTTATAGCAGGTCATGGGACACGTTGGAGTAAAATGGACAGACAAAACAATGCTGGGTGTACTGCCTCACACGACATCCTTCGCGAGAAACCTGTTCGTTATATTATGCGTTACATCATATTGAAGATGGTGATTTTGGTAGTGCTTTTTGCTTGTTCATAGACGAGACAATGTTGAGAAACATTCTGAAATGCATCGTTATTGAAGCTCAGACAGTGTCAAGATTCTCTTGGGCCATTGTCAACTGCAGAACACTTTCATATTTAGCAATATTGATATTTCGTGTAGCTTCAGATATATCTGTAAAGGAACTATAGAACGTAAGCTGTGGACCAGTGTTTTACAGAGAGATTATGGAAAGAAAGATATTTCTTGAAATAATGAGGTTTCTTGGGTTTGATGAAAAGTGCCCTAGCTCTTCAAGACTGAAAGCAAACAAGCTTGCTTTGGTATCATCTGTGTAGAACTTATTCATTGAGAATTGTATCAGGCACTATAAAACCCACGACAGTGTTTGTGTGGATGAGCAGTTATTCTCTAGTAAGATGACATGCAAATACATATAATATATGACAAACAAGCCTGACAAATTTGGATTCAAATGTGTCTGCTTGCAGTTCTAAAGTCAAGGTATCAACTAAAAGGCATTCCCTATCTGGGAAACGACTAAGAACGACGTCGGGACTTACAGTTAGGCGAATATATTGTTCTGAAGACGATGGATTCTTTTCTCAACAGAGGACTGAAAGTTACATGCGATAACTTTTCTTACAAGTTAAAAATTAGCCGAATCTTTCAAAAAAGAAACAATTGACCTTGATTGGTAGTATGCGTCCAAATAGAAGAGAACTTTCTAAAATGTACTTGAATCAGAAAGAAAATAATATGTTCACTACAAACCTTTACGGATATCAATCAAAATTCACTCACAGTACACAAGTGTAAACGCAAGAAAAGTGTTTCTCTCTTGAGTTCAGTGCATACAAGTTGAAATAAAAATGTATTGAAAATGTAAATTCACCTTCATGTATTAAAAAGTTTGAAATAAATATAATGATTTTGGTGTATTATACACTGGGTCTGTGCTAAAGAAAAATAGCCCAGCCAATGTCTACAGGGCAGGTAGTGTGATCACGTGATTAGTTAAAAAGGATTTCATACGTGGGAATGTACGTATTATTCCTTTATTTTAACTTTTCATGTCACTGTCCTGTGAATGAACTTTCGATATTAATATTATATTTAATGTATTGACGGGATTTAGTGGATCACCCTGTATTATATCACGACAAATCTTACATAAAACATAAGCTAGTCGATTAAACATGATAAACTAAAGCTAAAATAAGAGAAATATAAAGAAAAATGATATATATCTCTTGCATTTAAATAGCCGTCAAAATGACGGCTCGGTACTTCTAGGGAGGTAAAAATTTTGGTCCTTCTAGTGTTAACGAACTATTATTGTTAACACATAGCTAAATGTTACAAAGTTTCATGTAACTGACGGTTAACACGACTACGAATTTCAGTGTTCGATGTGCACTGTATCGCGATTCAGGAAGAACTGTCCTTTCTGGTTGTCCCGAGTAATGTTATATTCTTTTGCGGTTCATTGTTTCTTTCAACTTTTGGGTTGGGCCAAACCAATATAGCCCGCTTCACTGGAATAGGGGTGAAGGTGCATCCCTCACCTGTGAGTTTCCAGTGACCTAAATAACTCAAAATACTACACTTTTTCATGTTCTTTTCCACTTTGTAGTTCACTTCAATAGCATCGTTGAATGTTACTATGAGTGTCATATAGCTTAATAATCAAGCTTCAGTTTAGTATCTTTCACTCACACACACTGTGCTGTATTTACAGAAAATATTAAAATAAACACCAAACTAATTCAAACTTCGTCACTTGACATGTTTACTTAGACACCTTGACCGGTGAAGCCACCTATCGGCGACACCAGGAACTGTTTGAACAAGTGACATTGAATATGGTAAATTACAGAAACGGATGCATTGAAGGATTGTGTTTTCTGAGTTGATTAATGAAGTTAATTAAACAAATTAAATAAGCTATACAAAATGCAAACAAATTAAAATGACTCTAGACAAGGCTGAAGTAGCCTGACACATGATAATAAACATCGTAGAACTGATTGGAAGTTCGCTTCTCCTTTGCAACAGTATTGCATTCTCGGCTAGATTAAAAAAAAAACTAAGGTATGTGTTAGTCTCTCCGAATACCTTCCATAACCATTAACTAGGCCTAAAACTGGTATTAGTACAAGCCAATTTTACAAAACAAAATATATATATATCGATCTACATATGTCTAAAACTACGGGAACACCCAGAAAGTTTATTTACATAACCTAACACATATTATCATTCAAATCATATCAGCGGAGCAGACGATAACTATATTTTGACAGAGACATCTAGCGGATGTCATGGAACCATTACAAACAACGTTCTAGACAGCTACCACTCTAGCTCAAGTGGACTCGTCCATAATTTTGAAATTGTCAACTTCTCTTTCTCTGAGAATGTTCCGTTGGCAAAAGGACGCTTCAAGAGTCTAACACGCTAAAAAGGGGTGTGTCTAAAAAAACTAGCACCTCTTTGTATCCTGTATTCTCACATCGATACGCTAAAAATTTTATGGTTTTTTAAAGCATTGTCTTCGTAGGATCTGTGTCTCGGTAGTGATAGTGTATGCTACTACCTATAATAACACTAAGAAATGAGACTAGCTATCCATCTAAGCAAAACCTGAAGCTATTAGGTTTTCTATCCTTATGAAGATGGTTACATTGATTCAAAAATCTTCTACGACGTGGGAGTCCACCGCTCCGTTAAGCACACATGCTTTCTTTAAGTCTTTTTTTTTTTGTGTGTGAGGCTTTCTCTGCCTCTATGCAAGCAAACTAGCGTATCCAAAATATAAAATTTGCTCTCTTCTTCTAAGTTAATATTCATTAATATCAAATATCATTGCTTCACTCTGAAGTCCTGTCCTGTTGTTCATTAATATTCAGTTACATGACAAAATAAACCATATATATACATAAAAATACTAATAACAGTTATATGCTACCGCTGATAAGTATTTAAATATCAATAAACTTTATATGCAAATCCCTAATTAAGTTGTAATAATATTCATAATTTCACGCAAAATTTAAGTATGTAAATCATCTTACAACACAGTTCATGTGACGTTCACATTTATTCCCCTCCTAAGGAAATGCAACCGTTAATCGCTTAATCGTTGCATTTTCTCAGAAGAGGTACCAATATACTTTACGTAAATCACATACATATTCCGTATATCCTAACTTTACACACGAAATTTCCCTAAATACATCTATATATTCTGACAATAATAAAATGGTAAACTAAGCACTAATAACAAATAAAAATAATCCCTAACAAGTCATAATCACTTTATACTCATCATTCTATGCGAAATTCATCTCTTTATGTTATATCATTATTCATCTGTAGTATTACACTCCGCGCAACAACTCTCTTGAAAGCCAGACGTAAGTAGGTGCGTCTGGGAGTGTATCTTTCTTCTTCAGCTCTCCATCCTGTATGACGTGCTGTGTTTACCTCCTGCCTCTCCTACGTCATCAGGTCAGCTGGGTCCTGAGGAGGCGTGTCTTCACGCTGCACGTATTTCTTCAGGTGAAACACGTTTCTCTTCATCAATACTTCTCTAGTCTCAGGATCACTATATGTTTTAGGACTGTGTTATCTTGAATACTGCGTACTGTACGTTGCTCCTAACTGACGAAAATGCGTTTTTTTGATCTTCATTCGTGAGAGATTCCTATGACTTACTTTCTCAACATATTTTACTGACATTTTCTTTACTCATCAACCATGATGGTTGAGAGGCACACACACTAGCGAAGCTCACCATGGCTTCAAGCTCTTAAACGATTTCTTCATTTTCTACGTTAGACTATCGTGTAGGAAACTGAATTGTTACTGGCTAATTGTTTCTATTAAAATTGTGCAATGATCCATTCTTCTTTTGCACTCAACAAGCGGACTCTTAAACGAAGTAGTATTCTTCTCTATGAATCCCCACGTCATCCATCGACTAAAGGTATTATTGACAGCAGTTCTATGTCGCAGAGGGTAAGGATACATCCTAGTCTTCATGGGTCGATCATCGGTCACTTCAATGGAATGCTGGTAGTCCCTAATGGTACCGGGCTTCTCGTCAAATATGCGTCGATGTTTGTAGAGCACGTCGTACAACTTTTGCTTTTCCTCCCCACTCAAATCCGTATACTTTTCGACATGATCTTTGATATCGTCGGGTGTAGCCTGGGTTCGAACCTTCGCCCATTCCTGTGGCGAGTAAACAACATTTGCAAGTTCGGCTGCAGTTGGGAACTTCCCATCGTCCAACTGGTTGCGCAGGGTAGCCAACTCTTGCTGGTGGCCTCCTCCTGCTGACGCTCGCTCGAACTGCTCTGTAGTCAGCGGTCCTCTCCTCGACACGCACATACTACTAAGTGTGGGATTCTTACAATCAACCACATCCTCTTCGAACTCCTAGGATAATTTTCTTATGAAAAGGTCTTCTTCCTCTATTTCAATGTCTCGAAAAGAAACTTCTATATGGTGGGGGTGGTTAAGCAAAAGGACGTTTCTCTCATAGTCTAAAATCGCTCTACTTTCTAGAAAGAACTGTGAACCCAAAATGAGTTCACGGTTCAGCCCTTTCACTACTATTGCCGAAGTATAGTACTCCTTTTCTGCAATCACAAGTTCTAACAATACTTGACCGATGATTGAAGCAACGGCGCGGCCCTGAACTAACTCTAATGTTTGATGACTTGATGAACGCTGGTGGGGGGTCTCGCTTACGTATTTCTTCCCAACATTGCAATGAGATAGCTGAGATACTCGCGCCACTATCCAATAATGCCAGAATCTTATTATTAAATAGACCTACTTCTACTTCGGGAAGAGTTACTAGGTTATTATTAGGTAGCTTTTCGGTCGAGCTTTCCAATAGGTCTCTAAAGATCGCATTCGTCTCGTCAAACAACTTTCTGTTAATTTTAATTTTGTCCCCATTTCTCTGTAATAACATAATTTCGGGATGACGAATGTCGTTATTTCCTTCACGATCGAAATGTGTGGTGCTGATTATACGTCTACAAGTTTCACAATCCCCATTCTCAAGTGTCTCTACAGTTTTTGACTAATGTCTCACTACTTTCTTCTTTTTCTTCTTCTAAAACATTGTTATATTCAATAACACAATTACGCATATCCTCAGAAATAAATTTCGCCGGTTGATCCTGAATATTCAGTACGCCAGTATTCAAGTCACCGCTCTGAGAACATGCGGACAGTTCTCAGTGGCGTTGACTAGTTCCAGGGCTGTTCGCACGCGAATTCCCACGAGACGAGACTTGTCTCGAGGACTGTTCAGTCCTTTCGTTATGAACTCGGAGCTCATTAACCTCCGCAGCATAGTCACTGTTTCGATTGTTCTTGCGTGTTTGTGCGTTGCCACGACCCCTATTCCTTCCACGTCGTTGCCCTCGATTGCTTTGATTTCTCGTTCGAGAATCTCCAGTGTCACGCTCCTGACCACTGGAATTTCTCGAACGCCAATTGCCACTATTATTGCTATTTCTATTTCCATTGCCTCTTCGTGTACCCCTATTGTAATAAGGCCCATTGTCCCTGTGGTACCTCCTGTCTCTGGTGGGGTTACTCGGCCTACTGTTTCGTGGGGGGGGGAAGATCGTCCTGAATCTTCTTCTTCTTCCTCTACAGTAAGTGTATTTATTCCCCTCCTATTGTTGTTGTTACTTGGTGGCTGGTAAGTGGACTGAAGCTCACCAACAATGTTTAACAACTCATCTATAGATCTAGGTTTCGATGAAACAATACATCTATAGATGGAGAATGGCAATTGACGTGGAAGAACTCGTAAAAGTACCTGGGGAGGTAACGGGGGGTCGAGAATACTGTTGGTATGCAGTAACTCCAACAAGTATTCTGTCGGTTTCTTGTTTCCCCGTGTCTCAAAACGTGACGTCAAAATGGAGGCGCGGAGATTAGCAAGTTTTTCCTCGCTGAGATAGGCGTTCTTGAAATGTCTAACGAGATCCTGGTAATTAGAACATTTCTTTAAAGTCACCTGCATCCACTGACGTGAGATGCCACGGAAGCAGTGGGCGGAAAATGCTAACCGTCTCTCTTCTGGTACACCCGTTAAGTCGAAATAATTATCTAGCTCTACTAGAAAATTATGGGCCTGAATTTCTGATTCGCCTCCTGTAAAAACAGGAAGAGAGAGATCTCGGTGTAGTAGCCCTAAGGCTGACGCTACCTGGCAAGTCGCCGCACTACCATTGCTACTACTGACGTTGTTGATGTTTTGAGGGGGAGGGGCAGCCTGCTCGTCTGAGTTCTCACGCCTGGGAAGCTCAGGGAACTGTCCCGCATGGCTCGGTCCAGCGACCGGTGTGTCGACTCTCTCATGCGAGACAGAGGCTGTGTTTTGACAGCTGGAACCGTTTTCTCTCACCGACTCCTTTAACAGTTCCAGCTGTTCCTCCCATCTCAGTTCTGCTCTACGTAGCTTGGATTGTAGATGGCCCACTGAACTATCCACTGTTGCCTTTACTCTATTTCAGTAGAAACGGCGGCTACCTTTTCCCCCACTCTCTCCATGTCACCACGTAAATGGTTGACATCTCGAGAGACCTGAGCGAGATCCGAACCAAGGACCTCAGATATCTCGCCTATCCTGTTTTCAGTGTGTACCTCCAATTCGCTGATCCTATTCTCGGTTGCCTCAACTGATGACTTTAATTCTTGGCAGGATGCTGCTATCTTGGATTCCAGAGCTTCCGCTGAGGAATCGATCCTTGCCTCTAGCTCTGTCACATTTTGAAGCATCTCATGCCGGAAACTGGCAGTGATCTGCTTTTCAACAGCCTCTAACCTATCTAGCATGGTTCTGCTAGCGTTCTCCTGGCTACTTGCTAATTCCGATAATGTTCTCTCTTGCTTCTTTTCCTGAGTTTCTAATTATCCTGAAATTTCGCTTAAAGATTTTTCTTGACGCTCAGCCATCTCTTTAATCATGTGAAAAAGTGACGCGAGACACGGGTCAGTAACAGGTGTGACTTGCGCTGAGGTGCTAGGAACCGGTTCCCTAACCTGCTCCGATTCATTAGCCCTCTCACTATTAACGGTACCTTCTCCAGGCGGAACTACTTCCTGGAGAGAGATGTTTACATTTCCTACCGAATCGTTCCCGGTGTCCTGAGACTCCGCTGGAAATTCCATTACTTGCGCAAATTGTTCGTCAATGAGGTTGTCGCCTACAAAGCCTTCCATCGCTCTAGCTTGTCTCCGCGTTAATACCATCAAGTGATTATGAACTCTAAATAAACAACTATGTGCTCTAATATGCCTAAACTGAATTCGCTAAATGTTATTCCCCTCCAAAAAGGTTTAAAATTTTGCAACACACTTCAAAATAATAAATGCATCTGACACAAGAATAATACACACATAAATAATAAACTTTCTGGATGGCAGCGCGACAAGCTGAAAGAAAAAAACACATCTACTGCTACCCGCGTCTGGCTTGCACTAAATATCGTAAAAACGTTGGGTATCTTTCATTTCTTGTGGCAACATGCTTTACTGAGCAGCAAAATGAAAAAGAAAACAAGACTTTACTTTAATTCTCTTGCCACAACATTTAATATTAAAAGCAAAATTTAGCAAGGGACATTTCTAAAAACAAAACATACATCCAGGATGGTGTGTGTGTCGTGCCCCACGCGCACGGCAGCCAAGTTCTTTGTGAGCGGGAGGAAGGTGAGTTTGCATACTATGAATAAATTACGAAAATCATTAATACTCAAAAATGCAAATGTGGGAAGAATCTTAATATTTAAACTGATAATTACTTTAAATTACTGCAACCTCCTGCCACAAAGTTAATTTACTAAAATTAGTCAGTCGGTAGAGTCTTTGATTGAATCAAATTAAAATTTTGAAAAAGATAAACAAGATTCCTGTTATGCATGAAACTCTAATTTACAGGTTACTATGGTTTTAACACCCATCCTGTATGCGAAAGACACCCAAAATACGCTCATCGTAATCACGATCCATGGATAGACCCAGCTTCTGGCCTGAAAAGCAAACAAGATAGACAAAAGGGTAACACATTACCTTGCGGCCAAACTGCAAACAATAAAGAAGTCAACATTCCAGTGGTAATCCTGTTTTAATGCACCACTTCCGTAATTCCAGATGCACACAAATATTATTATTACAAGAGCACTCGCGCGCGCGGTCTCGCTATGAGACCTGAGAAAAAAAAATATTTCTTTTTAATATTTCTTTATCACACTTTGAGCTCTGAATTTGTTATCGTTCGTGCACTTTTGAAGTTAAGGCGCCGCGCTCTTCTTGCTTGAAGTGTCTCTGGTTTCACTATTGAATGCACTTCCGGGTCGAGTTTCTTCCAATGTTGTGGACCATGCTTCTTTCCCTCCTGTCGTGCTGCTAGGCTCTGCCAACCGTCATGTTTCCTCTGCCATTGGATTTCAGTAACACCAGTGGCGGTTCAAAAGGGTAGTCCTTGGTGCGATACAACTAGAGAATATGTTTGTTATTTGGCGAAAGTTCTCACTAGACTCTTATCATCGGACACACTGACGTTCTCTTGCACAAAACCCGCCTACTTAGTACAAGCAAATGGCTCAGTTCTTGTATTCAATGGTGATTAAATAAACTATGCTATAAGATAGCATTGAAGATTGCCCACAGAATCCGGCATTGAGTTTTTCTTCACTATTGCTACTACTAGCTTTAGTTTGTACTATAAGTAGCGTAAACAAGTGATACGGCGTGTGACGTAAAATGGTAAAACTACTACCGGTGCGAAGCACTTTACAAAATATAGGGTAAAGCATTGTCTCTTCCCACTAGTAAGTTGTGATACATGTAGCACTTTGTCTTATATCACTTTTATAGACTTTTTGTAAAACACCTTTTTGTAAATATTAGCGGTATCTCCTACTCTCCCATTCCTCCACGAGAATGTTAGTTCAGAGTAAATGAGGAAATACCGTAGGTAAATTCACTATTATTGCCCATTTCAAAGCACACACGCACTCAGTATATCTTTGTACTTAACGAACTATTATTGTTAACACATAGCTAAATGTTACAAAGTTTCATGTAACTGACGGTTAACACGACTACGAATTTCAGTGTTCGATGTGCACTGTATCGCGATTCAGGAAGAACTGTCCTTTCTGGTTGTCCCGAGTAATGTTATATTCTTTTGCGGTTCATTGTTTCTTTCAACTTTTGGGTTGGGCCAAACCAATATAGCCCGCTTCACTGGAATAGGGGTGAAGGTGCATCCCTCACCTGTGAGTTTCCAGTGACCTAAATAACTCAAAATACTACACTTTTTCATGTTCTTTTCCACTTTGTAGTTCACTTTAATAGCATCGTTGAATGTTACTATGAGTGTCATATAGCTTAATAATCAAGCTTCAGTTTAGTATCTTTCACTCACACACACTGTGCTGTATTTACAGAAAATATTAAAATAAACACCAAACTAATTCAAACTTCGTCACTTGACATGTTTACTTAGACACCTTGACCGGTGAAGCCACCTATCGGCGACACCAGGAACTGTTTGAACAAGTGACATTGAATATGGTAAATTACAGAAACGGATGCATTGAAGGATTGTGTTTTCTGAGTTGATTAATGAAGTTAATTAAACAAATTAAATAAGCTATACAAAATGCAAACAAATTAAAATGACTCTAGACAAGGCTGAAGTAGCCTGACACATGATAATAAACATCGTAGAACTGATTGGAAGTTCGCTTCTCCTTTGCAACAGTATTGCATTCTCGGCTAGATTAAAAAAAAAAAAAAGCTAAGGTATGTGTTAGTCTCTCCGAATACCTTCCATAACCATTAACTAGGCCTAAAACTGGTATTAGTACAAGCCAATTTTACAAAACAAAATATATATATATCGATCTACATATGTCTAAAACTACGGGAACACCCAGAAAGTTTATTTACATAACCTAACACATATTATCATTTAAATCATATCAGCGGAGCAGACGATAACTATATTTTGACAGAGACATCTAGCGGATGTCATGGAACCATTACAAACAACGTTCTAGACAGCTACCACTCTAGCTCAAGTGGACTCGTCCATAATTTTGAAATTGTCAACTTCTCTTTCTCTGAGAATGTTCCGTTGGCAAAAGGACGCTTCAAGAGTCTAACACGCTAAAAAGGGGTGTGTCTAAAAAAACTAGCACCTCTTTGTATCCTGTATTCTCACATCGATACGCTAAAAATTTTATGGTTTTTTAAAGCATTGTCTTCGTAGGATCTGTGTCTCGGTAGTGATAGTGTATGCTACTACCTATAATAACACTAAGAAATGAGACTAGCTATCCATCTAAGCAAAACCTGAAGCTATTAGGTTTTCTATCCTTATGAAGATGGTTACATTGATTCAAAAATCTTCTACGACGTGGGAGTCCACCGCTCCGTTAAGCACACATGCTTTCTTTAAGTCTTTTTTTTTTGTGTGTGAGGCTTTCTCTGCCTCTATGCAAGCAAACTAGCGTATCCAAAATATAAAATTTGCTCTCTTCTTCTAAGTTAATATTCATTAATATCAAATATCATTGCTTCACTCTGAAGTCCTGTCCTGTTGTTCATTAATATTCAGTTACATGACAAAATAAACCATATATATACATAAAAATACTAATAACAGTTATATGCTACCGCTGATAAGTATTTAAATATCAATAAACTTTATATGCAAATCCCTAATTAAGTTGTAATAATATTCATAATTTCACGCAAAATTTAAGTATGTAAATCATCTTACAACACAGTTCATGTGACGTTCACAAGGGGTAAAAAAAAGGATTTTCTTACCCCCAAAATCCCGTTTCTCGTCATTTTCCCGCCTCACATACATGATAAAACCACGTGAGTCATACCGTCTGAAAGGCCGTTCCATTCTGAAGAGAATGACGGCCGAATTATTATTCTAGGATAATTAGGGACGTCTCAGGGATTTTTTGAAAAATATACTTCTATATGTACCGTGTTATGCAAAAACGAACTGAGCGCCAAACTTTGAAAATCCACGTAAATGCGACGATTGGTTCCTGATAAGCCTTAGAACGTTTTGCACAATCCAAAAAAAGAGGAAAACCAACACCTTTCCAAAAAACGAAACATAATTTCACTTTTGATTACGGCTACATTAATGCTGGACATCAACCTTTAAACGGAATTTTCTTAAAAGTATGAAAGTGGCGCTTAGTTCGCTTTCGCAGGACACGGTACATATAGGGAAATATGGGGCATTGTCGGTTTATATATATTTTTGGCGGGCTTATTTTTGAACGTAGAAGATTGAAATTTTGCACAAACATTCAGTCCACCGAGTACTATTTACCAGATTTTTTGTTCCGATGTCAGTGCTAAAACAGGGGGGGGACCAGAGGGGCAAAGGGGTAAAAAATGGTATTTTTTACCCCAAAAATCCCGTATTTCGTCATTTTCCCGCCAGAAAACATGATAAGACCACGTGAGTCATACCGTCTGAAAGGCAGTTCCATTTTGAAGAGAACGACGGTCGAATTATTATTCTAGGGTAATTAGGGCCGTTTCAGTGAATTTTTATCCAAATATACTTCTGTATAGGGTAAAAGTGGGGCATGAGAGGGAATTTTTTTCTGGAGGGCCTATTTTTCACGTAGAAGATTGAAATTTTGCACAAACATTCAGTCCACCGAGCAGTATTTACCAGAAGTTTTTTTTTCAATTTCTGAGTAAAAACAGGGGGGTCCCGAGGGGCAAAAGTTGAAAAAAAGGGAAATTTTGCCCCCCAAAATCCAGTTTTTTCTCATTTTCCCGCCCTAGATACATGATGGAGACATATGAATGGTACCGCCTAAAAGACAGTTCTATTCTGAAGAGAATGATTGGCGGATTATAGTCCTAGGGTAATTAGGGATGTCTCAGGATTTTTTTTCCCTGAGATCATAGTGTTTTATGGTACTTTGGGGCACTGTGGGAATTTTTGATAAAAATTCTCCCGCCCTTACTATACAAGATAGAAACTTGAAATTTAGCACTCACATTCAGTATACCAAGTACTATTTTTCAGATTATTTTTGGTGGCTACGATCACACAGGGGGGTCCAGGGGGGGCAAAGTTCGAGAAAAAAATTTGTCCCTCCGAAATTTTCACTTTGACATTTTTTCCTGCTTCTGGTATACGGTATGAGCACGCAAGTGGTACCATTTGAAAGCCAGCTCTATTCTGAAGAGAATGAGGTATGAACCATGATCCTAGGATAAATAGTGACGATACAGTAGCTGCTTGACTGAAAGTCTAAAAAATAGTCCAAAAAGCCAGGATCCGGAAACGGTTAGATCTAGTAATGAACAGTATTTTTATACACTGATATATTGTATAAGTTTAGACAATGTTCGTGAAGAATGACAGCCAGAAATCCCTCCAGTGGATCACTTTTTGATAATTAAGATTAGCGTGCAGTGTGCTGATTACTAGTAAGCTCTACCATACTTTTTTACATTATAATTGTGAATATTAACTATATGAAACAATACTACGTTTTTTTTAAAACTTGATTTTCAGTTTAGCAGTGAGACTATATGAGATGAAGAACTACAGCTTAACGTGGAATCCGAACCACATAAGCTCCCGCCTGGAATCGAACCCGGGTTTCCAATACCAAAGGCCCGTATGCTAACCTCTCAACCACGAGGAAGCTCACTATGTTATTTTATTTAAAAAAAATAGTTCAGTGTGTGTTTATAATATTGTATCAAAATATTATGCCTCAATTTGCTCTTGACTGCTCTGTATAGAAAGAAAAAAACTATGGAGCTTCTGTCAGAACCAGTTTAGTGGATGCACAATTAATAACAGACGACATTGCTGTATCTACGTATGTGACATAATAAACCTTGACCGACTAATAGATCATCGCGCGAACCAAACTGCTTAAGCTAGTGCTTACATAAAAATTACGACGAACCTTAATTTCTTTGAATTTACGTCAGAAACCATGATGAACATAGTTTAAGACTAACAGAAGTATTAATTAAAAAAAAAAAACACTTTACTTGCTCGTAATTATGCTGTTCTATGCAGTATTAAATAAATCTTTTAAATTTATGACTTCTTTTAGATGTCTTTGTTCAGCTTTAACGTACAACGTGTATTTATAGTGAGAAGCAGAACTGAGAAGTGAAACAGGGTTAAACAAACACATCGTAATGAAACGATCACAGTTTAAATTAGGCCCATTTTACTCCGTTGGGGGAAGCATGTTTTCATTCTCACGTACAATTAGATTTACTAGTATATATACTCGTTAAAATAGATTTTTTTCCTCAGCTCTCATCTGTAGTAGGTAGAAAGTTTTGACTAGAGGGAAGACATATAAAGTTAGATATTTCTCTGGATCAGTTTGCTTGTAGCAGCGAGCGAACTGCTCAGTTCATTACCGGAGCCGCCGTGGGGTGATGTCGTCTGTTCTCTTGAAACAACACTCCAGAGTAATTTAGCTCGGTTAAAACAATAGCCAGCCCGTGAATCCAATATGTCGACTGTTTGTAGGTGAGCCAGCCTAACACAATTAGATGAGCCAATGTTGTCCAACTGCAGAACACGTGAACATGAACAATAACGCTCGTTCTTTCAAGATAAAACATAGACATCATTTGATATTTTATTTATTTATTTATAAATTTCCTTTCTTTTTCATAAGGCTTTGAAATTAGTGGAATCTGTTACTACAGTGTATCATCTAGTGGAATCAAATATTTTAAAAGAAAAAAAAAATAACCGGTTTAGGCAGCAGTGTCTCAAGTCGAATCAATTTATGTCCTTTCTACAGATTGTATTCTTTTTCATCCATGTTTTGAGTTGCATTGTGTGAGAGCTTTTAAATATTAATCTCTAACACAACATTCATTAAAATGACAAGTCCGTAATTGTTTTCAATCAAAAGTCTATAGATGAGAAACTAATATTCCACCTCGCCAATACAAGGTTAAATTACATATATAACCTCTGTCCAGAAAGTTTGGTGAATGGCGTTATACTGCTCACAGTCATAAGAGTGCGCCACCCTCGTATCCCGCGCCGGTCAGGTCAAGAAATGTCGTCTGAACATGTTCCCAAATGTGTAAACAGAATATTCTAGAGTGAGTGTGTAGTGCGCATGGTAGAAGCCAAAAATGGATTCGAAAATGGAGCAGCGAATGAGTATGCTCTCGTTTCCCAAACTTTGAAAATCACCGAAAATAGATTCATGAAATGCCGAGAACAGTTTACGAAGAACATAATATCACCTTGAAGTGTGTTTATGAGAGGTTTGAACATTTTCGGGAAAAGTGAGATGCTATGAAAGACACCCCCATAACTATACTCACACCGGACAACGCACATAAAGTGAAAGAACTTTTGGGCCAAAATCACCATATGGCAGTGCAAATGATATCGAACAAAGTGATAACTGATCGTGAGACTGTCCACTTTGAACCAGGATTTGGGTAAACGCAAGCTTTGCTCCTGATTCGTGCCACGTTTGACACGGGAACATATGCAATTCGGCTTGACGCCTGTAAAGACCTTATCGACACGGTGAATTAAGACTCAAATTTCATGGAAACCATCGTAGGGACTGTGAGACCTGGCGTTTGAGGTACGACTCCGAAAGCAAGCTTGGAAGTTTAGAGTGGTGAGGTCCATGGCCGCTGAAAAGCAAGAAGGTGTAAAGTGAGAGATCCCGCATCAAGGCAATGCTGATGGTGTTCTTTGATTCTAAGAGTCTCATCCATAAAGAATTCCTCCCTGAGGGCACCCCATTAAATGCGTTGAAACACTGAAATGTGTGCCGCAATAGATCAAGCGAAAGCGCCCTCAGTACGCCAAGCAGGTTGCCTCAACTCTGCTCCACGTCAATGTCCGGCCTCACACAGCTTTTCTAGTGCAGCAGTTCCTGGCCAACAGGGGAGTTGTGTCGCTCAATCACTCACCTTACTCCCCAGACTTGTCTCCTTCGGACTTTTTCTTGTTTCCCAAATTGATATCAGCCCTGAAGAGCCAGAATATTTCGGACATTCAACTTAATGTTACGACTCAGCTGAGAGCCATCTCTGAAGACAACTACGGCAGGAATTTACAAGACTTGTACAGCCGTTCCATCGTTTCCGGTAAGACAACAATCCATTCGAAATATAAACACATTCACCAAACTTTCTGGACAGAGTTTGTGTATAAACTTCTGGTTTTAGGTCACTCGTTGAAGGAAGTTTGATTTTCCAGCTGCACTGTAAACCACACATAAAATCACCTTTTTATGATTTTTTCCTGTAAATTAAATTTCCTAAGTTCGCCTCTAGTTTTTCTTTTCCTTTCTCTCTTTCGAGAAATTATCGAAGTTATTTAATGCGTTACAATGGAGCTACTAAAATTTCTTAACTCACCTGGAAACGCAAGGCTACCCACACCATGAAAATTGTTTGTCAACATCAGCATATTATCCACATTTCATTCTGACCATATTTGTACAAGCCCACCTCCTATGCCACTCATGTCGAATTTTTGCTAGTGAATAATAATAATATTTCGCGAAACACGAAACCCTCAGATTCGCATTTTAATGCAAATACATCAAGCAGTTTAAAGTTGCATTAGGGAGTCAAACGATATACTTCTTTCGCTGCTGCACTTGTATCATGAAGTATGCGTTAAATTTAAGTGCATTCAGACAGACACACAGTTCCGTGCCGCAACATCTAGTTATTTAAAAGTTATGTTTGAGTAGTCAAAAACCATTTTCACACTCATTAAGAGTTAAATGTATTAATACCATTTCCTAGCACCTCACCCACACTAACAAAGCAAATCACTCAAGAGGAGCAAGGGTAGAAAAGGTCTCTTTTCTATAAAAGATGTATTGAATAGCACATCTTCGTAAACAATTCAATATCTCTAGTCCTGTAAGAAATGAACTCTCTTTTTCCAGTTCTTATCTTCTTAAAACCTAGAGACCTTTGCATATGCACACCTATGGCTAGTGTTGTGGTCTTACAAGAGCATAAAAATATACAAGTAATACCCCTAAGCCTTTTCTTATTATAAATACATGCAATGATTTTCGTTATTCAAAATTTACGGATTAGAAAGCAGAATTTACGGATTGTTTCTATTGCTATTGTTATATATCCAGTATAAAATGGAATCAGAGCTGTATCTGGTAATTGTTAAATAAATAAACAAATAAATAAATAAATAAATAAATAGAATTCGCGTGAATAATGATGAAAGGGCAGACGGAATTAAAACGATAAATCTACTTCAATATAATAGGGAAAAGTAGTAATTAATACTGTATCTACAGTAAAAAAAAATACAATTCCGTTATTCAAACCAAATTTGAAGACGGTCAATCTAAAGAAATTACATCAAGTTTATTCAGTTACAAAGTTTCCATAACTTTTGTGTTTAAATTGCAGAATAAATCAACTGATTAGTAAAAAAGTGCTATTTTAGTCTCGGAACTTTTCTTGCTTACGTTAAGTAAAATATTATTACCTGCGTTCGAAGGGAATACTTAAACAAGGAACGGTGATTCATTTTCAAATATAATAATATCACTTTATATGCTTATTCAAGACATCAATAGTATTTTAAATTGATGTAGTAATAGCCAACTTCATTATTTTCGTTGATTTCAATTATACTGGATCACAAAAAAATATTTCTGACAGCCAAGTTAATCTGTATTTCATGCAGATCCTGATTACAGTCCAACTGCTGGTTACAAAAACATTAATGACTCTATTTAGAATCGAAACTATACTAGCCGCGAACCTAAAGTTTGAAATGAAACGTTTGCGTTTTACGTCCCACGGTTATGTCCGCTAGGCTAAAGGAGACAGTGATGATGAGAAATAAGTGAAATGGTAGAATGAAGAAAGTGGGAGGAAATGGGAGAACTCCGAAGAAACCCATGTTTGTCCGCCACAAAGTTCAGTTGGCGCGAGCTGGGATAGAAGCAGGGACTCCACACACCAGAGGTGAACGCTCTACCACTGAGCCACCGCGGTCCCCAAACCCAAAGTTTGGATTGGGATTCTAATCACTCAACCTTCAATGTGACACTTATATCTATCAAGGTCTCCCGGGTTTAAGTAGTATACGCTAATCATATAATCACGACTGAGCTCCACAAATGGGAAGAATTATATACAATTTAAAAGAAAATACAGAATCGTATTGTGAAATTATACAGTTGAGCGTTTAAGTGTTCACGTTACACAACCTATATTAAATGAGCTGGTTTCGGTGGTATCGTGGTTTAATGGGTCAGAGGAAGTCTCTTCATTCCTTGAATTCCGAACGAATTCTGGATTCCACAAGTTCACTACAGAACTAATACGTACACGCAACTGCAACAAGAATTAATGCAATATAGCTCAATATTGTTTCCCGTTCGAACCAATTGAAAATGAGCTTCTGAAATGTACATAATAATATTTCTCATTTGGCAGTATATTATAATTACAAAACAACGCTTCATTTTTATTTAATTGTTCATTTTTAGAATTTCATAAATTATATAACATTTTCTGTTCTAACCACTGTTTATTCCGAAATGCAAATCGTAGTTAGAGAAAATAAAGAAAAAGATGTGATAAATTTATTTATTTCAAGTAGCAATATATACCACATATGCTTGTATCCTTCACTTCATATAATATACAACTAGTTCAGAAAATAAACTTATATATATGCATTACAACAAGTGTGTGGATTATCGGCAAACAACTACTGAACTGTTGATTTGTTGTTCTCCAAAGAAGTTTCGAATCATTGAGCAAGTTTGCGATTTTATATGTGAGGTCTCTGGTTTGATTTGCAACATGATACAAATGATTTGCATTCCATTTTGTCACTTGTCATACATTGCCATGAAACATCTTTGATAGTCTCAAAACAAGCATATTAGAATTGATATAATAAATTGAGATATTACTGGTAAGTTCCCATCAATTGACTTAATAAATAGTTTCGTTTCAGTTTGCGCTTCCGTTTTAAAATTTGAGAGGGGTATATTAGACAAGCATTTAAATGTGGGAATTGTTATATATATCGGGTGTTGCAAAATAAGTGTTACAACTCTTGGGAGGTGACTCCTGCCACTGAGACAAGAAAAAAAGTTCTCTTCAACTTTCGGCTATCCGACATAGTTTCGGATCTACAAGGTGCCGAAAGCGTGGGAAAACGATTTTCGGACGCCAATAGTTCGGAAACTATCCAACGTAAAGAGGGCGGATAAAAAATCGCTGAAGAAGTCATACCTGCTGTATTGAATTTTGCATATTTCACAATCCTACCATGCACGCGCAAGGGATTCTCCAACGGAACGTAGAGAGTCCCAGATAATCTGCCAAATGAAAATTGGTCTAAATGGATATGAATTGATAGGGTTTCTACCAGGTAACAATAATTCGTTTGTATTAAGTCGATAACTGGAACAAATAGAAAATGGCGGGCACTATGTCCGTTGTGTGTGGTTGCATAATTGCCAGGTACGGATGCTGGCCAACAGTGACGTTCTGAGTATTAAGTGTAGCGAAATTATACCCAAATGCTCTAGAAAGACATCTGGAGCGTCGGTAGAGCACAACAGATGAAGCAGGGTGATTCACATGTGTGGTAACACTTAACGAAAAATGCCTAGAAATGCACTCGTACTCAGTAAACGTGAGTTCAAAGCGTCGGAAATGTAAGGATTAGTGTCAAGGACATGACAGCCATTGCCAATTCACCAATAATATTCTCTCAAACCGATGCAATATGATGCGCAAGGTTGCATAGCCATAAGAATGCAACAACTGAGGTCAAGTTGAAATTGTGCAAGGGAACTCACAAAGAAACTGGGTAAACTAAATGAATGTCAGTAGTGGAATCGCATGATCAATACTGATATGTGGCCAATGTGTGTGTTGATATCAATATGTAGCTAATGGACAAATGTCAACATATCATACTACTACTGGGACAACGTCCCACTTGCGAAAAATAGGAAAATAACACGTATCTAAGGACGTGGGCTCCCAGTAAGATTGGAAACTGCGACCACGCGAGCGAAAGCAAGCGCTCTAGCCCTGAGGCTTCGAGAGAGCCTCACTTTCTCTGTATTCATTTTTTGAAGAGTACCTGCTTTGTTTGGCAAGCGCTCTTGTACAGCCTCCCAACATGTATGTGTGTTTCATTTTGTTATTCCTACTGCACAGTTTTAAACAATCAGAGCTTTAAGACGTTTCTTCGTATCAGAGCTTTCTTCCTATTTCTCATGTCTTCTTATTTTCCGTATGTATGATATTCCATCAGTAGGGTTAGATGTGCCGAATTAGTTTATTTTCGTCCTTGTCTTGGCATGTGCACCGTGTGTAAGATACGAATTTCCGGAGGTATTTCCCTATATTTCGAGTACGCCATATGTCCCAGAAGACGTGGGACATGATACAAGTTTGTTATTTTCATGCTCTATTAGATTTTGAACCATGAATTTAGCGATTCCTTTCCATATGTGTCGACTGTGGGACAATGTCCCAAACAAAGAGGGACATTGATACAATCGTGTTCTAGTTACGTTCTACCAAAAAGTCCACCAGACGTAATAGCAGAATGTACAACGTTAGTTTCCTAGTTTTCGCACGTGGGACGGTGTCCCAGCAGTAGTGGGACACGTTGACATTTGTCCATTAGCTACATGTTGATATCAACTCACACATTGACCACAATTCAATACCGATCACGCGATCCCACTAGTGACATTCCATTCGTGTACCCAGTTTCTTTGTGAGTCCCCTTGCACAATTTCAACTTGACCTCAGAAGTTGCATCCTTATCGGCATACAACCGTGCATATCATATTGCATCGGATTGATGGAATATTATTGGTGAATTGGCAATGGCTTTCATGTTCTTGATGCTATTCCTTACATTTCCGACGCTTTGAACTCACGGTTACTTAATATGAGTGCATTTCTGGGTATTTTTCGTTAAGTGTTTCCATACGTGTGAATCACCCTGCTTCATCTGTTGTGCTCTACCGACGCTCCAGATGTCTTTCTAGAGCATTTGAGTACATATTCGCTACACTTAATACTCAGAACGTCATTGTTGGCCAGCATCCGTACCTGGCAATTATGCAACCACACACAAAGGACATGAAGGTGTCCGCCATTTTGTATTTGTTCCAGTTATCGACTTAATACAAACGAATTATTGTTACCTGGTAGAAACCCTATCAATTCATATCCATTTAGACCAATTTTCATTTGGCAGATGATCCGGGACTCCCTACGTTCCTTTGGGGAATCCCTTGCACGTGCATGGTAGGATTGTGAAATATGCAAAATTCAATACAGCAGGTATGACTTCTTCAGTGAATTTTTTATCCGCCTCTTTACGTTGGATAGTTTCCGAACTATTGGCGTCCGAAAGTCGTTTTCCCACGCTTTCGGCACCTTATAGATCCGAAACTATGTCGGATAGCCGAAAGTTGAAGAGAACTTTTTTTCTTGTCTCAGTGGTAGGAGTCACCTCCCAAGAGTTGTAACACTTATTTTGCAACACCCGATATATATATATATATATATATATATATATATATGGAAATGCTATCTAGGACTTGAATGTATACTTCTGTAAATTTTGTTCCTCTGTTTATTTTTTTTTACGTGTATAAAATTATCGAAAATATATGGTTAAAAGTAACACAATTATACGGCGGGAATTTTAAATTTTGGTAAGAAAATTGGTTTAGCTTTGGGCGCAAATTTTATATGTTTTTCACAATGTTTGCTAAAATAGATTTTAATATGTAACTATATGGTTGATTACAATGTCTCATTGTTTTTCGTTGAAGATGAGTACCTTGAAACACTCATCATAAATTTCGGGAAGAGCACATTTTAATTTTTGGAATTGTCAAAAATAGAATTTTGCCGCCCGGAGTTCATGTGGTTCGGATGCCCCTTTATTGAGTAGGCCCAAGTCTAATATTGACTGGCTACTGAAAGAGAGATAAAACTCAGAATCAACTCTATAAAATTTTGTTCTCTAGGACTTTTGGAAATGTTGGTGGCCTAACTTGAGTTATTTCGTGGGTAAAAGTTGACATAATTCAAATTTGAGGAAGCTGATCTGTGACTTTAACACTTTGAAACTTAGGGACAAGGCATAGATTGAAATCATAGATGTTAAAATTAAGGACATGGAATATGATACTAGTTACTAAAACCAAATGATATGACACAATAACAATTTCATATTCTAAGGTCGTTGGTGAAAATTATCTTTAGTGAAATCTGATTAATAAGTTACGGAAAAGTTGTTTCATGTAATCTGATTTGCAGATCGGTAGAATATTATTATTTATTAAATTTAATTGACCATCTGCAAACCTTTGTTCAAAAACTAAAATGTTTCTTATTAATCTCCTTAAAAATATTTGATTAGCTTGATCTTTTTCTGGTTTTAAGAAAAACTGAATTTAAAAATTTTGGTTTGAAGAATTTGTTTCAGAATTTTAGTTTGAAAATATTGTTTTGAAAATCTTCAGTTTGAAAATTTTGGTTTAAAATTTTTAGTATCAATCTTTTGGTATAAACTATTTTGCTTGAAAGCTTTGGTTTACATTTTTTTTTATTTGAACATTTTTTTTAATTTTATCACTGGTTTATTTGTGTGTGAGACTAACAATTTTTGCTTAAATGTTTAAGTTTGAAAATCGTATACAATTGTTGAAACATCTTTACAAAAATAGTTTGAAGTAAATGAAAAGAAACGGAACAGTTTAGAATAAAGAAATATAACAACTTTGTTAACAATAATTTCATCATAATAATGTAATCGTGCATGTAAGGATAAATGTATGCACCTTATGCAGAATGGCATTATATTCATTATGGCATGCAATTCTTCTTTGGATATATGTGTATGGTTCGAAATAGTATTCGTCATAACGTCATCATATCTACCTGTTGTGCGTTGAAATCATTTACCAAGATTACTACATTGCATCAGAAGTACTTTATCCTCTTCAGCCCATAGGTGCGCATATGTGCACCTCCGGTTTTTGTTATTATTATTATTATTATTATTATTATTATTATTATTATTATTATTATTATTATTATTATTATTATTATTATTATTATTATTATTATTATTATTGTTATTATGATTACATCTATTATGAGGCTTGCATTGTAGTAGAAACCATTTTGTAACTTTTTGCGTATCTACCATCTGGGTTTATTATTAATCTTGTTCAACAGATGGCATCAACGGTAATACAATATAAGTTTCAAGTAGCTGATCGCACACTAGGCGGACGCTGAGCGTGAAATTCAAGGTAGGTGTATTTTTAATAGTTTATGTGTTCATTTGCAACTGTTTTGCAAAATCGATATATTAATTAATGAGTAAAGAATGTCATGCTATTACTTTTAATTTGATTGATTACACATTAATTCGATTGATCTCTATGGTGTAGAGCTATGTAACAGGTATACATGTGTGTACCACAAGACAGCATTCGGAATTTGTGCCATGTGCACTTGATGGCGCAATGGTCAATTTGAAGTCAATTACGGATAATTTAAGCAAAATGTTTGGACTACAAAACTATAATGGAGTAGCTGTAATACTGTTACAAAATTTTGTTTTCAATATTCTTAGTTTATCCTAACCTAGGTTATGTTTGGATTCAGGTTAGGTTAGATTATTTTTAGATTAGATTGGGTATTCGATTTTGTATCATAAATGCCAAACAATAAACGTTGTTTTTTCTATGTACACACGTAACAAAAGTTTCCAAATTGTTAGGTGTGAACAAAAGGCAGAGTTCAAGTGGCGAATTCGGAGAGTTTCGGGTTGAAGCATTCCCCGTAATCGTAGGATTTCCAAAAGAAAACAAAACTAATGCCAATGTACGTAATTCCTTAGCTCATAAACTTCAAGCATGTTAATTTTGAGAGGAGCACTTTGCAAAATATTTTCCACAATTGATCCCCGTAGCGTCTTCATTTGACAAAAAAATAAAATAAAATAAAATAAATAAAATAAAATAAAATGACAAGTTAAACACTAAATATTTTTTCTATACAGGTTTCATTGGTGATGATAAAATTATTCGCTGTACGCTTCTGTCCTCTTGTGTTGACACTAAGCCAGCAGAGGTTTGTAGAGAATGGAGTAAAGAGGAAAACAAGAAACTCGATGTTCCGCAGCCTGCCATTGTTGGAATGTACAACAAAAATGGGTTGTATTGATTTAATTGATAGGTTCTTGGCATATTACAAAAGCACAATTCCCAATAGGAAATGACCAGTACGGGTATTCAACTATTTTGCTGAATTAGTTCTAGTGATCTGCTGGCTAACATATCGCTGAAGGTGTAATTAAGAAGGTCTTCCAAAGAAGAACCAGTTAACACTTCTTCTCTATCGCTTGGATTTGGTAAATGCTTTCATTCAGTTTGCTGGAGATGCAAAGAAAACTCGCAGAAACTTCGACGATAGTTCCCCTGAAATACATGAAAAAGCGAGACAAGTATCACACCGAGCAACGAAGATAAGAAGAGTACTCGATCAGTACCAGAAGTGCGTTACGACAATATTGGAAATTTACCTTTGTTTCTGGATGACAAATTTGCCATCAAATGTCGATATGAAGGGTGTAAATCCCGAGGTACGGTCACTTGGGAAAAATGTAATATGTATCAGGGGTAAAAGTGTATCAGAAAAGATATGGAGACGTTTAACGTCACGCCGTAAACCGTGCCTACCTTTGTCCATTGTAACATTTTTTTAGAACGTGCCGGACGCCAACAATATATATATATATATATATATATATATATATATATATATATATATATATATTTGGAAATGGGTTAATGACACCCGCCCGCATTCCCCGTCACTTTTACTCCTGATATGTACCAATGTGCGTTGAAAAATAATTGCTTCAACAGTATCACAAAAAGTAAGCAATGTGGTTTTGTATTATGCAACAGATATATTATTTTGAACTTTTTTTTTGTCTAACATCATTGTCTGTCATTTTGAACTCTTATTGTCTCTCATTTAACATCAAACAAAATATGCAAGGCAGTTTCTGAAAGATGTAACATATAGGTCTACCTGTGTAGTTTACAAAATATTTACATAAACAAAGTGAGAAAACATGCATTGCAATCTATTAGTTAAAACCGCAGGTACAGATATGTGTACTGCCCTGTATTCCAAGGTGACAAATAATATTTATTAATAAAATGAGAATTTCTATTATTTTGTCCTCAGTTATCATAGTTCAAGCGATAGTTGCAAAAAATGGACCGCTTAGTGCCAGAACTGTAGAGGTTGTAGAATCTATCCAAGTTATTCCTGCAAAGTTTAGATTAAAATAGCTGGAGTTTCTTGAAATAAGTAATCATTATTTTGTCTGCAAGATATTTACTCATATATGCCACAAAACAAGAAAAAAATATTAAGATTCTTTAAAAAGAAAAGATCCGTACATTTTTCACAATGGATTAGTTGGAAATTATTATCGATTCAGATTTAGTACACAATTCCATAAAACATCACCACGCCTTAATGTTGAATATAGCACTGAGTCGGTCTGTTTTTGTGTTCAGTGGATCGTACAGTGTCAGTGATATTCAATTTTGATGACAACACAACTTTATTTCACTACGTCAGTCTGGCATTATCATTGAAGAAGTACCAAGAAATGATTGGAATAAGAGCACTCCGGTTGAAGAGATATGTACCACTAGCAATAAAGTTTAAGAATTATTCACGTCTACCAACTTCCTGAAAGTGCAATATGTGATTGTTGGTATGATTGCTACCACTTTTGAACTTGTCATAAAACTTGAAAAAACGGGACTGTCTGGTGTGTAATTGTACACTGAAGAATGGAAAATGTTCCTTACTCTAGTTGATGATATTAATGATTATTTTCAAGGTGAATTGAATGTGACAATTTTGAAACAACAGTGAGGTGACGCTGCGCACAATATTGGTGAGAACATAGTATTTCTTTGCAAGAAAAGGACATTGCATCTGGCTCGCAATATTGTATATATGTCGCAAAGTGAATGGAACAAATTCACAAGTTATTGGAGTCTGTACAACATTATCTTGAAAGTGTTGCAAATCGAGTGTATTTCAGGAAAGGCATTATATATATATTCACTTGCCGCAACTGGGAAGTTTCCATGCTGCACGGTCTTCCGCTAACCTTTTCGGTTTCAAGTACGATTTTTCTGTTTTGATATTGTTCATTAATTGTAGTTTCCTTCGCTCCTTCTCCTCTTCCCTGCTACCATACCCTCTAACACGTCTGTCATGATACAGTTCCCTTTTAGCCAATTTCTCAACCAGTTTCTCTTTCTCTTATTATTAAAGTCTAAATTTGTTTCTTATCCCCCTACCATTTCTGAGACCATCTCATTGTCTTTCCGCTCGACCCATCTCATTCTCTCCATTCTTCTTTACGCCCACATTTCGAAATATTCCAGTTGTTTTCATCAGTTTTGCTTAATGTCCATGTGTCTGACTCATACGGAACAATACTCCACACGAAGTATTTTATGAGTCCTTTTTTTTCTTAACTCCACATTCAGGCTCCCATGAAATAGTATTTTCTTTATCTTAAGATCTTCTTTTGCCATTGCTTTCCTTGCTTTTTTCACGTTCCCAATTCATATCATCACCAATAATACTACTCAGGTATCGAGAACTAGTTACTTATTTAAATTTCTCCCCTCTGACTTCTATATTTGATACCGACCACTTAGTTCCAATCACCATTGCTTTTGTCTTTCTAATATTTATGTTCATCCCGTACTTTTCATGCCCTTTCCTTAAGTTTTCAAACATATGATTTATTTTCTATTCAGATTCCGAAACAACCGCCATGTCATTTGCAAACCTTACACACCTAAGCAATCTATCTCCTGCTGATATACTGTTTCATTTTGTAGGATTTTTTCACTATCTCTTGTAGATATATATTAACTAATGTTGGTAACATGCAGCACCCCTGTTGAACTCGCCATCCGATTGTACTCTCCTGTGTCATTTTCTCCCCTGTTCGAGCCCTTATTTGTTCATACATGAATCTTTGATCTTTCCATTCCAACGCAACTTTTTTTGAACTTCCAACAACAATTCCCAATTCACAAGATCAAAAGCCTTTTGTAAATCAATAAATTCCACATACACCTCTATTTATTTTTCTGTTCACCTTTTACCGATCTTGCTTAACAATCTAATTGCACTTCTTGTGAACCTACCTCTCCTGAACCCAAACTGTTCAGCCTCAACATATTCACTTGTTATCCATACAGCTTTCTGTGCAAAATTCTATTTTTTTTTCTT
Source organism: Thermobia domestica (assembly GCF_964235325.1). Classification (NCBI taxonomy): domain Eukaryota; kingdom Metazoa; phylum Arthropoda; class Insecta; order Zygentoma; family Lepismatidae; genus Thermobia; species Thermobia domestica. The sequence continues at coordinate 139,137,496 of NC_137459.1, read as the reverse complement.
TTTTTTGCTGGATGAGATATGAGACTAATACTTCTATAATTCTCACATCTCTCTGGGTTCGACTTTTAGCCATTGGTATCCTGATCGTCTTCGGGACATCTTTTCACCACTCTCCTGTTTCAAATAGAACATTGCAGAGTCGAAACAATTCTTCATTGCCCTTGTCTCCCATATTCTTGACGAATTCGATTCGCATATTATCTCTCCCGGTTGCCTTTCCATTCCTAATCTCAGATATAGCTTTTCTCAAGCTCAACCCGAAGAATACTAAACCCTTTGTCATCCTCTCCTATTTCATTTTCTACTTCAACATCAAGATCATACGGTATATCCCTATTCTCATATAAGGCCTCATCATATTCCTTTCAGCTTCATAAGATTGCATTCTCTCGTGGACTATCTTCCCATTCTTGCTTTGTACTGCCATTGTAGTACCCCTTTATTTCCTCAGAAGTTCCATAGATTTCACCTCCTTGTACTTTTCCTCATATTTCCCAACTCTTTCTAGTTTCTTCTATGGTCTCGCATATTCTCTTGTAAAACTCATCATTGCTATGTTTCTCTCCCTTCGCAACTCGTTATTTAACTTATTCCACATCTTTCTGTCTTCTTCCATATCAATCTGCTTTCCCGTCTTCCTTTCTCTCATATGCTGTAATGTATGTCCAGTAACCCAAGGTTGACTTGTCTAAATTGCTGTGCTAAGATGAAATATTAGGTCAATATCCCAAATTTGAATTATGTAATTTTTTATCCAAGAAATAACACAAGTTAGACTATCAAAATTTTCAAAAGTTCTGGACAAAATGTATCATTCTTAACAATTACAAAATTTAAGAGGGAGCCAAATGTACTCCTTAACATTAAGAGGATGTCTCAAGGAATCAATATTCAATTAAAGATAACGAGACATTTTATTCGCCTATATGAGCATACGTTGCAATCCATTTTAATAAACATTGAGTAGGACATTCAAAATTCATTAATTAAAAAAAAAAAACGAAACAGATTTTCGCGAATATTAAAAATTCCGCTGCATATCAAATGTTACGTCAATCTGTACTCATAAAAGAAATAAACGAGACAAACCAAATTTACAGAACTGTATAGTTAAACCCTAGAGAGCATTTACCGATATATATTTTGATATTTTGACAATTATTAAATGTGAGAGGTGATCCAACCAAGGACGGATATGTTGTGGTTTCCAAGGGGGGGGACAAATATAAGCGACGTTTCAAAAATAGTTTCAAATTTTGCTGCAACTAATGTAAAAATTCTATTGGATTTTCGACATTCTTAAGTACAATTTCCTCTAGGGGGGCGAGCGCCCCACCTTGCCCCCTGATGGGAACCCTTGGATCCAACATACCTCTCCCAAATTTTAAAAGCAAGCATCAATGTACCCTTTTCCTGAGAAAGAAAATTGACCATACACTTATTTATAAGCATATAACACACTAAATATTCATCAAACATGTTATAATAGCTAAAAAATGTCCAAACTTTCAATTCCTGACATTTTGTACCCATAAATAGAACGAGAAGTAGTCCGTTAAATTGGCTGGTATTGCACTATGTTGTGTATTTTAGCCCCCTGATGAAAAGTCTGAGTGCACAAGCCCGAAAACTCACGTTTTTGAGATACTCGCTGATTATTATCGTCACTTAAAGACATAAGCTCACTCGTAAACTGAATATTATAATTAGGTCAACATTTTGGCTATGAAGTATGAACGAGTGTCAGTAGGGTTTTGGGGGTTACTGATTCCAAATCCGAGGTCGTTTAACCTCCATCAAGTCAGGTTTAAGGTTATTTGATGGTCAAGTCTAGATGTTTCGCTGCAAAAATCTAAACAAAAAGTATATATTTTTTTTTAAGTCGCTGGATCCGATTATGTCATTTTCTTGATCCGACAAGGTCATTTTAAGGTCAAAACTTGAAAATCCATCGGAAAAATCTGAAAAAAAATCATGTATAGGTTTTATGGGTAGCTGATTCCAAATCCGAGGTCGGTGTTAATCGAATTTACCATTAATGTTGTCCATTTAGTTTTCTAGTAAGTCACTTGCAGTGTATTGTTCTTCAATAAAGATTTATTCTGCATCTCACAACTTACCATTCTTGAACTTCATTACTATTATCAGAATTCTGTATGTATTCCAGTAGAGCTCGACCAGGGTATTTATTTATTTTATTTTTTTTATTTTTTATTGATGTCGAGCCCACTATAAAAAAAAACATAGGACATTGGCTACATGTCCATAAAAACTTAATGTCGTAATGTCCACTCTCACCCATCACATATATTTTTTTAAAGTCAGTGATCTGAAACCCTTACAGTAGAAGTGATTGCGATACTTTGAAAGTTTTTTTTTCAGCTACCTTAAAAACCTTATCTATGATTTTTCTTCAGGTTTTTCTGACGGTTTTTAAAGTTTGACCTTTCAATGACCCTGCAATGACGTTGACACAACCATGTCGGGTTAAGAAAATGACATAACAGGATGCAACGTCACAGAAGAAAATAACATTTATGTACTTTGTTCAGATTTTCGCCTCTCTCGTAAGTTCTCTCTCGATTTGACCTTCAAATGACCTTGAAACTGACATGATGGAGGGTAACTGACCTTGGATTCGGAATCAGCAACCCCAGAAAACCTAGTAGATCCTACTGAGGCTTGTCCATACTTCATAGATAAAGTGTCTACCTAATTATTATTTTCAGTTTACGAGCGTGTGCATGCCTTTAAATGACTATAATAATTATAATCAGCACATATGTCCAAAAAAAAGGGGGGGTTTCGGGCTTCGTGCCCTTTAAGACTTTTCACCAGGGGACCAAAATACACAGCATACTGCAATACCAGCTAATTTAACGGAAACTGGATTTCCATAAGCTCTGAGCGGGGTCCTTTACAGAAATATACATCGGAGTCCTAGACAACATTTACCATTTTATTTTTCTTACAATTCCCAAACTTAATGATGGGATAATGTGCATCTCCCTAAATCTAAAAAAAAAATCAAACTATCTATGTCCATCAAAAAGAATAACTCCTTTGTTCAACAATGTAGTTATATATTGTAGTAAAGCCTTATCTAACCCTTTCACTGCTAAATCTGTTTTCGGGACTAAAAAGTACTTATTATTATTTCTAGAGTTTTTCTTAGTCATGTTAACATAATATAGAACAAAATATCCTGAAAAAAAAAATATATTTTGCATAATAAACTATGTCCTCACATTTGTTAGGGTAGGCACTTACGGTGTGTCTATTATTTCTAAGAAAATATTTTTATTGCATTTTTTGTTGATACTTAAACTCTCTTGAGTTGTGTATTTGTAAATAAACTTATTTTAGCAGTTTTGGCTTACATTTGTACACTTTATTCAAAAATTGTTTCATAAGATCCATGTTTGAACTACTTTCTACCTCAAGATATAACATATGTGATTGCAATGCAAAAGATGTAGATATTTTTAAGAGAACCAATTTCTTCTCTTAGTATGGCTCTTGAGTGGAATACTATTTATAGGCAACTAGAATGTGCTTACACATTCAAAAGTTGTATCTCGAATTGTTATATGCGGTAGATACTACAGATTACTCCAGAGACATGCTATTGTAACAGTTATTCCAAACCTGTTTGTTGTGAAATCGTTTGCAAAAGACAGCTGCTGTCTTTTGTCAATCATAAGAATACATTGCACTTACTGCATAAAACCTTAGATTTCTTTTTGCATCCTTCCCTCCTACAGCAAAGAGGGTTTTTGAGTTTCTGAGGTATAGCCCAGTCAGAGACACAATCGTACGTCATATCATGCACTGGTAGTGTTGAAGTTTTTTTCTGCTAAATTCTTTGACTCAGTTTCTTCTTGCCCTGCGTCGCTAACAGGTCTTCTTGTTTTTCTTGGTGGCAACTGAGAAAGCATTAAAGCTTCGACCAAACACATCCTGAAGTGAAGAAAATTCACGATTTGGTTTTCTGGAACGTGGCAGGCCAAGGAGTTCCTCTTGTATTCGAACCATGACCTACACATATTAATAAAATGTAAAATGACACTTAGGTGCCACTCTTTTAGATTTCAAAAGAATTTTGTATAAGGACATGAGCTGATCTATCTTGGCAACTCTCCTTCTACTTCTATTGTACAGAGTCACAAATTCTGTCCGAGTTACCTTGTCGTACTTTTCCTCTCTCTTGTTGTATCTTTCGCTACTGTCTACTTCCCCAAAACCCACAAAACTAAATAGCATTGTGACAGCTTTGTTGTCAAACCATCCAGTAACGACTAAGTCCCCTTCTTGTGTTACTATTACAATCGTTACAATTTGAACTTACAATAGTCGTGTGAATGAGGAAATATATACTGTATGCCAATCAAAAGCAACTAGGTGAGAATACCTCTAATACTACTACTACGGAGAAGAAATAACAATACATTTCAATACACAGTCAAACATTATTTGTATTACCTTTTGTCTGACTTTCCAAAAGTAATATAAATAGGATTTTACACGAAATTACTGAATTTGTACTAGCAGCGTAACTTAAAGGGAAAAAAATCCTCCAAAGAATAAAAATAGTGATTCTGTTGTTTTCAAAAGACACCAAATCTGCTTTATCATAAACAAAGAAAAATAAAGTTTCTAGATTTCTGAAACAAAAACAAAAAAAAGCTACCTTTAGTGGCTACCCTCACAATTGTGATGGCACAAATTGACGGCGTTCTCGTCAATTTGATAATTACTTTGTATACATAACAAATTTCCCGAATGAAGATATAGATCTTAATTCACAATAAAAAGCATATATACTTACAAAATACACTTCAGGCGAAGAGTAATGGACTTTTAAAACTATGGTTCTCTAGGGTTTAATTCAACTTTGCAGAACACACTACTCTTAAACGTTATGATTTCCAATATACTCAACAGATAGCAATCCAGTACCTGACAAGTTGTCAGTCAGACACTCACAAATGTGTTTGTAGCTAATTTGTGCACTAAAATCCTTTGATTTTTTTTTTTTTTTTGCTACAGTGAAAGTAACACTCACAATTGTGAGGGTATCTGCTGAAAGGGATAAGAAGATAAATTAGGTCAGTAACCAACCACATGGCAGTGTGAATACATTGACTGTTTTACCAATAGGAAGGGATAAGCAAAAAAGCTCAAATTCACAAAGTTGTAAATTTTGAAACTGAACATTTACCATTATTTTGAAAATTCGAAATATAAACGGTTGTCTACCTTTTCTTTCGAATTTTGAGAAGCAACAATAAATGTGGCCACGTCCAACCAAAGAAAATGGAGCTCTGTACTTAACAACATAATCATATAACATGTTAAAAACTCATCGAAAAGGCCAATTAGGTCAATAACGAACAAGTGGCTATACTAATATTTGACACTTTATTTTACTCACACAAGGGGATAAGCACTTTGAACTTAAAATATATAAAACGGTAATCATGCCTGTTGTTTTGTATGGCTGCGAAACATGGTCTCTTACTCTGAGGGAAGAACATAGACTGAAAGTATTTGAGAACAAGATCCTGAGACGAATATTCGGACCCAAGAGGAACGAGAATGGGGAATAGCGGAAACTTCATAACGAGGAACTACATAATTTATATGGTTTACCCAACATTGTTAGGGTCGTGAAGTCTAGGATGCTTAGGTGGGCGGGTCATGTAGCTAGAAAGGAAGAAAGTAGAAACGCTTTCAAAGTCTTGACAGGAAGACCAATCGGAAAACGACCATTAGGAAGACCTAGGCGCAGATGGGAGGACAATATTAAGATGGATCTCGCAGAGATTGGAATGTGAAGTAGAAACTGGATGCAGTTAGCTAAGGATAGAAGTCAGTGGAGAGCTTTTGTGAACGCGGCATTGAACCTCCGGGTTCCATAGGCCATAGAGTTAGTTAGTTAGTTAGTTAGGGGATAAGCAAAACCGTACACATTTGCAGTGGTATATATTTGAGTCCTAGAGAACATTCGTCATTTTTTGACAATTGTCAGATTAAAGGGACGATCTAGTGTACCTATCCCACAAATTTAGAGAAAAAGAGAATGGGCCCCTATAATTAATTATATATCCATTTAATGTGATATGCCTTCGTCAAAAGGGATACATTAGGTCAAAACCTGGAAATGTTGAGCTTTTTGTGGCAATTTTATACCCATAACATAGTATGAAATGGAACCCTTAAACTTACAGAATTACGTACACTCATTCTATGCTAACATACATTTTTTTTTTAATTTCGCAATTTTCAAAATATATTTCCTTCAAATAATCCTCTACTTCATTTATAATTCACTAAATACATTTATATTGATTTAATTTTAATTATCATATTTATTATTTTTATCGCTTTTTTTTTTTCATTTTTGCAAATACGAGCCCGTTACCAATTCACTACATAACGAAATCATTCCCAGTGAGGTGAATATGTGAAACATACTTCTTAATGACATATTTAAAGCGATGATAAATTTGTAACTAGCAATATGTAATGATAAACTTCAAAAATATTCGAACATTGCTCTCTGATATCTGGTTATTCTAACGATAATTATGTTATATTATCTATGTATTGAAAATAAAGCTGATTCAAGTTTTACATAGCATCATTATAATTTATAAATTCACATTGTAGACTTTTGATAATCTCTAATTAATTTAGTTTTATACATTCCATAAAGGATTTGTATTTGATGGCACATAATTTAGACAGAAATTTGTCTCCTTCGACCTTGCTCTAAGCCTAGTCTTCCATATCGTATTATACTTCCGCAAAGAAAATAAAGCAAATAAAATAAAAAAATAAAAAATAACCTAAATTTCGATAACTTCCACATCCAATAAAAACGTTTAAATTATTCAGGTCAGATTGGTTTAAGTAAAATATATGGCAAATTGTATTTTAAAATACCACTTGATACAATTTCTATTTTGGTTATATATTTAAACCGACTGCATCCTATTTAAATACTTCTTATCCTTTCCCCAGAATTATCAAATGCAGAAAAGAATCCGTTTCACATTGAATTATTTTGAATCCTACACAATTTTACACATTTTGTTTTAAAATAAACATAACGTCATTATAGGATGTAAACCAATAAAATATGAAAAATGAACCATAAGATATGTTACTATTGGCTGTAGTGTTTATGGAATGAATGCGGGATAAGATAATATATACTAGAACTGTAAGTTGTTCCTATTAGCTTGTTTCTGAGAAGAGGAGAAAAAGAGTAGTCGTGGAAGTAATTGAAGAAAGTCACATATTTTATGTTACTGCTACTCTTTGTATTTATTATATTTTTCGTCCTTTTTTGCTATGGAAAGTGGCCACAAAAACTCAAACCCTGATCATTGAAATGCATATCTTAAGGAGGGAAGGGATTCAAATATGTTCTATAAATATATTCAGCCAGCATGAGGAACGATAATTTTAGCCAGTGTTTATAATTGATGAATATTTGAAATTAGCACAAAAAAAAAAAAATCAGTTTTGAGATGAAGTGTTTCTAATACAGAAACTGACGACGCACATAAAGACCATCAAAAGTCACATTAAAAAATATCATCAGTTTCATTACTGGATGCGGATTTGGTAAAGTTTGCAGTATGCGGTACAGTGCTGAATATTCTCGATCAGACCATTTACAAAATATTTGCAGGACAAACTTAAAATTGGTTTTACTTTCTGACTCGATTATGCATTACGATCTGTGTTACAACATTAACGTCTACACTCGTATTATCAAAACAGAGGATCGAATACCAATTTTAACTTTGATCTTTGCAACAGTTTTAACGTTGGTATATTGCACATTCTATAGTGGGCATTTTCTCTCTTAAGCTTGCAAACTGAGGTACAAAACTAAAGAATGATTTGATCAAATCATTGATAAAAAGTCATTCTCGTGATTATTATTATTATTATTATTATTATTATTATTATTATTATTATTATTATTATTATTATTATTATTATTATTATTATTATTTTCTTTCATTACATATTGTTAACATAATTCAGCAATGCAATTTAAAATCTCTCGAAGTTGAATTGTGCGCGCCGAGGAAGATCGAACATTTTTAAACTATATATTAGAAAGCTTTTGGGTTGAAATTAATCTGTCCTTATAAAGAATTATTGAAGACGATTTGAATAGATGGATTTGAAGAATCTTATGAACTCTTTCTAAAGCCCTCATTTTCTCTAATTATGAAATTAGAAAGAAAAAAGTTGAAAGACCATTTATTTATCTCTAATTGCACGGACTAGTATATTGCTCCTTGTGTAAACATTTTCGGTTTATTTTACTCTCAGTCCAACTTCTCTAAAAACACTGCATCACCATAAGTCAATATTATTGTAATCAGAAGCAAATTACAGTCTTCACTTCTCTCTCTCTCTCATTTCTTTCTTGCTCTCTCTACCTACTATTCTCTCCCACACTCTTCTTCGTTATATATATATGCGCGTGTTCCCTGTTTCTGATGTGTGGTATGTGTGTCTACGCTTGTATTTTTAAGCGAGTGTCTTCTCCTTCAGCAAAAGTAGAACATTTTCACCAGTGTTTGAATCACTAGAACATTTTCGATTTTCGTGCAGAAGAGTTCCTAAAGCTTGAATTATTCAAATGAGGAAGTGAGCTTATTGTGTATGTGAATATAGTTATTTGTTTTGAGAGTTGATGAGGCAGCAGAATACATTATTTCTTCATTTTTTGTCTGGCATTTGATTGGTGAATTAACGTCACAATAATTGTTGGTATTATACGATTAACAATTCACAAATTAGTTAAGTTGTTGAAAACGTATACAACACGAACTTGTTTAAAAGATAATACTTAACAGAAAATAAAAGTTGTTTATTTGATATGTCCGTATGTCCGGAGCAGAAACCAATGTTCTGATTAATTATATATAAAAGAATTGTGCTTTTAAGTACTGTCTAGGTGGGCCAAATTTACTTTGAATGGATGAATCCTATGGCAATTACAGTGAGATATGGCGTGCGTATTGTATACGTATTCTGAACTGATATCTACAGTAGTATAGTGGTATCGAAAAACATTTACGGTCTGTACTTATTTTGGGAAAATGCCCAGAATGCACGCATATCTTTTGGCATTGGGGTTTTGGGCCATTGATAGTAATTTCAATGGATTGACTTACATCTCGTGAGGTGTTCGTGCTATTTTTCACTATCCTCTTTATACATCGAATATTATATTTATTATGGTTGATCCTTGTGCTTTCAATAGAGTTATATGCAAGATATGATGTGTAAAATCTCCAAACGCCATCAACAACTTTCCAGTCGACGCAGCAACAACACGGGTGTGAAACATTAAATCAAATGCAGCTAAATTTGTTAAAGGAGACGCAGAGTTGAAGTAGGCATTTCAGATAATTCTTTCTCCAGTGCCTGTAGCATTTCAGATTTGTTTGATTTGGACAGGAAACCGTCTTTTGTTAGGAAGAACGAAGTTGAAGTTATTTTGTAGTAAATAAGCGATCGAGTGGACATTATCTCTCCCTAGCTATGCCAATAATCCTCAAACTTTCAGATATTTGTCTCATGCTGTCAAATTTATTGTTTTCGTTTTTTCTTCGTTTTTTTTAATTGGCAACTTACTTTATTTTTAAATAAATCTATTGTCGCGATATGTAAGGTATTCTCTATCTCCAGTGCTCATGAACGTCACCTTGAAGTTTTCGTCGGTTTCTTTATAATGTTTTCCAGTTATTACTGTGGATTGTGCAAACTACAATAATTTATATCAAACGGATTATGTCTTTCACAGGTAAAATTCACAATTCTTTTTTCACAGAATCGACATCTGATTACGTACACTTAATAAGAATTTGCGGCGAACCGTGCACTCGTCATTTTCCTGGAACCTGCACGTCTTACAATGTAAGTATTTGATTCTGGTCTTTTCATGCTGAATTAGATCGCGTTGGGAACAGCTTCCTTCTGTCTTGTGATCCCAATGATTTCTCCTGGACCTTTTTGCGGGTTTGTTGAACAGTTGCTCCAGTGCTTCGTCCATTGCAACTCCACGAAAGTTCGATCTTCTGTTGGTATGGTGACCTCTCATTAACGCATCGTGAATGCTTTTGTGTGTTTCTTGAAGCTCCAAGCAGTCTCCCAAATGAACTGAGCCCCGTCTAGAATAATATTTTTTTTTTCGACCGCAAAGAACACTGGAATTGCCCGTTGGAAGACACATGAAGCTCCCAATTGCCCTCTCTGTCAGTTCGAATCATATTTCTTAATACTGGAAACACAACATTAATGAATGTATTCCAATAACGGAACATTTTTCACTTATTGCATCCTTATTCCACAAAGGAATTGCAATTATCAATCCTGGTTGCATAACATTGGAAACGTCAATATATGAATACTTCAACAATTTTATATATATTTCAAAATTGCGATATTAAACTTTAATACTTCTAGGAAACAATAAGCTTATAAGCAATAATGTAATTTGAGTAGCCCTATCTTTGCCGATTAAAATTATTTTCTTTTAAATAAATAGGATTCATACTGAGAACTCAGAACACATATTAGAGAATTAAGATATAGAAATGTAGGTCATATACAAAAAGAACTAGTAGTTAATATTGGCTTTGCTAAATACGGTAAGACTACTTCTACTTAATGAACTAAAACCTCTGAGAAATTACAATGAGTTACTTTTAACTAAATATTGTAAAAGTAAATAAAATACTGTGTTCCATAAACAAGTAAAGTATCTGTTCCATAATTCGTGTAATTTTTCTACAGCGCTGGAGGAAGATTAAATTTTCACACTATTAATGTGAAATTTGGTATTCTTATTGAAAATTATTTTTTTATATATATATATATATATATAAAAATAACAGTAAATGACAGAAAGTCATTCTTTATCCCCTCGTTTGGGGAGTAAGCGGTTTGGATACAAAACCTCGCGGCCAGAACCTCGCGAACCAAAACCTCGCCTGGCCACAATCTCGCCTCCCGAAACCTCACGGCCCAAAATCTCGCCGGGTCGAAACCTCGCCTGGCCAATACCTCGCCACCCAAAACCTCGCGGGACAAAATCTCGCCTGGCCAAAACCTCGCCTCCCAAAAGCTCGCGGCCTAAAATCACGCCGGGCCGAAACCTCGCCTGGCCAAAACCTCGCCACCCAAAACCTCGCGGGCCAAAATCTCTCCGGGCCAAAACCTTGCCTTGCCAGAACCTCGTCTTCCAAAACCTCGCGCCCCAAAATATCGCCATACCCAAAATCTCGCCTGACCAAAACCTCGTTGAAATGATCTCACGACACAGAATCTCGCCTGGTCTAAATTAAGCGAGACGTAGTGTCGCCTGAGAAGAAATGTCGTCAGGATAAAACTTCTTCACGACGATTTTTTCAATGTAGAATGTTCTATATATTACTATATGTATATATTTAGTAATAACACATAATTACATTAAAATAATGACAAGAAAATTTCTAATGCATGCTTTGGAAATTTATATATATAAAAATTAAATGACTATGTTTGTTACATTATACCTCTTGAGCCATCCTGCCGATCTCAATCAAATTTTCAACATAAATGAGATTCGAGCCTAGGATGTCTTCTATAATTTCACTTTGTCGGCACAACAAAAGGGAGGGGGAGTGGGAGATATAAATTTTGGCCCACGCGGTTTTAGCGGCGAGGTTTTGGCCACGCGAGTTTTTGGGCGGCGAGGTTTTGGCCACGCGAGGTTTTGACCCGGCGAGATTTTGTCCCGCGAGGTTTTGGTCGGCAAGGTTTTGGCCACGCGAGATTTTGGACGGCGAGGTTTTGGTCACGCGAGATTTTGGGCGGCGAGGTTTTGGTCACGCGAGGTTTTGGCCGGCGAGATTTTGGGCGGCGATGTATCGGCCGCGAGATTTTGTCTGTATCCCGGAGTAAGCACAAAAGTTCATTTTTGTAATGGGATATTCAATGTTAAATTTTTGAAGCAAATTTCTCCAATAATTACTAGTAAGGAATTTGGTGGACATGAGTATTATTGCTACATAATACAATAACATTCTTCCGTAATGTTAGTATAGTTGTCTGGGACATCATTTTTGGTAAGGCTCCTCATTTTGGGGCAAGGGACATAACAATGTTTTGGGTGGAGTGTTCCCAAAATTCCAAATTGAATTTTGGGAACGCTAGTAAGAGTCAGATTAATTGTAAATTTCAGGGAATTAATATTACAATGTATCTTGCATGTGTCAGTGACTGATATGGAGCTACAGCTCCCATCCAAAATTCACATAAAATTTCGTCACAAATATCCACAGCAGGGACATAGGGAAAGAAACTTTTTATGTCAATTAATGTGAAAATTGTCACTCTTGTAGTAAAAGAAAAAAAATGTGCGCTTTTGAAATTTGCATTGATTTTTCTCTTAGGCAGTGCGTTAGGGAACAGGAGGCAAACATTGATAGTGAATATTTATAATAACTCCAAATTTTATACTGGAAAAGAGAGTGAGTGGCAGATTAATCACAAATGTGAAAGAATTAATACTCCGATGCTTCTTGGTTGTGACAGTTTCTAATGCAAGGTTACAGTCTCCCTTCTAAAAATGTCCCAGTTTCTAATGATGAGCAATGTATCATAAATATTCTTAACAAAGACATACCGGAAGAAAATATTTTTGGATCAATTAATGTGGAATTTGGCGCTAACATACTAAGAAGGCATTTTTTTAAATTTCTAATGATATTTTGGTAACGCGCAGCCTTAGGAGACACAAGGGGCGTGATTATTTTATATGAAAATGCCAAAGTTTATTCTATAAATGAAATGAGAATCAGATTAATTACATGTCACAGAATATATAGATATATAGAATGACGGTTGAGACAGATGACGTAATTTTGTGTTATTGGCGTTTCACCTGCAAAGGAAGTTGTTTCAACTCTTAGACCCGGAGAAATTGAATATCTTTCATGTTACTATACATCAGAAATATCAGTTTTGTAGATTGTAAAAAAAAACTTACTGAATTGCCACACCCGGAATCGAACTCTCACCTTCCATACTCACTTTCTAATGATCGACGACAGTTGCCATCTAAATTCATACAATTATCGCACTCAAGATTTTTCACTTCATGATGTTGAGGCTGAGGTTATTCTTGACACCCGGAGCTCACTTTAGGAACAATACGTCAGGAAAATATAATATATTATAATAACCGCTTGCACATGATTGGCGATAGTTCGTGTTGGTCATTTCGTGATTCTCCGCGACGAATCGAAGGAGCGCGGTCCAAAAAGAAGTCCTCGCTGCTACGCGGTGGTAACTTCAACACCCCGACGGGAGACATCTGTTTCGACTCGACGAATTCATGGCGGTAGTGGACACTCGTCTCGTCTCTATATTGACGATTGACGTTTACCCGAAAGTGGTCCACTAGGTGTTGGCGACCTTTATGGCATTGGGTAGGTCCATTTTCATATAGCCTCTCTGCTGAAAGGGACGTTAAACTCAAAACCAACTCAACTAAACAGAAAATACAGTGCTTCGCATCATATATCCATATATACTTACCATGCGCTTTATAATAATTGCTAAAAGCTTGTTTATTATATGGAGCGCTTAGAGCACAGGGCAATCAACCCATAAAGTTGTGAGAGAAATATACATAAAATTTGTAATGTAAGCTTCTGTATGTTGGTTTACGCACCTTGATTTGGGAGTTTCAAATTTCATCCGCTTTTCCACTGAGAGGTATCGATAATTCAAGAAGGACATATTTAGACCATGATAGTTTAATTGAAATTCATCGTAAGTTTGCCCATGACAAGCACTTTACCATTTTATATCGTAAAGGTCAGATCCATCATTATTGTAACAGAGCGGCGCTTGAGGGATTGACCGTAGAAATTCAAACTTCGTTTAGTTAGAATTTGACATCCTGGTTTTCTTACAAGTATAAACTCTTTAGCCGGTAGGAAAGAGGACGTGGATCATGTGTCATAGGTGATGACGATGTGTTTTGGTGGGTCAGTGGTTCATGGTGGGTGGTGGGTCGGAGTGGGTCATAGTGGATAGTGGGTCAGAGTGGGCGAAGGTGGGTGGTAGATCATGGGTCAGAGTGGGTCGCGGTGGGTGGTGGATCAAGTTTTCATTGACCCACGCCATCTCTGATCAAATCTGTAAAACCAAACGAAGAGCAAAACTACACACAAAACGCTCAACATCTTAGCTATTCATGACAAACTTATATATGATCCGAATAACTCTAGTATATCCACAAACCATCGTTTATCATATTTTACCCAAAAACTTCATGACATTTCTGACAACCTGATATTTGAAATGTTGTTAATACGCAAACTTCATTGATCTCATCACTTATTCACTTATTCTCTTATGATCATCACAAACTTTAGGGTACTTTCCGTAGATATAGAAAGGTGACATGCAGTATCCAGGCTCGGTGTAGCGTACAAGTAAACCAACGAAAAGCAACATGATATTTCCCTCCTCCAGCTCCCTAAAGTGGAGTGTGTTGATTATTCAACAAAAAGACTTCAAATCCAATCAGAAAATTCATAAAATATAAATTATGAAGCCAAGTATCGACTTTGCAATACTACTACTACTACTACTACTACTACTACTACTACTACTACTACTACTACTACTAATAATAATAATAATAATAATAATAATAATAATAATAATAATAAAGAAATAACAGAATTACAAAATCAATTACGTAAACAATACCTTCCAATTAGGAAAAAAAATATTGCCACGACGACGGGAAGTAACTTGTGGGGGCAGGGGGGCCACTGTCCCCACCCCCAAGGAAAATCTCCGGCGTTCAAGGGGTTCCCATTTTAAGACAAAATTTTCTTACTCCATATACAATACGAAAATGAAATTATAAGGGAAGCATCAAACAGGTCATTATCATCATCAACTACATTACATAAACAGAACATCACACTAAATGTAAATAAAACAATAATGAGTCGTGGGCCCATTTCAGTAACAAAAAAGTCTCCTATTAGGGGCATTAGAAATAATATAAATTGGTATATTATTGTCAGATTTGTCAATATGGTCTCCTTAATTAATTTGTCGTGTATGGAACGGGCCCAGAGGCGTAACTAACGACCACGCAGACCTTGATGTGTGGGAGATTCCAAGAATTTCAGATACCCTCTGATCTTATTGGCCGATGCAGATAGGACATCAAGAGTCATGACCTACATATAGTTGAAATAAAGGCAAAATGTTGTCGGCTCTCGTAGCCGAGTGTTCTAGGACAAAGTTGTAGTAGTGAAAATAGTTTTTTGGCATGAGTTCAAACCTTGCCGAAGGATTTTATAATTATCATAACACTTTTTTTTCATTAAAATAAGCATACAGTTTTACTATACGGATCCATAGTAAAAGTAATAATAATAATAATAATAATAATAATAATAATAATAATAATAATAGTAATAATAATAATAATAATATTAAGTAGAAGTAGTAGTGGTAATAGTAGTAGCATCATTCATAATAATTATATTGTTTATGTAGGGTACTTGAAAGTATTTGAAACGGCACACAGCATTTGGCTTGATTTTCTTCGTTTTGACTCGAATCCAGTCAAATTCGAGTCAAGTTGAAGGACATTTTTCGAGTTAAGTTCTCGAGTCGAGCTCAAAGATGTATGTTTTGTGTCGAGTCGAGTTTTAGTGAAAACTCGCTCGAACTCGCTCGCGCCCATCCCTACATTTTTTTTCTTTACCTTCTAGTTTGCAAAGAAGAAAAGACGATAAAAACATTTTCACATTCTCTGAATTATATACACACGTGTAGAAATAGTGTGTGCTATGATTATCTAACATAACTACTAGTTTATTTTCTTTGTCTGAGGAATTGATGGCAAAGTGTGAGAGCAGAGAACTGCCATTACAGTCACCCGGGTTCGAATCCCGGTGTAGCATTTATAATTGTTTCTTGATTGGGATGTATTGTTTACGTAATTAATATTGTAATTGTGTTATTCCTTTATTATTATTATTATTATTATTATTATTATTATTATTATTATTATTATTATTATTATTACTGCAAAGTCGATACTTGGCTACATATTTTATATTTTATGAATTTTCTGATTAGATTTCACGTATTTTTGTTGAACAAACAACACACTCCATTGAAGGGATTGGCGGAAGGAAATATCATTATGTTGCTTTTTATTTGTTTACTTGCATGCTACACCAAGCCTGGATACTACATTTCACCTTTCTATATCTACCGGAAGTACCCAAAAAGCTGTGATGATCATAAGAGAGTAAGCGAATAAGTGCTGAGATCAACGAACTTTGTGTATTAACAACATTTAAAGTATCAGGTTGTCAGAAAAGTCATGACGTATTTCAGTAAAATATGACAAACGATGATTTGTGGATATACTGGAGTTATTCGGATCACGCAATAGTTATGTCGTGAATAGCTAACATGTCGAGCGTTTGTGTAGGAGTATTGCTCTTTGTTTGGTTTGGTTTTACAGATTTGACAACACATAGTAATGGAAGACCAAACATTGCATATTCTCCATTTTTTTTATTGTTTTACTTCAGGCAAGGGAAGAACGCGCGAATAGTGCTTGTGATTTTTACTCTCCTCAATGTTTCTGTGTTTTTGTCCCTCTTCTTAAAGATGTAGTAGAAAAACTGTAAACGTGAGTAAAACGCGTAAAAATATGAAACAAGGTACAGAGGAAAGTTCGTTAAATAAATTAACTTAAAAATAATCCAGTGCCCTGAAACACCAGATTAAAATCAATATAAGTATACACCTAATGTCGTGCCGTGAAAACTCAGGGCCCGAGGCGAGAGCATATGGCAGCGTCTCCGTACATACGAATTGTCAATTTAAAGTTGACTTATCAGGACTATTCTTTCTGTATAATACTTTACTATTTTATCATGACTGAAATCAGAAAGTTTTAGCATTATTACACTGGAATCGTAAAATTTTGTAATTACTGAATTCACTACAGCTCCATTTTTCCTTTTCTCAGAACAGTGATGTCTTAGAGTATTTGCTTAAGCGTAAGTTTTGTAATGTTGGGGACGCGAGTTCGAGTAAACAATTCAATAAATGTTTACAATCTACAAAACTGATACTTCTGATGTATAGTGACATGAAAAGTATTCAATTTCTCTGGGTCAAAAAGTTGACACGACCTCCCTCACGAGTGAAATGCCAACAACACAAAATTACATCAGCCGTATCAACTTCATTCCTAACCGTCTGGCAAGTAACGTGTTTGGACAAGAATTGATGAATACATAAGGACTAAACACGCCCTTACTGCTGTAGTGTGGGCCAAAAATGAGTTCCAAGGAATTGTTCGTAGCTGTGCACAAATTGCAAATTGTGATCGAACTTACAACGCTAGTCACGGGAATGGTCCTATTTAATATGTCACCTCACCTTTCTACCTAGAAGAAGAGCGAAAAAAATGCATTACTGTTATCAGCTAACATATCATTATATTCCATTTCTTGTTGCCATGCAATGATAATCCTATCTGTAAATCCATAAACGTAATAATATTATTGCGTTCATGTGTAAACCTAAGAAACATCTGACATACTCTATATCTTTTCTGTTCCTATGGAGATCTTCGACTATGTTACTTTTTTCTTTTCTTCTGTGTTAATAATAATAATAATAATAATAATAATAATAATAATAATAATAATAATAATAAAGGAATTATATAATTACAGCACAAATTACATAAACATTATCTCCCCATTCAGAAAAAAAATAATTGCTACGACGGGATTTTAACCCAGGTAGCTGCAATGGGAGTTTCCTGATTTTACAATTTCTTTTATACAAATCGCCCCAACCGGAGTATTGTTCGCCACTTGCACCTCATGTCCCTTCGACGTATTCCAAACACTACAGGAACACGAACACAGAAACACTGAGGACAGTTAAAATTCCGACCTTACTCTTGAGATTAATTCGATCAGCAGCCTCATGTTCATGTGGCCTGAATTTGCCACAAATTCCTCATATGAACATGAGAAACTAAACTAGTAGTTATGGAACATAAACATAGAACTGTCTATTTCTACACGTGTTGATGTAATTTAAAGAATTTGAAAATAATTTCTGTCGTTTTTTCTTCTTTAGAAATTAGAAGTTCTGCAAAAGACGAAATGTAATGTAAATCGGGACAATCCCTTCAACCTATGACCAGCGCCGTAACTTAGATTTTTTTCTGAGGAGGGGGGCAATCATCAATAAGCTTATTTGGGACCCTAGAAAAAAATGTTCTTCTGATTTTTGGGACCCCTCTTTCAACTTTCTCTTAACTTTCATGGGCCTCCCGGAGCGTGTGGACCCTCCCGCACGGCAAGGTCTGCGGTTCTGTTAGTTACTCCCTGGGCCCATTCCACAAACGGCAAAATTATTAAGGGGACAATATAGATAAATCTCAAAGCCATACGAATAAATAATATTTCCAGAGGCCCTAATAGTAGACTTCTTTTACTGAAATGGGTCCAAGACTTATTTTTTGTCCTATTTACCTTTTGTGTACTGTCTTGTTTATTTAATGTAGCGATCCTATTTGATGCTTCATTTCTAATTTCATGTTCGTATCGTACATGGAGTAAGAAAATTTTGCCTGAAAATGTGCTTCCTCGAACGGCAGGGAGCTTCTCTGGGGGACAATTGCCCCCTGCCCCACAAACTATGGCTCTCCCAAACTATGGCGTAGCCTCAACTTGAAGAACGTTTCGTGATATTTTCCTCACTGAGGAACGTCTATATAACTTGTTTTTGAGTTAAACAAGGAAATCTCGAGTAAGTCATTAAGACACTCACCCAAGTTGTTTATATTTTCTTATTTATATTTTTATTTATATTTTGTTTATATTTGTTTTTGTTTTTGTTATATTTGAGTATCTTGTTTGTATTTTTCCATGAAACGATTTTAACTAGGTATTAGTTTGGGTGGAAGTTTAAATGGTGGGGTGGGTGAGTGGTTAGCGCATGAACTTCTATTTGGTAGACTCGGGTTCGAGTCCCGGGCAAGCTGAAACTTTTTCAAGTTTTATTGTTTCAATTTCAATTTCAATGCATACTCAGTGTAATAAGCAAGATCTTTTCTCCTACAGAAACAAGATGTTGGAATTAGGAGAATTGTAGAAGGTCTCTGAATGGAGGCAATCATTTACAAAGTTATTTCCAGAAGTTGTTCTAGATTTGACAGTTTCAGCTACTTTCAAGAATTTTCTGATTTATATGTGATCAGTGTTTTTATTTCTTTGATTATACAGTATATAATGAAAAAAAATACATACACAGGAATATTGAGATTACCATTTGATGTTCATTGGACAACACGCTTTGTACCAGAGTGATTGATCTCAGAATGGAGAAATGTTTCGTGCGTCATCTACTCACAATTTTACTTCCATACAGACTTGGCTCAGTGCTACCAACTGCTGTCAGCGACGAGAAAAGTTACGTGTAAGTTGGGTGGCATCTGTCTAGGCGTTCTCGCAACCGCAAATGAGCTGGACCCCAAGTAATAGAATTAGAGCGCTTAGGGCTGGGGGATTACTTCTGTGGCTGGCTGTACTATCGGAAAATTATTTCCAAGTTTGTAAAGAATGGAGGATATATAAAATAAAATGAAATGAAAATAGTAAGCAGCTTGTATTGGCAGTGTTGAATCATGAATGCAAGATTTTTTTTATCCATCACACTGCAAATTCCTGTTAAGCTGATTAAGACGTAAAGTAAATATGCCAGGTAAGCATACTCGGAGCTTATCACTGAAATAATTCAAATTTGGAAATGCATTCTGACGGAAGCTGAAACATCTAAGTCAAAATATATTTCACCTCTACAGCCCTCTGGCTTCGGTGTGGAGTAAAAGTGAATCATTTTTAGCACACATTTTATAGCACAAAACGGAAACTTGTCATTAATTCTAAACTTTGACTTTAATGAAGTTCAATATTCCAACACTTTCATACAAATATGTGTTCCGAGATGAAGACATTATTGCTGTGTCTTGAAGAACTTTATTTTTTTGCAACAAATCTATGTTTCCCAATCATTGAACGCGTTGCATAGTAACAAGTGTCAAGTTTTATTCAATTCTTAAGTATTTATTCTCATAAATCGGTCTAATTTGGATAATATTATATTTAAAGTTACTCGACCGGATGTTGTAACGTTACAGAAGTCATACGTATACGTACCACAGGTTAGAAATCATGCTCTAAAGTATTTTCAATTGTCTTTGTTTTCCATGCTTAAGTTTCCCTTCTAGTTAGTCGTGATTGTGACTGTGTTAGAAAGCAAAAACTACACGAGTATGTTCACAACTTGTCTGTGATTAATAAAAGAAATAGTGGAAGTAGAAGCAAAGGAGAGAGTAAGAAAAGACCACGATATATATATATATATATGTGTGTGTGTGTGTGTGTGTGTGTGTGTTTGTGTGAGGGGTTTGCATTTGCTATTAAAACTGTTTTTCCTTAAAATAAATATTAGCATTAACTGCAATAGATTAATATGCAGATACTTCTCTCCTATCGCTTTAGAACAAAATTTAGTATCACTCACTTTGTAAATGTTATTACATGATTTTTTTTAAATATATGGTTGATGATTATTTAAATGATAGTCAATAAAAATATTATGATGCATAAAGTATTTGAGAGATTGAGAAAGAATGATCAGCTAATATTTTGTAATTTACATTAAAAAACAGAAATAAATTATAATAATAATGAAAATAAACTCTTTCATTCGTGATAATGAAATATGATCATTTCCTTGTTATCACGTGTCAGTTCCAGATGGCATAGAATTATTTCATCTCCGAACAAAGTAATTTCCCCACGTATTTTATTCAGAGCAGTGGTTGGAAACGAAAAACGAAAGAAAAAGAGACAGCATTTTGAGAAGGCAGCCAATTTGTGCAACAACTTCTACACAGATCAAGGCATAGCGAAGCTCGACTTCAACTCACTATTGTGTCAGTGTTCAAGAGGGAGAAGGCATCATTTCACCTCCTTTTTTTCACTTTTTTACTTACTCTTTCTGTCTTTATCCCTATCTGCTTCCGCAAAGGCCTTTACTTTTCTTCTTCAAGTATTTCTCTGAGCCCCACCTACTACTCCGTTTTCTAAACCACCTCCCACTCTGTATCTATGCTCCTCTCCCGTTCTCTCAGCCCTTCCAATTTCAAACGAATTGCCAACAATGGACTTGATGAGGAATCGAAATCCAATGGGTCTCCATTCCCGAGTAATTCGACATCCCAGAAGCTCTGAGGCCAGCTGATCCCTGAACGAGAACCGCTGACGAGGCAGTCTCAAAATGAGGCAAGAAAATGGGGTAGCTAATATCTTATTCCTGTAGAATGTTTTCTTTTTATCATTTTTCTCGTATGTGATAATATGGTGTACCATTGCGAACATTTTCTTCATACCTTTCACTAATCTCCTGGAGGTTTCATTTCTCTAATTTACGTGTTCAATCTTCCGACGCTAAAAGGAAACCGTACCTTTAACTTTTTTTTTTCCTACATCGAAACTCGCATTATTTTCACATTATTGACGTTCATATTTTTTCCCATGAGTGCAAGAAGACTTGAAAATGTTTAACAAATTATCTTTCGAAATGATTTTCGCATTAAAATTATATTAATCATTTCCATTCGTCGGGTTGTCTGAATTACTTTGTAAATATATAGATTGTTTTGAAAATAATTGGTAGCTTACAATAAGTTGTAATTCGAAAGAGTACATAAGACTGAACAGTTAAAAGTCAAATTTGTTTTATTACAATGACAAAACGCATGATAAGTTCTTATACAATTTTTAGAACGATTTTAGTGTTTAAGGAAATGAAAATCCAAAAACGATACATGCACCAATCAACAAATATTATTAAGCAGAAAAATAAAATGATATGTGAGTGTATTTTTTGTGCAGTCTCCATTTCTTCTTTTTTTATAATTAAGAATGAAACAATTAGTTTGTAAAGCTAATATATATATATATATATATATATATATATATACTGCGCAAGAATATATATATATAATATATAAGAAGAATAAGCCACTTATTGAGGTGCAACTTGTATTGAAATATTCAGTCAATAACGTATTCATTATGATACTAGCAAGACGATAGATTACGGTATGGTTAAGGAAATGTAGCTTAAAGTTGCCACTAACTGTCAAGTTGTAGTTTCTGTTAGTGGCGTAGTTAAGGGGAGGTAGGGAGGCCGGATCCCCCAAAGAGTTCCGACAATGTACTTTGGTAGCTTTTCTAGTTCTATTTTAGTTCTTATTTGATTTCTTCTTCACTTTTTATCTTGTATTGAAACAGCTCAGAATCTAAAACGTTTGTATATTTTTAGACATTTATTACTAGTGAATGCTTAGGCTGAGTCGTTGCTCCTTGTTCATTTTCTTTAATTCACTTATCAAAGCCAGAGTTTTGGGCTACTGGTTTATGTTTATCTAAAATATTGTTCAAATGTAAGATTACATCAAGCTCAGCGAGATAGCATGTATGAGAGTGAATTGTCTTGTATGTTTCTTTGGACAATCAACAAACAACAAAATTTTGTGACTGAAAGATTTGCCAATAATAATTGACAAGTTACATTTTGCTGGAATAAATTTATTTTCTTGGTGTGCTGTAAGGGTGTCAAGATAAACTGTCAATTAACATTTCTTTATAACAGTGACACACACACACGCACACACTATTTACGCTTTTAGTGTCTATAATGGAAATTATCTGATCCTATATTATTATCATTTCATTTCTCAGTGATTAGCATATTTAAGCGAGACAGTTGGAAAGTAACAGCTGATAGATATTTTTAAGTTAGTATGGTTGACACTGAATCCGACTTATTATATACAAGTATAATTCTAAAATATTGGCCGAAAAGAAAGAAAAAAACGGACAAATACAAATATTAGACGTATATCAATTAATAAATCTCATGGCTCATTGAATCAAATGCTATGAGCAAGCGTAATTGCAAATCATCATACACAGCTTTTTTTTTTTAATGTGAATATAAAACTTTGCACTGTACAACACCCAGGTCACTCATTAGGATTAAGCTAATAGCGAAGTATAAAACTACTCATCCTTTCAATTATGATACTATCAGGAGGACAACATACAATACGGTCAACTGTATATACCACAACAATAGGCCTATTATAAACTCTAACTTTATTTTTATCTTTTATTTATTTATTTATTTATTTATTTTGCATTAAGCATAGCATTGTCCAAAGATTATGATGCACACACACATACCAATCAATGGAACACATTGAGCTGAACAAAATGGCGTGATTCACGATAAATTTCCATGCTTGCACACATATTACACTTTTTTCTAAGAAAAGTACATTATATTGGTATTAAAATATGTGTTTTTCGCTACAACCTAATCGATTTGCTATATAATATAATAATAATAATAATAATAATAATAATAATAATAATAATAATAATAATAATAATAATAATTATTATTATTATTATTATTATTATTATTGTTATTATTATTATTATTATTATTATTATTATCATTATTATTATTATTACATATTTTTTCCTTATTTTGATGTGATAAATCATGTTTAAGTTCGTCGGTCTACCTCATTAAGACCCTGTATATTCGAGGAATGATCAAATAAGGTTAAAAACATAAAACTTCTATGTTATCCGCTGGAATTTAACGAAAATTTTATTTGTAGATTAATAACATATCTATATTGGTACAGGTTTGAAGACTACGGATTCGAATCACATATTCCCGAGAAGTTGACATTAAAAACAATGACTCTTCTGGAACATTCGTCGAGAGTAGAAGTGAGGTGAGTGGTGCTATTCCTGTGGGCCACAAACACTACACCTGCTGACATGCATAGGCAGATTGTAGAGATGTCTATATGGGGTGGGGTAATTTCAAAGTAACATGTAAGGTAGTGGTGTCGTGTCTTCAAAGAAAAAAAAAGACCAATATTTTTAATGACAACCCTAGACACGGTGATAGACGCAAAACTTCAACCACTTACGTTACGCTTGGAACACTAGAGCAGCCCTGACCTTGCCCCAGTGATTTTCACATTTTACTTGTTCTAAAGCGCAAAAAAAAAAAAAAAAAAAAAAAAAAAAAACTAGCCACCATTATCTGGCATTCGATTGTGTAAAAACCGTTGATTCAAGGTAGCTACGAAAAGTTGACGCGGATTTCTATGCAAATGGTATAGATATCTTTATTTGCCTTTGTGATAGGCGGTTGAACAAAAACTGTGATTACACCGAGGACTAGTGTTGAATGCTCTTTATCCGCAGGTGTGTTGATCATCGAGTTACGTCTGACAGAAAGTCATAGTAAGCTTTGCAACCTTTTCTGATCATCCCTCCTGTATATATATATATATATATATATATATATATATATATATATATATATATATATAAAATTAATTAATTAATTTTGTTGATGACATTTTCGAAGAGAGGACTGCTTAATGCAAAATTTAAAGAAAAGAAACTTATACTTTTACAGTTTATCAAATTTTAATACGACCTGTAATATTTGCATTACGTGATAATGCAGCACCCAATCAATCAATGATCAATTGCTGTCAATGTTGTTTCTGGTTTGGATCTGACGTTAAGTTGTAGAACCACGTTTCTCATAGTTTCGATGCTGAACATGACGATAATTTCAGTGCATCGCCCACAAATGAGATATATGTTCCAGTATTATACACTATATTTCTAATCTAGCAATAACTAAACCTACGGTCACCTGAATTGAAATCGAGCGCTTTAGCCATGATACAACTAATAAACACGTATCCACATGATACAATACAAATGGTATAATGATACACTATTTTTATGTATCATACGTTTATACATAATTGTTCAAACTTAAGCATAATGGCTGTTCGAGTATATAGGCTTGAAGAACGTAAAGATGTTTCACCAAATGACACCACCATACCAACATATCACAGGTAAAGACGACACTAACACGGAAGACTGTAAAATGAAAGAAAACATTGCAAAAAGGGTTATATAAAATAAACTCAAACCTTGGTACCACAATCCACATACCATAAGAAAACACTGCGAGACACTTTGGCGTCACCGAAAGCAGGTTAATATGGAATATGGCTGACCCGAACAGCTGTTCCTTGTTTAAGGTCAGGTTGTTGAAGAGCTCTTGGAGTAGTTGAATCCACTCCTTATTAAGACAAGTACAGAGCTCCTAGTGTGTTTTGAGGGCGGCTGGTGGGTTCCAACAGTGTTTTCTAATGCATTTCAAGCATGTTCAATCGAATTTAGGTCCGGAGATCGCGCAAGCCACTCGATACGTTGGGTGCCTTCCGTCTCTAAGCATCATTCTACCAGTTTGGTTTGATGGGGACGAGTATTGTCGTCCATGAGCAAAATCTGTGAGCCAACTGTGCCCATGAAAAGCCGCACATTATCATGCAGAACCTCGTCTCTGTATATCTGACGTTTGATGGACCCAGCATCGAAGATGTGCAGGTCAGTACGATCATTCATCATAATGCCTGCCCTGACTAGTACGCCACTACCACTTACTAATTAATTTTCACAATGTTCTTGGGATGTAAGCGAGTTCAATGTTGGCGCCAGATCAGAGTGTGATGAGAATCACTCTGGGAACTGTTCGGGATTCACCTGTGAAAAGTACGAGGCTCCATTCGTTGGGGGTCCACTGGTGATGTTCTAGACACCACTGTAAATTGGCCCTTTTGTGTGTATGAGTCAATGGAACACACGTTGCTCTGAAAAGACGGAATGTTTTCTTGAGGCACTGAACCGATCATTTAAAAAAAAATGTCGCTATCTATTTTCGTTTCTGCCCTATGACGATAAATATTAAAGACGGAAATGTGATTTCTACCACTTCCATGATCAATAGTGCATTAACTGAGGATGAATCACTGGATAGATATTTATATATGAATTCCGATTTTATATGATCTCATTATCGTGGAGATTCACACACACTTGAGGGAAAAAGTAAATGTTGCCAAGCACCTATATTTTTAATCCCGTTTGAATAAGTAGAAGTGTTATCTCCTCTGGACCGATATAAATCTCATGAGTCTAGTTGCTGTAAAATGACATAAGCTCCAAACAAAGAAACGTAGCATTAACATCGCAAACGCTTCATAAATTGATATAACTGCGTTTTGTCTTTCAACGCAGTTTTAATATTACCTCCTGCTATATACTGCTATATATATATATATATATATATATATATATATATATATATATATATATATATATATGTTATGCTATGCGAATAAATAACTTTGTTTTATACACTTAAGACAAACGAAATGATACATTTCCAGTTCTACGTCCCACGATTATGAGGCGTAAGCTAAAGGAGACGGTGATGAAGAGAATGAATGAGAAATGGTGAAATGATGAAAGTGAGAGAACCACAAGAAAACCCACGCATACGATGTTTGCCTACTACAAAACCCTTTGGAGCAAGCCCAGTTCGAACCAGAAACCACACGCACCAGAGATGAACGATCTACCTCCAAACCAACGTGGCTCCTATACACTCAAGGCAAATATAATAGTCCGGACACCCACAATAGTAGGGGAAGTTACAAAAATAATTGTAACACAAGTACACATGTTAACTTACAAAGCTCCAAGCTGATCTCATATAGCCCTTCTGCTAATTCTAACTCGTTGCTTATACCTACAGCAGGTTTTCTGTAGAGATAATACGGAAGAAGTAGAATTTATGCTCAGAAGTATGAAATAAGGTAATGACTATTACATCACATTACATTTGAATTATACTTCTAGGTGCTGCCATTAGAACCTTGTCCTCTGCATTCTGTGCAAATTACACGTCGTCTATCAAGAAACATATAAACTCAACGTAAAGTGTTCTTATTAACTATTGAAATTTATGTACGAACATTTACAAAAGTTCATTTACACTTTTAATTCTCATATCCTTCAACGCAGATAGCCAATTTTGCACTGATGTTGGTTGGGTTGAGAACTAGGTTAAGTGATTCTGCAAGTGTTCTCGTTTGTTCAAAAGATGTCGGTGTAGCTAACTGCAAAACGTAGAATAAAATATATGCCTCTGCAACGAACAAACAATCGAAAAAAAAAATCTTTGTTTAATATGCACAGGGCAATTGATAGTATGAGATAGTTACAAAGTGATCTTATACAACTTTAGACATACCAACGAAAAATGAATGTTGTTCAAACTTTAATTTTGTTTCACAGCGCACAGAAGTTTATAAAATATGTCAATGTTTTACATTATTCGTCACAACATTACTTTTACCTTGTTAGGTTTATGTTTTAACATTTCTACTGAAACTTTATATTTAAAAAAAAAAAACACATCGAGAGAGCTGATTTGATTCCGATTTTTTTTTATTATATGTGCAAAACCACAGTATTTTAATTTTCTTTGAAATAAACATTATTATTGTGCCATAAACACATTAAAGCTACCAAGAATATTTTCCGTTATTCAATTACTGGTTTAGAAGATGTTTGAAAAATGCAATCGAAAAACAAAATAGCAATATAAGAAAGTGAAAACGAGATGTGCAATGTATAACATTTTAAATTTTGAAACCATTGCATCATAGAAAACTAACCATACGTTTCAAATATAAGAAAAAGCAATATATATATATATATATATATATATATATATATATATATATATATATATATATATATATATATATATATATATATATATGTATCTTGAAGTATTTGTGAACACATAACACGAGCTTGGGTCATATAATCTCCAATCTCTCGGTTAATATGTGCATGATTACTGCACCTAATCTCGAGATGGGAAGTATTTGCAGTCATACATTATACACAGAGGTGAGTAGTTAGATGGTACTTTTCTGTACAGAAAAAAAAAACAAACTAGAAACCCTTTCGAAGACTAAGCTCAAAAACGTGAGCCTAGATCCATCACAATTCCAGCAAATCTGTGCAGACGGAATTGCGCTTTCCCCTCGTCCTTATATATACAATAGCTTCAAAAGTACTTGCACTGACGGTAGCCGAACGTGGCGAGACACTGAATTTTCGTAAAGAAATAGTGAAACTGAAAGTTCGGGGGTTAGAAACTTAGTGTCATATGTCTTTTCTTAGTTAGCTTTTGAACATGAAAATATGATGAAAGAATTAAATGCGTAATACTTGTTACACATGAAATTTTCAAATTTAATTCTTTGTTGTTAAAATACTTGTTTAATGCTACATTTCATTTTTTGTTTCTTTACTTCAGTTCCAAAACAAATGCTTACAAGACTTCTCGGCTTAGAATTTCTAGAATAATTAGTGACACTTGGATGTGTGTGAAAAAAAAGCTGAAATAAACACAAAGAGTTATGAAATTAGAAATTTATACGGCAAACTAATTTTATATTTGATGAAATACATTCCTACTGCAAACAATTCGATAACCAGTCAATGACGCAACACGCACTCGGCAATCCAAAAGTGATGGTCACCAGTATATCTCACGTACAAATTATGAGAGGTTCCCTTCCCGGCCTTTGGTTCGACAAAGAAAGAGATTACATCGGGGCATAAAATTTTAAAACTAGACAATTAAATTTAGAATAATCAATTTTGAATTGGACAATTCTTATACATGTTAATATATATATATATATATATATATATATATACATATATATATATATATATATATATATATATATATATATATATATTATCTTAATACTTCACGTTTGTGTAACGCTCTGTCCTTGCACTGAAGCACCATTTCTCGTTTCAGTTGTATTTTTCGTATTAAAGCCCTTAATTGAAGGGCCATTGATGGAAATTGTCAACAAATCATCCACTGTGTTAGTCTATTGTGAATTCCTGTAAGCAGTCTTAACTCTGTTAAGACTGCTGAAGCCTCTCTCACATGAAGCATTACTCACAGGTAAAATTGCACAAAATGTGACAGTTGGAAGGGAATCTCGTAACGTAGTTTTCACTCTAAATATTTTTAAGTGTCTGATTCAACGTCAATGAGGGTGGAAAAGGAGGAGTGAATTACAACGTTGGGAAGACTTCACATTCCGTGTTTTTTCTCATTCAGGAACAATTATTTCTCATTCAGCGAAACAGAAACTGAGCAGCCCAGTGCATTAGAAACCATTGTTACTGAACACTGGACGCCAGCTCTAAATTTCTAATCGGCAATGACGACTTGGTGACCGGAAATTTTGCGCCATGTATATATATATATATATATATATATATATATATATATATATATATACCGGGTCAGGGGCGGATCCAGGGGGGACGATCGGGGCGATCGCCCCCCCAGAAGAGCAAGTTTTCTTATTTTTTATATATAAATAAAACCCATCCCAAAGTTTGGAACCCTTAAAAGTAGCAGTATGACAACCCACCGCCCCCCCAGAAGTCGGTTCTAGATCCGCCCCTGTACCGGGTGCGTCATTTATAATGTCAAATCTTGATGACGGAGAAACCAAAAGAGAGAGAGAGAAGCGAAACTTTGCACGAAGCAACTATACAAAGGGGCTCATTGGTAGACGTATTATTTGACATCACCGGATGAAGCATTACTCACAGGTAAAATTGCACAAAATGTGACAGTTGGAAGGGAATCTCGTAACGTAGTTTTCACTCTAAATATTTTTAAGTGTCTGATTCAACGTCAATGAGGGTGGAAAAGGAGGAGTGAATTACAACGTTGGGAAGACTTCACATTCCGTGTTTTTTCTCATTCAGGAACAATTATTTCTCATTCAGCGAAACAGAAACTGAGCAGCCCAGTGCATTAGAAACCATTGTTACTGAACACTGGACGCCAGCTCTAAATTTCTAATCGGCAATGACGACTTGGTGACCGGAAATTTTGCGCCATGTATATATATATATATATATATATATATATATATATATATATATATATATATACACATATATATATATATATATATATATATATATATATATATATATATATATATATATATATATATACCGGGTCAGGGGCGGATCCAGGGGGGGCGATCGGGGTGATCGCCCCCCCAGAAGAGCAAGTTTTCTTATTTTTTATATATAAATAAAACCCATCCCAAAGTTTGGAACCCTTAAAAGTAGCAGTATGACAACCCACCGCCCCCCCAGAAGTCGGTTCTAGATCCGCCCCTGTACCGGGTGCGTCATTTATGTCAAATCTTGATGACGGAGAAACCAAAAGAGAGAGAGAGAAGCGAAACTTTGCACGAAGCAACTATACAAAGGGGCTCATTGGTAGACGTATTATTTGACATCACCGGATGAACAGTGTTGCCAACCCAATATAAAGTTGGGGCGCGGTGGCTCAGTGGTAGAGCGTTCACCTCTGGTGCTTGGGGTCCCGGGTTCGATCCCAGCCCCCGCCAAGTGAACTTTGTGGTGGACAAACACCGCGCTCGTTGGTTTTCTCGGGGTTCTCCCGTTTCCTCCCACTTTCTTCATTCCACCATTTCACTCATCTCTCATCGTCACCGTCTCCTTTAGCCTAACCGGCATAAGCGTGGGACGTAAAACTTAAAGATTTCATTTCATTTTTTCCAATATAAAGTTATGATTTTTTTTTTAAATGGAACGACCTAAATTGTATTTCATAATTGAATTCAACACTAAAAACGAAGACGAAAGATATGCCACCCGCAGGTCAGTGTTGCAAACTTCTCGAGAAATAACGTTAAATATGTGTCACATTTATACGCCTTTTGCACACACAGGGAGGGAGGTACACACTAGTTTTGCACAATAATTTAAACATTGGCCAGAACGGTTTAAATTGACACCAAGTTTAGATGGGTCTGTTAAACAATGTTGGCATAACAGAAAAGACAAAAGTCAAGTTTGGATATGGTGCAATAACTCGAAAAAGGTAATAAGTACATTACGGTTTAAAATTTATAGGACAATTTCGTATGTCATAAGAAGCATTCTCACGTTTATTTGAAGTCGATAAGTCTAGTACTTACCCGGAGATTCGGAAGTTTGTAAAAGCTGAGAATTTTGCACTGTTGAAGTTGGTAATGCTGTCTCAAATTCCCACTTTTTCCCTCAACGTTGAGGAATTCGTAAAAAAGTGGGAAGAAAGTAATAGGACTTCATATGACAAGATAATACAAAGACGTAGAAGACATGTAAATACCTAGTAGCTACTTTCGCACAATGAAAATATTTATCCTCTTATAATTACTATTACTTCCTTACTTTTTTTCCATATCCAGTAAATTACGCTTAATTAGTCATTTCAAGTACTGAACAAAAGTTTCTTTTTCATCGTATGTCTGTTTATTAATGTTTATATTTTGTTCCAAGCACTTCTTTACGAATTTCTCAACGTTGAGGGAAAAAGTGGGAATTTGAGACAGCGTTACCAACTTCTAAAGCGCAAAATTCTCAGCTTTTACAAACGTCCGAATATCTCGGTAAGTACCTGACTTATCGACTTCAAATAAATGTGAGAATGCTTCTTATGACACACCAAATTGTCCTATAATTTTTAAACCGTTATGTACTTATGGGCTTTTTCGAGTTATTGCACCATATCCTAACTCGACTTTTGTCTTTTCTGTTATGTCAACACTGTTTAACGGACCCACCTAAACTTGGTGTCAATTTAAACCATTCTGGCCAATGTTTAAATTATTGTGCAAAACTAGTGTGTACCTCACTCCCTGTGTGTGCAAAAGGTGTTTAAATGTTACACATATTTAACGTTATTTCTCGAGAAGTTTGCAACACTGACCTGCGGGTGGCATATCTTTCGTCTTCGTTTTTAGTGTTGAATTCAATTATGGAATACAATTTAGGTCGTTCCATTTAAAAAAAAATCATAACTTTATATTGGGTTGGCAACACTGTTCATCCGGTGATGTCAAATAATACGTCTACCAATGTGCCCCTTTGTATAGTTGCTTCGTGCAAAGTTTCGCTTCTCTCTCTCTTTTGGTTTCTCCGTCATCAAGGTTTGACATTATAAATGACGCACCCGGTATATATATATATATATATATATATATATATATATATATATATATATATATACCCTATCTGGCTAAAAGTACCCGGACACCCAGCGATAAGAAGTCGGAGAGTCCTGAGGCAGATATGAATAGGGTTTTGGTCCTCCTTTCGCATCTATGACAGCCTGTACACGTCTAGGGAGACTTTCCACAAGTTTTTGATATGTGGTAATAGAAATAGACATCCCGGCGTCCATCAGAGCTGAAGTGAGTTCTTGCAGGGAAGATGGTCGTCTTGGCTGGCTACGTAATTTGCATTCCAACTTGTCCCAAAGGGCCTCAATGGGATTGAGATGGGCATAAGTCTCCATGGGACCATGGCTGCATAAGTCTCGATGTGTGACTGAGGCAGTAATTCTGCTGGAAGAGAAATGGGACCTCCGCGAAATATTGTAATAGAGTTGGAAGAGCAACATTGTCCAAAATGTCCAGATACTTCTTAAAGTCCATGTTTCCCAGAACACGAACTAAGGGACCCAGTCCAATCCATGAAAAACAACCCCACATCATGACGGCGTCGCCAACAAACTACACAATCGGTACAATGCAGTCATTGCAGAAGCGCTCGCCAGGCATCTGCCACACACAGACCCGTCCATCGGACGGCCAGATTGTATACCGGGATTTGTCACTCTACATAACACGTTTCCACATGTTCAACGTCCAATGTCACCACCATTGCAATCCAAGCTTCGTATTTTGAGGCCTGATGTTCGGCTTGTGTGCGGCTGCATGACCATAGAATCCCAGTTCTTTCTTTTTTTTTTTTTTTTTTTTTAAACTAGCGACGAGCAGTCCTGCTGCTAGCACTAACACCCGATGCACTTTGAAACTCCTGTGTGACTTCTACCAATGAAGACTTGCGATTTTGTTTCACTACAGGTTTGAGCATTCTTTGGTTGCGTTTAGTAAGTATTTTCGGCCTGCCACATTGTTTGCCCTTCGTTTCATTGCCTCGAGATTCCCAATTCACAATTACATCCCCCAGAGTGGAGTTCAACCTCTCTAACATGTTCGCAATTTGACGAACATATTTCTCATTACGGTACCATCTCACTATCACGCCACGATCAGTCACTGAGTTTGGTAGAATTACTCATTGTAGTACGATCACATCACTGTGATCTCCCACAATACTCCCGATATTTTTCTCGCTTTTAGTCACACGCCGGAGGCGCGTCCGGATACTTTTGGCCAGATAGGATATGCATATATATGAAAGTTACCATGTTTGTGACTTCGTAACTCTTGAACAACCTGACCGATCTAGATCAACTTTTCAACGTAGATGAGGTTCGTGCCTTGAATGATTCTTATCCATTCACTCTTTGTGTAACGTAAGCATGAAAGAGGTGGGGCTTGGAAATGTATAAAATAATATCGAAAATGACTGATATTAGTGTAGAATGCATACATTTTGGTGTCTCTGAAATGAACACTGACACTTCCGATGCCGTTCAAATCCAAATTTATCCCTGTAACTTGGGGGAGAGGATATAGATAAATAAATGTATAGATACAAATTGAAGTGACTACGTTTAAGACTTAATAAATGTAGAGCCACACGGCCGATCTCGATCAAATTTTCGACATAAATATGGTTCGAGCCTCGGATGTTTGCAATCATTTCACTTTGATTGTACAACTTAAGGGAAAGGTGGAGAGGAAGAGATACAGAAAAATGATTCAAAATGACCGATATTATTGTCAATTCTAAAGTTTTCCGGGTCGCTTAGATGAACAGTTACCCTTTGATGCCGTTTAATTCCAAATTCTACCCTATTAGTACTCCTAAGGGGGCATGGTAACATCTAAAACTAATTGGAGATGACTGGCATTAGTGTTGAATGCATAGTTTTTGGGGTCTCTAAGTTGATTGGTGATAGTTTTGTAATCTTTATGTCCAAAATAAAACGTGTTTTCTTTTTGCGAAGAACGGATATTCTGCTAGGCTTAGATAAAATAACGCCCTTTCTTTGTGTAAAAAAAATAGGATTATTTTAGCGTTATATTTAACGAAGTATAATACGAATATATTAAAAAATGTTCCGATTTACAAATTTTGGTTGAATTGATATATGGAACGCATTGGAAATGGCGAACGAAAATTATTGTTATTTGTAGCAATAGAAGGAGTAGAACGTTATGAAATATTTCACAATTGCTAGGAAACAATAATATTTGTGTGTGCCTTATGTATTATTCAATTGTTTGTTAAACGAGCTACGTTCCCAGGCAGTTCGGATTAAGGTTGATACGGCAGATGCATTTTCTAGACATGTTAGTATTTCACCTTTCTATAGAGCGTGCACTGAAGAGTGTCGTCTCGACCCTATGTGTTGGAGTGAATGGAAATGGAATGTTGTTTCACGTTATTATACATCGGAGATATCAATATTGCTAATGAAAAAATCTTAATTCACTCAACAGGAATCAAACTCACGATCCCCCGCTTTTGAAACCCACGTTTAAGTCACTACTCTAAGACACCACTCTCAAGACAGGGCAAAAAAAAAAAAAAAAAAAAAAACTCGGTGTGAGATGTATTTAGCAAATAGCACACTTCTATGTTTCCAATATTTTAATTACGATAAAACACTCGGATTTCGGTAATGATAAAATACTAAAATATTCTGTAGAAACAATAATCCAGAGAATTCAAACTTAAATTGGAAAACAGATATATAAACACGCAAGGACATGAAGGAGAAAATGATTCTAAGAAGGATTCGAACCGACATCTTGAGTGGAATCTGGTGTTTCAGACCGCTTTAAGAAGAAGAAAAAAAGATTTACCGATCGTTTCTCAATAGCTTAATTTCCCTGTGTATTGCCAGTATTATTTACTCTTACCGATTTTATTGACTTCCTTTAAGAGAGGAATACGAACACATAAGCATCAAATTCAACTAAAATTCCAAAAGCTGTCCCATCGGGAATCTAACACGAGGCCACGTACACCAGAGGCACACGGGTGGCCAACAGACCAGCTGGGAGAGCAACCAATGGACTGTTTCTGAATGGCAAACAACCGAGCATACATTTTATTACTACGAGCATAATAAAATGTATGCAGTAGGATGATGAGAAACGCATGCTCCAATAGAAATGATATCAAATAGAAAATATATAATTGTTAATATTCAATTTCTTCTGGAAGTGTTTCAGATGTTCCACCGTGACAACAATTGGATTCATCGAAAAAAAAAAAAACTTCCTATTTTCTTGAGAAGAAAAAAAAAAACTACGGTCTACCTCAATACAAAGGTTAGATTTTTATTTTAACTCTGCTTAAGCATTCAGACCCATGTCGTCATTTGCGGGGTTAAATTGCCCCCTGAGTTTAAGAAACATGCTTTTTAAATAGATTTTATACTGATATACTAACGAAAATGTAACTCTTGTGCCAGTGAACAATATTGTTCCTCCTCTTGCTCCATTTCGAAATCTGAAATGCCGGTGATGATTCAGCCCTTGTGTTTTTATCTATGGCAACATTAAGAGCTTTAGTGTTGTCCACTTCGGTAACAAATGAATTATGTTTCGACTGCGGTTTTCAAATTCTTATAATTGTATGGTCTAAAATTTCTTATCAACCATTCAAGGTATATCAAACTTGGAAAAATATAATCTGCCCGTTAACTTCTGCTATTCCATCAGGACGCAAACGGCATTGGCTTTGTTTATATTGTAAAACTTTCGTTACTTCTGATAGTTTATCGGCTTTAGGTTTCACTGTCTCGATTCATGCATATTCCATTTTTGTAGAAAGACTATAGAAAAAAAGAGATGCGTAGCAGTGCATTTCAATATTTGTAACAATCTTTGTGGGCTTGAAAATAGCCAAATAGCAATACACAAGTCACTAAACTCATATTATCAATGGACTAAACTTCATTCTTGTCACCAAATGTGTTTAAATCTTATTAAATCCTTACACATAAACCTATTTTTTTTTAAATAATCTCTAGGGAAGTTATGAATATATATATATCAGATAGCATAATGTATATTTTTTGCCTGGATCGCCACGCCTCTTATAGGTAGTCCTGATATTATATGTAGACTCAATGCTGGCTACGCATTCAAACACGCACAATCTATACGTAATACCAATTTTGAAACGCATTTGGTATGTTTCTAAGCACGAAAATGATCATCTTGAGTGTTTGATCTCCACTTTACTAGATTTAACTGTAACGTTAACAGCCGATAGCACAGTAATCCAGTAACGTGCCTGAGACAATTTGTGTGTATTATGTTTATAACTCCGCTTAACGGATTTAATTGTTACAATATAGCCATCTGTCAACGCTTGTGAGTAGATTTTCTGTAAATTCTCACGATTATGATATAAGATAAATCAGCAAGAATAATGCCAATAGAATGACACAGTGACAAACAACACGTGTTCTAACACAACACTTAAAATAACACAAACTTACAAAACAAACTTGCTTTAAGGTACGCATACAGTATGCATTCACTTAAAAGAAAATAAATAGTATCATGTTTGGGACCCCTGCTACCTTTTTTAACTAAAATTATTAAGGAAACTATAGAAAATGTCATTGTTGTATTGCATGTGTGTTACTTGTAGACACATAAATAAAAAAGTGGTATGGACTCTTATGTATCATTTTAGCATGATACATAAAATAGGGGGTTATTGCAATTGAAACTTAAAATCAATTTTCACAAGAAACTTTAGTCGTACTATATTATAAAAAAATACATTATAGATTAAATGTCCTGAACATGTTCGTTTCTCGCTTATGTTCTATTATTTGTTTTTTGTTTTGTTAAACATAGTCAACGTCTATAGAACTGAAACTTGTTGTAAATATCCTAAGGGAAAGAGAAGGCATTGCTTTTTCTCTCATTCAATCGAGCTTGCAGTGGCATTGTCTGTAGCTTTTATCGTAGCTTGGTGGGATTGGAGGAAAAGGAAGGCTGACTTCTCTGGGTGGCAGGAATGCGTGTCATGTGGAGGTGACAGCCATGACATCCAAAATTCTTCCCCATTTTTCCCTATTTCTCCCCCTTTCTCTCGACACTTTCTACCTACTTTCTCCCAACTTCAAACCTTTTTTTCTTTCTTTCATTCTCTGTTAGTTTTCATTTCTTTTTCTCCCTACTATCTAGGGACTTTGATGGTCTCCAATATCATCTCCTGAAGCAGAAAATTGAAGCTTTACTTCAATCGTTTTTTTTTTCCTTCGCAGAGAAACAACAGCATACTCATCGAAAACATTTTTTTATTACTTTTTTCTTCTCATTTTTACTTTTCGCCTCTAGCTTCAAAACAGAGATTTCTTTGTTATTTCTTTCCACAGACTGTATAATATTATGCGCAATGCAAAAGAAAGGAAGAGAAAACATATTAGCATTTTTGCTCATATTCATTTACTGTTCCTTCATTTTCATAATTGGAAAGGGAACACTGTTTTATCTGTGGTGAGGAAAATAAAGAAAATTCAACTTCAATAAAAAAGCAACAACTTCAAAGCATTAAGAAGCAACACAAAAAGAGGGAAATGTTGCAAACACATACACAAGAAATTTAATTATCATCTAGTCTAATTTATCCAAAAATTGATGTTTAAACAACACTGTAGGTATTATATTTTTCGAAGTTATGATTTCTAGTTTTTTCTATAGTAAAAGAAAAAAAACACTTGTAAAATTTTCGAGTTCTGCATTAAAATGAACAAGAAATTCATTTCAATTTTATAGTTATACAACCTTAGTTACAACACACATTTACCGAACTAGAGCTAATTGGAAATATTTTGCATGGAATCTAGCGCTAATCTTAAAATAAAACAGAATCATTTTTGAACTATACATCAATAAGGGTCATGGTGGCAAGAATGTGCATTATCAAATGGTTGATACGTGATCAAAGTATCGGATTCAAAATCAATATGCTGCTTTCGAATATTACAAAACGGTATGATAGTGTTTTATTTATAAATTAGCATATCAAACATAATTATCGGGAAATTAATACATTGACAACTCACGTATTCATTATGTTATAATGATAACTTTTTGTGTAATGTTATAAACTCTAAAGTTTGCAATTTTGTTGTCTCTGATCGCCTAATTTGAAGCTTATATGTCTTAAATGAAGTTAAATTCTAAGCAATCAGTCGAATTAGTAATAACTTTATTTTCCGTAAGTGTTCTTAATGTGCAGTGTCAATGAATATAACTTATAAATAAAAGTAAGCATATCGATATTCGTCTCTACAAACGAAAGTGAACGTTTGTCAGTGAACACATGTTCCAGATCATTATAATACTTTGCAAATAATACCAAATAATGAACAGTCCTACTCACCAATGACAAACGCAGCTTTCCGTTATATGAATCAAGTGTCTGAATGATTTTGTTCACAGAACAAAGACGATAACAGACAACCCCAAGTGCTCCTTTTGAATAGACGCAGGAAAGGATATAATTTCGATCCATACTGATCTATTAAAACCGGAAGTGATAAAATTTATTAGGATTTCGAGTTTCAACATTGACCATCATAGCGCGAAAACTGCAATAGATAGCGACAGGTGGATGTTTGCAATTAATTTAGAGTTAGTAGAATATGATCTGTCTTTTCTATTAGCTCTTTCGTTCAAACCAAAAATGTCAGCAATCAACAATTTATTAAAAAAAAGGCTGTCCATATAACATAGAACAAATGTTGTAGTGCATAGTGACAAATGGTTTATTGGAACCGATTCATTGAATAATCATAAGACATGGAAACAAATTGGTTTTGATATGGATTCAGCGTCAGATTAGCAAGTTCTATCTCTCTATCCCTCTGTTGCAGCCGGAAATTATAGATCAGTTTCAATATTGATTTCGCACAGCTTTATTCACGCCGTAGTCTCCCAAACCTGAAACAAAACTGACTTGTGTATTTTCCTCATATGCCGTACATATGGGACGTAACTTAATTAATGTAACAAGCGCCGGGAGGTGATTCGTGACACCGAGATAAGCGAAACTATTCTATAAACTTACCTCATATTTCGCATATTAGCAGAGTAAGCGAAAGCTGAAAGCGTGGAAGCAATAAGTTCGAAGCTGTAGATATCGACGTGCAGAAATAAAACACAAACGTAGTTCGTCAAGTACATCACAAGATATATTCAAAGTGTCTTCAATGGAGATCAATACGCGCAAGACAACGCTGCATCATAGACTGATGAACCTGTTAGAAGATACCTGTATCATGGCGAACAACTGCGTAGGCGTTACAGTTTAGGTATTCCAAGTAGTTGCCATCGTTGACAGGAGTAGCGTACACAATTCTTCTAATGTGTCTCCACAGTAAAAATCCAGTAGACGCGGGTCCGGAGAGCAGAACGGCCAATGTACTGGACCTCCAGGCCGATCCGACTTCTTGTGAAGCTTTCCAACTACAGGAGGACATTCACGCTGAAGTGCGCGGGAACCACATCATGCATATACCACATGTCGCGGCGAATCGCTTGTGGCATATCTTCCAGTAATTTAGGCAGTTTATCCTGCAGAAAGGTGAAACACTGTGTTCCATGTAGTTTTCGAGATAGCAAGTATGCGCCGACTAGTTGTTCATGATTAATACCACACCATATTGAGTCCAAATTGGTATTCACAATGAGCTACAACTGTACCATAATGATGTGCATCTGACCACGTGTGTGTGTGTCATGTATGCTATTGATACCATCATTTGCACACAAGGTCTCGTCAGTAAGCAGCATTGATGCCTGAAACAACATGACGGTAGAGGTATGTTGAATGAACCATTGCCAGAATGTTCAAAGTGGTTGTAGATCCGTTTCTGTTAATTTGTGTACCCTTTGCTGGTGGTATGGATACAAGGCATATTCGTGGAACTCACACAACGCAATTGTTCGACTAACGTGCATTTCATGCCTAAGTTCCACTGTACTCGTAACTGGCTCATTGTCCACAGTTTCTAACACAGTATGTCAATAGCAGGGTTCGTACACGACGGGTCGATCAGCATCCACATGGGCATGTAGTACTGTCCTTTTTCCACACACGCGTCGATAAATTGTTTGAAACATTTTGTATGGTGGTTGACGTCTGTTACGAAAACGCTCCTCATAGAGTAGTGATGCTTCAGGCCCATTGCATTCTGCACGACCGTACATGCATAACAAGCCGGAATGTTCGCGGTTTGAACAACGCACCATATTTTAATCAAGCACTGCCACTTGTTCTGTTGAACATTCGCAGCAAAATGACAGCAGTCCTGTACTGTAGAGTCTTGAAAATAAGCGTTGTCTCTGTGAGTAAACCGATAAATTGTACACTGAACGCCAACACCATTTCTACACTTTTGAAGATCACCATCTCTAAGAATATTGGTTTTCGATACCCCACTTCGAAGTTCCTGTTCCCACGCTTTCGGCCCTCACTAACTCTGCCAAAATGCCCAATATGTTATATGTTCAGATGACTTTTCTTTTGCTTAATTTGATGTGAGGAATTAGCTCCCGACGTTTGTTATGTTAATTAAGTTACACTCAGTATATATTTCATAATTGGATAACACAAAAGCGGTAGGTACACAAAACACGATCATTGCGGCACAAAACTTTAACGCTGAAACAGTGGTGCCCACTTCCCCTTAAGTTCATGACGCACCCCCCAATTTTCTATCCGTACGTGTTCTTCCATGAAAAAAATCTTCTTTTCCATTAATTTTTACACCTCTCAAACATATTTATATAGATTTTTACCCCTCAAATATTTCAATGAAGCAGTTTGCGTTATAGTTCTCTTTGTGGGCACCCCTGGCTAAACATCTTTCAATTTCGAAACAAGGCAGGAGGAGATCTGGAACTCTGTATGTGGTAGTGGGATATCTCAAGAAGTGTAAGACCACAATGTTTGGGTTTTGCAGCAGGAAACGGTACAAAACCAGCACCGAATTTTGGCATAAGAATATATTTTAAATTTTTAAAGTGCGGGAGCTGGAGACATGACCCCCCTTAGTGTTGCTATGAGACGAAAAGAGAAGAGAAATTAGGTATTCCTGTCCCGTCCCTTCTCATAAACTTTTGAGGAATTACCGTCTAGTTTCGATTGTCGAAGAATTATTGCTCTTTTCGTCTGTATTCTCGGAAAGCTTTACGCGTCTCTTTTAAGTATTTTTTCTGGTGTTTTGTAAATTAATGAAGAACTTATGATATAATTTTCTTCTTAACTTCATCTACAATTTACCAACATCTTTCCGCGCCGCGAGAGATTCACGGAAGGTGTGATACAACATTTAAAACATGTTTATATTATTGAAGTAAATTGTGTAATGAATTTTGTGTATTTAAAAGTGGATAAATGTTTTTCGTGTCATTCCTACAACCGCTTCATTAATTTATAGATCCTTAGTATAAATCATATAACACTAAAACAGTGCTTGAAATCAAATACTTAGCTGAACAAGTATTGTCCAATAGCCTTGAGAAAATTCTAATCTACTCTCGAAAAAGAGACGAGATCTATCATATTGATTGGAATTTAAAAAAAAAATGTTATATATATTATCATGTCGTATTCTAGAGGAGAATCGAGAACTGAGGAGAAATTTGTCGTCTCGTAGCCAACACTAGCTCCTTATATTTGATAGTGGGGTAATCGAAAATAGGAAGAATACACAACTCGGGGTTTCCGTCACTAAACTGCACAACATCCGTTATATATATATATATATATATATATATATATATATATATATATATATATATATATATATATATAACACATTGACATTATCAAGTGGAGGCTAGAGATATGTTTGCAAGACAATTTATTCGTCACTTTTTTTAAATGTGATTTCTTTGTACCGTACGTAATGTGGAAAACTTTTTTTTACACAGATGAAAGAGAGAGAGAGAGAGAGAGAGAGAGAAACTGTCTTGCATTTACAAAACTTAAAAGCATTCATAAATATAACTCAGTTAAAGCAGAACACATAATACAATTACTTCAAAATTACTAGTTGCATCAACTGAAGTATATGTCGTATACGTATAACATAGACTTTGGAAAATAACGTGCGTAGCCTGTAGCTAATATTTCATATTGCTTCATCCTCCTTCCAGACTCTGAAAAAAGCAAAGCATTGCAAACTGAAACCAATACATCAGTTGACAGCAAGTGTGAAGTGGAGTAGGTTTTCGTATTGCGCTTACTTGTGACAATAAGTAACAAATTTTTAACTGAAAATCCAATCGGAAAACAACAGTTAGAAAGACCTGGGCCATATAAGAGAACAATGTTAAGACGGATCTCGCAAAAGTTGGAATACAAAATAGAAACTGGATCCAGTTTGATAAGGACAGAAGTCAATGGAGAGCTTTGGTAGATGCGGCATTGAACCTCCTTCCATAGACCATAGAGTTAGTTACTTGTAGCATCTGCCGTAATTGACTTGGCATTGTTCAGTGACATAGCTAGCCTTCATAATAGCGAAAGCAACCCCGCAATGAGGGATTTATTCTATTATTCCAACAATATTACTGATTTTTAACGTAGTACCATTTCAAGGAGGAACATACATGTAATTTAAGAATCAGAGCGCTAAACCACTTATTATATATACACATATTATTGTTTGCTTACCTCAAATTTGTTTTTTTTTTCAATACATATTATTCACTAACATGATAAACAAATT
This sequence comes from Thermobia domestica, assembly GCF_964235325.1. NCBI lineage: Eukaryota > Metazoa > Arthropoda > Insecta > Zygentoma > Lepismatidae > Thermobia > Thermobia domestica. The sequence goes on along the minus strand of NC_137459.1, from coordinate 139,094,533 downwards.
CATCTTCAATACTGTGAAATGAACTTTCATTATCACTTTCTTTATTAACATAACATGATATTATTTTTTGCAAGCTTTTTGACACTTCTTGTACCAACTTACGACATGTTGCTCCAATACGTAACGTACACTGTTCATACTGAAATGTTTAATACCATAATAATGGGGAAACACTTTTGCTGTTATCTCTTAACAATTCTTGAAGCTTCATACCGGCAGTTAAAAATGTTGCAGAAGGAGAATACTCTTTATTCATTTTCGGCCAAAATGGGGCATAGCCCCGTCTTCCCCTAGCCCTTCAATTTTTCATTAATAATGTCACCATAGAAGGTATTAGTTAATAAGTTCAATCGATAGAAACTGTTGCATTTGTGAAACATTATCAAACACAAATAATAATACATGTAATCGAAATCTGAAACGACTTCAATTTATAAATTTGTATTTAAACATTAAAGAAACACAAACAAACGAAGACACACTCACACACACACAAACACACACACACACACACACACACACACACATATATATATATATATATATATATATATATATATATATATATATATATATATATATATATATATATATATATTAAATATATATAGCGTTAGTGAAACTTTGAGAGTTTGCCTTAAACAAGAATAACATTTCAATCAAAACATTTTCGTGTAAAATGAAATATTACATGCTGTTAAGGGTCTTTATTCAGTCTATATGCGGCTTCCTTTCTACAATATATTTTGAACTTTTTTTCTGTTCCTTTTCTCTTTTTTTTTCTTAAAAGTTAAGAGAAAAGTTGCTTCAAATCATTTCCAAAACTCCGTCATTTCCTTTGCTCTCTTCCACTTTATCTGTCACTATCAGGATTGAACAACCAAGAAAGGCCTCCGTTGACAGAGACGGACGACAAACATCCACAATGACGGCAGGAAGAATGTGATAAGACGCACCGTGGCTCAATACCAGATTCTTCTCTTCCACTCACTTAACACCAAAGAAATCCATATTAAGAAAGATAGAAGAGTGGGGAGACAACTTCAAACCATAAAGCAGCTAAAAGCTGATGCCTAAAGCATTTTGTTAGACAAGAAATCAGTTTTCTTAAAAAAAAAAGAAAGACAAAAACAACAATTGTTCCAAGACAGATTCTAAATAAACACAGAAAACATATTTATTGTCGGTAGCAATATGGGGAAGTGCGAAAGAACTGAAATAAATTCTATAGATATATTTGAAAAGGAATACTGTTATATGTCCCATTTCATAAACTAGCATGCGTTTTATAAATAAATCATCAAATATTATGAACAAGAAATACTACAATAATAAAATAGTAATAAAATAGTAGAAAAAGAACAAAGGATGCTACTTATCCCCGCTACAGCTCTGAACACGGGAAGAAACGGTTTACGAGAAAGGTATAAATGCATAAATACGAATGAATTTGTTTCAGTATCAGTATTTTTGAAAAGAACGAAACACGTGCTCATTTGTTTAGAATAAGGAGTTTAAATCCCAATTTCATATCCCTAACCTCAGAGATTTGTGATCTACTCTGTTATTTGCAAGAAAAAAAAAATAATCCTTCCCACTTTACAGTACGCATCTCAATTAAAATAAAATGATAACAATTTAGCTCGATCCAAGTTCAACAATTTCTTTCAGACGATTTTGGCGTTTTGTCATGAAATAGCGGTATACAACGTCGTTTTTAACTCGTACGTACACATTCATTCATATATATACACAAACAATTCCTACACTGGCATCAGTTGAACTGTTCCGGTTAAACAACAGCTCTTTAGCATACTTTTGAGGAACATCAGAATCATCTGAACTAAATTATATGTTTAAACTGATATACACTTAGCAACAAACCTTACATTTTACGGATAGGAAATTTTTCTCAGCAGTGGTGTACACTGAATGTCATCAAAGGTGGGATTCAAGTTTCTATCTTTATGTCAAGTATTGGTATACATATGTTAATGCGGTAAATGTATATTCTTGCATAATATATTGCAGAGAGAGAGAGAGAGAGAGAGAGAGAGAGAGTGAGGGAGAGAGCTAAAACCAGAAACCCCTTCCCTTGCGTATAGTGGGTGGGGTATTGTGTAATTCCTTGTCCATTTTTTGTTGAAATTGAACTAACACTTGATTTGCATTCTATCGGTGATGCTTTGAAATTTTGACACGGTTGCCATTTTTTTGTTCATCCGAATCTAACATGGCAGCTATCAAAGATGGCCCCCTTTGCGAATGTACAGCGCTGTTTTTAAAAGCCTATATCTCCCAAACTAATTGACCAATCTGCATGCAATAAACACCAGATTACGTAGAAGGTAATAACTTTTTGAAAAGTGACAATAATTATTACTTATCGATGCAATTAATGACGAGAGAAATAATTTTATTTCAAATTTTGAACATTTTATTATGTGTTTTCCTTTATTTCTTATAATAAAAAGTAAACGGCAAATAATTGAGAACAGCGTTGTGTACATTTTAAAATAGTAGTAAATTGTCTTTAAATTGTCGTGTATATCATTCAGTTTGGTTAATAAATAAAGAAATTATAACAAATTAATATTTCCTTTCTTTGCTTGATTTTCCCACATGAATACAGGAGGCTAAGAAAAATACCATAACCAAAGAGTCATTTTCCTGAAATCTTTCCAGTTGGGTGTGTTGATTTTATGATACGATGAAAGAGGAATTGAAGTGGTCCCAGTCTGACAGGTTGACCGAATACAATATGGCGGCCATACAAATGGCTGCCATAGCGAAAACATTGTTCTCTTTTACACCCGGTAAGCACCTATTATATTGATATGTGGGTGATATTTTGGATGAACGAAAATTGGTACTCTACTTATTGCTTTTACCTCTGACAACCGAATTCAGAGCGTGCAAGCACATGTAAATAAATTATCCTGTATTCCTACGTCCTGCTCATGTTTTCTTTTGGTATTAATTCAATCATGTTAAATATTGTAAAACACAATTTTATTTGCTTTAACATACTTCATAATAATAATTCATCATCTTTAATAAAACTTAAGAAGAACACTTAATGGGCGGTGAAAATAGTTTGCTCACGCAACGTGAGCATTAAAAAAAATTATTGAACTTTGTGAACGCAAAAATACATATTTAAATTGTATATTATAATTATAGTTTGCGAAGATAACGCAGAAATAGAAAGTTTTTTTTTTTTTTTGACAGCGTTATACATTAGCCGTTATGCGCAATATGCTAACATGCATAATCAGGAATAAGCACCATTTGTTGTTTCCAAAAAAAAAAAAGTTTGCGCACGTAGGATATATCTCTGTTGATATATACATCAATATGTTTATTTAAAAAACACCGACCATTTACTTGATTCACAACGCTGTCTAATTATAAAGAAAATATTTTAAAACGCAAAATAAATGAATGTGGAGACTTAAATGTAGAGTAGCGAATGTTTGTGACCGTAGTGTTTATCAAAGACTCTCTGGATTTTTTTTCCTTCAAACAATGTGAAACTGTTTCAAAGTTACACTGATTATTCTTCAGAATTACTTCCTTCACAGCCTGATACATAATCTGCTGAATTTTCACACTCATCTTCACACTGACACAATTCCGTGCAAAATATTTTGCTTTTCTTGCACAGCCATTGCATCCAGTTTTACAGACACAGTGAGCATTCAACAAAATTCCGTCCGGGGCAGGTGGCTGCAAACGCAGAATAGGCTGGAAACGATGTTGTTCTTCTGTCCATCCGTAATGTTTTGGGGGTGGAACTTCGGGATGGGGAAGGTGACTGTTTTTCCACACAAGGCACACGTAATGGTCTCTCCAAATGTGATGTTTTAAACGTGCGCATCTTGGTGGAAGTCGTTCTCCTTTGTCGTGAGAAGAGTTGCCATCTCAACTCTGGGAGGTCGCTACTGGAGTCAGTGCCTGTTGAGTACATACCACAAATAAATTGCTCTAAATTACTGCATGCTTCCTCGGTTGGTAGGTCCACAGTCTGTCCTAAAGAGGCAAAGGACTCTAATATTTTTTGTCTCTGTTTAATAGATATTAAATGCTGTTTTTTTCGATTTTTCCAGCAAATTTTCCAGAACCATCTGTGCCAGTGAATGCACGGAAACCAAATAGTCCTCTACACAAATCAGTTCCGAAACCTGAATAGAGATCCCACAGCTGAATTACGCATCTTCCCTGGATATCAAAGACAAAGGTAACTTGCTGGCCAATGTCTTCAAACTAATGTAACAGAAGCAATACTAGGTCTGTATCTGGTAAATATATTGTCAAGTGAGTGTCAGGGTATTTTCTTCGAGCATGAATTGAATGGAGAATAATGAGTGTATCCGTTTTTTCATGACTGTGGTTTTTCAACTCATCTTCCAGCAAACCTGATGCTGCTTCTCCCCAATTCTCCCACACAATGATGACCTGCTTCTGTGAAGACCTATTTCGGAAGTAATCGATATCTTTCGCCAAGAATGTTAAATGTCCTTTTCTGCTGGAATGTGAAAAAAAAGCTCATGGATACGTTACTGATGTTTGTGGAAGCATCCACACGGAAATCGAGTGATGTACCTCCACTTCGCTTAGCTCGATTTTTTTTTTCAATGGATTTTCGATGTACTTAAAGAATTAATGCGAATTTCGTCTGTTCATCGTGAGAACCACTCTATTATCACAGATAATATCACCATTTAATCACAGATATTGTGATAATTTATATTGGTAATTATCTTGATGATTAAGGTTATACAGTACCTATTTATCCATATCTATCACTTACTCGTGCTCACCTCGGTCATATAGTATTTACTTACTATGTGAATACTAATACTCACTCAACCTGACGTGGGAGAATGGGGTTATAGTTATTTATGAGAAACAATGACTACTCAGTAATCTACCTTTTGCTATCTCATTTTATTATGTGAGCTTATCTATACAAGATGTGGGTGTGACTCTTACAGGGCTATTCTAGACCCGATAATGATGACGGATTAATATGTGAGTCACCCACTTGTGAATAGATTATTAGCATTATCTCAATGTTCTAAATAACAGACGTGATCATCCATCAGTAATACATGGATTGACAAACAAATCAAGAGTGCATAGCATTACAATAGAATACCGCTATTACTATTATGATTGTTACTGTTATTGTACTACTACTCGGGTTTATCATAACCTACGGTTGCGAGGACTGTGAGAATTGCATTGCCTGACCATACTAATGTGCAAAATTAAGAAAAAAACATAAAATACACAACTTACATGTTCTGGTCCATCAATACTGTTGACTTAACCAAGAATCGTTAAGACGAGACTTTCGCGTATACTCGAGACGAGACTAAACCGCGTTTTTAGATGCGAGTCAAGACCGACCGAGACTCGATCTAAGACTGAACAAGGCTGAACGTGACTGAACGAGCCTGCATCCAAAACTGAACACCCTGGTTTAGAAACCAGGAGTTCTTATATTTGCCTCATTTGTTATTTTTCTTTCTCATGTCCTTCCGGACCAGTACATTCTAGACTATGAAATAATAGTTTTGTGACGTATGCATAGAAAACACATCTTTTACACTTTCACTGAAGAAATTGTTTTTGTCGTATGGGTATTATTCAGTTTCCTGGTGTCCTTCTTCCTGTTTTTAACCAAACCAATAATAACTTATTTTTCACAGTTTGGTATTTTTCCGGGTGACATTCACTTTTAATAATACAATGTATAATCTTCGAAATTATAAAAATTTCGATCAATCTCGATGTTCTCGTGATATTCCCCCACTTAAAAAAATAATACTGAGCAATCCTGTAATGGATGCCCAAAGTTGTGAATTTCGATCATAGTTCGATGGTCACCCTGTATAAGGAGTTCAGCAAGGCACTGGAAAACACTATGTGTCGTGAAACTCTGGAAGCACACTTCCTATATCCTGGATGCCACGTCAGTTTCATGCCTAGAATTCTTGGTGTTGTGACATAGTGAAGAAGAATAACATTAACTAGCCATTGCTACCAAGGGTGGCTAATGGGGCATAAGGTTGTAATAGCGGTGTAAATACAGCGTTAACACCTTTAGTACAGTGACTAATACATCGAAAGAGTATGTCCAAGAAGGACGAACAACCTATAATTAAATGTATCGATGGGATCCAGAAGAGTAAAGCGTTAAAATTTGCATATCTATTTACCGTTAAACATAGTAGAAAAAAGGATTGTCTGACTCGTATGGCAGGCAATGGATTATCACACCCGTTAATCATTATATTCATGTTACAGATATGAACAATATAAACACAATATATATGTATATATATATATATATATATATATATATATATATATATATATATATATATATACATATATAACATAAAATAAATCAACTAAATAAAGTAAATACATAGATACATAGATATCAGGGGAATGTTGTATATTGCACTGGTTTTTCCTTTATGCACAAACCTTAGCCTTTGGAAATTAATGTGCATCCAAGATGCACCTGTAATTCCCTTTCAGTACAATCTGCCATGAATGTAAACGTTAATGTAGGCAGAAAGGGTTAAAGGAAGGGTAATAAAAGGTTAAGAGGCATAAGAGAATGTGATCAGGAAAAGGGAGATAGCATACGTTTTTTTTTTGTTTTTTTTTAAGGATAAGACGAATAGAAGATACCACCACCAACTAATATTAGGGAATATTTACAATGGTGTTTGTGAGAAATATCTCGGGCTAAGCAATGAATCCACAGGAGGAGATGCAGGTCTGGATGGAGTGGTACAGGAATCAGGCGCAGGATCGTGTGGTGAAGGTGTTGATGCACGGCGTCCTTCCAAACGTGTTAACAGAAGGGGGTCTTCCCCATTGTTGTGAGTGGAAGAAGCACTTAGGCGAGGATGCGTGAACTGTGATGTAATATTCGAGTTATAGAATCTGGAACGTGGTTTGGGTCTGTCATATCGACACCAACAGAGGCAAAAGATAATGGATATCACACATCCTACAGTACCCACGGCACTGATAATTGTAACCAGAGTTACCATATCGGAGGGGGTTTGGGCCCTCACGGGATGTACTGCAATAAGGCCGAAAATATAGACGAGCCACCTGAAAGGGAGAAAACGAACTCGTCTTACAGGTAGTCTACAATTGAGCTATTAAAACCAAATGCAAATTCTAGTACTATTTTTTTATTATTATTATATGTCTTGCCTTATGGCATGCAATAATTTACTTCCCAAGTGTTAGCTGTACGAGTTGGGGTCATAACACAGTTAATTTTAGTACAGAAGAATTCGTTGACCTGGTGAAGGTCACGGTGGGAATTCCTTCTTGGCAGGATAGCCACCTGACTGGCGCAGGATTCACTGATGCGTGCGAATGCACTTGCATTGGGAGGCTCCTGACTACGACCGTAAGAGATCAGGAAGGAGGGGGAAACCCTGAGTGAAAGTATTTCCCAAGCTATGCAAATCAAACGGGGTTGTACATTAAGGTAATTAGTCTGTTATGTGTACATTGTGATGAAGATGCTCGAAGCGGGTGGCTTGGTGAGTACTAAGGTACTATTAATTCACACTTCGGTTGGGCGCGACGCGAAAGATATTCTTTTATGTGTTTGTATATGGATTCGTGTGTTGTGTTTGTACACACGAAAATGTGTATCGGGAAAACGTGGGAACAAATGCATTCAGTGGGGTGAGAGGCAAGAAATGTAAGTTTATTGCCACGGGAATGAGCTTACTTATTGCCTTATCTATTTATGAGACATTCTCTTTTTTTTTTTTTTTTGCTTAGAGCGAAAGAAGAAATGGGTGGGTCTGGGAATAGGGCTACATACAACCTATGTTGTATTTTCCTGGGAATATATTATATTTTGTTTTTGTTTTTTTGTGTAAACCCAGAAACTCAGCCTATGCTGAAGTCTATCTAAATCTTTCTCCTTCTTCCGAAAGAAATGCATTTGTTGCCTAAAGGGGTTTTTGAACTACACGGAAATTATGAGTAAGAAACCTAATGGAATATATATCGTTGTTATGCGTAACAGTGTAGTATATATATATATATTTTTTGGGGGGGGTCATGTTAATCAAATGAATGAATGTCCCGTGTAACCGTATAGGATTTTATGCGATTACGTGTTGTTCGCCGAGAAAAGATCCAAAATATTGGTTAGCGAATTTTGTATTTGTTTGTAGTTACTTTCGCATAGGAATTACTCAAATGTTGATCGGAGCGAGGGAAATGTGGGGAGTAGCATATGTGAGTATGAAGTATATTAGATACTGTAACTATTATGGTGACCATTTTGGGGGTCAATGTGGTGGGTATTCCCTCGAGATTCCAGGGGGACCAGAGCCCTTATAGTCTTAGGGGGACCAATGTAATTGGTGCACTCGTACAATTCGGGGGGAACCAAAGCCCTTAGAATTCAAGGGGGCGCATGTCTCCCTTGAATTATCTATTTGTTTTACACAATCAAACCTTTAACAGTGAACAAACTCGTTCTGTAAACAGTTGTTATGTTGGAAAATGCATCATGGGATGGCATTAAGCGGGGTCCAATTGTGAAGTACCGTGATAAACTTACTGAAGCCCGTGGGTATATGCCTAAGTTTTTGCCTACAATTGAGAATAAAAGTAAATAATTCAACGTATGGAAGTCTAAATAAGCTATTCCTTGTATGAATAAATGCATCATATATGTGTACGTAAGATCATTTATCTCTGAAAGGGAAAGAGGAGGGTAACATACGGTAGTCTACGAAGCGTGTAGGATTACTCGTAGAACGAATAGCTGCACAAGCTGCATATACACTGAGACGTGTCCGCATTAGGTATAAGAACCTAAGTAGGCAAGTAACACTCAATAACAGGCTGGTTGATGAAGTAGTGACGAAAATGAAATCAATTACACATGGATTAGAAAACCAATATGGCTGCTACGCGTATGCACGCAGGCGTGTACCAAGCAGTCATTATGTATAAGTGTAGAAATGTGCATGCAATGGCTTGAGATAGTCATGTGCCCCCGTTTTCGTCTACGAATAACCCACATGGGAGGGTCTTGGGGGAACTACGGCACTAGGTAGTGGCGGAGGTAGAGGGGTAGACACGGGTAGGTGGGGTTTGCGGAACCTCAGGATGCTAAGACAGGGTATGATATATGTGAAAACAAGAGACAAAGTCGGGCGTTTGAGCATATATATATATATATTTATATATATATGGTGCATTTATACACGGAATGCTACACGATTACTCTGCTACCAATGAATGTGGTTACAGATATTGTCTGTACTTCGTCTGAAATTCGGGGCTCGGATTTTCATCCGGTATATACAGTTTCAGACGTGATTTTGCTATTGGGACCTGTTGACCGTTTATTAACCCTTTACTGTTCACTATGACTTACAGTTGACCAAAAAATCTCAAACTTGTACAGGATGATATATAGGCACTCTATATCATCTCTACTGATTTTGAAAATTTTCCCGCCAAAACTCTTCGAGTTATGAATTGTTACCATATGGTTACATTGTACAATATGCCTGTATTAATAGTTGTAACCATATGGTAACATTGGTCAATATGGTGTGCTTGTTATGTAAAAACCATTTCTACTAGAGCAGTTCGATAGTAAATTGATATAAGAGTCCAGTTGCAAAATAATGAATATATTTTAAACCGTGTTTAATTACAAACAATACTTTTGTGTTACAGATCCTAAATAGTCATGTTATCAAATATCTGGGGCATATAATTACAACTTACAGCCACTTGTCAAGAAATGATGGTGACTTTTTTGCGTGCAAGTTAGTATAAAAATGACAGTGTATTTATTTGGACTAAATAAATTACAAATAATGGTTATGGTATTGGATGTTTTCTTGCACTGTAATGTAGTGCTTATGGACATATTTCTTTACCATATAATAAAATTTTTAGAGCAGTATAGTAAGTTTCTACGAATGGAATACCAGAAAGCAGTTTTTGTTTTTATTTCAGTAAAAGACAACCTTGCATCACATTTCATGCACATAATTCGACTAGTACCATATTTCTTAACCGGCACCTTCCTTTAGACGTATGGATAGGCCAGTGGGGTATATTATCTGTTGTAGTATCATCACTCGGGCGAAGTTTTCAGTGGTTGACCTGTCTTTCCTTTCGGTTCTATTGTCGATTCTACAGAGGACCATCCTCTCTTTGGTTTCCCACACGTAGCAAGTGCGTAGGTAATATCAGAACGATATACCTTCAACCGTATATGTAATTCTCTAACCATTTTACGGTCTCTCCTGCATATCAATCAGCTGTTTACTACAGCCAAGTCTAGGATGTAGCCGAAGATTTTGAGGTACCAATGTTTGGCTTTCATTGTACGATAAATTATAGTTTGCATATTTGATTTATCCACTGCCCCTATATGTTTGTTTTATCGTTTGATAATGGCTAGGCACTAAACATGCATTTTTTCTTTGAAACTTCAGAGTCAGCATCAGAATCGGTTATGTCATCCGGTAGAGATGTAAGACCTTTCGGAATGCTATTATTCTGAAAAAAGAAACAAAGGTAAAATTATTCTAAATCAGATATTTTTCGATGTTTTTTTTATGAAGTAAAACCTTCAAACATGAAATAGATTTTGGTGAATATCTGGATTCAAAGAACGTGATTTAAAATTGTATTATGTTACATAGAACTTAATGAAAATACCAGTAGCAAGTTATAGATATTACGCCAAAGGACAACAATAGTGAAAATGTAGGAAACAAAAAGGGAAGGGTTTTTATCCAATTTCTTTCTCCTGGTAGTTTTGAAATGTATATTCAATATCAAGCATATAATATGCTAAAATTTAGCAGCAACACAAAGAAAATTTGCAACAGCAGAATACTTCTACGAGATGCATAAACATATATAGGTGCTAAATGATTCAACATACCTCACTGTCAGGTACATAATTTTGATCTTGAGTAACTTAGGTCTTCATCGGATTCCGACGAATCAATGTCAGGCAACTGCGATGAATCGGATATAACAGCTGTTGCTCCGTAAGACTTTTTCGTAAAACACATTGACCGAGGTACCATCCCCATCCATTTTGAGCGACGACGAACTGAACTCTGAAATGAACAAACTAAAAAATATAATAAGTCAGTAAGCCATAAATTTATTTCTCATAGATCAGCGTTCAGGATAGATCTGGGTAAAAGAAAAAGGGGTACACAAATTGTACCTAAAACACATTTACATTTAACGATACCCTATATAAAAGTATTATTAGAAATGGTGTAATCCCAACAAAACCTTTACTGACAACGACCCTGATCACAGTTCACTAGATTTACGAAAGCCGAAAATGAAAATGGACACGCCTTAATGAAACAAATTGATGAACCAAACTGTAATATGGAAAATTTCACAGAGTAAAGACACATAAAGCATTTCTTTCATGTATGAATATAAACAATTCAGTAAATACACTTGTACATAAAATCGCGAAGAATGCAGTTCAATAAATAATATAATTTTATTCCCTCATTGAACAATGTAACCATATGGTTACGCGAGGTTTAACAACCCTAAACGTACTCATAAATTGATATAATTGATAAAATTAAATTTAAAATCTTTCAATTAGGCTTTATAAACAACTAGAAGTCAACAAAACAAAATTACTGTTACTTACCTGACAACCAGGAATATTTCCTCTTCACCCTCTGTGAATTCTGGCTTCTACTAACAAACACAACACATCTTTCCCACATAAAGTTACCCGAACCCACTACAAGGTGTCAGAACGAGTCAGCGTACGAAGCGGAAAGGTGCAGCCATATGGTAACAATGACCAACAACGGAATATTGAATTAGTGTTCACGTTAGACAAGTTCGATTATGTTGTAACCATATGGTAACAAAAAACAGTAAAGGGTTAAGACCATATATGAATTACCATCTAGGCGGCTGTGAATTTCAAAGGGGCCATCAAATAGTTGTTGAATACTCCTGCAATCACCGGGTTTGGCATATAGGCGTTGCACAACGACTTTAGATTCAGGAAGAAACTCTGTCGGTTGCTTCTTAGAATGCAATTTTTCGCGTTGTCGTTCAAATATTTGATTCCTTCGATATAACACGTAGTCCCGCGTTTCCCGTGCAAGAGTTAGCCTCTGATGATTGCTTAGTTCTTGGTCGGGTGCATTAAGCACACGATCAATAATGAACGCAGGTTCGATACCAAACAGGATCGAGAAGGGACTGACGCGAAGTTCCGTGAGGGGTGTCTTATTTACACTAGCAGTGGCGGTCTGTAGAAAGTCCGGCCATCGTGCGTGTTGTACCTTGGTAAGGAAACGCAATGCATTCTGGATGGCTCCGATTCGATTCTCAGCGTGCCCCAAAGTTTGATGATGGAGGGGAGGGAGTAACGAACTTCTACCCCCATACTTGCTAAGAATTGCCGCGTTTTTGTGGACGTGTGGGATGTTTGTTTGTCCATAAAAAGGAGAGATGGAAAGGAGTAGGGCGTCACTATATGGTCCATAAAGAAACTAATGAAAGCTTCTGACGTTGGGGATCTTACAGGTGCAGTAATAACAAACCCACTGGCATGGTCTGTCGCCAAATAGAAGTACTGATATTGATCTGGTTCGGAAGCGATTAACTTCCCGGCCAAGTCAATGGAAAAGCACTTGAAGATGGTGTCGTGGGGTAGTTGTTGCACTGTTTCGACAGACGGTTTATACGATCTTTTAAATAGAGAGCATTCGTGACACCTGGCTAATTTCCGATATAGCCATTGTTTCATCTGCGGAAACTACTTTGATTTAACTAGCAGATGTAATTTGGTAAATCCCGGGTGGGTTAATGAATGCGTGTGTAGTTCATCAAAGATCGAATCCCGTAATTTGTTAGGAACGCAGAGTACTAGTCTGTCGTTAGGTATGGCCTCGATCTTCCTATACAGGATACCATTCGAAATCGTGAATTGCTTTTCCATTGGTTATATTGGCGCTGAGAAGTATCTTCAGTTTGTAAGGCGCGTATAATCTTCCCTAGAAATGAGTCCTGGCGCTGTAGTTCATCAACTCGTTTGTCGAGAGCCAGCATTTGGTACTCATGCGGGGTTTCTTCCGCTTCCGCTATCGTTTCCTGCGTAACCGGGAGTGGGTTCCTACTCATCATGTCTGCCAATCCGTTCTTGCTTCCGGTCAAATGTTTGATATTAAAAGAGAATGTGCTAAAGAAATCTCGCCACCTCAGTAGTTTGGGACTAAGGTGATTCGAGGTTTTCATGGCTGTGACCGCTAGTGAATCGGTGTAAATAATGAATTCCTGTCCAATTAAATATTTATAGAATTTTTTTAGCCCAAAATAGACCGCATATAATTCAAGCTAATAGATGGGTGGGGGCGTCTTCCTTGGTGGATGACGGGATGATGCAAACTGCACCGGGTGCCAGTCGGCATCAGAGGCGCGTTTCTGTAATAAACAGGCTCCGACGCTAATTAAACTGGAGTCCACCACCAGGGCATGTTCCGTATATTGGGTTGAATATATCTGAAGAAGGGGTGGGTTAGTTAGAGCCTGGCGCATTTTTTGAAATGCACTCTCGCATTCATCTGTCCACACCAATTTCTTCGGAGATCCTTTTAGAGCTTGATAAAGCGGTGCTAGGTTCAGTGAGATATTGGCAAAGAAAGTTCGAAAGAAATTCACCGAGACCAACCAAGACCGTAATTGCTTGACAGTTTTGGGCTTGGGGATGCTCAAAATAGCCTCAATCTTAGCTGGGTCTGGTTGAATATGACCTGCTCGTATTATAAAGCCAAGACACTTTAGCGTTGTCACGCCAAACATTGATTTTTTGAGATTGAACAAAACCGAGTAACGTTGTGCAGTCGCTAGTAATTTCTCTAGACTTACCAACAGTTCTTCAAACGTGCGCGCCCCTAAATAAAGGTAATCCACATACATAGTAAGGTGGTTGGGATCCACGTTTTCAAAAATGTCACGCAAAATGCGTTGGAGCATAATCGTGCTGTTAACATGCCCCATGGGCATCGCTGTCAGTTGGTACATGGAATGCTTAAGATTTAGGGACGGTACGGAAAATGCAGTAAACGGACGGTCCTCAGGGTCTAAGGGGACCTGAAAAAAGCACTGCGATAAATCGAAACAGCAGTAGTACGTAGCGTCTGCTAGGTTCTCAGTAACGTCCGCCATATTGGCTGGGGAATCCCGGATTGGATGGCAGGCAAGATTGAGTCTACGCAAATCCAAACAAATACGCAGATCGTCAGAATTAGGTTTTGGAACTACTAGAATATTATTCCGAGTTGCTGAATTGCTTAATTCAATAATGCCCATCTCTAATAATTTCAGTACTTGTTGTTTTGCCCTAGGCCGTAATCGGTGTGGCACCGTAAACATCGGGGATCGAAAGGGTTCTCTAGATTTTAAGTCAAGAGTGGCTTCATATGCATCTATATGGGAAAAATCAGTGTCAGACCATTTGAAGACACTAGCATATTTAATAAGCACATCCCTTAATTTCTGTTGTTGTTCATTACTCAACTCTTTGTTAATTTTGAATTGTTGTTTATCAATAAGGTGACCAATTTTTGCAAGCCGTTCTTTTGTTTTCTGTTGTGCATGCTCAGCAGTCGGTGTAAACAACTTACGTACTGTGTTTACATGTAGCGACTCAGGAATGTCTGGTAAAACAGACGCAATAGCCAAAGGCGTTCCCTTGTGAAAGTGTTTGGGCTTGGAAGCCAGATTTACAACGGGAACCGCTATGTTGTCTGTACTAGCTACTGTGTGAGCAATAAAGCTACGTTATAGGTTGCTGTTGATAGGTGTATGTATGTGAACAGCACTAAAATTGACACCTAACGGTATATCAAGTGGAATGAAAACAACAGAGCGTGGAGGGACGGTTGTGGTTTGTTTACAAACCAACGTAAAGTGTTGATTCGTCTGCACTTTCGAAGCAACTGCAGGAGGCAATTGAGTAGAGCCTACGGGTATATTCTGATCTGAATTTGGACGACAGCCAAAATGACGTAATGTGAGTGTATTATTCTGATATTCAATTACGGCTTGATGAGTTTTCAAAAAATTATTAGCCAAAATAATAGGAAATTTAGGAATTGGAATATGCCTAAATAAAACCGTAAATGATTTTCCGGCCAAATTAATCTTAATGTGTGCTGCATACTTAAGCGATAACGGTTTCTCGCTTACACCATACAGATTTGTTTCCATCTTAAATACAGTCACATTGCGTGGTAAGGCTGTCCACGGTAACAGGGAACTCTCTGCTCCGGTATCAATCAGAAAACGGCGTTTTACGTTCCCTATCGAACCCTGAACGTAGAATAATTGGCCTTCAGACTGTAGTGGTATGGTGAGAATGGTAGGAGATAAGGTATCATGGACCTGAAGAAGCTGGCTCAGGAGCTGAAGGCTCCTGAGGCAAATTCAGTTTTTTGGATCGGGAACAGGTTCGAACGGTTTAGGTGGTTGGGCTATCGGGGGAGGGGGATGGGGTGGGAAAGCGTAAGGAGTCGGTGGGGGGTATCCGTAATACGGATATGGCGGGGCATACGGAGGGTATGCCGGCGGAAAGGTTATACAGTACCTATTTATCCATATCTATCACTTACTCGTGCTCACCTCGGTCATATAGTATTTACTTACTATGTGAATACTAATACTCACTCAACCTGACGTGGGAGAATGGGGTTATAGTTATTTATGAGAAACAATGACTACTCAGTAATCTACCTTTTGCTATCTCATTTTATTATGTGATCTTATCTATACAAGATGTGGGTGTGACTCTTACAGGGCTATTCTAGACCCGATAATAATGACGGATTAATATGTGAGTCAACCACTTGTGAATAGATTATTAGCATTATCTCAATGTTCTAAATAACAGACGTGATCATCCATCAGTAATACATGGATTGACAAACAAATCAAGAGTGCATAGCATTACAATAGAATACCGCTATTACTATTATGATTGTTACTGTTATTGTACTACTACTCGGATTTATCATAACCTACGGTTGCGAGGACTGTGAGAATTGCATTGCCTGACCATACTAATGTGCAAAATTAAGAAAAAACATAAAATACACAACTTACATGTTCTGGTCCATCAATACTGTTGACTTAACCAAGAATCGTTAAGACGAGACTTTCGCGTATACTCGAGACGAGACTAAACCGCGTTTTCAGATGCGAGTCAAGACCGACCGAGACTCGATCTAAGACTGAACAAGGCTGAACGTGACTGAACGAGCCTGCATCCAAAACTGAACACCCTGGTTTAGAAACCAGGAGTTTTTATATTTGCCTCATTTGTTATTTTTCTTTCTCATGTCCTTCCGGACCAGTACATTCTAGACTATGAAATAATAGTTTTGTGACGTATGCATAGAAAACACATCTTTTACATTTTCACTGAAGAAATTGTTTTTGTCGTATGGGTATTATTCAGTTTCCTGGTGTCCTTCTTCCTGTTTTTAACCAAACCAATAATAACTTATTTTTCACAGTTTGGAATTTTTCCGGGTGACATTCACTTTTAATAATACAATGTATAATCTTCGAAATTATAAAAATTTCGATCAATCTCGATGTTCTCGTGATACTATTTTCTTCACAAATTCGGTTGCAAATCACCGCAGGTTTTCACCGTCAGGGTCATCTTCATGCTTTGTATATACAATTGACATTCCATAACTTATCATGATGTTTTTACTTCGAACACTCCTGTTCGAATTTTTCATTAATTTATTCCATTGAATTGAATCCTAATGGAACATTCTAAAACCCCATTGAATTCTAATGTAAAGTTCTAGAATGTTCGAGAAAGTTCTAAAATGATCTTGAATTTTCGGGTAAGTTCCAGATTGTTCGGGCAAATTCTAGAAAGTTCTATAATGTAAGAAAAAGTACAGAGTTCCAGAGAGTTTTAATAAAAATACCATGGCAGCCTCTAGAGCTTCCTAGAACTCTCCATTAGAATTGTATGGCTATTTCTGGAACTTTCTAGAAGTTTTGCATAAATAGTGATATACTCGAGGTGCGCTAATAGGGGTGTCTGTCAGGGTATAGCATGCGACATATCAAACTACTTGTCTTAGAGAGTAGATAACGGATTCGTGGTTCGTTTTCTTATAGGTCTCGTTGTCCCTCTACTCATGTGAAAAATCCAAGCAAAAAAAAGAGAGAAATATTAATTTGTTATAATTTCGTTGTTTCTTAACCAAACTGAATGATATATATGGCAATTCAAAGACAATTTGTTACTCTTTTAAAAGGCACACAACTTTTTTCTCAATTATTTGCCGTTACTTGTTACTTAAGAAATATATATATATATATATATATATATAACACATCACAAAATGTAAAAAAAATGATATAAAATTATTTCTCACGTTATTATTTGCATCGACAAGTAATATTTTTGTCAATTTTTAAAAACGTATTACTTTTTACGTCGTTTGGTGTTTGTTGCATGAAGATTGGTCAAATAATTTGGGAGATATAGGCTTTTAAAAACAGCGCTGTGCATTTACGAAGGCGGCCATTTATGATAGCCGCCATATTGGATTTGGATGAATGAAAACAATGGCAACCGTGTCAGAATTTTAAAGCATTACCGAAAGACAAAAATCAAGTGTTAGTTCAATTTTAAGAAGAAATGCACACGAATGTGTAATTTCAGACATATCGCATACACTAGTACACCACTGCTTCTAAGATGATATATGTTCAATTTGTTCCCTATTCATGACATGCGTTTCTGGAACAATTTGTTATGATATAATTTATTCTAGAAATTTAACCAGCAAAACAATTAGTTGGTTTGTTGAATTATGATGACCTCCATTTTTAGCACCGATAAATATAAAATGGTATATTCTTTAGACAGGGCTCTAAACCAATACTTGAGATTTATAAGATTTAGTACCTTCATTGAAGATTAAAAAGATAAGAGTACATTTGACCTAGTAGTGTTTACTTAAAAAAAATGAAGATATATATGTTACGGGAGAGTGGCATTATTTCTATTTGCATGAAGTGTAGAAATACTTCCTGTTTTATTCACTTCCTATTTTGGAAAGCTATCTTGACCTTTATATATTACGTATCAATTTAAAATAAACGGGCTATTATCAGTGTTACGCATGGGACATTTGTACACAAAGAATTGTTTAAAAAAGTGTATTTTCAAATAAAATAAAAAGTATGTCAAATTAGGAGTGCATAGTTAGATCAAATGAAACACTCAAAGCAATTACAAATTTGAGTTATTAGCCGAAATTAAGCGTAACGCACGGAACTCAGACGAGAAGATCATTTGATAATCTCTATTTCATTGGATATTCTCTGTGATTTATGGCAACATTTTAATTTTATATGCCATCACTTACGTTCTACATTCATTCTCCTTCCTATCCATTATGTTTTTAAATTTTAAAATATAATTTAATTAGCGTCACATTACGCTTTCTTTTTTTAACTCACCGTTACGCACGGGACAGAAAAGTAACCATGCAATTGTTTGGTTGTTCTAAGACTGTTACCATGCAATATCCTTACTAAAGAGTTTGGCATTTTAACATTAACATTTGGACATTAACAAGCATAAAAGTTTTGTATCCATAATTTAATTTAAATGAATTAAATTACATTCCAAATTATCAAAATCGACTTGCTTTGCTACGCAACTCGCTTAGTGTTAATACCATGTCTTCGGCTACTTGTCTGAGCACTGATTGGTGGTGTCCAAACCGCACAATGTTGTACAACTGTTGAGCTGCTCGATCCTCTGTGCTACTTACCAAACGTTGAATCGTTTGAACACTGCCATCGTCAGGTGAAGTGCGGAAAGGTAATTGGAGGGAAAAGGTTGTTTTTTGGTTATTTGGTATGATTGATTGTTACTTCACAGTGAAGATTTGCTTTAGTGTGAGTTTTTTTATATTTTTTTTTTGTAAGTAATATAGATTCACAGGCAAATAACTCTATGCCAAGTATAATTGTCAGTGATGAACTGAATCGATCAACAAAAGCACTGAGTGTCGCTGAAAGAGCTAGAAAATTTATACTTAAGCATAAGGACAAGGTAAGATTGAAAAGCAAAGTGAGAATGTAGCGTTGTAGGCAAGTTAAAATACCAACTCTTTAACTTTTACGAAACTCATTCCGCATTGTTTTGCTGTTGGCCATTTAGAAGAGGAAATCGCTCTCAAATGTGAAGAAAAAGGTAATTCAAGTCAGACTGGTTCAAGGGAAACGAAAAGAAATGACCCTACCGGAGGAGAGCAGTGGTCAAGGCCCTTCTCCCAAACGGCGACCTACACGTGCTGTTGGGTCCGGGAAGAGATACTGAGTATCTCAGCGTGTACGTGGTATCTCAACACGTTAAAGAGGGGTAGTCCCGTATTGCTTGGACGATCCTACCGGGAGGGGAGAGTCGGATTCCTGCCTGCAGGAGGACCAAACGGAAACGGGAAAGGTCCAATCCCAGATATCTAAGCAACGGTACTAATTCCGCGGAAATGAGGTAACCCTGCAGGATATGGGCCGGTTCCAAACTCAAATGGTGAGTTACACGTACCATTGGATCCGGGATGAGATGCACAGCATCTCGAAGTGTGAGTGGTACCTCTACATACGGTGGTTGCCAGTTGAACGATAGAGGTAGGCAGGGCCGGGACACAAGCCCCCTCTGGCATTGCCTGAGGTTCCCGGATTGGGTTGGACTCTGCCGGGCTGTTGTCATACCGTGGGATTCGGTAGCACATGGGAACTAATCCCAGGAACCTGGGTAACGGTGAACATGTGTGGGAAGTGAGCTCGCCTTATAACGCTCGGGCATCATGCCTGCAGAGTATGGTAGGGCCTGACTCGCTAGCAGGACCACCTCCACCAGTAGGTCAACTGGTAGGCACTCAGGACTTCGGTCTGGCCGCGCAGTGGGCGTATCCCACTCCCTCAGGGAATGGGGGTTACACACTTAGGTGTCAAGGTTAAGGGACAAATCTTGAGGGTGCACTAGTGCACGAGGACATAAGTCCAAGCACGAGCAACCACGGGCGGGGTGGATTACATTCTTGCGGAACCCGTCCATTAATAGACCGAACGGTCGCGGGCATGCTCCCCATGCATGCAATTAAGCGTGGCATAGTAGACCATTAGCTCTCAATGTACAGAATGATATATTCATGAAGTGAAGAGAGCGATATTAATTCAGAATACAACTTTGAAGGCGATTTTCATAATGATTCCAACCCTCGAGCTTAGTGTGGACAATATTAGAGTAGGTGTACTTCTCCTAGTGAAATTTGGTTGCGGTTGTTCCGGAAATAGAATAAAGTATAGGTATGTATGTGTGTCTGAAAGTGACGAAGAACATGGGGACATTAGAGTGAAGAATAACAGTTCTTAAATGCATGGACAACAGTTGTACGAAGTTTAGTTTTGATGAAAAGAACAGATCTTATGTCTCATTTGATAACGTTTCAAATATACTTCAAACACCTAATTTGTTAATAAAGGGTGAAATAATGTGCTAGGCTATAAATTTCTAGAACTAATACACGTTTTTGAAAAGAACTAAAGAGCTTTGAAGCGAATCCATTTGCCCCTTACAAGACTGTCACACCAACTTAGATACCTAACTTTCTACTGAAAAGCGTGTAACTTAACGTAGACGTTCTTAGTAGTTATGTTTAGTTACGTTTGGCTTAGCTTCTCTCGGCAAATTCTTGTTTCTTTGGGTTAATATAAAAAAAATATTCTTCATTGTTTAATCTCAATAACAATGAACACCAATTGAATTCTTAATAACTTTATTTTATTCATTTTCTTGCATAAATTTGTAAATGTCCCGTGCGTAATGTTACGCACGGGACAATATGTTTATACCTCATGATATAAAGAAGGAGGATAATAAAATGAAATGAAATTTGTGAGTTTTACGTCCCACGGTTATGCCAGTTAGGCTAAAGGAGACGGTGATGATGAGTAATGAATTAATTGGTGGAATGAAGAAAGTGGGAGGAAACGGGAGAATCCCGAGAAAACCCACGCACACGGTGTTTGTCCACCACAAAGTTCACTTGGCGGGAGCAGGGTTTGAACCCGAGACCCCTAGCACCAGAGGTGAACGCTCTACCACTGAGCCACCGCGGCCCCGAGGATAATAAAAAAAATGATAAGTACCACTAACAGGCTAATAATAATTCTACTTTAGGGCAAAAGTTTTAATAACTTATCTTCTACAATTACACACACACACACAAAAAAAAAGCGAAAACTACATGTTTTCCGTTACGCACACAGCAAAACATGACATGAGAGAACTACGATTTTTGCCTACCAAAATCAAACATTGATTTTAAAAATGCCAAATTTTTGCCGAACATCCACTTCATATATATTTTTTATATATTGTTAACATAATTAGAGGTTTAGAATTTAGTTTGAAAATTATTTGAAAATTTTGATATGTGAAGACCATTGAGAATGATGTAGAACAGACAAAGTTTATGTGGTCAAAACTTTACAAATATATTTCACAAAAATATTTTAATGTCTCAGTTACACTATCATATAGTTATACTATTTCTTAAAGAAAAAGCATAAATAGTTTATAGTTTCAAATTGTTGAGGACTTCTTTGAAATGGAAGTTTATGTTAATGTCTTTAGTATTTTGTAATTCCAAAGTTATCCAATTTTTGTTCACATTGGTGCATTTCTGTTACCGTTGGGTAAATAATGGTAACTTCGAATATGGATAGAGCTGCGCAGTGACTGTTTGTAGCGGGTTTGCAATACTGGAAACGGGAGCTAGGATTTTGTGGTAATGTTTGTGTATGTGTGTGGGCATACATATTAACCAAATAGAAATTATAAGTTCTGTAGAATATCTTATTGCGTTTGATGAAATTTAATGCTTCTGTGCTTGTACTGTGCAGACAGTAATGCTGGAAACAAGCAAGAGGGGAATGAAACTGATCCCAGAGACAAGGGTGCAAGTCAGCACGACTATTATTATTATTATTATTATTATTATTATTATTATTATTATTATTATTATTATTATTATTTTAACATTTTCGTCCGTTCTTGTACTCAAAGGGTGGCCCGGTCGTTCATCATCTTCAACCTCCTCCCTACCTTCTGAAACTCGTTTGTGACATTCGAAAACTAACGACGGGACGTAGCATTATCATCATACACCTCTTTTAGCATTGCACAACATACCGTCGGTGTTCTTTATTTTTAATTTCACCAGAAATGTGATGTTAATGCGCTGCTCAACTTTACTGTTCACCATGATTCTGGCACTATTACAGAACACTGTCCTGTTCATGCAAGCCTGCAAAGAAAAGAAAAGCTTTCAGAATCATGAAATAAACAGTGGCTGCTCATGAAGTTGCAAGATCAACAACACATCATTAGCTATCTCCTTCCAAGATCTTGCGCGACAGGAGGTGGGCAGTCTCGTTATTTAATTGCCACACCTCGTATATATATATATATATATTTGGTACACACTTTTTTGTACAATACACTTAAATACATGACAAATTTAACTTTTTTGCATTATAAGAGTTACTTTCGCAACTTTTTGAACGTTAATCTTTTAAGCTATGAAAATATCTTCAAACATAGATGTTAAGTGCGAAATATGCCCAAACTAACAAAAAAAAAAAAAAAAAAAAAAAACTTGATTTCCTTGCGCACTGAATGCATCATATGTAAGAGCAAACTGTGAATAAGCTCTCTACACTATAAGAACGAGATCAAAAAGCTATTTGAAAAAATAATATCGCTATCATATTTATATATTTACTATGTACATCACACAAATTTCGTAATTTATGTTGAGTAGTACAATTTGGTAACGGACTGTAGCTACCAGGTTATGGCAGGTGATTAATTAATTTTGTGGTATTCATCAGTAACATTGCTTAGGATTTCCAAGGTGTGTGTATGTGTGTGTGCCTATGTGTTTGCTATGGGAAATCATCAGCAAGTGTTTAACACAAGATTGCTTCATTTTAAGCAAAAAGAAAAAAAAACAAAAAATAAAATAAAAGAACACAAAAGAAAAGAGAAAATGTTTGACAGGAATGAGCATATATACACATTGCTTAGGGAAGCAATATATCTACTCTCTGATGGTTATGTGCTCAAAGTACGTGTTTTTGTTGGAGTGAAAATCCAAAACGTTCAACTGTTCGAGTGTTCCACAAACTGTTTAATTTTTCTCCGCTTCCCGTCATTTGAAAAGATCGCTAATGAGATACTGTGTTTGGGCGTACTCTTCAGGGATTAAACTGGTAATGAGTTTTTCACTATTTTCTAACAGTTCCAACACGGAAAAATGCAAAATGTAAAGCGTGTATATAAACGGAACAAACATGAATTCTCATCCCCCTATGGTCCCTTACCAATATGTTATAAAATTGTAAACAGATTATTATAAACATGATAATTCACTATTCAAAACACATATGTATATCAACATATAGTGACTACACTTCTCTAAGCACTGCTGTGGTAATAAGCTTGATTTTCTCTGACATTTCCGCAATTTTTGTAAGTTGATATTGATGTATTAGTGTAAAAATGTTTGTTGTTGTAGTTCTTGTTACATGGATTCTTGTCAGATTTTGAAGAAGCTAGCAACATATTTAATTTAATATTTATAAAATATGATATATATATATACGGTTCATTTCTTATTACGAACGTATGAGAAAACTGTAATGTCACTAGTGCTTTAGCATAAATAATAATAATAATAATAATAATAATAATAATAATAATAATTTTGCAATATATATATATATATATATATATATATATATATATATATATATATATATATATATATCGGGTGATTCCGTTAGTCCGTACCAGGCTTTTAAATCGAAAACGGTGCGAGATATGTACAAACTGAAAAGCACGTATCCCATTAGTTGCAAAGGGCAAAAGAGCAAATTAAAAAGTTTCGTCCCAGGGACCCCCGCAGGGTCCCAGACGGGGCCCAACTCAAAATTGTCAAATGGAAAGAGAGGCCAAGTGGTATATCGCTTGAAAGCTCTTGTAAAAAGAAAGAAGCTACAACAAGTCCCGATTCTCTACGATCATCCTATGCAAAATGGTGGCGGGTCAAAATGTCATCAAAATTTGCATTGAAAACAATATGGCCACCTTTATAAATCTCAAACGGGTAGCCAGACGTAAAAACTGAAAAACACGTGTCTCATTATTTCAAAAGTACAACATATCACAGTAACCAGTTCTAGATACCCAGGAAGGGTCCACCTCCAAATTAGCAGTTGTTTGATTGTGCTGGAGGGAAGACCCTGAACATTTTGAACAGCTATATTTCCTTGATAACATATGTTTTCCGGGTACAATACTACAGAGAATGTTCAGTCCTCTTTCGTGACACTACTGAAAAGTGTTGTCTTGTTTCGTCTCGTAGTCAACACTGGCAACATACACAGTATGGAAATGGAAGCGTTATGGTGGACAGGTAAGCATATTATATTGAAACGTCTAATGTTGTTCTAAAAATTAATTTTACCATCGCATAACGTACAAAGGATATATCATATTTACCTTGGAGACGGCTGCTGTCCGTTATGTAACAGATGTGCACTTCATACAGCACGTTTTACAACACGTTTTACCGAAATTTTTGTCCATGTACAGCAAGACAACGGTCCAGACGGCGATAATAATTATAGCCCACAGCTTCAAGATCTGCCTCTCCTATGCTTCGAAATGCGGTCATTATACGTTGCCTCGTATATTCTGGTGTAGTTGGTCTATTCGTGTAAACAAGCTCCTTGAGCCGACCCCAGAAATAATAGTCAATGCACGTAAGGTCTGGAGAGCGAGAAGGGAAAGGAGTATTGGACCCTCTTCCTAACCAACGGTGCGGAAATAAAGTATTTAATGCACCTCTGCATATATGAGCAGCATGTGCTGGGCAACCATCGAATTGCATCCACATATTACGCCGCACATGAAGTGGGGTGCTTTCCAGCAGTTGCGGTAGATGTTCTGTCAAGAATTGATGGAACAGAGCAGACGTTAAATTTCCATCAATAAACCAGGGCCCAATTACATGTGTTCCAATGATACCACGCCACACATTGATGCTCCAACGTCTTTGTCGGTCGATCTGTAGTGTCTAGTGCGGATTCTCCGTAGGCCAATAATGAGCATTGTGTAGGTTGACATTAACCACCACAATATACGATTGTAAATATTGCTTCGTCTGTCCACAGCACGTACATACAGAAAAACGTTGTATTTCTCCTCAATTTATGACGGGTCCAATTACAAAACTGGAGGCGCTTATTACGGTCGGCATCTGTTAGCACCTGGCACAAGGAGATATGATACGGGTGGCGTTTACGCTTCCACAGTATACGCAGTACACTTGTTTGACTAATTCCGCGATCCCGGGCAATATCTCTTGAGGATGAATTAGGACGTGCTTCGACAGCAGCCAAAACAACAATAACGACATCGTTGTCATCTACAATTGGAGCATGTTTGTGACCCCCATGTTGAGTAGGTGTGCGTCCTGTTGGTTTCAGAAGATTTGCTAACAGTCAAAGTACATTATGGGAAAGTAATTGTCGCTGTGGGAACCTTGCGTTATAAATTAGGGCTGCAGCTCTATAGTTTTGCCTACACTCCCCTAACACCATTAACATGTCAAATGCCTCCCCGTTCGTATATGGCATTGTTCCAATACAATGCTATCTTTAGCCGGCAGTGCACTAACACACGATATTAGGGTAGTACGTGCCACCTTCTACAATGAAATGGAAGCCTTCTGACACACACACACACACACGCACACACACACACACACACAACTCAATTCGTAGGGTGTATTACTTTTGCACAGCACAAGTACTTCATTACAATTCGTACTAACGACCCTTCAGCAAAGCCTGCTCAACTTACTGTGGAACAAATTGTGTTCCAGCGTACCTCACGTTCGTGCCTTTCAATTCAAGGTTGTCTGCGACTGTTTCTCTCGAAAGGCGTATGTTTTGTATAACAAACATAAACCAGCAAACAGCACAATCCAGTTGCAGTAATCGTTATCAAAGATGTGTATGTTTATTCATTTCGGTATTTCATTTGAAGTTATACGTTTCACGACATTAATGTCTCATGAATTTCACTTTTACACGACGCATAGGGAAGAAAAGGGCAGGTAAGGACAGAGCTGGAACCTTGCGTCAATCCCATTATTCTCCTGTTGTTACTGAGGAACACTGAGCTTAAGATTGGTATACAGACGAACCAGGCTGTGACATCATTCAAACATAGGTCGGGAACTGGAGGGAAAATGCATTCTCGAACGGAAATAACACAATAACGCGGAGAGGGTCGCAACGACACTTGAGGATTGGCAAGATTTATACGTCATTGGATAGCACACGGCAAGTCCAGAATACAAATCTATTTATACCGCCGTTTTGGGTTCTGGGCTGAATGCGGGCAAATGGTGCAAAACAACATGTCCCAGGGCGTTGTTCCGTATAATTGCTGTACCCTGGAGAGTTATGGTGTGCATCATGGAAACAAATCATCGCGTAGTGCACAGCCGAAATATTTCGTCCGCTGCACTAGGCAGTCGGAAGGACACAGTGTTCAATTTCCTTGATCCCATAGTGTCGGAGGTCTGGGACGGGAGAGGCCACCCTAAGAAGCAACATCACAACTACCGACAAAGTGCTTTCAAACACACATCCTGTGCGGACACCAAGGTCAAGATCTGGGAAGCGCCTCAGACCTCTTGCAAAACAGATGTAGGAAACATTGGTAGAGCATGCTTGCCTCGTTCCACATCTCGAAGAATTCTGTGCCAGCAAAGTGAAAACAGTTGCTTTCTCCCGACCGACTTTTGTTATTGACTCAATGTTTCGGCTGTGTGAACCACTCGCTGATGTGTTTGTATGATGAACACCACAACTCTCCAGGGCTACCGGGCACTGTCCAGCATTTTTACAGCCAATTCCACTGGAATATGTGTTTTTTCACATTCATTTCAATGCAACGTTTGATGACATTTTGACCCGCCGCCATGTTGCATAGGGTGATCATAGCGAATCCGGACTTGTTGTAGCTTCTTTCTTCTCACAAGAGCTTTCAAGCGATATACCACTTGACCCCTCTTTTCATTTGACAATTTTGAGTTGGACCGCGTCTGGGACCTGCAGGGAACCCTGGGGCGAAACTTTTTACTTCGGTCTGTTGTCCTTTGAACATCATGTGACACATGTTTTTCAGTATTTTACGTATGGCTTCCCGTTTCAGATTTATAGGGATGGCCATATTGTTTTCAATGCAAATTTTGATGGCATTTTGACCCGCCGCCATTTTTCATAGGTTGATCGTAGAGAATCGGGACTTGTTGTAGCTTCTTTCTTTTTACAAGAGCTTTCAAGCGATATACCACGTGACCCCTATTTCCATTTGAGAATTTTGAGTTGGACCACGTCTGGGACCCCGGGACGAAACTTTTTACTTCGCTCTGTTGCCCTTTGCAACTAATGGGATACGTGTTTTTCAGTTTGTACATATCTCGGACCGTTTTCGATTTATAGGCCTGGTACGGACTAACGGAATCACCCGATATATATATGTATATAACAACTCGCGGTGGCTCATTGGTAGAGCGTTCACCTCTGGTGCTTGGGGTCCCGGGTTCGATCCCAGCCCCCGCCAAGTGAACTTTGTGGTGGACAAACACCGTGTGTGTGAGTTTTTTCGGGGTTCTCCCGTTTCCTCCCACTTTCCTCATTCCACCATTTCATTCATTTCTCATCATCACCGTCTCCTTTAGCCTAACCGGCATAACCGTGGGACGGAAAACTCAAAGATTTCATTTCATTTTTTTCATTTCAAATTGCAAACTTACTTTGAAAACTACTTAAAACCAGCGCGGGCAAATTTGACCCCCCCCCTTTGGTCGCTCATGTAGCACGGACTTTCTAGGGTTAATGAACTTGACCAACAGACTGAAACGGGTGATTCACCGGATAAAAATAAGGAAAAAGAGTTCGTTTGAACCGGTGGTCAGAAGTGCATATATTCAGAGCTAGGGCTGTCCAAAACCGTGGGGAAATGAACTTGGGGGCGAATGACTCCAAAGCTATTAACCATTGACCTGAGGTGGCATGTCAATGCCTTAGACTTCTAATATTCCCTATCCAACAATACATGATTCTGAAATATGCAGTAGTAGCGCAAGGGAGTAAACTAAACTAGGTGGGGTCTCCGCTATTTGCATTAGGAAACATGGATCATATTCATGACAGATGGAGCGACTCCCCAAAAAGTAACAAAACGTCGTTGACAAACCACCGATAGTTTCAAAAAAAATCAAGATGTCGGAGGACTTTTGGTGTGTTGCGTGTGGTTGCATACATATAGCAGCGACTGAATGTAGTGCATAAAATGATTATATTATGCGTAATAAAAAAAATACATTTGCAGGTTCATGACTCACAGTTATGACTTGTGTGGTTAATAAGACATACACTAATAATACCTAATGATTTTTTGGGAGAATTGATGCAACGTGGATTTGCCTGAAAATGGGAGTATTCCTTGCAAAAAATAGAAAAAAAGAACAATCGATGCAATTTTCTGCGTCGCAAACTCACTTGGTCGCCGATCTAAAGTTGGACCCCTTTCCATGTAGGTGCACACTATCACTGAGTTACCATGTACACCTTTTCCCCTCCCATGTAGCGAAGAACATATTGTCTTCCAAGTTACTTATGTTCTCTTACAAGTTATGAAGAATTTTATCGTCATTGAATTCCGGATTTGGATGATCACTTGTAAAGTAAAGTCATCCCGTCATTTGTAGAAGGATAGGTTTCGATGATCTGAAAAGTGGTGTTAGTAAATCGAAATTAATTAAAATAAAAATAACTTGGTTTCAAATATTTCTGAGCTACCTCTCATTGTCGATTTTTTAAATTCCTTTCTTAAAATGTTTACCTTCTGTAAGCTTCGCCAGAAAATCCTGTAAAATAACCGTAGTTAATTGAAATTTCCCTGCACACACATGCTGAACTTTCTGGAAATATTTTGCTTATGCTGCAGTAGATTGCATTCGTAACGCAATTTAACTATTTTTTTTCTTCTTTATGTAACATCACAGCAAGTTCATACCAAAATAGTTACTATTTATTCGCTACTATTTGTTAGCAGAGAGAAACATTAATAAGACACACTCCATGCGCTCCTAGCATGTGATGTCCATGGGACCCGGGATGTCAAAGTTTTCGTGGTATCCTCTGCATTTGTACAATTTTCATTATGTTATTGCGGATGATATCTGACAATGGACTTCACGTACTACACGGGACTCACATTTATACAGAAATGGGCTCTACTGGTACATATTCATTTAATAGCAGGTTTCAGTTGCAAACTGAAAGCTATTCTACTTTGAAACTTTAAGAACAAGAATAAATTTAAAAAAAAATGAAAAGAAATCGGCTATCGTCCACATATTAAAGGTGCCATAAGAGCATCACCCTGGTGACATTGAGGTAAATCTTTCAGGATGACCGCCCGCACGCTATCCACTCTCCTACTTGGAACTTACTTAAGCCTAAAGAATCACAACAAAAAAATATGTTGTTTTGTTGTTAACCATAAAATGCAACCCTAAAATGTTGTTAACCTTAAAAATTACAACTAGCATCATAGTAAATCAATAGCAATAATAATAATAATAATAATAATAATAATAATAATAATAATAATAATAATAATAATAATAATAATAATAATAATAATAATCTTAAAATGTGTACATTATCAAATAGCGCACGCTGATGCCATGTGGCACCAATGGAGTTAAGCTTTCTACCGCACAGTATTCGTCTAGTTGCATAGGTCGGAAAAAAAGAGTGTCAGAGAGCGTCAAAAAGCACATAAGAAACCACAAAACTTGCACATTTGTTACTTGTATTTTTTTTTTCACAACACCTTTTTTGTTCTCTTAACATTAAAAAAAAAATTGTTGTTTCATAATCTTCCATACTACATGATTTCTGCTGACACTAAATTTTGTTTTCGCTAGTGTAATACAGCCATGACATCTATCCTGTAACATGATATCCCTGAAGTAAAAACATAAAAAATCATATTATTGTATATTATTTTCATTTATCTACGTAATTCATAATGAATGAAACAAAAATAATTTCAACACGACCACAATTAATCCGTACAATAAAGGGTTCGCTTATACCCTGTCGCTAATCAAAACTTATTTTACTATGACTTTTTTTAAATTTTTCCTCCACTAACAAATACTGGAGCAACTTCCATGTCTACTTCAGGTACGAAAATAATCGCAATTTGTAAAACATGTCCTGCTTTTAAGAAGTGTGCACATTTTTTTTTCACTTGGAAAGTAGCAGTGCATACGAGACGAGAAATGCAATGACTTTCCCGTATGCATTGGAAACAAGAGGAGAGTCTAATGGATAAGCATATTTAAAAATAAAAATGAGACTAGAAAAGAAATGTCACGAGCTGTTTACAACACTAGTTTACCCAAGTCTTAGATCTCAAACAGTTTTAGTGCTACGCCACAAAATTATAAATTAACAAAGTGGTTGCATGAACATAATGGAAATCATTCATTCACATCTAAAAGTACCAATACTCCAATAATAAATATGTTTTAATGTTCTCATATCACGCTTTTCGGGACGCTTCCACGCGAGAAGGTTCTGATAGTTTGAAATTTAAAAAAAAGAAAATGAGGACATAAATTTTGTACATAAATTTACAAAACGAAAAGAAAAAAAATATTTCGAGATAAAATGAGAAGAAAGTCTTCAAGAATCAAGAGGAAACGAAAAAAGAATTTTTCAAAAATTACGAGATTAGAATTTACTATCTCATCTAGTCTTGTCCTGTAGACAACAATATTGTAAGGATGTCCACATCATAACAGAAGTACATATCAATACAACACGTGTTATTGATTACAAACAATGAAGCAGACGAGAAGTCAACACGGAAGACACCGGAGGAAGCCGAAAGGAGACCTCACGAAAGGACTCGAAGAGGACACATAAAAGCGCAACCACGGAGGGACATGGTATCAGACGACCAACTGATCAAATAACCAACGCCTGCTCCGAGGTCACATTGGACTAACGGTACATCTTTCCTTAACCCGAGGCCGCATTGGACTAGGGATCCTCACTACAACCAAGCCTCACGAAGTTGCCTTAGGCTGAGCAGGCTTTTCTTCAAAACTCACCAGAATCTTACAGGCGCCTTAGAGACTGCTTTGAGAGAAGGGGCACCGTGCAAAACACCAGTCTCCTTTCATCTGATCAATAAGAAGATATACACTATTTACTCTATGTAATCAAAGACATTTGTAATTATAACTTTGTAATAAAATTCGTTAAGGGAAATGACTCGCCCGGACAGTCATTTAGTCTCTAAGATCATTGCCATATAGATGAGACGGTGTAGTACTACACACATTTCATGTTCTGAAGACTTGCGTTGTGCAGATTTATCGCATGATTTTAATGATTTTTAAAAGTTTGTCAAAGTTAATTAAAATATATATATATATATATATATATATATATATATACAGTATTTCAGTTCATTTTTTTATTCAGTTCACATGTGATGTTGTGCAGGGTGCGGCAGCTCTTTGAGAACATATATTATAAGTGACACAGTATTATGTATGTCATTGCAACACATTCTTTTATGCTGCAACTAATCATGGCAAACCCTACGCTAACACAGGAAATGAAGAGACATGCAGTTATCGTCTCCTTGGCTGCAGGACACGCCGCTTCCAAGATCGCTGCCCTCCTGAACGTCGCCCGGTCATTCGGAAAGAACTGGAGGCCGAGAGTGGTGATGTGGTAGTGGTGTGTGGCCTTGCTACCCCTATTTCACACAGACAGACTACACAGAGAGAATTCTATTGATCTGGGAGCTCAATTAGAGCGATTTTGTGCATTTGCATGTGACAAGATGTTTTAAAATAAAAATAAAAGTTCGTGCGAGAAAATCCAAAACCCCATGTACTCAGTTACTCTAACCATTATATTAGCAAGATAATTTTACAATAGAATATTGCGCTGTATAAGGATAAACTAAAATTTAATATTACGTGTGTGATAACTTATAGCATATAAAATAAAATGTGAGTTAAAAGAGAAAGTTAAATATTCAGAGAAATGTTTCCAGGCCGAAACCTTAAATAAATTAGTCAAAGGACCTGCAAGATGACATAATACTTAAAAAAAAAGAAATAATAAAATGTTGTGATCTGGCCAGAACTTTATATTATACTATGAAATACTTCAAATTATAATAATATATATATTATATTTTTTTCTTTACTTATAATGTTAAGTCAATTTTGAAGAATGTATTAAGTGAGTATAGTCATATATGGTTTTATACTATTTATGATTATACTATTCATGATTTTTAGTCACACATAAATAACATGTTTTTCTAATATGATTTTCTTGAAAACTTTTTTCTATCCTTTAGAACAATTTGTTTTGTTTGTTAATTTCTTTAAAGGAAACACTAAACATATATTGATATCATTTTGTTTATCTACTGCCGTTTTGTACGTGACGCAATTTACTGGTGTTGTGATATGTTTTATTAAACAAAACGGAATACATTTATTAGATTTTACTTTATTCTTTTGTGTAATTTTGCAATTACACAATTTAATCAACTCAAGTGGTTACATACTAACTGATGTAAAATAGCATAGTTTACTAGTATCAAAAAATATACTGTTGAGAAGAAAGTATGATGAGAATCTATCAAGAGCTCATAATGAACATGAGAAGGGGTTTAACATACCACATTCTGTAACACTAACAATTCATCCACACGAGATATCGTATAATTATCCCGTTTGCGGCCAAATTATTATATTTCTGATTCCTTTCACCTTGGGAATTAAATTTAGCTTAATATTGAGCAAGTATAACGAAAATATTACATTTTGATTTTTCCTGCCCAACAGATTTGATTTACAGATCCTGTCCCATACATAGGACACTGGTCCTTTCTGATATTCTAGAGAGGACATATTCTTAACTAATTACATTTTATTGATTTAGTAAAGCAATTCGACTTTGCACACTCCGCACGAAAAAAATGCGACAACTAACGCCGTGCAGTTAGGCCACTCAATATACACTTCCTTATCCCATAATCGTGTCTGCTAAAGACTCCCTCTCTCTCCTCCTGTCTTCTTTCCCATACTAAAATTACCTAACAACATGAGCGCAATTCTAATTTCAAACTACACATGTATTAGTTTCGATAAAATGAAATAACAAAACCGAAAAGAAAAAAAGATTCACAAGTTGATGTAGGGAGAAACTGAAACACACAAAATGAAAACTTGAAACCAATGGATGTATATTACACAAGGATCCAGAAACGAGGCAGAGAGAGAGAGAGAAATACAGAGACAAAGAGAAGAGGAGAGAAGAATGAAACGAAAAGAGAGAACAGATAAAAATGTGGAATTCAAACTTTGTAAGAAAAGAACCTAAGAGTATAATGTTCCGTTTCTAGAAATTAAACAGTAATATAGAAATTACGTTTTTTTTAAATATTTTTTTTCAGAACTATTCAAATGTGTAGAAGATGCTTTAAACATTCATAATGTCGCTTTCATAAAGGATAGCGTACTCAATTTCCAGTAGAACTGCTGATCTCCGACACAAATCTAGAATAATGTCAAATATTTAACACACATGCTTTGTTTCCGCGTGGTTCGATTGCAAATTCGGTAGTGTTCATTGTAAGTACTGATCTAAAATACATCCTAATAAACCTATTAGGTAGCGAAAGTCATATCCTCCATTTCAGAATACTAATGCAAACTGAACAAAAAAATGGAACAAAAAGATAAAGAAAGAAAAGAAGAGAAAATTGAATGAGTGCTATTTTACTGCCAAATTTGTATCACAAGTGACCTATATTAAAAAACACAATGTATCGTAATGAAATTTACAAATGTTCGAAAGGAAAAGTGTGTGTTCCTCAAAGATGTAGCATGATTCAAATTTCAACTTGATTAAAACACGTTGAGTTATAGGATGGAATCAAATTTTGTGTCGAACTAGTATAAATAAAATTTTGTTTGCAAACAACCAATGGGGTTAGACTTTTCCGAAGATTTATACGTTCCGAACATCCAGCAACGATTTCATCTCTTGCGGATATAACGAAATTCGCACAGATATAATGAACAGGGTAGAGCTCAAACGGATCATTGCATCAGTTGGATATAGTCCACCGCAGGGTCGCCCGTAGTGACCCGGTGATTCGACTGAGACTCGGTAACCCAGAGGATAAAAAAAGAGATTTCACTTATTCCCTTGCGTTTAAACAGTATTTCTGTCAGAGGTGACCAGGACTGGAGATGTTATCCACAGAGCACGAAAAACACGACGCCGAAGTTCCCAGTTAATTAGATTTTCTTGCTCCGTTTTAACTTCGGAACACGCAGATGCACATGAAGTGCGTGTGATGTGAGAGAGAGGGACGGGGAGAAGTGAAATATACAAGGAGAGGATAGGGAAATGCCAAGAAAGAGAGAGGAGAAGACGAATATAAATATGCATTACAGTTATCATTGCAGAGTATGGTGTAGAACCCACACACAATTACTTGAATTATCGCCAGTGATGTCTTGTAAGTTCTTCAACATGATATAGATCTCTGTTTGCAGCCATTATTTTATGAGAAAAATTCATACTACCTGATGGGGAATTGAACCAAGATTTTCCATTTGGAAAGCTAGTACCTTACCACTACACAACCGATTGCTCTATTCAAACTTTGTTTAACAAATTGTGTATTTTTTTCTTTCTGAGAACGATGACAGGAAAGGTCTATACTGCACATCAACGATGTGTTTGAAATTTTTTGGTAATTCCTTTGCCCTTTCCCAACCAACATTCATAAATCATCTCTATCAGAATACAGGTGTTTGCTTCCACATTGTTACGTATCGCTCGTCCAGTATAAGCCAGCTCCTCACAATCACTTTGCAATCGGCCTGAGCACGATTTGAACCTAAGTTAGATAACTGTATTATTCATAAAGCCACTACTTTACCCCTACACTATCATGCCACCTGAAATTACAAGCCAAATATTACTTAATTTAATCCTGATCTTTGGAACGAACCTGCTTCTTCCTGTAAGGTTCTTTGCACCAAAGTGCACTATTCATTTACTCGACGACTTAGAGAGAAATTAGTGCCCACTAATAAAGAACAACACACAATGCAGGAAAAATTACAGAAATAAAACATATTTTGCAGTAATTTTCCAGTGCTAGTTCAAAATTACGCAAATAATAATAATAATAATAATAATAATAATAATAATAATAATAATAATAATAATAATAATAATAATAATAATAATAATAATAATCTATATTATACAATTGAATTTAACTGTGCTTCTGGATTCTAATCTCTTGAACCGCCGACCCATCTCGATTAAATTTTCAACATAGATGAGGCTTGGGCCTAAGATGGTATTTATTTATTTCCTTTGACGATATAACTTCGGGGAGAGGCGAGGGATGAGTCAAAAATAATAAATAAAACTTGATAACTCTTGAACTAAACGATTAACCTCGATCAAATTTATTACGGGAGAATGTGGGGAGGGGAATGGCAGAGGGAGAAATATAAAAATAAATAAAACTTAATGACTCTTGAACCACCACACCAACCTCGACCACATTTTCAACCTAGATGAATTTCTATCCTTTAATGGCTTCAGTCATATCACTTTAAATGTGTATTTTATAGAGGGGATGGGAGATACATTTTTAAAAGAACGAATAAAGACCGGCATTAATGGCGAATCTATAAGTTTTGGAGTTGCTGAGATTAACAATGACATATCTGATGCTGTTTAAATCCAAATTGAGCCCCGCAAATTGGAGGAGGGGGAGACATATAAAACTGATCGAAATTACCAATATTATTGTCGAATTCATAATTTTGAGGCTCGCTGAAATGAACAATGACACTGCTTGACAACATAGGAAGGGGAAGGGATATATAAAACTCATCGAATATGACCGATATCAAAGAGGGCTTTAGTAATAGTAAAAAGTGACTCAGTAGCGAAACATATTGCTCTTTTCTCTCAATTTAACCCAGCGAAGCGGGTAATTGGTGCTAGTAATAATAATAATAATAATAATAATAATAATAATAATAATAATAATAATAATAATAATTGACAACTATTCTGTGAATGTGAACATTTATTATTATTATTATTATTATTATTATTATTTGCATAGTTTTGAACTTGCACGGGGAAATTATTGCAAAATATGTTTTATTTCTGTAATTTTTAATGGATTGTATGTTTTTCATTTATTAGTGAGAACTTTGGCGCAAATAACCTTACAGGAAGAAGCCGGTTCGTTCCAAAGATCAGGGCTAAGGTATGTAATATTTGCCTTATAGTTTCAGGTGGCATAATAGTGTAGTGGTAAAGTAGTGGGCTTATGAACAATACGTTTATCTAACATAGGCTCAAATCCTGTTTACGCCGATGTTGATTTTTTTACAAAGTGATTTTGAAGAATCGACTTATCACACTGTACGAGCAATACGTAAGAATGTGGAAGCAAGCACCGGTATTATGATAGAGATGATTTATAAATGTAGGTTGGGAAAGGGCAAATGAATTACCAAAAAATTTCAAACACATCGTTGATGTGCAGTATACACCTTTCCTGTCATCGTTCTCAGAAAGAAAAAAACTACACAATTTGTTAAACAAAGTTTGAATAGAGCAATCGGTTGTGTAGTGATAAAGTACTAGCTTTCCAAATGGAAAATCTTGGTTCAATTCCCCATCAGGTAGTATGAATTTTTCGCATAAAATAATGGCTGCAAACAGAGATTTACATCATGTTGAAGAACTTACAAGACATCACTGGCGATAATTGCAGTAAATAGTGTGTACGTTCTACATCATACACTGTAATGATAAGTTTGTTTCATATTTATATTCGTCCCTCTCTCTATTCCTTGATGTTTTCCTATCCTGCCTTTGCATCTTTCACTTCTCCCTCTCTCTCACACAGACAAACACACACTCCATGTGCGTGTGCGTGTTCCAAAGTTAAAACGGAGCAAGAGCCCGACATACCTTGTCCGCAAAATCTAATTAACTCCGGAGTCGTGTTTTTCGTGCTGTGTGGATAACATTTCCAGACCAGGTCATCTGTGACAGAAATACTGTTTAAACGCAAGAGAATAAGTGAAACCTCTTTTTATCCTCTGAGTTACCGAGTCTCAGTTGAATTACCGGGTCACTACGAGTTTGAATCCTCGACCTAGTGGTGGTCTATAACCTAACCAATATCATCCGACTAATGTGATGATCCGTTTGAGCTCTAGCCTGTTTATTCTATCTGTGCAAATTTTGCTATATCCGCAAGAGATGAAATCGATGCTGGATGTTCGGAACAGATAAATCTTCGGAAAAGACTAGAAAATGGTGTTGTTTGTTTGCAAACACAATTAAATTTATACTAGTTCGACACAAAATTTGTTTCCATCCTATAATTCAACGTGTTATATTCACGTTGAAATTTGACACATCCTACATCTTTGAGGAGGTTATTTCTGATAGAAAGCCAGCAGTAAAATAGCACTCATTCAATAATTTTCTCTTTCTTTCTTTCTTTTTGTTTTCGTTCCATTATTATTATCATTATTATTTGTTCAGTTTACATTAGTAGTCTGAAATGGAAGATATGACCTTCGCTACCTAATAGGTTTATCAGGATGTATTTCGGACCCGTACTTACAATGAACACTACCGAATTTGCAATCGAAATACGCGGAAACAAAGCATACGTTAAACGTTTGACATTGTCCTAGATGCGTCTCCGAGATCTACAGTTCTACTGGAAATTGAGTATGCTATCCTTTATGATAATGACTTTAGAATGTTTAAAGAATCCTCTATATTAGAATAGTTCTGAAAAAAAATATGTAAAAACAAACGTTATTTTTATGGTACTGTTGAATTTCTAGAAACGGAACTTTATGCTCTTAGGTTATTTTCTTACTAAGTTTAAATTTCATATTTTTTATCAATTCTCCTTTTTTTTCTTCTTCTCCTCTCCTTTCGTCTTCTCTCTCTCTCTCTCTCTCTCTCTCTCTCTCTCTCTCTTTGCCCCATTACTCAATCTCTGTGTAATAGACATCCATTGTTTCAATTTTTCACTTGTGTGTTTCAGTTTCTCCCTGCATCAACTTATGAAGCTTTTTTCGTCCCGGTTTTGTTATTTCATTTTATCGAAACTAATACATGTGTAGTTTGAAATTAGAATTGCGCTCATGTTATGTAATTTTAGTATGGGAGAGAAGACAGGAGGAGAGAGAGGGGATTCTTTACCAGACACGATTATGGGATATGAA
The DNA here is from genome assembly GCF_964235325.1 of Thermobia domestica. Taxonomy (NCBI): domain Eukaryota; kingdom Metazoa; phylum Arthropoda; class Insecta; order Zygentoma; family Lepismatidae; genus Thermobia; species Thermobia domestica. The sequence continues at coordinate 139,055,876 of NC_137459.1, read as the reverse complement.
GGTGCATAGTGGGTAGCCTAGCTGCACGGCGTTAGCTGTATCATTTTTTTATGAGGAGCGTACCACTAATTGCCTCAAAGCATCAGTAGAAGACTAGACTGCATTGATAGACCATGTTCACTCTCTCGAAGCAAGATATATATATATAGATATAGATATAGATATAGATAGATAGATAGAGATATATATACGATGGTGGTTCTATAATTATTGCCCCTGACCTATTGTATAAGCAGTATTATTTTTTTCAAAATGTCTCCTTTCATAGTAATGCACTTCTTCCACGTATGGTGTAAAGCCACTGTGCGAGCTTCAAAGAAAGTCTCTGGCTGAGCCGTGATCCATTCCTCCTCAGCTTCAAAAACAACTACATTTGAGTGAAACTTCTTCCCATTGAGGTGCTCCTTCAACTTTGGGAACAAATGAAAGTCACTATGGGCGAGGTCGGGTGAGTAGGAAGAACGTTCCTACACATCAAAACTAGCAGCATGCGGCACAAGTAAGATGGCTTTCGTGGGCCTGAGCATTGTCTTTGTGGAACAGCACTGTTCGCTGCAACATCCTGCGCCGTTTTTCCTTGATTGCTTCGCGTAACTTGGTTATTAGTGCTGCATAATAGGGCCACGTGATAGTGTGTCCAACCTCCAGTTGGTCAATAAGGAGCACACCCTTCCCATCCCAAAAAAATTGTGGCCATAACCTTGCGTGCTGATGCTTGCACTTTTAACTTCCTTGGGGGAGGCAAACTGTTGTGCCGCCACTCCGTGCTTTGTCGTTTGGACTCTGGATCACAGTGGTGGAGCCACGTCCTATTCACTGTCACAAATTTATCACAAAGTTGTTTCAGGTCTGCCCCCATAATCTCCAAACCAGCTCTTGAACATCGAACTATGTCTATCTGATTTTCATGAAATATCATTTTGGGAACCCATCACGCTGACACGTTTGTGAATCCCAAGTGTTCATGCACAATGGTTTTCATTGAGCCTGTAGAGATGTGCATAATATGTGCTAACTGTTGCACCATGATTCGTCTTTCTGCTATTATTGTTCATGCACAGCATCAATGTTTTCTGGGATGCATGCTCTTGTTCGATGACCAGCACCGAGGCCTGTTGACAGCTTTCCCTGCCGCAACGGAAGTCGTGGCACCAATTCTTTACCACCTGGTATTGAGGAACCGCATCACCCAACACAGTGATCATATCCTCATGAATCTCCTTTGGGCTTAACCCCTTTCTCTGGAGGTATTTGGTGACAGCTCGTTGTTCGGTTTTCTCCATTTTTCAAGCTAGGTGCCACCTCTCACACCTGAAACGAGAAAAAAAGGAGAATATTAATATAGCAGCTATGGTTTTGAAATTTAGCACATAGGCATCTAAGACATTAGGCTACAATATCCTCCATCAGCCATCTCAGCTCAAGTATTTTAAATATGCCGGGGACAATAATTATTGAACCTCCCTCGTATATATATTGAACCTCCCTCCCTCGTATATATATATGTGTGTGTGTGTGTGTATGTGTGTGAATTTAATATTTATTTATGAACATTATACAAAAGACGATATATGGCACATTACTAAACAGATCATACAAATACCGTATTTAGAACTTCCAACAGTTACGTTTGAAGTACCTACAATTATTATATTATAATCCCGATCCGTACCTGTGCTAGTTAGTTTGACGAGTATGACTTTCAGTTAAGGTTTATTTTTATTTGCTTTCATGGCATTTCATGAAACGCTTTGAGACACATAGTAACATTAAACTTTTCTCAGTACAATAATGGTTTTGAAATGCATCAATCATCATGACATCTTTACGCTCTCCTTTTCATCATGAAGTAACTCCTCCAAATGAGACGTACATCATTGAATACATTCGAAAGAAAAAATGACCACCAAGTTTGATATATTTGTCAAAAACGTTGGGCCTAAATGTCAGAAGATCCATTTTGGACTGAGTTAATTTGGCAAATATAATCATGAGTTTACGATCATCGTGTTAATAATTCTTGTAAATATTATTCAATTTCACTACTTGCCTTCTATATCAACTCTAATTTTTGATCTAGCAAATCGAGATGGGCAACACTACCCATATGGTTATTGTAGGATGTTATAACGTGAGGTGCTAATTCTAATATGTTCATGATGTCGGTTCCACCTCTTCGTTCGCGAAACACGATGTATGCTGTCAAAATTTGTACCAATTGCAAATTATTCCGTTATTCCATTCGACAATAAGAACTTACTCATCCTATTCGAGTCTGTATTCATACGATCTAACTCTTTTGAAACAGTCAATGGATACACAGAGAAAAATCCCTTCTCCGGACAGCGGTATGTTGTACAAATATACGGTATCCTCTTGCTTACTATAGAAATCAGTACGAAGCATACGTTATCCGTATGCTACATAGGCACTGCCCTTAGATGTTACATCATGTCGTTGCAGGATGTCTGAGCACTAACAGTTTTCCGTATATCGCATGCATATACTTATGTTACCTTCGTCAGCTATATGTTATATACGTCCATTTGTATGTGAGATCCTGACCGCCTACATTGTTTCATACGGAAAGTACGTATAGATGGAATACTTATACAGAAAGTATTATAAAACATGCGTTTTCAGTTATACGTCTGCTGTACGTTAAGTCCAAAAACTACAGGAATTACGCATGTAACCTATCTTTTTAAGTACGCCACCTACAATTTTTTTTCTCAGTGTACTGAGAGACACAATTGATTTGAGGAGTACTGATTGCTTTGAATCCTAGTTGGTATGTATTGGTAGATACCACGAAGATGTATTGGTAGATCTTTTCTTGTGAAAAAAAGTCTCAAAATATATAGCGCATGACTTTTTGGATCATTGAATCTAAAGAAAAAAAATCATCTCTCATTATGTATATTGTCGCTAGCACTCTTCTTTATCTTCATGTTCTTTCCATATCAAATTTTTTATAACAGGTTTTATAATCCCACAACTGAAAATGATGACCGTTCTTTACCTCTACACTATAACGAACTGTTTCCTTCACTATAGCTATATTGCACTGTGTCACTGTTGAAAATACAATAAAATATATATGTAGGTTATTTGTTTACAACATTTCCGCTTATGTTCACTCAAGTTTCTTTCAGTTTGTACACCAACTTGGGGAAGCTTTGTGTATGATGCGTTAATTTTTCTCCAAAATGGAACATAGTTATCAGCAATTTTCTTTTTCTACCACTTATTTCTCTACTGTAGCTATACTAAAGATCAGATATAAATTGCGTTCAAAGAGAAAAACAAAAATTGATGCTTTTAGGTGTTTAACGATGAATGATAAGCTTTAGAACGCGGAAAAATCAAGGACGTTGGACTATGTATACATTCGTTTTTATTACTTGGTAATATATTACTTTGGACCAACGTCATATTTATATGACACTAATGTTTCAACATCTATAGCACTGAAAATTATAACGAGACAAGAATAACCTTTTATAATGTGATTGCTGCATACCTATTGCTGCCTAATACATATAAACCAACGGCATTGTTTGTATTTAAAAATAAATAAATAACATATCCCGAATCATACTCAAATCACGTAACTTAGACACATAAGTGTAAGCATCCGTTTTTTACAGAGGGAAAGGGAAAAACGTATCAAAAATTATAGAACAACAGAACAGGTCTCGAATTGCTCCCTCTAATTAGCAGAACTCGGTAACCTTATTTTCTTTGTTATAAAAAATAAAATAGCAAGTGTCCTAAAAATAGGACGCTGGCTTCAAATGGGTTTGTCTTTGAGCCTTGAAGCGAAGCATTATGATATAACAATTAAAAGCTGTAATCGCGTAAAAAAATCGAAAGATTAGTTGAATAAATTATAGTCATATATATATATATATATATATATATATATATATATATATATATATATATATATATATATATATATATATATATATATCAGAAATTAAGTTAATTTTCAATGGTTCGTATTAGTCGTTTCGTGATGAATATATATATATATATATATATATATATATATATATATATAATAAAACAAGTTTGACAGCTTCATAATTGTTTCAGAATGTATAATAAATGATGAATAGAAAATACGACCGAATTATGGTAAAGAGTGGAATTCAGAGAGATCTTTACTGAACTTTTTCCTTGTTGAAATATTGTATATTTTTCCTCTTCCATTGTTTAATAAGAATTATAATCAAGAGTAAAAAAATTAGCGAGCAAGAGCAAATTGATAGATTGCTACTTGAATATAATTGCTTGCCACTAATCGGAAATGGAATTTCATTATTTAGATCTCATCATTTTCTTCGAAATTATCACTGCGATTGGAAGCAAGTCGGCTGGAAAATTTCTCACTCGTTCTATAATTTGCAGAATTGTGCTTCTTCTCCTTTACTGAAACGAAGAATTTAGATGGATAGTAAAGAGAACAATCGAATTTTAAAATTCAATTCATTAAGGTTTCTTTATTGAAATAAATAGAATTTGGTGACAAAATGTATTTGCTTGTTAGTTGTAATACCAACAACTAAGATTGGAACAACTTCGATATCCTTTATATATGCAGACTCTAGACTACTTTACATTATGCTTTAATATATTCAGCATTGTGGATGAAAGTATATAGGCTATATCACATAATTTTGATATAATACTAACATATATACATTAGAGTGGTTGAAAAACTAGGGAAACCTATGTTCTTTAATTTCATCTGCTGCACCCCTAACATTTATTATACGACCGAAAATAGATACACTTGTAAATTTTTAAATTTTTACAACAATTTGTAATGGTTGAAAAAACGATTGAAATTTTTAATACTATTGGTATGTACACATTTGTATGCACATACGTATTGCTATACGTATTATGTTGTATTACATCTTACACAATTATACATAAAAGCATATTACTGCTGATTACATTTGCATTGTTATGCTTATTTGTTTACTCTATTTTTGCCCTTTACTTTCACATATTAAGTTTACTTAGATAATGTATTCTTTTAACAGTACTGATATTGGTGCCTCTGTTCCGCAACAACTTGAAATAGGTACGGTTTCTGTTCCTCGTTCTTTGTGATAATACCGTTATACTCTTGTATGAGAACAACTACGCGTACTGCGTGGTCTTTAACTACTTCATAACCAGGTAAGTAGTCAGGGTCGGATTTTCATGTCTCCGTATTTTGTGCAAGAAATGTTGTTCGAATACTCAGACGTTCAAGAAACTGCATTGTGTCCTTCGGTACCAAATTCTCAATCTTGGCATCCTGTGGTGAAACACGAGAATGTAGAGATATATGCAGGCGTTTTGGAGGCTCATCATTACTGGTATCTGTGTTCAAGTGTTTCACCATTTCTTGCTTCGTTTCTGCGGACAGTTCGTCGTCGAAGAACGTCAAGCCAATGAGTTCTTCGTTGAACTACCAGAGATGATCACATTTTTTTCCCTAGGCCTTGTACACTGATGGATTGTCTGTTTCATATTTAAGAAGGGTTTTCAGGAACTCATTCCTTGAAGTAGATGCTGCAACTGGCGATAAAAAAACACGCTTTCATATAAGGTTTAACAATGAACGTACACACAAAATCAACACTTTCTCTTTGATGAGTAAGGTTGAATTGGTCTTTAAAAGCCATATTTTGAATACGAACAGTGCCTTTGCCATTCACCTGGCGTGGTGTATAGCTCAGGTTGCCGCAAATGGCATTCCACGAGGCGAGATTCCTCCAAGAAATGTAATAGTCAGTTCCAATATTTCACTATACTCGTCCCTCGTCTGGCTACATTGAAGATGACTACGTGCGAAATCTAAAACTTCATTCCTGATATTGGCCAAATCTTTATTTCTCTCTGCTGAATCATCAATCATTCTGGCCATTGCTGAGCTATAACGAAAGTTGCTTTTTTGTCAGTTAATTTCGAGCTACCTAACACAGAAGCAAGTTCGGGAGTATCAACATTTTTCCAGGTTTTCTGCTTTATTTTTTGTTTGATGACATCTGCAGGGTATGCTGCTTCTTGTGTTACTATTCATCATCAGAGTAGGTTTTACTCGATTCCAAATTTCTGCCACTGTCACTATCGCTCGAAATAAACAGGGTAACGGCGTTAGTGGTAGTGTAGCACTAGTATTAGTCTCCATCAATTCATGTTTTCGTTGTTCTTCTATGCCGTTTCTGCTTCCTTTTGGGCAAGAGTTATGTCCACTGGCACCGTACAAGCACGTCGTCCCTTTTCCCTATGAGCAATGAGAAAGTCCTTATATTCCTTGTTTTTGATTAGTCTAAAGATATCTCCATGTGCTATATCAAATAAAATATTCAAACTTGCAACAAATCTAGCTTCATTCATATTCTGTTTGGTAGATTTTCGGTTCTTGCTTTTCTTTCAATTTGCTCATTGATTCCTTAATATTTTGAGTTTCACAGTTGCATACTTTTCCTCACGAATTAGAATACGGGACCTTTCCCAAAATTTTCCAGTTTTTCGTATATGTTTTTCGCGGAATAGTATATTTCTATCACCTCTCGATTTAATTAAATGTTTTAAAGGACCAATCCCTAACCATAAATCGATAAATGTATTATCTTTCGTTTCGCAGCTCAGACAAGATACGATAGGAATATTGTAAACCTTAATAAAAAGACGAAGCAGCTACGTTCTTTTACAAACTTGAAACTTACGAATATTAGCAATATATATTTACAGAATAGGGAGTTTCTGCTACGTTATTTCGTAGTCCATTGATCCGTACAGAACTACCATCCAGATGACAAGTGTTCGAAACTTCTTTGTGTTTTACTTGCATTTTTTCTTTGATTAGGTACGACAACAGCTGAAAGAAAAATATGATTACAATTGTAATTTATGCGACATTCGGCAAATTTTGTTGTTGTTCTTGTTGTTATCAAACGAAAAATTTGAAGTAGAATTTTAAAAACGTAAAGTAAAAATTCTAGATTTTAATATTAATAAAAACTATCATGAGGTTTACAGCTGAAACCTAAATGAATTATCTTCAATTTTAATCCATAAACAGCTATGGTCAACGAGATGGGTTTCAGTTATTTTGAGTGTGGTCAGCACGTTGCCTTTTATCATCTTTATTTCTGCAACTAAATATTACTAAAGTCATTTTATTCTTTAGATATAAAATACTCATATTTAGTTCTAAACAAACCAGAGAGCGCAGTTCAGAATATCAGTAACCCACATTTCTTTACATGAATAATTAAAACAATATATTTATAGGTGTAAATGTCAAAGATGATGTGACAAACTGTAATAAGTTAAATAATAGTTTATAATAAAGTAAACTGCAAAGTATTGAAATTTAGGGATAATATTTGTCGTTATATATTCTAAAACACAAGTTTATTCAATAAGTAGGGACACTTCTCCTTCAAACATATAACTTGAATTTGATTATAGATCTTCTTCATCTTGTTCATCTCAACCGTAGGTTGGTGGGTAACATGGAAATTTGAAAACTTTTCTCTCGCTTGGGAGAGATGTTTTATAGTTTGATAAGGCCTCGTCTTCGTAACTGCATCTATATATTCTACTCTTGGTCCTCCTCTTCCTGGCTTTCCTTCTGCCTTTCCCTCTATCAGCATAGTGATCCAATCGGAGTGTCGAATAAGATGACCAAACATGGTGTTTATTCTTGTTCCTATTATCTTCATGATCTGTCGTCCTTCATTAGCTTCCTTTAATACGTCTTCGTTTCTTTTCCTTTCGGTCCATGATATGCGCAGCACAATGCGCCAACACCACATTTCAAATGCTTCCAGCTAGGATATTTCAACTTTCCTCAATGACCGCGTCTCTGATCCGTACACCGCCACGCTCCATACCAGTGTCTTCATAAATCGTTTACGAACGTCCAGTGACGCATTTCTTGATATTATTAGTCCTCTTTTCCTATTGAATGCTTCTTTAGACTGTGCTGTTCTGGAACTTACATCTTTTTCACTTCTTCCGTCCGAGGATATTAGACTTCCTAAATAGGGGAACGTCTTAACGTTTTCGATTTTCTCTCCATCTAGCCATACGTTTGCCCAGAATCTGAAATATGTTAAGAACGTTAAATCTTGAAGAGCTCAGCAGAAGTTTCAAGTTCCGTAGTTTTAAAATTGTCGTTACAAATGACCAAACTAGCAATAAATCCGGGGAATGGTTTATTGAACCAGCTCCTGCTTCCTGATTTGTCTATAAATTACCAAACCTAATTACATTATTACTACATGTTGTATTTTAGGTCAAGAAATGTTTTTCCTTTGTATATATTTCAGGAAGAAAAAGTTACGTCAACATTTAGTAAATGCAATTACTCATCTTTAGTGTCAAAATAAAATGTCAAAAATAGCACACTTTGCTACCTAGAACCTATTTATGGTGGGAGCCCATATATCAAACCTCTTTTTTTTAATGAATACTTCTGAAGGTTTTACTGATTGTTTATTGTTATGCATACATGTTTGTTCTGTCTGACATGAAGAAAAGTTTATTATGAAGAAAATGGTCTCCAGAGCCCTTTCTAGACTATATGTTATTAATTGTAGTAGTTGATTTGAGTTTAGCGTCCCGTTCAGTAACGAGGCCATATGATACATGGAGCTACAGCTTAACGTGGGATCCGAACCACATGAGCTCCGACCGGAAATTGAACTCCGGATTTAGAAAAGGGTATCTATCTGACTACAGTCAATTCTCACCTGTTGGGATTGGACCAAACGTTGTATTGGGAAGTAGGGATAAAACTGGTTAACAATTTCAGTTTACTACAATTAATAACAGGAACATGGAATCAGTCAGACACGTGACTCGTTAAGACTCGAACAAATTTGAAGAAAACGAAACATCATCATACATACGAAGAATTTGTATGACATTGTTAATATAGTTCTATCCTTTCCTGCTGGTCTAGCGTGTGTGACTTTGGTGTATGTAGTCTGGGGTTCGATTCCAGTTAGAAAATAATTGAAACTTTAACTAGCTAGCTAATATTTATTAATTGTCCGTCTTTTTTAGCCTAAAGGACTTGGTGCGAGCGGTCGCGGGTTCGATTCCCGGTGGGGCACTCGGTCGAAAAAATGTCCTGAATGAAAAAATGTCATTTTTTCAGGCCAGCCATCCTGAATGAGGTTTTCTTGGGAATTCTGCATCCATACCAGGCAAATGCCGGGGTGGTATTTAACTTGTAGGTCCCAGGCCGGTTCCTTCCTTGCCCAAGCCTTTATTATTTTCTTTTCCCCGGATAATGTGCTCGCCGAGGGACGTCATCTCTCATACGTGACGGGCTAAATGACCATAGATGCCGGAAGCCCACAAATCTGAATCTTAAATCCTAAATCGACTTGAATGTAGGACGTTAAACTATTTTTTCATTAATTTTCATTTAATTTTGAAACGCGATTCTAGAAGCACGATTATGCGCTCTCTTCTCACTAAACCTATGGTTTGCTATCTCTCTCGATGTGTGTTGTCTATCACAAAAGTTTATGCATGATGTCCGCGGGATAGTATCTTTTGCCCCTTGAAGCGATGGAAGATATGAGAAAATCAGTTGGCTTAATGCAAGTGACCATAAAAAACTTTCAAAGCTGTAGATCCTGGTAAAACAACAAAATATATTTCGTTTGCAAATGCAATTTACACAACAAATAACACAAATAGTGTAAGAAGCAGGGAAAGCAGAGAAAGTGTTATACAGTAAGACGACAGGAACAAAAATGATATGCTAAATATTTAAAATGTATAGCAAGAAATAAGCACGTGAGTCTGTGGTGTAGTGGGTAACGCTCTCTCCTACCAATCATCTGGCCCATGTTCTAATCTTCGTCAAGTGCCTTTTTTTATTTTCGTCGAAGTAACAGCCATTACTTGTAGTATTAGAGTTTTATATATGGTGTCATTCTGTTAGATCTTTTTTTAAAAATTCTTGTCTAACGTAATACCATAAGACTTCAAGTATGATTCTACTTATGTAGATCAAAAGTAACGATATTCAAGACTTATTTCCATTAACAAAATATAAAAATAAGCTTACATCCGAAACTAAATATGCAAGTAATTGAAATGAAAGTAGCAGGTTGGTGCAATATAAGCTGAGGGCAGAAGAGCAAATCAATATAACATGAGGCGCTTCAAGTGGCTGTCTTATCTCTGTGTTAACTATGAACTGAACACACTTTTTTAAAAACGCAATGTTATCAATGAAATACTGGTCTGTGTGGAAACATAAAGAGAAGAGAAAAGAAACAATATTAGTATATTTTGCTTTTATTATTAGATGTTTCAGTATATTGAAAAAATAAATCATGGCCACTATTTAATGAGAATATGATTAATAAACTAGTGCTCATACCGAGTAGAAAGACAGTATGTATTCCGGAAGGTTATATTCTATTTGGGAATATTCACGTGAGAATAAAAAAGAATGTAACATTTATAGAATCTACCCTATCAAGAGATTGGTTTCTGATTGAAGTTCATTTAGTTTAGGAACCCAAGTTAAGTTGTAGAACCATGTATCATATAGTCTCGGTGCTGAAAGGGATGTTACACTCCCAATGAACCTACTGATCAGTCTTAGAACTATCAGTTTCAGTCAAGATGATTGGTTTGTGAACTATGCAAATCTCCATCAATCTACAAGCCAAGCTTGGAGCAATTTCCATGTAACAAAAATAGGTTAAAGTCACAAAATTCGTATAAAAGTTGATCGCTTGTTGAACTATTGTAGTCCATAACTAACCTTTATTTTTAGCTTCCTAAAATTGTACTTCTAGGTTTACTGGAGCGAATCCTTGGGGGGATGAGAATCACATGTCCCCTTCCAATCTTGGAACTGAGTGGGACTGTCCCTCCAATAGTCCGATTTGAAATGTGTTTTTTGGGGAGTACAGAAAAGTGATGATTTGTGTCCGACTGCCCCAAAGGAAAGTGAGATGAAATTGATATTCCCCAGAATAAGCATCAGATCTGTCTGTTATCCAATGTTGAAGCCAATTCTCCTACCTTGATCCTCGCAGCATTGTTTGTCAACTTCATAAATATTTTAAACATCGCTTAAAAAAAAAGATTATGCGATCGGTCTTACCCGTCCCCCTCCCCCATGCTGAATACAGAATTGCGCCTCTGTATAGGTTTATAATACGGGTTTAAAATACTTGTAAATAAATTCTTAAAAAAAATAGAATACACAAGTCATTTAAAAACATGAGCTGGAACAGTCATTAAAGGTCAGACACGAACTAGTTGAAGTGCTCATTCTTCGAACGAGAAGAAGAAGTTTACGGAAATGTTATATGCGAAACATTCAAACCTCTTCCCCAATTGAATAACATATCAATCGAAGTGAAATGAAAAAGATCCAAGTGAACCCAACTGCTAAATATATTCTAGATTTATTTTAAACAGTTAAAATGCTTACTCACTTTGGCCAGTTTATGAACACAAAGTGGGAAATTACGATATTGTACTAGCATGTCCTTGCTTTATTTGCTACAGTTGGAATTTCCGGAACCGATGCACCACGTGGTCACAGATTTGTAAGAAGGAGATTAAATACCGAGTTTCATCTTCCTATTGTAAGATATTCGTCAAAAATTCTCTTTCTTTATATTTTTAATACACCTTTCCTCGCTTAGAGGGTCCATCCTTCGCGAGGTAGCAGTGCACATTTAAAGTGTTAATATTACAAACTGGAAAAGGGCAATAGCTAGAAATAGTGGGAGAAAAGAGTCTTAAAGATTCCAACTCGACGCATGCATGAGACAAAGTGTAAAGTTATCAAGTGACGGGGTGACAGAGTTAGAAATATCCACGTCCCACATGCAAAGGGTCCTCGTTTCGTTTCCTGCTCGAGCCTTTTTTTCCCTTTTAACCAATAAAGTAGCCATTTTCAACTACAAGTAAAATATTAATTCATCATATATTTGTGAAGTTTTGTCAAGTTTCCAGTAGACGCCAGCCAATCATTTTATTCCAAATACTAAATGTATTCAAATATTCATTTCAAACAGTTCATTCGATTTTCAGTGATGATCGGACAGACAATCTCGATGTCACTTTTACATATTGACCGCGTATTTAGAGCTCGTCCCCTTTTCCCCTGAAAATCGGAGTTTTAAGGACAACGGAAGATGGGCTCACATATTTGAAAATAAGATGTTTATGTTCATATCTTCCTCTTATGATTTTTGCGTTAATGAATTATAGAAACTCGACTGGACCAAATGCAAAATACAGTATATTAAAAAGATAATTTCAAGTGCTTCATCCGTTTTGCTATGATAACAAGACACAACCTCGATGTCATCATTCTTAACTATTGAGCAAAAATGACACAAATTACCCCTATTCTCCACTTAATACAGAAAGTTCTAATCACGGTCGGACACGTGCAGACTCCTTTTAAATAAGTTATGTATGTATGTATAAGTTATGTATATGTATGTATATCAAGTTTCATCTCGCAAACGTTAGATATTCTATTTGGCATAAATTGTTAACCCTCTCTTCTCCGTTAGGATAAACGATTTAATAAAAATGGCGTGACAACAACCCAGTCCGAAGTAGATGTTAACTACGTTAATAAAATTCATTTCAAACGGTTCATTTTTCTTTATGATAGACAACGTATTTTTCATTTATTTACTCTGTAGATATAGATTAATACTATTGTTACTGTCTTGTTATTTACTTAAGTTATTAATTGATGTAAAAATGAGGTATTATGTTTAATATTTAACAATACCTATCATTTTTCATGTTATCAACAGTCAAGTAGCGAATTATGTGTGTAATATGTATATTACATTGAATTTAATGTATCACGCTAGTAGCAAATTAAGCATGAAAGCTAAAACATTGTTCAGTTTCAGTTCTTAAGAGATTTTGTTTCCTGTATTTCTATTATTTTGTCAATAGCTTACAAAACACTGGCACCTTTCTTTTGCACGTTTAGCTTTTAACATTTTTCCCATATACTTTTCACAGCGTTTAAGCACTTTATGCTAAATGAGATGGATGATTAATGAAAATAAATTCTAGTTAAAGTACAATTTTAATTGACTCTTTAAGGAAATCGAACGCGAGAGCACAAGAATCAAAAAAGCACGCGCTAGCCACTAGACCAGCAGAAAAAAGGGTAGTGTCATATCAATTCTCCGTGTGTTTGTCGACGTTTCGTCGTCTCCACATATGTTCCGGTCATACCGGGACACGAGTGTGACGCTTTCACGTCACGAAATTCTTAACCAGTTTTATCACTGCTTCCCAATATAGTATAATAATAGGATCTGTTCCAACCCCAACGGGTAAGAACTGACTGTGGTAAGATACATTTTTTTTCTAAAAACGGAGTTCAATTCTCGGCAGGAGTTCATGTATTTCGGATCCCACGTTAAGCTGTAAGTCCATGTCTCATAAAGCCTTGCTGCTGAATGGGACGCTAAAATCAAACCAATTAATACAACTAATAACATACATTCTAGAAAGAACTCTGCAGACCATTTTCTTCATAATAAACCTTTTTTCATATCAAACAGAACAAACATATATGTATAATAACAAGCATTCTGTAAAACTTTCCGAAGTATTCAAACACACTAAAAAAAATGATGTTTGAACTACCACCAAAAATAGGTTCTAGCAAGCAAAGTAGGCTATTTTTGGCATTATTCAATTTCATCAGTTGCTACATTTGCTTATGAAATGTTCCATGTTCTCCCTGAAGTATATGGAAAAGAAAAATATCTTTTGACCAAAAATCCGGCGTTACATACTTTAATTTATATATTTAAAAAAACGGAAAACAGGAGCTGATTTTGTGAGCTGCTCCCTGTATTTATCGCTAGTTTATTCAGTTTATAACGAAAATATTATAGCCATGGGACGTCAAACTTGTCTGCTTTCTTGCCGCCATTTTGATAACGGTGCCCCAAATCGAAAATTATTTCCTACAAAAGTTGTTTCGTACTTCAAGGACTATTGAATGAGGTATGATTCAATACACGTTCCCATTTGAAAATTTGAAGTTGGCCCCTGGGCCCCCTTGAAGGAGGACCCTGGGGGTCACCACAACAACACCGTGTGATGCGCCCTATGACATTTTCCTATCTCAGTTTTTGTTTCATCTTATTATTCTCAGCCGTTTCGGATTTATAAGCACTGGACGTTTTATCTGAAACACCCTGTATATCCAACCTCCAGTTTCTAATGTTTGTGGCTGTCAGGGGTGTAGCCAGCAGGTTTATATAGGGGGCAAGTTGGGTTTTTGAGGGGGGGGGCAACTACAAAGCCAAAATAAGTTATGTTGCAGCTAGTGTTTTTGTGGCCTAAAAAAACGGCAATTTTTGTTTCCTTCCGAGAAACTAAAAAACACTGGTTTCTAGCTTATTATTATTATTATTATTATTATTATTATTATTATTATTATTATTATTATTATTATTATTATTGTTGTTGTTGTTCTGATGCAGACCTACTTACAAATCAGTTTAGTACCATTGTTTTATGGTAGTATTTACAGTAACTTGTTGAAACGTTTGTCTTCAAAGTGTCGAATATAAATCGCAATAAATTGTGTAATCTGCTGAAAACAATTAAACCATACTGTTTTCTGATAGGTATAAGGAGCAGATACCATACTATTTTTCGATTAGGATGGTAAAATAGTATTTTTCCATACTATTTTACCGTAAATTATTAATTATATGTAAACGTTGTTATTTTTAAATGACTGAAGCGAAGCAATCTTACAATGATGTTTTAAAAGCTGGTCATTTGTGGGGAGGAAATCATTTGGGGGGCCTGGCCCCGATGCCCCCCCCTTGGCTACACCCCTGGTGGCTGTACAAGTGAATAGCTATGCCTTCTTATTTCGTGAATAGTAAGCAGGATAAGCATAGCATCAAGTTTAGGATATTTGTTGAGCTGAAGCATAAATATTTTTTAAATAGTTTTCCATATGTAGGAAAAATGCAGCCCGGAGATCTGCAAATGCATATCCTTCTACTATACATGCAGCTCTGTAACTTGTGAAATATTTTTTTTACACCCCTAACTATCTGAACACGTAACGACTTTGCAGCTATGAAAATTATTATATATTTTTTTTAAAGAAAAACATGTAGCTTTGACACTATTCGAAACAACATAAGATATTTTCCAGCTTCAATGCACTCTCATACCAAAGAAGTGCATAAAAATACTAAAAAATGTGCAAATGTGACACTTACAACACCTCTAATAATATGCTCGCTTCACTCTGATATACAGATTCTTAAAGACCAAAAAATCGTAACCGTTTTGTTTTACAATAAACAAAAGTTTTGAAAAGATGTTGAGCAGGTGATCCATGCCAAGATTGCTGGCTGAAAATAACCCACACAGATCTTTTTAAGACATTTCATAAGCAGCATTACAAATTTCCTTACATATGTCTCAAATTAGAAAGTGCAAAATAAACAAAACCCTAAATGGATGTTTTCGATGGAAATTCCACTGTGGCTCATATACGAAAGTGGTCCGAAAGTATATTATATGCTCCGTATATCGCAAATATACATGAAATAATATCACAATGATGACTTCTGGTTTTGGTTTAAATCGTTACAAGTAGGAGTAAAATTTAATATTGTAATCTTAGAAACGCAATTGCAGAAATATAAAAAAAATGGATTTGTCCGAAAATTACATTATATTATTTATACAAATATCGAATTTGAGGCCTTCTACATGCATGTTTCGATTCAAACTATATTCAGAAGTTATACAGTATGTAATTGATGCTTGCACCAGTTTATTTGCGTATACAATAAACCGGATAATAGATTCAAATTCTATTGATATATTATTACACATTCGATATTTTATCTAAAAAGACATTTAACAAAAAATGTTTTCACTTTCTAGATTCTTAAACCACAATGATCAAAATGACCACTGTAATAGTTGTTGTATAAAATATTGCCTTGTAATTCTAGTCTTAATTAAGACTCTTTTTAATTCTTCCAATGATTTATTGACATATTTCTCCATCACAAAATTTTATAAAGTGTTTATTAACCGTGTATATGTTCATATCCCTCCAAATAACCTTGGATATGACACCCAACCGGACTGATTGAAAACACGAAAGTGCATTTGTATCAGAGACATTAGTTGTATGTTTTTCTTCACTCTGGTTCTATTTACTACGACTTCCAAGCCTATCATCCTTACAATTCTGATTCAACAGAGATGGCGGGTCTCCTGGAGTGAGTCAGTTAATATCCAAGGCTATAAAATTATGAGTGTCCATCAGTCGCTCAACTTTATCTTTAGTATTCTTAAAATTATTCCAAAAATATTTTTTTTCTAAAATATATACGCGTAGTTATGTAGTACTTCGTATATATTAGACTTAGTGGCTTAATGGAGTAGTGCTTTGATGTTTAAGAATGCATATTCAAATAAACCGTTATGACCGAAATTTAGATGACGATTTGAACAAAACTGAATGTAATCTAAAAAGTGTGTTTTGTACCACGTACTTTGCAATATTTTGCACAAACTTAAAGAAAAAGGTACATATTATAATGTTATATTTCGAATTGTTTGTTTATATTCTTTAAAAAGTAAACAAGGTAAAATGATATCATGGATGTTAAATCATTTTGCGTGACCTATTCATCGCTTTAAATGTGTTGGTTATTTCTATAAGCATTAGAGAAACAAAAACAATAAATAAATAAATAAATGATGTAACTAAGTTATCACACTTGCACTTTATAATGCTAACGGACGAAAACGTCAATCAAATTTTTGTTAATATTGTTAAATATATATCATTAAAAAAAAGGTTCCATCAAGAGTTACTGTAATTGTTGTTTCTTCCTTCGGGGATTATTATTATTCTGCGTTTTTAACCTCTTCCTACCGTTGAATATGCTTTTACAAATCATATTGTAATTACCACTATTCATACATCTTAGCTATACTTGATATGCATGAACTAGTATTAAGAATAATAATAATAATAATAATAATAATAATAATAATAATAATAATAATGTTTGCAATTAAATAAGTTAATCAAACCACGAGTAAAAGAAAAAAAGTTGTATGTATTTTAGTTTCAGAATTTGCTTCTATTCACAAAAACTACGACTTCCTGCAGAGGCTGAAATGAATGCATGAATTATCTAGATTTAATCTTGAATTGTCCCTCTACTCATTGAAATGCAATTAAAATGTAAATTTACTTTCGCAGCAAAAGCTTGGAAGTCTCTTTGACGTTCTTTTTTTTAATTCCCCTCACTTTCATTTACTTCATTTTATTCGACCGTTTCTAACTCATATTATTATGTACACAGTGGTGCTTGGATTCATATTAAGATAAAGACTAGTGATCAAGATGCCCTGGTATTCAAAATGCAAACTTGTCTGCAAGTATTAGAGAGAGGGGTGCATTTATAATGTCAACGTTACATAAGAGGATGAGTGTATATTCGTAGTAGCAATTACACATAGAACAGACACATGTATCAAACAAAAAATTAAGATACCGATATACATCAATTGGCATTTTTCTTTTACTGCGTAAAACATATCTTTTGACTCGAGTACCACAATTTATCTGATTATGGTCAATACGTAACACATTTGAGCATGCACAAATAAAATAAGTAACAGATGGGTAAATTAGTAATACGAACCAGTTTCTCACTCATTAAATTACTTATGCGTGTTTAGTTACTCTCTGATGTGTTGTCAAGTGTACAAAGATAACAATTTCGTACTTTTGTTTTAAGAACAGTACATGACAGAAATTGAAAATATCTTAGTTGTTTAATTAGACAAAAAAGGTAATGTAGACATCATACCACACATAGATGAAGCATTCATAATGAAAATACATTGTAAGAAGTTTCATAAAAATGTATTGTGTTAACTCTATGCTCTATGCTGCAACTAGAGATTTTGAGGAAGTTCAGATAGCCTATTCCAGAAAACGAATGCTCTTGGAGGTTACCGATGATTAGGAGTTCGAAGCTATAGCGGAAAGTGTGAAGCTGGAGTAGCAAGAGATTCCCTGCAGCAAGTTCTCTGATGTAAATTATTATTATTATTATTATTATTATTATTATTATTATTATTATTATTATTATTATTATTATTATTATTATTATTATTATTTTTGTCATTATTATTATCATTTGTATGAAATAGATGTGTAAATATGAAATAAATAATCGTTGCTTTTGTCAACAAGGGCTTTTGTATGTAAGTTAATGCCACTTATTTATGTATGTGTTGAAACAGACATTCTATATAGGGGGAATTTCCTTCCTGGTAAGATCGTTAGGTGTAATGAGAATTTGGACAAACGATAATTGGCGTTTCACTTAAAATGGCGGATGTGATTTTTATATGTGATTAACAACTGATAAAGTGTTAGGTAAAATGAAAATTGGGCAAAGTGGGAATAAACCCAACGCGTTTAATGCTTTTCTACCGAGAAAGAAATCGGAGACACGTGCGCGAAAGAAGCTTGCTAGCCACTAGACCAATTGGAGGAGCTAATTGTTTTCCACTAGGCCATTATATTTGTCATTACAAATATGATTGCAGAAAAAATATACTGTATTAAAGTTAGACATTTACTTCTTTCAAGATAATTAAGAAATCGATAATCTAAATATGGACTTGTAATATCATAGAAACGGGAAACAAATCTCGAAAGGGATATTATGATCTTACATTCACATAATTTTCAACACTGAAAGACCATTTAAAACATAAAGATACAGAAAACATAGATAAGCCTGTAAAATATCTATTGTGAGCAGAAATATATTCAAAATACATACCAAACCTAATACAAACACATGAATAGAGCGTAAGAGGCAATTGCACATTTATTACGTTGTGTGCGTTCGCACAATTGCACATTGAACATCAATGCAAGCTTAAGAACGCATTTCGCCAGTAGTTGTTTTCTTTTCATTGCATCCTTCTAAAATCACGCCGTCAAGACATCCTCTAAGAGGCAGTGCAAGAAATTCCGAGTACTCCTGTCACTAGCCAATCGTTGCTGGGAGTACAAACATTCGATAAATTAAGCATCCCAGGGAAATATATTTACGTTGGGCTTATTATATTTAGAGAACGTCCATCCAAAATACGAGATGTTGGAAATATTTTCGTTATAACTATTTTAATGATTACTCACTTTTTTCTGCTATAATCAAGCCGTCAGACAATTACCTGCAAGTTGCCGAGAAAAAAGTTGCGAGCATAAAAGTTGCGAAAAAGTTGTTGTCATACAGTGATTTACTAGCGAATTTCCTTTCCAAAACAACTTTCAGAGACTTAGATAGACATATGTATGTAGTATCAAAGAGTTCTGGACTACATCCTGGCCACTTACACCGGCGTGCACTGCTGGCTCTAACGTTACGCTGCTCCTCTACTTTACTGCACCTATGCAACTTACAATACCAGCCGCCCCTGATATGTTTACTCTAACAAAAGAAACACTGATCAGAGCTTCAACACACACTATAGTTTAAATTAGTTTAAACTAAAATGTGACTTATATATATATATATATATATATATATATATATATATATATATATATATATATATATATATATATTATAGTTTAAAATGCAGCGCGTGTGTTGGTTTTGGTCAGTGTTCATTTTGTTACAATATCCAATCCAAGGTCATGGGTAGAGGTATGTTTACTCTAGTACAGAGAAAAAATGCTTAATGTTGTGTAGAAAAAAAATCGATCTTCGGTCTGGTGGAACATTTTAAAAATAAAATATTATTTTAAATGAAAATTTGAATGCAAAAGCAAAACGCAATAGTAATAATTTGGTTATTTATATATACGTATATGTATAAATATATATGTTGGGCTAATGTATATGTATATGTATAAATATATATTCGATTTCGTGCAATATATTGCATATTTCTAAGATTTTACAATTCCGTCATTGCTAGGATTTACAATCAAAAACCAGGAACAGCCACCCACTTAAAACTTAGGTAAGTATCACAAAAGTTCTTGGATTTTAATACAGGAAGATGTACGTGTTAGTTTAATTCTTACTATAATCTATACTGCTTGGAGTTGGAATTTGTGAAGATTGATAGGCGAATTTATCTCCTCTAAAATATGTTTCACGGTAACTTTTGTAAGGAGTTTCCCCACTAGTCTATTTGTCGCGCGCATCTTTGCTGCATGAATCCCAGGTCTGATTTCTGATACGAGAAGATTAGGATTTTCACGTATTACGGTGGTTTAGACTCCACCTTAAACTGAAGGTTCATGTCTCATGCTGGTGTAATGCTGAAAGGGACTCAAAACTCTAAACCATCCACGCAAGTTCCTTTCTAAAATAAAAATAGTAGACTATAGCGTCCATTCTAAGCTGTTCAATTATCACTCTTTGGAATTGAAATTTGCCAATATTGAAAGAACGAATTTCCAACGCTTTGATTAAAAAAAAAATGGGTTCACGAAAATTGTGTAAGGAAGAAAAACATCGGAATTGTATGGACAATCAGGGACGCTCACAGATGTTTCTAAGGGTTATCAGTAACCGATCCTAAGAGGGGGGAGGGAGTAAACGATTGATTTCGACGGAGGCAAAATATGGATATACGCGTTTAGTCACAAATACATTTACATACTTTGATGTCCAGTTTGCACATAATAAGCCATTTAAAATAATTCTTTACGCATTTCCTTATAAACTACATATCCTTAAACAATATTTCCTTATCAACTATAGGACTGTAGCATTTAGTATAAATATAATAAGTACTATAGTATGTGAGAGTAAATTGTTATGTTTAGGCATGCATTTCCAGGAACTGAACTTCCTTCGAAAATCAGGGAGTAAGGCAAATGCCTCTCCTTGCCCGGACGGTCAAGAAGACATAAATATATTTTGTTAGAAATTCCAAACTTATTGCAGTTGTTCGTGGTTGAAATTATTCACAAGAAAGGAGATAAGTCCATCCTATCTTCGTAAAGCATTTTAACAATAACGTTCCTTAAGAAAACACTTAATGTTCATGAAACATTGTGTGAATACTATTTCGTGTAGATTATTAATAATCTACACCATAAATCGCATCATGTGCATATAAGTTCTCTCACCAGTTCTCATGATTTTATGCGAGATAGGATTAACCCTTATCCGGATAAGTCCATCCTATCTTCGTAAAGCATTTTAACAATAACGTTCCTTAAGAAAACACTTAATGCTCATGAAACATTGTGTGAATACTATTTCGTGTAGATTATTAACAATCTACACCATAAATCGCATCATGTGCATATAAGTTCTCTCACCAGTTCTCATGATTTTATGCGAGATAGGATTAACCCTTATCCGGGCAAGCTATTTTTGCAATGTAGACTGCAACTGGGGCCTTACCAACTCTATTAGCCTTACCATCTCGATATGTTCATAACTTTAACTTCGACTAAAGATAAAAGAATTCAGAATTTTATGACATCGAAATATTTATGGTTATTAAGAAATTCGAAGAAAAGTATGAAGCTACTGGGCCTGGGAGGCCCCGGTTGCCCGGATAAGGGTTAAACAAGGTGCCATGTCTGCTAAAATTACCAATCCGTGCGCGACTGTAGGCTTTAAGCATCGTAACTATGGTATATTTAAAACTACATGAACTCACTCACTCACTGATATTAAATAACGGTTACTTCCGGTTGGCGTGAAAAGTTGAAATTTAGCTTCATTGTAGCTTTTCAAGATTAATTTACAGAATAATTGCCAAAAACGAATATTTTTAGTTTTTAGGAGGTCTAAAGGAGATGAAGAATTCTCCATATAATAAATTGATCATACTTTTGATATGTTTTTCATGTTTTAGGTACTTAGAATTTAAATAATAACTTAAAATTCGATATACGTTTCCTATAGGATTGTTTAACAAAATCACTAATAATAATAATAATAAAATATGGTAACTTATTTAAGGTAAGTTTAGAGTGGTTTTATTGGGAACTGAAAAATCTTTCCGTGTTATTTACATGGGTCATCTTCTACACCCAAAAATGATTAGGTACTTCTGTCAGGATTATAATGGTGAAATTTGGCAAGATTGTAACCTTGCGGTAAAAAAAAAAGGTCAAAAATAACTTTACGTTATATGTCAATGACACCTAGTGCTACTTTTGGAAGTGATTAGAAGAAAATGAATCTGAAAAATGATATCACTGACACACACATTTCTCATAGATAGACTTGTTTGGTTCCACATTTCAATCTGACAGATTTGGGAGGAGAGATAGTTTGAAGTTCCATCTGGTAGAGGAATTCGGTCGAAGATATGACTAATAGGGCATTCAATCGGTCGGTCGGTACATATTCACTAAAATGTATTTGATTCAGGATTCTTCTTACTGCTTCTTGTTCCATTTCTCTTCTTTAATAGTACATCCTGCCTAATATAAATTTTGTGGAGAAGCGTGTTTTTTTTTTTTTTTTTTTTTTTTTGTATGAATTATATAAAATACCTAAGGGCCCGCTGTGGTTCAGTGGTAGAGCGTTTACCTCTGGGGTCTCGGGTTCGATCCCTGCTCCTGCCAGGTGAACGTTGTGGTGGACAAACACCTTGTGTGAGTTTTCTCGGGGTTCTCCCGTTTCCTCCCACTTTCTTCATCCCACCATTTCATTCATTTCTCATAATCACCGTCTCCTTTAGCCTAGTCGGCATAAGCGTGGGACGTAAAACTCAAATATTTCATTTCATTTTATATAAAATACCTCTGCGCTCTCCAATTTTCATAGGACTATCTAAAAAAAAAATCTTGTTGCCGAAAAACGATTTGAGTGTATGTGTGTGTTGCATCATTCTCTGAGTTAGAAGATTGCAGAATACTTTATGTCTTTACATTTGAGAATAGCTATATGCCATATTTGTGTTCTAAACTCTCTGATATTTTTTAAAAAATAGTTTCTTATTTATTTATTTATTTATTTATTTATTTATTTATTTATTTATTTACTATGTGAACTAGACAACCTGCAGCAGCAACTGTTTGTTTAATCAGATTATCCACAACTGAATGCATAGTACTACTAGCAAATGAATTTGCCTTACTTGTAATTTGATTCATTGGTTGATTGGTTTGAATTTGAGACTCGTTCTGGTTACCAAATCTGTATAAGATATTGCGCTTATGCCAGGACAGTTCATTGCATTTATTTTAATAAAAGAAAAATCCACCCGGTGGTTTCGTTACAGTGTCAAACACGTGCTAACCAGAAGAAAGCCAAGAGACGGAGTAGGACCTGGGGTCGTACACCGACTCATGCTCGGCGTAATCTCTCCTGGTCTCGCATTCCTACGAGGTCTTTGTTTTGGATAACGACATCAATGGATATAAATTCTTCTAGATGCTCTTACTCGTAGGAATGCAATAGGCTGCAGCTCATGGTCCCACCCTGTTGAATTGTGTCGTAACTTGCCTTCCGGAATCTGTTCCCTTTACCATTGAGGTACGGCCTTGTTTCCAGCATATACTTATATTACATTGGCTTGCTTGATTTTTCGTGAACTTCACATTCTGTCCCAAATTGTTTATGGAGCTTACAGGCAGTAGTTGCTCAAGCCTCCTTCTAAATAAACCGAATCATTCAGCGCTGTCGCTCCGGGTATGCCTGCTTTCGTAGTGGCAGCCATGATAGAATTGTTGGAAGTTTACAAATGTTACGCTCCTTTGCTTTGTGCTAGATATCTCAGTGGTTCTAATGCCAAGCCAAATGGCGGAACGTTAGTTCCTGAAATGAAGAAAGTATAAATCAATATGGAACAACATTCCTGTGATATCAACATCAACGATAGTTTGGTAAATTCTTTATCAAAATCACAAATTCTTCAGGGTCTGCAACATATTTTGCCAAAGGTGGAGGCCAGGTAAACAATTCAGTCCCACTAATTACTCTGCACTGTATTATTTACAGAGACTGCAAACGATCACGGTAATAGCGTTTGGAAGCAATCAGAGGCGGATTAAGGGCGAAGCCAATGAAGATCAGGCTCCGGGGCCCCAGGCTCAGGGGTTCCCCCGAAATTCCTCTCTTTAATATTAAAATATAGCAATCCACTTATCATAGTATAGGCTTCAAACCCATGCTATTTTTTTTACAGCTCGCTACGCTCGCGGTATCACTACAGTTAAGTCTTCTTTCACAAGCGTCTTCACGATACTTATTTTAGGAGGGAGTGAACTATGTTGGACCTCTATTGCAAACCAAATTATTAGTTTGTGGTGACAATTTCTTTGAAATATCTCTGTCATTACTTAGATCAAATCTAGGAGGTTTTCCAAATCTCCTTAACAATAAAACGTTCCTATTCAAATCAATTTGGGCTCTCTGAGATACTAAAATGTCATTCTTTAACAACATGTCTTGGGAAAATTTACTTAACACGCGAAAAACATGATGAAATGTTATCTCATTAATTTCGAAACATACAATTGCTATATTGTTTGTCAAAAGAGAATTCTGAGTAACTCATTTTATTCGTGTGTCGATATTTGTATCTTAGTCTTAGGGGAAACTAAATCCTCTATAATTATTTGCGAAGCAGAATCTAATATGGCATCAGTGTTCTTATCTTCAATCAATAATGGCATTTATATTATTTCGTGTAGTAATGGAGAAATTTACAACATGACCCTTATTTCCTAATACAGTGTTATCTGTGAATGTACTCCCCACAAGGCAGAAAAGAAACTTTACGCTCTGGAATTATTCGTAACATAGGGTCCCGTTGAAATAGTCGGCTCTAGGGCCCCAAAAGCTTTAATCTACCCATGAGTGCAGTAATCATATATACATAGAATGGACTTTTCCACTGATTTTGATTATTACTCAAAAAAAAAAAGAGCTAGCTGATTACGGGGAACACATTCTTTCGCTCATGCGACGATTCTAACCAGTAGAAATTTGCGATTGAATTCCGATCTGCTACTCGTGCGCTTAAAACAACGACCACCATATTTGTACGTCACAAGTCAGTACCGAGAAAAAAAATGCGCCACTCACAAGGGAAACGGCTTAACGAAATATACGATGCATTTTTTTTAATGTGTACGACGTTGCTAATAACACACGCACACACACACACACACAAAGTGACAGAATTTGAGGTTTATTTAAAAAGAAAGCTGTTTATTTATTATTACCAATTATTTGAATATCTTAGAACAAAGTTATAGTGTACTAATTTGCTATATTGTTGACATTGTTTGCAGATTGAGGTAAGAAACTAATTAATATTCTCATGTTTCGGTCACCGACCGACCTTACGAACCAAATTTTATTCATTCTTAAGGAAAATCAACAATTTATTATATGCAAGTTCATCGCGGATTCGATAGTTATGCGGTCAGGGGGAAGCCAAAAAAGTAGTACATGAAAAAACATTTCTCCAAGTAAAAAAAATCTTAATTGTTTTATTGAGTTCAACACAAGGACGCACAAATTTATGATGATAATTATGTTCATGAACATTCTGATAATTTACCAGTGCTATTATCGAACTACTTAGCAATATTATTTCATCACAATATTTTTGTGCTTACTGTCGTTTTCTTTAGCCAATGGAACATATTCGTTAATTATTTACATTAGTCCATGTGAACATTGTCAAATTGGCTGAAGTGTTTTGAGCACATAAGTTTACATTTAAACCAACAAATGAACAAATGTGGTCTCACAGTAATGATAACAAACTACTTGTAGTGGCTTATTACCTAATAAAATAACATGAAATTTCTACTTTTATGTTCTACGAATATGTCCTATAAGCACAGGGAGACGGATAATTAACGAGAGTGAATGATTATAAAATAATCGATTGAATGGTCATGTGGGAGTAAACGTCTTGAACGCGAGAAATCGCACGGATACGATGTTTTCCACCACAAATTCATATATCTTGAATTCGAACCAGGTACTCCTCACACTAGATGTGAGCGCTCTACTGTTGATCCACTGTGTCCTTTGATAATGAATGCTTGTGATATATCATGACGGGTAATGGACACAATATTCTGTTACAGTGAGTAAAATAATATAAGAGAAATCAATTCACTGGACGCAGGGGCGTCATTTAGGGGAAGGCAATTGCCCCTTGAGTTTGAGATTTATATAGATTTTATAAATAGAAAAGTAGTAAAACGTGAAATTTTAATTATATCAACGGCTCCTGCTCCCATCTCCCCACCCCGAGCAAAATCTGAAATGACGCTCCTGACTGGCCGAAACTTATCAAAGCCTGAACTAGCTTCAAACGATTGCTTTTATGATTTTTTTTTGTTTCTTTTTTTTTTTTTTACTTGTGGACCTCAGAACACAAAACTCAATACTTTCACGATGTAATATTTTGCAAATGTACCACCATATGCCAATCATTAATTATCTCAGAGCTGAGGACAGGCTTGTAGCCAACTCAAAAATGTAGTGGGGCCCGGTAGAAGTTAGGGAGGGCTAATCCAACTATATTATAGTTCATCACCATATTATAGTTTATTTGCAAGCCTACCTTGAAAAGTTTAGGGGGAAGTAAAAATTTAGAGGAGCTGCTTCCCGTGGGTACGGGCCTCTCTGAAGGGGAGAAAAAATATAAATAAACGTACGTTTATATACTTAGAACACTATTTCGTGTGAGGTTATTGAAAAGAAGGAGCTGAAGTTTCAAAGTATCAACATAAGTGAATACATAATGACTTTGTGTCAATATTCCTCTTGTTCAGGCTCAAAAAATCCTGGACGCCAGGTAGTCAAGGCGATTGGAAATAGGAGTCTGGCTCTAAATGAGTTAAATCAAAAATAAAATTATGAAGGCCCATGTATGAAATTGTATTATTATCGTGCCTAGGTTTGAGAACCGGCGCCGAGGTCACAAGAAACATTCTCGAGCACTTATATTGTTTATGATGGTCTTTCGGCAGCCTAACCATTTCTCTGCCTCTATTCGCTACAGCTTTCTTCACCTTCAAACCACCCGGAATGTCTATTCCGGAGTGAATTCAATACAGCTATATCCATCCTTGTTGTTCTAGTAAAATACCGCGTGTGTCTTTGTTGCACGTGGTCCTAAGTCAGATATCTGGTCGCAGAGGGTTCGAATTATACCTTAAACTGTATAACTTATTTGTCTCATTGAGCCTCGCTCGTGAAAAGAACAACATGAAATTTCCAAAACAAACAATAATTCAACAAAGCATCCTTACGGACTAGTTGCTAGCTCGCCCACCTTTGGTGCATGGGATTAAGTCTTCAATTCCAGGTGGGATATACTTGAAATTTGAACTTCTAGGATTCAATTTTAAACTGTAAGTCCACACCCCTTGTAACCTCAGTGCTGACAAGGGACACTAACCTCCAACCAACTAGCCATATTCTTGTTAAATTATTTTTGATGTATTTTCTATAGTACTTCCATATAAACTCTGTATTATCTTCTTTTTAATTAGCCTTTTCGAAGATAAACGTATAAAGCTAAATAATTGCTACAGTCGAAACGTGTACCATTGAGAAAAGCGTGTGCATTCAACAAAAGATGCTGTCTGCTTCCTATTTGATCTATACGCTCTTCTACATCATCGAGGTTCCGCCTTTCATACTTTTCCCCTCTTCGTTTAGCGAAGACTGCGCTACGTTTTCTTATATGTACTTTGGTCAAAACCATGTTAACACACATACATATCAATGTATCATGGAAAATTGCCTGTTTGATCAGAGACAACATTATGAGAGGTTAATTAATTAATATGTACACATACACTGAAGAAATGATTCAAAGTATCGGATAACGATGAAACGCAAATCATATTTTCTTAAAATAAAACTTATAATGCCATAATTTGATTTTTAGTATTTTTCACATCCAGTTACTCTTATGAAGCAATACATAATAACAACATCCAACGTTCTGAAAAGATTCATAAAATTTATAGCTGTAGTATTTCAGGTAAGCAGTTTATTGGTATTTCAACAGAACAAACATGTTGAGCCATGAAATACGAGTTAAATATGATTGATGGATATTAATTCCGGCCATGATGTTGTGCGCTGCGTGGAACTAGGTGTCATACACGTCACTGAATCAACTGTCCATTTAATAAACACGTCGAATGATAAATGGAATGTAACAGTTTAACCAGCTTTACAGCAATATGAATTTTCTTCGGAGGTAGTTAAGAATTATTGTGATATGTTATTGTTTTTCAAATAAAAATGTGTGTATATTTTACTGTAAAAAAATCAATTAAATATAGTTTCTAGCAATGTTTACCTTACTTTAATGGTTGTGGAAGTATTTTTGTTTTATGCTAGATGCAAGAATATTTTAACAGTTATCTTCCACGCGGAAAGAAAAACGAGAAAAAAAAATTCGTTTTTGCCATCTTTTCAAAAAAAGAAGTAAAACTAATTAACCAAGATAAATACAAAATTCAGAAGTTTTTTTTTCCCTTTTGTTTGTATTTCGTCTCTTTCGTCTATCCCATTCCTCTCATTGTATATTTAGTTTTAATTGTTAGTTCTCCCTCTTATCTTTCCTTTTGGTTCTATAATAAACACTCTACTTTAATAATTATTAACGGGGGGAACAGAATAGCAAACAGGGTCATTGCAAAGGTTTTGCTTCGTTTAGAAAACTAAAAAGCATTAATCTGTTTCGCACCAATCTTACATCTTGACTTTCTTCCCAGAATATCTGTCTTGTATTAATTAAAATTTTACCACTCCATGAATTATGAATTTTTGGCTGACTTTTCTTTTGAAGTTGTAAAATCGAATCCGAACATTCTTGGATACAACTCAAGTAGAAGTCTTAATACATTATTATTATTATTATTATTATTATTATTATTATTATTATTATTATTATTATTATTATTATTATTATTATTATTATTATTATGTCCTTTCTCAGCAGCATTTTCGTCCTCCAAAAGACACGAGAGTATAAATAAATGTAAATATTTAGAGCTCTTAAGGATTTAGGGTTTAGATTTCTGAGCTCTCAGCATCTAAGGCCATTTAGCCCGTCACTTTTTTTTAAGGTTGACCCCCCCTGCGAGCACACTATCCGGGGAAAGGGAAGGAAGGAAGAATGGGAGGAGAAAGGAAGCGGTCAGGAGCCTATAAGTTAGGTACCACCCGGGCATTTGCCGGGTGTGAATGAGAGAAACCTCATTCAAGATGGTTGGCCAGAAAAGCGTTTTACACTTTTTCGACTATGTGCTATCCAGCGGGAATCGAACCCGGAATCGCTTGCACGACTTACAAGGAAATTGTCCCAACCGCACAAGTCCCAATTGGACGAAATTTCGTATTGATACTAATTTGCGGTCGGTAAATAACGTGAGAATTTTCATTCGATTCGCTTTTGGGTACTTTACAAAATGTACAGGGTGATGGAAAACAGAATGCAACGTAAGACAACTATATAATCCCAGTCCGAATGCGACAAAATTTTGTATAGGCACTATTTGAGGTCGGTGAATGACGTAAGAATAGTCATTCGATTCGCTTTTGAATAACTTGTTAGATATACAGGGTGATGCAAAAGTAAAAGAGCATAGCAGCATTTTGCAACACACCGGTATAGAACGATGAAAGCCCACACGAGAATACCAAAATGAATATGCGGAACCTCATGTCGAACCAACGAGTTAATATGTTGTAGTTTACTGTGTCTTGCCCTTTTATATGACAAATAATATAGGTTACTACCACACCGTTATATCCCAGTTCGAATTTATAGAGTAAAACGTTTATATATCACTTGTTGTTGAGGATTAATTTGCACTGCCACTAAAAATTTACTCAATATGCTGACGGAGTGGTGGTCTCCGTGCTAAATAGTATACTTGACACACTACTTATTGGGCCAGTTATACTTGCACTAAGGATCGCTTGCAGCATATAACGCTTCTGTTACTTTGGTTTTGGAAATATTGTAAGATTTATTACGGACTCTTGTAACATAGAAATTCCAAAATAGAAAAAAAAAATAAAAAAAAAAATAAATGTTTGGTTGCGTATTTTTAGCACTGAGCATCATATCGTCGGTAAGGAACTAATTTTAAAATACCCATCACAGCATTAAAATTATGTCACTAAGGTATATCTGTAACCAATATGCCCGTCGGAATAGTTCTAGAATTTTAAATGTGATCACTTTACCAAATAAGCAAAAAAGGTGTTAATGTAACACAGTTTTGAATTAATACTATTAAGAGTTCATTTTGTGCATAATTTATTAAAATATATATTTAAAAATTGAATAGGAAATTAGTATGGAAACCCGAATCTCGTTTCATTTCAGTTTTAAGTTGAATTACTCCCTTTTATGCACTTAATATTGGCGTTATTTCGTGCATCTGATTTTTCTTAGCTATTGAATCTGATCAGAATTATTGATTCTTAGCTCCCTAAAATTTGTAGTCCGTCAAATGTTCGTCCTACATTTGACTTAAAAAAAGAAAAGGAAATAAAATGGTCAAGAAATATGTTATATCATATTCAATCGATGTATCGCATTCAATATTTACTAAACTTGGCATGAATAAAGACCTTGCTAAGTTAGTGCCATGTAAAATATTTCGTTTCCCCCCAGTTATTCTTAAAGTTATGGGTTGTCAAATCTTGGATTTTTTCTTCGTCAAATATTAAAAAAAAATAATAATAATAATAACAGTATTTGGCATGATGCATAGACTTTTGACATCCTGAACTGAGAAAAATAAATATAGGTGGTGTACTTAAAAAGATAGGTTACATGGATAATTCCTGTAGCTTTTGGACTTAACGTATAGCAGACGTATAACTGAAAACGCATGTTTTATAATACTTTCTGTATAAGTGTTACATCTATACGTACTTTCCGTATGAAACAATGTAGGCTGTCAGGATCTCACATACATGGACGTATATATCATATAGCTGAAGAAGGTAACATAAGTATATGCATGTGATATACGGGGAACTATTAGATGTCAGACATCCTGCAACGGCATGATGTAACATCTAAGGGCAGTGCCTATGTAGCATACGGATAACGTATGTCCGTACTGATTTATATAGTAAACAAAATGATACAGTATACTTGTACAATATATCGCTGTCCAGAGAACGGAGTTTTCTCTGTGTTTTTACAGTGCATCAGTATCGAGGTTTCGACTTATTTTATTTATTTATTTATTTATTTATTTATTTTTTGTAGGCATTGGCAAGTTTAGTTAGCTGCATGTTGACAGACCTTGACAAGCTTAGTTAGGTTGTGAAAAAAAGAACGGCGTGTAAATTCATGATTCCAGAAATTATTATGGTTTATCAAATGCAGGTTTTGGACCTAGTAACTCGTTTGTGTATAAAAATCTAAATGCTATTTAGAAGAGAAATAGATTTAATGATGATGTAAAGTGTTAACCTGAGATTTTTAAGTGAATAAATTATAAGACAGTTGATTAGCCGTGTGGTAAATGTAGTGCATCTGATTTTTCTTTTTATGATGTTACTAACATCTGCAGTTAAAGTCATTTTCTAAAATGAAACTACTAATACCTGAATTAAGAAATAACACGATTGCGTCACCAAAGTTTAATTAGAGTTACATGATATATTATTAAATATTCATTCTGATGACTTAATAAGTGGTTTGGCCACATCACAATATAGGAAATGCACTGTTTAATATTAAATTAAGTTTGCTGTTTGAAAGCATTTGGAATGAGATCTTTTGGTTTAACGTCTCCTGATTATGATCTTTAGTCTAAGAGAGGTGATGATCAAGGCGAGTGAATGATCACGTAAGAATTGGCGGAAGGAGAATGCGGTGAGTAACAGGGCACCCCGAGAAAACTCACGGATACGATGTTGACCAAGGATTTCACGCACAAGAGATAAACGGTCTACCAGTGGACCACCGTGTCCCCCGGAAGCATTTCGGTGGGAGGTTTATTATTATTATTATTATTATTATTATTATTATTATTATTATTATTATTATTATTATTATTATTATTATTATTATTATTATTATTATTATTATTATTACACTGGCCGACGGACGTCAGTTTAGTTACAGAAAGGAAAACCTCTGATTCTGACTAATTTCAGGATGCTAAATTCGAAATTGATAGCCGTTTTACTACATTAGCTCGTATTTTGGCGTTATGCATTGTTGCCAATTTTGCCATTTTGTAGAGACGGCTTCAGTTGTCATCGAAGTAACCGGTCTGACAATGCTATTTGAGTAAGAAATAAATTAGATTTCACTCAGTTAGCAACAGATAGGATCCCCCTTGTTGTTGGTATATATATATATATATATATATATATATATATATATATATATATATATATACAGTGCGTTCCACGAATAACACTAAGGTCCACCTCCTGAAGAAACCAAGGCAGATAGAAACATGAAACCTTTTGGAACCTTCAAGGGACATAAAAGGCAACATTATGCTGAGAAGGAGAATTCCTCACAAAGGGGGCTAAAGGGGGTTACTGGGGGTAACTCAAAAATTTTAAATAGCAACCCCCATCGTGTGTGAAAGGTAATCACAAGTAAAGACCACTTGTGAAAATTGTAAGTCACTAGCATATCCGTAGCCAACATGGCGGCCATCCGTAAAGGACGGTCGAAGTGCGTTCAACGAATAACACTAAAGCTCGTCTCCAGGAGAAACGAAGGCAGATAGAAGCATGAAACCTTTTAGAGGACTGGGATGATTGAAATGTTTGACACTTGTGTTTGTGTTTAGATCACTGAAACCGGTTTAAAAAATAGGGTCTACGTGGCAACAGTGAGCGGCACGATGACGCGGGAGAAAGAAGCGCTGACTGCGCCGTTATTGCGTGGCTCAGTCTTGCTCTTATGCATTGCAGTAAGTAATCTCTTAAGTGTATAAGTATTTTGTCGGGAGAATTGACTTGGAATGTTTACATCAGTAACCTCAGTTTTGTTTTACCGTATTTTTAGAACTGTTTGCCTGTGTTTTCAGTATTTTTTAGTGATTTTATGGATTAAGTGGTTGTGCTGTTGCTCTAAGTTTCACTTTCCTGTGCAAAATGTCAAGTTCTTCCCGCAGAGGATGTAAAAACTCATCGCACAGATTGTGTTATGTCTGTGGCGTATTTATGGTTAAGTCGCAGATTAGATCGATAAATGATGACGTTACGAAATCATATTATTTTTATTTTGGCTGCAAGATCGGTGATCAAGATGAAAACTGGGCCCCTCATGTGTGTTGTTTGATGTGTTATGCGACTCTGACTGGCTGGCTTAAAGGAACCAAAGGAAGGATGCCTTTTGCTCTTCCGATGATATGAAGAGAACCCCGGAATCATTATGACGATTGCTATTTCTGTATGACGAATACAGCAGGAAGTAACAAGAAGAAACAACGTGCCATCGAATACCCAAACTTGCAGTCCGCGATTAGACCAGTGCCCCATGGAGAAAATTTAGCTGTACCTACTCCTCCGAAAGATTGGGAAACTATCGATATTACAGCTCCTACAGGAAGCGATGAGGACACCAACTCAATGTCTGCAGATGAAGATCGAGAGACAGTTCCTTCCACGTAAAAGACGAGCCTCACTTCATCCTACACCATGAGTTGAATGATTTAGTGAGAGAATTACAACCTTCGAAAGAGAAAGCTCAACTTTTCGGTGCTAGACTCAATGAGTGGAATTTACTGGCTCCTGGAACTACTTACACTCACTACAGGAAAAGGATCGAGCCCTTTTATGAATACTACAGAACGGAAGGTTCCCTTTACGTATGCAGGATATCAATGGTCTGATGAATGAATTATACATTCAACATAATCCATCCGATTGTGGTATTTTCATTGATTTGTCTAAATACAATCTGAAATCAGTTTTACTTCACAATGGAAATAAGCTGCCGTCTATTCCGGTGGCACACTCTGTTTCGATGAAAGAGACTTACAAGAATCTCGCACTCATTTTAAATCGTATTAACTACAAAGAATATGGTTGACAATTTTGCAGAGATTTAAATATATATTGCAATATTACTTGGTCTGCAAGGTGGATTTACAAAATACTGTTGCTTTTTGTGTCTTTGGGACTCAAGAGCCACGTGAAAACATTTTTCACAAAAAGAGTAGACCCCCAAAGAGACATTTAAGCCCGGTACCAACAGTATCAAGTATGAGCCTCTGATCGATCCAGCCAAGGTGCTGCTTTCACCTATTCATATTAAGTTGGGTCTCATGAAGAATTTCGTAAAAGCTATGGACAAAGAAGGTGAAGGATTTAAGTATCTTAGACAGTGTTTTCCAAACCTAAGTGATGGTAAATTAAAAGAAGGAGTTTTCACAGGACCTGATATTCGCAAACTTATCACTAACGAATTGTTTGAACAGAGTTTAAACGACAAAGACTTAGTTGCCTGGCGTGCTTTTGTTCAAGTTGCAAAAGTTTTTTTTGAACAAAACTAAAGCTCAAAATTACGAGGCTCTGGTGCAGCAACTTCTGGACCCTTATGAAGTTCTGAAAAGTCGCATGTCTTTCAAAATTCACTTTCTGCACTCCCACCTCAACTTTTTTCCAAAAAAAAATCTTGCAGATATAAGCGACGAAATGGGATAACAGTTTCACCAGGATATAAGAACGATGGAAACTCGATATCAAGAACGTTGGGACCCAGCAATGATGGGGGACTATTGCTGGTCGGTGAAGAGAGAGGACCCAACATTTCATAAAAGAAAAATATAAAGCAGATCGTGTTATTTGCAGCTCTAAACATTAGACTTTATAAATTACTCTGTGTATGTAAATGCTAATAGGGCTACACTAACAGAATATATATATACAGTAGTTTTAGTGCTAATACATAAACATAATATAGGGTACAGCGGGGTAATTTGAATAATTTCAGACATTTTCTGATATATCTCGGAAACTGTAATTGGTATTCAAATATAAAATTGTGAACAAAAACTTTGAACCTTACTATTACTTAACAATTTTTCTTAAGATAGTATCTGAGATACATCATTGTGAAATTTGGGTATTCAATTTCCCCGCCGAAATTTCGAAAAACGTAAATGTGAGGGGAAATTTGAATAATGAGTGGGGTAATATGAATAACCAACAAAATAAACAAGTCTTATAGAAATAATGTATAAACTATTTAATAGTTAGATTGCAATTTCTACGGTAGTTGAAATATGCTAGTTTTGAATGAAAAGAAGTAGGCCTACATAAATTGTAAATATGCGTCGCCTATTGCTATCTTTTTGAATGTAGGCCTACACTAAAAAAAATGTTCAGAACACTGTCTAAGGCAAAGAGCCGTAATTGGTTAATTCATCTTCCATCGTTCGTATTAAACGACAACAACAACAGATAAACTGTTTTCGACCTTCTGCACCGACACAGACTTCGTAGAACTATGTATTACAACGCTGGCAACGAATCCAGTCTCCCTTTCTAGCAGAACGTTCTGAATAGTAATTAACAAGGCAAAAACAGCAATTCCTTGTTTGACTTTCATTGCCTGCAGCCATTTTTAGCTTTAGGCCTACATTTTCGTCACTCGAAGGGGTAGAGGATATCAGTTTCTTTCGAGCATTCATTTATATTTTTCTTGGCAGGTTCTGTATTAGCACTCTTCTTTCTTGTAGTGTCTTTGGATTTTGTTGCACGCGATGCTTGCGTCTTTCCTCGGAGGTGTTTTATTCTCATTGCCCGAATATTTTCAGAAGTTGAGTGGCATGATTTTCCTGGGACACGACGTCTCTTCTGCACTTAAACTTTTTCTGGGCTGGGAAGCACTTGTTGTATGGGTTCATCTATAGGCTTCGTTGGGACAAAGTTTTGAGAGCCATGACCGGAAAAAGAAGGTGCGTTGTTAAGATCTTCTTCCCGAGAAGACTGCTTCTCAAAATGTATAATAAGGCCATACGTTTCCGAACGGGCGAATCGAAATTCGTCAATAGCTTGTGGACTAAACGGTTAGATATCAGTACATGAAAACCCATTAACTGCCAGTCCAACAGAAGCTGTTCACTTCTAGGCTTCAGTGAACAAAATGCAGAACTGAGATTTACTAATCACTGACCTCGTGTTTTAGTGAATCCAGATAGTTGCCTCTTGGTGGTAATTGACTTTAAGGGCCTTAAAAACAGAGCGATAGAGTGGTTATAATACGTGTGTTGTGTGTGGAAGTAGGTAAAGCATTCCGATGTCGTGCCTGGTAGAACTCTAAGGACAAACGTTGTGAGTGAAATTTTGGGTTTTAAAGTCCGGATTTAGGCGTACGCCTTTGAATATTAATACAGGAGATATAAAAGACCTTCTGGCATTGCAGCATGCTATCACAGTTATATTTTCCCCTCGCTCAACAGATGTTAAACTTACCACCTCTTTTCTACCCTTTTCTCCAAAAATTTTAGGGGTCTGTTATTTAGAGGAAGATTACTTTCGTCCATATTATAAATACGGTTACGATGGTTTATGGAGATCATACTCGTTCATTAATTTTCCCAGTAAGTCAAAATAAGAATTCGCAGTTTCCTTGTTAACACTAGAAGCTCTCTCTTTTGACAAACAAATATAAAATAGCAGGCCTATAGTTCTAATTTCACTGCTATTCAAATTGCCCCGTTTTGAATTATCCAAATTGCCCCGCAGTCGACGAATATTCCATTCAGAACGTGGTATGAAAACTGCTGATTCGTTGACGCCAGCGTACAGTATATCAATGCCCCACATGCTACTGATACGATTATAATCCAGAGCGGTTTCATTTTATCCAGTTAATAATAAGGAAAGCTTAAGGAAACAACGTTGAAAATTATAATGACCAAAAAATACACATATTCGTACTTACCTTCCAGCAAACAAAAAATCGTATAAGCCTTCACAACCGAAGGAATAGTTTGTATTTCTGAGAGCGACTTCTGCAAACCACCACCTACAAATCCATCACAGGTTCATTAACATGGCGAGCTGCGTTTCCACTCCACCTCGCAAAATGCTTAACATTATTCAAATTCCCCGCCTATTCGAATTACCCCGCTGTACCCTATAGTTTTTTTTTTTTAACTGGTTTGATTCAATAAATTAATTTTAAGAATTTTTAAAACTGAATGTCGTTCATGACTAACTGTCGAAATGAAGTTGACTCCCTTTCGGCACGCAAATAGCTCATTAGTCGGTACACTTCATGATAGCTCATTTTCCCCATTATGGCGAATCTGGCAACTATGCGCTTCACAAAGCGCGAGCTAATGCAAAAAAATGGATACCAATTTCGTATTGAGGGACCTAAAATTAGTCAGAATCAGTGAGTTTTGTTTCTGTAACTTTTCAAAAGTTTAAAAACGTCGGCCTGTGTTATTATTAGTAGTAGTAGTAGTAATAGGAGCAGCAGCAGCAGTAGAAGTAGTAGTAGTAGTAATAGTAGTAGTAGTAACACATTCACAACCATCAACGTAAATATTTGTCGCTTCAAAATCGATGGTGCATTTTTGTTATTATTGAACACTATGGAATACGGTATAGGGCTTACTTTTCTATCTTCTCACTAGGAGTCCAATACGCTGTTGATTCGGCCCTCTGCAAATATAGGATACTCCACTTTATTAGTACCTGTGTCACGTGTAGATCATGTGTGGGAGTTTTAATTTTAGAATTTTACTACTTTCGGCTTCAGTGAAAAAGTTTAGAGTGGATATGGAACATACTCTTGGACACATAATTGACTTCAGAAAACACATTCTCGCTATATATTATCGCTTTCGCTCTATAGTAATCAACGATAAAACCGGAAGCTGCTGATGATTGAATAGAGGGTTAAGAGAAAATGAGGCATACGTTTAGAACCCTAAATCGGTTTCAAAGAAGCCACTTCTTGCTATAACTTATCATTTTTGCCTTATGTACATCAATATTGAACCCGAAGTTGTAGTGGATTTATATCGTTTTTCCTTTTCATAGAAGATTAAGATGGAGATGGACTGTGTTATTCGGAAGATCAATTGAATGCAGAAAACTACTTCTCCCTATCTATTACAATTAGTGCTCTATAATAATCAATGTTAAAACAAGAAAAATGTTCATTTCTATAGTTCTCGGAGAATTGAACATCATCAACAAACTCAATTCTTAAACGTTGTCTCCCTATTTGCTATCCGAAATTGATTTTGATCCATAGAGAATATATTGAGATTTTGTAGTACCTCCCAAATGGGCGGACACAGACAGGGTAATATATATATATATATATATATATATATATATATATATATATATATATATATATATATATATATATATATATAATGCATTTTGATTAACAATGATCATGGATCAATAATTGTGACCGCATGTTGATATTGTTAGGAGCGCCGAATTTACGCATGGGACATGGCTTGGGGAGGCAAGTGTATTTTTTTTTCATTTTGAGAGGGGGAAGCAGCAAACTTTCACAAACCAGTTTTTTTTCATCCTTTGGTTCAGGAAATTTGAGAAACTACACTTTATTACATGATATTTATGCATTTGTGAATAACCAGATAACATGGGTAAGTTTGGGTAGTAAGAGGTAAGTTAATGAGCATTTTAGAGATGCGTTTATATTCATTATTTTCTTTCATTGTTTATATCTACCATTATACCATAATTTCATACTGTTGCTGAGTAACTTCTAAAATTAAATGCAATTTTCAATGCTTATGAACTCACTTGTCAGGTCAATAAATTTATGAATGTTTACATGTTATGGTTTGTAGTCTTCATCTTGGCAGTTTGAATATTGCATTTCTTTATTAATTAAATTACAGGCAGGCTTGCAATGAGTTTGTTGAAAATATCGATTCAATTAATTAATTAATTAATTAAATATATTGCTATTAAAAAAATAATCAACTATATTTATCACGAATTAACTTTTAATTGATATACTTAGAAAAACTATATTTTAATTAATCCTTAGGAACCCAAGTAACGATGATAAAACAATAATCGTAATATTTACCCTCAAAAAACCTACGAAATATATATTCAACAATAATACGTTTAGGACTGAGTAACAAAAACTTTGAACCCGATTCTTCAACAGTAATTAGCGAAGCGATATATGTATATACGAGGTGTGTTAACCAATATTAAATCTTTGGTTGCCAAAATACATTTATTGATTTGAAAATTCGAAACATTAATCCATTTCAAAGCAGTCTCATTGGTAATGCACACACTTCTCCCGGCTCTTCCGCCATTGTTGGAAACACATGGAATGTAGTTTGCGTAATGGTGAGCAACCGTGCCGTCGCATTCTGCCTGATGTCTTCTCTTGTCTCAAATTGGGTCCCTTTTAGTACCATTTTCGACTTGTGATAACAAAAACATCACACAGAACCATCTCGGATCAGTAGGAAGCCTGACAACACACAAGAGTGTTGTGTTTGACGATTAAAGCCTGCATCAAATTTCACAGACTCTCTCTGTATGCCCATATTCTCGTTTAAAATTAAATGTACCGATGCTATTTTAAAAATGTTTTACGTTTGGGTATTACAAAAAAATTTGCAAAATTTTATGTAATATCGCAGCTGAAGTTTTTGTGTAATTATACAAAAAATAAACAAAATACGACGACTGTTTACTACACGTCTTCACTCGTCGGATGACTGCCATCGACTGACGCTTTCGTCGGGCGGGAAAAAAGTCACGACTGCGCATTAGTGTCCCGTCTATATCCTACACTGAATAAAATCTCCCGCACTTCATTGGTTTACGCGAAAAAAAAATAATAAGTTTCGATACTCCTTGAACACAGGCAATATAGCATGATATTATTTGTAGAAATTTAGAAGAAACTGATATTAGTAAAGTTTTTTTTTTTTTAATGCAATTTTCATTGATATTTTCTTTTGAGTTATATGAGTTTGCATTTTATTTTGTTTTCAAAATTAATTATCAGTTTTGTTTGAAAGTGATAACATTTTTAATGCGAGTAATAACACTTTACCCTTAACGTTGGCCATTAAACTTTACACTAACTCATTGCATTGTAGTCACGGTTACCACTTGTAATATTAATTTAGATCAGCCACTTTTGATGTTTATTTTAATTTTGACAGCTACTTTTCTTTATGATATTATTTTCTTTAATTAACCATCCATATTGCATTCATTGTCTTAAGTTTAAATTTTATTCCAGCATTATCAATATATTTTTCTAACTATGCTTACAGCCAGCTAGCCATCAGTGGCTGATAACTATCTACTGTATGTGTAGCCAAGAAACCGTAAACTGTGTTTTCTTCCCTTGCAATTAAATATTCATTTTTCACCTACCATTGATATTGAAGAGGAGTGGCGCCCATTTCTGTATGGTTTGGTACTTTCAGGTATGCGTTTGGTTGTTAGGTATACATATTAAGGGAGGTCAACCAAACTTTGAGGAGCACACGCAGCCTCACCCCTTTAGGATAAGTGCCTATGAAAACTGTTAAATACGGCCCTGGTTAGCAGCAATAAAATTCCATTCGTTAAGTTACATCCGTTAAGTTACATTAGAACTAACCTTGTTTAAGAATTGAAGAAAGGGGAAAATTCAGAGAAGTAGATGGACAACTGAACTCAATTTCGAGAGTTATTAGAACACCTTGCTGAGAATGACGTCTATGAGACAATGTTTTCCCTGAGGTATACACAGACTCTGCAAATGAAACGGTGTTGTTGCACAACGAAACAAACCAGTCTCAGTGTTTCTCCTCCTCGCAGCCTCTTGATGCTCAAATTTCTCGTTGCACCATCAGAGGAACGAACGAAGCACCGTTTCTGAGGGGTAGTCAATCACAGAGGGCATAGGCCACATGGGAGCAGAAATGTGACCCTTGGGGGAGATGGAAGCTTGCAGAATTGCTTCAGTATCCTGCTTACTAAGCTTCAATTCCTGTATTGTTCTATGTATATCTCTCTCTCTCTTTTTCCATCTTTTTTTCCAAATGTCACTCTTTATCATTAGTTTTTCCTGTTTTGTAGCTCAACTGCTTTTTTTTATTTGCCTGGTATATGATTACAAAATGGAAGATACAATGTAGCAAACTCTTTAATTTCTATATTATTTTTAAACAAAATCAACATTTTTTTTCTAGTTTTGATTCCAAACACTAACTCTACCATTTCTAGTTTTATGTACAAGGATTGAACCATATAACTAAGATGTATAGTGATATGTTACTGTCCAACTATAATACTTATGCATCCACGATATTCATGTGTAGAATATAAGAAGGTGGCTACGTTCGGGGGGGGGGGGTAATATGATGTACTTGTATTGTGAGAGTCTGATTATCTTTTTAACGAAGTTGTCGTGTTTCTTTCCGCCTTATTGTGTTTTGAGTTTAGCAAAGTATTTTCAACAAGCAATATTGCATTTCTGTTGAGATTATATTTTTATATAGTCAATATATCACAAAACATATCATTAGTATATGTCACAAATACTCGTAGCTCTAACATGCGTACGCATTATATCGATATAAGGATTTATACAATTATTTCTTTTAATGCTGCTGTTTATGCTTACCTAAGTACATAAGCCTCAGAACAGACAAATTCTTCGATAATTGTTGATTTACCAGTTCTGCTATATTCAAGAAAGTTCTAAAAGACAAGTATGAAAATTGTTTGACATTTCTATCAGCTATTTTAAATACTATTAAATTGTTAGTAATTGCCCTCATATACTTATAAAGACATTATTTTATGGCATTTCCTGCCTCTGTACATCTACTTATTTACCGCACAATTTGAAATCGTCAATGTGAATAATATATTCGTATTTATTTTTTTTTTATATAAATCAATTGTTATTCCTAATTGTGTGTTTTCAATAGCAGCGGCTCAGTAGTAGCACGCGATGAGACATTGGTTTCTCCACTTGCATAAAATAAGGAGCATAACGCAACGGAAAATGTAAAAACAAATAATAATACGGGGGAGGATCAAAAAGTAATGCCTCCCACTTTATTTTTTTTTCTGTTACAGCTACTGACTTATCTATGCATGAAGTTATAGAGTTAGCATTCTTCCACTAATGTAGTCTTTTCTTTTTTTCAGATTGAGTTATTAGAACCATGGATCTGAAGCTAAAAGAAAAAGTCGTCATCGATTTTTTCTGCCGAAAGAAGGTTGTCCACCTAAGGAAATCCATACGCGCTTGAAGAATGTTTATGGGGATGCAGTAGAGGACATTAGAAATGCACGGCTTTGGCTGAAGAAGTTAAGCAACGGAGAAACAGAAATCGCTGAAAAACCAAGAAGCGACCGGCCGAAAACATCGATCACAGATGCAAATCGAGAAAGTGCTGAGGAATTGATTCGAGGAGACAGGCGCATTACAGATCAGAGTGTTTACTGATGCATTGAACATCTCGTATGGCTCTGCCCAAGGGATAATTGCTGACTTGGGATATAAAAAAGTGTGTGCTAAGTGAGTACCTAAGCAATTGCCTGTTGATAATCGGAGGAGGGCGAATGGACATTTGTCAAGAGCTCATGGATGCATTTGCAGTTGAAAATAAAAATTTCTTCAAAAATGTGGTCACTGGAGACGAGACGTGGGCATACTTGTATGACCTCTATGACTTTTATATGTTTGGCCCTTCAAAAGAACGCTTACGTGGTTGCCGATTCAATGATTTGGATGAAGTTAAAACAGCTGTAAAATCATGGGTCAAAAAGCAACCTCCTGAATTTTTCCAAAAAGGTTTTGACGCCTAGGTTCAAAGATGGCGTAAATGTGTTCAAATTCTTGGACATTATGTTCAAGGGTAGGATTCTGTAGAGGAGAGTTCAGGCTATGCTCTGCAATAGCTTGTTTCGTTGTATTTTCATTAATACATTTTTGTGACACAGAAGGCATTACTTTTTGATCCTTCCTCGTAATAATAATAATAATAATAATAATAATAATAATAATAATAATAATAATAATAATAATAATAATAATAATAATAATAATAACTAGTAAAACAGATGCACCGATTATTGCAAACTGAAATGCTAATTTTGCCTTGGGTTGATGCAAACAGTTGCAGGATGGGACCTCGGGTTGAATAAAAGATCAACTGCCGTTTACCACCCAAAGATGAGAATATGTTTATTTACGCTCTGAAATTCTATTAAGATACATCATTTTTATGCCATAAAACCCAATAACCTACTTTCCTGAAAGTAATATTCATATTGGTTATTAAGTGACAGTTTTCTATAAAACTCTATTATTTGCGCAATGTTTCACCTTATTTTGGACGTAGGCTATCTAACGAAGAGTTAGAGCATTTTTTTAATTTTTTATTTTGTTTTATTTTTTTTTTAGTTTAATGTTCCACATTTATGCACCGAGGATAAAGAAAACGGTGAAAATGAATTGGATAATTACTCATAATCACAAAACTCACTCATATGGTGTTGTTCCACAACAAAGCTCATTCACCGGGAGCAAGGATCTAACCTGCAGCTTCTCGCACCAAAGATAAGCACTGGTTGGAGCATGTTTTATCATGTAATAGTTCAAAGAACTTCAAGAATATTTCAGCCACTTGAATAGATTAAGAATCTTATTCTGACAGCCTTTTAAAAAAAAGTAGCGTAATGCAACGCAAACCGTATAAAAATCACTTATAACAGCAAACTAAAGCGAAGGTTTTGCTTTACAATGACACAAACCACTACAAAATGGAATCCATACATTACGAGAAGAGCTCATGCGAAAATATAGGTTTGATTTGATTTTGGGTTTAACAAAACTTATGAGACGTATACCTATAGCTTAATGTGGAATCCGAACCACATGAGTTCCCACCGTGAATCGAACCCGGATATTCCACGTCAAAGACCCGTACGCTAACCGCTTATCCACGAGATAGCTCCCATCTCACAGAAACTTGAACTCAACCCCTAAGTTATCACTCGCCCTTCCAAATTTATCATTTTCATGTAGCTTAAACAGCGTTGTATATTACATTAGAACTTAATGCGTAGGGTTCAAAATGGAAGAATCTTCATTAGCCATATGTTATAGAATATATATATATATATATATATATATATATATATATATATATATATATATATATATATATATAACACGAAACGATTACTTAGAAATCTTTGTCATGCATCACAAAGTCGTT
This sequence comes from Thermobia domestica, assembly GCF_964235325.1. Classification (NCBI taxonomy): domain Eukaryota; kingdom Metazoa; phylum Arthropoda; class Insecta; order Zygentoma; family Lepismatidae; genus Thermobia; species Thermobia domestica. The sequence continues at coordinate 139,011,559 of NC_137459.1, read as the reverse complement.
AACTTTATTTCAAATAAAGCGTAAATGACGATAAAGCACAAATAAGGTGTATTGTGTTTCATTTGATGCACTTGAAATTTGAAGCTTCTTTCTTGAGCTCAATAGACAAAATTGTATTCGGCAATTCTAATATCGAAATAAAATGTTTTAGGACGAACACTTGGACTTCCAGTGTAAAAGGACAATTTATTTTAAACTCAAATGTAATAAAGGAAGTTGCAAAAATGCACAGATTCACTACTCTAATAAGTTTAGGTAACGTTGGAATAGAATGTGCGTCTGGGCTCTTGCAAAAAAAAAAAAAAAAAAAAATCAGTTCCCGAATCATTGTTATTTGTTTGACCAGTTAAAAATGTTCTGGTGAAACTGTTGATGTTCTGCTGGGAAATAAGGTACTAGTTTAGCAACACCCTTCACCTAGAATTGATTGAGAGGAATACACTCTTTGTACCTTTTCTGAGTATTAGGCGGGGGAATGTATGCCAGTTAAATCGGTCATGCTCTCCAATTAGATAAAAGCTAGCTGAAAAAAAGAAAAAAAAACAGTATTCAACACACTATTTCGTCTTGAATTCGCAATCAGGTGCAAGTGATCCATTTCTGAGTTAGTGCGATCGTGTTTCGTACTGTTCGTTTAATAACTCCGAAGTCATGATCAAATGGCAGAAAGGAGTGTCCAAGAGCTGAGAAGTAGTGACAATTATCACTAAATTTTTCAGTCATTGCCAAATAAAGTATAAATCGCAGTGCATTGTGATTGCGGTTCTGCTCACCGCACATATCACTGAAGATTTAAAGTTCTTTGGCAATTGGAGAGAAATCTTTGATATAGCCAACAAATGTGTTTTTGAATATCATGAGGAATTTATCATCAAAAGGGATGAAATTATTAGGAAGAAAAAACATATATCTTAAATGAAAATTTTCATTTTTGCGTCCAACGGTTATGCCGGTTAGGCGTAAAGAGACGGTAACTATGGGAATGATTGAATTGGCGGAATGAAGATGAGAGGAAGCAGATAACTCCGATAAACCCCACGCATACAGTGTTTGTCCATCATAAAATATGCTTGCACATATATCATAAAATATGGCCTTAATAACAAATGTGAACGGCAAGCTTTAACATATTATATTCGATTCAAAATGCACTGTATATAAGTGAACAATATTACATAGGGAACTGAAAAGTAATTCCTCCGAACGATTTGTTTACAAGAACGCGAAGAAAGTGCTGAAATAAGAGCACTAAAATAAGTTCAGTAAGGAAATTCTGATTGGCAAATGCTGGTAAATTAAGCCTACTGGAAATGAAATAAAATATCCCAGTTAAATGTCCCACTATTATGCACTTCAGTCTGAGGCAGCTTATTGACTAAGACAAATGAGTGATGACCTAAGAGTTGATAGAATGCTAAAGTGGGAGGAAGTAGCAATACCCCGAGAAAACTCACGGACACGATGCTGTCCACCACAAACTTATTTGATCGATGATCGAACCAGAGATCCCACGCACTAGAGGCAAGGGATCTACCATTGAGCCACCGTGACCAATCTAAGACTATGAGAAACCACTAAGGAAAAAAGGAAAAATCTTATCACTTACAGTATTTCTTGGCTGATGAGAAAACTTTGCTAATAAGACTTTTCTTTTTATTGGATCAAAATAGAAAGTATATTTTAATCAAAAGTTTTATGACAGGCCTTATATCTGAAGAACTATGCATAGTGTTGTCAAACGCAAACTGTCAGTTAGCTCAGTATGATGTGCTTATTCCGCAGAAAATACGAAAGCTTGATTTAGGGCCCCTTCAAAAATGTTGTCGCCCCTGATTCAATTGGATGAAAATATCAATTATACTTCAAAAATTTTTGTAGACTTTATATCTAGAAAACTGTATATAGTGTAGCCAAACCCAAATTATCAGGTAACTCAGTATGATGTGGTTATTCTGTAGAAAATACAAAAGCTCGATTTAGCGGCCGTTCAAAAATTGTGATGCCCCTGATCCAAAAAAACTAGCGAAGATCGCAATATTATGATCAATTTTTAGTTTCCTATGTTTTTTTTTCTTTAATTTTTAAAGTGGTATATATTATAATGCCAGAATAAAATTCAAATAATGTAACAGGTATCTAACTAGAAATATCTGAAATTCAGAAGAAAATAGTAATTTCACATCTCGTACCAAATAAAGTATACGGTAGCGTGCAAACGAACATATTACAGCGTTATTTCTGTTCAGAGTGTGCGTCGAAGGTGACGTCATTGTACGAGAAGGAATTTAGAGTGTGAAATATATTAGATGAGTCGAGGGTACAAGATCTTGATATTTGTGATCATAGTTAATGAGTAAGAAAGAATGGAGTTGCGGTTTCTTGTGCGTTCCAGTCAGTCGTCGTCCATGTGAGATATTGATGATTCTCTGAGAGTATGGTGACATTTAGCCTTCGGAGAGTACTGATAATAGCGATGAACGTTGAGAACAGATAGATCTATAGCATCAGAACGTTTAGAGCACTCCTTTCGTGCAGATGACGAAGCAACCCTAATGGAAGGACCCACAGAAATGGTCGGTAGCCCAGAAGAGCCTGTGGCAATGGTGAGGCACGCAAATATAACAAGCACATAGTAAGGTAGTTAGGGACATTTCGACACGCTATGGAAAAACTAGTAGTAATATGAACTGGAAAGTGCAATTTAATGAAAAAAGGGCAAGACGTATACATGAATGCTTCCAAAATCTGTAAATCACAAAATGAGTTCGTAATATTCATGAGCATACGACTTGTGTACAGATAAAAGTAGGCTCCTTTTCTGCAACTGAAGACATAAAAAAAGCGAGGGAGAATTGGACACTAATGATGGGAGATTTCAACAGTGGGAAGTGCTTTGCAGATGTTCAAGAGAGAACTGTCATACTCCGTGGAAAACGCTCTTAATCACAAGAGCCACACGTGAAATGTACATCAGATCCATTTTGTACACATTGTTCATGGAACCACCTTTTGCACTTCCCTATACATTGTACCCACGACTGGTCATTCATGTCGTCAAAGATAAAAATATTGCATGTGCCAAGATAATTACTGTATCCGTTACTGCACTAGAGGTAGAAGCTTGAGAGTTTGTGTTACTAACATGACGATTGCTCGGCTTCTTTCGAACAATTTCCGCCTTTGACAACCTTAGTGCCGTTATGCATTCTTTGTATGTTACCATGTATGATTATTGTTTCTTACGTAGCCGACAAACCAATGGTGTTACCTGTGGTACAGAAGACAGTTATTGGAAAGATGGAATGACTGTTTTCTGCCGAAGATTGTTTTGTAGTGTTTTGAATAGTTAGAATGTGTTGCTCTTCCATATGCAAACATTTCGTCACCTAAAATGTCAGGGGTATAGGGGTAAATACCACACTTTTTGAAACCATTTACAAATATTTCAAAATTTACTGAGTAGCACTCCGACGTTGTGTTTCAGGATACTTTTACCAGGAACTCATGTCGAAACATCCTCCAATTGTCTTCATATAGAAAAGATGGCAGCAGCTGTCACTCTGGAGCGGGTTGTCCATTTTCGTGCCATTACTGTATTCCCAAGGCATGCAGTATTTCGCTCAAAACACTTTTCATGTTTCGGTAAATATACCTGGCAGCTAGTCCTTAAGTTTGGCTTTATTGATCTTATTAGTGGTAAGGCAGAATCTGGAAAAGTCTTCAAAATAAGGAGTTGGATCAACCGGAAAAAGTAAATGCAACTGGTTTTCCTAAATCATCAAGTCCACTATCCTGTTCATCTCTAGATCACCCGTCTCTTGATACGAACGGAAGTTCCCACTATACACTCCCTCCTCCCTCTGCTGAAGCTAGAAAATGAGCTTTTCTAATAAAAGGCCATATCTCCAAAACGAATGAAGATATTAATGAATTTCTTCTTCTCGTTTTATCTGAAAGGTGCGTTTTACGATTTTGTCTATTCATGCTTTGGATAGGCCCAACATTTTTTTTCGGAAAATTTAACACAAACATTAAAAACTGACATATTTTTACTTTTTTTCTCTGTCTCTTCCCAATAAGTTGAGATATGGAAAGAAGATCTGTAATTAAATTTGTAGAGCATTACATTACCTTTCCAACGGTGCCAAAATTGTTAGGTTTACTTCCAGGAATAGCCCTACAGATAGGTAAGTTCGAAGGCAAGTGCGCATTGATTCGAATGCTGATGCTCCGAATGGCACCACTCAATTTCAGCTCACGTCAATCAATGAACGTTTTGTTTCCGAGATGAAAGCTGATTCTTTTCCAATATTTAAGAACAGTTCTCATCATTCTCCCTTGAGCTCTCCTGCACTGTCAAGATCATTTCTAGATCTCTGGTCAATTGATACGACCGCGCGTTAAGGATCACAACATTTTGAGATAGGTAAAGGTGTCTTTTTTTATAGTTTTGAAATCCATTTACAGTTGATATTCAGGATAATGCCGATTTTCCAACTCTATTTGTGTGCGACATTTCCACTGATCGTTGAAAATAATTCCTTATTTTTTTTAACTAAAATATTTATCTTACCATAATGAAAAAAAAAAAAACAGAAAATATAAATAATGTAAGAAAGTGTGTAAAAATGTCTTAAGTGAGATGGGTAAACACCATTTACAGGTGATATAGAGGATGATTGATAACATCGTTGTACACCTGAAGGGTATTTCTAAAATCCCGAATGGGCCTGCATTATTTCAATGGTCACTTTGAAAATGTTTTTTGCGGAAACCTCAATAACCATATTTGTATGTAATTTATGAGAACATTATATCCAACTTGATTAAATACTTACTAATTGCTGGAAACAAGCAGAACTATAATAATATTCTATACTATCATATCAAATCTGTGCAAAATATTTGCAAAATTACATATTTCTTAAGTCTTTTGACTCCCCATTAGATGAATCTTTTTCTGGTACATAAGTGTCTGTAAGTGTATTATAACACTTGTTCCCATTACAACTACAGTATTTTTTTTTATGCTGCACATCTATTCAGGTCCAACACACTTGCATTTGTTTGTGTAGCACATATGTTTACGTGCACAAGACTTTAACTCTGTGTCAACTTTTAGGCACATTTTCCTGAGTGGTCAATTTTCCTGAGCGGGCAACAATTTTCCATTCGTGGTTTGCCAACCAAAAAGTTCGGATTGAAGGAAATCAATATTCGAGTCGCTGGCGTGCCGCGAAATGCATTGTTTGAACAGGACTGGATTAAATAATCTAGAGGCCCGGGACTGGAATAAATATGTGGCCCCTGCTGACTTTACCTAATACATTTCTGTGAAAGTATACATTGGGAAAGTTAAGGGAATATGTTTCATATTTTTGGTCATATTTTATTTTATGATGATGGTTGGATCTTCATGATTCTTTTTAGATATCCAGTTGTGATTTTGGTCAGAGTAGAAGTCCATGTCCACCTGGAGGACAGAGGCTATAGCCCTCTAAGCCCCTTCCTTAATCCGGCCTGTGTTTGAGGGTGTTCTCGTTTGATGTTAAGCACTAGAGCATCATTCATTGGTGGAGGATACTTTTATGACCTACCAAATCAGCATAGACAACACTGATCGGAGATTTTTGTAAATCGGTGTAAAAATTCACCACTAATATTTATGTACATGATATCGTCTCATCATCCACATTACCAGATAATTAACTTAACAAGTGTGATTTTTAAAATATAAATTTCAATGCTTTTTTTCCAATTTCTGTGATTTGATTAGTGATGATTCGGCGGATATATTAATATAATAATAATAATAATAATAATAATAATAATAATAATAATAATAATAATAATAATAATAATAATAATAATAATAATAATAATGAACCGATGAGAGAAGGAGACGATAGAAAGAGGAGGAGAAAGATTGCTTCTTTCTTGCCGTTATGCAGATGACTGTTTAGGAGTATGGAAGGGAACGAAAACGCAGATGGAGAAATTCATAAGAGACATGGAAGATGCAAACAAAGGGATTAGACCAGAGAATGAAATAGAAGTAGATAAGGAGATAACAATGTTCAACAAACTTTGATCGTATGTAAATTCTTTGAAATTGCGATTTTTACATTCATTTAAGCCTAATATGATAGGAAATGATAATAGAAGAATTTTATTAGCTCAGGTTGTGAAAAAAAAACGCCCTTGTACAACAGTAGCTGTATATATATACAGATGTATTAATATTTATAGAACATTTTAGCAAAATCCTTGTAAAAACCTACATTTCATTTTTTTTATCTATTTCACTGTGATCTGATAAGCTGGGGAGTTACGAAGTACCCTAACCTATAGCTTTCTATACCCTTGTACTTCCTTTTCCAAAATTGCGCAAATAGCCGTTTCACAGCGATACAGAAAAGAAAGTAACCGTGGTCAAGTTAAACATTAACAATTCCGTAATAAAAATCAGTATTAACATCAAAACATGAAAAATATGTACAAATACCTTTTTGTGCAAGAACTACACTGCAATGTAGACAAAAGTTTCAAGTGATCCCTTGTACAGGATTATGTTTATTTTATTTTGAGCGTCTTCGCTTGGCTTGCTTTTTTATAGGTTACATCTGGAGCATCCCTTGCAATAGTCCAACAGTAGTCGGCCAATATGTTAGAACTCCACTTTCCCTCATATTTCTTCTCCATGGCTGCAATATCTTGATGGAAACGCTCACCATGTTCATCACTTACTGCTCCTCAATCTTCGGGAAAGAAGTCTAGATGTGAATGAAGAAAGTGGAGTTTCAGAGACATATAGCAACCAAGATTTTCGTAGCACAATAACAACTTTGCTACCAGTTGTCTGTAATTTGTTGCTCGGTGTCTTCCCAAGAACTGTGAACAAACACTCTTCAAGCTTTCCCACGCAGCTTTCTCCTCACCTTGGAGAATTTCGTCGAACTTTTGATCTTTGAATAGTTGCCTAATCTGTGGCCCTATGAAAACACCCTCTTTAACTTTGGCATCACTTAATCGAGGGAATTGTTCTCTTAGGTACTTATAGGCCTCATCCTCTTGGTTCACGCTCTTAACAAAACTTTTCATAAGACCTAATTTAATATGTAGAGGGGGAAGCAAAATTCGGTTACGATCTACCAGTGGTTCATGCTGCACATTTTTCACTCCCGGATGAAGAGTTTCTCTGGTACTCCAATCACTTTTGCGGTAAAGAGATCCACGATCTCTACTGTCCCATTCACATATAAAGCAACAATACTTCGTATACCCTAACTGCATACCTAGCAACAGTGCTATTACTTTAAGGTCACCACAAATGAGCCACTGAAAATCGTAATATTTAATGGCTTGAAGTAAACGTTTCAAGTTTTCATAAGATTCCTTCATATGAACTGCGTAACCTACAAGAATTGAAGGAAGTTCATTTCCAATATGTAAAAGCACTGCCTTTAAACTCACCTTGGACGAATCTATAAAGAGCCTAGACTCCGTAGGTTTGTAATTAATTTTAAGTGCCCTCATGAGACCATTTATATCTGTACATGCCACAAGTGTGTCTTCTATAGTAAAAAATGAAGTGAACATCTCCCTATTCCGATACACTTAAATATTTACTTTTTCCTGCAATAAATTCTATTGCTTTAAGCGTGACGCTAAAATTTCGGCTTTGATTTTCGAGAGGTCCAAGTCTCTGATTAGATCACTTAGTTCTTCTTGAGTAAGTCTATGTGGTTCACATGGAGGTTCTTCTACAACAAACGTAGGGTCCTTCGAAGTACTTGATTCAGGAGCTTCAACTTCCTGATCATCATCAGAAAAAGATCGTATTCTTTAAGTGGGCCAGGAACAGGTAGTCCTTCTCCATGTGGAACAGGACGCATTGCAGAAGGAATGTTAGGATAGATCAAGGCCCGATTCTTCTTCGTGGAAATTCCCTTCTTGACGGAAGGAACCATACAAAAAATAACAGTCTCTGATGTGGTCGCTTGGCTCCCTCCAAATCATGGGCACTGCAAAAGGCATTGAGCGCCCCTTCCCATTAATCCAATTTCTTAGATTGCTGGCACAAGTGTTACACACAATGTGGGGTGCCCAAGATTTATCTTGGTCTCCAATTGTATAACCAAAGTAATATTGATAGGCTTTTCTTATTAGTGATGTTATAGTCTGCTTTTGTGAGGAAAATGTCACTTCCCCACACACGTAGCAGAAGTTATCCGCACTGTTTACACAATTTCGCGGCATTTTTGTTTATTGAAATCCTCAAAATGTCACTTGAAATAGTTCCGACAACTATTTAAAAATATACATTCGAAATACCGGTATTTTTGCGTTTTTGTAGTTGTATTTTTATGTCCTGCACTACACAAACGTCACACCCAAAACGCTGATAACTGCACTAAACCTGTCTTTTCTAACAATAGCAGAACACTACTGAGACAAGGAACACAATGAAACCAAGCGTTCATATAGTTTATCCAGTGTTGCCGGATCAGTGTAACATTTTACCTAAACGAAGCGAATATATTTATTTTTAAAGCGTTATTATTAGACATGCCTGTAAAACGAAAAGTGGAGCTAATATCCGAAAAAAAAACTTTCAAATTCGTGATTAGCACCACAAAATCAATAAGAGTTAGCTGATTTTGTTCAATTTACATTTTCATTGTTGAACAGTGCTATTTAGATAAGGAAATAAAGAAGTCAGGAGGAGGAGAGATTATTACATCCTGGTACCAAAAAGAGTGTGCACCGGGAGCGTATTGCCAGAAAGGAAGTGATGTGGATGAGGATACAAATAAGAATTTCATAAAAAGCATGGAGGAAAGAATTGGAGACCTAAACACAAATGAAGAACAGAGGAAAAGGAATTTAAAGAAGTTCTGGAACCCAACTAAGGATAAATGGATACAACGAAGAGGATAGGGTGACAAGAAACATAGCAAGAGAGAGGAAGAAAAAAATGAAGAAGAAAAGAACATAAAATGGTTTGGAATAGGAAGCATAGGCAAATAAACAGAGAAGATAAAAAAAATGCTTCGGAAAGCAGGAATACGAACCTACAGGAAAGGAGGAAGCAGAATATTGGAACTGGTCAGGAAAACCAAGAGAAAAGCAATAGTGGACATAGACGAAAAGGGGGTAATACATAGAGTAGGATGTGCAGAGTGTAACAAAATTTACATATGAGAAACAAAGAAGATGGAATAAATGATAAAACAGCACAAGGATGATGTAAGATTGAAAGGGGATAACAATGCGATATATAAACATCAGAAAGAGACAAATCACAGAACAGGGATGGGGAGGAGCAGGGGTCATAGAAGCAGAGAAGAGAACTTTGGTGAGAAATGGAAAGAAGCCACGGAGGTTATAAAGGCAGGAGACAAGGCGATGAATTGGAATGCAGGATTCTCGATTAATAAAGAGTGGGAGAAGAAAAATGAAAAGGGAGACGGAAGAGAACCAACTAATAAGAGAAATAAGGATAATTAAAGGGAGAATGTATCCAGCGAAAAAAAAACTTTTAATTGGACACGTGTGCAGCTAAAAAGTGAAAGTTAAAATCACACAAGTGTTACTTTTTAATGAAGGGGCGGAGCCTAATTAAACTTTGATCTCCTGAGAGTATATAAGAGGCGACCAACTCCGAAACAGCCAGAAGGAGTGGAAGTCTGATGAAGACACAGTTATTGTGTCGAAAGTGTTACGTGATTGTGTGTTTTATTGCATCTATTTAGCCTTGCTCAGTATATTGTTGTGTACTAATATATATATATAAACAATGGACAATATCAAAACATAAATCGTACGTGTAAGGGCCGCGGCGGCTTAGAGGTAGAGCTTTCACATCTGGTGCTTGGGGTCCCTAGTTCGCTCCCAGCTCGCGCCAAGTGAACTTTGTGGTGGACAAACACCGTGTATGTGGGTTTCCTCGGGGTTCTCCAGTTTCCTCCCACTTTCTTCTTTCCACCATTTCATTCACCATTTCATCATTACCGTCTATTTTAGCCTAGCCGGCATAACCGTGGGACGGGAAAGCAAAATTCAAATATTTCACTTCATTTGATAAATTGTACGTGAAAACGAGCATCGAAGCTTCTCAGCTGAAGCAAGTGAAACGACGTGCCAACAATTGCAGAATACCTATGATTACCATTATTGAAATGATAGTAATATTGCGTTGTTAATTTTGAAATTTATTTTTTTCCATGTAAATCATACTATTTCCTAATTAGATGCAAAATTTCCCACCAATTCAAATATATGCTTCTCTTGTCACGGAAATGGTTTCGACACTTTTCTGTTCAACGTCTCATGGTTATGTCACTGAGGCTAAAGGAAAGGGATGATTAAGGAAAATAAAGTATTTTGAAATTATTTTTTTGTGTTCTTCCATTATGAAGCAAACCTGGGATGAAACCCTGCACCAAAGCCACACGTAGCAGCCACTAAACCAGCAGCAAGGGCTCAACGAAACATGTGAGTCACATATATAATTTACACGCATCGGCAGAATTACATTTTATTGATAAGATGCTGTGGTAAATGAATATTCAAGCCTCAACTGAAACATTTACTAATTGTCTCTTTAAAAACTGGAAAGGAAAAGCAAAACTGCATGCTAGATTTTCAAGAAAACTAAGATAATATTAATTTAAGTGTTGATTTTCTTAAGTATTGAATCTGCAGGTGGAGAGATAATTTTAACAACTAGTTTTGGAAGTCTGGGGCTTTTTTTATTTCTTTATTTTCTTCCCTTCCTTTCTTTTCATTTTGCAACTGCTTTGGTCGAGCCGGATGAATGAGATCATTGGTTAGGCACACGAATGTTCTGTGGTTACGAAAGACAAATTCTAACTTCAAGGCGAGAGACAAATAGAGGAAAGGGTATGGGGTTACGTTAAACGAAAACGAGGATGAACCCTAGTAACATTTTATAAAGCTTAGCAACACTGATTTGAAAACTAGGAAAGGATGGCAGAAAGCAAAATGAGCTGAGACCCTAATTGTCCTCTCGTATAAGCAGTGAAGAGCGCTTAAAGTTGATCTCTCACGTACAACTCCGCCCCTTTCGCTCTTCTACTTCCATATATGCTCCATTCGCCAGATGACACCAGCCAAAGAATGGTGTCCACTGCGCAGGCCCTTTACGTTGAAATTGATCGTGAAAAATCTTTTTATTAAGCAACATTCAAGAGCTAGTTGATAATCGCTCTATACATTTTGTATTAAAACTGGAAATGGAGACAAGGGTATTGGTACCAGGAGAAATCCAGAAATAATCGTCCACATTGTAATACTCATCTCATGCTTATCTCTAGAAGCCAAATGTTTCAGTGAGAAGCACTAAAGTATTAGCTACAAAAGTTGATTTCAAATAAAAAGGCAGAAACGAAAAATATAACATTGACTACGGAGTGATACTGCGAAAGAAATGAAATTTGAGAACGAATGAAAAATGAGATCACAAACAATTTCTGTCTACATCAAATTGCTACAATCAATGGACTACTGCATGGATGGTATAGACCTTATAGCTATAGCTCATGTTCAAAACACTGAGTATTGCGATAGCCAGACTTTCAGTAACTGGATATCGGTAGTCGTAGGAAGTATTATAGTAAGAGTACCTCTGTCATCCATTCGCAACTTTCTTTTAGCCGCCAATGCACTGCAATATTATAATCATGGACGAAAGCAGTGACGACACCAGCCGTAAGTTCTTAGGGGGGCAAAGGAGGGGCAGATACTTTTTCGGGGGGGTATTTGCCATACCAAAAATGACATATTTATTACGTTTGACTTATTTTACATTACATTCTGTAATTTCGTTGCTGTTTTTATATTGTACCTATATGGTTATAAATTAAAGTTATTTCAAGTAAAATTTGTAACTAACAAATAAGTATCGTCTGCACATTATATATTTTTCAATGAAACTTTTGAAGCCTAAACATAAATTGAGTTACTTTCGCGTATGCTACAAGTAACACATTCGTCTAGTACCGTATGCTACGTATCTCTCTCTCTCTCTCTCTCTCTCTCTCTCTATATATATATATATATATATATATATATATATATATATATATATATATATATACAGAGAGAGAGAGAGGAAGAGAGAAAATTTACAAGGAGCTGCTGAAAATGTCCTAGTCTAATCCAGAAGGAATGTAGGGATCAGTTAGAAAAATGAAACCGTAGTGTGTACAAATACAAATTTTCATATTAATAATGAAATTCTTATTGCTTTTAAGGCCTCTGAAGTGATTATGTGTGCCCAAACACATAGTTTCACGAACATCCAGATCCTAACTGTTATAACATTTTTGTTCCACCAAGGAAAGTCAACGAAGTATATTAATTAAGAAATCAGTGAAACAGCACGGGACTCTCCTCCGTTATATACAGTGGTGAAGAAGTAAGTGGCTTAGTATAAACGTAACGATTTCTAAACAAACTATGCTTTACATCCAAGATGATTAAAAGCAATGATTCTTCCCGAAATCATGGATGCAATTTGTAATATTATTCTTGAAAATTGCAGCATTTCAGCCAGTGGTGGATATAACCCGAAACCGGAGGGCCTAGGCCACCCCAATTTTTGAGTGACAAAAATAATTTAAGCTATTATTTATTTAGTTTTTAAAGTGTATAGTAAACCCACGATATACATAATTATAGTCTGAGATCTGGCTGCACCCTGCTTTCTCAGTTTTTAACTTCTCAGCAAAACTTGTGTCAAAGATTCTGGACATTTATTCGGAACTCGTCGGTAGCATAATTTGGTAGAATGGTTTGGGTATGCTCAAGTTCTCGACATAATGGGTTCCCAAAATATCTGTCAGGAGAATAAAAGAGTGACGGCATTAACAGAAGACTTCTTGCAATTTGAGCGTAATGCTGATCAATTTCGCTGACAAATAGTAACCATAGATGAAATATGATTATACCACTATGATCCGAAATCGAAACAACAGTCAATTGAGTAGTAGCACTCATTTCTCCATCGCCCCAAGCAGTTCAAGGCACAGAAGAGGTTGAAAAACTGTTTACAACATTCTTCTGGGATAAGTATGGAGTCGTACTCATAGACTACCTCCGCAACGGTCAGATATTTAATCCAGAATATCTATATTACTTACAAAACTGAAAGAAAAATTCAAAGTTCAACGCCGCGGAAAATGAAAACAAAAGATTTATCTTCCTTCAGGAGAATACTCTTGTCCATCAAGCCCCTGCAAACACAACTGGCATTGCATAATCTAGGATTTCAATGTCTAGATCATCATTCTTATTCCTCAGATTTAGCTCCGTCTAACTATTACGTGTACTTATTTCCCAAACTTAAATAACACTTAAAAGGAAGCCATTTTAGGTCTGATAGGGGTAGTGCTACGAACAGTGGTGCGAGGAAATTTTCAGAATTTTGTAACTTTTCTGCAAAAACTGGAGCACTGTACAAGGTAGTAATTGACTTGCGTGGGAACTGTAGAAGAAGTAAAACTTCACCATTCCACGTGTACTCCTTTTGGGTTGGGCTACGAATTTTTCAGCAGTTCCTAGTCAATATGGTAGAGGTCACGTCAGTACTTTGAATCAAAATAAGCAAGGGAGCACTAATATAAACCAATTACCAACTAAAGATCAGCACTCTGACAATACGTATTATTGGGAATCAATTTAATACCATAAATTTATTATTATCGTTTGCAGGAAGGGAAAACACAACCGTTTTTATTCCCTTCAAAAAATTAAGCCCTGGTAGTTGCAAACTAAGCTGTTATAAGCACATCCTCTGAATATTGAAAGTCGAAAATAATGTTTCAGAAAAAAAAAAGAAGAAGTATAGAACCTTTAAGTGAAACAAAATATGAAACTGAAAACTTCAAACCTGGATAAATACAAACAAGTTACGTAACTGGTTTTACCTTTCTTTTGTTTTCAATCGAAGTTGATCCAATAAGAATAAAACAAGTCGACCAAATCCACTATTGTTCGCTAGGCACAATAATTAAAAATCATAAGAAAGAAGTATAACTAAAATTTACCTCAAAAGGCGCTAAATTAGAAAACAGAAATATGCGTGCATTCCCAGACGCTCAAAGAAGAAAGCTTGAGGACTAATCTGCCACATAAGAAATGCATGGAATGTAGACTACAATCTGACAATGAGATTGGTTATGATACTGATATAAAATACTGCATATATAATGTTTAAATATTGTAGGAGTCTGGGGGGGCAGTCTAGGTGGCAGTCAGGGGGGCAGAAGTAGCTATTAGGGGGCCGCTCGCCCCCATTGCCCGCTCTGACGTCGTCACTGGACGAAAGCAATCAGTAAATAAATCTGAGTGTATTTTCTGAGCATAGCTGTGCACTTTTGATTCATTTTTAAATGGCATTTTATTTTTCACTTTTATTTCTATGTATATTATGCACTATATTCACATCGAAATATATATTCTTATGTGTACGCATACATCACAGCAAATTTCATTTGTATAGGGTTTATACCTACTTCAGTACATGTATCAAATGGTGTAATATTATTGAATAAGAAACACTATTTTTAATTCATAAAATCAAACAAATATTTAATTTTGACGCAATTGCACAGAATTAAGCTACTTTACTTAATGCGTTTAATCTAATCGGATATGCAAACATATAATTGTATATGGCCTAATTGCAGAACTTTTAATGATATTCATTTCCAATAACGTTTAACAGTTTTCAAACAATTTGAAAGGTATCATTACTATCTGTTTGAACGTACACTATATGCTATAAAAATGAAATCAGCATCAAACGATCAATCCACTTAAACCAAATGCATGGTTATATTTCTCTACCATCCAGTAAGCAGTGCATTTTAGTAAGTAAGTTTGATCTACGAATAGGAAAACTATCGCAATATAGGTATTACTAAAGTTGATAAAAAATGCATATATATATATATATATATATATATATATATATATATATATATATATATATATATATATATATATATATATATATATGCAAATCGTTGACTTTAATTCTTAGTAAAAACTTTAGTGATTTGATACTTTTACTGACCACGATTTACGAATTTGATAAGTAAAAATCATCTTATATTGTTCTGAAACAACCTACATTTCTATTTGTGGAATATATTATACTGAATTATCATTTTGATAAAAACATCAACCAAAAACGACTAAAGTAGCTTTTATGGTTGAGAAAACAAAACTGACTATTGACTTTAGAGAAGTTTGTATATTTCGAAATGTGTTTCATTCAACTTTATATAATGAATATATTTCATTACTTGCACTATTTCAACCTTTTCTATTTTAAATACATGTGTATATATGTATATGTAAAGATATTCATGTGATTCTTTCCTGAAAAATCAAAGACAGCGCCGAACTATCTCGAACGGGATCAAACTTTGATTAATGACAGGTCTCCAGCTGCTATATAAACGTGTGTAATATTATAGTGTGTAAATTTTCAGTTTCCTGGTTAAGGCATATCAAATTTTGAAATTATATATAAACTCAAATGAAGGATTTTTTACTGTTTGTACTTATTGCAATCGTCTGCTTATATATTTATCGTGTTACATCAGTTTACCTAAAAGTATTGAACGTTTAGAGGTCAACATTGAGAATATATTTACTGTAATTGAAAGAAAAAAAATCATTATGGAAACCTATATACATCATTGTATTTCACGACATAGTGCCAATGTTGTGGCGATACCATAATCTGATCTCTATAGAACTTGTGCGGTTTCTGGTATAAAATAAAATGTCACGTGGTTTTCACAGATCCCTTCCGAAGCTAACTTAATACCAATCAGTGAATTCTGCAGAGATCAACGCTTGTGATAATTTGATGGTACTAGGTTCCAGCTATACTGTGGATTTGTTAAGCATCCCACCCAATATTTGGCGGATCGTTAAACATTTCTACTTTCTGAGGTGTCAGCGTGGTATACGACACCCTTTATGTTCAACAGCTCCGGTCATATCTTTTGAGTTACTAAGTGTAGTTGTGATAATTGTCGACAATGCATACCCAAGTCTATCGTTCTTCCCGGCAGCAACAGCACGTGATGCACAATTTCTTCCAAACCCACCAAATGCACAACATAACATTTCTGAGCATCAGTGTGTGATTTGCCACGCACTGCGTGTGGAGATTCTTTCCGTTTCAACTACAACCTTTGTTGTACATTATCCCCCTTAGGTTATCAAATTTCATCACTCGTGATCAACCGTTTCAGAAATGGCTCCACTTTGTTACGTTTCAGCACAGATCCATAAATAAAGATTTAATCGAATAAATGTTGTGTCAGATAATGTAGGGCCCAAACATCGAGCTCCCCTTTCTTGTCACTTTTTAATGGTTTAGCGCTGTTTGGTAGTGAATGTTTATCTCGTTGGCAATGTCATGATTGTTTACATCCCAGTCTGGGTAGACTTTTGCCGGTATATAATCTACTTCTGTTGTGACTCGCTCACTGTGAGAAGCATCTTGGACATCAAAATTTCCAGAACAAAAGGGACTGAACCATCTTTTGATTGTTGATTATGGTAGCGTATGTTCCCTACAAACATTACGAATTTTTCTCAGGCCTGCGTACAGTGCTCGAGTTTAAAGGAGGATGGCGGGGAAATCCCGCTATCGTAAAAGATCATCCCCGGTTCTTATCACAGAAATAACATAACATACTTACCGGGGATAAATATTTCCCTTTTGTATGTATACCGAAATTATACAAGCATTTCTCCACAAGTTTAATTCGAACACTGCCTGTGTAGCATTTTCTCCTTTATCGAAATAAAATAATAAAATGCAACGCAGTTTGCGGAATGTTTTTTTCATATTTACGGTGCAACACATTACCACATGGAATAAGAGAGACAAAGAAACGGGTTCGTGTGTCTGTAGGTGTTGCTGCGGGTTGCTCTTGCTTTGAAACATCGCTTGGGGAAAATACAACAACGAGGTCATTGAGTGGATACTACTTGGAAGAAAATCATCACCAAATTCTTTATTTCCATATTTTCCTAGTATAAAACAATTGGGGAAATCCAATTTAAACAGGATCCATTTGTCACACGCAACTATATTTACAGTTTTGCCTTTTTCTCTCTTTTATTGCATTACACATTCGTTTGCTTCCTTTTCGTACCGGATTTTATTTGGTTGTTATTCTACGCTTTTTGCAGTGCAGTTTCATCTGCAATGTAGGTTAGTTTTGCGTTGTCATATAAGTTCAGAGTATCAAGTATATTCTTTAGTAGAACATGCAAGTCATTCATTGGTGCTTTGTTGAATCAAATGAAACTTCTATAGCTAAATTTCAACATTTCTGAAGACGATATTCAGGTCTCTTATCACAAATATACTTGTAAAAGTAGTCCCTAACAGCTCTATTTTTACGAAGTTATGGTGTCTTCCAGGTACATTTTGTAGGCAGCATCACAGACGTATTTTCTATCTACACCAAAGCTAACTACGTGTGAGCGAATTATTTCGTGTTTCAATGATTCTATTTCAAATTTTCGAGACAATATAGAACTGCAATCACGTTTTCGAATGATTCCTGTTACTATTGTTTCAAGAAGTTTCTCAGTGTCCTGTGGGGAATATTATAGATGCAGCATATGTGACTTACATACCCTGCTGCATGGCCATCAGAGCTTGACGTAAAACAATTTCAGATCATCTGGCCTTAATCTTTCGACATTTTCTTACTAAATACATAAATAAAATGTGCACACGACTAATATTTAGACACTTCGCAAATCTCCCAGCCGGTTGGCACAAAAATATATATATACATTTTTGCCACAAGTATTATTTTATATTAACAATTAGATAAAGTGGCGTTATTTTCCGACACGACTCGAGCGTTATTTTCTCGAAACAATAAATTTGTTTTTTCACTAGCCTTTCTAAATATAAAACATTGATCATACACCTATTATTTGTGACCTACTTTTACATAATGATCACTCTACCGACGTACACTGTTAGTAATACTTAAAATCTAATGTTTCATAAATTTAACTTATATTGTGCTCTGAGCAAAACAATATGTTTATTGCAAAATATTATTCTGCCAACTATCCATTTTGACTTCATCATACATTACTACTTTTTTATTATTTTACTCATTGAGCAATTTAAATAAAAATTTAAATCTAAAAATTGTAAAACTTGAACAACGGGAAGCTAATGTTTCATAAAAATTCATTTATTTATCTTAACACAGTAAAAAAACTGCACTCTTTTACCTCTGTTGAATGGTACAACGTCTACACTTGTTAATGTATACCATAACACCGTGAGTTGTCAACTTACGAAACATGCGCTCATGCTAGCAGGGCTTAGAGTATCAAATTGCGTTAATACCCGACTGGCGTTATTTGCCGAAGTTACCTTATATACATACACAGTTCGTACCCACGGACCTACACACCCCTCCATATATATATACGTTTGGGAGGTGATTCCTGACAACAAGGTAAGACAAAAAATATAGACCAACCTGGGTGCACAAATGCTTCCTTTCGGAGCTATAGGCTGCCGGAAACATGAAAAAAATGAAGTTCAAAAATCAATAGCTCGAAAACTATAGGGCCTACCGCAATCGGGTCAAGACTCCACTTAGGAACTAATATGTACTCTATTCAAAAATACATGTTTCAGAATCATAAGGTACTCACGGAACAATTTTTATGAAGCCAGTTTGGCTACAGGCATATAATCTAAAGTAGGCTACTCACCAACTGCCTCTATAAAAATTGTTGCGGAAGTACCGCATTGTTCTGACACATGGATATTTGGTTAGGGCACATATTAGTTCCTAAATAAAGTCTTGACCCGACTCCGCTAGGTCTCATAGTATTGGAGCTATGGGCCTTTAAAATTCATTTTTTCATGTTTTTTGGCAGCTTGTAACTCCGAAAGGAAGAATTTGTGCACCCAGGTTGGTTTATACCTTTTGCTTTATCTTGGTGTCAGGAATCACCTCCTAAACGTTGTCGGTGTTGTTTTGAAACACCCTATATATATATATATAAGGGAGTTTATTGTTCTTTTGTTTAAATTTGCTTCCGGTTTCCAAAATTAAGAACAATTAACTGAGGTGTGAAAATGATTATGTTTCTCCGCAACAATTTTAATGGTGTTGTTACTATTGCAGGAAACAATATTTTATTAATAACAACATGCATAAGTCACTTCCTTTTCAAAAGCAAATAGAGAGAGTAATTTAATTTGTGCTGATTTTTTTTTTTTTTTGTACGATTTTCCCAAAATCTACTCAGATTTGTTTCCGCGGGTTATTTTCTAAAAAAAAGGAATTATGTTCATACGTTAAGAAATAATATGTCATTAACAACACTACAGTATGCTATAACCTAGTTATCTTAAAAGAACCCAGAAACAGCTAGCAGATGGGGTGGAACGAAATTCAAAGGCTCTAGCTGCTACGTTTGCATTTCATAAATAAATACATCAATTAACACCTGTGTAACACATTTATTTATTTAGTGTGTTCCTTTACGATGATATTCTAAGAAAATGGTTGTGATCAGTGTGAGTCCAGGATTTTGTAAAGGGAGAGGGTTGAATACTTTAACCAGGCACTATTTATAGTGATACTGATATTAATATATTATGTTCACAATGAATATGTATGTTCAGAGTTGTATTTTACAATAAACAGAAAACTGAAAATGACATTGTTGACCAGATGACTCAAATATAATATATATCACTGCTCCTGTCAAAAAGGGCCATACAGCATTTTCTTTTCTAAGAAATTTCACAGACAACATTATTTCTGTACCAGTTTGTACCAAAAAAAAAAAAAAAACGACGGATGTGTGAAATCAGGAACTGCATGATGAACAAAACTCTGCATGCTTTCAATGCGAATTCCTCTGTAGATCATATGCAAAAGCGGTTCGAAATTGTATCGTATGATTCACCTGTTCCGAATGAATATGATGTTCTATCACTATTGTGACTTCTCATTTGAGTCTAAAAAACTCAGAAATGTCAATATAATTATTATTTTAGTTTTAAAATTGTAATTTCAATAAGAAATAACAAAAACTTGATTAGTCAGATTGTATTACATTTTTCATATATGCACTAAATTTTGGACCAATTATATATATGCTTCAAAGTATACTATATTCCAAATTTAGGTACCATGATCTTGAAAGTTGTACTTGTTTATTTGCTTGTAAAATAAATCGATAAAAATGCATATTTTAGTATATTTTTCCTAAGGTTATTATCAGAATTTGTAGTGTTATTGTCTTGTTATTTAATAAAGCTAGTGTATATGATTGAAAAAAAAAACAGACTAATCATCAACAGTGATGATTTCAACTAATTAGCCTTAAATTTGATCAACTCTACAATTAATATGTCACCTTGTGACCAATAAATCATAAAACAGAGCAAAAATGTATCTTACGCGATAAGCATCACATATAGTAGATCATAAATCTAATTGTACAAGTTACACCAATTTTGTGACGCATTTTTTACTTCTAGTATTTGAAAAAGAAAAGTTATATAAATGATTTGTTTGTTACTGGATCAAATACATACTATTTATATTGAAAGAGCGTATCCATTCTTACAAATTACTATTAGTTGAAATAAATTTGATTTTCTACTCGATGAAATTCGAAGATAGTGACACATTGGAGTGTATTTGAATATAAATGCATTACGTGAATAGTAACCTCAAATACTATTATCGTAAATTTATTAAGGAAATCGACAATGGACAAACTTACAATTAAATAGGCCTCTAATTTGGCAAATTACCAAATAAAAAATGTACATCGCTATAAGCAAACACTATATATGTGTATAAATAACTAAAGTTTTTTCCGTGATCTAGAAATTATAGGCTGAAAGTTCGCAGCTGCATACTGATCTTACATTTCATCTCCAGCAAAGCAATTTTGAAATGATACTCTCTAAATATGGAAACCCAATTTTTCTTTTTTTAAAAAAAAATCCATAAATTAACAGTTGTTAACACCTGGAATGTAAAACGGTCCGGTACGAACTGTAAACAGAAGTTTGATATCAAATTATCCAAACAATATCGTTTTGCTAATGCAACGCATCAATCTTGAATAATTAAACAAAGTTATACAAATAATCAGTATACATCGTGCTTCTCGCCGAAGATAGCTCTTAATAAACAATTGCATTTAGTAAGTTTCAGTTTTAACTGTTCTCTACATTGTCTATGAAGTGGACATTTTCTGTATTTACTATAGTAAGATTGGCAGTCTCCCAAAGCTTCATAAATCACGGTTCGAGAAGGTAATCATTTTAACATCAATGCACAGGATATCCCCGCTAATCAGTCATTCTGTCATACTAGAAGACAATTAACACTCAAGTTTGTATCTAGTAAGACATGAGACATGAGAGAAGTATCTCTTCGTATTCGACTTTTTTTATGTTTAAGGAATAAAGTTTAGCAGTAACATATGTTGGTATGAAATTATTGTTTTTGACTCTAACTTTATTGCTTAGAGACAATTAGGTTCACTCATGATTTCAGGACATTTCACCCAGCGAGAGGAGTTTCAATATACACGGAGTGGAAATAGTACTGCACAAATGCTCGTAACCTACGTTGAACGCGATTGAAAATATGCCTTGAGAGGCTTCCAAGGTTGTTTTTCCTATTGGATCACCTGTCTGAAATAATCACTGAGCATGCTGACTACTTAACACGTATTCTGTGGTTAGTTATATTTTTAAATGCAGTTTATCCTTACATTCGATTTGGACTTCATGCTAATTTTCAGGTCCACACCTATTATACTTTTTGCATTGAATGGGAAGTTAAAATTAAATCAATGAATCAGCCAGTCAAAACGTAAAATTTTGACAGGTTTCAATATTCTATTAACTTAAGTATATACGGCAGTGATGTGTTCGAAAATCGGTTTACCCCGCAACCTTCGATTTCCGGTGTTTTCATCCTCAATGCCTGGCATCGCTGGTCAGTAAGAAAATCAAGCAGAATAATTCTAGACTATGTGGGTGAAACAGTATATAAAAAAAAAAAAAACTGTTTCAGAAGGGGATTTCAACTGAAAATAAGGTTTCCAGGAGGCGATATATATTACCAAGCACAATTATGAATCACTTATAGTAACAGTACCAGGGCGCGATTATTCAACTCACGTTTAGAATTGACTTATACCAAGTTAACCGGAGGTGGAGCATGACACATAGATCTCCAATGTTGACATATCATTTTGGAAAATTTCTGACTTATATTGCTTCTCCCGCGCAGTCTATAATTTTATCATTATCAGCTGATGGTCAACATGAGTCTTCTTTTATGCATTCCATTATATTTCTTTGATTTTAAAATTTAGGATTTTTACTTTTCAGAGCGCTTTGTTATAATCAAGAAAACAACAACGTATACTTATTGATACTATTTGGTGACACAATTCGCATTGTGTTTAAATTGGTTTAGTATCCTAGAAAAAATAAAGGATAATGGAAATATAGACTATACCGGATGTATATAAGTGAATATAGCAACTTGATTTATTTATCTTGTCACTTATATGAGGCGTTCCAAGTTCTTCGTAGACTCAGAGAGAAAGAAATACACTTTTATTTGTATGCATGCGGTAAGATATTTTTCTTCGCTTGGCAACTACAGGAACAAAGATGACGACTCTTCAATATAGGTCATTATTTTATTTTTCAGTTTGCTAGTAATAAGTCAGTTACTACAGGTCTACGTGCCTTCATAGAGCATTTAATTGTTATCTTCCAAATACAAACAACATTCGTCGATGGCAAAACCAATTTGAAACGACCGGCTGTATGTGTAAATGTAAAAAAAAAAAAGTACGGGATGGCCAAGAGTGTCTGAGAAGAATGTTGAGCATGTTAAGGAGTATTTCTTACAAAGTCATAAAAATGATATGCAGATCAATCGTGAACATACAATGCCAGAGATTATAGTATGGAAAGTCTTAAGAAGACGCTTATACATATATGCGTCCCCACCGCTTTCAGTTGTTACATGTTTTCAATCTTACTGACTACGCTGCGCGCTTCAAATTCGCAACTGAAATGTTGAAGCAGAAAAAAAAACATTACTTTCTTGTTGTGTTCAGTGATGAATCGATATTTCATCTTAATATACAATTATTAATATGCAAATGTCAGAATCTGGCGATCTGAAAATCTCCATGAAATCTTACTACGCGAACGAGGCTCCTGAAAAGTTAGTGTGTTCTGTGCTGTTTTCCGACGAAAAGTGTATGGGTGTTCTTTTTTCAGTGAATATAGGCTACCACAACTGCAATACATTATTTCATATATTCTGAGAATGGCTCTTTTCCTACTCCAAGATTAATCAAATAACTTATTTTGGCAACAATATGGTCCACCTTCATATTGGCATCACTGTGTACGAGACTGATTGAATAATGTCACTGACCGCTGAATTGGTCCATATGAACCTCATGACAGCACTTATCTCCGGTGGCCTATAAGGGAACCGGATTTTATCCCTTTCGTTTTCTCCTTTGGGGTTTTGTAAAGTATTGAGTCTACGTTTCTCGACTGCCTTCTAACCTGCCTGAATTGAGACAGAATTCAAAGAGTTGTTGCTGCCATCACTATACGTGCTGATTGGAGTAAGGGAGGAACTAGCCTACAGGTGTACCGTGTTATAAACGAGGCTCACATTGAGCACTTGTACAGTAAAATGGAGATACTTATCTTTCATTTGGCACGAGTTTTGTTATTGTTAGTTAAAGTTATATTTAATACATTTAAAACTGTTTCATTCATTTATATTCACACGGTATTAAAATTATATTTGATGCTGCAACTTTGAAATCCTCGTATACTTTGCTCTGTATTGCTATGCACAATTTATTATCGTCATTCAATATGAGCAAAAGTACCTTTGTGAGATTCCCTTTTGTATATATATCCTTCTTTAGAGCGAAAATAAGTACATGTATGCATTTTTCCACTATTTCAATGAAAAAGAAGGTCCGTAACATGCTCTTAATTCGGTGCTCAAATTCAATTTTCATAAGTTGAAGAAACAAATTTGTCTCAAATTTTAAGGAAATGCAGTTTCATAGTATGTATCAAAACTTCAGGGTCATAGGTCAATTCCATTATGAGTAAAGATACAGAAGAATTGATAGAATTGAAAATTGTTTGAAATAGATTGTTTTCAGATTAAAAAGGACAAATATTTCAAATCGTGCCACTGGTTGAGCTCCACAAATATAACTCGTTCTATGCCAAATGTAGAAGCAACACTGAAACTTAAGCAAGGTGTTCCATTGGGCTGACGCCATGCTAACATCACACCATTGTCGGGGAACGTATTCGAAATGTTTAGTTTCCCTCACATAGCAATGTGCACTTTATTATGCCATTCTTTCTCGCGCTTACGTTCGGTTCGATCTTCACATTGCTTTTTTAATTACTTAACATAGGGATCCCCGGGAGTGGGAAACCAAAATAGTGTTGTCAACAGTCCGATATTTTACCGGAAAATTAGGTTTTTGACCTCCTTGTCCGGTGTCCGGTATGACCTCAAAACCAGACATTAATTGTCCGGTAATTTTTCTTCTTACTAGTCCTACTCTCTGTTCTATTCAGGTTACTTTGGAGTGAGGAAAGGAATCGTTTGTCGATGAACATGGTTAAAACAGAGCTTATAATTCGCTTTGATATTGATATGTCGTGAATGGAATTTACTGAGTAGTTGAAGACAGGAAAATTTATCAAAATTTCTTAAGTTCAACAAAAGTACATTTTCAAGAGCGCAGACTGCTTTATCATCAGCTACACCTTTCAATTAAATAGTGCATCAAGATGTAGTAAACGTTTGTGGGCATTATGAGATACTATCTGCACCAGAAAAGCTGGTTAGATTTATTTTTCAAGTATATTTTGTGCATGCCATTTTCAACGAACTTAAAAGATGTTCATTGCTGAATTTTCTATGAATGTGTGTCTGCCTGTCTGTCCGTCTGTCTTTTATTGGCATTTCTTTTAAAATTTTGAGCCTTCCCTCTTTTCGATAGAGCATCGAAAACCATCTGAGGAAGTGATGGAAATTTTAGCGTCACTCTTACGTTCCCAAGATAATGGCCAAAAAAAGGCAGATTTTCGGAGATTTAAGGAGCAATATTTCGGGAACTGTACGCTATAGAGAGATGATATTGGTGTTGGTCAGTACCAAAGACGATGGCGAACATTTTGGTACCAAATAGCAACCGGTGTCCACTGTCCAACTGGCCACTGGTAATATTGGTACCAAATGTTTGCTATCCCCCTATGTATTGATTAACACCAATATAATTTTCCTGTGATTTACCGTTTCCAAGATATTGGCCAAAAATTATTCCGATTTCGGGAGACGTAAGGAGTCATATCTCGGAACCGCAAGTCATATGGAGATCATATTTGGGTTGATCAATACCTAAGAGGATGGTGTATATTTTGGTACCAAATATAAACCAGTGACCACTGTCTAACTGGCCACCGTTCCCCAGATATTGGCCAAAAAAGTTCGAATTACGGGAGATTAAGGAGGTATATATCGGGAACTATAAGTCATAGAGAGATAACATTTTGCGAGAAAGAGAAAAGGTGTGGATAAAAATATTTACTTTTACATGAAGGAACAATCACAGTTATCATTCCCGCTCCATCTTTCCATTCTTTTTTAAGTTCGCTCTCGGAATGCTTTTGGCGCATTTTCAACTGGTTTGTTTTGTTTTAAATACGATGTATTATTGATGATATACTAGAAAAATGATATGTGCCGACTCAACCAAAACTGGACTAAGTAAGTTTAATAAGTATTTCTAAAGTGACGAAAATTATTTAATTCGAACTCCGAATCGCTAAATTTTATGTGAATTAACCACTTTCAGATTGTTCACATTTTTGACGAGTGATGATGTCACAATCTTGAGAGTATGGGTTCTCCAGGAGGGTGTCTTTTATTTCTATTTCTCAGAGTTGGCAATTGAGAAAATTCCACTATTTTAGATTGAAAATCACAAATTTCCAACAACTTTCCTCTCTTTCCATTTTTTTTCTTTACTCATAATGCCCCTGCGATTTTGCTACACCCTGTATGTTGTATAATCTCTATTTATTTAATCACCTCGGAATGTTGCAATGAATACAAACTATTTATTATATTTGAAATTACAATTACAACGTGCTACAGGCGAACTGACTGTAGAAAGCGTCATCAAATTTTTAAGGGTTTCTTATTTCGTTGTAGTCATGAAATATGATACTAATTTGAAGCAAAGTCTTTCTATAACAATGTGCTCATGCATTTCAAAGGAAAGAAAGAAATCATTTAGCTGCCGCTCGTTACAGAAGGGAAATTATTCTTCATCCAAGATCAGAAACAATATAAAAGAAGCGATGAAGAAAACAATGATTAGCAGAAGGGGGGATATGAACACAGAGAAAAATCGCAGGATGTCGGTATGCAGAGGGTTGAGTAAAGAAAGAAAGAAAAATAAGGGGAAATAATCTTTATCGCAAATTGCT
The DNA here is from genome assembly GCF_964235325.1 of Thermobia domestica. Taxonomy (NCBI): domain Eukaryota; kingdom Metazoa; phylum Arthropoda; class Insecta; order Zygentoma; family Lepismatidae; genus Thermobia; species Thermobia domestica. The sequence goes on along the minus strand of NC_137459.1, from coordinate 138,984,909 downwards.
TCCTATCTGTTGGAGAGGAATGGGGATAACTGGCCACTAGATAGCAATAATGAAAAGATTCTATAAAAAGCAAGCCATTTCATTCCGTTCTTCCAATCGGAATAAATGTTCTGACTCCTCTCGTTTTGCTCCCAACACACAAAGGTTCACAAAAGAAGGATATTGTTTTCGCTCAACAATTTCTCTCTCCTATCCTCCCCTCCCTTATAATCACTAGTTTCCTTCTACCTTATCTTTCCAGGAAATGTTTACGCTTCATCCAGACTAGAAGAAGAACGATGTCCGGCGTTCGACTACTCGCGAGAAGTTTCTAACTTGCCATTAGTATGTCATTGTTAAGAGTGCAAGTGAAGAGAAAGAAACTTTGTTAGTAACTATTTTGCTAGAAGAAAAGAGTCTTAAAATCACAAATATCAGACTAGATGTGTATGGCTAAACGAAGATGAGTTTCCGATGCGTTACCCCCTGTAGCGAACGCGACCTAGGTGGCTACCGTGTAATTTTACCTTCGCCAGAGTTATAAATCATACTGTGAGCCAGTCAGGGTTTCCAGGCCTTTATTCCCATTCATGTGTGAATCACAGGAAATAATCCTATTGTGTTACATGGATTTTTCTATAATTAGCGATTTTTTTCGGAATTTCCTTGTATTTTTCTGAATTGTCTTTTTGTTATATGCACATACTTTATAATAGCAGAGTTCCAAAACTCTGCACAAAGCATCTTCCAAGTACCTGTTTCTTGCTAAAAATCCCCTTGCCTGACAGCACACGCCTTTCCTTTTTCCCTTTATTTATACATCTTTTACTGATTCCGAAACAGCAGGTGGTCTATTGTTTCGAAATGCACCAAATACGCTCAAGCCGACGTATTCTGCGCACTTTTATTGCTTTCGCGTTTGCAGTGCAATGATATTAGGCATCCACGTTTAAATACATGGTCAGCGTATTCCAAGCGTACGCATGAGTCATAAAAACTTGTTGCGAATGTATCGAATAGCCGTAGACTAAGCATGACTGTTTAAGATGTGCTCATCTTTGGTGAGGTAAGTGAAGTTAGCAACCAAGTAAATCATACTTACTTCCAATCTAACGTCCAATTCGTTTGAACATTCTTGAAAAAAAAAATAGCATTTCTAGTTTTAGTCCTTGGTTATGGTTTGTAGCCCAAAGGAGATTGACGCCTAATGCAAGTGAATTATTATCATATAATTAAAAGAATTACGGAGTGCGAGGAAACGGAACAACCTGGAGAAAAGTAAAGGACACGTTATTGTACATCACATATATACGAGGAGAGCTATACAATCACTATTCGTGACACAGAAGCATAGTCACTATTACTTTTCCATAGAGTCACCCATAATAGAAATGCACTTCGTCCAGGTATGTTCACAAACTGTTACACTTTGTAAAAATCGCAGCTCGTCAGCAAGCTTTTTCATGTTCCACAGCATGTGTAACAACCACATCATTTGGTAATTTCTTCCCGGGATCAGTTTCTTATCAATTGGTGTGACGGGAGACTATCGTCCAACACAAAAACCATACTGACACATTCCGTATTGGTTTGCGTCAATGCAACGCAAATTTCTCGATTTAGTTTACGATAATTGGCATAGAAGCGATAATGGCTACAGTTGAAATGATATGTTTATATTTGTTCTCGCAAGATTTTGTGAGGCTGGTACGGAATGACCGCACATAGCGTGCATCTACATCAATGTTAAGCTTTTCATCTGGAAGTGTTTGATTGTGGTCCGCACTTAAGTGCTTTCCATTTTCAAAACCCGGACGCACAAAGAACACGGCCATTATGAATAAAATTATCCTGAAATTTGGCACGTACACTTCTAAATCGTTGCAATATAACAAATTAGAAGCACATTATCGTTGTTCAACGAGTTCTATATTAAGTTCAACAATTACGAAACATTGAAAGAATCTGAAATTGTCGCAATATATTTAGAGAAAAAAATAAGATTATATCTTTGACCTACTAACCGCGCGTTAATGCAAAATGACACAAATATAGTCTAGAATCTTTAATATTATTTTTGGCGGTAAACGTGCTGAGGCACCTTGATTCCAGGCTTCACCAGAGCCATCGAGATTACTAAACAATATTTTTATTCTTTAGGAAATTTCACACATTTACCCGAACGTATGGACCTTGAGGCAATATCATATTATGCATTGCATAATTCGATATTCTAATTTATTGTAAAAAAAAAAAAAATGTACAATACATTTGAAAATTGTACTTAAGGAATAGCAGCAGCTTCGAAGATTGTACATTTTGTATTTGTTTTTTACCAATGTCGCCTACTGATTGGCTGGAATAAAATATATTTGTCTTGATACCTGCTATCCATGCTGAAATAAATCGAAAATTGTTTTAAGACACAGGAATGAGTTTTCTTTCAGGTAGATTTTACGAAGGAACTAGTGTCTTGGATCCTGCTAGATGCACCAAAAGATGTTACCGCACTTATATTTGCTTGGAAACTATTGTACTATGTCCAGATCTATGCAAAACTTTGCACATTTATTCAAGTATTTGATTTTCCAAAGGTAATGATGTAAGATGCATAAGGCTAAAGCAAATAGAGCAGGAGCATCAGGTTTTCTAACAAGGAAAGCTATCCAACTCCTCGGCGAGTATCGCATTGAAACTTACACAAGTGCAAGAACACATTGAAATATGGAAATATGCTTACTCTTACAATTCGCAACGTCGTCGAACCGGAAGTAGAAGGATCGTTCCAGCATAGCCCCTGAAACTTATGTACTCTGGTCATACACGCCAGAATGTGATACATTGAAACCTGTTTTCTTACAAATGTTGTAGACTCAAGATGATAACTGTCGGTGGCGATTGGGATCTCTAGTACGTCATTGATGCGAATCGATGTCAAATGGAACATGATACACGATCGTAAGTTCCAAACGAAGACGTTTACCCGGTGGACAAAAGGGACACGCTGAAACTACAGCTCAAAAATGACTTTCTATGATTATTATTATTATTATTAGTAGTAGTAGTAGTAGCTGTAGTAGTAGTAGTAGTAGCAATAGTTGTAGTAGGAATGCTATTATTGTTATTATTATTATTATTATTATTATTAGTAGTAGTAGTAGTAGTAGTAGTAGTATTAGTAGTAGTAGTAGTAGTATGATTAGCATTATTACATTGAGCAGTATGATGAGTAAAATAACCATGAAAAGAAGACAATAATAGGGTATATTGTTGGGATCGTTAAGTAACGGAGGACTTCGGCCCGTCTTAAGTGTCCTCTAGCACTGCTATCAAGTTTTTAAAATCCACAAACAACCATATCCCAGCCGGGATTCGAAGTCGGGACCCTTGAGCCGCTGGCTTGACGCCTCAACCAACACGAACATAAGGTTGGTAATAAGACGAAGAAGACGACAAAGAAATAATAATAGTAATAATAATAATAATAATAATAATAATAATAATAATAATAATAATAATAATAATAATAATAATAATAATAATGTTATACCGGTGGTTATCAACTTAATTCCGATCACGAATCCCATATTATCACATCCTTTTGCCAGCGATCCCCTTATAATTTGTGGCTTGTAATAAGCTTCTGTCTGATTTTTAATATATTTATTGCTGAGATCTCACTATTATCTCTATAATATTAGAATTTATTTCTTGTATATAGTGGATACAGTAATTTCCCTAAAAGCGAATGGAATAAGACAAAATTTGGTCCGTTCACTCATATTACAAATATCGAATCCGATCCGTCATACTGCTTCAAAAGGAAGGCCGTTTGAAAATTTTAAAACTTCTTTAATTCATAAATGTTTGGTCATGTGCTAAAAAAGTGCATTTGCATTCCTCTGGTATTTCAATTTGCAGTTCTCATTAGTTTCATATCATACCTCTTTAATTTAAATTGATTTTTAACCAACTGTGGACATGTTGAAAATGTTTAGTAGACCATTTGTTTTTTTGGCAGTATGTAAAAATTGTCTATCAGAACAAAATTCAAAACAATAATTATTTAAAAGTATTTCCGGTATTAGATTATAATTATATTACTATCTTTCGCTTATATTCGCGACCTCCAGGTTGATAAACCCTGTCCTATACTATTTCTTCTTCTTGCAGACCTCGTGTTGCTGTGGGTTGAAGCGTCAAGCCAGCGACTCAAGGGTTCCGAATTTGAATCCCGACTGGGTTATGGTTGTTTGTGGAATCTAAAACCTTCATAGCAGTGCTATAGGATACTCAAGACGGGCCGAACACCTTGGTTACTTAACGGGCCCAACAATGCATTTATTGTCTTCTTCTTCTCATTGTTATTATTTTTACTAATCATACTGCTACTACTTCTACTACTAATTCTAATAATAATAATAATAATAATAATAATAATAATAATAATAATAATAATGATAATAATAATAATAATAATAATAATAATAATAATAATAATAATAATAATAATAATAATGACAATAATAATAGAAAGCCATTTTGAGTTGTGGTTTCAGCGTGTCCCTTTTCTCCACCCGGTAAACGTCTTCGTTTGGAACTTACTATCGTGTATCGTGTTCCATTTGACATGGATTCGCATCAATGACGTACCAGAGATCCCAATCACCACCGTTATCACCTTGAGTTTTCAATAATTGTCTTCGTGAGAAAATAGGTTCCAGTGTATCACGTTCTGGCGTGTATGGTGAGAGCACATAACTTTCAGGGGCTATGGTGGAACGATCCTTCTACTTCCGGTTCGACGACGTTGCGAATTGTAAGAGTAAGCATATGTCCATCTTTCAATATGTCCTGCCACTTGTGCAAGTTTCAATGCGATACTCGTCAAGGAGTTGGATAGCTTTCCTTATAAGTGAGTCTATTTTTCTTTCTTTCTTTCTTTCTTTTTGTAAATAAAATAAAACGTTAGTTTGAAAGGGATACATTGGAGTAAATGTACTGCTTATTGGTCCAGGAAGGCGACTAACTCACATCTTTGGGAATAGTCGCTTAGTTGTGTCCTCAGTAGGGGTGTGTTATGGTCCAAAATTTAGTCTCGGTTCAGACGTGCAGAAAAGTCTGTTGCGGACCCGCGCGAGCCGGAAATACATTGGTTCTTATCATTCATGCCACACGTGCATACTTTCCCGCACGACTCCGCTGCGGACCGGCAGCGGGCAAAAATTGAGTTGCGAGGACTGCTGGCTCGCAGCGAGTCCGCACAGGTGTTGCGGGTAGGAAAACCATTGCTAGCAATGAGGCAAGCCACACGTGCAGACTTTCCCACGCCCGCAGAAATGGAAAGCGAAGAACTGAATGAAGAACTAACTATTCATTAATAAAATACAAAAATATCACGAGATATGGAATTTAAAGTGCGAAATGTATAGATATAGAAATAATAAACGGGATGCATGGAATAAGGTGTGTGAAACATTATGTGAGAAATTTAATGAAAAAACAGAAGAAGAAAAAAAAAACAGCATTGGTATGTATTATTATTACTTTTCAATGTAAAAATCTAATATTCATGTAGTGTTTACATTTGATTTTCGTTTAGCGTCCCTTTCCAGCAGAGAGGCTATGAATATTTTTTTGTGATAACAATAGACAACAAATACGCTTGGAGAAAAAGCCTTTATTGTTAATGCAGTTTCTTTGATGCAATTTCTTGTCACTCACTCCGGAATGAACCGACTGTTTATAGCGTACGTTGCATTATACTTTAGGTTTAGGCAAGGGCGCCCATCAGGGGGGCAAGGTGGAGCGTTCCCCTCCTAAGAGGAAATTGTACTAGGGAATATCGAAAACCCAATAGAATTTTTACATTAGTTGTAGCAAAAAATGAAACTATATTTCAAAAGTCGCTTATATTTGCCCCCCTTGAAAACCACAGCATGGGCGCTCTTGGGTCGAGGTCACGTATTATATAGCTTCTGTGCTCAAAAGGGACGCTGAAGTCCAAAACAACCATCAACATAATAGCAGAACAGAAAAGAAAGAAAAAAAACATTGTTTTTCGGCTGATAATTGTTGTCTTTATTTGTTAATGTACTAAATTAAAAAAAAAATAGAGTTAACACGAAAGTTGTTGTACATCAGGGTACTCATGTGGTTAAAAAATAAAAAAGCGTGCTCGAGATGTAACAGAAATATTTTATTTTCTCGTGCAATTGATAATATTGTGCACGTCGTTGCTATTCTAGAGATAACAACTGAATGTTTTCTTACATAAAGAACAACTTAAACAAAGTTATCTTGCCATGGAACTCTACCTATGTCGCTTACAAAATAATAAGCCCATCTGTTTCTGCTTCCGTTTCTGCGTTGCCTCCTTTTGGTGTGCTACATGTATTGAAGATTTCCTCAAAACCTTCTATCGTTAAATGTCACAATTATAAAAATGTTTCTCTTTCTCACCTTAGAAATTGATTATTCGGAAACACTAATTCCATTATTTTTAAGAGTTTACATTAAGAATTTCACATCTCCAAACTAAGCGAGTCCTATACTTTCTCAATATATAACGGGAAGTGTCACTACTATAGGAATGAAATGAAATCCTTGAGTTTTACGTCGCACGATTATACCGGGTAGGCGAAAGGAAATAATGATGATGATGATAAATGAATGAAACGGTGGAATGAATGTAGTTGGAGGAAACGGGAGAACTCCCAAAAAACTCACGCACACTGTGCTTCTCGCACCACAAAGCCCACTTGACGCAAGCTGGGATCGAACCAGAGGTGAACACACTATCACTGAGCCACCGGATCCCACTACTATAGAAATCCCTCGCTTGCCCTTCAAGAGAAAATTTTCAAAGACGCTGAAACATGTGCTCCATTATTTTTAATATGAGTTTACATGCTGAATTTTACATCTCTAACTGAAGCGAATCCTCACATTCGGTAATTTGTGAGTAAATAAAGCTAAATTTTACTATTATTGAAACGCCCCCTCTTGAGCGGAATATTTGGGAAGTCTCAAATAAATGTCTAATTTTTAATTTGAAGCCACCAACTACGTAAAAAAAATCGAAATTAGTCCCGCATTTGTTAAACTAAGCCAGTGGCCGCTAATAACGTCTAAAAATGTCTATGAATAGGTCTCCGAATGTTTAACTTTCTGTGCTCTTACAAACGATAATTAGTTAACATAATTAACTTACCTTAAAGTAACAGCCAGAGCTCCTCCGTAGCTGAGCGGTTAGCGTACGCGTCTTTGGCGTGGGAGGCGCGGGTTCGATTCCCGTCGGGAGCTCATTTGGTTCGGATTCCACGTTAATCAGTAGGTCCACGTCTTATATAGCCTCGCTGCTGAACGGGACGTTAAACTCAAAATCAACTCATTAATGTAACAGCCAACATTTCAATTGATGGTATCGCAAGTCTCATGAAAGTATCTTCTGCTTTAATTTTATCACTTATTTTCGATAAGAGTTCATCAAATGAAGTGGTGCTCATGCGAAAATAATTAAAGGTCTTTTCTTCGTCATTGCGCAAATCAATAAACATGGAAGAAAATTCACCTTTAACAGTCGTGAGCTTACGTACGGATAAACCCAGTATCGTCCCTGTTTCTTCCTTAGGATTTTACTGGCTAAGTATACAAAAACAGCACGTTTTCTTCTTTCAATTTCCATCTTCATTCAACTGCAGCTGAAAATAAAATGAGCTGTTTTCTATGTCTATGTGAAGTGGTTGGGCTGAGACGCCCGCACGAGTCTGCTGCGAGTCTGTTGCGGGCTCGCAACAGACTTTTCTGCACGTCTGAACCGAGCCTTAGAGTGAATTTGAACTCTCGTCGACGAGTTAGTGAGTCACATACAAAATATTTAGTCATCAGTGTTTCAAATAATGTATATTAATTGTAACTGCTACCGGACGAAAAATGGCAAATTGAACTAACAAGGAAAGTATGAATGAGCTCATATCGAAACCTACCGTAAAATTTCACTCAGAGGAAGGAAGTCCCTCAGAAAGACCACATACAAAAAAACAGCTGCGTTTTCGAAGTGGAATTAACCAAGATGGCAGATTGAAATGTCGAATATCCATGTCGGCAATTGCACAATACCTTCAGTACCACCCCTTGTAAATAATAAAAATGCAGTAACAACAATGTGGATGCATACTATACCTAAGGAGAAGTCGTACGGTAAGGTGAAACTTGACGGCAGCCATCTTGAAATCCGCAATTTTTATTTCAGGTCAAGTTTTGTAAATAGGAATAGCGCAATATGATACATGATTTTGGACTAGAATTTAAGCAGATAAACAATAGTAGCAATAGTTTTAAGGTACGTGCATTTGTAAAAAGTTTCAGGCATATTTATTGTGTATGTTTTCATGTGCACAACTCCCGAATGAAGCAGCTGTCCAACAATTTGTAAAATACAAAAAATATAGGAAACACCCTTTATATTTTCCCAATTTGCCCCAAATGTTGATGAGCAAAGCTACACACTTGTAGGAGATTAGTCGGCAAATTTGGTCCTAAGTGGTTGAATAGGGGCTGAGATAGACCAGATAATACGAAAATTTAGCCAAAATCGCTCATAAAAAATCCTTATATTAAATGCTGTATGTGCAATTTTCCTCTGATCTGTCTCAAATTTTAACAAGCAAGTTAATACCTCTAGAAGGTTACTCGGTGAGTTTGGTATAAATTGCTCTCGTTAACCAGTACTTCGTACCTTTTAATTATCAACTGATTGAGGCTTGTGTCTAACAAAGTTCAAATCAACTAGTTCCTAGATACGTCAATAAATGACAGCCTGCTTCGTATCGAATTCCTACAGTACACATAAATATGCCTGTAACGTTTTACCAAATGCGCGTATCTTAAAACTATTGCTACCATTGTTTTTCTGCTTAAATTCTAGCCCAAAACCATGTATCATATTGCGCTATTCTTATCTACAATACTTGACCTGAATTAAAAATGGCGGATTTCAAGGTTCAAGGTTAACCTTACTGTACGACTTCCCCTTAGGTATAGTATGTATCCACATTGTTGTTATTGATTCTTTTTTATTAGCAGGCCGTTTACAAGGGGTAGTACTGAACGTATTGTGCATTATAGACATGGATACTCGACTTTTCAATCTGTCATTTTGGTTAATTCCACTTTAAAAACGTAGCAGATTTTTGTGTGAGGTCTTTCTGTGGGACTTCCTTCCACTGGGTGAAATTTTACCGTAGGTTTCGATATGAGCTCATTCATACTTCCCTTGTAAGTTCGACACTCTTTAGACTATTAAGAAATGAAAACCTGATGGATGATATATTCCTTCATGTATGTATATGTTGTTTATTTATTTATTTTAATAACAGTCTTGACATATTTCAATGATGATATCACCAATGTCTTTATTGAAGTATCACTGGGGCCGCGGTGGCTTAGTGGAAGAGCGTGCATCTCTGGTGCTTGGGGCCTCGGGTTCAAACCCTGCTTCCGCCAAGTGAACCTTGTGGTGGACAAACACCGTGTGCGTGGGTTCTCTCGGTGTTCTCCAGTTTCCTCCCACTTTCTTTATTCCACCACTTCATTCATCTTTCATCATCACCGTCTCCTTTAGCCTAACCGGCATAACCGTTGAACGTAAAACTCAAAGATTTCATTTTGAAGTATCACTGTGGTTTTGGGCTGCCTTTCGTCATTCTGGATTCCAGAAATCCTTTGGTTTAGTTGTTATTTTAGTCGATATGTCACAATATGTTCATACAATTTACTGTTGTATTGTTCACATTTTTAACTCGTGGTAAATTCAACATTGTGCTAGGTTATATCTAAAAACAATCTTGATACTACTTATGTAATTTACCAACATATGGCAGCACAGGAATGAATCATAAAACAGAGTGAGCAAGGCTCTTGATGGGATACATTCTTCTACGTGCATAAGAATCCCAGAAACTTGTACTACTGTGACAACATATGCGATTTCATCATTGACATCAAACTGAAATAAGCAACAGACGTGAAATTTTGCCTTTAATTATGCGAATCTCCCATAGAGACGTCTGGCATGATTCGGGAAGCTTGCAGTGATGTGAAATTTGACCAAGTGCATGCTAATGGTCTTTTGCAATATTCGAGGGATAGTCCATAAATGATTTGTCTACAGTGGTCAAACTGTCAACAGTGAGTTCTAATAGTAGGTCTTAGGACTTCTGAGGGAGAATTTAGCCTAAGGTAATTTATAGTGGGTTAAAAAAAAAACAATGTGTTCCCCACCGATATGAACCCTGCCACTGGATTTTCGTTACTTGTGAGTTTCTCGCCATAAATAACGTTATCAGTACGCACTCACTCTACTAGTTCCAGTGAAGTTCCCTGTATTTCCAACGATGAAGATCCACTTCAAGAGTTGCATTTTTGACATCATTACCCAGACTCAGCGCGAATCGCAAAAGTTCCTTAAAACACTTCTAAGTTAAGACTTCTAGAATGTATTCCATAGGTGGTTGAATCACTAGGTAGGTTTTATGTATGCGAAAGGGGACTATTTTGAATATTATAATGATTAATTGTAGATAAATGAAGTTTAATCACGTAAACTAGTCTCGGAACTGTTTGATACTTGCTTGTGGATTAACTAAGTTTGGAATTTCCGTCCCGAATATACGACAAAGACAGATTTTTTTTGTTATTATTTGTACGAATATAGTGTGTGGCATAAAATTTAATAAGCAGTCCCACATCGCTGTCGATTACATGCAAGGTCTAACCTTGCTGCATTGGTTCCACAAGAGCGTTGTTGCCAACAACCTTTGAAAAAATAGGCTAAATGACCTTCAAAACTAAGCTTTTTACGGAAAAAATAAATGGCAAGATTCTGGACTGCTAATCTATAACCCAATTGCAAATTTTAAACCCCTTTCGTGTGTGTGTGTGTGTGTGTGTGTGTGTGTGTGTGTAAGATTATAAGTGAGTTATAGTACAATGTGAAATGTTGAGTTTTATTCGCTGAAGAACAAACAAACAACATACTGCACACAACTTTAAATTACAATAAAATCCATAAATAACTCATCTAAATTGTGAAAGTCAACAGCCATATTATCAGTTGAATTGAAATAAGTCATCATTGATGACGTCGCAGCTAGCCGAGGCGCTGGAACCGGATGCACGATCGTTGGATTGTGGATTGGTTGTGTAGATTGCCATTGTCCCAATTTTCAGTAACATTTCTTTCGGCAGGTCAGAGTACTCACAACGTTTCTAATTTATCCGTACGCTCACATGAATCGTCATGATTGCATTGAGTGTTTTCAAGCTAATTAGCTATTCTATTTGTTTCCTTTAATGAACTAAAACAATCTCCGTGGATTAAAGAACCGGAGATTTACTAAATTTGTATTAGAAAACACTCATGCTTGCTACGGGATGTGAAAATTAATAAAATTAAAAAGTAACAAACGGGGCTGTTATGGGAGCGATATTAACATTCTTTCTCAGTCCACAAGTATTTTTAAGTGTGTGTAAATCTATGGGTGGAGAGAGAAGAAGATAAAGAAGAATAAGAAACATTTTTCTTGTCTAATAAAACACACTCAGTCAAGAGAAATTAATTAATACGAGTATATATAATGACAAATAGGTTTGTTTAATATATATATATATATATATATATATATATATATATATATATATATATATATATATACACTTGATTTCCGTAGAAAAAAAATGTAATTTTAGAATTAATTTAACGGCTAATAAAAAAGGCCAAAGCGGCAAGAGTTTTATAAAATAAGCTATATCTAAGGCTATAAGCATTTCGTCGTTTTGTATGGCTAAATGCCTCTCCAAATAGGCTAGATTTAGCCAAAAGTAGGCTAGATTTAGCCAAAATTAGGCTAAATTGGCATCACTCACAAGAGGTAGCACATTTCCACCATCTGCACATCAATGTAGTAATTACTCCCAAAACAGCAGAAATATCGTTCATAGCAGAGTTCTACAGCATGATGACGCTATTGTCGATTGACAGCAAGCAAAATGCTTGTTATTTACCAAATTATTCAATTTCTATCATTGTTGTAATTTCATATTCGTATCTCAGTAACTGAGTGAGATTAAAGTTAAAAAGAAACTAACAACATTAAATTCGCTTTAACCCTTTCACTGTGGAAGGCGACGGAAAAAAAATCCCTAACCTGCGAATGTCGATTATAGTCGACGTGTTAAAATTTGTCTGTATCTTGGGTTTGTCGATTGAAGTCGCCAAAGGTTTTCTGTGTGATTTCTATTTTTTATCGAAAACAATAGAACACAAACAAAAATGAACGGTACAACTTTGGCGACTACTCTCGACAAAGCCAAGATACGGACAAACAAAGTTTAACCCGTCGACTATCGTCGACATTCGCATGTTAAGGGAATTTGGTTCTGTCGACAAAAGTCGACTTCCTCTGTGAAAGGGTTAAACACAGTTCATCCATAAGTGCGTTATTATCGATAATTAAGTTCGAATTTAAACTACACGATTTGTTCATTGAATGATATAAATCTTTAGTAAATCAATAATTTCTAAAACAAGCCGCCGTCAGGAGCCAGTGCTGTTTATTATTATTGTTATTGTTTTATATAGTTGCTGAGTGAAACCCTTCACATGCGGCGATAACTCATGGATTGGGGGTCACAAAGAGGCAGTAGCTCATTCTTTTTATATAATTCCTCGGTCACATGTAGCGATAACTCAGTGGTTGGGAGTTATTAAATGCCAGTAGTCTGTCACTTTTGAAAGCTACTGAACCAAACCGTCAAATGTGTCGATAACTCAGAGTTGGGAGCTGTAAGATGCTGGGACATTCCCCTTGGCTTTTCCTAACCACTGAATATAAAGTAACTGAATAAGGTAAGTGACTGGCTTTCAGCCTAGGAAACACAACTATTCCAGCCTAGGCAGCTATTTTGCACATACTTTTGAAATTCCACTCGATAATATCGGAAATATATATTGCTTTACTACAAAGTATATTATTATAGTGTGTTACTTTTGAACTGTTAAACATGAAATAACGAGAGTCAGTCTAAGGCAGATAGATCAAAAACATAATATGAACGTATTCATTCCAATAAGTTGTGTAAATTACATTCTGTAGATTGGGAGATGATAAATTTAACAATAATTGAACGTTCCGTTTGCAAGTTTGATATAAATTCAAGAAACTTGATATATAATGGGAGCTATTTTTATTTTTTTTTAATTTTTAAATGCATACTTGCATTAATGTTGTCACTCTGGAAAATGACGGAAAGAAGGCTCTTGGCGATGCATATTACATTTTATCTTTAAATATACAAGTCCAAATTTGTTAGACACAAAATGAAGATAATGTGCTTTCTGATTCGCACAATACGAATATGCATAACTGACATGATTTGAATGTGGTATAGCATGGAAAGAAAACACATTATTGAATCACTGGATCAAATTGCCCTGGACTACGATCTACCGTAGCTCAAGAGATTTGCACCGCGAGTTTTGGTTAATGTTAAGACCTCAAATATTTTGTATAGCAATAGCTATGTTAATTACTATACATGTTTTTCATTCTTTTTTAAATTGAACACATCAAGTGTACACTTATTCATAATATTTTGCAGTATACATTATATAAATAATTATAATTCATAAGTCTTTTATATAGTAAATTTATTTTCAAAGTATTGATTTATATACACATAAAACATATATATCATATGACTTCTTTTTTGGACAGTATTATGCAAAGTATATATATATATATATATATATATATATATATATATATATATATATATATATATATATATATAATATATAATATATATATATATATTGTAATAGATGATATACGCAATGCAGCCGTGCGCTGTGATACTTCATGAAACGCTTATAACAGCGAGCACATTTTCTTGTTTGAGACGTGATGGAATATTTACGATAATAATGCTAGTGAAGATATTCTCTTATGTAAAGATTGTTTAAGAAACACCAAAGGAAATTGGCTTCTCTTGTTTCAAGATAATGCAATAAATAGTTTGACAAGAGTGCAACATATTTTAAATAACGAGGATATATTCATGTACCGTGTGTACTAAATAACATTCAAATTTAGATTCAAGTGATTCTAGATCATGTATATATTTCTGTGCGCTAGGGTTCAAAATTGTCGATGTGTATTCCAGTTTGAGACGTGCATATGATTTATGCAGAATTTTAAACGCATTGATGTTCTTAAAGTCACTTTTCAGTCTTACTGTAAGCCCGAGATTCATGTAAGCCTAATTGACAATTTGATTTAGATTGATATCGAATGAGTGATTTTGTTTTATTAACGCACCAAGATTAATTATACAGTCTACTCTTTGTAGATGCAATCTATTTATATAGCATTCAAATTCAATGTACTTTTTCTTACTTTTATATGGAATTATACTACACCAGTATTTAACAATAGTTCGTTTCTTATACATCCACTAGAAAGTGCCTAAATGCATTTTTTTTCAAACTGATAAATCAATATCTCAACGCATGATACGGCAACAATTTAAATCACTTACATATGGCAGATTTAATGACTTTATTACATCAAGTAAATCATTAATATATAACAAAACAGCAAAGGTTTTAAGTTGGAACCCTGCGGAACATCTGTATAAACTATAAATTTAGAAGTTAGTATATTTATGTAGTGTATACAACGAATTCATTTACGGAAATATGGCGATATCAATTGACGCAGGGAATGTTACAAAATACAAGTTACAAGCTCCTTAGGAGGGATATAATGATTTTTTGACATTAAACGCTTTACTTAAGTCTGTTATTGTGTTTACTTGATTTTGTTATCCATTTCTGATCCATGTAAACTGATTAAGTAGATTAGAATTATTATGACTTGATATATAAATATCAGACTTGATAATATTCAGACTCTTTATATGAGACATGAAAGTGTTTCATAAATGCATTAGCAATATATATGTCTGTATTTAATTAACGTCGTTCATAAGTTAGGATCCTGCTATCAGAATTGCGATTTTGTTTCTTTATTTGAAGTAAATACAAAATAAATTTGGACTTACAAAAATAGCGATTACACAATCATTTATGTATTTAACAGTTGCAGCAGTGAAACGGGCGATTTTGAAACCTCCACCAGCGATACAAATTTATTCACAGCGATATAAAAGAATTAAAACATGAATTTATAATGCTTCCGACTTGTGAGGAATATTTCTGAACAACTTGCACAACTTGCATAAACATGTCACGACACAAAATATCCATCACTTGGAAATGACATCAGGTAGGTGGCCCCCATTTTCCTTCACACACATTCTAGGTCTTTTACGGAAGTTGGACATCATATCTCGCAGGACTGGCACTGAAATTGGATTAATTTCCTCGCAAATTCGATCTTTCAGTTCCTGGATGGTGTGTGATGGGTCACACTGGAAGATCTCGGATTTCAAATGACCCCAAAGGAGGAAATCACACGCTGAAAGGTCAGGGGATTTGAAGGCTAGGGAATGACCCCATTCTAGGAGATGAAAGGAACAGGAAAATTTTCTATAGCGCGTTAATGGAAATGCGCGAGGTATGGCACGTGACCCCGTCTTGTTGAAAAAAATGTGTTTGCAGTTACAGGAAGATCATAAGCTGTGGCAGTAGGAAATGGTTCAACATGTGAACGTAACGTTCTGTATTCAAAGAAACAAAATTACCGCGATCGTCTTAAAAAAAAGAAAAAAAAAAGCTCCGATGATTCCAAATGATGATACGCCACACCACACTATCACTTTCTGACTGCAAAGTGGTTTTTCATGAAGCATTTCAGGATTTTCACGTGACCAGTATCTAACGTTTTGCTTGTTAACACAGCCTGACACACAAAAATTGGCCCCATCGCTCATGATCGGATTGTCGCATAGGCCTGGGTTGTCATTCATGAGTTCTAACAATTCCCGGCAAGAGCGTAGTCCCTTTGGGAGGTCGTCCGCATTCAGTTGTTGCACTATCCGCATTTTGTATAGGTGATATTGCAGTTCCTTGTACATTGCGATCCACTATGCCAAGTAGCAGGGCATGCTTGCGTGCAGAACGCCTGGGACTTCGGCTGAAGGCTTCTTCCACTCTAGCAACATTCTCTGGTGTGCACACGCGTTTCGCATTTCCGCCCACCTTTCTCATCACATTACCCGTTTCCTCAAAGTTTTGTACCCACAATTTGATAGCATGCGCCGACGGAACTGGGGCATGACGTGGGAGATTGTAATGGTCACGAAGTACACGCTGCGCGGCCATGTAGTTGTCGTTTTTGTAAAACGCCTTCAGAGCAAAAGCGCGTTGTTCACCGGTCCACGACGCCATCTCAACTGAGCACCGACATCAGGGTCAATGCCAAAGGTTTGTTGTCCAAATGGCACCACTCTCGTTTTCTGATTCATAACGTAACTTATTATTTCCAGGGTTTCAAAATCGCCCGTTTCACTGCCGCACCTGTTATAACAAGCACTTAAAATTTCTCGTTTGGGTACAGCTCTATATTTTCTTTTAATGTATTTAAATGATAAGTAATATCCCCGATCACTTATCTCCAGTTTCTTCGATTATGGTCTTTGCTCTTTATAATTTGATTATTTGAGGCGTGAGCGAAGCACAATATTTCTCATTTTTCTTAATTAGTACAAACTTGTGAAAAACATAATGCATTAACATATGAAATATGTCAATAGCTTTGCCAACCGTGGAACTACTATCCGCTAATTCCCAAGTTCCGGACGTCCTTTTCCTATATAACTATAATTGAGTTTATCGAAGTTATAATATGTTTTAATAAGTGCAGTTTTAGTAAGTGTTATCTTACTGTAGTGAAAATCAATATGTACGTCAGAGTGATGAATATATATTGTCTTTAGAATAGCTTCTTAGCCACACATACCACAAGAGCAACTATGTTATATTTCTATGTACTGTATTTAATTAGAAGTTCAATATATTATATAATCACAAAGTTGTTATATAATAATGCTTGTTAATGCTTGTTTCTTGCATTAGCATTTAAGAACATATATGAATAAAGTATAACTACTTCCTATGATTTTCGAATAGCAGCTCGCTAGCTACGAAATTATTACTTTGTTGCGAAGGGAAGTTGAACTCTATACAACAAACACAATTGAGCATCCTAGCTAAGTATTAGGCATATTAATTTTGTGCTCTTGGCAGTGATTTGGATATCATGTGTGGGCTCAGTCTTCAAAAAATTACTTTTATCTATTTAAGCACTTGAACGTGAAATCAAAAGTAAAACTAGAAATCATTCATAAAAATAATTAGTTATTCTGTTTACATAGTATGCAGAGATAATGCGTGAGCTAAAAGAGTATGTGCATACATGTTACATATAATCACTGAACTGCGAATCAAATAATACGCACAGTGCTTGGGGTACCTGGCTCGATCCCAGCTCAAGCCATGTGGACTTTGTGGTGGACAAACACCAGGTTCGTGGGTTTTCTCGGGGTTCTCCCGTTTCATCACACTTTCATCATTCCGCCATTTTATTCATCTCTCGTCATCATCGTCTCCTTTAGCCTAACTGGCATAATGTGGGACGTAAAAATTAAAAATTTCATTTCATTTTCAAATAATACGCAAAGTATATATACACTACTGAATTTAGACGTATTTATAACTCAAACACTGTAAATACAAATACAAATCAGTGTTCTATAATGTGCTTTTGCAAATGCAACGTAGGTATTAAAAATGTTTGCATTAAAACATATAATGTTCACAAAATGCTATGTAGTAAACTAAGTAGTCCTTTACTACAGCTGTGAATCGAAGGGAGGAAGTTTGTGATGACATAATCGGACACAAACATTTCTAAATAATCTTCAAAATAACTATTAGTTAATTTAATTATATTTTTGTAGGCAGCAAATATTCTACTTTCCATTTTTTATTTTTTAACAATATGTTATATCTATTGCTTGAAACAACATTTCAACAAGTGAATATCGTTTCACAGTGTGAAACTAAGATTTCCAAACTATGCGAATTCAATACTCAGGCTTGTAGTAGTGCGTCTATAAATACTGGTTCAAATAGAGTAAGATCAAACATAAAAGCTGTTCCTCGGACTCTGAATCCTCATGAAGAAACCATTACTCACTATCCGTTACTTTTTTTTGTTATATGGCGATAAAGGTTGAACCAAAAAGAAAATCGTTTATTTCGGCCACTTTTGGTTTGAATAGAGGGGTAAGGGAGGAAATATACCATATTCTTAGGACACTGAATCGATTGCAAAAAGTCGCGGAAGAATGTTACAATTCAGAAAATGGCAATTTGCAGTTATCATCGCTGAAAAGGGAGAAAGAAGCGAGCTCTACCTGTTGGTATTTTCTCGGAAGAAATATCAGTATTTCCGAAAGCGATTTTGATAGAATAACTAACTTTAAAAGTCATGTTCCCACAAATGTGTATTTTTTGACTTGTAACAGTCTTCTATCGATACTTCTTCAACGGTGCGATACTTCACCGTTTTTGCTCTATGGAAAACAGTATCAAAATCGGTAATACTAGTAAATTTGAAGCACTCCTGGTTTTGGTAATATTTTGGATAGTCATGATAGGTGTTCCTGAGACGCTAAATCGTTTACAAAACCAGCTTCTCGCTACATGTTACAAGTTTTTTCTACTATGATAAACATTTGTACCGTAAATGGCTAATTGTAACCCCTTCTAGTTTGAATAGAAGGTTAACGGAACAGACGTAATTTAATTTTGAGACGCTAAATTGATAGAAAAAAAAACGCATCGTGATAGCACTTGGCATTTTGGCTCTACGAAATTCAATATTGAAAACATAATTAATATCAAATGAGAACTACTTCCAGTTTTGCTAGAGTGTTGTGGATAGTCACGGCGTGTTACCTTCAGACATTCAATCGTTTGTTAAAAAAAAAAAAAAAAAAAAAAAAAACTCGCAATTTGTTACCGTTTTTGTTCTATGACAATAGACGTTTAAACTGGAATTGACTAATTTGAACCTCTTCCATTTTGAATATATAGTCAACGGAATAGATAAACTTATCCTTTCAACACTGAATCGATTGCAACAAACCACATTAATATATCTTACCGTTTTGGTACTGATATTTGTTTGCAGATGGACAAGCTGACGGATAAACCTGTTTTGTAAGACTTCCGACACTTATGCATAGCATAATTTGGAAATCTTACAAATTAAACGTAACGAGAATTAAGAAACGTCATATAATTTTTGGATGATAGGCAACCAACATCACGCCCGTGTGCTGAACAGTGGTATCAAAGAATGTGTTGGAGTAATTTAGTTTGGCAAGTCGGAAACTGTAATGCGTTAATATTTACAAATATCTGTATTGAGTTTAACGAACGTTCTCATCACGGATGGTATATAAAATATGCCTCTCTTCATAATTAATTATTATTATAAACTAGTGCTCAAAAACTAAACCGATTCTGGAGAGCCTTTGGATATTCCATTGTTTAACCGTATGAAACGGGTTGACCCGATGGGACCGTATAAATTGTTTGACCTGTTTCGATCTTTTGACTTATTTGGACCGTTTGATTTGTTTGGACTATTTGATTCAATAGGCCCAATAGACAAAATATAACATACAAATCTCGTGAATATTTCAGATAAAGTTGATAATTGTATTTCTATTTTTTTTTTTTTTTACTTCATTCAGTACAATTGTCTGGATCTGAACTAGACAATTGTTACACAAAAATATGTGTGCTTTCTTCGTAACTTTTCGTTTGTTTACCATCTGATTGTAACAATATGTGCAGTGTTGACTCAAAATGCTTGCAACTTCCTGCACTTTATAGGTACTTCTACCTAGGTATTCAAGGACGCACGCAGGGGTGAGCTCTAGGGTGTTCTTCCCCTAGTTTAACCCTCGAGAAGTCGCGCTGCTGAAGTAACGCGAGTAGTCGGGCGCGGTCAAAAGGACCGCATGAGGATAATGTGTTACAAATATCGCTTTAAACAAGCTTCTTGTACTAGAAAGATAATTTTGTATGTTTTTGATTAGAAGGGAATACAATGTTTTATTATTATAATAAGTTTTACAGTAATAACTATTAGGTAAATCTACAATTAGAGATCTACTGCTTTTTAAATTCTTATTTGGAATAGAATAAGTTTTTTTCTTCTTTGTTACACATCTCTTTAGATAGCTACGCACTAGTTTTATTGAAAATTCGAATTCAGGTGATGTTCTTTGTTTTTGTAACGAAATATAATATTTTCTTCTTTATAATAATACATTTGGAAGTCAACTCTTCGGTTCGTCTAAAATTCGAAATGCAATAGTAAATTAGTATACTAAATACTATAAAAACATAACAATAAAACCAAACTTCACAGCGTATTTTACATGCAATTACAGCTCGCTCTTAGCTAAGCGGTTAGCATACGCTTCCTTTGGAGTGGGACTTCCGGGTTCGATTCCCGGTGGGAGCTCACGTGGTTCGGATTCCACGTTAAGCAGTAGGTCCACGTCTCGTAAAGCCTCGACGGTGAAAGGGGCGCTAAATTGAAATCAAATCAAATTTACATTGAATTATTTTACGGTCCTGTTATTTTGAAACTTCACCTATACAGCACTTCATTGAATTATTTTAGGTTATCTGCAATTTTACACTGTTTTACACTTCGTCAACGCCTATTTCGGGCTCTGCTCCTCCGACAACATTCGGGAAGCATTGACCATTTCTGGGTTTAAGGTCTTCAAACTCGCTTGCACACTCCTTACTTACACTTTTCTGTTCACTCATTTCTACATTATCTTCTTTGCTATCTTTCTCAGACAAAGCTTTCGCTATATAATGTCGGCTGATTTATCCGAATAGTCCTTTCCTAACATTTCTGTCAGTTCTTTTAAGCTGTTCATTTCAAGTTTTCTCTTTTTTCACACTTTGTATCAGTTTGTTGACTCTGTCGACCTTTCGAGTGTCTATTCATATATATTCGAGAAAGTGAGGGGAAAAATTAGGTGGACGGTGGAGTCTGTCTGAGAAACAGGATGGACACACGATCAAAAATAATTTCCCTGTGGTGCTTTTGACCTACTGCTCAAGGGCTGTTTTACAAATTTGAATATAATTTATACTCATAATGAATTTGAACCTCCGCGAAAAGTTTCGAACTCCTCCTATGAAATAAATTTATGTTTGCGTGCCTGCTTCTAGCCTTACTCTAGTGAATAAATAGCTAAACAATTAGATAAGATCATATTTTCTTGTTTCCTTGTGCAGAAAAATGCGACATATGACGAAAGATATTACGTTGGCGCTAGATTGGTAGTTGAACTTCCATTTTTGTTGCATAATCGAAAGGAACAACATTTTTTGTATACAAAAATTAAAATTAAGAAAAAAGAACAAGAAAGTAAGCGTGAACTTTACAAGTTGTATTTTATTTTATTGTATTTTATTTTGTTCACTTTTTTGTTCACTCATCTTGAAACTAGTCATTAATCGTGGAGATTGAGGGCAAAATTAGGCTAAATTTGCTGTACAATCAACTGCAAAAGTATATACCACTGCAATAAACTTATTTTCCAATAACTTTAGAACTAATTGTTGAAATAGAGTAAAGTTTTCTTTACTAGAGTTTAAGTAATTATCTTTATATGACAAAGCCGTACTTAAATTGGTCATGTGTGTCCAAATTTAGACTTCCAAACTATACTATGCATAAACACCATCATTATCATCATCGTCATCATGATAAGTATTCTGCAATTATTGGCAGGTCACTGTCCGTAACTGAGAAACTTCCATGCACCACCATCTTCAGCTAATCTATTTGGCTTCACATACGACTTTTTTTTTTGTTTTGTTTTAATACTGTTTATAAACTGTAACTCATAACGAAATATCCTATACACTCTGGCACGTCCATCGTGAAATTTTCCCTTTTAAGCCACTGTCCCAAGCACCTTCTCTCCTTTTCTTCAATTACATCTAAAATTGTCATTTTCTCCTCTACTATTCCTAACACTTCCTCATTCGTTTTCTGCTTTAATTAACTAATTCTCTCCATTCTTCTTTGTACCCACATTTCGAAAAATTTCTGCCGGTTTACAATGCTTTTGCATAATGGCCATGCAACTGCCGAGTAGAACACAATATACTCCACACGAAACACTTTATGAATATTTTACTTTACTCTTTATTGAATGAAGCTTTTCTTTCTCCTCTATGTTTCTTCCGACATTTTTATCCTTACCTTTATTTCACCTTTGCACTAACCACTTCTAATAGTGCTCAGGTATCGAAAAGTATTTTATTTTATCCTCTTCTACATATACTGGGTAAGCATAGACAGTCTTTAGGACAAGTCTCATGTATGTGTTTGTCAAACTGTATCAGGGTCAAAGTGGTAAAATATAACAATCAGCGAATTCTTAAGTTAAAATCTACTCAGCATTCTGGGAATAGATTCTTTCTCATCCAATAATCATAGAAGTGTATAAACAAAATATTTTTACATTTTTAACGTGTACCGTTATACAGCGAAAATGATCATATGTAACGAAAAGCGACTTGCTGCAATTAATTAACCGTTCCAAAAATTGGATAATATCCTCCCTTATCTTCCTGTATCTACTAAAACCGAAATTGGTAGAAATCTTGATGCCCAATATTAATCTCAGTAGAAAAAAAAACGGTAAAATATAGCGGTAAATAACTTTCTGCTATGGATTCAGCAAGAAAGGATAAGTTTCATCTCTGTTCAAACGAGAATTTCCTTTTTCACCACTATTCGCCATAGTGTAAAAATAGTAATAGTTAGCCAAATGAAGGTTTCGGGTATGAAAGTGGTACAGGATTAATAAATTCAACCTCCGATTTTATTCTTCTATTTCAAATGGAAGTAGTAGAATCACGTGTGTCCGTAAAGTTGCACAACCCAAAGTTTGATTGCGTATATCTTTTGAGCCAAGAACGACAAAGCCATGAGACGTGAAACAAATGTAAGCGTGCTATATGTAGATATTGTTGAGATCATGGCCAATGTTGGAATTTTGTAAAGTTTTTGTATAGTAACGAAAAAATTGCCGAAAGTGTTAAAAAAATTTACAAAATGAAGAAAATCAATATTTTGTTGCAGAAAACTGATTCCCTGTGGATAAATCTCTGTGTATGCATGTAGTATACATCAACATTATCCATTGGTGCGGAAATGTGACAAAGCGGATGCAGTGTTGCCATGCAAAATGCTATTTAATGGAATTCCGTAAAATATTTTTTTTTGACAGAAGTGTGGCTCCTGCCTCCAAGAGGTGTCCTTTACATTAATTAATGATAAGCAATAATAATTTGCAAATAAAATATAACCTGAAATTTTATACAAAAATACTATAACATACCTATAGATGGCAACCTTGGAATACTCGAAGGAATATAAGGACGCTTTACAGCATATGCTCGAAGTGGCTGCCGCGTTTTTGTAAACACAAATTCGTATGTTTCCCATGTTTATTAACATCTTTTAGAGAGTGTTCCTGGTAATTGATTGAATTTCTGTTTCAATGCTTGTCTTCAGTTCCTTAATGATCCTGGGATTATTCTTGTACACCACATGTTTCTTTTTTTAAAGGAAAGTCCATAAGAACTCGTCTTGTGGTTTAAATCTGAAGAACGTGAAGGCCACATTTTTTCCGAGATGATGTTTTTAACAAAAAATAAATCTTCTAGCATTTATAATGTTTCATTGGAAGTGTAACACGTTGCCCCGTCCTATTGGAAACAACGGTCACGTTCATCATCTTGTGATAGGGGTATGAACTGCACGATCAATTCTCTATACATTGCATCATCTACCGTTGTAATAAAAAAATGTCCGACAATACGGCGGAGCGTTATTCCACACCACACACCTGTATTTTGCGGATGAAGTGGAACTTCCGCCAGAATATGCGGATTTCCACGAAGATTCCAGGTTTACAATCGGTAGGAGAGAATTTTATCTCATTTCTTGCATAAAACTTCAGATTATCAATTATGTGTAAATTCTCATTGATTACCGTTAATTAATGTGGAACATACTTGTTACAGTCATTTTACGACAAGTGTTGACAGGGGCAGCATTTCTGCCAAAAAAAAAAAAAAAACATTTCACGGACTTGCATTTAATAATATGTTTACATATCAACACTCCATCAACTTTGTCACATTTTCGCACTAATTAATAAATGTTGATGCATACTGTACATATACAAATAGATTCGCCCGCAGGAAATCATTTTTCTATAACTGAATATTGATTTGTTTTATTTTTTAAACATTTTTTTTTAATTTTACACTTTTGGTATTTTCTTTCATTAATACACAAAAACGTTACAAATTGTAATATTGGTCATGATCTCGAAAACAATTAAACATAACATGTTTACATTTGTTTCAAGTTTCAGGTTCTATCTTTGTTGGTTCAAAAGATATGCGCAATCCAACTTTGGGTTATGCAACATTGCGGGCACACTGTATATTACTGTTTCTGGTTTCGTTATTGATCTCTATAGTGAAAAATCAGTCACAGATAGAGAGGAATGGATTCAGTGTACCAAGCATAAGTTGCATCTCGATCTTTATCCCCCTACTCAAACAGTTAAAATTTAACAATTTCCGATTTCAACATCAATCACTATAGTTTTTTTTTTTAAAGAAAGGAAAAAAGCAGTGATACTTACTGAGCTTTATAGTTGGTTGGTTGGAGCTCAGTGTTCCTTTTTAGCACCGAGGCTTTATGAAAGGTAAATCTGCACTTTAAGCAGGAGTCCGAATGACAGTAATACGTTCAAATTCCAATGCTCTCTCACGAGATCGAACTTGGGACTCCGTGCAACAAACGTGCGCACGCTGTCCTCTAGACCAGCGGAAATGACTTGTAATGGATATTAAAAAGCAATTCTTGTTTCTACATACTTATATTCGATATACTACATGGATAAGTTCCTTCTTCGTCTTTAATTCTATATTATAATCTGGAGTGGTATAAATCTACTGTCATTTTAATGTCCCAAGCATAGACTTTCCTTTGAACTTTGTCCTTCTATTCAAAACGGAGATGTCGGAAGTTTCTGATTTCTGGTTTCAGCATTGATTACCATAGTGAAAAAAAAAGTATTAGTAGTAATCTGAGTCTGAGTAAAGGGGATTAATGGGGACGTCACCAATGAGGCTATATGTCCCTATTAGTAGTAATATAGAGTGATAGTAATAATGCACTTTTATATGTATCATAATCTAATGAAATTATTTCATCACTGTCAGCTTTTCTCTTCTAAAGTAACTAGAAATAGTTCAAAACTATTACGATATATGGCTTCAGTAGTGTGGTAGATAGCGCCCAGGCACGTATTTAGGTAAGTGCTATTCTGTGCTCGAGCACAGGGCGGCAGAATTTAGTGGGCTGTAAACTTTTGGATTTATTTTTAAGATTCACTATAAATATTGAAAACTACCAACCTGCAGAGTCCCGCACTAGCGCGAGAAAATACGTTAATGTGTTTAATTTGTTTTAATTACAGTAGTTGCTAGTTAGCTACCTTCTCTGGTGTTTTTTTAAACAATATCCCTTCCCACACTCACCCCAAAGGGAGAGGATGAACGTGAACATCATGAAAACTGATACCGTTAAATTCAGCGACCTCGAAAACTATGAATTCAAGAGTAATATGTGTCGTTTTCGGCTACTTTTAAAATATTGCCCCTCCCACACACACACATTGAAGTTGAATTGTTTTAAAAGTGCCAATATTCATCCCAGCGATCCCAGAAAATGAATTCAGCTCTAATATTGCTTGTTTTCGGGAAGGAGGGGGGGGACAAATTTTGTTATGGGAGGAGGCAAATTATTTAGAGCACAGGAGCGCACAGTATATAAATGCGGACCTGGTAGCGTCACAACATCGCCTCATGTTTCTGCAATATATTTGGATAGTTCCTCAGCTTCCCCGACAGGTGGCAGCACACGGACCGGCCAAGCATATATAGCTTCAAGAGAATGGAAGAGTTTCCTTCTTCATCACATTGAGATCAGAAGGACCGCAGCAACAGCGGCAGCAGCCGCAGAGGCAGAGCCCGCACTAAAGGCCAGGCTGTAAGAAGCAGAAGCAAGGCATGAAAGAGAGTGAACAACGAGTGCACCAAGGATACTAGATTCAGTATTTGATGAGGACTCTATGTGTGAAGTGCGATTCGCAGCTGGACCTCACGATAAGTATTCAACTTTCCTTTTTGTACCTATATGGTCTGTATCCGTCATCTGTATATAATTTTGTAAAATATATATGAAACATTTAAAATCCTTGATTATCATTAAAAAAAGAAACGACCTAATCACTCCACGCGCCATCTGGGCAACCAATATAAAACATGCACCCTTACATTTTCTCCAGCGCAAATGCGATGGTGGCAGCAGTGGTTCCATACATTAATACTTGTAAAAGACAAAGTTTCCGACGACTCAGTAGTAGAGTTTTCACAACTAATGCGTGGATTCCCTGGTTCGATCTCAGCTCGTGCAAAGTTAACTTTGTGGTGGACAAACATCATGTGCGTTTGTTTCCTCGGGATTTCCCAGTTTCCTCTCACTTTATTCCATTCGTAATTTCATTTATTATCATCATCGTTACCGTCTCATTTAGCCTCGAAGCATAATTGTGGGAAGTAAAGCTGGAAATTTCCTCTCATTTCATTCTTGTAAGAGATACTAAGAAACCGGTTACGGTTTTGTAAGCATCTGAAGAAAATATTTTTCTGATATTTTCCCCTTTATTGCAACCAGAAAATATTGTTCCATGTTTTAGTAGATAAGGGTCCCTGGATCCCGGGTTTTATCCCAACTTACATCAAGTTGGTTTTGATGTAGACAAACACCGCATGAGTTTGATTTTATTTAAATTCTATCGCTTTCTCTCACTTTCACCATTCTTCTTTTTCGTTTGTTATCATCATCACCATCAATCCCCTTAGCGTCTCAGCATAATTGCGGAACATTAACTATATCACTTGTCATTTAAAAAAAAATGTTGCATCGAGAAGGATACATCGTAGGAAGTCTAAATATGCAGATTGGAAGGATAAACAATTAATAACACGACAGTGATTTGAAGGAGTAAAGGCGCTGGTTATACAATCCACTAACACTAAGCGGAGACCAGCAGAGGCGTAGAATTCATGGGTAGAAAAAGGTTGGTGTGAATTATGTGTATAGAGGCGAAATATGTCTAGTCATTGAATATGATGGTCTTTGCAGCAAGCTTCGGCCTTTGATCGCGGATGAGTAGTAGTGTATTGTGAATGTTGTTTATTTTGCGAGAATGGTGCAAGTATTAAATGGAACGCGTCCATAGGGCAGTACCTTGGATTCGGTGGCTCCAGCAAGGCACTAGGCAGCGATATGCCAATTCCAAAGACCTCGCCATACCATAAACTGAGAAAATGCGTTTTTTTATGGGTTTGGCGAATCAGATAGCGACATGCAGCACACTGGCGCAAGCACAGCAAAGTGTTCCACAGCGCCCATTGTCCCCGCGAACAGTTTTAAGTCGTCTGGTAGAGCGAGATTGCTGCTGTTTCCACTGACTGCATATCAAAGGTATCGGAGATTACAAGAGTGTCGCCAACGTGACGCTGGGGAGACGAGTGGCAGGTCATCCTGTTTTTAGATAAATCCCGCATATCTGCAGCGTCGTAATGGGCGCACCCGTATCTGGTGTTGTCGTGGTATTAAACTGGGCGAAGCCTGCATTTGGGACGCCACATTGACTGACACCTAGTGTTTTGACGTGAAGTGCCGCTGAATTTCATGTCCTTTCCTGCCTCCTTCGCTATGAAGTACATTTGACCAGGCAACTGTACGTTGACAAGATGGTGTAGCACGTTATGGACCCTTCACTGTAGGTCTGCGTAGGGCTACACTTCAGAAGAATAACTCAAACGCTCATGTTTTACATACTGTCTTACACTTCGACGTTGGACACCGTTTTCCTCTGCTTCCCTGGCCAGCAAGTTTGCCCGTTTTCTCTCCGCATAAACACATTTTGTCGATGTTGCATGCTGCCTCTCATGTCTACGAATTCCGCCGCTCTTTATCACGCGTTGCCTGGAGCGGTATCTTTCATCATTTGATACCTGCTGCATTAGGTCTTTACCTGTCAATTTGGGCTCTGCTATCATGTCTTCTTGGTGTTGCATTCTTAATGACGATCAATGTAAAATAAAATTTCATAGTTTGGAAGTGTACCGTAGTTTCACAATCTAAAACGAAACTCACTTTTTTGGGATAAGGCATGAGTCTGGGCGGAAAATGTATTGGAAGTTAGCACATGTGCTGAAAATGAAAAGCTATCAGAAGTTTAGCCAGCGTAAAATGATTGGACATATATTAGAATGACGTACTATATTATTAGTAAATGTGTACGTGTATTGCTTACTTACGCTTCTAAGTTTTCAATATCTGTTTTACTTGTCATTTTGAAGCCAATAAAACACTTGGTTGAGAAAATAATTTTATAGAGTGTGAATATTATTTTAAAGCTTACTGTACACTAAATATAGAAAAATAAGGAAGTGGATTAAATGTGGACTAACTATAATAAAAAAACACAGCGGCATATATGTTTGTGGTGCGCTATACTAATTGGTCAGACACGAAGTGTATCGAAAACAACCTATCTTCTTGAGATTGTTCCATCCATGGAACCATCTAACTACAACACACAATAACTCCAACAGACAAAAGCACAACTTAAGACCCGCAGCACTAACTTAGGAAGATATCAAGTTGTTGTTTCAGTTCAATGCTTGGTGAAAACAGAAGGCTGCTGTCGCTACCCGGCAACATACCTAACATAGTTGTAATTTCAAGTAAGCAAATCTTACACCTGCCTTTAAAAGTTGTTACCAACAAAGGTTCACAATATACACAAATTACTTTGTCTATATTCAAGAAAAAATATAAATATTTGAAGGAATATATATTCATGTTATTTTAGTTCTACTATTCTTACATCAATATTCATTAACATTCATATGGTGAGCATGTAGTAAAATGAAATAGAGTTTTGGGGTGAATGGTTTCAATTCGCGTAATTTATGTATACTCGTATGTGATGAAATTTCCGAAGTACCGAATCATGACTAGGCATTGACAAATATGCA
Organism: Thermobia domestica; assembly: GCF_964235325.1. NCBI lineage: Eukaryota > Metazoa > Arthropoda > Insecta > Zygentoma > Lepismatidae > Thermobia > Thermobia domestica. The sequence continues at coordinate 138,955,649 of NC_137459.1, read as the reverse complement.
ACAAGCACATACCTTAGACTTATGATGTAAAATATAGATGTCTGGAGAACACAAGTCCTATAGATCAATCAGGTCTGTTCCGAACTCAGGTACGATATTCTCTCACTGAGGTTTCCGTCGTAACTGCCAAGACTGAGGAAAGCCAAGTCGTTTTGTTTCTCGTCTAGTGTTGTCACGTGCTTGTGGAGAAATATTAAATACTTGTACCTATGAATATACTTCTCTCATTATATTCTATCAATGCGCGAGCTTACACGATGATTTTTGTAACGTAGATGTCTTCAGTACTTCGAAACACATTTAAAGAAAATCAGTTTTTGCAGATAAAGAATTCATAAGTTAATCCAAATTTAGTTTTAAAATACCCAAAATTTCATTTCCCTGTTCTTTGTAAGCCATTTTGAAGAATAATGAATTAAAAGTACAATCGTGGACAAAATTTCCATAAATTAGTTTAACACAGTCCAAGACAATAATGTATATTTTTGTGGAGGTCATCATAAAGGGAAAGTCATACCATCTGGTTGCCGGCGGGTCAGTTCACCCCTGCTCCCGATACTTGAAAAATTGATTATGTTGGATTTAACGTTTCTCTCCAGCACCAAGACTATATGAGAGAGAGAACTTTCTGTTTAAGTGATGCAAAATAATACTTAGGAATCGAGTTGCCCGCGAGGCAAGGTAAAACAGAATTTTGTGAGGAGATAGAGGTCTTCGAATAGAAACAGATACATTTTCCGGGAAAATGTATCAATTTCACGACACTGTATCGATAAAAGACAACCTAAGCCCTCGTTTCGTAGCCAGGGCTATTCAGGAGCCTTATTCGAGACTTTATGCTCCACATAAAGTTAAATCCAGGATCGTACGTGCATGATGCATGCAGATGTGCTACTTAGTCTTGAAGGTATACTTCTGCTCTGGAACTATTTTCATTGAGAAGATACTTATATTTGCCGGAAGTAAGGTGTGCAATTTGAATTATGAATGTTTTTCCTTTATTTTCTTACATTTTTAAAGAAGAAATAATTCTACAGTATGTGGGAAGTTTGTACGGTAACTACATATTTTGTCATTAATCTAAAAAAAATCAAGTGATTATTTTAACAAAATCATTTATGTCGCATGTACGAATTCACACTGAAAGTATTGGGTATTAATGTTTTAACAGGTCTCGGTTCTAACAAGTCCAAAAGGTATTAACGGGCTAAATGGATCATACAGGTCAATCAATCCAAACAAGTCATACGGATCACGGACCAAACGGGTCATTTGGGGCAATGGCCCAAATGTTTTACATGTCAAACGGGTCAAACGAGCCTGAAATTTCGTTGGACCGGGTAAAACCGAAAGCATCGGTAACTAGCGGTGTGTACCTCTTTACCTAAAGATTCCGAGCGCTGTTACAAACCCACTGATAATTAAATGCGGATATCTGCAGGAAGGCAGACACATTCATCATTTTGCTACGAGGATTATTCGTGACAGTAGCTAATGTGTATTCTTCCTGTGTGCGCAGTTCAGCATTCTAAATCAAGTTAAGGTTCTATACATCGAGTAAAATTCCAAAAAAAAATATTCGAATTCAACTTTAGGTATTTAAACAGTATGTTCTTTTCTCATATATCCTGCGCGCTGAGAAAGGACTATTAGCATAGCTTAGAAATGAAGCGTATACAAATTAAAACTCGACTTCACGTTATTAAATGTATAAAAAAGTGATATACCTCACGAATTACTGTAACAAGTTCTGTTGCCGTACTTGGGAAATGGGACAATGATTAATTTATTCCATTCTTGTGCGAATTCATCTTTGTTCGACATGATGAAAATGAGCTTTTGAGTTCCATTGTACAAATTTTCTCATCTAGTTGAAATTCACTCAAATGGAATTTCGTCTACATCCGGGGATTTGTGTTTCTTTGATTTGTACATTTACATCAATTTTATTTTTTTTGTTAGGTTTGCCTATGGAACAATCGGCTTTGTAATTTGCATTTCATTTTCCTTGCGAACATTATATATGTATATATATTAAATATGCTGCGCGTGTGTGTTACTTGCCTATTTTGGATGAGTGTTAAGCAAATTATAATTGTCAAACAGACATTTCCATCTATACAAAATCATATCTGTATTATTGAAAATTGTTCATCCACTCATTTTAATATATAAGTGTGAGGTTGATAGCCTTTCATAATTTTTTTGGTGCTCTTATACGTGTCCTGATCTTCCCTTACATACAACCCGCATTGCTTGAAGTTAGCCAAAATTGCTAATTCGATTTAACGATTCCCGTATTGATTAGGGTGTTTATTTGATGCCTTCCATCATCACATTTTGTTTGCATAAATTTTCACATACAGGCCTGTATTATCTGCAGGTGGCTAATACATGGATATCTGTACTTGAAGATACGCACCCACAATTGGTATTATTAGAAAATATGATTATAAAAAATATGAAAATATGAAGAAAAAACTATAGATACAAATCATTGTTAATCGACAGCGAAACGCCTGTTATTGAAGGTTGCTAGATTTAACAAAGAAAATGGGAAGACAGTATATGAAGGGATGCTTTTCTTCTTTTTTCTTTCTTTCTTTCAGTTTTTTTAAGATATGGTATTAACTATGTATTACTTCGATTTGAAACGTGAGTCATCTAGATAATTTTGTTGTTTGCGTACAAAAAAATCAATATAATATGGGTAACTTTATAGAATTCTTTCGGAACACACTTTTCAGTTTAATAATTCAATAGTGTATCATGAAATACTATTTCGTTGCCATGCGTATCAATAATTGCGTACAGATTGATAATATGCATTCAATGTTGATGTGCGATGAAGATTTTTACCATCTGAAAATACACATAAAACAGTGCTAGATCGCCATTACAAGAGAAAATTAACACTCATTACTAGTCTAGTTGCTAGGTCGTATGTCTTTATTACACGCAGTTTCGGTTCGATTCACATTGGAAGAGCACAATAATTTAATTTCATAATCATTTACTTTTAGTTAATTGTCCTTCTCCTTTAGTCTAATGGACAACTCCGTGTGACGTTAAAATAAAATATATTTAATTTTCATTTCATAAGCAAAAATTCCGCTTATTCGTGTTCAGGATTGTCCAAAGATTGTCGATGCAAATGATAGCGCGCATGTGCCTCTACAGGGATCAGGTGCGTTACCGATGTCGGATATCTGCATAAGCTAAAAATTCCTACAAACTACAGACGCTGCTGATATTTGAACTTGCGTTGTGTTGTTCTGAAAAGTAATAGAGTTACTGTTGTTGGTTTTCATTGCAATTAAAGAACGGTATGATTATGTAATGTCAAAAAGAAGATATATATATATATATATATATATATATATATATATATATATATATATATATATATATATATATATCGCTCGTTTCTACAATGCACGAAACCATATGTTGTTCTACTATTATGCCGTAACAAGCATATATATATATATATATATATATATATATATATATATATATATATATATATAAACTTAATATTCAATATGTAATAAATTAATCAATATTAATTTTGTTTGCGATTTTTTTTAAGTTTAAAAGCCGTTTATTGTTTCCTAAATATGGAAAATAAAAAAAAAATCTCGTTCAAGCGGGAATAGCATTCATGCTATAGACAAGTAATTTGCGAAAGGGTGGTGATGGCTCTTGTAGTCAATCGAATTCGCTTGCTGTTATACGAGCATCACACTAGCGGTCCTTGCGCTGGGAGTAGGAGCTGCTCTGCTATTCTATAGCTCATCATCCTCATTAAATACCAACAGCCTGTTGCGGCACAATATTGAGAGCCTAAGGGATGGCTGTACCGAGCGTTATTCCAGAGCTGTTCGCATTGTCGAAAACAAAAGATCTGTTGTTAACTGACCCAAATGCGTTGCGAGGCCCTGACAGGTCATGTTTGGTTTGGACATGAGGAGGGACGAGGATGAATGCAAACACAAATCCATAGGGCGAGTTAACGTTCTTTAAAGCAGTGTTTCACCAAATTACATAATGATATACGCACATTTCTTTAGTATTGCATTGAATGTAAGCGTCACACGTTGTTGCTTTTTGGATACACATGTGTATGAAACAATGGATAAAACGAATTTAAGCCGTGACTGGAGCATGCTATCTTATGCAATGTGTAAATTTTGGATCGTTACGCCAGTTCTCTTTAATACAGGTTCAAAAGCATGTTTTACAAGACGGCTTTCATACTAGAGCAAAAATAATGCTAATATAATTTTCTTCGCCTGTATCTTGGACTGTACAATGCAAGGGCATGCGAGGTTTATTTCTGTTGATACTGGGAGTCTGAAAAGTATCAATGTACGAAAAGAACTGGTGAACTAATATATTAGATTAACGTAAAATGCACTGTGCTTGTGCATTAACATTTTTAAAGTATTTGCCACATGTTTCATATGCATACTAGAATTTATTCGAACATGTGAGTATTTGGATCAGCTTTCGAAGTAGTTATATCCTTCGGTAGTGCTATAAATTTCCAACTCACTCACACAAGTATAACGTAAATACTTTCTCATCTTACGTTCAGTATTTACTTTCACTTTCTGACTTGTTTGGCAAATTTGCGAGTATAATCAGAGAACCACAAATAATAATATTTCACTGAAAACTGACTTGTTAAATAAATAAATATTTTTTTTCTGTCAGCAGATTGTGTAATGCATTGCATATCATTCACAGGAAGCGTTAGCGATATGCTAGATGGTATTTTGTTTATGCAATAGAATGAGCATGTGCTTGTTTTCAGCTAATCACTGAATTTATATTACAGTTTAGTATTATTACGATATTCATTATACGCAACCAATTTCGGTTGTTCGGTTATGTAACTGTGACTATATATATAAAATTACATACTTCAACAATTTATATTTTCTAAGAATGCTTTTCGATACAATATTTACTATAACAAACTGACATAATACAACATATTTCGCACTGCATGTAGAGACGTATGTAGAGAATATTATGTAGTTTCAAAGAATGTCCAATTCGAGAACAGTCCAATTCATGTTCAGCAATACTTTATATGCTATTCTTGAGATGACATCCATGTTACATTTACTTCATTGTCCAGAACAGCTATATTTCGCAAATCGCCTTACCTTCAGTATTTTTTCGTATTTGTCATTCAGTAAAACAAACAGTCACATTGTAGTGATGTTTCGGGTAGCTTTCCTGAACAGTGACGTACGCAGAATTTACTAAAATAAAATAAAAAAGATGGCCTAGGTGCCGGTTTTCAAACTAGGCACCGTAATAATACTATTTCGTATATTGGCTACATATTGCTTTATTCACTGGCGCAGAATATTCTGTTTATTATTCGTCATGACATATCCAATGATTCCGTTGGTCCTTTCATAATCATTCACTCTTATTAATCATCCGTCTCCATTTGCCTACATGACATACTCGTGGAACATAAAACTAGAAATTAACATTATTTTATTCAATAATACGTCAATTGTAGCTAGTTTGTCATCGTTGCTGTGTTACCATATCTGTTTATGTATTCGTTTAACTGTTAACTCATGTGTTTAAAACAATTCTGTCGATTTGTAAATGTTCACGTGGACTAACATAAACAATTTATGATACGTTCCATGGGCTAAAGAGCACGAAAATAAGAGAGAAGATATTATGATGAAATAATATTGTTAATGTGTAAAGTAGTTCGGTAATAGTACTGGCGAATTCTCAGAAAGCTCCTGGATATGATTATCATCTTAAGCTTGGGCGTCCTTGTATTGAACTCAACAAAGAATTTAGGCTAGTTTTACTCGGGGAAATGCTCTTTCCATGTGTTAATTTCCTCAGGCTTCTCCCTGAACGCTATCGAATCCACTACGAACTTGCGTACAATAAATTAGCACTATATTATCAAATCACTTTGATTTTATGCTGTTATTTTTTTTTAAGAGTGAATAAAATTTGCTTCGTAAGATCGGCCAGTGACCTCAAACATGAGAACATTAATTAGTTTATTCTCTCAGGCTACAAACAATGTCAGTCAGTAATTGCGTCTATTGCAAGCTAGTACAATATAATTTTATCCTATGATATTCAAGTATATTCAAATGATTGGAAATGAATATATAGACAAATATATTTCTTTTTTTTTAAATAAGTCTTAAATGTTGTTACTTATCTTAATATTTGTGTTATTAGCAACAGCGTACACATTTCAAAAGCATACATCTTATCTTTCGCTAATCAGTTTCTCTAGTGAGCGGTGCAGACGTTTTAACCTGTACCGACCTGTGATGTACAAACATAGTGTTATTTGTTTTATGCGCACGAGTAGCAGACCAGAATTCAATCGCAAATTTCGACAGGGCATCGCCGTAATAAGTTGTGTCTGATCTTCTGGAATAAGCCTGGTTTCATGTTAATGATATCACAGGTAGCAATGATTTGTGCAAGGAGGGTTTCTTCGTTCTGTACAGGTGTGCCGTAGTCGATTTTACATAGCCCCACAAGATGATATCAATTGGGTTGAGTTCAGGAGATCGTTCCGGCCATGAAATAGGACCTTCCCCTCTTGACCTACACTGAGAAAAATCCGTTCTCCGGACAGCAGTATATTGTACAAATATACAATAACATCTTTCTTACTATATAAATCAGTTCGGAGCATACGTTATATATATGCTACATAGGGACTGCCTTTAGATGTTACATCATGCCGTTGCATTATGTGTGACATCTAAAAGTTTTCCGTACATCGCATGCATATACTTATGCTACATTACTCAGCTATATGTTATATACGTCCATTTGTATGTGAGATCTGACCACCTATATTGTTTCATACGGAAAGTACATATAGATGGAACACTTATACGGAAAGTATTATAAAACTTGCGTTTTCAGTTATAAGTAAGTTAAGTCCAAAAACTACAGGAATTACGCATGCAGCCTACCTTTTTTCTAAAATACGTCAACTACATTTTTTTTTCTCAGTGTATGCGGTAAGGGATAGTCAAGGCAAGCTATTCCAAAATGTGCTGGGGCCCCGTCATATTGAACCCACATACGTTGACGAACATCAGGAGGTACATCTTCTAATAATTTTGGGAGAGTTTCTTACACGGTCAATGCGTGCAATGGTGCAGTTAAGCGAGGCAGTAAGATATATGGTCCTATAAGTTTGTTACTGACGATGCCTGACCTGACATTTACCCCAAATCTCTGTTGACGTCCACGCATAATGGTATCATGGGGTTTTCGTTGGCCACAGATGACTATTCCGGCTATCGAATACACCTTCTCTCGTAAAACAGACTTCATCCGTGAAGAGTATTTTAAGTCTGTTTACAATTATGAACGTGTAAGCTATAACAGTAATGCTCTCATGTCACACAAACCTAGAAGTATATCACTCAAAATATTCCAATGGGGCCGTGGTGGCTCAGTATTAGAACGTTCACCTCTGGTAATTGGGGTCCCGGGTTCGATCCTAGCCCCCGCCAAGTGAACTTTGTGGTGGACAAACACCGTGTGCGTGGGTTTTCTCGCGGTTTCCCGTTTTCTCTTACTTTATTCATTCCACCATTTCACTAATTACCTCATCATCACCGTCTCCTTTAGCCTAACCGGCATAACTGTGGGACGTAAAACTCAAAGATTTCATTTCATTTCATTTCGAAATATTCCAAATCACTGAAATAACAATATCAGAAATAAATAATGCCATTAAAATGTCGAAATCTAGGACAGCACGTGGCCCTGATAGTATCCCACCCCACATAATAAAGCTAACTATTGATATCATAAGCATCCCATACATATTATTTTAAACATGTCCGTAAAATATAATGTTTTTTTTTTCAGGCCGATGGAAAGAAAGCTTGATATGTCCTATTTCAGAAACTAGCAATGCTAAAAATATAGAAAGCTTTAGATCAATTGCAATTCAATCTCAATTTGCAAACATTTATTAATATATAATAAACAATCGCTTACTTAATCATGTTAGATACAGGATCTCTGTATACCAACACGGATTTCTCAAGAATAGATCCACTTCAACTAATTTGCCAATTATAACAAAATTCGTAGCTTCAGAACTAGACAAAGGTGGGCAGGTGGATACAATCTATACAGACTTTCAGAAGGCGTTTGATTTAGCTAACCATGACATTTTACTTGAAAAACAAGCTCTTCTGAATCTTTCTAAGCAAGCTTTAGTACTTTACTCATCATAATTACGTGATCGTAAACAACTTGCAGGTTACAAAGGTCATATCTCCAACAATTGTAATGCTACATCGGGAGTACCACAAGGATCAAACCCTGGAACTTTGTTATTTCTCATCACTATCAATGACATAACTAAGTACATCAAGACATCGCATCTTTGCAAATGACTTAAAATTATATGCTCAAACTAAATCACTTGAAGACTGTGGAAACCTCCAGGAAGACCTGGAAAATGTAAAACACTGGTGTCACGTGAATAAATTTAATTTAAACACAAGTAAATGTAAAGCTATTACATTTACCAGAAAAGGAAAATACATAAATTATGATTATACTATTAACGGTGTAAAACTTTGTAGGCCGGAAACTGTTGAAGACCTTGGTGTTACTTTCGACCCAAAACTGACGTTCGCAAATCACATCGAAACTACTGCAAACAATGCTTATAAGAGTCTTGGATTTGTTTGTTGTGTAAGTTGAGACTTCCGTAGCCACATTGCAATTTTGAAGCTACATTATTCGTATATCAGACCACAACTGGTATATCTTCTGTTATTTGGACTCCTCACAGTGGAAAATATATCAAAATGATTGAAAGAGTACAGTGCAAGTTTTTGAGATTACTAATGTATAAAAAAACGGGACTGTACCCTGCAAACATATCATACCCAGAACTAATAAATAATTTTAATATACTGACATTAGAGCAACATAGGCATTTTAATAATTTAGATTTTCTACGTAAAATAATAAATAATAAAATTGATTGCACAGAACTAAGTTCTAATATATTTCTGCATTTCCGACGTCTAGATCGAGGTTGAGCAATAGTAGTACCATATACTCTAATTGAAATCCTGTATAAATCCCCTTTATTGAGAATGAGCTCTTACTACAATAATATTGAAGAAAAGTGTGAAATGATAGACGTATTCAATATGTCTGAAAAAAATGTTTAGAAAAAATGTTCGAGCTGTGGGTTATAGGAGGTCTCTTCTGGCTAGTAGTTGCCAGTGTTGGGCAAATTTCAATTGAATTAACAATTAAAAATTAATCTGTAAATTTAATTGTTAATTGCAATTAACAATTGAAATAAGCAATGGTCAATTGCTAATTGCAGTTGGCCATTAATAAATGAGAATCAATTGCACTTAATCAATTGGTTGAAAGCAATTGCAGTGGAAAGTAATTGCAACTGAATTCAGTCATTCAATTGCAATTGAAATTAATTGACAATTAATTTAATTTCAATTGATTTTCACAACAATTACTTTCAATTGATTGATCAGTTGATCAATTACATTCAATTGATTCATTGACCGACTGACCCACCACCCATCGTGACCCACTCTGATCCAGGACCCACCGTGACCCACTCTAATTCACGACCCAACGTGACCCACTCTGACCCGCAACCCACCATGAAGCACCCTCACCCACTGTGACCCACAGACCACCACAACCTCATTGTCATCAACTCTGACTCATGATTCACGTCCTATTCTCTACTGGCTAATGAGTTTAAACGTGTAGTAAAACACGGCTATGAAATTATCAGTCATAGGAGTTTGAATTTCGCTCAATCGCTCAACCACCGCTCTAGTACAGTAACGGTGAATCTGACCTTTACGAAATAAAAGGAAAAGTGTTTGTCATGGACCAAATTAAGATGAATTCAATTATATAGATAATTATTATAATTATCATTGATAATTATTTCCTTGTTGAATTATAGATACATTTCAGTGGAAAAAAGAATAAGATTTGAAAGTACCAAATCAAGGTAAAATAGACCAACGTAAAGGAAAAAAGTGTATAAAATTTTCCATATAATTAAGTGTACAGTACAAACTTAAAATTTCCATTTAATTAAGTTTACAGTACAAATTTTATGTCTATTTTTCTTACAATTATATGGCTTGATCTCCTTGTGCTCTGAAAGATAAACACAAGCTTCAATAATTATTATAATAGAAAGCAGTAGATATATAATGCGGAGCATTGTATTTTTCTCAATTAATATCGATCGTTTTCGATTATTTTTACAATCAACCCACTACCATTTTTTTCATACGTAGAAAGTCCTCCCCATAAAAGAGATTTTCAAAAAATGCTAGGACACGTTCTGTTTATTCTTAGCTCCCTAAAGTGAAGTAGAGTTTCATGTCGAGGAGAGTTTGATAAATAGCTCCCTCGTTCAGCTCGTTTAAACTCGTTTTGAAATCATGATCTGATTGCATTAGAAAGCAAAAGCCATGAGCTATGTAATCAGTAGTGTGGAATACTTTTAGTGGTACTCACGACAGGGGTGCATCTCGAGGGGTACTTTTAGTGCATCTCGTGTCGTATCGATAGCGAGACGACGATAGATTTTTACAACGAGACAGGGTCAAGTACCATGAGCACCGGCGTCATTAACTGGTTAAGCCACCAACGAATTTTGAGATGATTCTTTTGTATTGTTTTGTCCCGTTTCGTGCGCCTACTCAAACGTTTTCTGCGTCACCGCAAGCGGGTCAAAATGGGCCTCCAAGGTTAGGCAAAAAACACTGTTCCGCCACTATAGAATTTCTAGGTCGTTTCCTTTGCATCGTTTAGTGCCTATTTTGTGCGAATATTTCCACGTCTTTTGCGTCATCGGTAGTGGGTCAACATGGACTTCGAAGATGGGGAGAAAATAACCAAGAGTTCCTCCAATATCGAATTTCGAGATCGTTTTTTCACATCGTTTCATACATGTTTTGCACTGTTTTGTGCGCCTATGTCAACGTTTTGTCTCTCACTGGAAGTGGGTAAAAATGGGCCTCCAAAATAAAGAAAAAATGACCCAACGTTCCGCCACTATAAAATTCCGAAGTCGTTTGTTTCGCATCATTTAGTGCCTGTTTCGTGTCCTTGTGTGTGTTTGTATTTGCACGTTTTGTGCGTAACTGGAAGTGGGTCAAAATGGGCTTCCAAGATGAGAGGAAAATGACAAATAGTTCCGCCACTATCGAATTTCCAGGTCATTTTTTTCGCTTCCTTTAGTGCTTGTTTTGTGCACCCATTTCGATGTTGTGTCATCGGACGAGAGTCAAAATAGGCCTCCAACCCTAACAGCACAGGATGTGCTAGGCATGTGCCATTTAGGTGTCCCAGCTACTGTTTAGGTACCCGGCATTTGGCACATATGATATTCATGTGCTAAGTATGTACTTCAGCTACCTACAGTTTTGGGTACTTGTTACACCTAATTGATATTTGCAAATATGTACCACAAATATAGCATTTATATATCTTGCTCAGTTTCGCACTCTAACGCTCATTTGTTTTTATGTCGCTACTTGGGACATATACCTGTCACGTTCTAGGTACGTCCTTTAGGTACATACTTTTTCAGATACTCTAACAGCACAAGATGTGCTAGACATGCTACATTTAGGTGTTATAAATTCATCTCCCATATTTGATGCATTTCTTCCTTCTTTTCTCTAAGTGATGTTGTGCTAAAAGCAACAAACGCATCACATTTATTAGATGGCAACTGTCGCCAATCATTTGAAATTGAATGTGGAAGAACAATGAAATAAAGTAAATATTCACTCGCCATTTTGTTATACAATTACACGGCGAGTAGATTTTATCTGATCCCAAACGGTTGTTTATTTATTTATTTAAGAAGAAGAACACAACAGGTTATTCTACCCAATTACAGTGTTCATACCAGAGTTACATAGGATATCTATAATATATTTGCGAAATCTATTCTGACTCATACTGTGTATATCCAGAACTTTTTTACATTTACTCAGTTTGTTGTAGACTGCACCCATCCTCCACGTTGGTGACTGTTTTGTTGCATTTGTTCGAGATTTCTTAGAATAAAAGAAATTTCCATTGCTCACACGTATGTTTCCATTGGGTACCCTGAGATGAAATGCAGAGACCAAATCCTTACTATTTAATTTGTTATTTAATATTTTGTACAAGAATATCATGTCATTTAACACTCTTCTGTGACTGAGAGACATTGTGTTAAAATTTTCATTAAGAGAAGTACTATTTTAATATGTGGGGAAGATGCCTGTTCTCTTGTACACCAGAAACCGCAGAAATTCATTTTGAACTCTTTCTATTCTAATAGAGTCTTTTTTCGTGTGGGGGTTCCATATAATAGACGCATATTCTAATTTTGATCTAACAAATGAACAATATAATTTCAGTAAAACATTCGACTTATTAAATTCCCTTTCCATTCTCAAAATAAATCCAAGATTTTTGTTTGCGTCATCTACAATTTGATTTATATGATGCTCAAACGATAGTTTGTTATCATATATTACACCCAAATCTTTGATGGTTTGTTCCCCCTTTAATTCTTTACCATCTATTTTATAATGAAATTTAACAACATTCCGTTTCTTAGTGAAGGACACGGTTTTGCATTTATCTGAATTTATGTTTAACAAGTTGTTCTTGCACCATTCATTTACTCTGTGTAGATCCTCCTGCAAACTGACACAGTCCTGTGTTGTTGTAATTCTCCTATATAATTTTAAATCGTCTGCATAGAGTAGTTTATGTGATGTTTTAATACAATTAAGAAGGTCATTAATGAATATTATAAAAATAACGGCCCTAAATTAGATCCTTGAGGGACTCCAGAAAATTGAATATATTCAAATGATCTACAGGATTTATAAACCACATATTGATTTCTGTCCATCAAATATGATTTCATAAGAGCAATTAACTGATCAGAAAAGTTGAGAAATTTAAGTTTATTCACTAATAACGTGTGGTTTACCTTATCAAATGCTTTCGCAATATCTGTATAAACTACATCTATTTGATTATTACTCTCCAATGTATCAACTAGATGGTCAGTGAAGACAGCGAGATTTGTTACGGTGGATCTGCCAGGAACGAATCCATGTTGATAATCCAATATTACTGGTTTAATGTGATTTTCAATGCGCTTATAAATTATGCTTTCAAATATCTTTGCAAATGAGTTTAGAATACAAACCGGCCTATAATTTTGAATTTCTTTACTGTCATTATTTTTAGGAATAGGGCAAACTTTTGAAAGTTTCCATTTTGCTGGAAACGTGCTGGTTTGGAGTATTAGGTTAAATAGCATGTGTAAAGGTAATAAGAAACTCTCTTCACAACCTTTTATTACATATGATGGTACAGCATCGATACCTATCGAACACTTTGATTTTAGTTTTCTGATTGCCATTCGAATCTCGTCCACTTCTATTACCGCTATTTGCAACATATCAATTTTTTCATACATTTCAACTAATGTCGAATCATCTGTTTCAACTAGCAGTGGTGCTCCGTCTGTATACACTGATTTAAAGTAGGTTGCAAATGCGTTTACTATATCTTTATCACATGCTAACTCTTTACCCTCATAACACAATACATTACCATTTAAATGCTTTGTTTTACTCTTAATAAAGTTCCAAAACGTAGATGGGTCATCTTGTATTAAATATTCCGCTCCCTTAACGGAGTTTGTATATGCGACTTGTATATCTTTCTTATTCATTTTTCGAAGTTTATTAAATTCGCGTTCATGTAAATCTATATTTGATTTTCCGAGTCTTATCGCTTTGCGGTGACGAGTTTTCATTTTAATTTTATTTATAATGTCTAGCGTGAACCAGCTATAATAATTTCCCGTGCTCTGTTTCTTTTTCGGAATGCATTTGTCAAATATATTATATAAGGTGGAATAAAACTTTTCAACAGCGCAATCAACGTCAGTATGTTCACCCAGTACCTCCCACTCTACCTTTCCCAATTCGTGATATAGTTGATTGTAGTTTGCCTTACTGAAATTATAACCCATTACTTTACTTTGACTTTTTATCTTTACCTTATTGTTCTGTTTGATTTTAATTAATAGCGCAGGGTGGTGTTTATCCTCTTTAAGTACGGGGGGTTCTTCTCTCTCAACCACTACATTATCTAAATTTGTTAATACCAAATCTAGTGTTCTACCTAAACTATTCTGAACATCATTGAATGATTTCAAGTCATATAATGACATGAAGTTATTTACAAATTTGTACTGCCCCGGGGCGCTCATGAAATCGAAACCCGTACCTTTAATGTCTGGTTATTTAAAGTCACCAAGTACAAGAAGGGTGCAGCCTGGTTGACGCTTCGATTCAATGTTATCGTTGAATATATGCCGTTAAAGGAGCACTCTGATTAGCCAAATTCAAAAGACCTCAACAATTTATCCCTCTACAAGCGACATTCTCTTCATCATCTCCTTGGCTCAGTCGGTATAATACGCGGCTAGTAATCCAAAGGATGGTGGTTCGTGACCACTCCGCGTACTGTTTTTTTTCTTACTACTTTTAAAGTGTTTGTTAGACTCACTTTAATGTAAACGCATTACACATATAGGTGATTTAACATATTTTGGGGGAGTAATTTTGTGGTTCATTGACGCTTATGGCATGGGCAACATAACTAGAACATACTAGGCACGTTCCCCAGGTACATGTCAGGCACGTGCCTAGGGGCGGACATAGACTGTGACCATCACCTGCTATCCATCTTATTTATCTCTCAGAGGTACATAATGTATATACTGGATACATTCCTATGTACCTGAGGGAATATGATAGGCATATGCCTGCTATGTGATTGCGCTGTTAGGGAAGGAGAGACGAAAATGACCCACTGTTCGGCCACCAACGGATTTCGAGGTGCATTCTTTCGCATCGTTTTCGCGTGTTTTGTGCTGTTTTGTGAGCCTATTCCCACGTTTTGAGCGTGAACGGAAACGAGTCTAAATGGGCCTACAACTATTTCGGAACAAGTTTATTCTGTTCCGCCACCAACGAATTTCGAGGTCGTTTCCTTCAAATCGCCTAGTGCCTCTTTTGCGCAGTTTTGTGCGCCTATTTCCACGTTTTGTGCGTCACCGGAAGTGGGTCAAAGTGGGCTTCCAAGGTGGGAAGAAAATGAGCCACTTTTCCGCTACTTTCGAATTTCGAGCTTGTTAACTTCACATCCTTTAATGCCTGTTTTGTACGGTTTTGTGCGCCTATCTCCATATATTGTGCGTCACTGGCAGTGGGTCAAAATGGGGAAAAAATTAACCACTGTTCAGCCACTATCGAATTTCCAGGTTGTTAACCTCACATCGTTTAATGCCTGTTTTGTACCGCTTTGTGCGCCTATTTTAATGTTTTGTGCGTCACTGGAAGTGGGTGAAAATGGGACGAAAATGAGCCACTGTTCCGCCAGTATCGAATTTCGAAGTCATTAATTTCACATCGTTTAATGCTTGTTTTGTGTCGTTTTGCGCGCCTGTTTCTACGTTTTGTGCGTTACTGGAAGAGGCTTAAAATGACCTCCAAGATGGCACGAAAATGACCCACTGTTGCGCCACTATCGAATTTCAATGTCGTTTCTTTCGCATCATTTCGCGCCTGTTTTGTGCCGTTTTTGTGATATTTTCACGTTTTGTGCGCCACCGCTAGTGGGTCAAAGATGAGCTGCAAATATGACAGAAAAAGATATTTTCATCCCAATTTCAAGGCCCATTTTGACTCACTTCCATTGACGCACAGAGCGACACAAATTATGCACAAATAATGTTTAGGAAACGACATCGACATTCGATGATGACGGAACAGCATTAACTTATTCCGCTATACTTATAGGCCATTTTGACCCATTTTCGTTGAAGCACAAAACGTGGAAATAGGCGCACGAAACGGTATAAAAAGCGTACCATACGATGCGAAAGAAATGGCCAACAAATTCGATAATGGCGGAACAGTGGCTCTTTTTTCTCGTACATTGATAGACCATTTTGACGCACTTCTGGTAATGCTCAAAACGTGGAAATAGGCGAACAGAACGGTACAAAACACACACTAAATGATGTGAATGAAGCGTCCTCCAAATTCTTGGTGGCGGAATAATAAGTTATTTTCGTCGCACCTTGGAGACCCATTTTGACCCTCTTCCAGTGACGCACAAAACGTCGAAATAGGCGCACAAAATGATGTGAAGGAAACGACATCGAAATTCGTTTGTAGCGGAACAGCATTAATTTGTTCCGCCATATTTGTAGGCCCATTTTGACCCACTTATGGTGACGCACAAAACGGTATAAAACACACACAAATAATGCACAACAAAGCGCCTCGAAATTGGTTGGCGGCGGAACAATTAATGAGGCCGTGAGCCCCAATATAAGTATACTGTAGTTCTTACCATCTAGCTTGAGAACTGCACGGTCCTTTTCCTTTTTTTTTTTTTTTTTTTAGAGAAAGCAAAAGCCAAACCGGAATAGTGATATCAACTGTCTCGCCTCGGTTCAATTGAACGAACAGCAGGAGCTGGCTTGGTTGGGATGACCCATCGACTGGGCTCAATTGAGCCGATGGCTTGAGCCGGCTCGGTAGGGACGAGTCATCGATTCGGCTTAATTGGAGTCGATTGTTCGAACCAGCTCCGTTGAAAAGAGTCCACAGGCTGAGTTCGAGTCAGCTCAACTGAGCCGATGGCTCGAATGAGCTCGGTTGGGTTGAGCAATCAGCTCGGTTCGGTTCGGCTCGGGTGAACCATCGGCTTGAGCTGGCTCGGTTGGGTGAATTGTTGGCTCGTTTTATTTCTCGGTTCGGCTCGATAGTGAATGAGCTGTGAGCGAGCCGATTGAGTCGTTGGGAACCCTAAACCCGGTTCGAACAGTTTTGAACATGTTTGTCCGGAGTTCTATAACTTAACAATTTTAGGCTCCATCCCGAATATTTGTTTCTCCTAAACTCAAACCCAGAACCTCGTGACCAATGTCCTTGCCTCCTAAAGATTTATTGACGACCGATATCGAAATCAACTAATTTTCAGTATTCAGATAAAAACAGCCTGTATTTCACGTTTATACACGGTGTTATAATAATAATAATTAGTTATAGTAGTAGTATCATTCATAATTATATTGTCTATGTAGGATACTTGAAGAGAGTAGTACTTGGAACAACACAAAGGATTTAGCTCGAATTGGCTCGTTTTGGCTCGACTTGACTCGAAACTTGATCTGAATTCAAGTCGAGTTCGGCAAAATTTTTCGAGCCGAGATCTCGAGTCGAGCTTAAAGATTTCTGCTTCGAGTCGAGTCGAGTTTTAAAGAAAACTTGCTCGAAGTCGCTCGTGCCCATCCCTATACGAGAACTAGTTGACCGGAATAGTCCTCTTCCGGTACCGACTGCTTTCGTTCGTCAAGACGAGTTGATATATATATGTAAGGCTGTTAGATGTTAGTAGTATGCCAAGGGAATACCACACAAGGCATGGAATGCATTTAAATCGTAATGGTAAAGTTCACATTTGTAAGAAACTAAGTGAAATGATAAAACGTGACATAGTAACCTGTCCTATTCCTCTCCCTTATCTAGAAAGTAAGAATGAAAATATGGTAAATTCCTTTTCAAATGTGAAAGAACTTCCGTTTTTACTTCACAGCCAGAAAAAATATGCAAAGTTCCATTAAATATTTACCATCATAATGTAAAAGGGCTGGGAGCAAAGTTGAATTATTAGAAGAGCTCCTGGATAAATTAAACAATATAAACATCGTATGTCTTCCTGAACATTGGCTTGATAGCAACACAATAAAATTAGTGAAATGTATTAAGTTTAATTTAGCATCATACTATTGTCGTTCGGAAAGGAAGCACGGTGGATTCTGTATTTTTACAAATATAATGTAAATATACTGAGGTAGATATAAGTCAGTTCATCTGTGAAATGCACATTGAAGCATCAGCCCTGAAACTAAATGAGTCTAATGCTTACATAATTTGTCTATATAGATCTTATGCTGGCGATATGTCTATCTTCTTTAATAAATTAGAATCGATGCTGAATTATTTGTTTAAGCCTCGAAATGTAATTATTTGTGGTGATTTAAATATTGATTGGTTAATTGACTCGAAGTATAAGTCTCAGTTAGAAGGTTTGCTGAACACATTTAATACGCATGCCGTTATTAATGAACCCACGCGATTTGAAAAAAAAACAGCTCTAGATCAGTTCATAATTATAAAAAATCAACCAATAAATGTATCACATGTTTTCAACCCTGTTTTTTTTCAGATCATGACGCTATATGCGTACAACTACCATTGATAAATAAATTAGTTAAAAATAAAAACTATAAAGCCTAAAAAAGATCCTTTTCAGAGTCGAATATTCAATACATGTGTTACTTAATAAGTCAAGAAACATGGGAGGAGATATATAAATATAGTGGATGAAAAGTTTAAAGCTTTTATTGACACATTTTTATATTATTTTAATGTTGATTTTCCCCTAAAAAGTTGCACTATTTCGAAACGCATAGATAAACGTTGGATTATAAATGGCATTAGAAAATCCAGTACCAAGTTGATAAGATTTAATAAGATCCTTAAATTTGGTAACTTTCAATCTGATGATTTAAATAAATACATACAACTGTATAGGAAAACCTATAAGAAGGTCATAAGGGCAGTAAAATTAATGCATAACAATAGCTTGATTTTAAATGTCCGAAATAAGACAAAAGCAATGTGGCAAATAATCAATAAAACTCTTGGCACAAGCAGGTCTAAGAGTGTAGAATATCTTAAAATAAATGGTAAAGTTATAAACAATTCACATCAGATTGCATATATATTTAACGATCATTTTGTAAATTCAGCTGAACAAACGAATAATACTGATCACTCAAAACTAATGCAAAAGCTCCCAAACCAAGGAGAAATAAACACAAAGTCTATGTTCTTGTATTGAGGTTCTGTAGATGAGTTAATAGGAATAATTATATCCTTATCAAACAGCAGTTTTTCAGGTATGGATGAATTCCTTCCATTGCAATAAAAAATGTGCGAAACATATCACACATCAGCTTTGTTACCTCATAAATGTTTCGTTAGAAAACGGTATATTTCCCACACTGCTTAAAAATGCTAAGGTTCTCTTAACTTTTAGAAAGAGTGATGAAAATGTAATGACAAATTATCGACCTATTTCAGTGTTATCGATATTTTCAAAGATATTTGAGTCAGTCATGGCAAAACGTCTTAGCAAATTTGCAATAACTCATAATATTAGATCGACTTTTCAGCACGGATTTCAGAAGAATAAAAGTATTGATACCGCTTTATTTGATTTTCTTACAGATGTCCTGAAATCACTCGATAATAAGAATTATGTTATACGTTTGTTCATCGATCTGTCAAAGGCATTTGACAAAATTGATCACAATATTATGCTAAATAAATTATCCCAATATGGCATACGTGGCGTAGCAAACCATTGGTTTTCATCCTACCTAACAAATAGATGCCAAACTGTTCAAATTAGAAAAGTTTAATCAAATCGATCCCGCACTTTCTTCTCAAAACCAACAAAAATTACAAGAGGTGTCCCTCAGGGCTCTATTTTAGGTCCAACTCTATTCATAATTTACATAAGTGATCTGATAAAAATGTTACACCCCAGAAAATGCATGTTATATGCTGATGATATAAATATAGTTATTACTGAACAAGACCCGAATTTAGTATTGGTAAAGGCAGGAAAGTTTATAAGCAAAATAATTACTTGGTCGAATGCAAATAACCTTCTCCTAAATACAGATAAAACAGTAGCAATAAACTTTCCGTTTCCAGGAAATAATTCATCCTTCCCTTCCCTAAACATTATTGGAAAACAAATTGAGTATTCTGATGCAACAAAATTACTTAGTGTTTACATAGATGATGATTTGTCTTGGCAAACCCATGTTAAAACGTGAAAAACAATGACTACTTTATGTTTTGCGTTCTTTAGGTTACGTGATACAGTTTCACGAAATAGTTTATTATCGATATACTATGCAAAAGTTCAATCACTCCTCAGTTTTGGAATTATTTTTGGGGGATCAGCCGCATGCAGTCAATAAACATTTCGGATACAAAAGAAAATACTACGAATAATATTCAGACTAAATAAAAGAGCATCCTGTAAACAAATATTTAGATCGCAAAAAAAAAAAAAAAAAAACTTCCAAGCCTATACATATATAAATCTATACACTTCGTGAAACAAAACAAACAGATGTTTATACAAACAAGAGATATGCATGCATACAACACGCGGCAATTAAACGGCATTTACGTAGTACAATAAATTACTCCATATACGAAAAAAAAAAATGTTTATTTAAATTGTACGAGGCTTTACAATATGTTACCATCACATTATAAAGAGGTAAATTTTAATTCCCAAAACATAATTCGTATTCTGTTACTATCCGAAGTATATTATTCAATTCAGGAATTTGCAAATGATAACGACGTATGAATATGATGTAATTATGTAACAAATTTAACATGCGATGTTTGTTTATAATTTTGTACTACAAATGGTGTAATAAGTTGTAATTACAAAATGCATTTATATACATATGACAACTGTAGAACTTATAGGAGATACTCTCCATATTATAAGTCAAAATAGGCAAAATAAATATAAATATAAAATATAAGTATTATGTATGTATGCAGTGGTGCCCACATGGGGGGGCTATGACGCAAACTGCGCCATTGAATTATTTGGGGGGGTTAAAATCTATATAAATATGTTTGAGGGGATGAAAAAATAATCGGAGCTTTTTTTTTCATGGAAGAACACCTACGGATATACAATTGAGAGGGGATGCGTCATGGACAAGAAGGGGGTGGGCACCACTGATGTATGTATATATATACAGTGGCGGATGCAGGATATGATCAAGTGAGGGGCTAAACCTCTATTAGGTAGCATGTACCGAAAGTAGCTGACCGGAATTGACCAATTTCAATACTGACCGTTTTATTTCGTCAAGGCAAAATGATTGATATATATGCTGTGTGTGTGCAATCGTTTCAAATACCTCATCCCCGAAAATGTATTAGGTATTATGTACCGGAAGTAGTTGGCCGGAAGTGAGTAATACAGGTACTGACCTCTTGTATTCGTCAACACGAGTTGATTGATGCATATGTTCCATGTGTGCAAACGGTAGAAATACCAATATCCTGGAAACTGTATTAGGTGCCATGTACCGGAAGTGGCCGATCAGAAGCAACCAATTTCAATACCGATCGCTTTCTTTCGTCAAGGTGAATTGATTAATAATCATGTTGTACATGTGCATTCGCTGAAAATACCTTGCCTCCGAAAAATGTGTTAGGTATCGTGTACCGGAAGTAGTTACCCGGAAGTACGCAGCTCATGTATCGACCGCTTTTCTTCGTCAGCACGAGTTAATTGATATAAACATATATGTTGCGCGTGTGCGAAATCTAGAAACACCCCAACCCCTGGAGACTGAATTAGGTACCGTGTACCGGAAGTGGTTGACCGCAAGTTACCAATTCCGGTACCGATCGTTTTCTTTCGTCAAGCCAAGTTGATTGATATATATACCATGTGCGTAATGATTGGAAATGCTCCACCCCCGGTAGCTGTATTATTCCCAATTACCCCCTAAATTTGAGACTTTTCTAATGATAAGATCTGTTTTCCTAATCGCAGATTTTGTCGGCAGTCGCTCTTTTTCCCGGCCGTTGTTTTAGCAGTCAATGTTTTGTCCATAAATTGTATGCATGACTGGCATATATAGTTCTTTTGAGGGGGATAGAACCATAAAATAATATTTTTTTTTTTTAATACTGAATTTCACGGCTTTCTTCCCAGGGGGATAAAGGGATAGTTGTTACCCCATCAATATCCTGCCGCCTATAGCCTGACAATTTGTACACGCCGACCAGATGCCGCGGTCAGATTGCCGGCGCCGGACACCGGCGTCTTTCTGTGCGATGTTCGACCGCGACGAGCAAGAACAGAGTCGTTCACCAAAAGAAAACAAAGAGAGTTAGAAGGTAATTTGCCGCTTTAAAATACGAATTAGGGATTACATTTCCCTCATATAAAGCTATCTCGAAACAGTCGGCAGATAGTCGGACGATGACTGCGAAAAGACTGCCGGCAGTTTCTTGAAAAACGACGTCGGCACGACGTGGGCGAAAGTTTCAATATCGCGTACCAGCGGCAAAGAGTCGAATTTCGGAAAGTGAAGAGAGCCTTTATCTTCTTTAATCATGAATAGAGATGCAAAAAAGCCGGCTTTTTTGAATCGATGTGTTTTTTCACATAAAAAAGCCGGCTTTTTTTGGGAAAAAAACGAGAATTTTGGAAATTTTGGCTTTTTTCATTTTCATGATTTTTTCGATCTAAATAGCTTTCTTATAGTATATTCTATACTTAGATAACAATTCCATGACCTAAATGCCATATTTCGCTCTAAAATTCACCATCAAGATGGATGGAGCACATGTTTTACGAATTAAAGCTAACATGAAGTATGTAGTATTTGAGGGCAATTTTAGAGGCTATTTAACTTTATTTTAACTTTTGAGTTATCGATATTTTTTCTTCTCGATATCATTTCAGTTTGTCGTCTGTTTCATTTCTAAGAGCTTAGTACTCTAGCTTCTAACGCAGAAGTTAAACTTACGTTTTTCTATATATCCGTCAAAAAGTACGTTTTTCAATATATCCGTCTAACCGTACTTCCACATTTCCTTTATATTGTAGCTGTGCAACGATTTAGCAATAATTTTCCGGATACAACCTTGAATACTAATTTATACAAATAATTAGTAGTGGATTTAGAAACGTACTTTGGGACGGGTTTCTCTGATTGTTTCATTTTCTAAAATCTCCTAATTTTATTTGGGAGGAGCTTGAAGTTTATGAGTACAGGCATAACTAATACTGTATTTCGTTTCGTTTATATATTTAGCGATAATCTTCCGCTATCATTTCTCCGCTTCTTGAAGATCAGCGAATAATCTTCCACTTCTTGAAGATCATTTTATACTGAGAATCAGTGGCGGATTTAGAAAAGTATTTTGGGAGGTTCTTTTTCTTACTAATGTTTAGTTTTTCTAAACATTCGTAATTTTTATTTGACGGCAGCTTAAAGTTAATGAGTAAAGGCATAACTAATAGATATTTCGTTTGTTTTAGACATTCCGTAATTTTTGGAACAGGCTTCAGTCCGAAATACCGCCCCCCTAACCCTCGCAAAACCGTCACTGCTGGTAATTAGTAATAATAACGATTTAAAAACAATAAGAAATGAAATCAGACAACTCACAGTACACGCACTATTTCTACTTCATAGATGGAATGAAGAAAAGTTTTGTCAGAATGGTCGAATGCTGAGTTGAATTCCGGACTTCTCGATAGAAGCGCAAAAGCTCCAGTCAATCATGTTTGTTGTGCAGTTGTATTTATCTTAACTTAAATATATTCCGTAGTCCTTATTTTTTGTGTGTGTGTTGGTGGGGTGTGGAGAGTTCCATAACGATATGAAGGGTGTGAGCCAAGAACATGGTAACTAACAAATTTTCAATTGCTGAGTTACGCAGCATCAGATAGGCAGCAACGCATACCGCTTCGTTTAATCCCTCATGTACAGACTTATGTGAAAAATCAGCTTTCCGACTTTCAAAATGGATTGTGCAGCAGAAAATTTCTAATTTCTTAAAATAGTAAAATTATGGGTTACCATGTTCTTATCTCACACCCTTCATGTTCAATCCCTCTTGTTAAAAATACAGAAAACTTGAGGACTGAATAAACCGTGATGGTGCTTATACAAAACTGTAGAATTTCAAGAATATACAAAACCAAAAGCTCTAGGTGTGCAGCCTTTAAGTGTATCATATAAATCTAAGTATTTTTCTTATGTTTTATTTTAATTTTATTTTGTTCCAAAAAGAGGGTATGGAATATTTTGAAGTAAAAATACTACATAGAATTTTGCTACTTATTTGAGTATTTTTTTTTAAAAAAGAAGTATTTACTTTTAGGGTTGGCTGGTTTACATCAGCTGTTTTTTCTTCTTTTTTTTTAAATAAACAACTGGTTTAAACCGAAAAAAAATAAAAGGTACGAAAAATGCGAATCGTGTGAACTTCATGGTGACTACATCAAACCATCTGCATTAGTTTTATTTCCTTTTCACCTTTTAATCAATGTGTCCCATGTTCGATTCTCGGTCGAACCACAACCCTTCTTTCATGCGCAAAAAACAAAGTAGTGGTTCGGATGTCACTTTAAGCGAAAGTCTTCTCCTTGATAACCTCGGTATTACGTAAGGATGTTAAGCCTGAACATACGAAACGAAACTAAATTGTATATTTCTGCATGCCTGAATGCCTGTTGTTTTATAAAGAAGCCAAGGTTGCTTAAATATACTGATATAAATTGACAAAATTTATCGATTGCCTACGTAGCTTCCAACATTAGCTTGGATTGTATATTCAATGATATGTACGCACTAAATTTGTAATTTAATACCTCAGTTTTAGCGTACTGATTATGATACGTTGACCTTTAAATTTTACATGCAAAGCAATAACAGGATTTTTTTCCGTTATTGTTTTACATTTAGAGTAATGACGGGATTTTCCCGATGGCTAGGGCGGGAGTTCTCAATTTAAGGCATTTACTGACCGGACTTCTTTAAGCTTATGTGATCTCTTTCAGCATAACCTCGTTGTTGCATAATAACACCAAGGCGAAACAAACTTATTTCTGTCAATATGTAATATAAATACATAAAGCAAAATATCTAAACCCAAAAAAACCTGGTTTAAACCAAAAAGCCTAGCTTAAACTCCCCCAAAAAACGGGTTTTTGGCTTTTTCAAAAACAACCATGGCTCTTGCCAACCCTGCTTACTTTTGTATGTAGGAGGTTAAAAAAAATCTTATTATATACATTGGTTAATCCTTTGGAATTCATAATGTAAATATGTTGAGAAGTAAAATTGTTTGAAATATCTTTTCGAAATTCATGGTTTATTTTCGAGGTTTTATATTATTATCGGCATCAACCACTAATTAAATGACTTTTTGTGTTGTAGAGAAGCGAAACAAAATCTGGTTTATCAATTTAAAGCAGAATTTTCAAAAAAGCCCAAAATTTCCCAAGCAAAAAAGCGAAGCAGAAAAAACCGAGTTTTTTTCAAAAAAGCCGGTTTTTTTCCGAGCCCTTGCATCTCTAATCATGAAGTAAAAATTGAAACTGTCCGAAGGTTCCACATATCTTGTGAAAACGGAGTCGGCAGAAAGTCGGCATACAGCGGACGGAACCACTGCGACAAATGATTGTTGTAAAGACGTCGAAACGCTGACGGCGTATGTTTGATTCGCGTTCTTTATTTGTCACATGGTGATGCAGTGTTAGTGGACTGCTTCAAACAAAGAGTGTTGTTGAATCTACGCGCGAACAAGACACGCAAGGGGAATAAGTGGGTAAGACTACGACTCAAGGTACTAAATTTGGGTTAATTGCTGTATCGCCGGACCAAATTTAGGAAACTTACCGGTTCAATTGGAGAATGTGTTTAAGTTGTGAGGGAGAATGAGTGAAGTCAGGTAATGGGAATAGTAAAAGTTAAGAAAGTGGTTGTTTTCGATGTAAGCTCCACTGTATGTGGAAACGGATAGACTGTTTCGCGGAGAGGTTCACTTGTTACGATATACTGGAGCAATCGAATGCAATATTTTGTTTTTTTTTTCTTTTAGTTTTCAAAGTGGTCCGGCTATACGGCACAAATGCCTGCTCGTGGGTTTTCTCGGGGTTCTCCCGTTTCCTCCCGCTTTCTTCATTCCACCATTTCATTCATTTCTCATCATCACTGTCGACTTTAGCGTAACCATCATAAACGTGTTACGTGCAACTTAAAGATTTAATTTCATTTTTTTATTAAACATAACGAGTGACAGTTAACAAACTGTAGTACACGATTTTCTTCTTAAAATTGCAAAAGTTTAAAAGCCTTAGTTTTGAAGGTAAGTGGTTTTTAACTCCACGGCAATGCATTTCTGCACATTGTACGTAAGCCGTATTTTATGTTTACAACTGAAGCGTATAGTATGAAACCTTAAAAAGTGATATTGAAATATGTATGATAACCAAAGCCCACATGTTTTCACTACCTTCGCATACGCGTATTCCCACCGTCGCTGACGCACCTGCTCCCTTCGGACACACCAAAGTCGCCCTACTCTGACTCAGACATATATCGCATTTGTGCTTTATAGTGGCTAACTAGTACAGGTTGGTTTGCGTTTTTGCACTGTAGTTTTTATGCCCCTAACCTAATATAACCTAATAAAACATAACTTAATCTAATCCAACCAAATATAACCGAATGGAGTACGTTTTAGTACATTTTTTCGAATATTCAAATTGGTCCTTCGATACAGCAGTAATTCCCTAAATTTAAGTTTGGTTAGTTCGGATAATTTTTAGATTACGAGCTCTGGCTTACTACTAGAGGTGATAACATGATTTTGTCTTTTTGTGAATAGTTGTTGCATAAGGAAGTGAAAAAGTGACCCGCAACGTTTTATTACGGCAAAAATGCTTAATAAAGCGAGGCGGTATATAGGCTTCACCCCTATAATACAATCAAGAAACGCTATTTCCAAGCAGAAATCCGTACTCCAGGAGAAAAACGTCAGCGCAGTGACTGGTAGGCTCGGTTTGAATCTCTCCACCACCACATACCTTTTATTACAATATTTATATTTATAATTTTTACTTCAATAATTTTTATTTATATCTCATTTTCCAGAGGGATTGGGAGCCTTGTACTTTAAAAAAGTTTAGAAAATAACTTTTCGCCACATTTCTCCTTCATTCAATTTACACGGTAGACCGCGCGAACAGTTTTGTGTGTTCTCTGGCGAAATTATAAAGTCAACAATTACGAAAATATCTTGAAATAATAATGCTCTTCCCAATTTTTTTAGTACAATTATGCAGAAACTCTTTGCATCAAATAACAATAAATGCACAAGTTTGGTTATGTAAAGAATCAGACAGTTCTGTATTTTCTTATTTGGGTTCTCGACCCGCCAGCGGATTGTCAATGGGGAACGCTGGTGACGTGACGACTACAACGATTTTTTTTGACAGGCAATTAGTGGAACGGTAAATCTGATAAATTAAACCAGGACTATTCTTTTGATTATAGTAGCCGATTTTTGGCCATGTTCGCAAATAAAAACTGAAATTGACGTTTAAAATCCTTTTTCAAGAAGTTTATGGGAAAACGATAGTCTGAAAAGTACGTATCCCACGGATTGCTGGGGCCTTTTCTGGTTAGAGGGAAGCAAACTGAACCCCATCTTTTGTCCGGCGGGATTCCTGGCGGGACACAAGTGGTTAGGAACCTACGTTGAACTCCAATTCCCATCCTTATAATGACATCGTCATGTGTTGGAAGGCAAAGGCAAATCATCATCGCTGTGGGACCTTCAGGTCTTGATCTGCCTTCAGGAAGAATATGCATCATCATCATCATCATCATTATAATCACAGTTCTTAATAATGTGACCAGTATTTTCAATAGCACATCATTTACCCGAGCCACTGTAGCTGAGTGATAGAATGTTGGCCTAGCATGAAATAGATGGGGGATTCGATTCCAGCGTTCGATCATCGTTACAGGTTCTTTCCAGGGTTTTCCTTAGGCACACCAGGCAAATGCAGGGATGATCCCTTCAAAGCAAGATCCGAGTCCCTTTTCTTTCCTGCTTCAGCCTTAGATGTCTAAAAGCCATAAAGGGTCTTTTGTGGTAAGATAGTAAAATCGGCCCTTGATCCAAATTGGGTCGCTATTGGCGAAAAAGGTTACTCTTAACCTAAAACTACCTAAAAAAATGACCCCCTACCTCCTCCCCTTACCGAATTATCGTATAATGCATGCTCAAAACTGAATATTGTTTTTAAATTTTTGGTGGGGGTGGTCCAAAAATGTTGAAAGTTTCACAGATTGTAGATACTGCCTAGATGCAAATGTTCATTTTTTAAAAAACTATCGATGCGTATTTTCTTTATTTTTTGCGTATTGAAAATTTCAAAAAATGTAGAAAAAAATGGGGGGTACACGTTCCTGATTTTTTGGCTAAAAGTTTGTTATACTCTTAGGTGCAACATAGTTTCTTTTCGGGGCTTCAAAGTGGTTTCAACATTGTCAAAAAGAAATAAAACTGAAAATAAACGTGTTTTTCGCACAGTTCTTCCACCATTTTAGGACTCTCCAGGTGAGGGCCCCCTTCAAACAATCCTTTGGCAAAGTTCACAATTTTTCATTTTCGTGCGTTCCTTCCGCTTCTGTCGTTTTTCGGCTGCTTCGATTGTGTCCATTTCGAAACAGAAACACGAAATGCATATACCTTCGCAACAGTGCCTCCACTTCAACCGACTGTTGTACAGCGGGGGACACTTCTAAATGGTACAGCCATATGGAGATTTACGGCTAAGGTGTACCATTTAGAAGTGTCCACCGCTGTACAACAGTTACACACAACTCGCGGTAGAGAGCACTACCGGTAGAGAACACCACTTTGGTCGGCCACTGAAACAAGCACTGACAGATATGAGGAGTCGACGTGAGGTATAACTTTGCAAGATATTGTAACGGGCATTTGGTGTTTCTATTCCGGAAATGGACACAATCGAAGCATCCAAAGAACGACAGAAGCAGAAGGGACGTAAGAGAAAGGAAAATTGTGAACTCTGGCAAAGAATTGTTTGAAGAGGCCCTCGCCTTGAGGCCCCTAAAATAGTGGAAAAACTGTGCGGAAAACACGTTTGTTATCAGTTTTATTTCTTTTTGACAATGTTGCAATCATTTTCAGGACCCGACAAAATATGTTGTACCTAAGGGTATACCATTTTTTTAACCAAAAAGTTTGGAAATTGTCCCCTACAAATGTATTTTCTAACTTTTTTTTTGTTTGAAATTTTCAACACGCAAAAAATAAAGAAAATACGCATTGATGGTGTTGAAAAAACTCACATTTACATCTAAATAATATCTACAATCTGTGAAACTTTCAAGATTTTTGTACCACTCCACCAAAATTTAAAAATATTCAATTTTGAGCATGTATTATACGATAATTCGGTAAGGGTATGGGGTCAAAAAATCTTGAGGTAGTTTTAGGTAAAGGGTAACATTTTGGGTCAATAGCAACCCAATTTGGATTAAGGGCCGATTTCACTATCTTACTAGGGAAGACCCTTTCAACAGTGCATTATCGTCTTAAAACTATTTAAATTTCAATAGACAGATATAATTACATTTTTTTCTACAAGAATATAACTACGTGTCCTGTATATCAAATAGCTCTAAATGGAAACGATCCAGTGTTTCCGAATGTAAGAAGCTGCTGAAAGGGACGTTAAACTCAAGATCAAGTCTAATCAATTATTTATTATCATGTTTCCTCCCTTTGGCACTCGGGGACAGTTTATATATATAACTATGGGTCGAACAGGATGAAATACCTTTGCATCCAATAATTCTAATCAAAGATGAGTGTTTATATATATGACAGAAAGTTCCGGAAAGTGTTGCTATTTCCATTACTAGCTTCTCGTTTTAGATAGTAGCCTATATATTTACAACGAAAAGGGGTGCACGTGCACCGGTGCATCCCCCTAAATCCAGCCCTATATACAGACAGATAGACAGATAGATAGATAGATAGACAGACAGACAGATATATATATATATATATATATATATATATATATATATATATATATAGATAGATAGATAGATAGATAGATATATTTCTTGCACAGACGAACTTCACGAAACCTTTTTATATATACAAAAATGTTTAGGAAATAATATTAAATTAATATTTATTTCTCAAACCATATACTACTTCTTTCCTTAAATTTCTCAATGCAACTATAGACTGCACAGGAGACCAACGTTTACCTTTCAAATACAAACTACTATAATAAACAATGTCAAAGAGCTAATATTAACAACCAACAATAGTGTTATTTTACATACGAATACACTCCCGTCCAACTTCCAAGACGCGCGCGTTCAGGCGGCCTTTTTTTTCTTTTGTACATATTTACGTAGTTTGTTAAGTCCGATCTCTTTGTATTTCTCCAACAAAAAAAGGTATACCGCATTTAATTTTATTTTCAAGAATTGCTTTGCCGATTATGAAAGTCACTTGTAAATTGAAACTATGCAAAATGGAGGTATCAATTAATTTTTAAATAATAAGTAGATCATACCCCCACTATCATAATTTCTAAAACATAAAATTGTCATTGTCGATTTGTACTCGTATTGATCAAATATACCTTTCGTAGAGTTGTAATCATTCAAAGTTTCCGTCAATGATGGCAACGTCCATTGAACTTGATGACATTAGAGATGCTAATTTCTTAACCAAGTTTTCTTCGGAATGAAATGCAATTTCATTTTTGCAACATTGTGGTCTTATCGCAAAAGCAGAAGATGTGAAGCACATGGAATTCATGAATGAAATTCAGGACGGTAGAATTTGTGGATCAACCTTACAAATTGATCACAGTAATGAATATAAGTTATTATTTGGCTTTAGTTGCAGGCCGAAACGCAGTAAAAAGAACTGTAAATGCTCCGGATAAAAGGTAAAAGGTGCAAATTCGTTTGCAGGAAAATATACAATTCACTACACAACTCGTTTTTTGAAAGTGTGAAACTAGCATTCGTACAAATCTTGCACTTCATTTTCCTTTGGGTTCAAACTCTGATGTTCACAAGAATAAAAATTAGTTAAGAAACTCGCATTAGTCCTAAATCTATTACAGAATGGACATCTAATCTCCGATTTGCAAATCGAAAGGAAAAGCTGAGAGGATCTATCGAAATAGATGAATGCCACTTGTTTACGCGGAAGAATAATAAAGGCCGAATTTTGAAAGGACAAGCGTTATGGGCAGTCGGAGGAGTTGAAAGACACTCTGGTAAATGCTTTATTGAATTAACCTGATCCCGGGATGGTAAAACTCTGGAGCAAATAATTCGAGAAAATGTTGAAGAAGATTCGATTGTGTATACGAATCACTGGCGTGAATATAACAACATAAAACAAAACTGCAACTTAAAAGACCATTATAAAATCAATCATAAAGAAGATTCGACAACGTAATGTTGAAAATTGAAAAAGGAAAATCCACAACTATTATTGTTCCAACAAATACCACCGAGTGAATGTGGAGAGAGTTTCGTCGGCACATGGAATGCGTGCGTGAGCATGTAAATAACAACAGTGAACACATCGAATTGTCTCCTTCTTATGCAGATCAAAAGTACATTTCAGAAACAATATAAAATTATTAACGTCCATGAAAAGTGGCTATGAGTATCTGATATGGAATCCAAAAAATTTGGCTGACACCCGATCTGCATATCCCGGATTATTTGGATCTAAAATCTTGACAAAACCTGCAGATGCAACACTTCAGGGAACTGATTGCACAGTTGTTGAAAACCCACGCCAACTGGACGACATTGATCTGAAAATGGAGAACCCGTTATAAGACAATGGCTTAAAAACTGAAGAAGACGTTCCCTTGGTGCAATTTCGATAATTTTGATACCATCATGAAAATGAAATGAAATCTTTAAGTTTTACGTCCCACGGTTATGCCGGTTAGGCTAAAGGAGACGGCAATGATGAGGGATGAGTGAAATGGTGGAATGAAGAAAGTCGGAGGAAGCGGGAGAACCCCGAGAAAACCCACGATCATGGTTTTTAACCACCACAAAGTCCACACGGCGCGAGCTGGGTTCGAACCAGAAATCCGAAGCACCGGAGGTGAACGCTCTACCACTGAGCCACCGCGCCCCCTTGTTACCATCATGTTTGGCTAGTCATAAAGTATAAGAATCAAACGAAAAAAGATAGGGCCCACTTTGCTCACTCCCCTTCATTTTCCATACCGAGCTACAAAATTACCCAAATTACCGATGTTCCCCGGTTCAATTTCGGTACCTTTGGTACCGTCGTGCTTGTCTCGTCACATACTACAATAATCAAGCGAAAAAAGATGGGTCCCTGTTTGCTCCCTCCCCTTCATTTTCCATACCGAGCTACAGAATTAAACAAATTACCCATCTTTCCCCGGTGCATTTTCAGTAATTTTGGTACCGTCGTGTTTGTTTCGTCACATACTACAAGACTCAAGCGACAAAGATTGGGCACAGTTTGTTCTCTCCCCTTCATTCTCCATTCCGAGCTAAAAAAAAAAATACCCAAATTACCTATCTTTCCCCGGTGCAATTTCAATAATTTTGGTATCGTCGTCTTTGTCTCGTCATATACTACAAGACACAAGGAAAAAAAGATGGGACCCAGTTTGCTTCCCTTTATTTTTTTGTTTGTTTTTTTTTTCAAAGAAAGCGTTTGCACCGAGCAAATTTTGAATGCATAGAACATTGTTGTTCCTAGTGGTCATGATAGTGAAAAATGTCCTTTCAGGGGGAAAATGTACTGACTGTTTTAAGTTTTTCACATTAGGCCCACAGACGTGTTAATTGAATTATTCTTAACGGACATTATTAGTTGCTTACTTGTTATTTTCAGCTCGCTTTCAAGCATGTGTAAGTCATTCCCAGATACTTTCCCTCTATATGACACTTAAATCGTACTGAGAATTCTAGAAAAGTACTGCGTGTGTACAGAGCGCAACACTACTGGTAGGAATCCGTCATGATTTTCATTGCATGGCAACGCACCTTTTCTGCTGTTTGCCGACTGCTGAAAAGGACCTCTTTTCGATGTCGGCTTTTCGATTCTCCCACACTCAGCACCCGACCTCCTGCCGCCGTCAACAAGTGGCTTTTTGCCCACTGGAAATCAACCCTTTAGGAAGGCAAAATGTTTCCCACCTTTTACAGTAGTTTTGCTTAAGTCTGCCACCGTGCTATGATTTCTCCTTTCGAGGTCCTTTCGAGCAGTCGGGAAACAGCCAGAAAGGCGCATAAAATGCACCTGTACCGGCGCCCCCACTGGAAAGTATCGTTTCCGAGCAGTCTGCAAACAGCAGAAAAGGTGCATAAAATGCGCCGGCGCCTCTGTCGAATAGTTGCCTTGCCAAACAGTCGGAAAATAGTCGGAAATGAGCATTAAATGCGCCGGCGCCGTCGTTGGAATGTTGCCCTGCCGAGCAGTCGACAAACAGCCGTAAAGGCGCAGTAAACGCCCCGGTGCCTCCGTCTGAAAGAGGCCGGCATAAGGGGTCTCCAGAGGGCTGGAAAGAGGCATTTCCGGCTGCTTTTTTCGACTCTGACGGTCAGTAACAGTCGACAAAGGGCTTTTTTTTTCTTTTTTACTATTTTCGACCGCTTGCCGCTTCGGTAAAAGGTCGGTAACATTGAACAAGTAGATCGTGTTGCCGCGGCGGACGGGTGCCGGCTGCCTACCGGCGGCCTGCTATCGTCGATAGCGGCAATCTCTCTTGCCGACCGCGAATTCCTGATGGGGTATCAATCATTTCTTACAAGTACTTTCTTTTTTAAACAGAAAGAGAAAACAAACTATTTCAACCAAGGACAAATATATTCAAACCGACATAAAAGAAGAAAAAGAATTAAAAGGGTCAATTAGGATGACTAACATGGAAATGGAACCTGAAAATAGAATAAAGAATACAGATATCACACCAACTGAGAAAGGAGATACAAAGAAGAAAACATTAATCTCATTCACACCGGGAGAACAGAAATATCTGTTTCCACCAAAAGAGAAAAGGATACAAGACAACACGATAACCTCTACTGAAGAAGAAGAGAAAACAATATTTAATGAGCCCAAAATGTTGTACCCCAATATGAACCATCTATACAGATTAGCCAAGCTTGAAGATAAAAACATACTGAACGTAGCATTTAGACAACTAGTAAGAGACATCCACGAAAAAGGAAGAACGATTACATATCCGGTCTTAGAAGAAATAGATAGGTTGGAACTAAGAACGTTTGATCTGCCAGCTAATTGATGGGAGTTGCTAGATCTAATAGATGAGGTATACGAAAGAAGAGGCATCCACTGGGATCTAAAGAATGTCTATAAACAACTGGTAAATGCGCATGGTAGGATTTGTTTCGACTACAGTAAAACGGGGATGGATGCCTATGTTTATACCAAATATGCATAACACGTTAACAACAATTAGAATAGCACAAAACAACTCGCACAAATCGAAAATAGCAACAATGGAATTACAAAGATTTACAGAAAAAAAACAACATAGATATCTTAGCCATACAGGAGCCATATCTGCATAACAACAAGTTAACAACTTTTCCTGTAACAAGTAAAATCATATACGGAGGTGAAGAACCCCAAGCAGCCACAGTAATAATGAACAGGAACATTGAAGCTTTAAAATTTTCTCAATATTGTGACAATTGGATAATCTGTATAGAAATAACGAAAGGAACAGACACCTTTTGGATAGTCAATTCATATTTCCAGTATAGCAAAGACATTGAAATATTTATAAGTAAACTTCAACAAATCATTTGGCAGAATCCTGAAAAGAAAATATTGTTTGTTCTAGACTCGAATGCTAAGAGTACTGCTTGGGGATCACCCTCTACAGATACAAGAGGATAAATTATGGAAGATTTCATAGCCCAGAATGGATTAGTAATCGTAAATACTGGAAACAAACCAACGTTTGTGGGCTCCCGAGGAGAATCTTATATTGATATAACACTCTGTACACCAAATTTAGTTGATAACATTACAGATTGGCATACATGGGATCGAGAAACAACAAGCGATCACGAAATAATAACATTTAACATGGAATTAAATACACCAAGTAAGAATAAAGAAAGGTTAAACATTAAAAAGATAAATTGGAAAAATTTTAAAAAGAAGCTTACCTTACCACAATTGGACATAGACAAAAGCAGTGACAAATTAGTACAAAAAAATGAACAGGCTACTAAATTGGCAATAGAGGCATCCACTCCTAAAACCACGCAGAGAGTAGGATATGGCGATTTTTGGTCACCTAAACTGGAAAGATTAAGAAAAATCGTGCGAGCAAAAAGAAAAAGTTACCAAGCCACATCAATTCCAAATTTGAAAGAAAGAAGACTCTTAGCTTATAGAAATGCCAAAGAAGAGTATGAAACAGAAATCATAGAAGCAAAGAAAAGAAGCTGGGAACTATTCCTAACCAAAAACATACAGCTTGATCAGTGGGGATTTCCATACAAATTAATAATGAAGAAAATAAACCCCTTAACACTTTGCACGTTAAGAAAAAATGACGGATCTTATACAGTAACTAGAAAGGAAACCATTGAAAATTTAACACGAAAGTTTTTCCCGAAGGATATAATGGAAGATGAAACAGAAGATCAGAAACGAATAAGAAGAAAATTCGAAGAGCCGACACAAGTAGAACCGGTAAATAAGGAAGACATGGCAACAAATGAAGAAATCGAAAACATCATTAGGAAACTAAAAACAGGAAAATCACCAGTATTGGATGAAATACCAAATGAAGTCTTCACGAAAAATAGAGAAATATGGACCCCGTACCTGACAAGACTTTGCAATGTACTACTACAACGGCAAGAATTTCCGGACTCATGGAAAATGTCAAAATTAATAATCCTGCTAAAAAACGAAGACAGGGACCCAACTGATGTAAGCTCATATCGCCCAATTTGCCTGCTAAAAAACATAAGTAAAATATACGAAAA
Organism: Thermobia domestica; assembly: GCF_964235325.1. Taxonomy (NCBI): domain Eukaryota; kingdom Metazoa; phylum Arthropoda; class Insecta; order Zygentoma; family Lepismatidae; genus Thermobia; species Thermobia domestica. The sequence goes on along the minus strand of NC_137459.1, from coordinate 138,919,729 downwards.
GATTATAGCAAATAGGATTAACAAACATAGGAATATGAGTGAAGATACGCTACAGTTTGGCTTCAGAGCGGGCAGATCAACAGAAGACGCTCTGAATAAGTACATAGAACAAATTCGAATGAGTAATTCAGAAAGTAAATATGTCCTGTCGCTCTACGTAGACATAGAGGGAGCATTTGACAACCTATGGGTCCCATCATTGGTCGATAAATTAGTTAAACTAGAAATGCTAACCTATTTGATAAATATCATTAAACACTAGTTTCGGAACAGATGGATCTCAGTACAAATGGAGCAAGAGGAGTTGGAAATTCGTAATGAAAAAGGCTGCCCACAGGGCTCAATATTAGGACCCTTAATGTGGGACATTTTGATACAACCCTGCCTAGAAAAATTAAATGCTAACAATCTAATAGACAAAATAATAACCTTTGCAGATGATATTGCGATAATATTATCAGCCAATTCAAGAAGAGAAATAGAAATGAAAACAAATGCAATAGTTGAAGAGCTAAACAATTGGTGTCAAGAAAATAAACTAAAATTATCAGTCAAAAAAAACAAAATACATGCTTTTCGGTAGAAAATTGAATAGAGGCCCACAAATAAAACTAGGCAATCATAAAATAGACAGAGTTAAAGAATTTAGATACCTAGGGGTAACAATCGATGAAAACCTGAACTATGGTAAACACATGCAAGAAACCGTTACGAGAGGAAATAAGGTGACAAATAAATTGATAACCCTAGGTAAAAATAAATATAAATTGCCTAACAAAATATTAACATTGTATCACGAAACCCTGCTATGTGCTACAATGACTTACGGATCTAGCATATGGGTGCACAGACTGCTTCAAAACAAGAGAATAAAATAAAACTTTATCAGACCACAAAGAAACCTTCTGATGAGATTAAGTGGTGCATATAGCACCACCCCCAACAAGGCCCTGTGCTTGTTACTTGATGTCTAGCCTTTGAACTTAATAGCAGTACAGAGAGCGGCAAATTATTGGATGAAAAGGAATAATAGAGAAGAGGTAAGGGCACTGTTGGGTGATGTTTTTGAAAGCGCCCAAGAGATTGAAGAAAGAATAAAAAAAATGTGGAATATTGAATGGACGCACTCTGCTAAGTCACAAAGACTTAGAAATATTATACCAACGGTAGAAATCAGAGAACAAATAAAGTTTCTTGACCCAGCCCCAGGACTCATTCATTTTCTAACGGGACATGGTCCATATGAAACTTACCTACAAAAAATACAGGTCAAAGACAATTCAATTTGTGAATGTGGTGAAACGGGGACACCAGAGCATCATATACTATGGTGCCCCTTTCTCGAAGAGTTATTTAAGGAAAGAGTGGACATAAGACAGAAGACGATAGCTGATATAATGAGAAGCGAGAAAGATTACAATATCCTGAAGAAAATAACAGACCTTTACTCGAAACTAAAAAAAGAACAATTCTATAGATAAAAACACATAAGAAAAACAAGAGCAGAATGAATGTGGATGGATGAATGGAATCCAGTTTCTCCTCAGGACCGGAGACCTCAGAACGTCTCGTGGAAGATACTGGAACTCCGTATCTGCAGGGGAGGACGAGTGTGGTTGTGCTAGTGCGTCTCCAGGCATAGGTGACTTGGAACGGAACTCCGGACGCACTAGAGTGTGTTTTTGAAAGTGTCTTTCCTTCGGGTGGCGGGTCCATCTGTGTGTCCGTGTGCGTGTTGGCTGTGACTATGTCCCCATAGGAGACAAGTTTATTTCGTGAATGTCTCAATAACGGTATGTTAATGGAGATTGATCCCTATATTGGCAAAGGTGGAAGGATACCTCGGACCAGGATTTACACTAAGTACTCTGAGTGGGCCCTGGACCTCAAACCTGTGTTATTGGGAGGAAATCTATTGCAACCACGAGAACATTCAATAAACGAAGACTCAAGGGACTATTAAGAGGAATGCGGTATGGATTAGTGAAGACTAGTGTGGCTTAGTGTGTTTTGGTGAATGCGGTTTATGTGTCAACTTAGTGTTCTTAGTGCTTTTAGTGTGTGAAACGGGCAAAATATACAGGGAAAAACCAGTGTATAATTAGTGAAAGAATTAAATATGATCACAGGAGAGAAACTTGAAATAGCAGGTGAAAACCAAGCTCATACAGGGAAAACCTGAAGATAGAAGAAGTCCATCAAAGTAAATGAAATAACATAGTAAAAAATAAACACTAAATAAACATTAAATTCAAAAATAAAATAAAATAAATTAAATTAAAAAGAAATAGAATAAATAAATAAAGAATATTAAAAAAATAAAACATAATAATCATAGTTAATAAATATGGACTCAACCAAGCTAAGTAAAGAAACAAAGTTTAAATAACTCCAATAATAATAATAATAATAATAATAAGAAGAAGAAGAAGAAGAAGAATGGTAATAATAATAATAATAATAATAATAATAATATTACGTACAGACATAAATATACCAAAAATAGAAGTAGCTAAACAGTTAGAAGTAACTAACTAAATACTAACAAGATCAAAATCAAATAAATAAAAATACCTAACAGAGGTAGGAAATGACAACGCAGATCAGAAAGAGTTTAGATAATCTTGATTTGATTAGCAAACAATTTAGTATCAGAACATGTTAGTGTCAAGATCAATGGTCAAATACCCTGGAAATAGTATTAGTAGATAGTTGAGTATTGCATAGTTTAATATTAGAATATGTTAGGGTCAAGTTCAATGGTTATAGCACTTTGGAAATTACAACAGTCAATAGTTGAGGTTTGCATAGTTTATTCTTTGTTCATTCTTTGTTTTGTTTTGTTTATGTTTCGTTTTCTTGTCTCTTGCTTCTTGTTTGTGGTTTCCTTTCCCTCCCTAATTCAAATCCCCTTTCACCTATTTCAAAATGCAAAACAAAATAAATTAAAGAAATAAAAGGCAATAATGATAACCCGTGTCGGTTTTAATTTTCAGATACCGGTTCTGAAAGACGGGCCTGAGCCTTAAAAAGAAAAAAAAGTACTTTATTTGAATATGTAAAACAGTAACAAGCGGAAAACACAATATACACATATCTTCTTATCTTCAGTTTTAATTCCTGGCTTCAGTTGTAGTTATAAATTACAAGTTTCAATTGCCAATTGCAATTAACAATCAAATGTTTCAGTTGCATCCTTTGCGATTGACAATTAACAATTACAAGTTTCAATTGCCTGGTGACCAATTATCAATTAACAATTGACGAAAATTTAATTGCACATTTTATGATCGAATTTAATTGCAATTGAAATTAATTTTCAATTACAAATCAATTGGAATTGACATCAATTGCAATGTACTTTCAGAGCAATTACTTTCAATTGATTGGTCAATTGCAATTGATTTCAATTGATTTTGCCGAAAACTGGTAGTTGCCAAGTCTAGTAGATGATGATGGTGATAACTCACCTTCATTTGTATTATCGGTAGCTAGTGCAACCTACTTCGATGCTAGTGCAGCCATGTCTTTTCCAAACAAATACCACTCTGTGCATCCTGTATTTATGTTGTTCGCTCCCGATTTTTCAAACGGTTCTACGTACGAGAATTACAGCTCAGCTCCCACGTCGTATATTTGCCTCCGGCACTACGAGAGTGTCTATTTCCTGTGAACATACCCGTATGTGGCCATTGTTCCTCATCGATTTGTATCTTAATCGAATCTCCAGGTCCAATAATGCACTATTTCATTTGACCTGACCTTTCTAAGACAATTCGTTCTCTCGTTCTGGCTACTTTGTATTAGTTAATCGCAGTTTCGGCGGGCTATAGCTCGGAATTGCTGCATTTCCAAAATAGGGATCCGTCTCTCGATTTGCTTTCCGTGTTCTTTTCCATCCCTCCTGTATGTTTTACCCAATGTTTCTGATCCCAACAAGTGTTGTCACATGATCCACCAGTTAAACTCAAATTTACTGTTCCTGGGTATAACTGGGTAAAATTTACTATTATATCTGGTTATAACAAACGGTTCTGCGAACTCGAAATATTTAACAACCGATTCTAGCGAACCGATCGGAACCGGTTGAATATCACCACTCCTTGCAACCGACGTTTTCATTTATTTTATCCCGGTTAAGACCACACTGTGTTGGGTACGGAATATTTCAGTATAGGTTAGTAATTCTCAACTTATTTCACATCACGAAACTTTTTATTACACCCTCTTGCCAGTAAATCTCATAAGTACTTACTTGATTGTAATAAGCTTTATAGGTAGATTTTAAAATATATTTACTATGGAGATTTCACAGTCTATCGACATACATAGTGAAATAAAAGTCCTCAGCGCCCTTATGTGTTGAGAACGGGTTGAGGGAGGATGATGAAACTTGAAAGTGGTCTGATACATCAGATGGTGCGATGGAAAGTACCACTGCGGCCACCTTTGATTGCAATTTGAAATTTCAAATGCAAATAGAGTCATTTTAATGCTTTTAGGCTAGAATTTTACGAGAAATAAGCTTGTGCGGTTATTTAGCCCTAAGACAAGTCATTTTGGGGTTACTGTTTCTGAACGTTTCTTAGTTATGCCCTCAGGAGCTAAACTCACGTTTCCTGGAGGAAGGGTGAGAATTCAGTTGCAAAATTTGGTTATTATCTCAAAACACTGATCCTAATAAAATTATTTTAAAATAATAAATTTTCGAAAAGTAATATTTGAAACACACTTCACGTTGTGTTGATTTTAGAATATTTTCTGCAAGCCTATGTAATTGGTTGACACTTCATGTTGTGTTAACTTTAGAATATTTTTTCTGCAAGCCTATGTAATTGGTTGCTTCTTTCAAGTCAATAATTTATTGAAGAAAAGTAATATTTGGTGGGTTCAAAGCACAATGGATCCAAGTCCATTTTCAATAAGGTTCAGTTTTGCTCAGCAAATGAATTCTATTTCAAAACGTAATACCTTCGCAGACAAGAGTCTCAAATAAATGAAACTAAATCCACGTGAAAGGGCGTGGGATAGTTCCATATGACTGCCATTAAACACGGGCGTCAGTGGGGGCAAGAGGGCAGCCTACCATGAACCTCAGATTTTGGGGACAGTAAGGTAGTTTTAGAAACCTTTTGATAAGCGAAGTCCAACAGAACAAGTTTGAGGTCCTTACACCGAATAAATACGGCTGAAATATAGATGATCAAAACTGGAAAGTTGCTTAGGCCCAATTTCCAGAATTTTAAGTATGACCGAAACTCGAAAGTAGAGAAACCTTTGGAATCGTAGGCCAAAAAATGTACAAGAGAGCAATTTAGGCCTATAGTTCCTTACGATCAATAGATATGGTGACAAAAGTCCGTATTCGTTCTTTATAAGGACTTCATTCTTTTTCTGCGGACTTTGCTCAGGAAATCTGCATTACGCTCCCAACATCTGAAACTCAGGGTATGGAGCGGAAGGCCTCTAAACAGATGCTCTCTGCAGCGGCAATCATATAAAACTCTAGATTGCACCTTGTCACACAGTTTTTCTTTCTTTCATATCGGATTCTTTCTTTCTCTAAAGTATCTATGTATGGAAACTTAAAACCAACATGTAAAGTGTCAGCGAATGCCTGACATATTTCAGAAGCACAATTTAGCAAATAACCCTTTGTTTTCTGAATACAACACAAAAACTTGTTTCCATGGTAATTCTTTTATTTATTTTATAATATCAGTTCTATAAGTAGTCTAACCTTCGACTACCACACTTTCTCGCAAGTTAACTGATAAGGATTTAAACAATACAAGAAACGTTAAAAACAAGGGAAAAAGAGGAGAAATAAATTGTAGATCACCCCATTGACCTGCTGTAGCCACAAGAAATCAAAGCATTAACATGGGAAGAAAAAAGTTTTTGAAATGAGAAGCACTCAGGTCCGTAGCCAGCCTGATTTCTTAGGGGGGGAGAAGTAAATACTGAGGGGGCAATGATTAAGACATGACACAACACCATAAAATTGCATAGTTTTTCATTATTTACAAAATATGTAACAGCTATAGTTTCTTTTATACGTGATATCCTGTATTGACAATATTACAGTACACAAATGCAAGATTAAGAACATTGATCATTAACATACAAAGATTAAAAAAAAAAAAAAAAAAAACTGAGATGCAATACAATTGAGGTGCTTGGGGCAATATAGTGCTATGATAAACGTCGACGAGGAACGTCATTTTATGTCGTATTTGCACTAAACAAATACTAATAAACTAGATGTCAGAGTGAGCACATGACCCATTAATCAGGATTGTTCCGTTTGCAGAAAACAAAATATTATAAACAGAATATTTTGACATAGACTTTTTTTGTCACAACAAAACACTCCAATTAACTTTTATTGTATAATGGGATCATTATATGTTCATTAGAATTGATTTATGTTTGAATCTAAATAAAATAAAACTATATTTTCCTTCACATTCTCATTTTTAGAAGGCCAACTTGTTTGCTTGTTTGTTCAAATTTAGCATTTTGTTCAGTACCGAAGCTATGAAAAACGCAAAGCTTGCAGTTTAATGGTGGAATACGAACCACCACATTGGTCTCGAATTCAAGAATTCCACGGGTATCAAACCCCGGGATCACATTCAAACACGCGCGCTCTATTCACTAGACCAGCAGTAAGGGCTATTTTGTAGTATTGTTTTACAAATTATTAATTTCTCGTAAGCCTTTACTGTAGCTTTTTGTTTGTATTAACTCCTAAGAATGCCGAGATAAAAATACTGAGACCAAAGCACTCGCATTTATTAATATAAAAAAAACTTAAAATAGAATATTATTATATATGTATAATCGAACGTATTTTTTGTTTCATTTTTGTGTGCTTAGTACCAGCTCTATGCGATGTATTTTGTTTCATATTAATTAAAATTGAAGTATTTATTTTTTAAACATTAGAACAAAATTATATTACAGCAACTTTAGATTATATTAACACAAAATAGAGGTATATGTTTTATTGAACATTTCTACTCAATTTTCTACCTTCCAAAATAAGAGAGACATTATAGTTTATTTAAATTCACAACTAATGTTCTGGACTATAATACTCTTGTTTGGAAGGCCACCTGATAGTTTTGGATGCTTGTCGTGGTTGCAATAACATGGCATGGTTTCAAATTGTTGAAATGGGTAAAGGCAGTTGAAGATGTTTGGTACATCTTGCAAAGAAACATAATTTTATACATAAATGGGTAGAATTCGCAAAGTTGAATTTAATTTGGTAATTATAATAGCAAGAATTTCACTGGTTTTGTGTAGGTTTGAACATTCTCTTCAGCGTGTTTTTAGAGGGGGCAAAATATAATTTAGAGGGGCTGAACCCTCTCTAGCACCTCCCTAGCTACGGGCCTGGAATCACTTTTTGACCATTTTCTTTCTCTTGCAGATTTTGTTTTACAAAACTAAAATAAAATAAAAATAAACATGTGTTTAAAACAAGTCTTAAAAATGCACGTGTTTAAAACAAAATGTTTAAAATGTATATAAAATTTGTTTTAAACAAAACCAATTGTTTAAAACAAGTTTTAGTCATTTGTTTAAAACATTTTGTTTTAAACAAAACACACCTGATATATATCATGTTATGTCTTTCTCTTTAAAAGCAAAATGTTGATATAGATGCATGCTAGTATTTTTCTTGTCAACGAATGGCAAATCTCACGGATCTATACAAAACAATAATAATAGTTAAACACTAAATGTACAAGCACCTCAAGTAAAGTAGATTATCTTTAAGAAGTATCATAATTGTAAAAAAAAGTTATATCAGGGTTTTACACAATAATTTAAGTCCGATATCATTAAAATAAACTAGATATCTACATACATTTTTGAATTATTACTTTGTGTTTAAAAATACTTTAACTTACTCGTTTATTTTGTTTTTTTCTCTTTACGTCACAGAGTTATTTGCATTCACTTTGTGTTTGAATATATGTATGTATATATATATATATATATATATATATATATATATATATATATATATATATATATATATATATTTGGCATTACTGCATCTACTGGAATTCAGTTGACCTCGAGTTACAATTTGATGAGCTAATTGATTTGCTTGTTTTATTTTTAAAACATACTCTTAATTAGTACGAAAAAGAAAACAAAGTTTTTAATTAGTTTGAATTCAGCTGTCAGGTTTTAAAATACTGAGAACCACGACAAAGAGCTCAGCAATACATGAAGTCAGTAATTTTGATTAATCTATATTTTTTTCCTAGCGTAAAAAAAATATTCGGGAACTGAATTGACAGATTCACATTATGTACTGTCAGAGATGACCTTTATGTCTCTTGAACATTTGCTTTATTAACATTGACGTCACGCACATTTGATTTAACATCAAGAGACCAGGAATGCATCAGCCACTACGGTAACTATGGCGATTCATATAGGAGACACTAAGCAGATACCAGTTGATTTAACCCTTGAGTGACAACAGGGAAAATACTTATCATATTTTTTTTTTATTTGCATGTTATGCAATTTTGTTTGTTTGTGTGTTAGAAATGAAATATGTCCTTTAACTGTTTGTAAAGTGAATAAGTTATCTTATCCCATGCAGTAAACAAACGTATTGCTTGATAGCATTGCATTTCAATTAAAACAAAAAACTACCAGTGCATTGACTGGTTAAGTGTAATTAGTTTACCACTATATTGTTTCGCTTGAAAGCTCTTTTGCTTTGTGTGTTAACCTGTTAGTGATCTAAACATAACGGAAGCTTTAAACATACACTTGCGACCAAGTAAATGCTACAGTGAGTGAATGTTTCCACTTATTTTATTGCATTACTCTATAAAATGTTTCACTCTATAAAATTGATTACCGGAAACACTTTCTTTCGTCCATGCGCTGGTTCAAACCAGTCGAAATATACGATAATTGTTCAGTATGTTACGCGTGCATTCAAGCAATAACTGCTATATTTGTATGTCACCTGTCGGTTCAGTGGACACTATTTGCGCCGCTCAATGAGAAAGCAGCATAAAGAAAGGTACGATGCATATTTGCCAATATATAAAGTAACACAATTTAAAGTTTCTTGGAAAAGTGAAATATTTGTCTATCGGTTTATAACCAATTACTCGAATATAATTGGATATCTAAGGATAAAGTTTTAGTATATTAACTTTAAGATTATTCAACCAAGTATTTAACGTATATGACTAAAATATTACTCAGTAATAAAGTCGATGCATTGATTTTTTCTGTTACTTTAAAATGTATAATTCCTTAGAAGTACAACGCAATCAGTGTCTATGTATATAAACATTTATCCAAATTTTCACTTCTTTTAAAATCCATAATGTATAATACACGTATAAGGACATGAAAATAGTTGTGATAGTAATTTCGTTTAGTACGTTTACTAAATTTGCATTGTTTCCATCATGAGTTAATACAATGATTAATGCCATCATATTTGGATCACCGAACGACAGTAGGAAGTAGCTTTTCTTTCTCACTCTGGAAACAAACATATAAAACAACACAGTGATATGGTAGTAGAGTGCTAATTTGTGGTATGTAAGTTTGTCGTAGAGTTTATAGCTATGTGTTCAAGAGAAACCCGAGGAAATCTATCCATGATAAAATTTCCCCAAGTAAAGATAATCTAAATTCTCTACCGAATTCAATACTAGGATGTGCAAACTTAAAACGACAATAATTTCAAAGAGCTTTGTGGGAATTATTCAATATTATTGTTGAACTACTTTATATATTAAGAAAATTATTTCACCACAACATTTTCGCACTTGACGTCATTTTTTTTTTTGGCCAATGAAACTTATTCATAAGCCATTTATATTAGTCTATGTAGACATCTGCATGTCGACTGAAATGTTTTGAACACATGAGTTAAGATTCAAATCAACAAATAAACATATATGATTGCACATCAATTATAACTAACTAGTTCTAATTGGCAGATTACAGAATGAAATGAAATAAATTTTCAAGTTTCATATTCCACATTTACGGCCCGTAAGCTGAGAGAAACGGATAATTAATGAAATTGAATGATTATAAAAATGTTGGTGGAATGGTTATGTGGGAAGAAATACCACAATCGCAAGAAAACCTACAGACACGATTGCTATGCAACACAAGTTCGCACAGTCTGGAAACGAACCAGGGACCCACACACAAGAGGTGAACGCTCCATCACTAATCTACCATGTCCTCTGATTAGAATAGTGTGTGATATGCCATGACAAGTACTTTACAAAATATTGTGTTTCAATGAATGAAGCAATAAGATAAACAAACCTACGCTAACGAAATTTAACAAAGGACTAAGCTCCTCAAACATTTGTTTTTATAATTTTCCTTCCTTCTGGACGTCAGAAAATCTACAAAACGGAATACTTTCAGGATATAATCTTTTGCTATTGTACACTACGCATGAAAAAATTGTGACAGCTAACGCCGTACAGTTAGGCCACCCAGTATACACCTTTCTATCCCATTATCGTCTCAGGTAAAGATACCCCCTCCCAATCCTCCTTTCTTCTCTCCCATACAAAAATTAGCTAACAATATGAGCGCAATTCTAATTTCAAACTACACATCTATTAGTTTCGATAAAATAAAGTAACAAAACTGAGACAGAAAAAGATTCACAAGTTGATGTAACAACTAAAGCACACAATGAAAAATTAAAACCAATGGATGTCTATTACATAGAGATTCAGAAATTAGGCAGAACGACATATAGAGATTGAGAAAGGAGAAGAGAAGAACGAAACACAAAGGGAGAACAGATAAAAATGTGGAATTTAAACGTAGTAAGAAAATAACCTAACATTATAAAGTTCCGTATCCAGAAATTCAACGGTAATATAGAAATAACGTTTGATTTTACATATTTTTGTGAACTATTCGAATATATACATGATGATTTAAACATTCATTAAGTCACTTTCATAAAGCATACCAGACTCAATTTCCAATAGAGCTGTCGATCTCCGAGACACATCTAGAATAATGCCAAAAGTTTAACACATATGCTTTGTTTCCGCGTGGTTCGATTTCAAATTCGGTAGCATTCATTGGACGAACTATTCCAAAATACATTTTAATAAACCCAGTAGGTAGCGTTGGTCATATCCTCCATTTCAGACTACTAATGCAAACTGAACAAAACAAGAAAAAAACGAAACGAAAAGAAAGGAAAAGATATAAAGAAAAAATGAATGAGTGCTATTATACTGCTAATTTTCAACCAGAAATATCCTATGTCAAAAGTCTAAACTGTATTGTAATTAAAAGTTACAAACATTCGAAAGGAATAGTTTATGTTCCTTATAGATGTAGCATGTTTCAAATTTCAACGTGAATAAAACATTGAATTATAGGATGGAAACAAATTTTGTGTCGAACTAGTACAAATATAAATTTGTTTTCAAATAGCCGAAGAGGTTATCATTCTCTAGTCTTTTCCGAAGATTTAACAGTTCCGAAAACCCAGCATCGATTTCCTCTCTTGCATATATAACGTAATTTTCACAGATAGAATGCACATTCTAGAGCTCAAACGGATCATCGTGTCAGTCGGATAATGTTGGTTAGGTAATGGACGACCACTGGGTTGAGGATCCATACCCGTATTGACCCGGTAATTCGACTGAGACTCGGTAACCCAGAGGATGAAAAAGAGATTTCACTTACTCCCTTGGGTTTTAACAGTATTTCTGTCAGATATGACCAGGAATGGAGATGATATCCCCAGAGCACGAAAAATACGACGCCGAAGTTAACAGTTAATTATATTATCCAGACTAGGTATATCGGACTCTTGCTCCGTTTTAACTTTAAAATATGCACACGCATATGAAGTGCGTGTGTGTGAGAGGGAGAAAGGAGGAGAGAAGTGAAAGATACAAAGTCAGGATAGGAAAACGTCAGGAAAGAGAGAGCCGAATATAAATATGAAACATACTTATCATTACAGTGTATGATATAGAACGTTCATACTCTTTACTTGAATTATCGCCAGTGATACCATGTAAGTTCTCCAACAGAAGATGAATCTCTGTTTGCATCCATTATTTTATGCGAAGAAAATCAAACTACCTAATGAGGAATGGAACCAAGATTTTCCATTTGGTAGTCTAGCACTTAACGGATACACCACCAATTGCTTTACTCAAACTTTATTTAACAAATGGTGTAGTATTTCTTTCTGACAACGATAATACGTAAAGTGTATACTGTAGATCAATGATATGTTTCGAATGTCCTGGTAATTCCCTTGTCCTTTCGCAGCCAACATTCGTAAACCATCTCTATCATGATATAGGTATTTGACTCTACATTCTTAAGTATTGATCGTTAGTATGAGAAGTCGATTCTTCACAAACACTTTGTGAAAAAAATCAACTTCTGCGTAAACAGGATTTGAAGCTATGTTAGATAGCTGTGCTATTCATATGGCCATTACGTTGGCCCTATTCTATCATGACACTTTAAATTACAACCCAAATATTGCCTACTTTAGCTCTTATGTTTGAAAGGATCCGGCTTTTTCCTGTAAGGTTATTTACAGCTAAGTGTGTAACGAAATCCATTTATTCGACTGCTTAGAGAGAAATTAGTGCCCACTAATAAACGAAAAACATACAATCTAGGAAAAAATACAGATATAAAACATATTTTGCAGTAATTTCTCCGTGCAAGTTCGAAAGTATGTGAATGATAATAATAATAATAATAATAATAATAAATGTTTACATTCGCTATATATATATATATATATATATATATATATATATATATTATTATTATTATTATTATTATTACTAACATCAATTACCCGTTTCGCTGAGTTAAATTGAGAAAAAATACTATGATACGTTACTCAGGTAATTTTTACATCGTTTAACATCGTTTAACATCGGTCATTTTCGATGAGTTTTAAATATCCCCTCCCCACCCTACGTTGTGGGACACGGCGTCTGCAGTGTCATTGTTCACCTCAGCGAGCCGGAAAACAATGAATTTCGACACTGATATTGGCTGTTTTATCATTTTTATATATCTGCCTTTTCTGCAAGTTGAGGGGTTAAATTTGGATTTAAACGGCATCAGATGTGTCACTGTTAATCTCAACGACTCCAAAAATTATAGATTCACCACTGGTCGTTTTTTCGTTATTTTTTTAAATGTTTCTCTCTCTCCGACTCCCTTAAGTTACAACGTGAAAGTGATATGACAGAAACCATCTCAGCTTCGAACTTCATCTAGGTTGAAAATTTGATTGCGATTGGTTTGGTGGTTCAAGAGTCATTAACTTTTATTTATTTTTATAAATATCCCTCTCCCATTCCCACCCCAAATTCTACCCTTAAAATAAAATGATAAAAAGGTTTCCGAGGCCCGAATCTTATCAATGATGAAAATTTGATCGAGATTGATCGCGTGGTTCAAGGGATTAGGAACCTCAAACATAGCTACTTTCAATTTTATAATATAGATTATTATTATTATTATTATTATTATTATTATTATTATTATTATTATTATTATTATGTGCGTACTTTTGAACTTGCACGCTGAAATTACTGCAAAATATGTTTTATTTCTGTATTTTTTTCCTGGATTTTATGCCATTTCTTTTATAAGTGGACACTAATTTCTTTCTAAGCCGCCGAATAAATGAATTTTGTAATACACTTTGGTGTAAATAACCTTACAAGAAGAAGTCGATTCGTTCCAAACATCAGGGTTGCCTTGCGAGTAGGGTAAGTAATATCTGGGTTGATTTTCCACGTGGTAGGTAGTTTAGGAATAACGTAACAAACTTATGAATCGTCTAGCTATCTAACATAGGTTCAAATCATGTTCATGCCGAAGTTGATTTTTTCACAAAGTGATTGTGAAGAATCGACTTCTTATACAAACGAGCAATACTTTAGAATGTTGAGTCAAACACCTGTATCATGATAGAGATGATTTATGAATGTTGGTTGCGAAAGAGCAAGGGAATTACCAGGACACTCGAAACACTTCATTGATCTGCAATATACATTTTACGTGTTATCGTTGTCAGAAAACCATTTGTTGTCAGAAAACTACACCATTTGTTAAATAAAGTTTTAGTATAGCAATTGCTGGTGTATCGGTTAAGTGCTAGACTACCAGATGGAAAAACCTTGGTTAGATTCCTCATTAGGGAGTTTGAATTTTTCGCATAAAATAATGGCTGCAAATTGAGATTCATCTTCTGTTGGAGAACTTACAAGGTATTACTGGCGATAATTCTAGTAAACAGTGTGTGCGTTATATATCATACACTGTAGTAATAAGTATGTTTCATATTTATATTCGCCCCCTCCATCTCTCTCTTTCCTAACGTTTCCCTATCCTGACTTCGTATCTTTCACTTCTCCCCTCCTCTCTCTCTCTCACACACACACATACGCACGCACTTCATGTGCGCGTGCATGTTCCAAAGTTAAGTCGGAGCAAGAAATTCTAATTAACTTAACTTCGGAGTCGTGTTTTTTGTGCTCTGGTGATAACATATCCAGTCCTGGTCATCTCTGACAGAAATACTGTTAAAACCCAAGGGAGTAAGTGAAATCTCTTTTTCATCCGCTGGGTTACTGAGTCTCAGTCGAATTACCGGGTCAGTACGGGTTTGAATGCTCGACCCACGGGTGGTCTATTACCTAACCAACATCATCCGACTGACACGGTGATCCGTTTGAGCTCTAGAATGTGCATTCTATCTGTGCAAGTTACGTTATATCTGCAAGAGAGGAAATCGATGCTGTATTTTCGGAACTGATAAATCTTCGGAAAACGCTATAGAATTGTAACCTCTCTGGCTATTTGAAAACATTTGTTTTATACTAGTACGACACAAAATTTGTTTCTATCCTATAATTCAATGTGTTTTATTCACGTTGAAATTTGAAACATGCTACATCCATGAGGAACATAAACTTCCCTTTCGAATATTTGTAACTTGTCATTACAATACAGTTTAGACTTTTAATATAGGGTATATGTGATTGAAAATTAGCAATAAAGTAGCACTCATTCATTTTTTTCTTTTTTTCTATCCTTTCTTTTCGTTTCGTTTCGTTTTCCTTTCTTTTTTGTTCAGTTTGCATTAGTAGTCTGAAATGGAGGATATGACCAACGCTACGTACTGGGTTTATTAGAATGTATTTTGGATTAGTACGCCCAATGAATACTACCGAATTTGGAATCGAACCACGCGGAAACAAAGCATGTGTGTAAAACTTTTGACATTATCCTAGATGTGTCTCGGAGATCGACAGTTCTCCTGGAAATTGAGTCTGCTATCCTTTATGAAAGTGACTTAATGAATGTTTAAATCATCCTCTATATATTCGAATGGTTCCAAAATTATGTAAAATCAAACGTTATTTCTATATTACCGTTGAATTTCTGGATATGGAACTTTATAATGTTAGGTTCTTTTCTTACTACGTTTAAATTCCACAGTTTTATCTGTTATCCCTTTTCGTTTCCTTCTTCTCTCAATCTCTCTCTCTCTCTCTCTCTCTCTCTCTCTCTCTCCCTGTACCTCATTTCTGAATCTCTGTGAAATAGACATCCATTGGTTTCAATTTTTCATTGTATGTGTTTCAGTTTCTCCCTACATCAACTTGTGAATCTTGTTCTGTCTTGTTTTTTTTTTATTTCATATTGTCGAAACTAATAGATGTGTAGTTTGAAATTAAAATTGTGCTCATGTTGTTAGCTAACTTTAGTATGGGAGAGAAGAAAGGAGGAGAGAGAGAGTGGTCTCTTTACCTGAG
This sequence comes from Thermobia domestica, assembly GCF_964235325.1. NCBI lineage: Eukaryota > Metazoa > Arthropoda > Insecta > Zygentoma > Lepismatidae > Thermobia > Thermobia domestica. The sequence continues at coordinate 138,903,860 of NC_137459.1, read as the reverse complement.
ACAATAATGGGATAGGAAGGTGTATATTGGGTGGCCTAACTACGGCGTTAACTGTCGCATTTTTATGCAGAGTGTACAGTCAGGAAAGAAGGTATTCTTCAGTTGGCAAAATTTCTTTTCGTAATAACTCAACAAAAATGACCTATTAGAATACCGATTTTAGTAAGTTATTAAATTATAACTATTCTAAGGATAGCAACAAAAAGGATCCAAATTAGTTCGTCTGTTTCCGAGTTATTGACAAAAGAAAATTTGTCAACTGTCAAATATTTTCTTTCCCATGTGTAACACCACATACAAACTATTACTCACCTTCAGAGCTGACGAGAGAAAATGTATAAATATGTCTGTATTCTTAGAATACTGCTTTGTGTGGGGATGCTACAAAGAAAAAAAAACAGTTGAAGTTTCATGTAACGCATAACGAATTTATGGAATACATAATAAACCATCAGCTAGTCCTTTTTTCAGCGTCGAAACATTTAGGGCGGCATATAGCCATGGCCCACGTCTATATGCAATTACAAGTGTGGTACACGCATACTTAAAATTAAAAATGTATAGACTCGTGTATACAATTGTATTTTCATTATTATGGTACCTAGTTATTAGAACTGACCCTAGATCAGAAGAAAAATTTTCGAGCATTATCCATGTTTATCATCTCATTTGGCAATCTAGTCAAGTAGCCATGTATCTGTCCTTGTTTGCTATAGCTTCCCTCAAGTCCAAATAACTACGGTGACCCGAAAGCATTTACCTTGTGGAAATATAGTGAGTAAGTGAAAATGCTATATATTATGATTCTTATATTATTAAAATAAGAATAATTGTAGCAATGGTGTGCGACGACCAATTGCTAAGAGCTATGTACAGTCGCAAAATAATTAAGTCTGCTGTACAAGCTAAATCAGAAACGGGCAAATATCCCCAACCCTGTTCACTTGAGTTAGCTTCTGCGAGAGACCTGCTGCGTTCATAACGTATGATGTCTGTAAGCAGACGACTCTCTCAAAGAAATACTGTCCACTGAAAAACAATATTCTTTTCGATAATAACAAAAGAACATTCCGATTTGGTGAATTGAATTACTGAAAACGATTGCTAGCACTGGATGCAACACCAAAAGAAACAAAGAAAAAAGGTGTTTAATGGCAGAGCGTATACATGATGAGAGATAATTGAGAGCAATTTGCGAAGATAGAACGTAGAAAATGTCTTGAAATGCCATGTTAATATTGAAGGAGTAGAGATATTGAGGTCAAATGTTGGATATGGTTAATGCATGTAGAGCTCCACTGAAGAGACGTAATGTGAATCATGGAGGACATCTGGAAAGCCGACATATTGGATTTAGAGCAAGAATATACCATGGAAAGGGGTCATGTGACACATGGCTCTTGATGCGCACCGTATATTGAAATCATTAGTGGCCAATACAGTTTAAGACCTCTGTACCAGGAGATGTTCCTCTCTTGGCAAATGTAACAATACTGTTGTAAATGTGACGTGAATGAGGAACAACCACAAACAAGAATGAAGCCACTTTCCAGCCAACAAACATCCTGATCCACCCAATATTCGTTCACATGCTGGCAAAAGTGCAAATATGACCAAGGACAACCTGAAAGAGTTCATGATTGAAGTTTCCTGGCCTTCTATGGAGCAGATAAAACTGCTGCTCCTCATTGATTCATGGAGAACCAAGAAAGATGAAGAGTTGGTACATACGCCGGATAATGTTGAACTTACTCGACTCTTTTTCCCTGATGGTTGCACGTCACTCACGCAACCGTTAGTGTGTTCTTCTTCCACCAGTATTAGAATTTTATAAAATATATTACAGATACCGTTTTTCTGTAATCCGACTTCAAAATATGATAACACATTAACTTGCAATCACTCACCCACTTCCAGGTTACAGCGCCAAGGTTTCAAGTTATAATTAGAGATGCTTTCTAAAAATTAAAAAAAAAAAAAAAAAAAAAAAAAAAAAACTGGATATTTGCAATCAGCACAATGCGTTTTCATGACACCTGTCCACTACTGCTTCAATTTCAATACGGGTGACAGCTGTGACGAGCCCGATTGTCCAACTTTATTGTTTTTCAAATGTGCTCACTATTGTCTCCATTTTTGTATCAGCCACACAATCATTCTTAAGGTCCAACAGCTGCAATTAAACGGAGGTCTCAAACCATATTGGACATTATTGATTTCACTAGGCGGTGTGCGTCAAAGAACCATATGTCACATGACCCCTTTTCCGTACATTCTTCTGGCGGTAATTTCAACATGGCGGGTTTTCAGATGTCCTCAATCCCTTTACTCATTTAAAAATTAACACAGACATTTCTAGATATTTTCTACATTATTTCTTCGCACTTTGCCATCACTTATCTCCCACTCTGTATACGATATGCCACTAAACACCCTCTTTTTCTTTGTGTCTTTTGGTACTGAACCTTGCGCTAGCAATCATTTGCAGAAATTAAATTCACCAATTCGGAATGTTCCCTTGTAAGCTTAGTGCTTTCAGTCAGAGAGTCAGAAACAATACTTGAATTAGTTTAGGAGGAGAAAGAAAAATAATTCATGCTTAGTAGTTTGCAACTGCCATACCATTTATTACACTTAATTTAGATATTGAAATACTCATGATCTACTCACAAGTAAATTGAGGTGTGAAGAATGAAAAATTATTTTGGGAATACAATACTGCATTATTGGTCTAATAGTATGAAATTAGATGTTATTTTTTAACAACACAGGATTATGTTCTGAAGGTTAAAAAACGGACGATGAGTGAAAAAAAAAATGAATTGTGAAAGAAACTGAGAAATGTTATGGAGGAAAATAATGAAGTCTTAGCAACAAACGGACATAATGCTGTCCGACACAAACTTAAATGTTATAGCCTGGAATCGAAACCATGACCTTAAAGCCAGAGGCTAGCGCTCCATTATTGAACCATCATATCTCAATTATGACAGGGAAAGGCGCTCCCGATTACATTAATTGGTTGGTTGGTGAGTAGATTTGGAGTTAAGTCTCCCGAGGCTATTTAAGATGTATACAAATCGTGGGATCCGATCTTAACGTAGGATCCGATTTACGCAAGCCCCTACCGGGAATCGATTCCGGATCCTCTGTGTCTAAGATGAGTACGCTAACTGTAAAGTTACGAAGGATTCCCCCCCTTCCCAGTCACGACGTAAATTTCGTGATTTTTTGCTGATGCCTCACACGAAATGAAATTTCGGACTCTTTCTTCTCCTAAAATATCGTGAAAACTCAATTTCGTTTGTAAAAAAATGTATTACCTATTTCTATTAGACACGGTTGATTTGTCTCGTTCCACCGGCAACATAATTTACACACACGGTAACATACACAAGGGTAAATAACATTTCTATGACTTTTCAATATTATGGTGTTGCGTTTACTCGTTACCCATTTCAGTTAAAATATCATAGTTGTAGCGTATTCACTATCGAAATTGTGTATAGGTTAAATATCTTACTGATCTATTGCGTAATTGCAGCTTGTGAAATTTTTACCAATACTGTTTCAAGCTATTAAGTCAACTGGTTTGATTATTATCTATCTTTGTCAAGAGGGAAGTTTGAACCACAACTTCTTTATAAGAAGTGTTTGGAGGTGAAGGAAGAATCATGATTACTCTCGAAGGAGGTAGTTGAAAAAAAAAATAATAACAGGACTAAGAAAGATTTTGTAGTTGAATATTATAATGCCGACACATTAAACGAGATATTTTATTTTGAAACATTTAAGATGGAGAATGTCCCAGACTTGTTCATCTTCTATTAAATAATCAAGAATCAGATCTGATATAAAACACTACAACAAACCTCTTGATTCAAATCTTTGTGAAACAAAATACTTAATTAACTATGTTCTCCTGGAAGAACTCGGTCGAAAAGGTGTAACAGGTTTTCAGGCCATCCACCCTCAGTGAGGTTTCTCTTGGAGTTTCCTCATTCGCACCAGGCAAATGCCGGAATGGTATCTAACATACAGGTCCAAGCCGTTTCCTCCCTTCCCCATTCACGGAAGTGTATGTTGGAAACGGGATGTCATCTTCCATACGTGACGGACTTAAGACCATAACTGCCGACAATAACCAGAAATATGTATAAATTAATAAATAATTCACTGTGTGACCATCCTTAGCGTTTGGCTGAAACTTTAATTGCTACACCATCTTGCTAGTTGGAGTTGAGTTTGGTTTGTAATGTTGTCACGTTAGTAGAGCAAATATGCAAAGCAGAATGGTTAGAGTATGCACGTTAGGCGAGAAAGACCCAGATTCGATTATCGGTGGGAGCTCATGGTTCGGATTCCACGTTAAGCTGAAGTTTCATGCTTCATGTAGCCTCGGTGCTGAATAGGACGCTAAACTCCAAATCAACCAAGTAACAATATTAAACAAAACTTGCAGATTAACGAGAAATGCTCACTGAGATTTCGTGCACTTTGACAGAGGAGAAAGTCTTCTCTTCCATCCAAGATGAAACACTATATATGTAATGCCCAAATTCTAATCGTCATTGGCCAGAACCTATTGTAAAGAGGACAAGAAGTGGGCACTGCTGGCAAATCCTTAAATGACACTACTGGCTTAGATATTCTAAATCTGAGCGCGTGATTTATTTTTAACATGCATTGATTTAGGAGTAGATGCCTAAAGTTTCCGGTCTAATAATAAAATAACCATGGTGGTATATATCTAAAATGTTTGTAATGATTGAATATTGCAAATGAGTTTTAGTGTATTTTAGTGTAGGATGATAGTTTTTATAACGTCACTTTTATATGCAGCAAGCAGTTTACATATTTTGTCATTTTCCTTTCACTGCTCTTCTAAATGTATCTGTACTTTACAGTAAGAAACTGGCATGTGAAAGAACTCCTTGAAGTTTTCAGAAAGGGCTTGAAGAGGGGAACCGATATAGACGTCACGCCAAAACAACTTGTTTTTGTTGCCGAAACGTTAGCAGCGATTTTTCTTCATTCTTTCAAGTTTTGTATCTCCGTAACTAGGAATATACGTATATATTTTCTGTGATTCTTAGTATGTGTCGTATAGAAGACCAGTTCTCCATGATGAAATCATTAAATTAAAACGTTTGATCAGAAAGAAAATGTTCATTGCGTACGCAGATAAAACTTTCCTGGTTATTACATACATCAAACAATCATTGAATTTTCCAATGTCCGCATTCTGCATATAAATGAAATTTAACAAGTAAACTATTGTAACGTTTACCAATGGCTCCTATTAATTCGGTAAGTTAGTACTTACTAAAAGAAAATACAAGTGCAAATGTAGCCTACAACGCCGATTTTACTCTGAAATCTATGTTAACCCAAGTAAATAAATTATAATGGAGAAAGAACGAGCAATATATTAGCTAGGACATGTGTCATGTCGGCATTAATATGGTGAAAAAAACACCAACATAGTATTAAACCAGTCACTATAGCCGGTTTCTGAATTCAAAATCGGGATCTCCCACTTGCAAAACGAGAACGTTAATTCTATCCAGGCTCATCTATTAAACTTGAGTTCCTCAAACAAGAAAACTTTTCAATAACCCATCAGGGGAACATCAGAGAGTTATTTTAAATTGAGTTAGCACGGACTAAAATAGGCCTATGTACTTGTTTGGTACAACACAAATTTCACTATTTCATAATGTATTTGTGTATCATTTTTGTTTATTTGTTAAATTTGTCATCTGTTGTGTCCAGAATTTTAACAAATTTATGAGCCAATTACAAAATCAAATGAAGTTAATTGCATCCTTTTGATTATACTTCTTTCTTACCGGAAAATAATTTCTGGGGTCGAATTATTCATGTTGTTTAGAGGTATGGTATATATATATATATATATATATATATATATATATATATATATATATATATATATATATATATATATATATATATCTTGCTTCTGGACTTATATTGGGATATTGTTATGCAATATGTCATAGCACTTATCAAAATGTGTTTGTTACACACCCTTAGTGTGACATTGAGTGGTTGTCATCAATTACCATAGACTATCGAAACAGGCAATTCATCATTGTGTCCACAGAATTCTCCATATGCCAACGTAGTATGCTTAAACAACTCTAGATGGTTTTAACTCTGAGCACATGTTCATGATATGCTCAAATTGGAGTGAATTTTTTTTTCTTAACTTGTTTTTTAAATATTTGCATTATCTCCATTCAATCTTAATAAGTATATTTTTAGACAATGGAACATAAAAGTTTATCACATCCTTACAATACGTACTGTAATAGGTAATGATATTTCTCTATTGGTAATATTAACATCTTACATAACTTTGATTTTGTATATATATAATATGAGAAGAAAATAATTTTCGTCAATAAATTTAGATCAATTTATTCGATGTTTATTTAATACGCCCTATATGTTCTGCTTAAAATCTGTCAAGAATGGAATTATGAAATTGCCCCCTCAATAAAAAATATATTGTACGATACTTTTTTCTTAAAATATGAGAGGCTAAGAGGCAGACAGTGGTTAGTTACATTTTATAACTTTCGAGTAAATTAGAAAATAAAGTTACCATTGTAATGCAGTGCAGTGCATTGGCACATACTAAACAAACTTTCTCTGTCATCTGAAGCATATTTTCCAAATTATACTTGCTATTAAGCGTTTTGTGGTCGAACTCCAACCCATTCCACCTAATAACCAAATAACTTAGAACTGGCTCTTATCATTGTCTTCCCTTGATCTGGTCATACATTCACGGTGTATTTTTATGTTTATTTTAGGTGGAATGTGGCACACACTTCTTGTGATAATTCACAAATAGCCCCACTGCGTAGTGTTATAATTTGTGATGAATAAAATGATCGGTTTACCTGTCAGCAAAAATATATCTTCCACGATAAGTTATATTTGTGCTAATGTTCACTGTTCTTGAAGTGGAATAATCGATAAATTATGCCATAAAGAAAATGTAATTTAAGCGAACGTATATCATTTGACTCAGGACTCAACCGCCAACTGTGTGCATGCCTCGTTGTCTGTACCACAATAACTTTAGCAAAGTATATTCAACTTTAACGAAACTTAATGTATACCTTCCGTTACTCATACGAAATATCTCTATGGTTTCAGGAAGCAATCACTCTCGAATAAGATATTAAAATGCATTACAGTCCAAACAATGTTGCAAATTTTCACATTCATCGTTGAAGATGTGAACTCCCGTAGTCCACTTTGTGCGATTAAGAGTTTTTGGCATAAACCTGCTGAGAAAGCAATAGCCCATTTTCTAGCAAACCCTCCAGACATCGATTACTGAGAAACAATCGACTACAGCGTTTGCTTACGTGTCGATTGTTGCCAATTTCAGGTGATATAGTCAATATATAGTCATATATGCTGTGATTACGGCAGCTGTATGAGCGTGTGTTACAGGATAAAACACCTTTTAGAAGGTCTGAAATGTTAATATTGTGAATACATATAGTGACAGTTTTTTTCTTCTCCTGAAAAACTAACAAATTGGGCGTACAATGTATCACACCTTCAACGTCCATATATACATACTAAACAACTTTTTTATGCGTACACTAAACCACATGAAACACATTTTTTTTAAAAATATAAAAGAATCGTATACTTTCTTTCGGGTATTCCGATAATCTACATTGATATGATTGAAATCGATCAATGAAATAAGGTAATATATTGCAAACATGAATAAGTGAGTCAAATAGGGTAAGTTTCCCTAAAGTTCGAAATTTTCTTACTTGAATTTATGGTAATATACTAAGTTCCTTTGGCAACTTAGAATAAAAGATACGGTCCAGCGCATTAAACGTTCTTGCTCCAATTTCTGAATATAAACCAAGTCGTCCTACAGTTACTGTTGAAACATTTATAACTAAAATAGGAACACAATTATAGGCATTTTCGAAGGATCTTCGGCCCAAGAAAGCTAATCCAAAAAATCAAACTGTCATTTATGCATATTTTCATAAGACGTGCATTATCCAACATAATAGGTTGTTCATAAAATATGGATATCATGAAATGTGAAGAAAACTCTCATGACTTTTTTTTTTTTTTAAGAATATTGATATGCCGAAAATCAACTTATTCCTAACAGTAAACTTCTTCTTACGGATTTTGCTTTTCACTAGAAATTGGTAATTTTACAATATCAAGCTGTTAATGATATACAGGGCGAGTCAAAATCCTTGGACACCTGGATAAGTTTGAAAATCGACGGGAAAAGTAAAACGTGATGATGGAAACAGAGGTTTGATGAGGGGCCGCAACTTTTGGAGTGTATGACATTCGTGGCCTCCATCTTGAAATCCGCCCTTTTGGATTCAAGTCATTTTTTAAATGGTAAGGGGGTGCATGACACATCAAATAACACTACCTTGAGCTAAGGAATTTAGTGGTGTAATTTGTTTTTTCTATCTTATACAGTTTAGAAGTTATTAATGTTCAAAGGTGGGAATTTACCTTGATACTGAATGCTACAATAAATGTTCTCTTTGTTGTCCATTCCTTGCAATGCACAACTGTAGTCGCCGCAAGCACTCTGACTGCACACGGAGGAGAATGTCTCCTGAAATGTGGTCACAGGCTTGTTGGATGCGTTCCTCCAGGTGTCTCAAATCACGGATTGTCTCAGCATACACTATCTGTTTAAGATGTCCCCATAGATAAAAATCAAGGGGTGTTAAGTCAGGGGATCTGGGCGGCCACTCCACGGGACCAGGGCGACCAATCCACTTCCCTGGCAGTTGTTCATCCAACCATTCACGAACACCAAGACCATAGTCTGGAGGGCTCCATCGTGCTGAAACTAAGATGGGAAAATGCCGTCAGCGTTCAGTGTGGAAGGAACACAAGGTCCTTCAGCAGCATCAGATACTGTGGTGCAGTTAAGGTATTGTAAATGAAAAATGGCCCAATGATGCGGCTGTCACATATGCCACACCACACCGTCACCTTCGCTGGACTATTCTCGACTCGTGTCAACCCAGCTCGTATTTGCGTCATACCAGTATCGACAATTATGTCGATTAACCTCCCCGTTCAAAGTGAAATACGCCTCGTCGCTCAACAGTATGCCCTTGGCAAACGCAGGATCCAGTTCGTGTTGTTCAGTAGCACACATGCATAACTCCAACCGGCGATCAGGTCATCCTTGTTCAGGTTATGTTGCATGTACAGCTTGTAAGGATGCCACTGATTGGCGTGCAATATCCGGACAACGGAGGATTGGCTTATTGCACATGCTAGGGTTACACGACGAGTACTTCGTTTAGGACCTTTCCTAAACGACGCAACAACCACCGTTGCAGTTTCATCATTGGTGGCAGTCTTTGGTCGCCCACTACGTGCCCTATCTTGAACAGAGCCCGTCTCCCGGAATTTGGTGACTACGTGAGCCACCGTGCTGTACGATACCGGTTCTCTGGCTAGGTGCCGTCTGTTGTAGTCAGCTGCTATTGTTCGGTAGCTGCGTTCCCTTGATATAAGGATTATTTCGATCTTCTGTTCACGTGTCAGACCCATTTTAGATCATCTGGAACAAAGAGAGAACTGGGTCAGTATCAAGGTAATTTCCCACCTTTCAACATTAATAACTTCTAAACCGTACGAGATAAAAAAAAAAAAACAATTACATCACTAAATTTCTGAGTTGAAGCTAGTGTTATTTGATGTTTCATACACCCCCTTCCATTTTTAAAAAAATGACTTGAATCCAAAAGGGCGGATTTCAAGATGGCGGCCATGAATGACATACACTCCAAAAGTTGCAGCTTCTCATCAAACCTCTGTTCCCATCATAACTTTTTATTTTTACCGTCGATTTTCAAACTTATGCAAGTGTCCAAGAACTTTTGACTCACTCTGTATTTATTTACGAAATATGAATAGCATTGCCTGAGTTGCTTTTGAGAAAATTATCTAAAAGAATCACTCACATTTAAGGGTGCACTACCCCTTGTGAAGCTTTTAAGGAAAAACGAATTACCCCACAACATGAGAACATTAATGACGTATTTATTTATTAAATATGAATAAAAGCCCCTGAGCCGCTTTAGAGAAAATCGTCCGACAGAAAAGCCCACCCCCAAAAATAAAGTAATTATTGTGTATTGTTTCAGGATAAATGATAAATGAGTTAAGCCATCGTGCCAGTTTCGTAATGAAATGTTTACTTACGAAATATATACAAAATTGCTTGAGTTTCTTCATCTTCTTTCTTTTGCGATAATTGCTTAATGCCTTTTATTTTGAGAACATCTCTCTGAAACAACTCACCTCCAAAAATAAATTTCCGTGTATGTGTGTGTGTGTGTATTTTTCATAATAGACGATTCATGCCATATTACTAAGTTAGTAATGAAATATTTATTTATGAAATATAAACAAAATCTCTTCAGTTTATTTTAAGACAATATCCCGGGAAAATAACCCTCAAAAGTAAACTACCCCTGTGAATATTTTCAGGATAAATTAATTATCACACATTATAGTTACTTATGAACTATTTATTCATGACGTGAAGAAAGTCGCTTAATTCTATTTAGAGAAAATCATTCGAAGAGAACTCACGCATAAGAGTAAATTATCCGTTCTTTTTTTTTTTTCAGAGTAGAGGTTTATACCATAGTATAGGACTGTTAACGGTGTATTGACGTATGTCATTTAAGCAAAATCGTTAAAGCCGTTTTCTAGGAAATCGCAATTTTCATTTTTTACCTTTCAGTGAACTACCCTCAATTTTGAGGTAGGGATAAAAAACGAGAAACAGTATTAGAGAATATTAAAAAAAAAAAATCAAAAATTTAAAATTGAATGAAACGGTGAGACCTCTAGGTGAGTGAAAAATGAAAACATTTACATAGAGATTTACGAACGGAAGGAGAAATAGACTAACAAACATCGAAAATCATTTTCTCGGTATGTAGGTGCCACGAAATGTGCAAATCCGTTGAAATCTCGAATTCAACTTTTTTTGGGGGGATCATCATATTTTATTATCTTCTGTCGCTACTCGAAAGTAGAAATGATGGAATGTGATATAGATTTTATTCGAGACTTTCCAATCATCTCAAATAGAATCAGACAAAATCACTGAGAACTGTATTTGGTTTGATTTTTTTTTTGTGTTAACTTATTTCTTCTTTTCTTATTTACATTCCCATATTTATATTCATTTCTTAGTCTTAAACTGTATTTAGTCATTAATCATCCTACAACGTTCAGAACTTTTCCTATTTATAGTAAATTTTAGTTCTTAGCCTATTGCGTACGTAGTAATTTCATTGCAGTTCTTGTTTTTCCCTTGATTTAACAAACAGGAATACATTCGAAAAATAAGACGTTCCAAAAAGAAAGCAACAATAACAATAACAGCATGACACATTCCAACAAGTTCAATAGTTAAACTAGCTGAACCTGCGCTCTCTACACAGCGCATGATTCACATATGAGCATGAATCTGCTTGTCATTCCTCACAACATCTGTACATGTCCCTTTACAGGCATAAGTGAAAGACGTCTTGATAAAAAAAAAAAAAAAAAAAAAAAAAAATCGGCAAGGGGTATCATAAATGGGAGATATTTAGATTATTTTTTTTTCAATACCTCGCACCGTTTTCAAGATTGAGTGTACTTCCGATATTGGAGTTCCTAATTCTTGTATGATCAGTGTTTTCTTTCTTCTTGCATGTAGAATATATATATGATGCTCATTGAGAAAACACTCCAAATAACAAGGATCCATCTTAGCCTCAAGAAATGGTTATCCTCCGTTTTTCATTATCATTTCGCCATGAAAACAAATACCTGAGACGTATACAACTCTTGCAAACAACTGCATTGTGTTGGAATGTATAACTCATAGGATATGATGCTTTACTTTAAAAATTTAAACATTTCCAGTGTACAACATTTACAAAAATTCCTAAACAAATTTAATAAAGAAATAACTTCCGCATTTTCTAAATATCGAATTAGGACTGGACAATCAACACAAAATTTTGGAATCTACCAGCGAGGCCGGCACGTTTCTAGCACTTGTGGTTTCTCGAAAGGATTGGAGACAAACATATAAACTTTTCTAGGATTTCAATATGTAGAATAGTTCAACGTGCGCTGTCTACTCAGAGCATGAATCTTCTGTTACGACCATGAATCTTCTCCCCACTGTGCATATCTCCTTACTCATACAAATCAAGGATAAGAGACTCATAAAAAAAGTGAATTGCTTTGTATAGATGTTGGAAGTAACACGATACATAGTGGAAATATATTTTTTTTTTTCTAATAAATCCATATCCGTCTGAGTACGCCTCATTGCGTCTCTTGACACCTTTGACGTTGTCAGCACGTAATAGGTTTTGCCATTCAGATTTAAACAAAGCGCCTGCAACGTTCGTCAACCCGTCATACGCAACTTATCTATTGGTTGCCTATCGCCGTAGTTACGGTCTGAAATAATAGGCTATTATGGGCTCAGAACGGCCCCTAAAATGTTGAATAGAACAGTAACGACACGGTTTTTAAAAATTTGAATGAAAACTAGACAATCTACACCAAATTTGGAATCGACCAGTAGAAACGGCACATTTCTATCGCTTGTGGTTTCCTAGATATTGTCGAAATGATTGCGGACAAACATATAAACATAGCATTTTATTATATAGGTAGTTCTTAGAGATGCAGGCTCTTAGTAGGAAATAAGGGATAGAGTAATGTGATTAAGAAAAATGTTAATTTAAATAATCGCAGTTAATAAATAAGTCTGATACGTTAGGACATGAAATACAAATTTTAGTGTGCCATCTCTAGTGCAAGTGGTTTATTGTTATATGTAGGGACCGGATGTCGGGCAAAATGCCAATTCTTTATTATTAAAAATATGATCAAAAGTAGTTTTAAAGTTCATATGGGTGTTTATAGTTTCGATTTAAGCCAAATTTATTTTGCTTATTTTGCCTATTTCGACCTTTGCTGCCTAAATATTTGCTTTAGTGCCTAACATTGCCTATTCTATGCATTTTCTTCAAAATAAGCCTTCGTTGGTACAGGGTGAACTTCAAAGATGTGCACATACTTCGGGAGGTGATTCGTGATATCAAAAGAAGACAAAAGGACCTCTTGTATTTTGTCGAATTCCGTGTCGTGTATGACTGACAGGGTGCCAACTTGGAATCGAAAATTGAATCCCGACAATTGGAACTGAACCGAAAGATGTGTAGATACTTCGAGAGGTGATTCGTGACATGAAACGAAGACAAGAAAAGTCATCTTGAATGTCACGAATCACCTCCCGAAGTATGTGCATATCTTTATGTCTCGTTCCAATTCTCAGGATTCGATTTCGGATTTCAAGTTGTCCTGTCACTAGTACATGACGCGGAATTCGACTACATGCAACAGGACTGTTTGTTCTTTTGATAATATGAATCACCTCTCGAAGTATGTGCACATCTTTCAGGTGCACCCAGTATATATGGAAATCATAACAAGTTTCGTTTTTATATATACAATAAAATAAGATATTAACAAACAAGTATGTTTCTATATTCTTTGAACATTATCTATGACTTGAATCTATTTTTTAATGGTATTGAGTATTTATCTTCATTATTTCGAGTTACATTTTAGTGCCTTTTTTTTAAAAAAAAATAGTGCATATTTGCCTGCCTACTTTCCAGGTTTTTACTGCCTAAACATCCGGTCTCTAGTTATATCACATCAGATGTGAAATTGTGGCGGGCAACATTGTGTACATGGGTTTCCTCAGGATTGTTTTGTTCCGCACCAGTATCTTACCAATATCGTTAATTATATTACTTTTTTTTCTTGTTTTCGTACATCTTCTTTAGTTTAAAATATATAATCGTGGTACGTTAGGTTTAGGGTTTACTTTGATATATTAATTAATGAGTATAATATGCATATTATAATGCTTTGAAACAAATAGGCACCAACTTGCATCAATTTCTCTTCTCAAATGTTTGCAAAAATCATTCAGCTAAATAAACTTAGAGTTTTCAAAGAAAACCATCAGAAATCATTGTCCTGTATCAGAGGAGAGGCATCTCATTTGTTATTGTTAGTCCATATGACACGACAGTCGGACGAAAAATAAAAGAGGGTTTTCTAGTACCTGTCTTTGGAATGAAGATCACGTTCTCCGCTCCAAAATATTAGACACTAAAAGCTTGGAACTTGCGCGTGACTAGAGAGAAGAATGAAAGGACCTGGAAGGACTTAAGGCTTCCCTGTGTCATCACTTGGTTCCACGTTCATGGACTTTAGGTAGAAGAAAAGAGAAGGACTACAAACTGATAAAGGCTGTTGTTTCAACATGCTCTTTCATTCAATACTCAGAAGAGCCTTCTAATTATACCGTAAGAAGACTGTTAGTTAGACAGATGTTTTTGACTCGTTATGATGTTACCAGTCGCCAAATGAATTGTTAAGCTTCTCTCTTGGAAGTGTTTATATACCTATTATCAAAATCAGTGCAGAAAGGGAATGCCATAGTGTGCAAAAGAAACTCGCAGTGCATACATTGTTCGTGCAAAATAAATTAAGATCTTCTAAAAATCCACACACCACAGCAATGATAGAAGCTTATCAACTTAACGTAATACAACTTAAATAGCTTATTATTATTATTATTATTATTATTATTATTATTATTATTATTATTATTATTATTATTATTATTATTATTATTACGCTTTCAAAGTATTGACTGGAAGACCCATCGGAAAACGACCATTAGGAAGACCTAGGCACAGATGGGAGGACAATATTAAGATGGATCTCGCAGAGATAGGAATACAAAGTACAAACTGGATCAAATTAGCTAAGGATAGAAGTCAGTGGAGAGCTTTTGTGAACGCAGCATTGAACTTCCGGGTTCCATAGGCCATAGAGTTAGTTAGTTAGTTAGTTATTATTATTATTATTATTATTATTGCTACACATGTATTAAGGATCAATTTCAATTATTACTTTTTAAAGAAAAAATAACGCCTGTCTCTGTTTCTTGGTATATACTAACGTTAGCTACTTCGTATTATTTGAATTTGTAGTACATGCATTACCATAGCATCTCGAGTAATGTTGTCTCCTTGAAGCGCCGGTGTTTTTGCTGCAAGCAGCTATAATAAAAATCTACGCAAATCAGTAGTTGAAGCACTAACACATTGTTTGAGCAATTCAGCGTTAACACAATTTGTGTTTAGTTCAACTTACCACAGTTGTTGTACGAGGCTAAGAAACACGACGGTAATGATAATGAACAAAATGAAGATATGAAGTAAGCAAAGGAAAAAGGAAGAATCCCGAGAAAACCCACGCAGACGGTATCTGCGTACAACAATGCGCACTTCACGAGAGTTGCGAGATGAGTGTTCTATCGCTGACACTGAGCCACCTTCATTCCTCTAAACCCTTTCGTTCCGGCTACTACACATATACATTGCTGTATATTTATTCAATAAATTTTCCAAATCATTGCCAAATAAGCTGTTATTAAATTAGGAGGCGTATATAAAGAAAACAATATTTTCATTCGGGACTGGCAACGCTTATGAAGTTAAGAATGCGCAACAGCATGCCCAACAGCAGTGTTTTATGCTTGGAAGAGAGATAAAATCATCAAAGTGGAGGTGCTTAAATTGACGCGCGAGTAGCAGTAAGGTGAAATTGCTACGATACAGAATTCCACGAGATGCGAAGCGAGATTTATCATGTTATTTCTGAACGCTAAATGGCATAATGCAGCAGTTATCCATCGGGAATTGTATACCATTTACGGATAACAGTAATGAGTTAAACAAAGGACGGACACTGGTAGAGAGTTTAGGGGAGAGCGTCCAAATGTTCATGACGAGTGAAACGGAAGGCCTATTGATCCTACGGGCGATCTGGTGGAATGTGTTGAAAGTACGATCTAATAGCCGCTTCACGTCAACTGAATTCGCAAAAGAATTTCCAGAAGTGTTTTCGAAAACAGTGCATCGAATTGTGACTAACAGGTTGGGTTATCTAAAACTGTGAGCGCGGTGGGTACCAAAAGTGTTGACAGACGCTCACATTGAGTGCATAATAACTTGAAGTGTGTTTTTTTTTTTTTTTTTTTACCACTCGAGAAGGATGGAGATTACCTCCTCTCTCACATAGTGACGGGGTGTGAAACCTGAATATCGTACGCCACTTAGTAGCCAAAGCAACAATTACAATACATTTGTATTGTCAAACACGGAATAATCAGCAACGTGCCACTCAAAATCGGCGGAAAGGAATGCTACACTCTGGAATTACACTGGTCCAAAACAAATTCCGCCCATATATAGCTGACGTAGACAATAGTTTCCTTCATATGGCGAAATCAAGCAAATCATTAACGAAAAGTGGAGTGCTACTTGTAAATATGCCATTTTGAATGGGAGTTGCCCTGTATATATGATCCTTAAAAAAACAAGTCCTTCAAAACTTAAAGTGGTTTCATATTCTGCATACGTTGTTTATTCTAAGCACGCCCTTACTGCTGTAGTGTGGGTCAAAAATAAGTTCCAAGGAATTGTTCCTAGCTGTGCTCAAATTGCAAATAGTGATTGAAATTACAACTCTAATCACGAGAATGATCCTATTTAAGATGTCACCTCACCTTTCTACCTAGAAAAAGAGTGAAACAAAATGCATTACTGTTATCAGCTAACAAATATTTATATTCCATTTCTTGTTGTTATAAAATGATAATTCTATCTGTGAATCCATAAACATGCCAATATGGGAGCAACAGGATTGCGCACACTATAGATCCCGAATTGCCACAAATCTGTTGGGCCTTCTGAACACAGATTTTTGCCCAGCGTTGCCACAATGGTAGATTTAAAATCTGTGCGCAAAGAAGGTTTTCCTTCAGACTAGGTTAGAAACAGAAATAAGAAATAAAATTCATATTATATTGAGGATTAACTAAATATAATTTGGTCAGTAGTTACAAGAAGTCATGATACCTCTAAATTTACAACCCAAATGTTAAAATATTCTTGTATCATAATCTGAATCCCTTTGGAGTTCTAGTACCTATTTTTAGGTAATAAAGTAGCGTCTTCATTATTCGATTAAAAAAGAACCAATAAAGCTTTTTACTTTTTTCAAGTCTAGAGGCACTGTAGAACACGTTACGTATGGTTTCACGCCTTTCTGCGTCGAGACATAGGAGGTGATGACATCATAACTTTAAAAACATATTTTTGTTAGGCCTATTTTCATTATTTTTGGCGGGCTTACTTTTGCACCTAGAAGATTGAAATTTTGTACAAACATTCAGTCCACCGAGTACTATTTATTATATATTTTAGGATCTCTGCGTTAGCACAAGGTGGATACAGAGGGGCAAAAAGATAAATAAAAGAGATTTTGTGGTTTAAACAATCCCTTTTATCGTGATTTTCCCGCCTGAGATACATGATGGAGGCATGTGAAGGGTCCGTTTGAAAGGCAGTTTTATTCTGAAGATAATAAAGAGCGAACTATGATTCTAGGATAAATAGGGATGTCTCAGGAAATGTTCTGCCTGAGATCAAGGTATTTTACAGTAATCTGGGGCATTGTGGGTATTATTGATATTTTTCCCGCCCTCACTGTTCAAGATAAAAACTTGAATTTTTGTACAGGCATTTAGTACATCCCTTAGTGTGTTCGAGTTGAGTTTTAGGTATCTGCATTAACACAGTGGGAGTCCAGAGAGTCTCAATTAAAAAAAAAAAGAAATATATTCAAAGAAAAATCCCGATTTCTCTCAAAATGTCCCGCCTCAGGGACATGATAAGGAGATGTGAATGGTACCATTTGAAAGGTTGCTCTATTGTAAAATGAAAACGAGGTATGAACCATGATCCTATGATAAATATGGATGATGCTGTAGCCACGGAAAGTCTCTAATTTATCTTAAAAAGCCGGAATCTATAAGGGTTAAGCATTTCATACTGCTTCAATATAATGTTATGTTTCTTTAAATCTTCCTTTTTTTGTGTGTATTGGTATATCCTTTTGCAATTGATCTTAATTTCACTTTTGTTTCTAATTGTATCTTCAACAAAGAAGAGATCATATGATAAATATCTGGACCAAGTGAATAGAATTATTAATTGTAATGTTTGTGAAATGTTTCTGCCCTATTTTCGTTCGAGGAGCTACTGAGGGTTCTGAAGCCCATATTCTAGGTAGGAACCTAAATAAAACAAAGCAAACATTTATGATGACATTGATAATAGTAATAATAATAATAATAATAATAATAATAATAATAATAATAATAATAATAATAATAATAATAATAATAATAATAATAATAATATAGTATACATACTTCCCACTACTAGCCAAGTTTTATGGAAAAATTGAAAATTGAGAAAGTGAATAATTCTCTCCATTGTCGTAAAGTTTTGCTTTGGTAAATTTATTGCGGTCTATCGTTAACGTCTGGTGATATAATAGGATACTTATTACAATAATATGTGCGATACAATAAACTTAAATTACAATATTATTAGTATAATACAACGATGTGAGTAAACTACTTCCTCATACTAATTGCACTGCATTCCAATATAATCCTTGCAAAATTACACGATTTACTTATTATAATATGGAATCTGTCAATATATATCTTAAATAACCTTCCTAAATCTAGTCAGAATATATAATTAGAAACAGTATGATTTAGCTACCTGCTAGTTTTATTACATACACTACAACTATGCACAGTAAATGCTATCATTGTTCGTACCTAATGTTACTCGCATAAGTTAGGACGATAATCTTAGCTTCTTCATTTATAAATAGTAACTTTTCTCCATCATAACTGAACTCAGCTTCTTTTTCAATCACTTACTGAAGCAAGCTCTGTAATATTTCTCGGAAGAATTGGTGAGATTTTTTTTTTTTTTTTTGCAAATGCAGTATATAGCTTCTCTATCCGTATGTGTTAATTCCTCTATTCCTGTATTCCTTAATTCCTCTATGTATTTTCAAAATTAGCTCAATCCTAGTAATTTTCTTCAGTCCTTGGTTCGGGTATTCCGCTGCTCTTTTCTTACAGATTTACATAACAGAAGAGAAAATATTTTCCATCTGACAACATTGCTTAATTTTTCTGTGCGCAATCCTGTACATAATGACAGCTTGTCAATGACTTATCAGATAAAACTGATAAAACTGGAAAAGTGTGCGCAATCTCATTGCAGCCAATAATATTATTGTGTTTATTTGTAATCCTAAAAAAACATCTGACATACTGTATATATTTTCTGTTCCTATGAGTACCTTCGACTATGTTACTTTTTCTTTCCTTCTGTGGCAATAATAATAATAATAATAATAATAATAATAATAATAATAATAATAATAATAATAATAATAATAATAA
This sequence comes from Thermobia domestica, assembly GCF_964235325.1. Classification (NCBI taxonomy): domain Eukaryota; kingdom Metazoa; phylum Arthropoda; class Insecta; order Zygentoma; family Lepismatidae; genus Thermobia; species Thermobia domestica. The sequence continues at coordinate 138,884,347 of NC_137459.1, read as the reverse complement.
TAATAATAATAATAATAATAATAATAATAAACGAATAACATAATTGCAATACCAATTACACAAACATTACCTTCCCATAAATATAATAATTGCCACGATGGGTTTTGAACCCAGGTAGCTTCAATGGGAGTTTCTTGCTTTCACATTTTTTTTAAAACAAATCGTCCCAGTCGGAGTATTATTCGCCACTGGCAGCTCATGTTCTTTCGAGGTATTCCAAACACTACAGGGATACGAACATAGAAATACTGAGGACAATTTAATTTCCTGACTTGCCCTTCAGAGGAATTCGAACCCCTAGTGGATTGCGCCCCATGATCAAAAACCGAACGCCCGAGATCACTCGGCTGGTGCCACCGGCTCAATTTGCCACAAATTCCTCATATGAATATAAAACAATAAACTAGTAGTTATGGAACATAAGCATAGAAGTGTCTATTTCTACACGTGTTGGTACAATCAAAGAATGTGAAATTAATTTCTGTCGTCTTCTCTTCTTTCGAAATTTGAAGTTATGATAAAGAAGAAATGAAATGCAAATCGGGACCATTCCTGAAAGCGATGACGTAGCCTCAACTTGAAGAACATTTCGTGATATTTTCCTCATTGAGGAACGTCTACATAATTTGTTTTTGAGTTAAACAAAGTAGTGCAGATTAACACACTCACACAAGCATTAGTATATTGTTTATAGTTTTCCATGAAACTATTTTAACAAGGTATTAGTTTGGTTGGATGGTTAAGTGGCGCAGTAGGTGAGTATTGGAGCTCAACGGTGAACGTCGAAAAGTGTGGAAGTGTTTTCGTCCTAATGCCGTACTATTACGCTAAGTGACTAACGCTTGTGTGTTTTAGAAACAATTTTTTTTTAAGTGTGGATTGTGGTTATTTAAAAAAAAAAAACATGCTTTTAATTCGTAAAAATACCGTGAAGTTTGAATTCGACCGCTGTATGCGATATATAAAACCTAGTCCGAGTGACATACATATTCGGTTATCTGAGAACTTCAGTGACATCATAAACCAAGCAGTCGCTTTACAGCTGCATAATGAGGATTTTGCTTTGCATGTTAAATTTGAAAATTGCATTGTATTTAGTGAAGTGTTTACTCAGTTACTTAAAACTGTTCCCTATATTCATTAAAATGGAGTACGCAGCGCTGTTCGTACTTCGAATGCTGAACTCAATTATATCAAAGTTCTGGTATTTGTTTTGCCTCTTGAAGTAGTCAACAGTTTTCTTCATGAGGTAGACAATAGTTTTCTTCCTATGGCGAAATCAAGCAAATCATTAGCGAAAAGTGGAGTGCTACTTATAAATATGTCATTTTGAATGGGAGTCGCTCTATATATATGATCCTTAAAAACAATTCCTTCAAAACTTAAAGTGGTTTCATATTCTGCATGTGTTGTTTATTCTAATATACCTAAAATGTGTTTCCGATGTCTGGGGACTGATCATGTACTCTCTCAGTGTAAGGTACCATTCCGAGCTTCAACTCGACCAAGTTCTAGACTGAGTGACTTACAAATGACTGATTTATCCACTAGGGGATTACCAACACGACGGAAAATATGAACGCATGCTTTAGGGCATCCCTCTAACCATGTTCCTCCCTCTACATCTACCAATCGTGACTCTCGTCGTATCCTGCCTGCAATTGCGGATCTTAATACATTTCCTGCTCTCCAACTGTCGTTATGTGAAGAACCCTCCCCAGAACATCTGTTGTCGGCTTCGAACCCAGACCCTTTAGTGCATACATCAGATATTGAACCGAAGGCTGCAATACCACTTAGTGAAAATGCATATGCCATGTCACACCAAAATACGAATAATCAAAACTTTACTTCGGCTTCCCTTGATATTAATGATACCTCCCCTCGTTCCGAAAAACAATCGAAGATGAGTTATTTAGACGAAAACTACTTAGACATTCTTTAGGGAAGAAGCGGAAAGTGTTGTCCAAGGACAGCCGTAGAGTTACAGACAGTGAAAGTAAAATCGAGTCATTGACACAGAATAGCGACCTTGAACCCAGATTGGAAAACCACGAGGCTTCGTCAGGCGATAAACAACACGTCCAAGCAACGAAGCAGTCTATTATGTTACCAGTTTTGGAGTGTTTCCTTCCTCTTTTTGTGCGTGTTTGTCGGAGGTCTTTTGGGACCATGCATTTAATATTATTGGTGTTTCTGTTATGTCGATTTGAAGGGAACTGCGTTCCGATAATATCAATTATGATACGTGCTACAGAGGTTTACATCCAATATGAGGTTCCGCAGTTCAATCCTGTTGTGACGTCAGACCTTCCCCCTTTTTCTTCAAACAAATGCAAGAACTATTTATATATTTATAAACCAACAATATAAACCAAAACCAACTATTCATATATTTATAAACCAACTATTTATAAAACAACATAATTTTGAATAAGTTTCACTACAAGAAGTCAGTTTTTCTGACTTCGGTTTTCTTCCCACATACAGTGAGATTGTGAATGTAGGTACTAATGCCCGTGCAACTGTTATAATCGTGAAAGATGGTATTGATTTCTCTTAAGTGAAACGAATTTCTTCGGGACATGGTATCGACACTGATGGCATCTAGGTGGTAAATCTGTATTGTCCATCAGGCAATAACAAACGTGCTGAATGTGAACGTTTTAATACTGAAGACATATTGTCCATATTACCGGAAGATTGTAGTTGCGTTCTTGTGGGTGGTGATCTAAACACGTTGGAACAACAACGAGACACGAGTTCTCACTTCCGTCCTAGCATGGCATTTCAGAATTTCGTGAAATCTTTATCGCTTCGAGACGTGCGGTAGTCCATTGGCAGTTCCCTAAATTCAAGTACACAAATTCGGAAATGATGTCTAGGCTCGATAGGTTCTATACCACGGATACACACATGTATAAGGTCACCGAAATTGATACTATTTTTCCAGCGCTCAGTGATCATGCTTTCCTTTATTGAACAATAAAATTTCAGACGTATATTAGACCAACATAGGGATCAAGCTATTGGAAATTAAACACTGCCCTTTTACAGTATAATGATGTGCGTACAGACTTTTATATGCATTGGACATATTGGCAAAATCAGACATAATATTTTTCAAATATCATTCAACGGTGGAATCGTTATGTTAAACCGAAAATATGTTTTTTTTTTTTTTAATTCTAAAGGTCTTGAACGGAAACAGGATATACATAATACACTGGAATATTATTATCGTGTTTTAAATGACTTCTGGGATCATCCTAGTAGCCCTTTAAATCGTCAACAGATCAATCATATTAAAGCACGCATTCTCAGTGTACAATCACAATTACTTCAGAAATATTATGTCACAATAGACACGAGCGATGTAATCCCCAATTATCAGCCGTCTCTTTACCATTATGTGTGTCACCAAACAAAATGTGTAGTATCTTCAGACAGAAGATGGTAGGCTTCTCACAGACACTCATCGTATTCACGAGAATATTTTTAATCATTTATGTGATATGTTTGGATCAATTACCAAGGATCAGCGCACTATTAGTGAGTATTTACAAGTGCCTCTCCCTCAAGTATCTGCACATTTATTTAATACCCTTGTGTCACCTATACAGAAAGAAGATATTTATTGTGCGCTTCAAACTTGCAAAAATCGTAAATGCGCAGGGTCTGATGGCATCCCTTATGAGCTTTACAAGCATTATTGGGGATTTTACATGATATTTTATGCGAATTATGTAATGAAATGATCCGTCAATGTAACATACACGATAATCCACGAATAATAATACTAATTCCAAAGAAAGGGAATGCAGTTACTGTTCATGATTATCGTCCCATCACGCTACTTAACACAGATATCAAAATATTCCAAAAAAAAGTTCTTGATAATTGACTTAAAGCAATCTTCCCTTTTCTTATTAGTGACTACCAAGCCGCATTAAATTCGAAGCATAATGTTTTTGCAGCCCTTAGTAAAATTCGTGATATATCAGCATACTATAAGTTTAAACAAAATCCTGCTTTTCTCTTATCCGTTAATTTCAACAGGCTTTTGATTATCTATCTCATGATTACTTGTTTGCGGTCCTTCGCGCATATGACTTTCCTCGTTCATTTATCCAGGCTGTACAGTCAATGTATATATGCTACAGCAAAAGTTCAAACAAAGGGACATCTCGCCTTCCCTCTCAATATTAATTGTGGCATACAACAAGGATCTCCGTTATCTATGGGATTATATTGTCTTCCTGTAGAAATTTTACTACCAAAACTGATGCAACTTCGTGAACCTCAGTGAAATGACTTTCAAGTACTCAATGTGCAAGATTTTGTCGACGTCGCGACTTCAACGCACACGACGTCGACGCAATTTTGCTATCTCCAAGACTTTTTTTTACGCAACCACAAAAATGTAACTTGAGCTAAGAATAATTATATGAAATCAACGGTTCTGTTTTATTATGTGGATGCTTACCTAGGCTATTTTCCTTTAATATATACCTATAATATAGACGATAGTGTTAAAATATTGGGAATACGTTTCTCCTGTGATTTACATTTCTCTTACAATTTCATCTGGGATCCAATCGTACAACAAATTCGCTTATTAACTAAATAGCATAAGTGTCGTCGACTGAACTTATTGCAGAAAACGTATACTTACTCCAAACTTTTTTATATGGTCAAACATGTTATTTAGAATTCATAGAAATACTCTATATCTTACATGTTCTGCGGGTGGATTCCATTTGGTGAATGTTAGAAAAAAAATGTAAGACACTGTATACGCGAACAACCTACCGCTATTGCATGGACCAAACGACTCATACGTATCTGTGGCTCCATATTTGGGCAGAACATATTTCCAAATAATCCACCTTTAATTCGTTTTTCTAAATTGATGCCGTATTATGCACGCACTCTTATTCAATACTGGGCTTACAGTGGTATTCCATATAACCCCAGTGATTTGTCTTCCAAACAACTATATTCACTGTTAATGAAACTAGTTTATGCATGTACTGTTCCAATAGTATGTCAAAAATGTCCGCTGTACAATTGGCCACGTACATGGAAAAACTGTAATTCAGAGTGTCTCACAAAAGCTGTTAGAAGTGCATGGTACTGCCTTAATTATGACTTATTGCCTACAAATAGGAAATTATTTGCTATACATCGTGTAGTGAAACAGGAGTGTTTTTTATGTGCTCAATTTGATGCTTTACTACATCGCATCAATTCATGTATTTCCACACGATAAATTTGGGATGCCTTGTGTCGGATGCTGTGACTTATTTGTCGACAGTCACCATCTACATTCTCTACCTCCATCTTACGATTTCCAGACTATCACTGGTACCCGAAGACCAAACTAAATACGATTAATTGGTTGAATGTGCATTATATATACTACATGCCACAATATCCTACCAAGTTGTCATATTTGGACTTTATTTGATACTTACAAACTCGAAGATTGCATTTGTTTAATGTAAATCCTCAAATATAAACAAAAAAATGCAAATTTCTTACGCATCTTGCTTGTCCAACAATAATGCAGTATTTTTTCTGTAGTGAATTACTTCTCATGATTTCTTGAGTTAAACAATGTACTACTAACATTCATGTGAAATTAAAAACATGTAAAAAAACAGTTAGCGCTTTAAACTTCTATTCGGTAGACACGGGTTCGAATCCCGGCCAGGGTGAAACTTTTTCAAGTGTTTCTGTTTCAATTTCAATTTCAGTGCATAGTCAGTGTGACGAGCAAAATCTTCTCTTCCCTAGAAAGAAAAATATGTTGGAATACTGAGAATTGGAGAAGGTCTGTCAATGGAGGCAATCATTTACAAACTTATTTCCAGCAGTTGTTCTAGATTTGATATTTTCAGCTACTTTCAAGCATTTTCTAATTCATGTGTGATCAGTGTTTGTATTTCTTTGAATATACAGTATATAACGAAATAATACATTACATACACAGCAATGTTGAGACTAACATATGATGTTCATTGGACAACACGCTCTAAACCAGAGAGATTCATTTCAGAATGGATAAAAGTTTCGAGCGTCATCTATTTGCAATTTTGCTTGCATAAAGACGTGCTCAGTGCTACCAACTGCTGTCAGTGCCGAGAAAAGTTATGTGTAAGTTGGGTTGCATCTATCTAGGTGTTGTCACAACTGCAAATGGCCTGGACTACAAGTAATGGAATTATAACAGTCAGGGGTCTAGGTACTTATGTGAGTGACTGCATATAATATGTACTGCATATATGCAGGGTGTTCATTTTAAAAGTTGCCTCCCTTCAAATGAAGTGAAAGAAGAGTTTTTTCCACACGTCCTTAAAACCAATGTTGATGTGCGGACAAGGCTTATGTAGTATGCCAGTTAAGAGAGATGGGGAGACAAGAAAGAGAAAAAGTGCATCAATCAAACACGGTTGGAATCCAAGACACTATTAGTGTACAAACTGATACTTTATCAATTGCGCCAACAAATGCACAGGTAGATTTTTTTTTTTTTTTTTTTTACATCTGGTTTCGAGGATTTAAATTAAAGTTCTGGATTGAGACAACTTTTGATGTAGGTAAAGGAAGGAAGTTTGATAAGTCTGAAGACTTATCGAGCTTCAGTTTTGAAAATTTATTATCCGGCACTCGACTCCCTTCTAGTATTTGGGATTGTCAAAATTTCGTCTAATATATAAACTTCGAGTATCATTGAAACGAACTTTGGGAATTTTTGGTGCTAAGCATCCTATCGATCGCGTTGCCTTTCTGCTTGCATGTGACGTCTGATAATAAATTTTGAACAAATTCTAAGATTTTGATGGAACTTACTTTAAAATGTTTGTCTTACTTTCATCATACACTTATTGTTTTTTGTTGCCTTACGACAGAGGGAACCTCCGTGAATCCGAGTATTTTTTTCTTGCTTTAAGCGAATTCGTGATGTTACGACTATTATTAATATTACTGTTTTCTCACTATTAATACTACTACTTTTATTACTACTACCCAGTGTTTGAAAAAGCCCGTTTTTCTAAAAAAAAAAAAATCCACCTAGTCAAATATGAGTTTTCCGGGTTTTTATTTTTTTTTTTCAAAATGTTTCAATGTCTTTGGGGGTAAAATTGATAAAATGTTATTTATATTTCAAGACTGTCATTGTCACAGTTTAGAACAATTTTCTATTCACTGTTTTTTTTTTTTTGGATAAAAATGGCCACCACTTTGAAATTTTGTATTGGATCGCCGAGAAAATCAATACAACAAATTTAGAATGCCTTTTGTTTCTACCCTCAAAATTTCAACTTGAAAGACCAAAAATTGCATACTGTGTGGTACTGGCAAACAGACGAACAAATGTAGATCGGGTTATTTCAGGAGTCTCGCCACAGTGGCATTCGCCAAATATATCAAATTTAAAACAAAGACATATTTCATATTTTATGAAATAAATGTTTCATATTGTCTTATACGAAATAAATATCTTCCAAAATTAAAAACATGCATTTACTTTTGAAGTTCACTTCCGATACTTTGTGCGTTCAATTACGAGAATTTCCCGAGCATTTTTGTTTGATATGGAATAAGATTAAAAACAGGCTTGACGTTTGAAAAGCTGTGAGATTGGTTAAGGCATATAGATTTTTAAGATCAAGAAGTAAGGGAGATACGGAGTGGTGATTCTCTCACATGGTGCAACAACGAACTTACAAGGGAACCTTCCGAAAATGATAGTTGCAGTGAAAGATGTGGCCTATGCCAATTGAAAGAGCTGTAACAGAGATGAGCATTCCCAAAAAATTAGCTGCCCATAGCAATAGGTTCAAGAAATATAAGGGGTGGAAGTTCGGGAAACAGCAAGGTTGGAAAAGGGAGGAAAAGTGCAAATTAAGCAAAAAAAAAGGGGGGGGGCATGGCAAAATACAATGCTGACAAGTGATGTATAGAAAGAGACTTGCCACAATAGGGATCAAATGAAGGCCACCAGTGGGGTTAACAGTATTGCCAACTGCAATGAAAAGTACATGTTTTGCAAAGAGCACTATATGAAGTGAGTGCAATATTCAGTGTCAACCTATCATGTAGAACATAAGATATGGCGTGTGTAATCAGTGGTACAAACTAACAAAAGAAAATAGAAAAAAACAGAAGTACGAAATATACTGAAAAGACGGAATTGGTCATAATGCGCCACATTTGATCACGAGCTGTGCATATTAGAATGAACAAAACAAGAAACACCAACTATGCAGGAAACCGATGTACCTAGAGTCGAAAAGAAAAACGAGTTCCAAAGTTGGCAACACTGGCCATGAACATCCAGACAAGTCTAATATAGTTAGGCCACTCGCTTCATTTCACCTCTGGTGCTTGGGGTCCCGGGTTCGATCCCATCCCCCGCCAAGTGAACTTTGTGGTGGGAAAACACCGTGTGCGTGGGTTTTCTCGGGGTCCTCCCGTTTCCTCCCATTTTGTTCATTCCACCATTTCATTCATTACTCATCATCACCGTCTCCTTTAGCCTAACCGGCATAACCGTGGGACCTAAAACTCAAAGTTTTCATTTCATTTTTACACTCGCTTCACAAAAAGAAAATTCCGGCAACAGGCATCACTCGGAATGCATCAATGCTAGAGTGATTGAGGCAATGTCAAGTCGGGGAACATGAAATGGTTGGGTTGAGTCAACAACCGATAATAGAAGTATTGAACATGATGTCATGATTGGGCCGTATGTGGGAATATACAGTGTGTCCCACCAAACTTTGTGACCTGAAAGATTTGCGAAACGAACAAAAATGTGACGGATCCAGTTGTGCAGAAATGTACCAATGTCAGGGGGTGATAAAAGTGTGTGAGAAGCAAGTGCCCCCAGGATCTCCATCATAGGGCCCCAGGAGCCAACTTCAAATTTTCAAATGGCAACAGGGACCGAGTGGTACCTCTGTCGATAGATAATGGAATGTGCAACAACATCTATAGGAAACATTTGCTATATGGAGCATGTTTTTCAAAATGGCCGCCACAAATATATGTTGTGTCTTAACATGGCATCGAACACTGTGATCTCAAATTGCTGCGAAGCGAAAAGAGATGTTGCAAATCCAATTGCACAGGAATGTACTCATGTCGAGGGCCAAGGAAACTTTGCAAGAAGCAAGTCCCCCAGGGCTCCCATCATAAGGCTTGAGGGGTCAACCACAACATTTCAAATGGGAACAGGGGGCGGATGATATTTCTCTGGATAGATACAACACCACCTATAAGAAACATTTGAAATATGAAGCCCGGGTTTCAAAATGGCCGCCAAAAATGCACGTTGTTCTTCTCACCGAGCAGATATTTTTGGTGACCATTTTGAAATCCCATATTGTAAATATTTCTGATATGCGTTGTTGCATATTCCAAGATTTATCGAAAGAAATATAACTCGACCGATGGTGCTATTTGAAATTTTGACGTTGGCCCCTGGGACAATGATGGGGGACTTGGGGGCACTTGCGTCTCTCAGAAGTTTGTCGCCCGCTTACATGGGTACATTCCTGCACAACTGGACGTGTTACTTTTTTTTTTTTTTTTTTTTTGCTTGGAAACTATTTCAGTCGCAGAGTTAGGTGGGATACTCTGGATATATCATATAGGCGGTGATAGTATTGCAGACAGCAACACACAGCAGATCAAGCCTTTTATTATGTTTGCTTTCTACAGGTGTGGATATGTGATAGAAAGACCACCAAAGGTTCCGACACCTCTAGAGTACTGTTTCGAGACATTCACAGGCGATCATTGTACCATGTGTGACGGATTGGCAGTATTCCTCTGTGCTCACTACAAATGTATCTTCTGTTTGGACCATTGTCTCATCAAACAACTGCACGTACAATGTGGTCGAGCATGTACAAACGATGCGAAGGCTAATGTCTGTTGCCGGAATTTTTTTTTTTTTGTGAAGCGAGTGGCCTAACCATCCTACAATTGTCTGGATTTTCATCGCCAGTGCTGCCAACTTTGGAACTCGTTTTTTTTTCGACTCTAGGTACGTCGGTTTCTTGCATAGTTGCTGCTTTCTTGTTTTGTTCATTCTAATATGCACAGCTCGTGATCAAATGTGGCGCATTATGGCCAACTTCGTCTTTTCTGTATTTTTCGTACTTCTGTTTTTTCTATTCGCTTTTGTTAGATTGTACCACTGATTACACACGCCATATCTTATGTTCTACATGATAGGTTGACACTGAATATTGCACTCACTTCATATAGTGCTCTTTGCAAAACATGTACTTTTCATTGCAGTTGGCAATACTGTTAACCCCACTGGTGGCCTTCATTTGATCCCTATTGTGGCAAGTCTCTTTCTATGCATCACTTGTCAGCATTGTATTTTGCCATGCCCCTCTTTTTTTTTGCGGAATTTGCATTTTCCCCCCTTGTCCAACCTTGCTGTTTCCCGAACTTCCACCCCTTATATTTCTTAAACTTATTGCAATGGGCAGCTAATTTTTTGGGAATGAACATCTCTGTTACAGCTCTTTCAATTGGCATAGGTCACATCTTTCACTGCAACTATCATTTTCGGAAGGTTCCCTTGTTAGTTACTGTGTAAAATCATTTATTATCAGGTAGTAAACAAGATTCTACGAAGTGGTAATCCTTTCACAATGTGCAACACTGAATTTAGTGACTGTAGAAAATCATTTCAAACTACTAGAAAATATATTTCATGTTTTAGTTTTTCAATGTTTTGTATTTTTTTCATCTCCAATGACATTTGTGTATACTGGAAGAGCTAATTATTTTTCATACCAATTTCTACATTCTAGGTCACTTTCCCAAATTTCATTATTACATTTTGCTTTACAGTATTTTCTAAAATATAAAATTGAATATTTTACTTTAAATGGTCTATAAGCATAATCCATACATTATTTTTTTCCTATATTATCTCAAGCTAAGGTGAGTTTATTATTATTATTATTATTATTATTATTATTATTATTATTATTATTATTATTATTATTATTATTATTATTATTATTATTATTATTATTATTATTCATTCAGTCCATCAGAAGTTTATAAAGGTCTTAGAAAATATATTATTATAGACCTATGCTGGATGTTGTAGTGTACCTTAACGTGAAAGCATCTTATTCGGCCAAGGAATGTCCAAAATCTGGTAAAAATCAGTTTCAATGTCATCACTTTAGTTGTACCAATAATATAATAATAAAAATCAAACTCAAAAACAGGTGGGTTTTAAGGCGTTTTTCTTCAGGCAGGCCCAATCCGAAAAAAAATAGTTTTTTTTTTCGGGTGGGCTGGACCTACTTCAGCAAACCCTGCTACTACCACTATAATCTTTTACTTTCATTTTTTTGCATCTGACGTTTAATACGTTTCAGTAGCATACCTGAGCTTTTATTTTTTTTGTTCTTTATAGATTCATGGTATTATGTAGGTTATGTGAAGTAGGAACACTTTACACCAAATTATTGATATGTTTTAGAATAGGTATAACGCAATTACATTTTAACTACAATCAAAAAAGGTGAATGCTGCGATGGTAACAGAAAACTATTTCATTGCACTACTAAAGACCTCTTTCCATCAAAGACTTGTTGCATGGGTGTGAAAAAGAAGCTAGACCCGCCCTTCCGCTTGTGTTCTCATTTTCCTTTTTACCACCATCTTTTTGTCCTCCATTTTCTTTTTTGCTGCCATTTTGAAATGCCTATAGTCACGTACTGTACTAATACATAGCGATTAGAAACCGGGACTTGAGACCGCCTTTCTACTATTAGCGCGCCTTTCTATATCCAAAATTTCGGTTTTATCGCCATCTTGAAATGACTATGACCACGTACCGCAGTAATAGAACCAATGCCCCCTTCGATAAGAAGGTTCACAGATCTCTGATTTTTGCCGTTTCCGAATTCCTTTTGGCACCCTTCAGAGCCCGCCCCCAATGAAGTTATAACGCTAAGTAGGTGACTAAGGTCAGTAATCGTCCAAAGAATCACTCGATTTGGTTCACCAGTTCAGAACATTAGCGCGATTATACATAACCACTTTCCTGTTGTCTCCATTTTCTTTTTGCCACCATCTTGAAATGAAATGGTACGACTGACAATTTTTACCCAGTATTTCTTAAAAAAAGAAAGAAAGAAAGATAACATGTTGCGGGAAGTACTTAGTATTCGAAGGGACTCATACTATTTTCACACGGTACTGATCTATTATTATTTTATAGACGTATTAATTTGATATCTTTCTGGGGGGCTCTCAGAGCTCCGACGACCAGTTCCCCCAAAAAACATGTCTGGGGAAAACGCCGCTTTCAGTGCCGGTTCTGTTGTCTGTGGCACCTATTTAGAATGTTAGAGTGTGTGCAAAAGTGCATCAATTTATCTGGTGCCCTTTGAATGACAAAGACACACGGTGCGAGCCGTTACATTAGCCCGTCCCTTCTTATAGGGCGGACTAAAAAAGACAGAAAGATGGGTCAGACTGAATGGCTCGATGGCTATAGCGTTTGAATCTGAACCTCTTTCTTTTAAAGCTATGTTAACATTTAGCATCCGCTCTCTCTTCTATCGGGCGACATTCATAAAGTCTAAATATTGCAGATTACTTGTAAAACATCAAGCATTAATAAACACTTTTTCCTTCATACCTGACCTTGCAAATGGGGTCATCTTGCTTCGATAATACCCGACACCTCGAAAATACCCGAAACTTCGATAATACATGAAACTTCGATAATACTCGATATGTTGATAACCCGAAACTTCGATAAAACTCAAAATTTTGATAATATCCGACACTTCGATAATACTCGAAATTTCGATAATTTCAAATACTTAAACAGTTTCGATGACAACTCGATAAAGTTTCGCTCCCGAAATTCGATAGATCCCAAACTTTAACGAATACCCCTACTGTCGAGTCGATTTGAAAGCACAAAAAAAAAAAAAAATGGAAATATTCACTAACTATTTACATAAATTCTCTCGTCTTATACGTGGATGTTAATCGATGATCAACTAGTTTCATTATGTTCTATCTTTGTGGGTAGCAGTTAGCTTTGTTAAATTGCATGTGTTTGCACAACGTTAGGGATGCACGCAAGACGAGACGAGACGAGAAATGGAAAGTCTCGTCTCGTCTCGCAGCCTCAAATGTTGGTCTCGTCTCGTCTCGCAAATGTGAAGTCTCGTCTCGCGTCTCGCGTAAAATTTTGAGTCTCATCACGCGTCTCGCGCGAGATTTTCTCGCATGGTTTCGCAATCTCGCATATATTCTGGGTCAATATTTTGCAATGTATTATTCTATGGCTGTTAATGAATGATGATGCGATATTCTGTCCGGAGGCAGGTATTTGACCTAAACATCCCTTGGCAAGGTGAATCCATGGTGGTTTGCCATTGCTTTCAATGGAATGAATGTTCAAACATCCTAAGGAGATGGAACCTAGAGTTCAACATGGTATCCGAACTTGTGTCCCCTCCGCTCCAAATTAAAAGAAAAGTTGTGCTGGAATTTGATTGCTGGACCATTAATTCTCGTCAAATTACTAGCATAATTTACAGCAAAACCAGCATAAATTGTTGCTGGATCCAACATTGTTTTCCAGCTTAGAGGTCTCCAGCAATATTTTCCAGTATGACATGCGGGCACATTTTTTGCCCCGAATAGACCGATAATTGGAGCGTTCGTTTTGAAGTCGGAAGTGGATGTGGTGAGGGCAGGATGTGGCCATTTAAACATCCAATTGTAGGCATTTTGTAGCCAGACGTAGACGGATAGACAAATCCTATCGTCACTCTAAATCACTAATTGTCTGAAAGAGGAAATTAATATGTGCAGTACGTTACCCAGTGACTATACAGAATAGTAATTGTACAGTGGGTAATTGGATTAAATATAGGTAAGTGCTGCAAATAACAAAATTTAATCTCCGCCCAACTTTAATTGTACTCCGCCTTCCCTCACCAAATGTTTTTCTTCATCCAGCTTCATCCTGCCAAATGCTTTGAGGTAAGGGCTGGAAGTCTATTATTTAGTTACATGTCTGTGGTCTCAAATCAGGGTACCGCAATTTGTTGCGGTACTCATCGCGGAATGCTCTCCGTATGAGTGAGGAACTTACCACAAAAAACTCTCATTTTTTTTTCTTTTAAAAAGAAGTAGCATAATTTACACTTATACCGTTTACTATTACACGCCACAATTAACATATACTAATATACTAACCTCAATAACTGATATACAACATAATTATGTTATATACTAAAACAATTATATCAATGGCTCTCAACCAGAGTGCCGCGGGGAATAGTGATAATTAATTTTCAACACTTAAGACACTGTCAAGTATGCTATGCAGTTACCTTAGGTTCTTTCTTCTGAGGGAAATATATCATTATACCCTCCTTCCTGCAGCTACTCTTCTGATCTTTGTCGCTGTCGGGGTAGAGAATTGCGTACTCTTTCTTGTGAATATTTTGCAAGTGTTTCTTCAGCCCCGTTGTATTACGAGAATGCATTTTCAATTCTATCTTTTTAGGCTCACATAATTTGCAAATACCAACTCAGCACTTGTCGCAATCTCAAAGTAATCCTAGAACTTACTTTTACGCCCTGCTGTTTTGGGTGGATCAACTCGAAATTGCAGAAACAGTACCTGAATCCGTTTCACTTTCAACTGGGTCCTCATTTGGCTCTTGTAAAATATCGTCGCCACTATCAACATTTACACGTTTTGGTCGTTTCCTTGAAGGGTGATTTTCGATTATAAAGATGTTTTTATACCACCAAAAGCGCTTGTAAACAACAAAAGAACTCCTCACAACACAATACGACTCAATTCTTTCGGTTCGTTTGCTCTTGTAGCAATGTTGCATTATCGCATTTTATCAACTTTCGCTTTCAACTTATATAGTTTTGCCAGATCTAGAAAATAACATTACTGACAGATATAGGGCCATTCATACAATCTCCCACCAAACCTATAGGGCCATCCTACCAAACCAGTGTTTGAATTAAACTTCCGAACTAGAGGGGGATGTTTTTGATAAATATATAGAAAGAAAATACTTATTCCATGTAAAAATATTATGTTATTTCTGCGAGCCGGGCCGGGGATAAACTTTGATGAGAGGGGACTTCCCGCCATCTCCCTACATTAATCGCTAGTAGTAATGTGAAAAAGACAGAAACAACAGAAATATCACATTTCGCAGCAATAGGGAGTCTTATTCGCTTTTCAGACCAAAAGCAGAAGTTCATGTATTCGTGCGCGCCCGCGTGTATGTGTTTGTGTCGCAAAATAAAGTCCTAAATCGATACTGTAATAAATTTCCAATTTAGAAAGCTTTTCTTTTTTAGAAACTAAAGAAGGCTTTAATTCTGAAAATCAACCTTGAATAATAATAAATCTCATAAAATGTCTATTGCCCCAATCACTTTTTTATTCCTGGAGGCATTAACGCTCAATTCAGAAAACTCAATAAATGTAAAATCACTAAATATACAATTAAATGTAATTCATAAATGTTGTGAGACTGCGAGAAGTCTCGCGAGACTTCTCGTGCGAGACTTAACCGAGTCCCGTCTAGCGTCTCGTCTCGCATGGTTTAGTCTCGTCTCGCGTCTCGCATACAATTTTCACTCTCGTCTCGCGTGCATCCCTACACATCGTATGGAAGCCATAATTGCTTTTTGTGTTTTCTGTCGGTGCTGGAGCTTGCATTGGGGGTTAGTCTGATTGATTAACCAGATTTTCACATTGCTATTAGTTTATGTTGCCACTGTTGGAAATCTTCCAGTAAGAAAACAAGTTGAAAATGCCACAAGAGCATTGCCAGAACGAACTTAAAAAGAATGGAGAGATGGAGCGGGAAGGATAACTGTGATTGTTCCTACATGTAAAAGCAAATGTTATTATCCGCACCTTCTTCTGTTTCTCGCAAAAAAATCTCAAAATATCATTCTATAACGTACAGTTCCTGAGATATGTCTCCTTATATCTCCCGAAATTCGAACTTTTTGGCCAATATCTGGACAACAGTTGTCAGTTGACCAGCAGCCAGTTGACCAGTGGCCACTGGTTATTATTTGGTACAAAAAAAATGTTCACAATCATCTTAGGTGTTGACCAACACTAATAAATGATCTCTTCCCGAGATGTAGCTCCTTAAATATCTGGAAATCCGCCATTTTTTAAGCAATATCTCGGGAACAGTAAGGGTAACGGGACAAATTTAATCACTTTCTCAAATAGTTATTTGATGTTCTATCGAATGGAGGGCTCAGAGTTGAAAAAAAAATGGAAATAACAGACAGATAGACACACACGCACACACACACACAGACATAGAGAATTTAGTAATGAACTTTTCAAGTTTGTTGATAAAATAGCAATGCTAATAGAACAGAGACCACAAGAAGGAATATAGCTTAATGTAATCAGTGTGTTGCTCTATTCCAATTTGTCTTACATTTAGTTTATTTTCATTTATTTTCAAAATGGAATATTACATAAACTTTATAGTGAGTATTTTTTTTTTAAGTCGTGAAATTAGAATACGATAAAATGTAAATAATGCATATATAGCGTATACCAATTTCTCAGCTATTCACATTGCAAGAAGTTTTCTTTTCTAATTTTCATCTAATTTCATCTTCGCGATTTGTCTTGTCCCTCATTGCAGGCCTAACGGTGATTAGATAAAATGAGGGTCTTATTTCGCCTAAATGGCTGTCATAAATCTTATAATTTGTCAATTGTAGCTGTATGATATACACCGTAATTGTGTAAACGAAATGTAGATCAGGCGAAACAATGCAGACACATATTATGAATTTCTTGACTAATATTGTTACGAAATTAAAAAAAAAAAATACGAGTAACTTTCTATGATCTGAGTGTTCAACTACCACATATGTGACATGTATTCGTCGTACTACGCCGCGCAAGCGTAAATAAACAATTGTGCTCATGCTTGTGCAGTCGAGAGATCCTAGGTTTGACAATTGCAGCCGTTGCAGCAAATGTGACTTCGTATTGTATATTCATCAGCCCAAGAGCTAAGTTGTTATATCACCTTTAAACATTGGCCATATACGACTTCCTTTGAAGATGATTTTCGATGCTTGATTGTTGTGTTTTGCAGCGTGAAATTACATCGTTACTACTTATGAATCTCTGTCAATATATAAGCATATTAGAAAAAAAGTAAAGATAAGTGTCTTATGTATTACAAATATCAAATAACATTGTTGAGTTTTTAAGGAAATACTGTTTCTCGTGACCATACATACATAAACTAAAACAAAAAACGAACGTATTGATGCGTTTAATTATAAATATCAAATGGACAAATCTAGTTTCAGCTCGCAAGTGCATTATTGGACGTTAGACTCGATTTTGCCAATACCAGAACACGTAAAAAAAAAATCATGAAAATAAAAACGAGAATCTACAGAATTTACCACCATATCCTAACAAGCAGAACTGTGATTCGATACAGCTCCGAGCATTTAGCCACAAAGAGAAACATGAACATTAATAATTACATCACTGACAGACAAAGTTTAATTAAAAGCAGTAGATCAATGGAATAAAAAAGTATATATATATATATATATATATATATATATATATATATATATATATATATATATATATATATATATATATACATATATATACATATGTTGTCAGTGAGTGTGTGGCAATACAGAATGTCAGTGATTAGATACATTTCTCGGTATTACTGAAAAAAAATGTCGTTGTCCTCGGACACCTGCGCAGTTCCTTATTTGCTGAAGCCATCATATTGTACAAATATGCATTCAACTTGCACATATCATAAATAAGCCTTTTGAACTAAGTTAAATATTTAGAGAAAAATATATTACATTTAAAGTCCTATTTCAAACTTTTAGTGTAGATAATAAGTTTTGAAACCGCACATTTTGTTTTGTTTCGTAAACTTCGAGATACAACTCAAGAGACCAACTCATATTCGAATAATTGACAATCAACAACAGCATTCGGACAGGCAGTAGAATGAAGTCAACTAGCGTATACAGTGTGAGGCAAAAATATATTAACATTAAATGGATGTTTACTCACGTGAAATTACAATGCAAGGAGTTAGTTACAGGGTTTAGTTACAGGGATAGCCATCCCGCTCATTGCACTTATGGTATATGTAAATTTTGATTGTGTGACTCTCTGGACCATTTGGTTATGGATACCAGTGACGACCTAAGTGATGCGGTGTTTCTGGTCGTCCAAGTTGTTAGTTTTTTTTTTATACACACACACACACACACACACACACGATCCTTGGCTGTGGCCCATAACCAAAAATCACATGACGTCGGGTGGGGGAGCCTGCTGGCCATGACACATGACCACCTCTGCCAATTCTACGTTTACCGAACGTGTCGTTCAGGTAATCCCGAACCATCGGACTATAATGGGCAGGAGCGCCGTCTTGCTGAAAGTTAGAAGGCCTTTGAAAAATGTTTGTCTCTAGAGAAAGTCTGCGCGAGGACTTCGTTGGGCTGGCTACCATCGTTCCCTGGACGAGGATGATTTTCTCTTCCGTTCGGACAGATCTCTTTCTACCACTGTTTCCCTTGCAATCATCTTGAACGGACCCTGTCCTTACAAGCTTCACGTAGAGCGTACCGATTGTCAGGAGCGAAGGTGCATCCCGTCTGCTACAGGTTGTGATTTTATTTTATACGATGCTTGAAGACAGAAAAAAAAACTCCATCCACGAGGTTACCTCCTATTTTTCAAAATGTATTATCAGTGTGCAACGTTGCCAAGTTTGTCCATTCCTGTTAACGAAGAATCGCACAATTTATATATATATATATATATATATATATATATATATATATATATATATATATATATATATATATATATATATATATATATATATTTTGCAGCTCAATATTAGAAATATTTGGCGAAAGGAACAAAATGTCAGCATAAATATAGAGATATGCGGCTCGCAACAGAGCCTTGGCGGAGAAGTGTAATGGTGATTTAGTGCAACGAGAACCAATTACAAGCACACAGACACAAAAATAAAAAAAACAATTATTCGCGTTGAACAATAATGGCATGAACCTTAATAAATTTAGTATACAGGTGCGACTCTAAACATCACTTTGTCTTCATTAAATTGCAATTTGTACTATCCAGTTGAATGCAATGAGACACTGCATTAAAGTACGGAATAAGCCTGACATCGCCACACCTAAACCTACTCTTAAGAATCCGAGTACGGCTGTTTAAACGTTACCACAATCTTTTCCGCAAAGTTAAATTGTCTTCTTCCAGCAGCCGCATTCTCGGACTGTTCTTGCTTTAAATGTAGAATGAATCTGTATATATAGGGGTGATTTATGTCCACTTCTTACTAAACTTGAAATGCTAAACCTCGGCATTGTTCGTGCTGTTTTCGCTATTGTTATGATATTTGTTTTTTTACTACCCTCAAACATTAATTAAAATATAATTAGTACAACGTAATGGGTCAAATAACAACCCAATAAAAAGTAAACTTTCAAATATTGCTGTATTTACGGGTGGGAGATTGCATTCATCTCGTCAACATAAGTGTCCGCCAAGTAGTCTAGGAAAGCCTGCACCTCCGGGATGTGTGTGTATCGTCGTGTATATATTGAAATACATGAGGAATGTGTTCAAGAGTAACAAGTGGAAGTGCATCTGCTCTCCTAGCCTCTTTATTCTTATCATTATCAGCCTTGTAAAGTGTATCCAACCTAATATCTTGTAAATTTCTCTACATAGAGTGGGTAAAATGAAACAAAGAAGTGCATAATGTAGCTTGCTTTAATGTAATGTAATGCTGTAGGTCTTGTGCAATTCCACTAGCCCGCGACGGTTCTGTTTTTCAACAATTAATGATGGATTCCTATGTATCTTTGTGTGCTTAATCCAAAAAGGACCTTACTTTGTTTCCATCTCCTCAAAATTGTTTGCAAATGACAGTGTACCAAATGTAAAATATGTCGAAAAATATCACAAAAATACGATGTAATGACATATTCCTTTTTTTTAAACACGTGATATTGTGCGGCTTAACAATGGAAGAAAATGCAATAGCATACAAATACTCACGAGTTTAGCCGTTGTATCGACGTCTCTTTAGACCAGTCATGATGTGTTTCCGGCTTTTCCGCGTGTGTTCTTTTCTGGAGTCATCCAGCAAGAGCCCGCCATCATTGTTGTATTCCATCGTCCTTGGTAACGCGTTTCTATTTCTTGGATGTCCTGATGGAATCTCTCACCCATCTCTTCATTAACAACACCCAGATTCTCGGGGAAGCAATCCAAACGGGAATGTGAGAAGTGAACCTTCGAACTCATGGAACAAACTAACTTTTCGTACTTCTGCAGCATACTATCAACGATAGACTTGGAATTCTTGTTGTCCAGAAACTTCGTTACTACGTCTTTAAAGGCAACCCAGGCTTCTTTTCCAATGACCTCCATGTGTTGCCCAAGTTTTCTAATGCCCGGACCCGTAAAGACACCCTCTTTTAGTTTTGCGGTTGATAAGGCTGGAAATTTGGTATACATGTACTGGAAACATGTACCATTCTTTGGTAACGCTTTCACAAATTTCTTCATCAAGCCTAATTTGATGTGCGGTTGTGGCAGGATAACTTTCGTTGCTCCGATGAGAGGTTTTCTAACTATTTTTTTTTATTCCAGGTTCCAATGACGCCCGTTATGGCCAATCTTTTCGCTTCCAATGATTGTCTCTGTCTCTGCTGTCCCATTCATACACACACACACAAACATACCCAAAATAAACACGGAAACTTTGTGCACCCACCTTGCTGTCCAAGTGTCACCGATAGTACCTTAAGATCACCACACATGACCCACTGATGCTAAACATACATAATTTTCTGGAGCACAAGTTGTAAATTTTCGTAACGATCTTGCAAGTGTATAGAATGTCCTTTGGATATTGACGCATACCTGTTGCCATTGTGAAGTAGGACAACTTTCAGGTTCGTTTCGACGAATCGATGAACAGTCTCCAATCAGTGCTTTCGTACGGAATTTTAAATGTCTGAAATAGTCCACACATCATTGCAGAATACTAACTCTCCTTCTTCTGAAAAGTATGGAAAAAAAATGTTATTCTCTGTGCCTGAACCAGAAAAACGAATTGCCAGTTGCAAGCAAGTTCTTTTCTTTTAGTTTGGAACCAAGCAATTCTGTCGCCTCTTTGCTGAGATCAAAGCGTTCAATTCCGATTTAGTACATGGTTGTGGTGCAGACGTGTCAGGTTCGTATCGTCGTTCTCGTCGGTGTCTTCATGACTTTCACTTTCGGAAATATCTGCGGTAATTGTTATGGTTGCATAAGCACAGGCACATCTGGGCCATGAAGGACAGGATGTGACACCGAAGCCACATTTGGATAGATGAAGTTCCTTTTAGTCTTGGTATAAAAATCATAAACAGTGGTTGAACAAAAGTAACAATCAGTACTGTGATTTTGGGGCTCTTGCCAGACCATCGGAACGCCAAATCTGAAAGTCTATTCTTCCCCATTTGACCACCGCCTTAGGCCTTCAACACACATATAGCAAACATAATGCGGTACTCAAGTTTTGTCTTGATGTCTTACTTGTACACCAAAATACACGAGAGACGCTTGCCGCACGAAAGTTGTTATACTCTTTTGCCTTGCCAACATGAATTCACCGCCAATGTAACAAAAAGAATCTGCAGACGTTTCACAGAATCTTGACGCCATGTCGAACCCTACATGTTTGCTGTTCCGCTGACACACACACTTTTGATCGTGAAGGATACGTACAAACGGTTGCACTAGCACTAACCGTTGCGGTGTTCACCACGTTTAACGATACATGTACTGCCATCTGCCGGTTTATGTTTCCAACGATTCGTTTTTATCATAAACAAAAATATGACAGCATTTCCTGATCTTGCTCGTGGATAATCGACTTTCGTACGCGCCTTTGGCGCGGGAGACCCCGGTTCGATTCCCGGCGGGAGCTCATGTGGTTCGGATTTCACGTTAATCAGTAGGTCCACGACTGATATAGCCTCGTTGCTAAGCGGGATGTTAAACTCAAAATCAACTCAACTGAACCGCATTTCCTGTGTCCTGATATATGTCCGTACATATCATATTCGTAATGATTTTAGACATGTAACACATTATGACCGATTTGCAAACAATTCTAACGTGATAGAAACAATCTACGTTCATTTTTGGATTAATTGCAGCAAAATACATAGGAACCCACCATTCAATGTTGAAAAACATGACATAACCGAAAAATGCATGCTGTGTTATTGCCGCTTGTTCAAAGTCAGTCAAGGAATATATATATATATATATATATATATATATATATATATATATATATATATATATATATATATATATATATATATATTTCACACTAAACTGGAAGCAACGATGTTCAGTTTTTCTTCTTGATTTGCTGAAGCATGCGTGTGTACAATTGCTGACTTTGCTTTTCAGTAAGCAGAAGACAAGTGGAAAAAATGTCCAAAATACTTTCCCTGCAACGTACTGTATATAACTATGAAAATAGACGTGGACAAATTTTAAATGCTCCATTCATCAATACTTTGCTGTCCTTACACTTTGCATAAAAATTCCCTTTCACTTTATGGTGTGGTGACATATCAGCCATCTTGACTTTCTCAATAATTTACGAAATAATGTGTTTGTTACTTACAATTTGCATATCCGATTACAATATCATGATGTGATTAATTTCCCAATATGTAATACAAATATCGTCGTACTTCTGGTGTAGTAGCGGCTTTTCACAAATTTATGTTTGAAATAAAATATATATTTCTGCGAAACAGGAACATACACATTGAATTATTTTTCTCTTCTTCGAAACATGGCATCGCTGAGCGTGAAAACAGCACAGTTTTAATCCCTTTCTGCGAAACTAGATTCTGCGAAACAGACACACGCGATCCAGGAAGCTATTTTCCTTTGTTCCTGAATGGAATATCAGCACGCTATGGTTTAATTTGCAAAACAAAAACAAAAAGGACACCCGTTTAATGTTAACTTCTGTTTGACTCACCCTGTACATTTGAAAGTATTATTGCAGGATTTGTCTCGTGGAGCAAAGAAATATAACTTTTTGAAATAAATGTCATAATAGTCTACTACAATATTTAGATTCGGAACTTTCCAATTCAGACACAATAATTGTAACCACTTTGTTTCGTAGCCCACCTTTCTATAATTAATTATGGGGAACCCACTACTACAGAGACACAGAAACCTCACCAACAATTAAATATTCAACCATATTTTTCAAAGAGGGTGCACTGAAATTGCATAAACTTTCACTCCCTTATCTGTTTACACAGGTAAAGCCTTAATAAACAGGCAACAAAATTGGAAATTGTGAAGAAAGAAAAAAAAAAAGTGATGTGCAACGTTGGTATCATTACCATAAGCATTTCGACTAATAAAACAGCCACCAAAACTCAAGTCCCTAAGAGAAAAAGTACAAAGTAATTAATGGCAATAGCATTTTCAATTATCGCTATTGCATGTGTGCACGGGCGTCGTTAGAGAGAGGGACGGAGAAACATGTTTCAGTCAATAATCTTCTGTATCATTCTAACTGTAAGATTGCCTGTAAGATTAAAACTGTAAGAAATTAGTTGTTGGAAGCAAGTGGATATTGGAAAGCTGTGACGAAAACAAATTTATATTAACAAGTATTTATAACTATTTATATAACAAATTATAACTATTTATATTTATATAACAAATTTATATAACTATTTCTGGGACTTCCTTTTAAATATTGTAGGTAGGCGTTCTACTAATCAGATATAAGAATATGTTTACATTTTCCAGCTTTGGCCAATCATAAAGTATCATTTGTTTACTATGTTCTTTTCAGACACTAATATTATTTTGTTTCCAGTTTTCTGTGTGAGTTCAGTGGGTTAGAAATATTTCCAGATGGAACTCTCTCTTATGCCCTTAAACATTTTACACGGTTATATGCAATACATGCATACAAAGTGGATATTATCTATCTGTTTTTTTTCTTTTTTTTATTTTTAGCGAAGAAAGGCAAGAATACTATGTGTCCATGTGGAAGATGATAAGAGATTAGACAATAGATTCGATTGGAAAATAATGTACATAAATTTTCCGATTACCTCCTAGAAAACTGCGTAGAAGATTATTGCAAGTAAGTAGCTTCCTTTCGAATTTCATTTATAGTAGCACTCATAATATTGCAAACTCTAATACTGCAAAAACTATTTATCTTAGTTTGAACATAACACTAAAGGACATGGTAATACGTATTTGTTTTAATGAAACTTAATTATAGTGTATTTTTTTGTCTTCATGCAATACGTAAAATAAAATGTAATTTTTGACAATTGCCATCAAATTACAAACTAAGATTATAAATATTTCTTGCCTCTAGTCTTATAAATTTTCTAGTGTTTTTTTTATATATATATAAATTGTCAATAATTGTGTGCATGAACTAAACAACTTATTCTTTATTATTTTAAGTATCCACCTGTCATGTATACTTTATACCATCCGCCCTGCGTCGCAAAACAAACGGACCAAAATCTTTTCATAGACACTTGAATAGTAAATTTTACTTCCCTGCTCCTGATGTTCATACGGTGATTTCCGTTTTGCTAGAAATCCAAACGGAAACTGCCTTGAAAATGATGCCGATAGTGAAATTAATTTAAAAGGTTTCTTCCCGTTTGGCCAATTCTTGTTTCGTCTACAGACCTTTCAGCAATGTATATCACTATCTCAATCTCATCTTACCTGTAAGTAAAATAAGTATTCCCGTTTAATATATTCCCGTTTCGCCTACCCTCGACAAGGGATTTAGTATTTGAGGGAATTTTTGAGTGTATATTATTTGAGTATTTTAGGAGCGTAATATCAAGATGATGAAAATATTAATACGAATACCGGATTAAATGAAGCCATTCCATTTGCAACCAAGCTAAACCTATGGAAACTAATCAGTCTGGGAATAATAAATTAAACCAATTAATTTGAATTTTACAGAAAAGAAAATTTAAGAATGAAAGTACATATTAATCCTTTTATTGTTTAAATTGTCATACTAAGAATAAACACTGTAGCAAGTTCGGCTACTCTCTAAGGTGTTTCTAAGTTACTATGATTAAATTCTCCAACTTTTTAAAACTTATTTTTAAGGTTGCGATCATGAGAAATAGAATGTCTTATCATAAATTTTTTAAATGTGATTCATCAATGTTCAAACTCCGACATTGACTGCTGTTACCATATTCGCTTTAAACGTTATCCCTTCTCTCAAAATGTATCCAGGCCCATCATCCTTATAAAACTAATTCCTTCATTACGTGAAATTTGGCATAAAAGTTAATAATTTAGCTAAAATACGTTTAAATAAATTCAGATTTAGAAGGTAATTAGCTCCTATTCGAGCTATTCCGCCCTTTACTCCAAAGCCGCGTGAAATACTATCAAAGCAAAATAGCTTCTGCATCTCTTAATTCAAAGAAACTCGTAATCAATTTATTAAAACAGCGAGAACGAGGGAGAGAACTTGTCACTACGTTCACTTCACCTCTGCTATCTTTGGTTCTATAATCGTCTACCACTTTGGACATGAATCAAGCATTCAAAAATGAATTTAATAGCCAGCATTCATGCTATCCTGAGCTTTCCCTCCACTTCTCAATTTTACTATATTTGCAATATTATAAGCATTTCTGGGATTTCTGCATTCAGGTAGAAAACTATAAGGTTACTTCCACCGACCATAAATTGCATTGAGAATTTTTCCTAGTAGGGTAGTTTTAGTGTATAATGGTTCATCTCTCAGAACTACGAGAGTACCGACGGACCTTGTCAAGTTCGAGAAACTGGTCTTGAATAGGTAGTCACTCGCCTTTTTAAACTGTTCTCTAAACTCGCAAAAAAAGAATAAAAAATAGCACTTTAGTCGATACGATTATAAAGTATAAGTAATCTACCAGAGATCTCTAAAATTAGAACCACTTAACTGACCAAAGCAATTATTTATGCAAAAAAAAAATAATAATTATGTAACAGTTTTGCCGACTAACCGATTGGCTTCTTCAGACACTATGAAGTAAGAAAGGAAAACATCTAACATCAAAGGGCAGCTAAAGATGCATACCTTACTTGTGATTGACTAACTACACCCAATTCCACCAAACACATATAATTATTTTCAACACGAACCAACAATAGTGTGGAAGGATGACATTTAAAATTGAACCGCAGACAAACTAATGAGCATCCGAATGTATATACATACCCTCCTTCAGTTACTGCAGGAAGAGTGAGTTGAAGATGAAAGATATATGCCGCTCCTTGAAGTTATATACAAGCCGAAGGCGGAAAAAAAGTCAAAATGTAAACGTTTTGATAGCTGCACCAAAACGTTAAAATCTAGATTTTAGTCAGTGGCAATTGACTTAATATGGTATGTAGATACAGTTGCATACTGCTTATATTTGGAAACTTAAAATTTTGTTGATGTAAAGATGATTGTGTACATTATATTACAAATGTTATATTGTAATGCATACAAGTCTTTTTTTCTGAATTATATTTGTAAGTATCATACAAATCCTAAGAATTGTCATTCTTTCGTACAAGTGTAGATCCACTTTTCCTACTTATTCCTGCTTTTGCTTATGTTAAAAGGTGGATTTTAATGAAACTTTTTACAATGGCTACTTTTAGTTAATAAAAAATCTATCTGAAAAGAAAGGAGAGTCTTTTTAAAACGAGCATGTTTGAAATGGTGACTTTTGGAACTGTTAGGGCACGGCACGTACTTGGTTAGAATCACAATCAATCACGTGACAGTTGTTGCTGACATTGGGAAATAAACTTGTTTATAAATCTTTGTAAAATAAATCCCTCAGACACCAAATATCCCTCGTCGAGTGAGTGTAGGCAAAACGGGATTAGGTCAAACTGAAATACCAGCTTGGCCTACATCTAAGATGAGATTGAAATAATGATATATATTACTGGAAGGTCCGTAGGCGAAACGAGAATAGGTCAAACGGGAATAAACCATTTCAAAGGACCAAAGATCAGCAGAAGTCAAAAGGAGTGAGTTCGTCATAAGGAAATTCGCTGAGTTTAGGAATTCACAGATGGACCATGAGGAGACACGTATGACATTTCTAAAAAGCTGTAGGATTTAAATTCTAAATATTCAACTTGCAAACATGAAATATTCTGTTAATATTTATTTTGTATCGTATATATTAGAACGCAATACAAATATATATCAGAAAGAAATGGGGTTTATACATTTTATTTCGGTTCAGAATTTCACACAATTTCCTGAATCCTGCTTTTGGCAACGTCGCGGTGAAAATTTGGTCAGTTTTAACACTTTCTGCTCCTCGTCAATAAGTCATAGATTACTGAGATTATCAACGATCTAATCTTTAGAAAAAATAAAATACGCGATGTCGCTGCACCGTTCAAATGGACTCGAACACCATAGATTTCATCTCATGATCCGAAATTGAACTTCTAAGACTACTCGGCTGTTGACACTGAACAACCATTAGTATGTGTATGTTTGCCATATTATGCAGTTATAGAGTTATGGTAACTGCAATATGTAATTGATATAATGTATTCAATAGCATATATTTATTAAGAAATGCTTTCACACTCTTCCATCCTTTTCTAGTGTTGCCAAAATGTTCTACATATGATTTAAAGTTGTAACTGCTTTTGGCATATTGCAATATTAACGGGATGGATTAATACAATAAAGGAACTTGAAAAAGAATAAATACGGTTGGAAATGGGAGTGGAAATGAATAATTCAATCAATATTTGTATATGCCCATGGAAAATAAAAGAGGGATATTCGAAACCAAGTGTTACAGAAAGGAACGTTCAACATGCTTATACTAACACTCCCCCGCACATACATACAAAATGACATCAACGAAGGAACTAAACGGACCTTTATAAGGAATAATGGAGACACAATACAGCTGGCAGATAAAAACGGAATGATGGTATTGAAATAAATCTAGTTCACTGTGTGCAAATGGATAGCACAGAGAAAAAGTGAAGAAATGAAAAACAATTTAAAAAATACAATAAAAAATAAAGAAAATTGAATTAGAGAGAAAAAATATAAAACAAATGGTATGAGACTGCAAACACTGACCAGTAATAATAATCAGGGCGCAACATTTCCTGTCGTTAGGTCGTCATTGGCGACAAGAAATTTTGAGCTGGCTTTCAGTGTTCAGTAGGAAGAGTTTCTATTTCACACGAAAATAATTGTCATTGAGTGAGATAAAACACGAAACGTGAAATTTTCCTTTGTCAAACCAAAGGCCTTTGGGGGGATCATAGTTTGCACGTGAGAGATACTAGCGACCATCATTTTTGGAGTGCCGAGTGCGTCTGACTTTGAAATGTTGCGCCCTGATAATAATACCAAAATAAAACCAATTGAGGTAAGAAGTGTAAGAATGCGTAAAAAAAAAAATAATAATAAAGTGCTATTAGATCTGGTAAGATAAAAGTTGATTTGATTTTCTGCGTTACTTTCAGCAGTGAGGCTATATGAAAAGTGGGCTTGCAGCTTATCGTGGGATCCGAACCACATATGTCCCAACTGGGAATTGAACGGGGTATCTATAGCCCGCAAAAGACGTTTGCGCTAACCGCTTAACCACGAGGAGTTCTGGTAAGAGAAGAAATTGAACAAAAATATAGGATGAAATGCAACACAAAGACGAAAGCATATTGTGTGGAGGACTAATTGTAAGGGATAGATTAGGAAGTACGTAGGAGATACAGAAAGAAGCTACAAAAATGCATATGTCTGTTTGAAAGAGGGAAAATGGAGTGTATACTCGGTAAGGGAATATGACGTGCAATAGATTCTGAAAGAATATAACAACACACACACACACACACACACACACACATATATATATATATATATATATATATATATATATATATATATACTTTATATTTTTGAGCAGTGAATTGCGTAATGAAAAAAAGAAATGAACCATAGAAGTTAATGACTTAGACTGGAAATGAGCTTATGATTTGCGATCTACAAAATATTCCACAGAGGTAAATAAAAATAAACAAACTTAGGCCTAAATAAGATAAGAACATAAGTGGCATGGCAAAAGCTCAAAGCAAGAGTTTGATTAGTACAACTACCACACAGGCATTTTTTTTCAATGGTCCGAGACTATTTCAGATATGAGCGATGCGATTCAATGCTTAACTGGCTAATTCATTCATCATATAGCACGTCTGTCATTCCGTCGCCGAACTCAGAGATTCTAACTCATTTCGACACCTCAAGAAGTTGATGATAAATTTCTGCTAGTGAGGTAAGCCACAAAATCTGACCACATTGCACACTTCCAAATTTGACCATGTTTCTTTGAGTATAACCGTTTTTAAGTAGTATTACAAGAATCTAAAGTAGCATAAGCACCGAGTAATGCATGTGTGACAAAGCGATGATTAATTAACGCTACATTATGAATAATTGTTAGGGTAGTAAAGTAATTGAACAATGTGTTAAGCGAATCAATCGAATACATGAATAGGGCAGATATTCAAATCACAGTCGTTATATAAGTGTAACGTTAAGAATATGCTATAGATGCCGAGTGAAGGTATTCTGAAGCAACTTTGATACTCTTTTGAGACATATTATGAGTAATCACATATTTATTTAAATCAAAGAGTATAGAGTGTACAGGTTTATGTTATTACGAAAAAAAAAAAAAAAACGGGATATGGAGACCATAATAGGTACCATTACCTTAGTTTTTGAAGCGTCCTCGTATATCATCGGACAATTAAGTGTAACTAGATTATGCGAGAATATTACTTTATTATTATATGCAAAACCCGTCTTTGTTCATTAATAATATGCATAAAAATCCAATCAAATCTTTCACATTTTTTGTAGTGTACATTCCTTTTATTTTTTTAGGAACAACAATACCTGTTTGCTCTTCTTGAAAATCATATTAAACGCTAGCAAATAACACTAATTCGCAGTTATATGCATGTGCAGCACATCTAGATCCCTGATTAACTCAGCGTTAAACATAAATTACCACACATCTATTGACAGCTCCTAAATCATAAACACACACACACTTGGCACGCTTGGTCAGTTCGTTGCTGGCATTGATTGTCCATCAGAAGGTATCTGTCAACACACCGTTTGTTGATAAGTTTGGTGAATCTGTGCTCACAGTATTGGGAAATATTTCATTCTCACAAACTAAAATATGTCTTATGGTTTTAATTATAAGCTTAACTTCATAATTATGTATTTATAGTGATAAGAGAGGGCCATACACATTCAATAACTCACTAGAGCATATGTATAACGGTTCCTATTAAAAGTCCGTATCACTTCGACGGTCATGAAACAATTTCTTTCTTCTCTTTTAACTTGTTATGATCGAATGAAATATAAACTTATGGATAAAATAATGTGAATGTATTTGAGCTGGTTTTCGCACAGAAAGGATTCGTCTACAGGTGCTAAATTTGTACAGGCCTCACCAGATCTAAGCATATATATATATATATATATATATATATATATATATATATATATATATATGTGTGTGTTTTTTTCATTTTTTGGCTCGGAGGAACTTGTGCGAAGGGAATAACGTGTATGAGTATACCGACTATACCGACAAATTTTAAGAGGTGATTCTTCACATCAAAAAAAGAGAAAATGATCACATGGAACTATGGCGAGTAGTGCATATTTTCAGAGCTAGGGCTATCCAAAATCACGAAAAATCCAAATTTGGAGAGACCCTATATCGAATTCCAAAGACTGTGGATGGTGGCCTTTATCAACATGAATGAAGTCACACATATGCAATCCAAAAATACATATTTCATTAATGTTCAATGGATATACAGTTTATTTCCCACAGCTTGAATTTCCAAGACATGCCATCAACTGAATTTTGAGATATGCTCTGACTTTAGGATTGATCTAAAGTAGGCAAACGATAAGCCTTGATGGAAGTGAACACGGAATTCTTTGGCGCGATGTCGGAAGTGCTAAGGATCGTCAACAGCACGGTTGCTCGTACTCGGGAAAACGCATGGTGGCAAGTTGTGTTTCACGCTTAAAAGTGAAGAAATCGTGAAATATACCGTGATGAAATACATATTATCACACGTTATTCCGAACACAAAGAAATATGGAGCTGCCTATCCCAAACACTTCCGCCTTCCCTCAGAAGCATTGGATGTCCATTGTTGTCAAGGTTCACCTCCTGCTTACTTTGGACCCTTCTTTAAATGTGGGTGTATCTGAAAACTCTATTGAAAACATATCTGAGAATTACGCCCTGTAGGGAGTACATTCCAGACCTATTGACAATTGATGAAATATTGATTTTTCGATTGTGTATACGTGGTTTCCTTTACGCTGATAATAACCACTATCCACAGTTTCTAGAATTCGAAATAGGGCCTATTGAAATTTAGCTTTTTCGTGATTTTGACACCCCTAGCACTGAAACTACGCACTTTTCGCCATAGGTTCATATGAACTTTTCATCTTATTTTGATGTGAGGAATCACCCCTTACAGTTTGTCGGTATAGTTCATTAACCCCCTATATATATATATATATATATATATATATATATATATATATATATATATGTGTGTGTGTGTGTGTGTGTGTGGTCGGATTTAGGAGGGTGCAGCGTGCACCCTCCTTCGTTATAAATATACACTACCCACTAGCTAAAGTGAGAAGCTAGCAGTGAGTTTGCAAAATCAATAGCTTAAGGCAATTATCTGAAGGTTGAAGGAAAATAATTAATCGAAAGCATACACTTAGCATTTCCAAAGGAATTCCTCATTCATATCACAGATGCCAAAAGGCATTTTAAAAGCTCAAATTTAATTCAAGTGTACTGGTAGTTATTGGTGCACCACCCTCAAAGAATCTGGCCCTGTATATGCATGCACGTTTCTCTCAGTTTTGTTTAGTGTGAGACACCTGGGTTTGATTCTGGGAAGGAGCTCGTGTCGTTTGAATCCCACGTTAAGTTGTAGGTGCACGTCTCATATCGCCTCGCTGCTGAGACGATACACTCTAAAGCAAATGAAAAATCTTGCAGTTTCTGAGAACGTATTGCCTGGCGACTTATATTACGTATTGGTTATGTGGGCTTATATAACATGAGATGATTAATGCCCGGCAAACGAACTTTATTTATTTTTAATTATTTTTTTATATACAGGTTTTGAATTAAGGTATGGCAATGTTTGGTGCTTACTCCTAATATTTCATATATGCGTATAAATTTTATATAGCGTATAATATAAGAGGTTCTCTTAACAGTTTTCCAATAACTAAGTGCCAATTGTTTATTTCGAATTTGCTAGTATGAAATTGATATGATTGTAATGAAGCAGAAAAGAATTTACCGCCGAAAAATTTAGCAGCGTGAGAATTTGGAGAAGAATAACTCATTATGGTCACAGTTGTCCATTGTTATAAGTAATTTTAAGAAATATTTATGTCGGCTCTAGTTCGGAATGTACACATATTTTACATAAATTACTATTATATAGAAAAACAGCATAGTTATATGACAGGTTTTATGTCATATTGTTTTGGAAGTATTGTCTATCTGTTATTTATTGCTAGTCTGCAGAGTATTCCTTACATTAATATGCCCTTGCCCTTGATAGTCATCGCGTATTTACAAGTAGTATGCGCATTACTATTAGAAGATATCAAAAGAAAACAATATATAAGTTCTGCTACTTAACGGTTCATATTTTTCTTTTGCAGTATATAAACTGATAATAATAATAATAATAATAATAATAATAATAATAATAATAATAATAATAATAATAATAATAATAATAATAATTCAGCATAAAAGTTATCAATTGCATCATATTCGCAAGAAGCGAGGCATATTTCATCTTCATAAAAAATCGTTTCTCACGATTTTCTCGAAACTGCGCATTATAACTTACCTTCATTATGTCGTATTTTTCCGCATTCCGGAATTTTTCCGAAATCGGAATGTTTCCCAATTCCCGATATTTTTTCCTAATCCTGGAATTTTTCCGAATTCGTTATATTTTTCCGAAACCCGGAATTTTCCCGAAACTCGGATTACTTTCCGAATTCCGGAAAGTAAAAATTCCAGAATTGGCCATACCATATATATATATATATATATATATATATATATATATATATATATATATATAATATTGCATACTGTGCTATGAGTTGTTATTCAACAGATCCTCAGATATTATTTCTGTTAAATTTGTTTAGTCTTAAGTAATCATTGTAACTTTGTCGTAGATTACACAAAATGCATTCATAGTCATGCTCCACTTTGGTATATTCTTGTTTTCCTTGTTAGCTACATTGTTGATCTTAATGCATTTAGCATATCTTGAGAAGTAATCTGAATTATTAGTCTTCTAATCCTCCTCTGGTTTGTCTTTTGAATTCACAAGAATATTTGAAGCAAATTCCTCTTCTTAAAGTTTGTTACAAGATAACGGGATACCCTTGCCTTCTGGTTTACGTAAACTGCGTTTCATTCTTCTTAATTTATTGCTATTCCCTTTAATTGTATATCTACCTTCTTAAAGAGATAGCAAAAGTATTGTATGTGCTGAGTAGCGTAAAAGGAATGTATTTCCTTAATTCTGATCACATTTATTAAAAAGATATAAGTTGATAGAGATAACTCTGGAAACTTTCTATTTATTTTATTTTAACTATACTATTATTATTATACTCATTTGAATTTTAAATATTGCATAAATACAATGTTATGTGAATGGTTATAACCATGATATGTTTCTCTAAGCCATGATTAAAAAATGTTAGAATCGATACTATTAAAATTATAGTTCCGAATTGTATAGTTCTTTATTACAGTATATGGCATTTTAACAATGCACGATTGGGTGAACAAAAATCGCTTTTGGTTTTGAATCGCTTCAAGAACTGTAATTTGTGAAGACGTTAAACAATCAAGTGAATGAAAATAGTGAAATAAATCAAAAAGGATGCCGAGAAAACCTGCGTATATGAATTGTGCCTCAAATTCATATTATTTGAGATCAAGCCAGGGATCATTTGCACCAAGGGACTTGTTTCTTGAAAGTAAGTTAATTTCCGATAAACCTACTTCTTGTTTGTAGTGTATAAAGCGTTTGTATTGGGACACCTAGGACAATTGAAAGTTGTAGGCACTGCTAATGACGAAATTATTCTTACTTGCAATTGTCCCCTTACGTTAGTGTCACCTGAATACAATTATATGAATAAATTGATTTTCTAAGAATTATATATATATATATATATATATATATATATATATATATATATATATATATGTGTGTGTGTGTGTGTGTGTGTGTGTGTGTGTGTAATGTAAGGTTCCCACATGTCTCCACAGCATGTTGTAACTCTGTGTCTACTAGAAAAAAAAAAGTAAACAAACAAACCAGAGACGAAAAAAACGAAGAGTATTTAGTCCACCATCGCCAACATTCGAATAGTGACGCAGGGGCCAACAGTTAGCTGCATTATAGTATAAAAAAAAAGGAGAGCACATCTTAGGAAGTATCATTATCACCCGGTTGATCATACTACCAAAGCCCTAAGGAGCCTGGCCATTGGGAACACATTACCTCTCTCAGAGATACCTGGTCAATTGAGAGTACCTTTCCTTCACGCTCTAAGATGACTGGTCGCTCAGTTCCCTTTTTCTCTCAAGTCATTGAGAGACACCTAACCAACAAATTCATTCCCTCTCTAAGACGCACGTTCATTGACAGTAACCTAACCAACAAAGTCCTAAGTCGCCTGGTCATTGAGTTCCTTTCACTTATTTAGCAACATATTAGAGCAAACTTTACTTGTTGGAATATATTTGAATTCAAGAGGAACTTTAGTAACACAGATATGATAGGAAAATCCAATCTTCCGTGTACCGTATTTTGTTCTGTCCTACAAAAATTTATGAGACATTTTTAAAATATATATGAATGTAAATGTTTTACCAACAAACATAATTTTTAAGAGTGTTAATGAATATTAATGCTACATATTTACAATTATATCGCGTCTTTTGGTACTTGTATTATATAAAAGACTGCGTTTTGCTCTCCAAGAATACAGATTTATGCAAATACAGGGTGTAAACTTAATTTCTGATTCACGTAGAAATTTCATGAAATGCATGAATAAGTAAGAATACAATGAAGAAACGTTGCACATCTGATTTATTTGAAAAGAACATGTCCAATTCACCAGTAATCAGTACTGTTTCCCTCACGTTCCAATCATTGTAAGATCTTAGTTCGGAAACTCTCCACTAGATTGTGACATTCCTCTTGTGTTATGACGGACCACTCTTCCTTGAGGTGTTGAATCAAAGTTTCTTTGTTGCGAGGCCTTGGTTTCTGAAACACGCTGTCCTGCAGTCGAGACCATAAGTGTTCAATAACATTAAGGTTCAGACTATTACCTGGCCAATCATTCCACCCTATGTGTTCTTGTACCGGAAATGATATAGAGTCATTGGGGTGAAGTCGGTGTATTAAGGATAAAATGCACTACACTGTGCTTATGCAGATAGTTATTTGAAAATTAAAACTGATGCTAGATACAGTGAACCTTTTGCTATAAACTCAATGGAAATGGATGTACAAGTGTGAAACAATAAAGCGAGGAAAGAGAGAAAAAGAAAAGTCGGCGACTTACCCGCTTCACCCCGTTTGTGGTGGTGAAGTCGGTGGGTGCATGGGGTGAGGGTACATGTTTATTACTAATCATATGTTCTACTAGGTACCACTACTTCTTCATAAACCATTATATCTCACTACATCATCACTAGAAATTTTCCACCTTCAAGCACACTTTCAATTCAACATTGTCTGTACACAAAGTTCCACTACAAACATTCAGTTTAACATTTTCCACAAACAAACTGTTTTATATATATATATATATATATATATATATATATATATATATATATATATATATATATATATATATATATATATATATATATATATATATAAAGCACCGACACAGTGTTCGTGATACCAGGTGTCGCAACTTTGGCACTGTATCCACTCCAAGAATTTGGTACATGCCTCTTTGCTGTATGGTCGTCCACAAAACCCACAGATGGTTCTGTTGTCAGCAAAATCGGCAGTACGTGCCGCATTGTCTTGAGTACTTGCCACCGCCAACTGAAGAGACCTAGGTGTAGGTCTATATGCAAACTTACCTCGTTGCCCTGTCAGCTGTGAAATATGATCGGGGGAAGTAAGTATTTCCGCGCCCTGCCTGGCTCTTTTCCCTGTCTTGTGTGAAGCTCTCTTTTCAGGAGAAGGCAGACTCTCCCGCAATCCAAGCGTGACCTGTGATTCCTGTATTGTCGGTTGCTCATTGTCTAGCCTTCTTTCTTCATGAGACGCGTTCGTTACAGAGACGTCGATAATTTTGTCATCACTAATGGCCAGTCTGTTCAATGGAAATATGCCAGTAGCTGTAAAACCTGCTACACCATTTCCCACTGTGGTAGCTTTCCCTCATGCCTCATTCAGTAGCTGACAGAACTGCACTATTTTAGTGATCTTCCTGGGTTTGAGAATACCCACTGGTTGCAAGCTTGTTTAAAGAATAAACTAAGAGGGCGAAAGACAGCTTTGTCTAATGGTTGTAAAGCATGAGTCGTGTGACTCGGAATACACAGAGCTGTGATTTCGTGTTCAAGGCAGTATTTTAGTATTTCCAACGACTTTGTGTGGGCTGCATGGCCATCCATGAGAAGTAAACAAGGCCCCTGTGGCTTGTGTTTGACGAAGTGTTTTAGCCACTCTAGAAACGCAACGTCGTTGACGTAACCAGAATCCGTCATTAGCACTTGGGAGCCTGGTGGTAAGCCATCACGATATTCGTTCTTTAATCGTTTCCCTTTGAAAATCACAAACGGTGGGAGAAACATGCCCGTAGCATTGCAGCACGCAATCACTGTTACGTTTTCCTCCATTTCCTTCGATGTAAGCGTCACAACATCACGTTGCTCTTTTCTAGCGACGACTGCGTCTGGAGGCTCGTTGTTCAGAAGCAATTTAGTCTCATCTACATTGAACACATTTGTACCCTTATCTTGAAGATTGAGTTCAACTAATACCCTTTCCAGCATATTGTAAAACTCATCCAGTCTTTCCCGTGTTAAACCAGAAACCCGAGCTTGTGATATGCCAACAGGTGTCCGTATGGAAAGCTCTGGGTGGCGACGCATAAAGCTGTGGAACCAGGCATACCCTGCTCCACGGCGCGCTTTGTTAAACGGGTGATCTATTTGCAACCATTCAGCATAACGAAAGGCTGCCCTACGAACGTCACCTGGTGTAATTGGAAATTCCCTCTGTGTCAATGTTTGTAATCGGTATGCTAGAGCATCTTAAGGCCAAGTTAGGTTCAAACACAGCTACAACAAACATTTTATTTATTCTCATGCTGAATGTTCATTTTACAAGCATGGAAAAGACGTACCGACTTCACCCCACACACCAGTACCGACTTCGCCCCACATAGGTTACCCCGTTGTTTCTCTGCCAAATTACTATTAGTTCATAAAGCATGAAGACAACAACTATGTACTCTCTACACAGAAACCTTATCTCACCTCACGAATAAATGCGCAAGTCAAAACTACACGTGCAACTCATTATACACCTTAGGTTCTCCAGAACGAAACTTATAATAGCAAGAATAAACGGCATGAGTGACTCACCTTCCACACAAAGAAGTCTCGTGGTATGTTCGTTCTGCGATCCAATTTCCTTCTTCTCATCCTCGCTCATACAGCATGACTAATTGTTTCGAAAACAAACCTTTCTTCTTTCACTCGCCTCAACACGATGTTGGCAGTTCGTCATACCTTACACACTACCGACTTCACCCGACTACCGACTTCACCCCCAATGACTCTATGCACACCACCAGAGCCAGTTAAAGACTTTTGTCGTATTCTGATACAAAAATGAGTGTATTTATGCTAAGTTAGGTCTGAATGTCACTTAGTAATAAAAAACCTTCTCTGAACTATTCAAAAAGTGAACAAACAAGATACAAGGTATACACCAAAGTGTTGCCAATGATTTCACTCTATGGCTAAACACGTTAGTCTGGACATCTCGTATCTTATATATAGAGAAAAATTGTATATATATATATATATATATATATATATATATATATATATATATATATATAGGGTGACCGATCTTAATCTTTCCACTGAAATATCGCAAAAGCGGTTGAACATAAATGAGCTGAACAGAAACTGAAATAGGAAATACAATGAGGCAAATTGAATGGTGATGTCGCGGTGCCCTCCAAAGCCGCTCTTCCACGGGGCCCGAGGCCCAACTTTAAAATTTTAAATATAAACATGAGACGACTGACAACTCGTTTGATAGACGTTCAAAAGCTAAAAATCGATGTCTCAAAAGATTTTTCATATAGGTCACCGTATTCAAAATGGCCGCCAAGATATGTTACCTGTATCAAATAAACGTCCAGTACCATTAATATGAAAACGGTTGAACATAAATGAACCAAACAAAAACTCAAATAGGAAAGCCATGGGACAAATCGAATGATGTTGTCGCGGTGCCTCCAGGGCCGCCTTTCATGGGGGCCCAGTCCCAAATTAGAAATTTTAAACGAAAATATGGATCAAGTGATACCTAGTTCGATAGATCTTCATACACTAAACAGCGTTGTGGCAAAATATTGTTCATATGGGTCACCCTTTCCAAAATGACCGCTAAGACATGGTGCCTGTGCAAGATAAGACGTCCAGTACGTCCATCGCTTTTTAGTTTTTGAAGATCTATCGAACGGGGTGTCAGTCGCCTCATATTTCTATTTAAAATTTTAAAGTTGGGCCCGGGCCCCTTTGAAGAGCTGCCCTGGGGGCACCGCAATATTACCATTCGATTTGCCTTTTTGTATTTCCTATTTGAGTTCATTTTCAGCTCATTTATGTTCAACTGTTTTCGATATATTTCCGTGGAAAGATTAAAATGGGCCACCCTGTATTCTCTAAAATTGAAATTTTAAGGTTTTATGTCTAAAATATCATCATCGAGATTATATATTTAAGATAAGTTATTTAAAAAAATACTTTTCTTTTAATATAGCATTACGATAAATGATTCTGAACTTTATTCAGATTAATGTTAAATATGAAACAAAACCTATTGATTAAAACAGGTGGCAGGAAATGATGGGCAGGTGCAGTTGAGTATCATACATTTGGTGTTTGTATATATATATACTAGTAATTGTTTCCGGGAGGAACACATGGCTACAGTAAACAATACGTGAATTGATAAAACATACTCTTTAATAAACGTGGAAAAAAATGTGGAACTTCACAAGTCTTCTTGATTATTTTCCTGGGGTACTTTAATGACTTGCTCTACTCCGCGTTGCTAACTGAAAATAATCAGTTTTTTAAAATGATCTAGATTTTGACACTAATAAAATTTTATTATTGTATTTGCCTTAGGTTATGCCCAAACGTTTCTAAAAGTAAGAGCAAAATATTTTCGTTTCACAGTGTAATACATCGGTAGATCTCTAAAATATATCAATTCAATTATCAAGCTTCAAGTAGTGCCAACATCCCTACCCACGGGTTGCAATAGATTAAGATCAAAGACATTACTGGCTATGCCCTACTAATTCGTTCTATGGTAATAAAAGCTGAAAACGGAGCTCTTGGGGAACTGAAACTATTAAAAGAAAACTGTATTTCGTTACATCTAACGTTTCTCGCCCTACGGAAATGAGTATTGAAACCGGAATTAGTAGTAAATTTCAACGTCATCTGGTTTTAGTAGAGCGCTGCGGGTTGAGATGGTATGTTTTCTTGACATTCTGAATATATTGCAGAAAACAATTTGTCACTACCTATTACCTATTTATATGGTGATAAATGATGAAACCGTAAATGGGTAATTTTAACCACTTTCCTAATCAATAGAGGGTTAAGAGATGAGGCAAAATCTACCATTCGGAAGCTGAATCGATTGCAGAAAGCTGAATCTCGATGTATCTGTCATTTTCTGCTCTACAGAAATCAATATTGAAAATGAAAGTAGTTTTAAATGCCAATCACTTCCGGTTTGAATAGAGTGCTCTGAGTAGTGACGATATGTTCCCTTGATACCCTTAATCGATTACAGAAAGTCATGCGTAACTATTTATTACTACAAAGTGTTGAAACAAGACAACATTAATTTGAACCATTTCTGATATGAAGAGGGTTCATGCAGAAGGCAGAACCTATTTTCAGAAAGCTGAATCAATTTTTTTTTTTTTTTAAATCATCTTGATGTCTCTTACCGTTTTTGCTATTTGTAAATAAGTATTGAAACTAGAAGTAGTTGTAAATTACAACCACTTCCAGTTTTGGTAGAGTGTTTCGGTTTTGTGATGATATGCTCACTTGACAGCCTTAATCGTTTGCACAAAACCGTTTAACTCTATCTAATACTTTATATATCTATATCTATATATATCTATCTATCTACCTATATATATAAATGGATGTTGAAACATGAAACAGTTCTTTTTTGGTTTGAATAGAAGGAAAATAGAGAGTCCATCCAAGTTTCCCGCGCGACACGTGTGAGTCCTCAACTATATCATTGGTTATTATAGTTAGCTTTGACTAGAAGGATAAGGTTCCTTTCAAAAGTTCTCGGAGCTCCTAACCTATGATATATTAACGTTGCATTATTGCATTTAGTTATATTTTTTCCTCCTTTACAGAGCTGCCAGGACAAAATTTATAAAAAAAAAACATGGGTGAGCTTAGTATACTACATCGTATGAGATAAAACGATGTAGTGCATCTAGCATCGAACGAGTAGCAGACGACAGACTACGGACCACCGGCACCTCCTACAAATCACATGCCGACTGGACAATAACAGCTCAACCGCCGCTCTGCGATACATATATATTGCACAGCAACCAGCGGAACTGTACCGGTCTTCGATTGGTCTCCCCTTTATAGACTTGCAGTGGAGTCTAAGATTTGCATACCCTTCACCAAAGCCTTAGCTTGCAGCGGAGTGCTGCTTGTAGTGGAGCAGCGGCAGAATATTAACCACAACCTGGCCTTGCTTACAGCGGAACCTTGACGAGAATTTTATCTTCCTCTACTTGGAGCGGTCATTATGTTTGTACAGTTAATTTATTAATTTATAAGTTGTACACTATCAACCATGTAATAGTAAAAAAAAAAAAAAAAAAAAAAAAAAAAAAAAAAAAAACAATGTTTGAGATTTATTATTTGGGTTAAGTAGTGTTACCCAGTAGACTCGAGAAATTGATCTCGTTTCGACTCTCGTGTCGAAAAGGAAACAAAAAAAAAATTCATGTGTTGTGTCTTGTCTTGAATTTAAAAATGCACTTAGAGAATATAAATGTATCGTCTGGTGATTAACACTAGTTTCAATGCAAAATGGATGACACTGTAATTTTATAATATATCCTATAAGTATCATGGCGATATTTAAGAAAAAAGCTTCTAATTTCCAAAAAAAAAAAATGATATTATGTTAAACAAAAAGTAGGGAAAAACTTGAAGAAATCATGCGCTAGAACATAAATAAGAATTCTTTGTGCGTCATTAAATACCTCATTGTAAAGATCTGTATCCGTTTATGTTCAGTAAAGATCAGTGTTCGATTAGCGTAAGTTGACTTGCTCTCGGACGTATAGGTACGGCTTTATAGACAAAAATTTCGAAAATTTTTAATTTTTATCCCAAATTTAGGGAAATTTTAATTTCCCTAATTTTCATCACTGCTTGCTGGCCGGTCTAATTAATACCAACAATTAGGTACCCATCTGAGGTATCTACCTGACAAATCTTCAGGAGATCTCTCTTCAACGAAAGAAGCCAGAGGGGGGAAAATAAAAAAAAAGAAAATTCGAAATTCGAAAATTCTCGAATTTTTGAATTTGGGCTGAAAGTTGATAATGAAATTGGACACCTAGAAGAAAAAAAAAAACTAATGTGATAAACTATGGTTTAACCATATTTGTATAGAAAAAGATTGTCCTGATATCTTAATTAGTGTTCACAGAGGAGCGGATGAAAAAAAGTGACACACCCGTGGGTGCCGCTCGGGTACGAAACTGATAGACATACTTCTAGAGATAGTTTTTAATCATTCATATATATATATATATATATATATATATATATATATATATATATATATATATATATTGTTTTAAATGGTCTCCAGTAGTCCTATCACAGGAATGTTAACATGATACCCACTCATGTATAGGTTATAGAGACATTCCTGCAAATTTTAATTTCAATTCTTCCTATTACAATGCAAAATAAGCTCCGAAACCTATCTAAAACTTTACTAATGCATAAATAGCTATGCATTTTCTAGTGTCATTGGTGTATTTATTTTATGGGGTTTCTTCTTTAATATATTGTATTTGCTAATTTCTACTTGGCACATACATTTGATGAGCACCAGAACGTGTTCACACAGTTTCATGACATCCTGTAGATTTGCATGGAAATTTATAAATATGTATTTATTTTTTTCCGTACAATATTGTATCATTACTGCAGTTGTATTTTGATCTTCACAAATTAAAGAGAGAGGGAGAGAGAAAGCTATTTCTCTTAGAAACGTAAACGACATTATGTTTCAATTGTAATTTAATTTATAAGCAAAATGATCATAGTTTATTGCATTTTTCTCCTACAGTCGTCAAGCATGAAGTTATATTTCGAAGTGAAATTTCGTGCGTAAGAAGGTAAGTTTTAAAGTCCCATTACACACGCAAGAACATTTCCTACAGTGTTGATCCAATCGATGCTCCAGAGGTTATAAAATTGAAGCAATACCTTTAAAAATTTTATGTCTAGAGTGCTGTCGTAACTTTCTATCGCTTTGTAAAATGCATGGTGGTAGAGGACCAACGCGAAAATATTACACGTTTTACGTTTCAGAAAGCGGAATTCACACGACTTCAGGAACTCCATAACCTTATGGAACGAGTTTTCAGTTAAAGAAATAAGAGGAAAATATCATCAGCGAGATGCATTAAAAAGACTTAAAAAACAGCTTAATGAGTATTTTTCCTTCTATTCTTATTTTATCAAACGTATATGCGTTCAGATTGATGCATATATTTCGTAAATGAGTGATTGTATACAACACATTTAAAATATTATGTCATGG
Organism: Thermobia domestica; assembly: GCF_964235325.1. NCBI lineage: Eukaryota > Metazoa > Arthropoda > Insecta > Zygentoma > Lepismatidae > Thermobia > Thermobia domestica. The sequence continues at coordinate 138,840,816 of NC_137459.1, read as the reverse complement.
AATAACATACAATGCATAGAACAAATCTTATTTAATAATTTATGATGTTCGTTTCTTGTAAAGCCTATAATTCTTTGTTTATTGTATTACACATCTAAGTATAGGCTTTAAGCTATTTTCTTATATTTGTTCACTCCAATAACTGAACGTGTAACTTAAACTGTAGTTCACAGTAAAACACTCGCAATTGAGGAGTTTGATGTAATAAGTCTGTAATCGAGTTTACGCCCTTTTTGCATCAAACACATAAGTTGCTCTCAGCATGCTTGTTTAGCCTCCTGTCAAAACTTGTAGAAAATAAAGAAAATTAAACACTAGTTAAATTTTCAACATAGTGTTCGTTTTTCTCCCAATGCATATTTCGGACTTACGCCCTTATTGCATCAAACTCTTCAATCTACCTATTATATGCAAAAATTTTGCAGTATTCTAATAAGTACAGATACATTTCCAAAATGTATAGGATAATCCAGAAGAAAAAAAAAGTAAATATCATCTTATGGACGCACATTATAACGCATGAGTAAACACACATGCCATTTGAACTAAACCATTGAAGTTCCGTAGAAAATGTGAAGTTAAGCTTCACATTTTTGGGATTTCGAGCTATACACAAGTTGGTGTTATTAAAATCGCACTAAGTCACAGGGGCTAAAAAATTTCTACACATTAGTGTAGCATAATAATAGATCCCGACCCTTCTGGATGCTGGGGCAGAGTAGTTCAATGGTATCACTCTTTCTTATGACGCATGGGTCCCTGGTTCGATCTCATATCAAGTAAGTTTGTAGTGGACAACATGCCAGTCGGTTTTCTTGAGGTACTCCTTTTTCCTCCCACACTCTCGTTCTACCAGTTATTCAATCATCACTCGCTTATTGCAATTTTCCTCTCCCTTAGCTAAAGGGCAAAATCGTAGGACGTTAAACTTGAAGATTTCATTTCATTTTCACTTTCTTCTGGATTTTGAACCTACGTTTGGTTGGTTTACATAAGTAATGGCGACTCTGTGTAAATACACGCTAATGCAAACATTTGAGTAGAGTTGAATTGATTTTGAGTTTAACGTCCCGTTCAGCAGTGAGGCTATATGAGACATTGACCTACTGATTAATATGGAATCCGAGCCACATAAGCTCCCGCCGGGAATTGAACCCTGGTCTCCCACGCCAAAGTCATGCAAACCTTTGAAAACAAGTGTAAACCATATCACCAATATATTACCTTCAGTCAAATAAAATTTCGGAAACGATTTCCTTACTTCTCTAGAACGTTTCTAAGCCCATTTTGAAATATTTTGGTATTAGGAATGTATGTACTAAGGTTTATCTTTCTAAGCTGAGAGGATCGTCTGAGGCATTGTAGAAGAAACAAGCTGTGATTTTAAGAAACAAAAAACATCGTCAATTTTGACAGAAATATTTTGATAAGTGTTCCAGTACTTTGTTTGTTTCATACATATAATTCACCCACACATGTTTTGGCCACAGAAAGCTTCAGCTTATTGGAAGTGATAAAATAATATAGTGTAGACAATGCCGCAATACACGCTCGTTAGCAATATATCCATCCTCCCATCGCAGCTTTAAACTCCAACCATTTGATGTGAGCTGCTTCTAATCTCTGAAAACAACCTTGAATTAAGCCATATATATATTTCTATGAATGCACCCTTGCAAATACTTAAATAAATATGGTAATGTTTTTATTTTTGTTTAAAGAAGTGAAAGTTTTATCTTTTTTTTAATATTGACAACGTTCAATATTTCACATTGAAAATGTATTCTTAATGAAATTGTAAAGCAAAATATATTAAGAGTACGAAAAATAGCATTTGCAAACGGATTTTCTGCTTTAAGAGCTTGGAAATAAAATCATCATGACCTATTTGCAGCAAGCATATATATATATATATATATATATATATATATATATATAGAGAGAGAGAGAGAGAGAGAGAGAGAATTAGCGAAAATATACGCTCAGAGGTCTCTTAATATGTTCCTCGTTTTTATTTTTTTTATTTTGTGGACCTCGATAAGACTATGCAGCAATTCATCTCTGCAAGACTCTAACTCTATTAGAATAGGCACTTTCATTAGTGCTTCTACTTTAAGAATCAGAATAATATCGTAGCATTATGCTACCAAGGAGGGAAAGGGTACTATTTGTGTAAGTTACAATATTTGGTGAACCTAACAGTGTCACTGTTCGTTACTATAAAATGCATTGTTTTGTCAAGTTTGTGAAAATAAAAATCTCCATTAACCAGACACGTTGTTTCGATATATATAAAAATTGATTTTGCAACATATTCTTGACATGTCAAAATATTGAGTGAACTATTAATGTAATGATGTAGCGAATTATCATATTTTATTTACTTCTGCTTTATTTTTATCCATTTATTGAATCTATAAATTATTTATGTACTATCGCAGGTTAATTGTTTATTAGTTTATTTATTTTTCATCATTTTGTGCCTAGCATCATCTCCATCATTTAACTATGAAATTTGCATACTAACTTAGACTTTTTGCTCGAGAACGGCACGAGAACGTATCTCCTCAAAACACTATTTCAGATTCAGAGCTTAAGGCAATATTAATTAGTCCGTGTGATCCAAACCTGTTCCTAAAAACTGCGTTTGCTCCTAGCTTAATCTCAAAGACATCGTGCGATATTCACAAGCCTGTAGGTGACAAAGATCTTACGGATTCCACTTCACAGGAAGACAAGTATCCAGCTCCGGCAGATAGTACTCAGCTCAGAATCATATACATTATGATGAACATCAGGGATCATTACAAACTCACGAGAGTAACTTCTGGTACCAAAGGAGTACGATTGAGAATTATTTGAAACGAAAGATTGAGCGTACGAAGGTTTGCAGAAGATAATTCAACAGCAAAGCAGTTATACTGAAACGGGAATTGCTGATAACATTTGAAGGATTTTTCAAGACTAAATCATAAACTTCAAAGACAATCAAAAAGATGGAATTTGATACAGCTTGATCATTCAATGAACTCGAAAGAGGTATTCGTCAACCGTAGTTGAATGTGAGGAAATTCGGTCTACTATAAAGAAATACCGCGGTGGCTCAGTGGTAGAGCGTTCACCTCTAGTGCTTGGGGTCCCGAGTTCGATCCCAGCCCCCGCAAAGTGACCTTTTTGATTGGCAAACACCATGTGCGCGGGTTTTCTCTGGGTTCTCCCGTTTCCTCCCACTTTCTTCATTCCACCATTTCACTATTACTCATCATCACCGTCAGCTTTTAGCCCAACCGGCATAAGCGTGGGACGTAAAACTCAAAGATTTTATTTCATTTTTCTACAAAGAAATACAATTAGAAATACATAAACACACACACACGCATATATATATATATATATATATATATATATATATATATATATGTGTGTGTGTATATATATATATATATATATATATATACGAGGGGGACCCAAAAGAAACCGTATTGAAAGAGCGCTGCCGTTTCTAGGCGTAGTAGAGAGTTCTCCTGTTAGGTGGGTCTAGTAGAGACCTTCCCAGATCAGTTGGCCAAGCGGCTTCTGCGTAGAAGGTTAACGTTTGATAGTATTATAGTTTTTCTCTACTGTTCTCGTCTTCCGCCTGCGAAATCGTCATGGCAGATTCAAAGGAAGAAGAAGTGTTTTTGCTTCCCACTTGGAAAATCGGAAAGGAAAACTTACCAAATGCTTCAACAGGCCTTCAAGAAGGATACTATGAACCGCACACATTTTTTGAGTGGTTTGGGCGTTTTAAGTGTGATGAGATGAGTGTTGGCGAGATGTTCGTTCTGGGTGCTCTTCATCATTTCGAAACAACGAAAACATCGAGCAAATCTGCCCCAAAATCAGCGAGGAACGTTGTTTCATGATCGATGATATTTCAAAACAGGCAGAAGTGAGTTGGAGCTCGTGCCAGCGTGAGGTTTTGCAAATGGGACATGTTGCCGCTAAGTTTGTTTCTCGCCTGCTCACACAGGATCAAATCATTCTTCTGAATTTGAGCCAGGACTTGAGCAATCAAACTGAAAGTGATCCAGTCTTTTCGACCAACATTATATCATTTTCCGAGAATTAAACAAAATCAAAAAGGAAAATGTTTTGATGGTATAGAGGCTTTAAAAAGAACTTCTCAGAGCGCATTGGACGATATAAAAGTTCCAGAGTTCCAGAGGTGCTTCAAACAGGGGGAAAGAAGATGGGCTAAATGAATCGCATTTAATGGAGAGTACTTTGAAGGAGATTGAAAAAATTTTGTAAAAAAAAAAGTAATAAATTAAGTTTTTAGAACTAAAGTCTGGTTTCTTTTGGGTCCTTCCTCATATATATATATATATATATATATATATATATATATATATATATATATATATATATATATGCAGTGTATATGCTTTTTTATCCTTAGGAGTTATATTTATTTGTAATGTCGGATTAAACGTATCGAACGCAACATCTGGTCTCATGAAAGCTGTGAGTTATGGAAGCGTATCCTTAGCTGGACTCTGCCAGGAGCGTGAAGACGGCTGTGCACTGATTGATAATAAGCATACATTATATTTTTCTCACAAAACACTTACGGTAGGTGAATCAACTTCTTGTTCACTATTGTTTTGACACCTACTAGACATACTTGTTAAATGTATTGTGTCGCTCTACATTGCTATTTGCTGCAATTTCTTTCTCTTTTTTTAAAAAAAAAATCTGATTATGTTTGTTTCTAATATTGGATTTAAAGCTTACAACAAAGCTATGCTTCTATTTTGCAAATCTTAGGATTTATATGTGACGATATTATCACTAGATGCTTGAACTATCGCTGCTTTTTCTACTTAAAAATATTAATAACTTGTAGCTGTTTTTCTTTAATATGGAATATTTAAAATAATAGTCATTTTAGGACGAGGCTATAGACAGTTGGTGTATTATTAATGTTCAATTGGTTGTTAAAAGTGAATTAATGTTTCCAATATTCCGAATTTGTGATTATATTCACATCGCTTATTCCATATAAGATACAAGATGCCATCTTACGCTCGAGAAAAAAAGTGAAATTAAAGTAAAACATAAGATGGTTCACAGCTCCACTAATGTTAAACTTATATTTGATATGCCAAATATCATTTTTTTTAAGTTGGGAGGATCGCCATATATAAATATATGCATACATTTTGAATTTTCCGTTCCTTTTTTAGAATATATATTTTAACAAAAGTAACCTAAGCTACGCAAGGGTCAAATAATATGACAAAGATCATTAAAATTGGTCAAGTAGCCTAAGACGAGTTGAGGGGCAAACATTGTTACTTATATAATATATATTATATAATATATATAATATTGGATTCCCCGATTCAGAGTTTCAGATAGAAACCTATATCATGTGGATGTTCCCCTACTTAGAACTTTGGCAAGAGGAACTATTTTAGCTGAAACATTATATATATATATATATATATATATATATATATATATATATATATATATATATATATATATATATATACATGAATTTACAAACTTTACAAATTGGCAGTAAAATTACATGAACTTCATGAGCGTGAATATGGTAAATGACCTTACGACGTTAGCTATAATTCTCAAAGAATCCTTTATCTCGTATCATACACCGTTGAAACCGCATCCAGTCTCAGTAACCAGTGACCTCGTAGCTACTAGAATCACAGAAAACATATTGACTAATTAGACCACAACACTAATGCGCTGCTCATATAATGTTAAATGTACTGACTTTCTCTGAAGTATCAAAATCATCGCTATTTGCAACAATATGCTGTTACGTTAGTAACTGGGGAAGAATTCCATGCAAACAGTTGTGGATCAATACAAAAAAAATGAAAAAAGGGAGGAAACAAGAAATAAATTTAAAATAAATTAAGATTTCAGTTGTTCTCATGTATACACAATATGAAATTCAGCTATCGCCCTTTTAAGTATAATTTCTGAAATTGAGCAATGGATAATATATTCCTATTCTGAGCAAAAACCTCTTACACTTAGGTTGGAGCAAATTAAATGCCCAATTTTGACGTTTCGTGAAAAATCCACCTCAGTGAAACAAAATAAGGATAAACTATGATCATGCGCCTAACATCAGAAACTCAGTGAACTTTCAGCAAACAGGTTGAAGTACCTAAAAAGTCAGGGCGTTGTTGAACAGAATCCTTTCAAAATGCACCATTGATAACAAGGAATTGCAACTGATCTCTCTTTACAAGTCAATCTGGGATAATGCACAAAAAGATAAAGAACATTATGCCAGAAGTGACGAAATAACGCAACAATCTCCCTGTTGATTTGTCAAATTTTGATCTGATGTCGTAGCAGTGCAAAATGAGCCCTGTAGAAACCAACTAACATTATGTTGAGATGAACTTGTCAGGGATACCGTGCAAGTTTATCATTGGAAAAGGCTTGGGCAATCGCAGAAAATCTAGTTATATGCCATACTGTTTTCGTTTGACGGCTCCGTGGAATTACCAAAATGAGGAAGTTGGACTCACGGGTGCTCCGTGAGTTGACAGCGGACAACAATAACCGTCATTTCCAGGTGCGTACGAGGAATAATCATACTGTCACTACAGAGTAAAAATGGATATGTTGTGACAATCATTGTGGTTGCAATCGAGAATGATTTGATCACAATTAACATCCATCACTGTTCAGCAAACTAGCTCTCCATCTACATAAAGGTTTTTGCTGATGTGGTGTTGAATGATGAGAGTATTCCATCTGTATTTCTGAGGTAAGGTTAAGCCTTACAGTGCTGAGCTCCATGTAATCAAATTGAAAATATTTTCAAGTATCTAGCAATGATGGACGCAAATACCTTATCAATATACGCACAAATGCTGCCCGAAGAACGTTACAGACTCTCCGTGAGTTTCAATATGAAACCTTCCCTCGCACATCATATTTCTCCGATGAATCTCCAACTGATTACCACCTTTCCCGGCATCTCAATCACTTCTTCATGGAAGTAATTTCCCTGATCGTTTTGTGACGTCAAGTAGGTTTGAAAATTTATTGTACGGAATCCAATCGGTGACTAGTTGATGGAAACAAAAAATCTTGCAGATTTTGATAAACCAAGTGTTGTAGTTTCAACATTTTTGGGCATTAGAAATGGTATACATTGATTTGGACATTTCATTCGCACCAACATAACGCCAAATTGTATGTAGTTTTGAATAGCTGTTTACCAAAAAAAAAAAAAACTAAAACTCGTATAATAATAATTAAATTGTCCTGTTCTCCACCGAGTCAGAGTGAAATAGTCAATGTTAATATTAGCGAAAATATTCTGTATCGTGAATATCAAATATTCCTTCTGAGCTCTTTTGCGGCTAAGCAGATAGCGTACGCGCCTTTAGTGTAGAAGACCTGGGTTCAATTCCCTGCAGGGGTTCATGTGGTTCGTATTCCACGTTAATCAGTAGGCCATAAATAGCAATACGCAATAAGAATTTGCTTGAAACTCCTGTAATGAATACAGGAATCAAAGTTAATACATATACGTCTTTTCCTTTATATCAGCCAACGTGGGGGATGAAGGCAGTAAGCACCAAGTAAAGTGGGAACATAGGGCAATATGACACTTTTAGCAAGGTCATAACTAGCAACGCACAATGGAAATGTGCTTAAACTCCGGCAGTGAATAAAGGAATTAAAAGTAGGTCATAACTTTCTTTTATAGCGGGCAATTTTGGGGACGAATGGGGTAAACACTCCCCTAAGCTGCGAACATACTCAACATTACACCTGTTCAGAAGACAATAACTAGTTACGCTGTTACAGATACACGTTGGCTAATGTTGCAAACAGTTGTAAGTTTAGTCACTTTACATTAACAATATTGAGCGTCCGCTTAAATGCTGACAGCGACGTTTTGAGGCCGTAAATAAAGCGGGTTATGCTTCTGACTTGCCTGTAAAGCCCGCTGCTGCAGATCTACATCATGCAGCAGTAAATGTGTACGGACGGCGGTTTAAAAGTTCCGAATCACGGCGAGCAGTTGTCTTTGCGTGCTCAATATGAAGAGACTTGCTTTTCCCAAAAGTACGACTGTTTTCTTGACATTACTTTCTTGTAGTGTCACATTACGGACGTTATGACAATCTCTTTTGATTTTCACTCTTCCAAAATTCAACTGAATTCATATTGTATTGAAGTCCACAGACTCATCACTCATAACACCACATGTTCCCGATGCTCTCCTTCACATATATTCCTCGTAAGTTCCATCGACTTATCCAGAGTCGGTGATATCATTTAGTTTCATGACATCCTCATCAAAATCAAATTGTTCAGTAATGTATTCGTTTTATATTGACATGGCTCTATCTCCAGGGACATTGATCAATTCCTGGAGGTAGTTTGCAACGAGTATATCTGTCCTGTTTGGAGGTGGTTCTGGAATGTCTGCAACAGCAAAATAGACTGCAAGTAGACAAATTACATTTAGTGGGTGTACACCCATTTTGGATAGGGCCCTATAGCTTCCACTTATTACGGCCTAATAAGCATAGTGACAAGCATACCTTATTGTTTGGACAACTACAAAAGTGCATTACGACCTACAAATCTCATTTTCCCGCGATAGTAGGTAACCCGGAAAACAGTCATTGGGGTGGTGGAGAACTAAAAAGGTGTTAGACCAAACCTAAATTTTGTTACGAGTATAGCAGGTAGCAAACTACAAATAAGAGAATAAAACAAATTGTTAAGAATGACGACTTTTTTATCGTGAGGACAATGGATGACTTTAAAAAAGTTACAAAATGTTCTTACTTAAGCAGTTCAAACAAGACGAATGGTAAAAATAGGTAACAGAGGAAATAAGATTCTCTATTTTTTCCACAAAAATATCGTAAAAAGACAGGGAAAAAGTTGAATAATGAGAAGCCTTAATATTAAGGCCTAACAACAGAAAAACAAGCAGCCGCACTAAATGGAAAGAGAGACAAACACAGAATAAGGGACCTCACTGGCGTATAAGACATGCGAACGTCACATGCAAGATAAACAGATGAGACCATACTTGTAAACCCAGCTGTTATAATAATAATAATAATAATAATAATAATAATAATAATAATAATAATAATAATAATAATAATAATAATAATAATAATAATCCGTGAATTGTCCTTATTATTATTATTATTATTATTATTATTATTATTATTATTATTATTATTATTATTATTATTATTATCAAAAACTCGTTTCCTTTAGAAAATGTCTGATTGTTGGAAATAGCATATATGCATATAGTGTTCATGTGCACTTTTTTTCTCAATGGGCAGTCCCAAAGGCGAAAAGGTATGGAGATCTCAGAAAGAGAGGAACAAAAAAAAAAAATCATTATGATCAATTCTAGGTCAAAATTCGAAACACTGGTTTTTAATAGGTGCTTTCTTTTCTTTCAGGAACACAATAATTTTGACTGCTAATAAGTTACAGTATATAATATAGCAAATTTACAAGTGGATTTATTTACATTGCAATTTGTGGTCATGAAGAAACTGTTATTAGAAGACTTATTGTAAAAACTAAGTTTTATTTCTTCATCCATTGCAAGTCTTAGGGGCCCTCTTTACCTCACCCCCTGAATATCGATATTGAAAATTTAGGACGGTGATATATCGATATATCGGAATCGAACAGATATTTTCCACACGAAGTCTTCCACGTTAACCACTACTACACAGATTGTCCTACCCAAACTTTGCTTAACAAATGGTGTGCGGTTTCTTTCTGAGAACGATAACACGAAAAGTGTGTACTGCAGATCAGTGAAGCGTTTCGATGTTCTGGTAATTTCCTTGCTCCTTCCCAACCAACATTCGTAAATCGTCTCTATTATGATACAAGTGTTTGCTTATATATTCTGAAGGTTTGCTAATCTAGTATGAAAAGTCGATTCTTCTCGATCAGTTTGTTAAAAAACAACTTTATTGTGAAGAGAACTTGAACCTATCTTGGATAACTATACTGCACGTAAGTCTGCTACGTTACCCCTAGACTATCACGCCACATGAAACTAAACAAAAAATATTACAAACTTCTGTTTTGAACGAACTGGCTTCTTCATGTAAGGTTATTTATACCAAAATATATCATGCCGGACATAAGTCCCTTAACAAGTTATGGCGACTGCTTAGGAACTAAATGCACATTATGAGAATTAAATCGGTCATATCTGTACTTTGGTGTGGCAAGAATCTAAACTGTGAACCAAAGGTCTAAGAACAACTCAAGTTACTAATATAAAGAGCGCTAAAGATTACTGACTTATATCTCATCATGAAAGAAATACGAAACACTTTTTGAAACAAAGAAAAATAACGTGTAGCTTTGTAAGCAGAAGCAAATACATCTAACATAAATACAATTAGGACAAATCGTTTACCGCGTAGTGATCGCGGTTCAGTGGTTAAGGTGCCTTGGCAATATCCTGGAGGTTCTCGGATCATATCCACATCGGGAGCTATTTTTATTTTAGGAATTTGGTATCGATTGCTCGGCGGCAACACACGTTTTACTATCTTCAGATATTTCAATAAACCGATGTTTCCATACTTGAACTATCAAATTTCAGGAATAATAATAGTAACAATAATACACTAAGAATAATAATAATTGTCTCGTAGAAGATTAGAAGTTAGGAGCTTATTGCTATTCACTCAGATCAGATCGCACCATTGTAAGCAGATACGTGAATTTTAGCAACAATATTTCGGTTTGTTTCATGTTGCCAGAGAAAAGGAATATCTCATCTACTTTTTAAAACAAAACAAATAAAACCGAGACGGGAATTAACATTTTACATTCGAGACGGGTCAAAGCTAACTCAAATTATTGTCTCGCTTTGGAGATGAGAATTGAGACGAGACGCAAAGTATCGTAACGTTCCTCGTCTTATCTCAACTCTCGGAATATTACATGTCCATTCTTTAAGTAGCAATTGCTCGGAATACTGAATCTTATACACTATTTTGTCACTTCCTATTTCAGAGCTAATCGAATTAGGGTTTGTGTAGGTATCTTTGTACAAAAGCTTTTAAAATTAATTTTGCATATCCTAAAACTTGTTTTATTATGTCCGTTACTGCTCAGTGATATTCAATTATTTATATTACAGTTATTTTACTTAAAACGTACAGTCGAATACTTTCTACATGAAACTTCAGTAGAATATTTTGGTTTAAAACTTTGGTAGTAGCAGAGGTGTACCTTGGAGGTAAGGATCTCTCTCCCCGAAATCCCGACTTTTCTCTAAGTTTTAGGGCAACTTTAAAACTTTTAATACCATTATTATTATTATTATTATTATTATTATTATTATTATTATTATTATTATTATTATTATTATTATTACTCACGTTTTGTTAATTTAATGGTTCACTCTGTTCCACCCAGATCCCGCCCAGTGGGTATTGTGCTGAACAAAAGCCGTCTGTATAGGGTTTCTCGGGGTTCTTTTTCCTCCTACCTTTTACTCTACTGTTTCTTTCATTCTCATTATCGACTACTGCTTTAGTTTAGCCGGCATGACCATGGAACATAAAACTTAAACACATTTTTTCTTAGGGCTCTTGTGAATTATGTAGCCCTACTTTCTACATTAAATTTGCCTGAAAACCTTTCGTTTTATATTTTGTTATTTGTAGGGACGTACACAGGAGGTATGCCTTTGTGGTGCGGACACTTCTCTCCAATCCCGACTATTTTGTAACTTTTGCCTAATGTTAGGGGCGATCTTACATATTCTAATACAATCTCTCCCCATACGGAATTTGTCTACTACGTATATTATTATTATTATTAGTATTATTATTACTAAAGATTTGAGTATTCGATATTACGTCCTATTCCAATGTAAATAAACATACTGAAGTTGAAAGGGAAAAAAGGAAAAGAAATTGGTTTGGACACTATCCGAGGATGAATTTCATTATAATATATACTTTGGAAGGATTAGTGTCCTGAAGGAAAAGAGGGGAAAAAAGGTGTCAGCTCCCGGACAATATGGGATCGAAACTTGCCTTAACATAAACTAAGTACTATTTATCTTCATCACGATACATAGTAACGCCCTTTCTTTGGGTAAAAGATTTTGAATTATCTTTGTGTTATATTGATGTTCTAACAAATATACATATACATATAAGAAAGAATAGTTTTCATTTATAATTTCTGGTTGATCGGACATATGGAACGTGTTGGAAATGGCGAATGCAAATAGTATTATTTCTAGTAATAGTGAAAGAAGTTAGAATCAATTCCATAATTGCTACGAAACAAGAAAGCTTCAGTCACACTTACGACTCGTCCTTAAGTATGACTCTTATGTATTCAATAATTCTTTGCTAAACACGTTACGTTCACATAAAGTACGAATGAAGTTTGTTGAGGTGACATGATGTTGTAAGTATTTCCGCTGTAAGAAAGTCCGCTGTGTATGTATTTCCGCTGTGTGTAGGTATTTCAACTATTACGACCGAGAGTAATTGAGTATTTCTCATGTTATTATATATCAGAAGAAGTATCAACATTATAAATGATAAGAATTTCAATAATTACCTCAGCGGGAATCAAACCAAGGACCTCTAACTTTGAAACGAATGCTCAATCCACTACTGTAATATTGTTTTGTTAAGAAAGTGTAAAAGCACTAGTGTATATAGCAAATTCCACACCTTTACAATTCCGATATTTTATTTACAATGAAACAGTCTAATTTGGGTCATGATAGAAAAAGGTACCTGGTTCATTCCCAAGTCAAGTGACCTTCACGTGAACAACTTCGTGCTCGTGGGTTTTCTTGGGAGAATCTCTTTTCTGCAAATTTCTTATTCCACATATTCGTCCATCACAATTCACTTGTTTTAATCATGTTCTTCCTCAACATAACAGACATAATCGTAGAACATTAAACTCAATTTCAAACGATTAACAGAAAACAAACCGAACCGAACGTGTTTACACCGCTGATTTACGTGTTTACACAAAAATATACCGAAAAATATGGAGTATTATAATTCCATTCAAAGTGAAACAGCAGATTCAAAATACCTTAACTGAAAACGGATTCTTTGAACAGCATTCGTTCGGCCATAGTCTTTTATAATATCTGCATGTAAGAAGTTGAAAGGTGATCATATATATATATAAACACGTATGTGTTACTTTTGATTCCTTTATCCACTCCAGCAATTTTAAGCAAATTTTCGCTGTGCGTTGCTAGTTATGATCTGGCCAAAATATGTAATGTTGCCATATTTTCGCATTTTAGGTGTCTGTTTACAACCTTCACCCCAAGCAGGGTTGCCAAACGTCCAGATTCTGTCGGGGCTGTACCGATTTCTGACTGATTTGTCCCTCGTCCCGACCGGGTAATCGTCGGGACGAGGGACAAATCAGTCAGAAATATGGTACTCGTTGAGACGCATATTGTCCCGATTTATCGAGTTTCAAAGTTATATAATATTCTGCTCGGTCAGTTCTACAAAGGAATAACTTATTATTTTATACGCACAGTTTATGCACTGAATCAATTCAACAAATTTGTGTTTTAATTTGACTGATTAAAAAGTAGCAGCTCGTCTTTATAGTCATTTCGTAATTGTTTCAAGTTGAGAATCCTGCCGATTATGACGATAGTATATTCCATACGGCGATAAAAAGTATTGTTTTTGCAACCTCTACATAAAAGCGACTGCTACCACAGTAGTAGAAACACTAGTCTCACTTTTCTTTTCTTTTTTTTAAATTTAAGTATACCAAAGCGAATAGCCAAATAAAAGACTTGTTTAGTTGATAGTCTGTTTCAGTCATTCTTTAAAAATACTCATTTCTTTGTGATAAAAAAACAAACATTCTATATAATTTTATTGTTAATTGTTGTTTATGTTAAATAATTTACAATTGTCTTGATTTGAGTTTTGTTGTATAATGATGGCCAAAGAATAAGACTTGGTTTTAGTAATACTTTTTGTTAGTAATTCCTGATCAATGTTATGCACCCACTTGTGATAAAAAAACTATATAGTTTTCTCTCTAAACTTTGTTTATATTAAATAAATTACAGTTGTTTTGGTTTGAATTTGTTGCATACCTAGTGATGAGCAGTGGGTGGGAAGATGAACAAAATAAGGTGCCGCATTAATTCAGGTTCGTGTTTTTCAGCTGATTATTTTCATTGCCTTTAACGATTCGCGGCACGAGTAGTCATCTCGGGGTGGGAGGGGGGCTCCAACTTCGATTGTTCCGTCCCGACTTTTTCTTACGAAAAGTTGGGAAGCCTGTCCCCACCTTATCCGATATATATATATATATATATATATATATATATATATATATATATATATATATATATATATATGTATATAATAAACACGCATGTCTTACTTTTTATTCTGTTATTCACTCCAGGAATTTCAAGGAAATCGGGTGTGACACTTTGAAAACCTTGCTTGTATGCTCGGTGCTACTATTAAATGTAATACTGATAAACTTATTAGGGAAGGTCCCGGGGTGTTATCCTGACTTCATGCTCAATCAATTTGTTTTTACATATGAAACAATTACTCAAGAGGAGAAATTGTCGATCGCAAGCGTCTTTGAATTACGAGCGATAAACTTCAAAATTGAACAGATTTTGCGAAAAAGTTTAAAGTAACTTTTTCTTCTTAATGTACCCTTCATTCTTGGCATATGTAGGTTTTCTTGAGTGTCTAGCACAGTTTTGAAGTCAGAAAATACGCAGTTCCCAAGATAAGGGTACTCATTGGGGAGAGGGTGCAGGGTAATAGCGTCTTACAACTTGCAAATTGCCTCCTTTTTGGCACGCCGGGTCGATAAGTTAATGAAATGTATTTGCTACCCCTATTCGATTGTATTATCATTCAAATATCATCTTCCTCTTTGGTCCCTTTAACTTGAACAATGACATATGTTTCCGAAATGCTTTGCCAGGTGTGCTTATTTCAATGAAGAACGTCGTGTTTTTCATAATTAATCTTGTGACAATTTATGAAGTTGTGATTTTTTGTCTTCTGTAGGTAGGAGTGAGGCCAATATTTTTCCAAAAGGCTCCGTCATCTATATGTTGTTTTGCCCGGATCAGCTGTCCAACAAAAAATTTTGCTATTTGCGCACTTCAATATAGTATATATATATATATATATATATATATATATATATATATATATATATATATATATATATATATAGATAGATAGATAGATAGATAGATAGATAGATAGATAGATAGATAGATAGATAGATAGATATGGGAAACAAAACTCAGTTTGTTGAAATTAAATTAAATCAAATAATTTATCCTCCACAAGCTGGCAGTGACAATGAATAGAAATATCAGTTTACGTCACCTGCATTTCATTAGTAGTCAATCAAACGGAATTGGTGCTTCAAAGAGATCGCGCAGCGCCAGAGCGGAAGGCCGCGGTACTATCCTGAGTTGTACTCTGAACCAAGTATATTATAAAATAGAGGATCTGCCCATTTGTATCTTCATCCTATTAAATCAATGACGCAAAAAAAAAAAAACATTCGAGCATCGGCACGTCTGATTGGCTATTCGCGATCGTATCATTGGCTACTTTCGTGTCCGCCATGATTATTGGCTCAAAACATTGCGATCTTATTGGACGAAATGGGCAGAGTAGCGGTGGTGAAACTCTTACGTATGGCTTCAAGATTTTGTTGCAAAGGCAGATCCTATGTTTTATAGCACCCTTGCTCCGAATCTGTCGCCTATGCTTATGTATTGCGGAAGACTGTGTTTCAATACATCATAGCTTACCACTTTTTTTTCAGCAAATTGAAATGCCGATTATGATAAAGTATTGATTAAACTCCAGAGAATATAAGAAGATATTCAGCGAAAAAAAAGGCGAAAAATTTAAAAAGAAATATGATTAGCGGGAATGTGCGCTCAAGCTGTGCACAAAATGGATTTTATTCTGGAGAAAACTGACGTTTGCATACCTAATCGCCAGCCAATTGTTTGTTTATTGACAACGTTTTTCGCAGGATATCGTGAAATATTCCCTAAACTTTGGCCACTATTTTCGAAGAATCACCATTAAAATCCGTTGAAAAACAATTCAAAAATTACTAGCGATGAGATTGAAATCGTCTTCCACAATGCATAAACACAGGCCAACTGAGTTCGGAGTTCCGTTCACGTTAGTTGTGTGGTCAAGCGTTTCGGAAACAAACAGCATTGTTCAGTTTGAAAGTGGCCACACAGGAAAGTGATAGTTGTATGACAATATAGTCGAATAGGGGTGGCAAATGCATTTCCTCAGCCTATCGCACCGCTGTGCTAAACAGAATGCAATTTTCAAGTTGTAAGACGCTATTACCCTTCCCCTCCTCCCTAATAAATGTCCTTATCTTCCAAATGACTACTTTGTAAGCTTACCACTGCGCTTCCCACCTAGAAAACATCACGATGCCAAGAATGAAGCGTGTCTAAAAATAAAAGAAATAAAAAGAAAAGAAAACAAAGATGCTTCAAGCTTTATGCAAAAATTTATTCAATTTTGAAACTTTAACGCTCGTAATTCAAACACGCTTGCTATCGAGGAATTCTACGTTTACGTGATTGTTTCTCATGTAAAAACGAGTCGATTGAGCATAGCATCGATATGAATTCAGAGCAACACCCAGTGAAATTCTTTAGTAAGTATTTTGAAAGTTTACATTTAACAGACATATCTAAAATATGCAAGAACGGAATGTGCTGCCGTTTAAAGAAACAAAAGAACAATTTTGTGACTTTATCTAGAGGTATTGTAGTGTATGGCAATGTAGTTTCCATGCCAATATTTGCATCGCTCAAAATTTGAGTGTATTGTTTTACTTATTTATGATACAAGGTCAGTTTAAGATAAATGGTCCACCCTGTATATATTGTTAATGGCATATTGACATCTGATTCTACAGAAAATGGATTTTTCAGATTTGGATTAAAAGGACAATGGTTTGAAAGAAGTATAGTTACTGTTCCATTTTTCACTCAATTATAAGTGTGTTTTCTTTCCTTTTGTGACCGTAATGGAAGATACGTTGTGACACGGATGTAGTCATCAAACAGCAGAAAGGAAGATATATATATATATATATATATATATATATATATATATATATATATATATATATATATAATTTCACTTTTTTTTCCTTATGATGTGACTTTTGGCATTTTTCAGAGTTTCTTTTGTGTCTTGGAGCTTTTCAGCCTTATCCAAACATATTGAATCGTCTTAGTCTTTGCAAAATGCATTTGGTATCTTGACTTGGCCAAATGCCTCCGTTTCCCATTCTTCATTGTAGCCGATCCTTTGTCTGAGGTGAAGCTCATAGGAGTGGGGAAGCAACCAGCTGTGAGACGTAGATAAGGAGAAATTCCCTTAGAACTGGACAAGAAAGCTGGCAAAAGGACCTAGATTCGAAAGTAACAAAAAAATATATATTCCCAAAGTCTCTGTTATGAGTTTTGGCACTTTTGAATGTAGGATTTTTGTTTTCTGCGGAAAGAAATATGTAAAATATTTCATAGATAACAACATTTTGTCACTAATGATAAGAAATGGCTATAATTTTATACGAATGTCTGGTAAGTAGTATTTAAATAGTGTGATTTATTGTTGTTATTCTTAATGTGCCGTTCTAAGTTTTAAGGTATCCTGGTCATTCATAATGAAGTTTAAGTAAAGTCAAGAAATACTCCAAAAGAAAAGCAGTAATTTCTAAACAATTCTTAGATATCATTTACATGCAAATTTGTTAAAATATTTCCTTACTATCATGACTATCGTGTTTGGCATCAATGCTATCATAGCTTATACATAGTAAGTTCACATTCGTGTTTTATTAATTCGATACAGTATTTATTGCAACTATTATTAATGGAAATATATTTGATAAGTGTATATACAAAGGTGGTTGATAAAATTGAATGTGAAGATTTAGGGGCGAAAAAATATACTATTGTTTGAATCTGCTAGTTCTTAAAACGTTATTCATAATTTCTGTTTTTTAGTACTTACTAATCTCCCTATATTATCATAGTTGTAGAATATTGCATTGGTAAATGCTCTGGTTTTACCATTTTCAATACTTTATACTTCATAACACAACTAACAATATATATATATATATATATATATATATATATATATATATATATATATATATATATATATATATATATATATATATTTACTGAGGTAAACAAAATTATTCACAATGATTGTCTAACTGCAGCTAATTTTGAGTTTGTTTTGGAAAATAGTATCGGTTGACCTCGTGCTAAAACATACTAAAGTTCATACTACTCAAGAAACATCAACTGACTCTCTGCGTTGTATATATGTTTCTGAAATTTGATTGATAGGATAGATGACGTCATCTTTTGCCAATACCTTCATCACTCTATATAATGGTATATATGTTCAAGAATGATGATGTTTAAATTTATTTCCAAATATAGAGGGCGATATGTCAATGTATTTCCCATGCCAAGTATGAACAAAATGGCTTGAGTTGTTTCTAAGAAATTCATCCGAAAAATACCACTACAAGAATTAACTACCCCTCGCATATATTTACAGAACAAATCAGTTATGTGATATTGTCATGTTATTAACTATTTTTTATTGTATATGAAAAATGAAGAAAATGGAAAGTCTCTTTTGTAAAAATAATCCGAAAGAAAAATCACCCCACGAGTAAACTTGCCCTTCTCATTTTTCCAAAATTCTGACTCATAATGCACGATGCGTTTTTTTTTTTTTTTTTTGGAAACTGATATATATATTTTTTTAAATCGTTAGAGCTTTTATTTATTTATTTCTTTGGGAAATCGCATTCTTTTTTGTTGTTTTACCCTTAAGTAAACTACCCCTTTTTTAGTGATAAGAATGAAATATATATATATATATATATATATATATATATATATATATATATATATATATATATAATAAATCATCACACATAAACTTTAATTTAAAAATTTGGTTGAGATACGTTGAACGCTGTTAGTTTTGAGTGAGTGCATAAGGGCGAACAGACGAACAGATGGACATATTTCGAAAAAAAATACTTAATCGATGTGTCATGAAACATGTAAATTCATTGACATCTCGAATTCGATTTTTTTCATGACCACCATATATTCTTCTCTCTTTTCGCCTTTCGAAAATTAAAAAAAGAATAAAGCATAACGCTAGATATTGTTGTCTATTCCACTGAAAAGTGCAGAATGCCTTATCATTAGCATTAATATATCGTGAATCCTCTGTATCTGGGCACGAGTGCACTTCATCGTTCACGGCTTGACTACCCAGTATCAGCTCACAGTGGAAATTTTGCCGTCTACTCACCAAACAATAACTATCGCTTCTCGGTACAATAGGTTTTAATGTGTACAGTGCCGGTTTCATAACTCTGGTTTCATATGCGATTTGAATCAGCCATTTCTTATACCATCTTAAAATCACTTACATAATAGTGTTTGTGCCATGATAGAATAGTAGCGATAAATATATACTGTGTCGTTCAAATGTATTGTATGGTGTCCCTGAATCATTGGTTCGGGTATCATCCACCCACGCTAATCCAATCATCGATTACCTGAAGCATTCTAGCCATTTGCTGGCACAACTCGCTTGGATTCATTTAAATCACAACTCGTTTAATGGGCACAAAATTCATATGTGGTATGTATCTATGTGTGTGTTTGAACTGCTTCTGCGTGATCTTAAACTTACTAACTTACTGAATCCTTTCCAGGAGCCATACATATATGTCGAGTTTAGATAGTTGTCTTAGTGTCCAAATTTTCCATGTACTCCCAACCACAAAAGTATCTCCCTAGTAAGTGCTCTAATTCCATTACTTGGGGTCCAGGTAATTTGCAGTTGTGAGAACACCTAGACAGATGCAACCCAACATACACGTAAATTTTCTCGGCATTGACAGCAGTTGGTAGCCCTGATCCAGATGTTTATCCAGGTGAGGTGACTAACGAAACAGTTCTATATTCTCATATGAATATCTATGGTTCGGATCGTGTTTTTCAAAGAAAACCATATATTCATCTTAATATTGCTGTGCATGTAATGTATCATTTCTTTATATACTGTGTGTTTAGAGAAATAAAAATACTGACTACGCATTAATCAGAAAATGCTTGAAAGTAACTGAAAATATCAAATCTAGAGCAACTGCTGGAAATAAGTTAGTAGATGATTGCCTTCATTGAGATATTTTCTCCAATTCTCCTCATTATATCATTCTTTCTTTCTGGAGGAGAAAATATCTTTCTTCCAACACTGAGTATGTATTGAAATTAAAATTCAAAGATTTGAAAAAGTTTCAACCTGGCCGGGATTCGAACCCGGTCCAGGCGAACATAAGCTCAATACGCTAACCACATACCTACCGCGTCACTTACCCTTTTATTTAAACTTTTAGCTAGTTAAAATATTTCCATGTAAGATTATACAAACTACTAATGCTCGTATGAGAAGACGTTCCTTATGAGTGTCACAATGACTTACTTGAGATTCCCTTCTTTAACTCAAAAGCAAGTTATATAGACTTTAGTCAATGAGAAAAATATCATGAAACATTCTTCAAGTTGAGCCTACCTCATCGTTTTTAACTGCTCCCGATTTACATTACTACTATTTTTCGTCATCGTAACTTCTAATTTCTAAAGAAGAAGAGACGGCAGCATTTACGCCGATCCCAAGAGTTTCAGTATTCGCGCGCTACCCCGGCCAGCTGTTTGAAGTTATGTAAAATGTACAGAAAAAAATGAGCAAAAAAGCAAAACCTAACCAACCCCTGCGGGGCTTCTAACCCTTTCCTACTACTACTACTACTACTGCTATTATTATTATTATCATTATTATTATTATTATTATTATTATTATTATTATTATTATTATTATTATTATTATTATCATTATTACTTTTACTATAGATCCGTATAGTAAAACTGCAAACTTATTTTAATGAAAAGTCATCATCATAGGTATTCTGCCTTTATTGGCAGGTCACTTGCCGCATCTGAGAAGCTTCCATGCTCCACAGTCGTCCGCTAACGTTTTCGTCTTCGCGTATGATCTTTCTGTTTTAATATCATTCATTAATTGTAGTATCCTTCGCACCCTCCCTCTCTTTCCCGCCACCATACCCTCTAGCACGTCCCTCATGATGCAATCTTTTCTTAGGCAATGTTCCAACCAGTTTCTCTTCCTCTTCCTAATAATATCTAAAAGTGTTGTTTTCTCACCCACCATTTCCAACACTCTCTCATTCGTTTTCCGCTCGACCCAACTAATTCTTTCCATTCTTCTCCACACCCACATTTCGAAGGCTTCCAGTCGATTTTCGTCACCTTTACGTAATGTCCATGTTTCCGTCAGATACAGTACAACACTCCACACGAAGCATTTTATGAGTCTTTTTCTCAACTCTTTGTTCAAGATCCCAAAAAACAGACTTTTCTATCTTTTAAAGGCTTCTTTCACCATTCCTATTCTTGCTTTTATTTGACGTTCGCATTTCATGTCATTACTAAGAATACTACCCAGATATCGAAAACTATTCACTTCTTCTATTTTCTCCCTTCCTACTTTTATATTTGACACAGACCCCTTCGTTCCAATCACCATGTCTTTTGTCTTTCTAACATTTATTTTCATCCTAAATTCTTCGAAACCCTTTCTCATTTTTTCTAACATTTTATTGATTTTATTTTCAGATTCTGCAACAAGCGCCATATCGTCTTCAAATCTTATGCATCTAATCATTCTACCTCCTACCGAAATGCCGTCATCATCATGTAAACTCTTTTTCACTATCTCTTCTGGACAGACATTAAATAGTGTTGGCGAGAGGCAGCATCCTTGTCGAACTCCCCTTCCAATTGCACTATCTTCCGCCAGTTCTTCCCCTATCCTAACACTTACTTATTGATTCATGTATAAGTTTCTTATGAGTCTTCTATCTTTCCATTCCAACCCTATCTTTGTTAGAATTCCCAACAACAATTCCCAATTCACGCTGTCAAAAGCCTTTTCTAGATCAATAAATACAACATACACATCTTTCCCTTTTTCTATAAATCTTTCTCCGATCACCCTTAATAATCCAATAGCATCTCTTGCACCCTTGCCTCTTCTGAACCCGAATTGCTCCTCCTCAACATATTTATGTGTTCCTCCAAAGAACCTTCTGTTCAGTATTCGGAGCAGAATTTTAGCTGCATGAGATATGAGACTAATAGTTCTATAATCCTCACACCTCTTTGGGTTCGATTTCTTAGCCATCGGTATCATGATCTTTTTTAGAATGTCTTTTGGCCATTTTCCTGTTTCATATATTTCATTGCATAGCCGCCATAATTCTTTCTTTCAGTTGTCTCCTACATTTTTAATGAATTCGATTGGTATGTTATCTATTCCGGTTGCCTTTCCATTCCTAATCTCGGATATAGCCTTTTCAAACTCATCCCGAAAAATACTAAATCCTTTATCATCCTCGCCTACTTGATTTTCCACTTCCACATTTAGCCTACACGGTCTATCCCTATTCTCATATAAGTCTTCAAGGTATTTTTCCACCTCCCTATGACCTCATTTCTCTCGCTGACTACTTTCCCATTCTTATTTTCTACTGCCTTCATAATACCCCTTTGTTTCCTCTGAAATTCCATAGCTTTCACATCCTTGTACATTTCCTCATATTCCCCAACTCTTTCTAATTCTTCTATGTTCTCGCATTGTCTTTTGTAACAACCGGTTTCCACATCTTCCTCTCCCTCAATTTCTGCAACATCTGCTCTGTAACCCATGGTTTCTTAGCAGTTTTGTGTTCGCGGTAACCTACTACTTCTTTTGCAGCTTGCTGTAAGCAACGTTTAATATGTTCCCACCGTGCGTTACTACCTGCGCCTATCCTTTCCTCGTTTGAACATTTTTCTTTGAATTTTTCACCGAAAAAATTTCTTATTTCCTCGTTTTTCAACTTTTCAGTATTCGACACTTTGTTATCTACTTTTCTTCTGCTTACATTTTTCAGTTGAATATCTACTTCGGCCAGCACAAGATTATGATCAGAGAAAATATCAGCCCCGGGAAGGGTCTTCGCGTTGTTTAAGCTATTCCGACACCTGTCCTGAATCATAACATGAAAATTTAAGCAAATCCTTGGGCAAGGTTTTGAACGCACGCCAAACACTAGTTTCATTACTAGAATGTTGCCCTAGAACACTCGGCCAAAAGGGCCGACAGCAGTTGACCTTTATTTTCGCTATACTTATGTCATTAATCTTGATGTCCTATCTGTGTCGGCCAATACGATCAGAGGATATCTGAAATTCTTGGAATCTGTGGGGTCGTTAATTACGCCTCTGGGCCAGTTCCATTCGCGACAAATTAATTAAGGGGACAATCTTGACAAATCTGACAATAATTTACGACTATATTATTTCTAGTGCCGCTAATAGTAGACATTTATTTCTACTGAAATGATCTCACGACTCATTATTGTTTTATTTACCATTAGTGTGCTATTCTGTTTATGCAATCTAGTCAACCTGTTTGATGCTTCACTTATAATTTCATTTTCGTATCGTATATGGAGTAAGACAATTTTGTCTTATAATGGGAAGCTCTCGAACGGCGGGGAGCTTCCCTGGGAGCAGTGACCCCCTTCACCCCCAAGTTACGACTCTACGTCGTGGCAATATTTTTTTCTTAATTGCAATATATTGTTTACAGAATTGATATAACAGATATAACAGAATTGAATTTTGTAATTCTGTTATTCGTTTACTATTATTATTATTATTATTATTATTATTGCAAAGTCGAGACTTGGCTACATATTTTACATTTTATGAATTTTGTGATTGGATTTGAAGTAGTTTTGTTGAATAATCAACACACTCTACTTTAGGGGATTTGGAGAAGGGAAATGCTATCCTGTTGCTTATCGTTTGTTTTCTTGCACGCTACACCAAGCCTTGATACTACATTTCACCTTTCTATGTCAACGGAAAGTACCCTAAAGTTGTGATGATTATAAGAGAATAAGTGAATACGTGATGAGATCAATGAACTTTCCGTATTAACAACCTTTAAAGTATCAGGTTATCACATAAGTCATGACGTATTTCGGTAAAATATGACAAATGATGGTTTGTGGATAAACTAGAGTTATTCGGATCATGCAATAGTTTGACATGAATAGCTAATATGTTGAGCGTTTTGTGTAGTAATATTGCACTTTGCTTGGTTTGGTTTTACAGATTTGATCAGAGATGGTGTGGATCAATGAAAACTTACCCACCTCGCACCACGACCCATTCTGATCCACGATCCACCACCCACCTTGGCCCACTCTAACCTACTACCCACTATAACCCATTCCGACCCACAACCCATCAAGAACCACTGACCTACTAAAACACATCCTCATTAACTCTAACGCATGCTTCACGTCCTCTTTTCTACCGACTACAGAGTTTATACTTGTAATAAAACCAGGTAGTGAAACTCTAACTAATTGGAGTTTAAATTTCTACGGTCAATCCCGCAAGCACCGTTCTGTTACAATAACAATGGATCTGATATTCTCGATATAAAGTGGTAAAGTATTTGTCATCTGCAAAATTACGGTGAATTTCAATTAAATTATCATGGTCTAATTATTTCCTTGTTGAATTATCGATACTTTTCAGCGGAAAAACGGATGCAATTTGAAAGTCCCAATTCAATGTACGTAGATTTGATGTCTATTTTCTCACAACTTTATGTGTTGATTGTTCTCTGCTCTAAGCTCTTCATATAATAAAAAGCTTCTGCAATTATTATAAAGCGCATGGTAAGCATGTATGGATATATGATGCGTAGCACTGTATTTCTTCTTGAGTGAGATAAATTTAGTTTAACGTCCCTTTCAGCGGCGAGGCTATATAAAACATGGAACTACCACATGATGTGAAGGTCGCCAACACCTAATGGCCCACTTGCAGGTAAACGTCGATCGTCAATATAGGGACGAGTCGTAGGATTGCCGCTAGTGTCTTACTGCCGGCAGGGTGTCATCGAGTCGAAACACATATCTCGCGTCGGGGTGTTGAAGTTACCACCGTGTAGCAGCGTTGATTACTTTCGGTCCGCGCTCCTTCTAATCGTTGCGGAGAATCGCGAAGGGACCAACACGAACAACAGGGGCCAACAATGCGCGAATAGTGTTTGTGATTTATACTGTCCTCCATGTTTCTCTGTTTTCGTCCCTGTTCTTAAAGAGTAAATGGAAAAACTGTAAAAGTGAGTAAAACGCCTAAAATAGGAAACAAAGTACTAAGGAAGGTTCGTTAAATTAATTAACTTAAAAAATAATCCAGTGCCCTGAAACACTAGCTCCCAATCAATATAATTATCTGTCCAATGCCGTGCCGTGAAAAATCTGGGCTAGAGACAAGAGCATACGGCAGCGCCACCGTACATATGAGTTATCAATTTAAAGTTGACTTCTCTGGACTATTCTTTCTACACAATACTTTCTTTCTGCATGACTTCAATCAGAAAGTTTCAGCATTATTACACTGGAATCGTAAAAGTGTGTAATTACTGAATTCACTGCAGCTGCATTTTCCCTTCTCCCAAAACAGTGATGTCTTAGAGTAGTGGCTTAAGCGTTAGTTTCATAATGTTGGGGAAGCGAGTTCAATTACGACTGTGGCCATTCGGGATTTTTTTATAATCTACAAAACTGATATTTCTGATGTATACTAACATGAACAATATTCAATTTCTCTGGGTCTAAGAGTTGAGGCAACTTGCTTTACAGTTGAAATGCCAAAAGCACAAAATTACGTCATCCGTATCAACCGTCGTAACCGTCTGGCAGTAACGTGTTTGGACAAGAATTGATGAACACATAAGGGCTTAACACGTCCTCGAACGGAGGGGCGGAGTTGCTCCCCCACAAGTTACGGCTCAACCGATGACGTAGGCTCAAATTGAAGAACATTTCGTTATATTTTCCTCATTGAGCAACGTCTATATAACTTGCTTTTGAGTTAAACAAGGAAATCTCGAGTAAGTCATTAAGACACTCGCACAAGTTGCATATATTTTCTTACTTATATTTTGTTTATATTTGTTTGTTTTTGTTATATTTGAGTATCTTGTGTATACTTTTCCATGAAACGACTTTAACTAGGTATTAGTTTGAATGGAAGTTTAAATGGCGCTGTAGGTGAGTTGTTAGCGCATTGAAGTTCTATTTGGTGGACCCGGGTTCGAGTCTCGCCCAGTCTGAAACTTTTTCAAGTTTTTCTGTTTCAATTTTAATTTCAATGCATACTCAGTGTGACAAACACGATTTTCTCTCCTCCAGAAAGAAAAAGATGCTGGAATGAGGAGAATCGGAGAAGGTCTCTCAATGAAGGCAATCATTTACTAACTTATTTCCAGCAGTTGCTCTAGATTTGATATTTTCAGCTACTTTCAAGCATTTTCTGATTAATGCGCGGTCAGTATTTTTATTTCTGTAAACATACAGTATATACAGAAATGATGCATTACATATACAGCAATATTGAGATTAACGTATGATGTTCATCGGACAACACGCTCTGAACCAGAGAGATTGATCTCAGAATAGAGAAATGTTTCGTGCGTCATCTTCTCACAATTTTACTTCCATACAGGCTTAACTCAGTACTACCAATTGCTGTCAGTGCCGAAAAAAGTTACGTGTAAGTTAGGCTGCATCTCTCTAGGCGTTCTCACAACTGCAAAATTTCTGGGACCCAAGTAATGGAATTAGAGCACTTAGGGGGAGATACTTTTGTGGTTGGGTGTACCAGGTTATCATATAATAAGTATTGCTGTTCAGAGAATACTGGAGACGTAACCACTTGACAAAATGCAATCAAAATTGGTAGGAGTGTGTTTGGGAACATGCAGAAGCGATTGGTGTAGAAAATAAAATTAGTTCCATTTTTCGCAACCAGAGATAATTGTGGCGCTGTACAACACCAAGCAAGTACAGCATAGGAGAAAAATGACACTGGTGATGCTAAATGATAAGAAAGTCTTTATTTACCTCTCCTGTGTGTCTCGTAGCATTGATTACCATATCTATTAATACTCTGTGGTCAGTGGTGGATTTAGGAGAGGAAGGGGCTTTTGAGATGAATCGTTTCTTTAAAATTCTTGGATATATTACAAACAAGAATTAAATGTTAGTGTTTTCTGTGCTCATAAAACGCAAGCTTCCTGCAAAATTAAAGGACAAATTAGTGCCTAATCTCTCCTCTAAAGGTTATTGTGTTTCTGTTCAGTGTTGAGTACAGTAAGTGTGGTATGGGGGACAGATGACATTATTGATATTTAATTAAAGAAAAGTCGTAATTATGCTCCTGTGCGACGCATGGCATTGATTTCAACTCTTATTATAAACCCCGTAGTGTAGTGATGCGTTACGGGCGATGATGGTGATGTGGGGTTCTGCCCAAAGGCAGGTCTTTGATGTGAAGGTATCTGGGCAACGAAAACCCTTGGTGACTAGTACCGTATGAGATAAGGGCAGCGGTGGCTCAGTGGTAGTGATTTCACCTCTGGTGCTTGGGGCCAAGTGAACTTTGTGGTGTACAAACACCGTGTGCGTAGGTTTTCTTGAGGTTCTTCCTTTTCCTGCCACTTTCTTCATTCCACCAATTAACCATTTCTCATCATCACCGTCTCCTTTAGCCTAGCAGGCATAATCGTGGGACGTAAAACTTAAATATTTTATTTCTGTGTGAGATGATGATGACATTTTAAGGACGAGACCTACAGGTTAACATGGGATCCGACTCACGTGCGTCTTCACCAGAAATTAACCCGGGACCCCTCGATCACAGGATAAAGAGTGTGGAAAGATAAAAAGAAACAAACACTGGATTACCATCAATTCACTTCTGGCACATAGTGATGCTCAAACCCGTATCACTGAAACACATGCAGGCGTGAGTAGGCACTTGGAGAGAGAATTACAGCATTTCTTATAATTTAGCAGCTCTAGTGTCGTTTATCTTCCACGCTGCTTTTACTTGGCGTTGTACAGCGTCACAATTACCTCTGGTGGCGAAAATTGGAACTAATTTTGTTTTCTACACCAATCACTTCTGCATGTTTCTAAATATACTTCTAACAAGTTTGGTTGCATATTGTCGAGTGGTTACGTTTCCAGCGGTCTCTGAACAGCGATTCTTATTTTATGATAACCTGGTATATGGCAGACTTAAATAAAAAAAATGTTATATATACTGTGATTGTTAAAGTCACCAAGAAACCGTGTTCGTGGTTTTTCTTGGGGTTCTCCCGTTTCCTCCCAGTTTCTTCATTTCACCATTTTACTCATCTCTCCTTATCGCCGTCTCCTTTAGCCTAACCGGCATATGCATGGGACGTAAAACTTAAAAATTTCATTTCATTTCAAGTCTTCTATAACTTTGGATTATTTTCTTTTACTTTAGTCAGTCTTCGTTAAATACGTTCAAAATAACTTTATCTCTAGTCAAACAAAAAGACATTATTTATACAAGTTAGTAAAATCGTCGTCTGTGCAGTTATGTTTATATTGATCCGCCAGTTGTTCATTACGTAAAAATTGCAAATAACAGTATGTCTGAAAGAAATTAACTGATTTTTGTTGCCTATCAATTTACTATTTCTGAGTCACAGCGTCGTCAATACTGGATATTGAGTTAAATGCAAATATTTCGTTGATAATTTACATCTTAAGTGACTCGAATAAACTTAAAATCATTTGATTAGATGACCTTGCGTTCGAAGCTTAAAACCAGCTTGGGATACGTTAGAATTCTAGGGACGTTTGTTATAAATATATTACACAATTTATAACATTCTTATTCGTACACCTGAATTTTCGAGAAAAAATGTAACATATGTGTACTGCATGTTTATTATTTTTATATCTACTAGGTGTATATGAGTCAAGGAAGTTTTGCTCACACATTTCAATTTAAAAACCAAACCAAAATTGTTTTAAAAACTATCCAATAGTAATAATTAATGAAAAACACCACGTTTTCATGAAACATTTCTATTCGTACATTAATACGACGTGTCTTGTTAATCCTAAATAATATTATCACGAGTATTCTTGGTTTTGTATTGAAGCAGTGTGGGCGATATAGGTGAATTGTGTTAGTGGTAGGTGCAGCGCGTGCTTTCCTTCGAACACCACGGATCAAAATGTGTAAGCAGAAGCAGCTGAGTTTCAACTTAAAAAGATGTAATTATAAACTTAGCACTGATAGGAAATTCTTTACGCCAAATAGCACGTACCGTTAATATCTCGCACTCCACTGTGCAGTACATAGTACAAAAATTCAGAGAGCACGGTTCAACGAGGAATTTACCGAGGAAACCCAAGGAACGTAAATTAAAAGCACGCCAAGAACGTTTCATTCTTCAAAGTGTTCGAGAAAATCCCAAATTAAGTGTCCCCAAACTACGTCCATTAGTGGAAAAAATGTCCGGGAAGCAGATGTTTGACCAAACTGTCCGACGTGTGTTGTGGAAACATGGGTATCATGGTCGAATAGCGCGAAAGAGGCAGTACGTAAGTAAGGAGAATCGCAAGAAGCACCTTGCATTTTCAAAAGAACATCGTGATAAGGATCAAGAATTTTGGGATAGTGTTATGTGGTCCGATGAGACAAAAATAAACCTTTTTGGGTCAGATGGGGTACGTAGGGTATGGAGAAAATCAAATACAGAGAATAATAATATGAACACACTCCCCACAGTTAAACATGGTGGTGGGTCACTAAAGGTTTGGGCCTGTATGTCATCGAAGGGAGTTGGCACCATCCAATTTGTTGATGGCATTATGGATGCTAATGTATATTGTGACATATTAAAGAACAATGTCAAGCAGACTGCGTAAAAAATGGGATGCCCCCTGTCTAAAGATTTCAACAGGAAAATAACAAGAACATAATTCTAGACTTAGCATGTCTTGGTTGATTTGGAACGTGCTGCAATTGCTGCAAACTCCGCCTCAAAGCTCGGATTTAAATTCTATTGAATATTTGTGGGCAAATTTGAAAAGTCAGCTTCGTAAACATTGTGTGAAATAAAGAGAGGAACTTAAACATGTTGTGGAAGCTGAGTGGATTAACATAAGCCCCGAAAAGTGCAAAAATCTTGTAAACTCCATGAAAAGACGGTGTCTAGAAGTAATTGAGTCAAAGGGATATGCCACAAAATATTTGATTTACCAAGTTTGTGTTTTTTCTTTTATTTCTTTATGGTATAGTAGCCCGTGTACGAATAGAAAAGTTGCACGAAAACAGGGGTTCTCTCATTGTTTGGTTTTATTAATTAATATTTAATTGGTTACTAATTATTTTTTCTACGTTTTTCAGTTTGTGAAGCCCTAATGTATCCCAATGTGGCAATTAGCTAGCACAATACTGTAGTTTCATGAAGAAATTAAATATTTTGTTTAAAAAAAAACAATGTGTACGAATAAGAATGTTATATACTGTATATAATAGGTGTTATTTAGCTGTATCTGTATTATTTCAACCACCCAATGCTCAATTTGTGCTGTTGTTGTAGCTAGCGTATTAGTCATTACCTAAATACACAATAATTCAGCCATATCTAGGATATAAAATATTAATTATTCATGGCCAATCATATATGATTTCATATTACCCGATACATAGATCTAACTCAAAATCTTGAACTTAAATAACGAAAACGAACATGTTTCCACTTAACCAGCATAGCACCAGCCTGCACTTTATATGTCGTTATGATACACTTAGGAATTCATCTTTCAAAAACTATAAGTTCAATAGGAATAACATAAAAGTGCAACTTATTTCCTTTCCAGTTCGACAGATCATTTATGTTGGAAAGAAAAATGAAATTAACACATAGTTAGCAGTTGAAAACAATAATTTACTTATATATAAATTAATTGTGTAAAACAGGATTGAAGTCAATTTTATCCAGTGTAAACCTGAGGGTCAAGGGGGCTTTTAGCCCCTATAGTTCCGCTTGGATCCGTCCTTATATATATATATATATATATATATATATATATATATATATATATATATATATATATATACATGCTACTCACTAAAGAAAGTATTTGTTGTTTCAGTTTTACAATAAGATTCAATCTATGTTATTTAAACAGAGAAAATAAAATATATCAAATTATGTTATAGAACATTGTTACACAACATGGAAATTAATTAAATCTATTGTTTGGAAATGTTCATGTCTGTATTTCCATTAATGAACTTCCCCTTCAACGCTTTATTGAAAATTAGTACCGAAGGTATTGAAAGAGAGACAACACAACATAAGGGTTCTGCAAACTGCTGCTCTTCCGCAAATATATCTAATCATACAACATAAATTATTTTATTTTGGTATTAATTATATGTCCATTTCCATCTGAACAAATAAAACGAAACCAACATCTAATGTTCTTGTTTATCTGCAGTTTGCTTTCTAAGAAAGTTATAGGAATAATACTGAAAGCAATATTAACCTATATGGTGTCATATAAGTTGGTTGGTTGATTGTAGTTTATAAACCCTTGTCAGCACATAGTTTGTACGAGATTTTTTGACTCGCGATTTAAAGAGGATTCCAAACAATCGTAAGGTATTCAAATCTCAAATCTCTCGATCTACAAGTTTGAATCCATGAGCACGTGCATCAAATTCGAGACAGCTAGTCACTAGACTAGCCCGAATGAAAATGTCTAGGTATTCCAAAACTCAAAAATTTCATATCGCATTTTTTTCTTTCTTTCAGTAGAGGTCGTATGGTCATCCTTAAATTACATGTCGAATTCCTAGTATAGCATTTCCTTAGGGGACTTATCCAACTACATTGAATGTGATACATTGTAGTGGGCATCAACCTATACTATGAGGACTCGACTTTGTTGATGTTCTGTGCTTTCAGTAACTGCACCGGATTTAAATACCGTCATGCTTCGGAACCCAAGTTAATATTATGTTATATCCTTCATAAATTCCGCTTGCATAAGAACTTTAAGAAAAAAAAAACTTTCTTAGAGGTTATGATTGAACACATAATCATATATATATATATATATATATATATATATATATATATATATATATATATATATATATATATATATATGCATTTGTATGAAGGACGTACTCACAGGAATGGTCCACCGGGTTCGGACCCACCTGAAACTTCATAGTTCAATATACATTTGTACATTTCTTCAATAAAACTATACTTGTTTAAAAGGGAAATGATTGATGTGACATGAAAATTTGATTTTACCTTTCATATGTATCCTTTCTCTTGTAAAAAAAAATCTAGTTCTATCGTTTTCTTTTCTGAAAATATATTTGGATACGAAGTAAGATTTGAAGCTCTCGAAACGTTGGCCTATCCACCAGTTTTCGCCTGGCTGATTGCCCGAGAAGAACTTTATCATATTTGGATACATTTTACAATTATTTATCGTCTTTTGGGGGACAGAATAATACCTATAGATGTAGTGGTTGGTGGTATTGAATTCTCCCTCGAAAGTTTCGACCCCTCCGAACAAAACATTCTGGGTACTCGCCTGATTTGTATACATTCTTACTTATGTTTAGACGTACTACTACTAAGAAGTGTGTGCACGATAGAATGTCTTAGAATTAACAACGTAAGTAGCCCGGACTATATACTAAAGTCTGCTGTGGAAAAATAAAATGTCTGCCATTAAAAAATCCAAGTGTTGTGTAGAATTGTGTTTATTTTCTATGAGTTGACGTGTTGTCAGTTTATTCGGAACTTTTGCAAATTTGTGGTCTTCAAAACCTCTTAACATATTAGTCCTATGTCATTATATTTGCTATGTGGGGAATCACAAATTTGATTATACTATTCGTAGAATATTTCACTATTTTTTGGCATTCAAAATTGATAACATCAGTCATTTGCTGTTACAGCTGACTGTTTCGATGGCGTATCTTGAAGGTAAAATGCACTGCATTTGTTAATCTGATAATAATGTTATTCTTACTTATCATTACTGAGATTGATGATTGCAATCTACCACAATTACGTAGATGTATGCTCATATTAAAACACCATATGATAAGTAACGCTTTACAAAAGCTAAGGATGTGTGGGTACAGTTGTTTCCTAAAATTACAACAGTGAGTTGTTGCTATTATACTTTGGCTGGAAGACAGTGAGTCTGCTAGTATTATTAACCGAAGCCACCAACTAGCTATAAAATACCTATTATCATCTAACCTAAGCAACTATTTTGACATAATATTTTAGTTCCACATGGATAATCAAAATTTTCTGTCAACTTGTTTACAAACGAAAATACTCCCTTCATATCTGTCAAGCCACCCAATGTATGCGCATCAAATATAATAGTACTTTTGTCTATTCCATAATTATCATGACGCTTAATTCCTAACAAATCTCAGTGTTGATAGTGAACAAGTCAGTAAATATCCTGGTGAATATATATTGCCAAGCTGAATTCATCAATTCAATCGCCCTACTCCAACTTAGTCTATGGTATGAGACCCAATGTGCTAGTTAATTCAAGCACCGTTTAATCAGAATAGCATTCGAAACCATTTCACTACAATTTTATTAAGTGAAACCTGTTACAATAAAATTATTCTTGTCCAAATGTTAAAGCCGCAAACAAATTCCTCTTCACAGCACGAAGAAATTAGCAAGATCGCCAGGTGAATAATACGGAATTTTAGTTCCGGGTTCGTCTGCAATCAACAAATTACCTGATTGTACGGGTACAAAAACATGTTATTTTATGGAATAACATTCAGAGTGACTACTGTGTTCGCTGATATATATGCAATTTAATCACACAGGTTCGTTATATATATATGTATATATATATATATATATATATATATATATATATATATATATATATATATATATATATATATGCGTAGCTAGAGACAACTATAGTCCGGGAATTTAGCCCTTCACCTGTTTATTTTTATAAAAATACAAAATAGTCTTTTTGTCTACAAAATTTGATGAAATCTTCCTTCCTTATGACCAAAGATGAAGGAAGTAATGTTTCGTATGGGAACTCCTTCGCTTCAAGGCAGCCTCCAGGGATTTTAGGATACCTAGAGCCCCTTCGTCCAATGCGACCTCCAGAGCGGTTATAGGTACATGATCAGTGGTCAACTGATACATCCGTCTCATTGGGTCCTCTTTCATTTGCTCTTATTGGTGGTTTGTCCTCTTTCGGTTTCCATCGAGTTGATCTTTGTGTATTTCTGTTCAGTGTATCCTCTGCTTTTTTGTAAACGTTAGCATGTGTCGTCCATAAACATGTGGTCATGTTGTGATGTGGGGATCCTTACAATATATATATATATATATATATATATATATATATATATATATATATATATATATGTGTGTGTGTGTGTGTGTGTGTAAAGCCTTCGGATTGCTAGGGACTTTGACATCC
Source organism: Thermobia domestica (assembly GCF_964235325.1). Lineage (NCBI taxonomy): Eukaryota > Metazoa > Arthropoda > Insecta > Zygentoma > Lepismatidae > Thermobia > Thermobia domestica. The sequence goes on along the minus strand of NC_137459.1, from coordinate 138,806,139 downwards.
TTGTTTGCTCTACCTACGGAATCACAATGATATTTTTTTTTTGTTCAAATATCTTCATTTCCTTAAATATTTTCGTAACTTTCAATGGAAAAGGGCGTAACTTACTTTTTTTTTCGGATTTTAAGATTGCCAGCTCTTCCGATAGACGTCGATTGTCTACAGCTACTGGCATTTTTTTTTACTGTAGGGCGAACCGATCAGCTGTGGGAATAATGTTCATAAGGACTTTAAGAAATATATAACTAAGTTGTATATACAAAGCATAAATGCTTAAATGGCACATACGCTCTTCTGCAATGGACGCTCTGAGTTAATGATGTTACGGTTTGGAGTTCATACACCACAATATGTATTTAGTTTTTTTGATCTCTTTGGATGCAAATGCCGCCACGGATTGTTTACGATTCTTGGTTTGGATTCATTTTAGACTTTGTTATTACAAACGTGGTTAATGACGTACACATTTTTTCACCTTTATAAGAAATGAAACAACTTAGTTATTGTATCAGGAGGAGCTGAACAAGGAAGTCAAGAAAATGAGCAGGCAAAGCAAAATTATTGCAAAAGAATCTATGTGCAGATTTCTGACGTATAATGACGATGGTAGTCCTACTGAGTGTGCAGGGCTGGAAAATAATAGTAATGCGAATCGTGACTATTTACCTGAAAAAGGAATAGTATATTTTGCTTTACATTGATTTTTTTTCTCAAGATTAATAGATTATATTCCGAAAATAATGGCAACGGATTATTACTTCAAGAATGCTCTGTGAATTCGTTACAGGAAAATAGTGTTATCATATTTAATTAGTAGTCTACTGAAAAATAATATCTATAATGATTTTTAAGATGTTTTGTGTAAAAATATCATGCAATAAGGCAGCAATAATTCGACAATGTTTACTGTTATTTCTCAGTCCCTATTCAACCGACTAACACAACATTGGAGGATAGGCTGTCATGGCTATTTCTCATATTCCCTAATATTTGAAAGATATCGTTGAATGGGTGCTAACAAATAGCCCTAAAACTACGATTTATTATCAAGAATCTAAACTATTTTTGAATGTTATCAATCAATTTCATTTCAATTAACTTCCCACAAGCTATATGCACACTGATGAGAATTTCTTGTTTACATTTTGTAAAGAGAAGCTATTCTCCTACCCTAGAGCAGTATCCTTGTTTTGCAGAATAATGTTGTTGTGAGATCAAGACAAATCAGTTTGTGGGTTATGTGGTTCATTCCTTTTCCTACTAGGCTACTTCTTTTCTTCGTTTTCTTCTTCGTTTGCATATGCTCTTCCTAAAAATGCAGCTCTGATCATTTCTCCTCTTCGGGCAGCTTCTTTATTTTTACACATAATTTGCACTAATATTCTTTTCGGGTTGGAAATTTTAACATTGAATTATTTTAATAGCTTCCAATAAATTCTACGTCTTGTTAAGTTTTATGCAGATGTATTAATGAACGAAATGTCTAGTAACAATTGTCCGATAATTATCTCTTTAATTCGTGCTTTTTAATCTAAAGTTTCATATTCAATGGCGTGTTGGCAAACTTAACGACTTATTATAGTAATAAAAACCTTTATAACACATATAAGAAAAAAATAATATTAAACCATTACAATGTCTTCTTAATGCTCATTATGTTAACAGTTATGAAAAAAAAAAGACGAAACACTGAATTATACGCCACATTATTATTAAAAACACTAGAGGCTAACACATATCTGTTCACAGCATAATGGTGTAAGCGAAAATCTTTGCAATTTCGTCAAGATAAACGAACACCTTGGAAATAACGTTTACATGGAAAGGAACAACTGTCCTTTGTTATTAAGCGTGCAAAAAAGTAAAACTCTCCTTAAATTAGTAAAAAAGTTATGTTGACTTGAATATACTACAAAATCTTATTTTGCTCCTCCTGTAAAATTAAAAAAAAAATATTCTTTTGCATTAAAAGCGATAATTTATTTTATTCTTTTCTGCAATACGGTTGCCGTTTTGAAACAAGGCGATTCATCAAAAACATCGAAGCAAGGGCTGTAGAGACTCTTACAACGATTAAGGAGCACGTTTTGTGTTTCCCCTAACATGAATATTAAGTAAGTTACATAACTTTTGTTGAATCAATGGACCAACAATCGAAACCAAGTATTCTATCAAGCAAATTCACATGTCATGTATTATCTTCGTACGATCAATATTGCAAATGCTATCGTGTCAAAAAAAAATCATTATGCCCATATATATATAGCTATACAGTAGATGAGCTGCACGTTCGAACCGATAACATTGAATTGTCAAGTGTAATAGGTTGATGTTGAATGTATGAAGCAAGTTTAAGTTCAGAAATATACCTGCTGATAGCAAGGAAACTTATTCGGTAGTACGTGAGATTGCATTCAATTACATGATAATGTTGAACCTTCTTTCTCAGTTATGTACCCAATTATGTTTTGGCCTTTGCCTATTAGTTACACCGCCAATCTTAAATTCTCACAAATTTCAATATTACGCTGCTATTTGAAGTACATTAACATTTTCAGGGTTTAAGGTGGAAGAAATCCCATACAAAATGCATTAGATCAAAGTTTAAAGACTCCGTACAACGTTCTGAAACATTTTTATTTGTTTATTAATAACATAAACCTACAAGCATGCCAAAGCTTATGTTCCTATTAAAATTAGAAGTGCCCAAACCTTTAAAGTTTTTATTGAAAATAAAAACATGACTCATTAAAATAGTATGGGCACATTTTTTTCTACTCCTAAGACTCTCTAGAAACTAAAGCTTTTCACTTTTGGTAATCCTTCTGTTGATTAGTTTTGGGAAGCTATAAGCACGCCATAATTGCATCATTGTAGGCCTACCACAAGTGCCTGATAATTATGGGAGTAGGAGGTTTCCAATTTAAATAACATGATGAAGATTTTTTCAGTTTTCCAAAAAGAAAATTAATTAAATTTTGATATTTTTGTGATTAGTTCAGATATACCTATCAAAAAAAAAAAAAAATGCAAGCATGCCGAATTTGAAGTTTATGTTCAAATTCTAAACATCTAAAACATGAGATTTTATGTAAAAGAAATCAAATTTAAATAGTATAGGAAATTTTTCATTATTATTATGGTTTTGTCACTTGAAGATGTAATATTTAACAATTTTTCTGTTGATAAATCTCTTAAAGCTGCAAGAATGCCAATTTTAAATTTTCCACGGCGATCGGAAGTACCTGTGAATTTATGTTAGTAAATCAGTCAGTTTGTGTAGCTTTACATATTATAATTAAGGTATTCTATATGCTTCTCATTTCTCTTGTGTGTTAAATTTATGCAGTTTCCTTTCTTACGTTATGTGAAGGAAATCATGAAATGTTCCTAGGAAACGTCAGATTGTAGTGCCATCAGGTTTTACTTCTAAACGATTTTAAATAAAACAGTTGGATTCATTGTTTTGGCCACGTAGTGCAAATCCAGAAAGCACAGTGCATTATTTGGTTCATTGAAACCAGAGCCGGATCCAGGACGGACTTCTGGGGGCTGTGGGTTGTAATACTGCTAATTACAAGGGACATCACCCAATTGTCCGGCTCCGATTTCAATGAAATTTTTATTGCTGATAGAGAACATGTATTCATTACTTGTGATGAAAGAAATTTTTGCCATGGTGCATGTTTTCTATTTTTTAATAATTTTTAAAGGTTGTGATGTGGTTAATAGAGATTACTGCAGAAGTCCCTTACTACCTTTTGTAAACGAAGTGTTAATGAAAGAACAATCATATAGATACGTATAGAGCATAGGGAGAAGTCGTATGGTACGTATGATCTTGACGGCAGCCATATTGAAATCAGCCATTTTAAATATAGGTCAAGTATTTTAAATGGGAATAGGGTAATATGATACATAATTTCGGGCTAGAACTTAATCAGGAAGACAATGGTGAAGTTAGTTTTAAGATGCGCCCATTTGGGGAAAAGTTACAGGCATATTAATTGTTGATACTTAATATGTGCGTAAGTACCTTACCTCCGCTTCTAACCCGCGAATTAATGATAATAAGTGGATAAAGGTTTCGGTAATACATATTATGGCTAGAGGGAAGTGATACGATAAGGGTATCATTGACGGCAGCCATCTTGAAATCCGCCATTTTGAATTAAAGTGAAGTTTTGAAAAATGAAAACCATAGCATGTGGCACCTAATTTTAATAGTAAATTTTCCCCAAAAGCCAATGGTATGCTTATTTTTGTTCTATAGTTAACTGGTATGAATTTATTACTCTTCTAATGAGCATGAAACGTCCATTATTCGATCTTTCAAATTGGCAACACTACTAATTTTCAGCGCATGTTTTAAGATTCCAACTGGCACTTTGCAATTGTTGCCATGGCTCATGTTTTCTAAATTTATTACATTTTTTTGAGAGTTGCGATTCGCTAGTTCATGAATAGTGTTGGCATAAGCATCCAGCAATTTTCTAAATTTTGAAGACTTGCCATGTAATTATTAATTTCCTAGGCAATGTAATTATTTATTTCCTATACCTGCCCTTCAAAAACTCGTTTACTTACATGAATCATCACACAACGAAAGAACTCCAACTTTGCATTCAGGTAGTACCGAAGACGTAGCTTATAATGGATAGTAGATGAGACGAGAAATCAAATTAAAAGTCACTTCAAAAAAGAAAACGAAATATGATTTTTGTGTAAATCAATGGTCTTTTGTTTTGTTTTATTTTATTTGTTTATTGTATATTTATTTATTTTCTATGGCAATATTTTAGCTAGTCAGACAAAAAAGTCATTCGTTTTCTAGCGATTGTTGTCGATGGTTCATGTTTGTAAGATTTATAATCGGTATTGATCGGGAACTCGATTAAGTTACACCTCTTTATAAACAAGTTACCTGTTTTCATATTTTGTTCATGGTACAAACAGTGTGTTGGGAACAGTCATATTATGTCTCTTTAATATTTTCTATCATCGCTGCTTTTCTTTTAAAGTTGTAAAGTTGTATGTATTTAAAAAATACTGTTTATCGTTTGCGCAACATGTAGGCCACATTTCATGATAATTTTGAGTTCGTGTAACACCAATTTGTTATAATTTTATTTGTATTTCTTTACGTCACATAGGTCCATAGGTTCCTCATGTACTCTGGGTTAAAATAAATGATCACACTGACTAGGAAATTAATAATTACATGGCAAGTCTTCAAAATTCAGAAAGATTGCTGGATGCTTATCCCAACACTATTCATGAACTGACAAATCGCAACTCTCAAAAAAATGTAATAAATTTAGAAAACATGAGCCATGGCAACAATTGCAAAGTGTCAATCGGAATCTTAAAACATGCGCTGAAGATTAGTAGTGTTGCCAATTTGAAAGATCGAATAATGGGCGTTTCATGCTCATTAGAAGAGTAATAAATTCATACTAGTTAACTATAGAACAAAAATAAGCATACCATTGGCTTTTGGGGAAAATTTACTATTAAAATTAGGTGCCACATGCTATGGTTTTCATTTTTCAAAACTTCACTTTAATTCAAAATGACGGATTTCAAGATGGCTGCCGTCAATGATACCCTTATTGTATCACTTCCCTCTAGCCATAATATGTATTACCGAAACCTTTATCCACTTATTATCATTAATTCGCGGGTTAGAAGCGGAGGTAAGGGACTTACGCACATATTAAGTATCAACAATTAATATGCCTGTAACTTTTCCCCAAATGGGCGCATCTTAAAACTAACTTCACCATTGTCTTCCTGATTAAGTTCTAGCCCGAAATTATGTATCATATTACCCTATTCCTATTTAAAATACCTGACCTATATTTAAAATGGCTGATTTCAATATGGCTGCCGTCAAGATCATACGTACCATACGACTTCTCCCTATGCTCTATACGTATCTATATGGTTGTTCTTTCATTAACACTTCGTTTACAAAAGGTAGTAAGGGACTTCTGCAGTAATCTCTATTAACCACATCACAACCTTTAAAAATTATTAAAAAATAGAAAACATGCACCATGGCAAAAATTTCTTTCATCTCAAGTAATGAATACATGTTCTCTATCAGCAATAAAAATTTCATTGAAATCGGAGCCGGACAATTGGGTGATGTCCCTTGTTAGAACACCTTTTAAGAGCCCCAAGCTTTGGGATGGGGTTTATATATATATATATATAAGAAAGTTTCCTCTTCTGGGGGGCGATCACCCCGATCGCCCCTTCGATCCGCCCCTGATTGAAACTAAATATATGCATGGCAGTTTTCGGTTACAAGTATGGAAGATCCCTACCCTGTAAGTGTATCCTACATAAAGAAACAACAATTCAATATTGGCTCTAAGAAAAAAAAATATGTGATAGAACACTTTAAAATAAAATAATAATTCACTTCTTATACGGGTGCATCTCCAACTCATAATTTTTGCACCTGGGCAGAAGGCCTCCTGAACTGTATCCACTGTTCCCTCTGAATACAAGATGTAACCAAAGCTTTTGTCTAAAGCTCTTCAAAAATTTGGTGTAGTAACTTTTGATTTTCTTATCGGTTGAAGCAAATCGAAACATTTCGTTGTTTCTTGATAATTGGCATTGTTTAGTCATATATAACAGCTTAAGAATCATTATGCGCTATCATAGGATTAACTTAAAATAAATTGATACTATAGAATAAGTTGCCAACTATTTATTTCTTATTCTGTAATAATGCATTGGAATCTAAATGCAGTCAGAGTTTATTTTATGTATCGTCCATATCGCACGTAATGGTCGCCCAGTGAAGAAAACATAAATAAATAAATAAAAAATGAACTAGAAAAGTAATAAACATATATATTTTATTCCAGACGTTTGCATAAATGAATAAACTATTTTTCATTTGCCAAGCGTACCTCATTTATGATGTTGGGATTTCACTTTACTTCAGTATATTATCACAGTCAATTCACAACTGCATAGTATACATTCAGTCAAGGAATTACCGGGAATTGGTCAATAAAGCACAAAATATGCATCATTCATCCCAATGCATTTTATCGCCTTCAAAGTAGGCCTCTTCCGAAATAATACACTATATGCGAACGAATAAATCAATCATTAAAATTTTTTGAAACACATTTTCCGAATCGACTTCAGTACCTTATGTAATATCCTGTGTTTGCTGTCCCACATTCTGGCAATAATTCCGAGTGCACAACACCACGATAATGATAATAATACTGGTAATAAAAAAAACTGTCAACACAACCTTCACTTTTGATCAACTTTGAGGTTCTAGCATGTCTTCAGCAACCCATACGCCATTTTTTTCTGAAAATGCAGGTCTATCGGCACTAGTCGGGCGGCAATACGTTTCATGTCCAAATAATCGTTTAAAATGGTATCAATTGATTCGTGAGACACATACATTTCAGTGGCTCTCTCTCTCTCAGACAAAAATAACTATTTTCAGTCACCATTTCGTTCACTTTGGCGATATTAAGTTCAATTGAAGACGTTGATAGTCGACCTGAGCGAGGCAAATCTTCCACCACCTCTTGACCTGCTTTTGAATGCACTGACCACTCATATGCGAGCGTATTTGATAAAGTCGATTCATTATAAGCCTTATTAACATTTTCAGCTCTTCGGCATACGTAATTCAATTTGCAATGTAACATTTCAGGCACATTCTTTGTTCGTTAATTTTATCCATTCTAAAAATCGCTCTCACACACTTGCGATGAACTGACAAATGAAGTACTGTAAGCAAACTAACTAACTAAACTCCGCGTGAGCATAGACGACAGTTGTGCTTACTTAGCAACAAGAATAATTTCGACGCTCCCTTTCATTGAGCTTTGAAAATGTACAATTCCCGGCATCTTCTTGGCAGAATGTATTGTAGCAGCAATAAATGTTTCACTTGAATTGCATAATGCATGAAGTTGAAGTGTATATTAAAGATATTTGGTTCTGTGCACCTGCGAAAAGCGTTGTCTCTAAAATAGGATCTATCTGTGTTAATAAGTTTTCTTCTGTTGAATCAATTTCATAGAGATAATAGCAATAGCTTTATTATTTTTACTATTATTATTATTATCATTACTATTTTACACCCTATATATTAAAGAGCGAAAGTAAACGACTGCAAATATGTTCGATTTAATTCATGTAATATACAAATAGCTGGACATTTTTAAGAAATCATATAAAAGTTCTGACATTGATAAATTATGATGAATTGTGTCACCACGCAGTTTTAATTTTCACTGTACTATTCGGAGGGAGAGAAAGACAGAGAGAGAAAGATATAGGAAGAGAGAGAGGGAGAGAGAGAGAAAGAGACAGACATACACACACAGAGAGAGAGAGACAGAGAGAGAGAGAGAGAGAGAGGAATAAAAGAACAACGCTTATAAACCCTGATTATATGATATTCTTGCATACATGTTTTCGTGTGAAATAGTAGGTCATCAGTGTATTCCACAAGCAGAATGGTTATTCACTGCTGGACCAGAGAGGGAAGATTGCGCAATATATCAAACTAAGTAGAGTGTAGCTTACATTTCGTAAAATACTGTTTTATTCAATTTCGAGTGCTACTTACGATTTCACAAAAAACAACGTCGAGTATATGTATTAATCTACCAATGTATTCTATACGTTCTTCCTATCAGTGCTATTATTATTATTATTATTATTATTATTATTATTATTATTATTATTATTATTATTATTATTATTATTATACCTAATAATTTCTACACTAACGCTTTCACGAGAACATTGAATGAATTACGAATTCGAGAAATTCCATTTTAAAATATTAAAAGAAATAGTCTTATCTCAAGATAAGATTTTTGTTACTTTTTAAATTTCAAATTTTGGAAACCTTGATTTTTAAAAGCCCTTATTTGTTCTGCTTTTTCATTATTCCATTCGTGTCAACAGAAGATAAAATATGGAATGAAATACTTATAAAAATGGAAGTTTATCATTGATACTACAATCCATGTAGATCATTTTAAAATGTATGTTTAAATTTGACAATTTCCAGATTTTTACTTTATTTGGTATTTAGTGTAACTTTAATGCACATAACTTGGGATTTTAACCTTTACATTATAAACATGAGATGTTGCACGCATTAAAAAGCACCACATTTGTGCAATACTGCTTTTGTCTACCATAAACAGGTGAAAGCTTACCGCTGTGCTAAACTAGAGACTAGAGTTTTGGAAACTGTTCACCAAAAGTATGCGTTGCATGCTATTTATACGGGGAGTTAATACAGTGACTACATTTTTACAGTAATTCTTGATACTTAAATATGGAAGAAAATCATATAAGCATATGGCAGAAACCGCAGTCTCCGATCAAAAGCTTACCGAAATCAGGGGGAATCGATGAGATGACTTTTTTTTTCTTACAAACAACTAACGTACGTCTCGCTGCTCAATTCTGTCTATAAATGCATATTGTTAACATTCATAATGGCCGCGCAAGAAATTTCCCAAATGGAATCAAAGATTCCCTAAAAGTCTAATCAGTCCCATAGTGCTTTAGTACATTTATTAGTCCTGATACCCATTCACTCAATTTGCGTCCAGATGATTGATTGCCTAAGGGTGCCTGGTAGTAGTGATAATAAGAAACAGAATGCCATTGAATAAAGGAAATTTTCAATATATATATATATATATATATATATATATATATATATATATATATATATATATATATATATATATATATAAATCTGGAATTAGCATTTTCTAACGGCTGTGAGCTACCGAAAAATTTTGCTCCGAGATGCCACTGGTGTACAGTGAACTGTGTGCTCAGACACCATTGTGTTTCGAAATGAAAAATTAAATGAAACATTTAAGTTTTACGTCCCACAGTTATGCCGGCAAGATTAAAGGAGACGTTGTTGATGAGAAATGAATGAAATGGTGGAATGAAGAACGTGGGAGGAAACAGGAGACCCTGATGAAACTCACGCACATGGTGCTTGTCCACTAGAAAGCTCATTTGGCGCGAGCTGGGATCAAACCAAGATCACCATGTACTAGAAGAAAACACTCTACCACTGAGTCACCTTGGCCCCCATAATCGTATTTTCTTCACAGTTAAATATAATGTTTTTTTTTTTTGTCATAGTTTGTATCTTTGCACATTTAGCTAACTTCACCATCCAATACTATCCGAAATCTTTAATGTGATATGATCATCCTACGCCTTGCCTTTTGGTGGTTACACCACCATCGTTCCAATTTGGGAAGACATGAACGAGGGCAATTCGTTTTTTTTTTTTTATCGTGCTCGTTCCCAGTCGTCTGGCAGTAACAATCTGGTCCTATCGAAGTCCGATATATCGCCTGACACTGTATATACCTCATTCTACACACAAGCATCACACTAACTAGTGATATTCCTCCCACTGTCTGGCGATTCTATTATGCCCCGTAACTCTTACATCAGCCGTATGACTTTTTATGAGGACACTGAAAATATCTACTGTATCAGGAGAAGATTCTGGATGTTGCACACATACTGGGACGTACTCAGGACACCTGTGATAGCATCACTTCAGCTGTGTTGTTACGGGTTCAGGAGGACTGGATTAAGAGACTCCGGTTGTGTGTTGCAATGGATTGTAACATGTGGAGCACATCCTATAGGTGGAACTTTGGGGCGTCATAACTTTGCAACGGGACATAATAACGCATTTCTGCTCGTGGGACTGCATTCCCCTTAAAACAAAAACAGTGTTAATTGATGTGTCACATGCCTACCTTCCCATTAAAAAAAACATAACCTGGATCCAAGGTGGTGGCCATCAAGATGGCCGCCATTCACCACACATGCATCAATCGGCAGCTCCTTTACTCAAGTCTGCCCTCCGCTAATCAGATTTGCCTTAATCATGTTCGTTTCAAGAAAATAATGCAATTTACTAAGAATTGTGGACCACTCTGTAGTGATAACTGATTTTTTTTTTTTTTAATGCTGAGTGGGTTAAATACAGCCTTAAAATTATTTCGCTGTTGGCTTTATGTTTTAGTTATTCTTTTTTTCTATTAACAATTCTGAACCAGTATTCTATATACTTTGCGTTTTAGACATGGGCCACTTGGATGCCAAGTGGTGTAGGTCATAATTACAATCTACCAGGAGTAAATTTGAAGCTCGACACCTTATGTAAGTTCGCATGCATGTGAAGGTTTTAACAAAGTTATACTAAAGTAGTTTCTAGTTTAATACTTTACTGTTAAACTGTTATTTCAGCAAATTGAGCAGTTGTCCATTATGCTTTGGCTGTAAGGAACAACCTTACCCAGACCTGTCCACATCGTTGGAGGAAAGAGTAGTATCGAATGGTTACCACGTCCGTCTGACCTGACATCAACGCATCTAGTTTATGGGGTGTAATGAGCAATAACGTTTACGACAGAAATACCCATACAGTGGATACACAAAAGAATATATCTCACCAATCGCAAGCAAGCATTAAAAATGATGCAGTTAAGGTTTTGTGTCATACTACGTGTCATTATGCTACGGAAAGGTTTAAAGCATATTACGCTGTTGAAGCAGGTCAGTTGGAGCCCTTAGATTATACGGGTTAAGAATACAAGTGAAGTGTTAAATGAACGTACTTACATAGCTTTGAACAAATATGATTGTACCATATATGTATAAAGATACTGTGTAAGTCATAATTACTAAGTGTAGTGATACTTTTGGTCCACCCTGTTTCGCTCTTAGTCAAGTAGCTATGTTCTCTCATCATGAGTGGTTACTCTTTGAGTTCCTTATTAAACTGCCCTCCAAGTTTGCTGCAACTACAGCGCTCGAAAGTGATTTTGAGGGTGTTTACAATTCTAACTATACTTCCCCGTTTGTATTTTAAAATCTCCCACTAAAATGGTTATCGAGGAAATGAAACAGGTGGTACGTTGTTGGCGCCGATGAACATGGTGTATGACACAGTGTCTCCCAGCCAAGTTCCTGAAGGGTCTCTCGGGTCATCTTTATCACATGTGGCTTGGCAATGTAGTACAGGAACAACACACCCTTGGCTGCTCCTTCTGCAGCAATGCACGGTGCACCCTTTGCAACTGCTGAGAATAGAGACCAGCAATGATGGTCTGATCTGGTGGAATCAGCTCGTAATATACCATGCACCGACAATTTCATCATGCAGACAATATAACTTTTCGTGGGTCCATAGACGATCTTGAGATGTAAGGAAAAGAGTCACGTGGTAATCACCAATGATTAGTACGCTTGGAAGTGTCATAGACGACTCACTTTTCATCACCAGTGAGCAAGCAATCAAAGATTGGTGTGTTCAGGTGCCGAGAGAGCAAGGAGAAACAAGCTATCACCTGTTGCTCCTTGTTGGCAGCCGACAATATGTAAGATATCCATTTGTTTAATTTCTATGACTCCCCTATCCCATGCAGGTGCAGTATGACTGTTTTAGCAGAAACATGGAACCTTTCTGCAAGTTTAACAAACACACACGAACAAGCTCTTTCGATATTTCAAATTCTCTTCGTCACTGGACGAGCTATGACTACTGTCTGTGCTTAACTTGCCTGTATTGCTGAAGATCGATGTTCAGAATAGCTTTCGATCCCTTGCAGGCACGTGTGCCATTTCGTTTCCTTTCCATGATTGCATGATTAATGGGACATCGAAAAAGACAAGAACATTTTTGGTTGCCTGGCACTTAATTTATGCGACAGTTTGGGAAAACTTCAATATTAGTAATATTTGCTATCTTTAGTACTATAAAATAATTAGTGGATTTTAGCGGAAAAAGATTCACATTGCACAATAAAATAATACAAATGTATTGTACTATTAAACTATTGCATTGCTAAAATGCAAATAGTAAAATTTTATATAGTTATCAACATTGACCACTAGAGTTTGCATTCGTCTGGTAACATCGACTGACTATGTCAGCAATAACATAAGTGGCACGTCTATCAAAACATAGCAGAACATGCCTTCAAACAATCCACATTTTGGAATCTTTGATTAAAACAATTCATATTAGGTGACAGGATAACCTCTTTTGCGAGAGGCCTGACGTGTGACTTTTGTGGAATTTGAGTGAATGTTTTCTGAACAATTTGCACATTATCCTCTTGTCTGGTGTAGCTTCATTGGTTATCTTACACACATTATCTAATCATGAGTTGAAATTGCAGTTCTTGATGGTTATGACATCAACTGAAACAGAAACTCGATGAAAACTGCGCTATCATGTGTACATCTGCACGACAGACTTCAACACTTCTCAAAACCTTGTGACCTGAGTGCGATCACACAGTATGGAACATTGGGTAGTTCTGGGTTTCGTCAATCTGAACTGAAAAGAAAAATTAACATGACAATTCTGCTACTTTAGGGACTAGAACATTATTTATTTCATGAAAGTGAAATGTATTTTTAGAAGTTGTGCACATGTTTTAAAAAAAAGGGTGTTATTTTTCACTTTCCTTCTATTTGATCCAGGTGTTTTTTTTGACCAAGAAATCCGAATGTGAAACAATCATAGCATCATAAGCTTAGGCGACGAACTCCTCAAGCACAAACAGAAAAGTGCAAGCACTGACTAGCCTGATAAATAATTAATTATATGTACTGGAAAATTATGTAAATATAAACAAGCAGAAATGAACCGAACTCAAGAACTTCCGATGTGCAAAGCTGTGGAACGCAGGTTCTGTTGTCGAGCCGAGCCTGTCACTAGCTGGGGTTGACCACCAAATATAGAGACCTAAAAATAGAGTACCACAGACAAGACCATCCTAGCGGGTCCCTGGCCGAGATTATCCAACCCTGTATATCGGTCGTTATTTCGTAGACCATGGGTTACTTACTCGCCAAATTTAATTCAAATCTGGTTAATAATCACCGAGAAATAAAGTACCATATAAAGTTGAGCCTATCCCTGGCCGAGCACGACCACTAAATACAGCAAACTTTATTTCGTAGATGATGGACTACTCGCACACAAAATTTGGTTTAGATCCAACCAGAAATTACCGAGAAATGAAGTACATCACACACATATACACACGCATACACCTGCATTGAAACTATAAACTCCCGTAAGCTTACGCCTGGAGCTAATACAACGAGAATCACTAGCTGACTTGTAGTATCAGTAAACACTCTCAAACAATTGATTTGTTTAAAATTCCAAGTTTTAAAATATCATTTCCTATTTACTAAAGATGCTTTTAGCAAATGTTCATTCTCATTTTGATCTTAAACAAATCTTAATACCTAGGTAATAAAAGGCAAACGTCTCGTCTGTCAATCACATTACTTAAACAATCACACTCATCGAAGTATCTACCTTTGGTAATGCCTACTTCTATGCTAAGAGATATCACTACATGTGCTAGCACTTGCTTATTGTGACGACTATGTTACCGGTTGTTTACTCAACGATTTAAATTAGCACAATCGTATGTGTAACAAGGTAATTCAATAAACACATAAATATTGTGCTATATTTGAGATGGACTGTGGACAAATTCAGAAAGTGTGATGATTTTTTTTTCAATTTAAACACCTAGAGGTTTTTTAATGAAAAACAATATTAAAATATAGAGTAAAGCTCGGCGCTCAGTGGGGCCAAAGCACTGAATTTTTGGCAAAAAAATAGGAATGCGCAATATAAGGCAGAACAGTATAAGGAAATCAATTAGTTCTGTGTGCGCAGTGTATAATATAATGTACTCAATATGTAGAAGAAAGATTTGGACAAAAAATAAATTTACAAGCAAACAACAAAAAAGTACATTTTTTAGGTGACACATACCAAGATGCACTATATGAACATATCTTTGAAAGTGTGAAAACAGAAACGTGGACTGAAATGTTAATGTTATTTCGAAATTATTTCATCAAAAAATGTAGAGTTTTACATCACAAAAGAAAATATTCTTTATATTCGCACCTAAATTATATAACAGATTATATGATTGGCATAAACACATGCGTATATTCGCTTTGGTTTCGCAATTTACGATTGACATAAATTCTTGCGTATGAAAGGTAAAAGTGTAATTATTCAGTTTACTACTGAAGAATAATAAAATTAAAGAAAAGTTTTCGGCCTTCAAAAAAAAAAAATGCAAGGACGCTTCAATACATAAAAATTATCTCATCGTAAGTTCTCGATGTTAGAGGGGTATATAAGCAAAACCTGCTAAATACATTTTTCAATTTTGTCAGGAGACGAAACAAAAGTCATTCCCTTATGTTTCACAATTGAGAAACAATTGTTTTTCTTTAGTAGTTGATTTCACTCATCTGCACTAAATAGTGACTACTAAACAAAAAAAAAAAATGTTCAACAATTCTAAGACATAAGGAATTCACTTTTTCTTCGTCTCCAGGCAAAATTAAAAAAAAAATAGCAGGTTTTGCTTCAATACTCGTGCTATTAAACATATTAATATTTACATGCATTGGTAACCTGTTCAGATTGTTTTATATGTAGCATCGTGCAATACGTGGGCTAAATTCAGGGCTTTGATTGGAACACTATAAGCTGGAGCGAGCGGAGGCTCATTACAGTTGATTACAACGTCACTTTGTGCACGCATCACAAGAAACAAAATTTTGAATTGATCAACACCGTTTTTAATATGAGTCTACCTTATGGTCTGCAGATTGTTTAGCAAACATTGGCGTTTACAAATGTCGCCACCATTAATCAAATATGTTTGACTAGAGTTTAATTCTGTTGGTGAATGCCAGAGAAGTATGACTAGATGTTGGGAAGAAAATGGGGCGAAGCCCCGAACGAGGTCTCGGGGCAAAATTCTCAGAATCGACTTATATTAAACTTCGTCACTGCGTGCATGGAGATCACGCGTCTAATAACCTAACACTTGCTTTCACATTCATCCCAGCTCAATTCAAAAGCAGCATCTTATCAGAA
Organism: Thermobia domestica; assembly: GCF_964235325.1. Classification (NCBI taxonomy): domain Eukaryota; kingdom Metazoa; phylum Arthropoda; class Insecta; order Zygentoma; family Lepismatidae; genus Thermobia; species Thermobia domestica. The sequence goes on along the minus strand of NC_137459.1, from coordinate 138,790,142 downwards.
TGCGATTTTCCTCAAACATGTTCGTGCGCTATTTTTTTCCCAAAAGTGCAAATATTTGCAGGTTTGCTCTTTGCATACAGTAAGAACAATGTTTCCAATAAGACATGTTAAAAAAGTCACAGACATATTATTCCATATTTTCTACTAAAATGCCATTCTATCGTTTGACCATAGTTTATATGCTTTCAGTACCACAGCATTTTCCAAATATGATATTAAGTAGTACTATTACACATCACATCAACATTCTAAATACACACAACGATACATATATGTGGGTCATGTCTTCATGTTTGCCAGTCACTTAATATCTATACGCAATGTAGGGATAGTCACAATCAAAGTCAACTTCCTATCTTCTGTCCCTCTCCAGCTTCGGGGGATAACCAAGTTTACACGTGTCATGAGCTCATTGTAGCCTCCTATCACTTCTTTTCTTGCACACTATCTTATCTGCACAATATTAACGTTTCATTATAACAAATTATGAAGTTTCATTATTAAAAAATATATATATATCAAATTATATCGAGTCAATCTTTTATTCCACTTTTCGAGTTTTTGCCTAGAATTGCCTGTTTTTCCCCACTGTGGGATCTAACAAAAAATCTTAATAGCAAGTATATTTAAAGTTTTGTCTTGCAATAAGAAAACAGTTTATTATTTTGAAATAGCGTTTACTTACTGTGTTGCTTTCGTTTCATGCTATTTCATTATTTTATTTTATTTTATTTTTTTAAAGTTTTGTTGTGTTGACAAAAGTATGAAAGAGTTTTACGCCTTTTTTGTTTGCACCGAATGGAAATGAACTGGAATCATGATACAGAGGAAAATGATTGCAGTGAAGGCATAAAAAAAAACAAACAAAAAATCGAGAGATCCAATCCATCTTCGGCGTTTGCTATAAATTATAGGCATCTGTTGGCAAAAAAAAAGCAGCAACAATGGACTAGAACATTCCGATACGGTTTGTTTCGTGACAAAAAAGAAGAAGATCTAAAGAAAGCAGAAGGCCAAAGAGTCATGAAATATAGCCGTGATGGCACATGGGATTTAGCGGAGCAAACAAAATCCAGGTTCTACCAATATCCCAGCCATACTCCACACGTCCAGACTGAGACCAGCAATAAATTCAGAATTTAGAATCAAAGGTAAAGGTATATCCACTTTAAATATGCAGTTGTCATCCAATAATCTGTGTTTGGCTTGTTTTAGTCTACAGTAACAACGTTACATACAGTCGTATTCTAAAAGCATAATATGCTCCTATTTATTCTTTTTCTTTTAAATTCTTGGCCTATCATAAATTAATGAAATTATTTTAAAGAGACGTGGCTTACTTGTCTAACTCAAACCTCTATAACAAGACTAAACCTGAAGGCACTATGGGAAGTCTGTCTATCTACGTTTGAGAGCTTCTTAAAAATAGGTGTCTGCATATATTTTTTTTTAATATAGTGTATTGATTTCTTTAATTATTAGCCACATATAAGTTTATTCATAACGTACTACAAAGATGTCATCCTTCCGTAGGTAAATCATACTTCCCTTTTGATCATTAAATTGTATTGATGGAAAATACGATAATATTTACATTTTAGACGTTATCAGTTTACTCGATTTTTAGGAAGTTAAAATAAACAAGTGGTATTGACTTGCTGTCAGCATCTCGGAATCACGAGAGAAGAAATCATATGGTATTCCAAACTATTTGTACAGCCGCCACCCGTACTTAATACTATATTCATACATTGTTATCTGGAATGCATCCGAATGAGCAGCTAGGCTTAAATGTAGTCTGCTATAACAGAAGAATGATCCCCTTAAGCAATTGAGGGGCCGCGGTGGCTCAGTGGTGGAGCATTCACTTCTGGGGCATGGGGTCCCAGGATAGATCCCAGCTACCGCCAAGTGGACTTTGTGGTGAACAAACACTGTGTGCGTGTGTTTCATCGGGGTTCTCCCGTTTCCTCCCTCCCACTTTCCTCATTTCATTCATTTCTCATAATCACCGTCTCCTTTAACCTAGACGGCATAACCGTGGGACTTAGAACTCAAAAATTTCATTTCGTTTTTCTCTGTAAACAATTAAAAATACGTTCAAAGTATAGGATCCACCTAGAAGTACTTGACAAAACAATTTATTTGCAAACTCATTTTGGATTAAACCGTACTGCAATAAAATAATGTCCTCACCGCTGATCTACTGGCATTTGTTGCACGTTGTATTCGGTTTGATTCCCTGTGGGAGAACACACAAATTTAATTGCATAATCACTGCATTTTATTAATGATAGTGGTAGTAGTATTAGTGGCAGTAGTAGTAGTAGTGTCGAATACAATTTTCTTTCAAATTATACAAAAATTCTACCTAAATCGGTATTATTTACTCTAAAGACATCTGAGAGTAGTTTATTATTTCGTTTGTTAGTTTTATCAATTCCATCAGCAATATACTGTATATATAAGAAATTATTTTGCTATGCAGATTCAGCATGCCAAGAGTAGCTTCCGTGTCCCACCCTATCCACCTACTGAAAGTGCGACTAGTAAACAAATCACTTTTCGTTAAAATGTTCGAATTCCTCAGTCTGGAAGTATGTCGTATTTTCACAAGACTTAAATGTGTTATGGAATTGAATTAATGGAAAATTATGTAACTGTCTACAAAAATCAAACACGGTTGGCCATGTAATTATCCTACGAGAATAGCGAATGAATTCCATTCATTCGATTGACTGATTAAAATTTAGCATCCTGTTTCAAAACCATGGCTACATACATTGGCGTTCACAAGGGAAGCCACGCCACAAATGCATCATTGAAATTTTGTGGGGAAGTTGAGAGAGAGAGAGAGATAAAAACAAACACCAATAAATCTTCTAATGCAGTTAATCAGTTTTGAAAATGAATATATATATATATATATATATATATATATATATATATATATATATATATATAACAAAGAAAATCACATTTTGAGAAAATGTAACCAAAGAGTAAGGAAAATCGTATTGGCTGTCAAATAGAGTCAATTAGTTTAAAGACGGTATTGATTTTTTTGAAGGAGACATATCACTAAAATAAATAACTAATTAAATAAATAAATAAATGGAACCTTTTATGGATAGAGAAAAACTAATCATAGCTTCTGTATGAGATGATGATGTGTAACAATTACAATAATATATCGGCGACCACTATTGATAACTGAACCCAGGACCATGAGGAATTAAGGCTCGTGAGCTTGCATGCTGCGATGAAAGAGGAACTATTATATCCTTGATAACATTTAATTTAGTGTAAGCTTTGGCCAGTAGAATTGTAACATTATAACCAATGTTACTTTCCTCTTTTCTAATGAGAAGAAAAACATATATATAGTTTCTTCCTCTCAAACGATGAACTACACACTTCATATACTTAGAGAGTTTCAGCGGCTCTTGTTAATCACAAATATAATATAGATGTGAAAGACATTAGTGACCTTTTATAAAGTCTACTATCCTAAAATAAATAAGAAAGCATTTTTTTCTGTTAGCATCTAGGAATGTTTTCAGCGCAAGAATTATGGTCCATAAAATTTCCCTTGTGTCGATATGACCTCGCTTCAAAACCTCCTCTAACTCGGTTATGGTATATCGGCGGATACTCGCTTCCGTAAGATTGAATTATACTTCAGAGGGAGGATACTAAAATGGATTGATTTATATATATATATATATATATATATATATATATATATATATATATATATATATATATATATATATATATATATATATATATATGTGTGTGTGTGTGTGTGTGTGTGTGTGTGTTCATTTTAAAACTTCGTGACGAGTTTCGCGTTGAATGTAAGAAAAAAATAACGTGTGTCTGGATTGTTTCTTGCTGCGAATTTCAAAGAAAGGACATTAGTAAGAGCATAAAGAAACTGTGTGTAAAGTTATTTTTTTAATACTAACATAATATTAGAGGAACTTGAATCTGCACTATTTCATAAACACATATTCTTAGAGTACTGACAAGTAAAGGTTCCAAATGAATGAATCGAGTTGCGAAATTAAGAAATAGTGCGCCTGATAGAGGATGTAAAAATATGTGTATATGCACAGTTATAGCGGCTGAGCACCATAAGAAACGGATGTGGATGGAGTTAAAGTTGGTGGTAGAAGGACTATGCTATGTTATAAAAATACCTCAAATAAACTGTTGAATTGTAAAACTAGTGAAAGATAGACACTGCAAACTGTAGTAGCATCACATACTGGCCAAACAGAATGGTCAGAGTAGTTCACAAACCTCGCCGTCATCTTGAAATCTGCCATTTTCAAATCTGTGATATTTTGTAATGGAAATCTAGTCACGTGATATATCAGTTAGAGTCAGCATGTCCTCAAAAAGTCAATTATAGACTTTAGTGATCGTTATCTAGGAGACTGACACTCATATGTTGAAAGCTTGGATTATCATAAAAAAATACCTGTAAGTTAAACATATATACAAGCAAAGAAAACTAACAAGGAAATTTGATATCAAAGTTGTACATTATTGCATTATTATTAATTGCATTACTTCAAATTTGCTTCATATAATGTCGAAAATAACTGTTTCGGTCTGAAAGAACCACTTCCGCTTGTTTGTTGTTTGCGCTTTCTGTCGAAAATAATGTGGAGTTTATATAGCTACGGTTTGTTAAATGACATACCATAAGTATAAACCATAACACAATAAAATATGATAGATTGGAATGTATTTTTACGTACTGTGCGTAAATCACTATTCTTTCACCAGTTGCTATATTTTTCACTCAACTTTCTTTGGTCACCTGCGTAAGCAATAGCAACTTGTGATGAACGTAGCATGTGATATCTGGATGAAAAGTGGACTACTGCAGTCGAATACAGCAATGCAGTGGAAAATAAGTTATCGGGTGAGATGGCTTTCTCGGGTATCTATCGTGTTGCATCATGTTTGATCGGTTTGTTTGAAATATGATATCTTCGATTATTGTGACAATGTTGGTTCGCGACTTAGGAGCTTACAATGATGAACCATCGTCGGAGGAATACAGTTTATTTGAAAGAATTAAAATTTTATTGGATGAAAACGAGTTGTAGTAAATTAGATACAAAAACATTGCTGACTTGGAACCAAATGAAGATGGTGGTGATGTTGATAATGCAGTTAATAATTTAGAAGAGCAATAAGATGTTCCTAAATTAGAATCATCCACTGAAGCTGTAAAAGGTAGTTGTTCGTAATAGAGCAGCAGCTCCTCATATATGCCTTTCCAGCCACGAGAAAACAAATCACTGTTAGCTCTCTTGGCTTGTAGATATGTTTAACTTGCATGTGTTTTGATTATAATCCAAATTTTTAAGATGTGAATATATACGAGTATCAGCCTCCTAGAATTTCGTAAATAATTATTAATATAATTCTAAATGCTACAAATGAGTACATATAACGATCAGTAAAGTTCGTAATTGACTTTCTGAGAACATGCTGGCCCTAATTGATATATAACACCTTTCCATTTCAGAAAATAGCACAGATTTCAAAATGGCCACTACTACTCTGGTGATCCTTTTTTGGCCAATATGTGAAACTACTACTGTTTGCAGTGTCTATCTTTCACTATTTTTACAATTCAACAGTTCATTTGATGTATTTTTGTAATATAGCATAGCCCTTCTCCCACCAAATTTAACCCCCTCCCCCTTTGTTTCTTATGGCGCTCAACCGCTATAACTTTGCACATTCACATATTTTCACATCCTCTATTAGACGCACTATGCCTCACCCCGCAACTCGATTCATCCATTTGGACCCTTTACTTGTGAGTTCAATGATGGAGCAGTTCTCATTTCTTGCCAGTGATCCAATTTGTTTTAATACTCAAAAACTTTAGCATTTTAAAGATTTTTTTTTAAATTGTTAATGCTTAAAAGTACAAAAATAGATAACACGAACGAGAAGGTAACCAATTTTCACATTATCTAACAAAATTTTGTTTTGAGCATAATGTGCATCTACATACTAATCATAATAGGTAATTTTCTATACAGGAAAGTATACTACTTTATGTTTGAAGATTCATTTTGATGGGCAATCTTTACAATAAGTTGAAAGTTTACGTAAAAACAAGATACTTTTATATCGTTTCGATGTGTATTATGCTGTTTGATTCATAGTGAATTTTTTTGATTTTGTTAAAGCCAAAACTTACAATCTGAATGCCAGTGACTTGGAAACGAAATGTTTTCATACCGTAATTAATGTGTGTACTAACCTTGTCAAAGCCTTCCAGGATAACAAGTTTGGTCAACATCGGACGAGTTCCTTTTGTCGCTTTTCAGTAATGGCTGTGCGAAAATTTGACCATAATAGTCCAATCTTAAACTTATGTGAACAGTAACTAGAGAACTAAACGCAAACACAGCATAATAGTGCATGCACATATTGAGCTCACAGGAATATTTCATCATACTAGGTTTGGTCGAAATTGGATAAGTTTCATTGTTCGCGTTTTGGTGATATTTCTTGGCTTTACTTACTGCAAACTTAACTTTGATAACAGATAACTTGGAAACTAAACAACTGTTCACCATAACGTTCCATATCCTTACTCAGTTTGTCGAGATACTAAAATAAGTTTGAGCAAACTTTGATGAGGTTCGTCAGAGGCACGCAATGTATGTTATCCATTCACTAAGTTCTCACTAAACTTTAATGGTAGGAAACCCGGGAACGAAAAGCGTAGGTACCGTAGTAGTTTGTATGCGTACTACCTCGGCATTCTCGATCACCATACAAAGCTCGTTCAACATAGGATGAATTTTATCGGTCGTCTTTTATTGGAATTTCTAGATTTCACTAACAAGCATAAGATCGAATGAGGACAGCATAAATTAATATCTTTCTTATTTTTGGATTGTGTTCAACATGTTAAAATTTTCTCAACTCGACCGCAATTCAGTTCAAATAGCAATGCATTTTGATTTACAAGATTTTTTTTTCTGGAAAAATCGTAGATTTCTAGTTAGACACATGCAACCGAAAACCTAATTAGAGAAGGAATGCATGTTATATCTCATTGAAATTGCATTTAAGTTGAATTCCCTTCGCTATGATGTTAATTTGTACTCCCAAAATAGACACAACAGGGCGATGTTTTGAAAGTTTTTCAAGGCAAATGTCTATCCCTGATTTTATTTGCATGCAACTTGATAAGTCTCGTAGATGAGACACAATAATAATAATAATAATAATAATAATAATAATAATAATAATAATAATGATAATAATAACGGCAGGAAAATGGAAAATGGATTGACTCAGTTATATAAAGTCGTTTGACACTGCAACTGAAACGAACAAAAAACAGACGAAATCTACGTTAGCAGTGATTGGCATTTCATTCTGCACACATTCACTCTTTTAAGTCATTTATATACTTTTAGGTGCGTTTTCCCATTAGTGTCGTTAGGCATTATTGTATTGCTTAATGCGTTCTACAATTATGAGATCATGAGTTTCTGGATAGGAAAGGATAGATGGTGTCTTTATGGAGTAATGTAAGTGTTATCACTATTATCATTCCATGATCATTCATTTTAGACATCAGCATGAAAATACGAAATTTTAGCCTGCGCATACCAGAGATCTGAAATTAACTTCATACTAGATAGTAGTGATTACAAAACTGAATACTTAGAAATTTAACATGTTACTAACAATCTACCATTGACACTATACTTAGTAAGATCTCCAATCGCTACTGAATGTCTTTTGTTAAGCTTTGATTTTTTTTTTAATTAATGCTTGTCTATTTCCCAGAGATATATGATGCAATTATGACAATGTTGAGGAAACAACTAACATTTTCGAGAAGTGTCGCTCTAAATTGTACAGAAAATTGACAAAAGAACAGAAAATACTTTTACAATTATTCAACTTTTGCAACAAGAATAAAGTAAAAATGAAGCTTACATGTTAATCTTGGAGGTAGAAAGAAGTCGAAGGAACTAAAGCTTAAATATAGACCAGTTTAATAAGAAAAAAAATATTGAGAAGAAAACTGGAATCACGTGTAATAAATTTGGTGACTTACGTAAATGCAATTGCATGCTGATTACATATAGAGCAGTGATAATGAGATCTTGTTTTAAATTGTATTGGCTATATTGACGGTATTTTTTTTTAGTATTTCTAATACTTACATTGACAATATAAGTATATATGACATATTACATCTTGTATAGAATTATGTATAGAAGACAATCAACTGATCAAGTGACGCCGAAACAGTAATTGTGATGAAGAAGGCATAGGCTTTTTTCTAAAGGACATCTTACATACCCTTTTACATTCTTTGTTTAATATATAGCCAAACATGTCTTGAGGGTGTGAATGAGCTACTGGACAAGGAAATTAAATTTTGTTCCGAAATGACTTGATATTAGACCGAAATAAGATTATTTTTTTGTTCGTTTCACTTACAATGTCAAACGGCTTTCTTGCTACTGAGTCAATTTTCCATTTCTCTACAGGCAATTATAAAATCACATTTATCTTTACTAAAATAGGTGCAAATAATACTGCTAATAAGAGAACTGTATCCTAGTATTTTTTCCAGAAGAACACGTAGAACAACACTTTTAATTTATGATGAAACTTGAAGAATCATTCTTCTTACAGAATCTGTTAAAATTACTAAAGAAAAAATCTAGAAAAAGTTCCTACTTGTACAGAATTCCCCGTCTCGAAAGATTAGTCAGAACGGGAATTCCTGTTCTGCCTAAAGATAAGATCATTTAAAATATTTTCTACAGGGTGCTGGAGGACCTTTAGGCAGAACTGTAAGACATCACAATAGTATACTAAAGCAAAAGAAAAAAAAAACTCGATAAAATAAATATTTCGCCGAAAGTTTCAAGTCCCTATACTGACCCCATCCAAAATGGTAGGGGTTCCCATTTCGTGTCCATAAAGTCCGTTGCCACCTCGTGTATCTTCGAAACAACTGAGAATATGAAAAAAATCAAAAACAACAATTCCCCTCGTACTCCTGTCTGGGGGTGTCTGCTGTCAAACTTCAAGCCCCTTATTTATAACTCAAGATTCAAGCCCCTTAAAATAATGATGGACGCGTTTTTGAGTTTTATCATATTCTTAGTCGTTTTGAAGATACACGGGGTGGCAACAGACTTTAAAGACACGAAATGTGAACCCCGACCATTTTGGATGCGGTCAACATAGGGACTTGACCCTATCAGGAAAATATTTCTCTTGTCGAGACCTTTCCGACGATATATTACTCGACCCCCTTTGCCGTTTAAAATTTTCAAGCTGACCCCACGCACCCATATATGGGGATGCCTGGAGTGGACATCTTATAGGTCAAAATTCAAGTGCCTTAAAATGATGGACGTGTTCTTGTGTTTTCTCACATTCGCAGTCGTTTCCCAGATACACGGGGTAGCAACGGACTTTATAGACAGGAAATGCAAACCCCCGCTATTTTGGATGGGATCAACACAGGAACTTGAAAATTTCTGCAAATTATTTCTCTTGCCAAGACCTTTCTAACGATATATTACTTGACCGCTTTTGTCATTTAAAATTTTCGAATTGACCCCACGTACCTCTATATAGGGGGTCTGGAGTGGACCTTTCATAGCTCAAAACTCACGCCCCTTAAAATAATGATGGACGTGTTTTGGCGTTTTCTCATATTTGCAGTCGTTTCCACGATGCACGGTGTGGATATAGACTTTATGGACACCCTGTATATATATATATATATATATATATATATATATATATATATATATATATATATATATATATATATATACAGGAGTTGGACAAAAAATCTAAAACGTTTGCAAAAGTCTGAAAATCATACCTATTATGTTGTGGGGCCTCCTTTTTCGTCTAAAACAACTTGGATCCGACGTGGAATGGACGTATATACCTCTTGAATCGTGGTGTGTGGAATGTTGTACCATTGTTCCTCCAATACATGCTCCAGTTCATTAAGTAATGCTGGTGGAGGGTAATGAGACCGAACACACCTTTCTAACTCACACCACAATGCCTCAATGAAGTTCAGATCTGGTGATTGTGGGACCCAGGGGAGGTGTGATAGCTCCTGGTCATGCTCCTCAAACTATAATTTCACCGTTTTTGCAGCGTGACAGGGTGCCAAATCATCTTGGTAGATACCTTCACCATCAAGGAACAATATTTGGGCCATAGGTAGAATCTGGTCCCCCAAAATGGCCTCATACACCTTAGCATCCATCATTCCATGAAGGACTATGATGGGACCTGCATAAAACCACGATATCACTGCCCATACTGTAACAGAACACTCCATGTTTTACAGCTGGGAGCAGACAGTTTGTATCATAGGCCTGCGGCTGTGTTTTTCATACCTAAACAAGACCGGTTGTTGGAAACAAGTTGAAAGTCGATTCATCGGACCACATTAGGTGTTTCCACTGCTCATGAGTCCACGCCTTGTGGTCCTTACACCACTGGATACGCATCTTCGCATTTACTGCTGTGACCAAGGTTTTGGCGATAGCGGCCCTGCCATGAATTTTCATTTTTTGAAGATCCCGTCGCACTATTTCGATGAAACCGGGACCTGTCGGCCGGAATTTAGTTCAGAAGTAATTGTCATTGCAGTGGTCTTCTTTTTAGCTGCTACAATCTGTTTTAATGCCCTCCGGTCCCTATCTGACAGGATAGTCTTTTGACCACTGTTGTGCTTTGCAGACGTTGTGCGCCCATGAATTTTATATTCCCTCGTAACATTGGACACGGTCCCTTTCGATACCCCCACAATGTTCGCCCCTGTCGCCACTGAAGCTCCAACCAGACGGGCACTAAGGTTCATGCCTTTTTTGGAAGTATGTCAGGTCGCCCATTTTACCGCACCACTTTAACACCACGACACTCACAGGTGAACTGGTTACTGCTGACTGAAGAGGAAGGTCAACATGACACATTGAAAACAAAACAAAAGAAAATCGATCAGCAACCGCAACACATGTTGTACAGCGGATGGCCAAACTTATTTGTCCTGTATGAAGTATTGCTAGATTGTTTGTCTCTCCCCTGTATATATACGTGTGTGTGTGTGTGTGTGTGTGTTTGTTTGTTTGTTTGTTTGTTTGTTTGTTCTCGCTTGTATCTTCAAACTAGAAAGCTGAATTTACCGAAGTGAAACATAATTATCATTAATACACTTTGTAACTGGAGTATATGCACAATTTATATGTCGCTTAAATTACAGCTGAGTGGAATTCTAATATAAATCGAATACCTAATACGTTATGAGCTCCTTCCTAATATGTGTATGCCAACATTTGTTTCGCAGGGCAGCAGCAATGCGGTTTGCCATGGAAACAATGAGGCCTTAGTAGATGACTGTAGTCATGGAGCATCACATCCGTACATGGAAGTTACTTAATTCCTGTAATTTAAGCGATAAACTCGGATCTGACTTCCAAAATGAAATGGAATCTTTCAGTTTTGCGTCCCACCGTTATGCCGGCCAGGCTATAGGAGAGAGTGATAATGGGAAATTAATGAAATGGTGGAATAAATAAAGCTGAGGGGAACGGAACAACCCCGAGAAAACCCATATAGACGGTGTTTGTCCACTACAAAATTGACCTGACATCCAATGGCATTCCGAAAGTGTTCAATTGGTTTAGGACTGGATAAGTTTGAGGTTATTGCAGCAATTAAATTTCACCATTGTACTCATCGAACCAGTACAGCACAAAGTTGGTCTTGAGACAAGAAGCGCTGTTGAGGTAAAGGACGTCATTGCAGCAGAAATTGTGGCCCATAGGATCAGTAATGGACTGTTGATAGCTAAGAACCCTCAAGCTAGTATCGTGATTCATCGGGTCATGCAGCGTTAGGCTATTGATTGGTGCAATGACGTAGCTATAATATAATCAAGGAAAGTTCACACACACAAGCATGCATGTACATACGGGTCGAAAATAAAACTGGGTACCAGGTCGCCTAGCTAGTTTAAAACCAACAAGTCATGCTTGACTATGTATCAAATTGATCACTCTATTGAAATTTTCGGTTCTGTAATTTTTGATCAAGATCTACCCATCATCCCGATCAGTTACTATTGTCGCATTGAAATAATTTCTCATCAAATATCACAACCTGATGCTTGAAACTTTTCCGGGTAGCCTATACCTTACACCCAGAGAACTGCACACCTCCAGGCACTGATTTTTTTGCACGGTGTCAACAAATATCAACTAATTTGGAACCTATGAGTCAAACTTTTCCACCTTTCTGATTTCATAGATTCGCCGAACAACAGAAGTGCAGCGTGTGCATAACTCGTCTGCAATGACAAAAACACTTTCGGAGATGGAGTGGGTCAGTGGGTCAAGCGAATCGAGATTTGTGAATGGGTCAGTGGGTCGTGAATCAATAGGATTTGACCCACTGCGACCCACTCTGACCTATCTATCCACTCTGCTAAGTATAGAGGTCTGCACGGGCTCAAGCTTGAACCGGCCCGCGGCCAGGCTCGGGCTTACAAAGCATACATCACTTCAGGCCCCGGCAGGGCTTGGGCCGTAAATATTCAAATATAAAATTATATTTCTCGGGCCTTTCGATCCTAATCTTACAAATATACTGCACAACGATATTCATTAGGTCGTTCTTTCTGGAGAACTTTTAAATCACAACTGCAAAAATAAACTTGTAATTGCTGTAAATAAAAATATAATTTTGCGTTAATCATTAAATTTCTGTAGTTTGGGCTTATTTCGGGCTCATTTGATTATCACACGAGCTCGGGCTGGGCTCGGGCCAAAATGCTAAAACATATTTCCGGCCCGGGACGGGCCTCACATTATAAATTCACGGGCCGGGCCGGGCTCGGGCTAAAAATTTCGACCCGTGCAGACCTCTAGCTCAGTACATTGTAGACAGCATCTCCTGAACACTTGTGAATTTGTCTACGTTTTACTTTCAAGGACTCAGCTTCGCTCCCTTTTTAATTTGTTACTGTTTACTTACCTACGATGAGTATATCTGAGTGAAAAAAATGAACTTCAAGCACTTATGGATGTTTATATTTGTAATTGTAATAATAGCAATATGACTTTCTATTTGGCTTTCGAGACACACAGCCTGTAAGTTTTTAGAGCAGCTAACTACTGGAAAGAATACATTTTTGAATCACCTGTAATATATGAATTACTACATAAAAAAATGTTTGTAATATTATAAGCGTTACCTTAGTCCATTTCAGTGTTGTGTTTCTAAAAAGAGTTTCCCATTAGACGCCAACCTGGACATGTTATTCGCACCAATCTTATATAAATAAATGTTCATAAGTAGCCGATTTTTTGTCACACTCCTTTCTGTAAACTTCATTTTGATGAAAATTTGATACTTCTTCATTTATAATTTTTATATATACTTACAAATATGAACTACTGAAAAAATAAATCAATTATCATCGTGAATCGAAATAATACATCGTTAATCACTGGTTAAGAGTGATTAAGTCACGTGAAATATCAGGTTAAAATAGTTAAACAAAATACAGTATAAAATAATATGAAATTATGCATCATTTATACTTTATTAATTTACTAATTAGTGTGATTAATGATCATTCACACATATATTTAGTCGTTATTGATTGTTTGCTCATATATATATATATATATATATATATCTATATATATATATATATATATATATATATATATATATATATATATATGAACACAACATGCATTAATTTCAATTTTATGTCGTAGAAATCCGAACAAGTTATCGTTTGCTTTCGTCTTCTACCTATATACTTAATAGAACACTTACATACTGTTCTGAAACCATAACCAGTCAGGCGAAAGTCGCAGTTCTGCTTTTCACTTTCATAACTCACCTCGAGTTACGAAAATTTCCATGGCAAATGCCACTTGTTCGCTGAGGAAGTTTTAGCTCTAACCTCCCGCCATACTTAGTAATAACTTGGAAGAACATGTTCCATAGTTTTGTTTGCTTTTCATTATCTTGATTTATTTGATCAATCAACTCAATTATTCCAACGCAAACCCCATAGAAGCAGGTCAAGAGAGACGGCCTCGAGATGTTCTGGGGAAGCAGTGAGCGTGCGTTAAAACAACCAGGTTCTGTAAGCATAACAAAAATGCAGAAGAATAATGGATTTTTAAATATATGTATTTAACAGGAATTTCTGAATTAATTTGCAGGATAAATTGAAGTTATAGCTGCACAAAATGAAAGATGCTATATAGTTTATTATCGTTTTTTTTTCTATTTAGTTTTCTCACATAAGCAGTTTTAACGACTCTTGCAGCAAATGTTCTGCAGTTTTTATCAAGTTCCAACAAAGTATGTGCACGTATAGGCCATTTGAAAAAAAGAAGAAGAAAAAGAAGTCTGTTTTTTTAATTTTTTTTTAATGCAATCAGCAACTTGGTAATTTTATGAACAAATCACTCAGTATTTCTCCAACAACTTTCTGCTAATGTTTTCGTTTTTTTTTCCTTTTCCTTATTTATTGCTTCAAATATAACAGTACCGGATAAGGTGTAAAAAGCAGTAATGTAAGCGTTAAAAGAGCAATTTTTAGATTAATGTGGTTTCTAATTTAATTACGTGCATTAATTTAGTCAAATAATAAATGTCTGAATAAACTAAAATATCATCGAATCCAAACATACCAAAGAATGTAGAACTTACTTTTGATTCTGAGCTATAAGAATCAACAATTTTACATGTACGATAGTATTAACCTATTATGTAAGAACGTAGCACCAATTTGCTTACTGATGTAGCAAATTACACTATCTACCTAAAAACAAAGTTAAACTCATTTTTTTTTAATCTATATTAGCGACGTTTTTACAACAATGATCTATCATGGGAATTCACTTCGTCATTCTTAAAATTCTTTACAAAATAGTTATTAAGAAGTATTTTCTGTACCATTTGTAAATTTCTATTTAAACCAGTTAACTTTGTGACCTATGGCACCCAGAGGTTCAGTGCCGCACTCACGAAAGCTCTCCATTGACTTCAGTCCTTCGTCAACTGGAGACAGTTTCTACTATCTATTCCTATTTTTGCAAGATCCATCTTAATATTGTCCTCCCACCTGCGCCTAGGTCTTCCTAGGTTCACGTGGCCATTCTGGTTACGTGACCTCTCCACCTCAGCCTCATATACTTGATCACCCTAACAAAGTTGGTAAACAGCATAAATAATGCAAATCTTCGTGATTAAGTTTCAACCATTTATCGTTCCTGTTCCTCTTGGGTCCTAATATTTGTCTTAGGATTTTATTCTCAAATACTTTCAGTCACATTCTTCCCTTAGAGTAAGCGACCGTGTTTCACAACCAAACAGAACAACAAGCATGACTAACGTTTTATATATTTTAAGCTTCAAATTCTTCGACATCGTTAATAACGACACAGCATTGCTAAACAGAGGCAAACGGTACAAGTCACTATTTGATATTCTAGTATTTGTATTTTGTAATGCATCTTCTCCCTCAGCTTGTATGATATTTATAACGATCACATAAATTGAACGTCCGTTACGTCATACGGTAAATCTTGAACGAGAATAATAATAATAATAATAATAATAATAATAATAATAATAATAATAATAATAATAATAATAATAATAATAATAATTACTATTATTATTATTATTATTATTATTATTATTATTATTATTATTATTATTATTGTATGATAACTACTAAAATTATAAGGTAACCAAGAATGTTCTGTTGTTTTTTTATGGAGGTCTGTGTTCAATCGGCCCTCACATCATGAGTTGAATGAAAATGAAAATAAGGTGAAGGGCAGTTGTTGATTTGAGTATATCCAATATACTACCTGGTTGTGACAGTTCAGATACACCGTGAACGGGCGAAAGGACAGAGTGAACATGGGACCCACACAGAGTATCATAAGGGCGTGTTTGCTGTACGATATCGTACTGGAGTCAAACGCCGCTGCAGCGGGGCGTAAGATATGCCATACCTTTGGTGGGGGTGCCGTGACCACACGGAAAGTGTAGCGGTGGTTTAACAAGTTTGAGAACGTTGAAGAAACACTAGAAGACGCATTACGTGCAGGAAGACCTACACATGCACAAAATGATCCTTAGACAGCAATCGAGGCGAATAGTGGCCAGACATGTGAGGAACTGCGACTACAATTCAGTGTGAGTGGAGAAACACTTCGGCAACACCTCCGTCAACTTGGAAGCACTACAAGTTGGTCGAATGGACCCACATGATTTGACTCCGAGCCAGAAGGCAACGCAAGAAGACACCTGTGTTTCTTTGGTGTCTGATCTGAGGAAGGAGTCATTTCTGGACAGGGTGCTGACATGTGATGAGAAGTGGGTTTTGTACGAAGCTCCACGGTGCCATCACCATTGGTTAGCATCCCATGAACCTGTACCGAAACCAGCACTGCACCAGAATAAGGTCCTCCTGTGTGTCTAATGGCCTACTCGCGGCATCGTGCATCGGGATCTGCTACCAGCTGGTCAAAGCATCAATGCAACTTTGTACTGTCAGCAGTTGAGCCATGTTCAGGAAAAAACTCAGAACTTCTGGAGTCGCAAAGGGGTCCTCTTGTTACAGGACAACACTACGCAATATTATACGAACATTGCGCTTTCCGATTATCACCTGTTCCATTCCCTGGACAATCACTTTAGAGGACGGCAATTCAAATTCATAGTAGAGGTGCAAAATGCACTCTATACCTTTTTCGCTTCATGGCCCACCAAGTTCTGCAGAGATGAAACTCATGGCCCTCCAGAACCTTGGCAGAAGGTCGTCGATACATAGTGATGAGGACTATTTTCTTTAATCTTCCAGATATAAGTTTTAGGTGACATATCGATGTTCGAAAGTGGTGGTTGAAAAAGTGAGAGAACTCTCTTGGTTACCTTTATATCTCGATCCAATAAGGAAATGGAGTCTATCCGTTAACATCTTCATGGGTAGCATAACTTACTTCTATGCAACCCGTTCAGCAGCAAAGGATTGTTGGTTGCCTGTAGAAAAAATATAGATTTTCTCACAAGGAAAGCTATCCAACTCCTCGGCGAGTATCGCATTGAAACTTACGCAAGTGGAAGGGCACATCGAAAGATGGAAATATGCTTACTCTTACGATTCGCAACGTCGTAAAACAGGAAGTAGAATAATCGTTCTCCCATAGCTCCTGTAAGTTATGTACTTTGGTCATACATGCCAGAATGTTTTAATCTGGAACCTGTTTTCTCACGAAGACAAATATTGCAAATTCAAGATGATAACAGTCGGTGGTGATTGGGATCTCTAGTACGACATTAATGCGAATCGATGTCAAATGGAATACGATACACGATCCTAAATCCCAAACAAAGACGTATACTCGGTGGAGAAAAGGGACACGCTGAAACCACAGCGTAAAAATGGATTTATATGATGATGATGATGATGATTATTATTATTATTATTATTATTATTATTATTATTATTATTATTATTAACATTGTTATTAGTATGACTATTATTATTGTTAGTAGTAGTAGTAGTAGTAGTAGTAGTAGTAGTAGCAACAGTAGTATGATTAGTATTATTAATTTGAGCAGTATGATTAGCAAAAATAATAATAATGAGAAAAATAATACAACAAATGTATTGTTTGTCCCGTTAAGTAACCAAGGTGTTCGGCCCGTCTTGAGTGAACTCTAGCACTGCTATCAAGGTTTCAGAATCCACGAACATCCATGACCCAACTGGGATTCAAATTCAGGACCCTTGATTCGCTGGCTTGATGCCTCAACCCACAGGAACAGAGGTTTGCTAGAAGAAGAAATAATATAGGACAGGATTTCTCGACCTGGGGGGTGACAAAGATAAGCGAAAGAGAGAAATATAATTTGAATCTAATATGGGGAAATATTTTTAAATAATTGTTATTTTGAATTTTGTTCTGATAGACAATTTTTACATATTTGTATTCATACTGTCAAGGAAAAAAATGGTCGAATAAATATTTTCAACTGGTCCACAGTTGGTTAAACATCAATTGAAATGAAAGATGTACGATATGAAACTAATAAGAACTGCATATTGCAATACCAGAAGAATGCAAATGCACTTTATTTATTTATTTATTTTTTTATAATATGACCCAAAATTAAGAAAGTTATGAAGTTTTGAAATTTTCAAACGACCTCCATATTGAAACAGTATGACGGATCGGATTCGATATTTGTATTATGAATGAACGGACCTCATTTGGTTTTAATCCATTCACTTTTAGGGAAGTTACTGTAACCACTATATACAAGAAATGGATTCTACGATTATAGAAATAATAGTGAGATCTCCGCAATAGGTATATTAAAAATCAGACCCGAGCTTATTACAAGCCACAAATTATAAGGGGATCGCTGGCAAAATGATGTGATAATATAAGGATCCTGATCAGAATAAGTTTGAAATTCACTGGTATAAGATTATTATTATTATTATTATTATTATTATTATTATTATTATTATTATTATTATTATTATTATTATTATTATTATTATTATTATTATTATTATTATTATTTCTTTGCCGTCTTCTCCGTCTGATTGCCGACCTCATGTTCGTGTTGGTTGAGGCGTAAAACCAGCGACTCAGGGGTCCAGACTTCAAATCCCGGCTGAGGTATCGCTGTTTGTGGATTTTGAAATCTTTATAGCTGTGCTAGAGGACACTCAAGACGGGCCAAAGTCCTTCGTTACTTAACGGCCTAACAATATAGCCTATTTCGTGTGTTCTTCTCATTATTATTTTTACTCATCATACTGCCCATGTTAATAATGGTAATCATACTCTACTACTATTAGTAATAATAATAATAATAATAATAATAATAATAATAATAATAATAATAATAATAATAATAATAATAATAATAATAATAGAAAGCCGTTTTTGCGTTGTGTGTCCCTTTTCTCCACCGGGTAAACAGGTTCCAGTGTATCACATTCTGGTATGTATGACCAGAGTACATAACTTACAGGGGCTATAAGAGAACGATCATTCTACTTCCGGTTCTAAGACGTTGCGAATCGTAAGAGTAAGCCTATATCCATCTTTTAATATGCCCTTTCACTTGTGCAAATTTCAATGCGATACTCGCCGAGGAGTTGATAGCTTTTTTTGTTAGTCCAGTTATTTCGCCCCAGTTTGTTAGTTGAGACAATCCGTTAATATATTCTTGGGTAATGATTACTATTCATATTGTATTTATTCATAAAAGTACGTTTCGTGTGATCATATTTACTGTTTTTCCTAAAGCATAGTTTATTAAATATACGTACGAGATAAATGTACGTGTCTTTATTGAATTCATATTCAATTCTTTACATTTAAGTATTATTGCCCATTTAGTTTAAAGTTATTGACTTATTTAACCCTTTAGAGACAGGGTTAATACACATACAGACAACTTATCGTTATCTACAGAATGTGCATGTAGCATATAAACGCAGCATCTGGTTGAGGTGTATAAGGCTCATTTACGTTTAGTGTGTCAAGTAACTCACTCAATACCCAACCATAAGCTTGGGTATTTTTAGAAAAGTCATTTATTTTGTTACTCTATACAAAAATACTGACAGCCGTCTCTAAATGGAGATTTTAAAGACAGACTTGACATGTAGACGCACATCTAATCATTATGTTGATGACGGATGCGGTATGTAAGCAAAACGATGGACGGAAAGGACGAGAGTGATTTATAAACCATTTTTTTTACGTTTAATTTGTCAAACAAGTAATTCTATGAATTGCAAAATATCACAAATTCAGTTCGACAATTGCTTATCATTTATTATTATTATTATTATTATTATTATTATTATTACCCAGACAGCACAATGCACGTACAGTATCCGTATAGTACATGCACAATTGCACGGATGCAACATGTGCATCATCTGTATAAATGCACGCCTGTACATGTGATGCACATATACATGCCAGGTCCTATTTAACATCTTCACGTGCACAGCACATGTGCAATGCACACGTACACGTCCTGCACAAGTGGTTTACACCTACCGCGCAAGTCATTTACAAGTAGCACGTATTCGATTTACATGTAGTTCACAGGTGACTTACATGTAGGACAGCGGTGATTTACACGTAGCACACAGGTGATTTACATGTAGCACACAGGTGATTTACACGCAGTACCAAGGTGATTTACATGTAGGACAGAGTTGATTTACACGTAACACACAGGTGATTTACACGCAGTACCCAGGTGATTCACATGTAGGACAGAGATGATTTACACGTAACACGCAGGTGATTTACACGCAGTACCCAGATGATTTGCATATAGGACAGAGATGATTTACACGTAACACACAGGTGATTTACATGTAGGACAGAGGTGATTTACACGCAGTACCCAGATGATTTACATGTACGATAGAGATGATTTGAAGCAGTACCCAGATGACTTACATGTAGTGCACAGGTTTTTTCCTCGTAGTACAGAGGTGATGCAAAAGCAAATTTGAGATGCAACGATAAAAGGAGTTTATATATTTGGTGTCTTACGCAGTAACACCATCTATAACTGCAATTTTTTTTCAGGTTAAGCCGATCAAAGGGTTACGCCCTTTCTTCGGGACGAGGATTATAGGTATGGGGAATTTTCTTTATTTATAGGGGGCATTGAGGGTTTGGAGCATTATTTTATTTTATTTTATTTCATTCTTATTTGTGGGCATCTTTTTTTATTTTATTTTATTTTTATTTTTTTTATTTTTTTTTATGAGAGATGAGGTGAAGTGCAGATGGACGTCACAAACACGAGGGTATATGTTAGTATGGACGAGTGAATGGTTATCTTCTGCCCTGGGGCGTCACAGGGCTGATGTAGACAGATGAAGCCCGCTGCTAGCAACATTGATGGAACACTAGTGCAGAGATGGATAAATGCATGGACTAAGATGAGGTGGATGATAGATGGCAAAGTCGGCCTTTTGAGGGTCATCGTCGTCTAGAGTGTTATAGTATAGAGTGAGAAGATGTTGGAGAGGAGTGGCTTGGTGACGTGGGGGCGTATCATGTATTATGTCCTGTTGAAAGATGTCTAGGAATATCGGATTTCCGTCGGCAATGACTTTTGTAATCTATTTAGTGCGAAGTGTTTCTAAGTATGGAATAACTGCAAAGTTTTTTTTTGTTTTGTAAGTGACTAGCCCGTCCGGCTAGAGCCCTGTTAGAGGGTTATGCCCTCTCTTAGGGAACTGAAGTATGGAAATAATAGCTGTGTATGACTTTGTGAGGGTCTCAGAGTTCTGTATTAAAGCTTATTAGAACTATCAAAGACTTAATGACCTTTGCGGGCTTTAACATCAGGTAGGGAATGGGTGGCAGTTGTGGGTGGATTTATTGAGCAACATAGGATGGAAAGATGAGCGGAAGCTGGTCAGGAATTTGGTAGTCAGCAAGTAACTCCAGGTCTAGTGCATCAGGAGGTAGTGTGTAGCAGTACAGAGTATACAGGAGTGAGAGCGGCGGATGGAAATATCGAAATGCTGCTGGGTGGAGTGCCATATGATGCATAGTAGTCAGAAGTAGAGGATGGTGTGCTTCATAACGATTGTGTATGTAGGTGAGACGTAACTTTTCAAGATGAAACTGTATAGATGGAAACTCAATGCGGTTGTATAATTAACTGCAATTTTTTTTGCTAGCCGAAGGCTAGCTCCCTTGCGAGGGTTACGCCCTCTATCCGGGGTGAGGAGTGCAGAGACTGGGGAAGGAAGGATATTGTAGGTGGTCTATGGGAAGTAAGAGTAAGCGGAAAGAATCATTTATTTTATTTAGATCATAATTTCAGTTTATTGCTTTTATTGCATTTTATTCAATTTCATTGGACATTATGAACTTTGTTCATAATCATGAGGACAGGAAAAAAAAATGAAGATGACAATGAAGTGCATATCACAGGACAACACAAGGATATGTTAGTGAGACGAATGCAGATTATCTTCTTGTCCAGGGGCTGCTCTGGACAGTAGTGTAGACAAGTGGAGCCCTGTTAGCACAATAGGTTACGGTGCAGCATATGTAGGTGATATATGAAATGGAAGGTGATCAGAAGAATAAGCTGAAGCGACAAAATGATCTGGATGGTCTGGTGGAATCGTTTTGAGATATAAAGAGAAGAGTAGGGATAGAGGGCAAGTAAAAAAGTTATATCCTAAATCATAGTGGCGGTCGGCATCCATAGTATCCAGAAGTAATGGATGACGTAGCTGAAACCGGTTTGTGATGAACTTTACTCGTAACTGTTCAAGGTGACGGAGAAAAGTGATGCGGTCGTAAAGCTCCTGCGTCGGACTGGGAAGCTTGATCCTATAAGCCAGACGAAATGCATGTCTTTCAAGTATTTGTAATTTCTGATAGAAAAAAGGTAGTGCAGCAATCCAAGCGGGATGACCATATGTGAGAACTGGGCGTAAGAATACCTTATACGTATTAAGGATTGTAGTGGGTTGCAATCCCCATGTGGTACCAACTAGACGTTTTAGTAAATTAAGCCGAGCATACGCCTTGCGAATGATTGCTTGAAGATGTGGCCGCCAGGTTAAGTGATGATCGATGATGATACCAAGATAGGTGACCTGTTTTGTAGGTGATATTGGTGTGCCGTGAACCTCAAGATTGAGTAGATTGGGGTTTTTCTGAACTCGAGAACGTTTTCGAGGTGGTATGAAGACGATAGCTTGAGTCTTAGTCGAGTTAATATGAAGGAGCCACTTAGCACACCATCGGAGAAAAGAGTCTATTGCTAGGCGGAGTGCAGAATTGATTTGTTGAATAGTTCTGGCCGTGCAAAGAAAGGCAGTGTCATCTGCATATTGAAAAGTATGAACATTGGGAGGAAGGGTTGGCATATCAGCTACAAACAGAAGGTATAGAAGAGACGAGAGAGCGGAACCTTGAGGTACACCAGAATGGATAAAGATCGGATGTGATGAGGAACTATTGATGGTAACATAAGATAGGCGGTTAGAAAGAAAATGGAATATGAAACGGAGGTAGCAGAGTGGAAGCCTGAAACGGTGAAGTTTAAACATGAGGGCTAAATGCCACACTTTATCAAAAGCCTTCTCTAGGTCAAAAAGAATAAGGCATGAAGGCCGAGCAGTGTTGTAATGATTCGTGATTAGGTTGAGAAGTCTGAGCAATTGATCATTGATGCTGAAATTAGGTCGGAAACCAGCTTGGTGTACAGGCAAGAGATTATGTTGAGAAAGATGGTGATGTAGTCTGATGACAATGATGCGCTCAAGAATGTTGCTAAATACGGAGGTTAACTGTATTGGACGGTAAGAAGCAACAGAATCTGGAGGTTTGTTGGGCTTAAGAAACATGAGAGTGGAAGAAGTCTTCCAGTCACAAGGGATGTAGCCGGTCCGAAGAATAAAAGAGTAGATATATGAAAGAAGCAGAAGAAGACAATAAGGAGCCTCTTTGATATGACGATAGGTTATCCGGTCGATGCCAGGAGCTGTGTTGCGCTTGCGATTTACGACGGTGGCGATATCAGATGTAGAAATCGGAACTGTGAGAGGATTGTCGTCTGGAAGAATGTGTG
The DNA here is from genome assembly GCF_964235325.1 of Thermobia domestica. Lineage (NCBI taxonomy): Eukaryota > Metazoa > Arthropoda > Insecta > Zygentoma > Lepismatidae > Thermobia > Thermobia domestica. The sequence goes on along the minus strand of NC_137459.1, from coordinate 138,766,391 downwards.
CTGCACTGGGTTGTAGATATGGAGATGATAAATTCAGGCGATCAGTAGGATGTCTTTGAACAAAATCAGGTGAAAACGGGGTGAAGGTAGTCTGCAGGTGGTCTGCAAAGGCGTTTGCTTTCTCCTCATCTGTGTGTAATGGTTGGTTATTAACTAACAGCGGATATGGTGTGCGAGTAAGCTTCCCAGTCAACATATGAAATCGCTTCCAATACTTAGTGGGGTGTAAAGTTTCGGCTAAGTTGTTACACGTCTTTACCCAGTTGCGAAGCTTATGCGCCTTGACGTAGTTACGCACAGTGCGCTGGAGTTGGCGATGATGACGAAGAGCTTCGAGGTTACCAGTGCGCTGATATTCACGAAAGAATTCGCGAGAACGATGGACGAGAGGTAGGTAGTTTGGCGGTAAACGTGGTTGGTACCTGGAGATTTCAGTTGTGGGTATATGAAGGTCAGAAGCGTGATGAATGGAGTGAGTGATTTCAGAGACCCGTGCGTAGAGATCATCTTCGGTAGTAGGAGGCTCGATGGTAACCAAATCTTCAGCAATAGTAGTGCGATAATCATCCCACTTTGCTTGATCAAATCGTGGAACGCGACGAGGTTCAGGTAGCAAACGAAGAGTAGGAGCCTGTGGTTGATCGATATGAAGTTTTATGGGAAGGTGATCACTACCTATAGAATCGAGAACTTCGAGAGTGCAGCGCTGGAAGAGATTGCTAGAAGAAATAACTACGTCAGGTGTGGTATTTGTGATGGGTCTGGTTGCTTTAGGTATATCAAAAATATGACCGGTGGTATGAGTAGTAATGAAGTCAAGGAAGCTTTGTTTCTGATTATCCGGACGGCTGTGAATATTGATGTCGGCCATGATGATATAGTATTTAAAGTGATTGGAGATGTAGAGAAAGAATGAGTGTGGGATGGGGTGTCCAGGGCGTACATATATGGTAGCTACGGTAACGTAAAGGGAGTGGAAGTACAGCGTAGTAATAAGATACTCTGGAACATTAGTCAATGCAGGATGATATTGGCGGTGACTTATCGAAGGATGGAAGCCAATGGCTACTCCCCCATTTGCTCGGCGTGCTGCGATGGTAGAATCAGAACGGAGTAGGGTGTATCGAGGTATCCTGAACGTCATAGACGGGGTAAGAAGAGTTTCGTTCAAAAGGAAGGCCTGAATAGTTTCTTCGAGAAGTAGCTGTTCGAAGAGAGTATACTGGGAAGTAAGTGATCGAATATTAAGAAATAGTAAAGAAATACCCATGATTAAGGTGCAGCAGTAGTGTTGGAAGTGGCGGAGGAGACATGTAAATCCTCAAGAGGGGTGGCGTGAAAATAAACATGAGGTCCAGAGTAAGTAGCTTGAAAAGAATATTTAAAGATAATGCGGGCTGCATGATTGACCACCTGGAGAATATGCTGACGTAGAAACGGGTGAATGTTTTGCAGAGCGATGGTAAAGAGTGAAAGGAGTTGCTGTACGTAAATTGCTTCACCAAGAGGTTGTGGTGCTACATGTTGTTGAACTTCTGGTAAGACGGGTCGCAACGGAACAGTGAGCTCCGGATTCAAAGGTTCGGCCGTTGGCCTTGCTTTGCAACGATAACTATATGCGGGGTGTTGTTCCGGGCACGTAGAGCATTGAGGTGGCTTCGTTAGGTTAGTGCAAGCTTTCGTTTCGTGGTTTCCACTGCAGTACCCACACTTGCACGGCTGGGTGCATTGCGATGTTGGATGTGAGTTGTATGCTTGGCAGCGCTCACACCTCAATGGTAAAGGTGGCGGCGACTTTGATGGCTCAACTCGATGTTTCTTTTTGTAGATGAGGGCACCATGAGTGAGGAGATCGTCAATAGTGGTTTGTGAATTTGTCAATACTCGTACCATGTAGGTAGCTCCTTGGTCATTTTTAATACGAAGGCACTTTAGAATAGAGTGTCCCTCAAGAGTGAGCTCTTCCATGACTTCGTCTTCTGTGAGAGAAGGGTCAACCCCTCTAATGACAACCGAGAGAGCCGGTGTTTTGCGTGGTGGCGGTGCTTGTCGAAATGCCTTAGGTTCGAGTCGCTTCATATTTGCGTGCTTTCCAAAGATTTCAAAACTGCACTTATTGCGCACAGTAGTTAAGAAGTTAGAATCGTAAGATTTGAAAATGATTCCGTTGCGAGTGCGAACTATCTGTGCTACAGAAGCGCGTGGCAGATATTTTAGAAGCTGTTGGAAAGCTAGTTTTGTATTTTCAAACTTTGTGTCAAAATTGGTGAGGAGAAATGAGTAGACACGGTTTGGTGGTATCCTGGAGAGATGGAAATTCTTTGTCGTCGTCTAAATTCATTGAACTGACAGATTGTTCAGAATCACTTACAGTATGATGGCGTTTAGTTGGTGGTTGATGAGAAGTGCTGTTGGCTTTATCCGGAGTACGAGAGCGGGATCTACCAGTATTCTTGCCTTGAGATGTAGTTTGCTGTCTGCGGTCGGCCCCCTTACCCACCGAGGTAGGTTCGATAGACGGACCCGGAGGTAACGGCGCTAGTCCCGGATGGCCACCTGATGCCATCCCTTGAGATGTTAGACGACTCTGACAATGAAGATGATAGAAAATGCAATGATATGAGGTGCTAGGGGAAGCCCACTGTGGCTCTCACTTAAGGCAGCAATACGTCCTCGCAGAGATGTCGGTCAGTGCGAACACTGGCCCTCCACAAAATAAATGATGAAGAGAATAGATGATGATGGCCACGGGCTCCCACTTGAGTCAACAATACGTACTTCAAGGGGATGTCGATTGTCTGTAGCAGAACAATCCTCCCTGAGTGAACAAAGTAATATTAGTAGCTCTCAGAGCGTTAGTAATTCTTCTCAGACCTATGAATCGAAGATCGATTCTGACTTCTGAGTTGAGATCGTTAACTGCACGGTCACGGTCACGGTCACGGTAATGTTGAAGTTTTGTGAAGAGTATCGGGCCGAAGCCCCTGACTCCATGAGTAAGATGGCATAAAGAATATATATAGATGTGCTGGTGGCTAGTTGGGTATTACTATTGTTTTGTTTTGTCTGGAAGTCTACATCTGCAACTGTCGCAGAGTAGCTGATGTTGTTATTACGAGCTATGGAAAGATATTAAATGCGTGGCGTGCGATGAACATTCCGTAGAGCGCATTCGGTGCCGATGGTGGCTATAGCTGGATTAACATGTCTTGGTAAAGTATGCCAGAACTTATGATGGAGATGCCGTAGAACTTCTCTAACAGGAGGCAGCTCTAAATCTTCCAGAATTTGTCTGTTACGTGTGTATCTGTCGTGACCAGTGATGATGCGACCGGCTCTCGTTTGCACACTTTCGAGTGTTTGTAGATGGCTATTAGAAGCATGTTGCCAGGCAGGACATGCATAAGAAAGTGTGGACAGGACTATCATCTTAAATATGTGCACGCGAACCTCATGAGAGATTGAGCTGCAGCGAAAAATGGGGTACAATGCCGAGATTTTCCGTAATGCTCGTTGCTTTATATCTTTGATGTGTGGGGCGAACGTGAGCCCATGATCTAATGTCACACCCAAATATTTCGCATGCGTGGCGCGAGGAATGTGTGCGTTCTCATATATTAGATTTCGAGGGGCGCGGATGCGTCTTCTACTGTGGATGACAGCGCAACTTTTGTCGGCGTTTACTTTAATTCTCCAGCGCCTTGCCCATTCCTGAAAACTGTCTAGTTGACGTTGCATATAGATGTAGCACTGTGCAAGTGAACTACTTGTTGTGAAAAAGGCGGTATCATCGGCATACGTTGCGAAAAAGCAGTTTGGTAAAGTCGGAAGATCTGCTGTATAGAGATTATATAAGAGCGGTGAAAGTACAGCGCCTTGTGGGACACCTGCTTTAATTGGCCTAGACGAGGATTTGACACCATCAACCGACACATGAAATGATCTGCCAATGAGATAAGAGCGAAGTAAATGCAGAAAACGATCCGGAAAACCTTGAGTGTATAGCTTATATAATAATCCAGCTAACCATACTTTATCAAATGCTTTTGACACATCCAGGTATACTCCAAGGGTGTGGTGTTTTCTATTGAAAGCCACGGTTAAGTGATCAACTACTCGTATGAGTTGGGTAGTAGTGCTATGTTGAGCACGAAACCCAAACTGATGGAAGGGTAGAAGATCACTGTTGGCGAGTTCATGTTGTTTTAACCTCCAGAGGAACACACGTTCAAATAATTTATTTAAGTGTGACAGAAGACTTATCGGCCTATAGTTTTCCGGAAGTAGCGGATTCTTTCCGGGTTTAGGGATTGTGATGATACGAGCTTCCTTCCAGGTCTTTGGGAAGTAGCATGTTTGAAAGATGGCATTAAATAAATACGCCAAAAAGACCAGTAATTTTCGAGTTGGATGTTTCAGTATCTCAGGTCGAATCCCATCAAGCCCAGATGCTGTCTTTGTCGGTAGACATTTGATGTGTTTTTCTATTTCCCGAGGTGTAACAGGGTTGATGCCATGTGTAGGGTTTTGAGTTCGTATACTATATAAGGTAGTTCTAATGTGCTGGTGGAAATAAGGATCAAGTTGGCCTCTATTGGGCTGGAACTGTGCTTGCAGAGAGTCAGCGAAAGTAGCTGCTTGCAACTGCGGGTATTGAGTCAGCCCTTGTGGTCCTTGGAGGACTCTAGCTCTGGAAGCATTAGTAGCCCGTTGGAAGGATTTAGAGTATGTCCAAATTTTACGATCATTTACTGTGAGGTTGCGAAAAGTATCTTCCCAGTACTGGTGGTTTTGTCGCTGAGTCAGCATCTTGATCTTTGCACGCAGTTTATTCCACAGTGCCTTGTAGGCTGGATGAAGTGTGTGCTGCCAGCGACGTCTAGCCCAACGTTTTAAATGAATATAGAGTTGCAGATGTAGACTGTCGTATTGACCTGTTTGCGTTGGAGAGATGGTAGTAGTGGAGCTTGCTGCCTCTGCTGTACGAAGTGCTACAGTGATATGAGAAACTGCCTGATCGATGTCTTGAATGGTGGCGGGCCGATCTCTTAGGTCGATCAGTGTGTTTAATTCTTGTTTAAACAAATCCCAATCAGTTTCTATGTGTTTAAGAATAGGAGCAGTGTGGGCGATGCTGCGGTGGGAGACATGAAAAATGACTGGATCGTGATCTGAGTCTAGGTCCGAGAGAACATATGGATGAATACTAAAGGATACGTTTTTGCAAAGAGCAACGTCAAGCACGTCAGGTTGGCCGCCGAATTTTGGATAATGAGTTGGATCTGGTGGAGCACTGATGATAAAGTTGGACGTGAGGAGATATTCGTGCAAAGCGTCTCCAGCAGTGTTTGGAGTAATGGAGTTCCATTCTCCATGCTTTGCGTTAAGGTCACCAGCTAAGATAACTTTGGGCCCTAAATTTGCGATGATGTCGAAGTCAGTCGGTTCTAAGTGTGTGGCCGGAGACCTATACCCAGTAACCAGTACTAATGGAACTCCTGGAGTTATTAGCTCAACAGCAAGTGCCTCTAAAGTAAGTAGTGGTGGTATTGTAAGCGACCTTACTGGTAATGACTTTTTGATTATGAGTAGCAATCCTCCTTTCTGTCTACCCACTCTGTCCTGTCTGTATACAATGTAATTAGATAGGCGCCAAGAAGTGATGCGAGCAGTAAAATGTGTTTCTTGGATGAACATGACATCAACTCTATGCTTTATTAGAAAGCGAAGAAGCGTTTGTTTCTGCCCCTCAAGACCATCTGCATTCCACGTGGCAAGTATAAGTGTGTGGTGTAGGACGCCGGATTTAGAAACAGCCATCGTCAACCATTTCCGCTATTGTTTCGATTACTGCTGCAGCCTTGGAAGCTGAGTCAGCAGCTTGTCGAAAACGTGTGATACCACGTTTAATATGTGTAAGTATTTTACGGAAATGTAAGCCCTTGAGAAATGAAAGAACTGATTTTAAGTCAACATCGTCGTTCGAGTTCTCGTGTTGGACGGCAGTAACTGGTTGGGTGTGAGAAGAAGTGGGAGCTTCAACATCATTGTTATCCTTAGTCACGGGTTGTATATTATCAGCAGTGGGAATGGAAATTTTCTCTGAGGATGATGTGTGGGAATTTTTCTTAGGTATACCTGGGTGTTTGTTTGGTTGTTGCACCGGCAATTTGAGAGCTTCTGAGTAGGATTTAAATACCGGACAGCCTCGGTAATTTGCTGGGTGATCTCCCTGACAGTTTGCGCAGGTGGCGGGTGTGGATGTGTCTGGTTTAGTGCATGACTGTGTAAGATGTGATTGCCCACATTTGAGACACCTCGGGTGGGCTTGGCAGGTGTCTTGCGAATGCCCCAACCGTTGACATCTGTAACATTGCAAGACTGAGGGAGGCTTGTAAGGTTCAATTTGAACCCGGTAGTGAAGCAAGTTGTTTATAGCGTATATTTCTTTGACTGCTGCAGTACGTTCTAAAGCAACCAAGAACAGTGGCATCATTATTTTCTTGTCATCCGTCTTGCTTTTACGAGACATTTGGTGGACGTTTATTGGTTTGTAACCGAGACGCAATAGTTCTTCCTTCAGATCGTCTATGTCGGTGTCTATAGGTAGTTTTCGGATAACTACCTTAATAGGCCTTTCATTTTTCGCCACGCCTGTAGCATACTCAGTTTTTGTTTGTTCGCAATAAGCCTTGATAGAATTGTAGTCATCTTTGTTTTTCGCTTGAATCCGAATGCGCTCCTTATTGGGCTGAGCTAGAGGGGGCTCCTTCAATGCTCGTGACAAGGTCTTGATAAAGGTATATGTGTTTGTAATTCCATATATGAAAATTGGAGGGGGCTTGAAACTGGAGGACTTGTTATTCGGCGCAGTGTTGCTACTGGCACTCTTATTGTCTGTTTGTTCGGATGATAAAACAGCGAACTTATTACTAGTGGGAAGAGGTGGATATTCTTGAGTGCTATTAAATAGTTTTTCAGCGTTGTTGAGATTTTCCAAGGAAGACCTACGCCGCTTAAGTGTTCCCACTACTGTGAAATCCATGTCTTCTGTGTTATTCGACGTTGATGGCTGCGAATTACTTGTCTGTTTAACTGTAGGAATTTTCAATTGAGACTTCGCTGGAGCGGTCGTTTGCTTGTTTTTACCTAAAGGCACAAGGAAGTCTTCTGGTTTATATGTTGATCTTATTATTTTGCCCCTGGTATTGGGAATCTTAGATGATCGGGCCTTTTTCTCAGATTTCACTGGTGTCTTCTGAGAGACCATCTTTATACTTAAAGTAGGAGATGGCGCCAGCTTACCACAAAAGGGGTAACAGTGTACCTTTGAAATGGTTTGTTCTTAGAGCAATGCTCTAAGTTTGTAGGTTGTTAATCTGCTTCCTCCGAAGAGGAAGCGCAAAACAATAATCGGTAACCAGCAGAAATGCCTAAGTCGTCAACTAATTTCGCTTGTCTCTTCCTCCGAAGAGGAGAGTATCAAAATAAATCGTTAAGCCGGGAGGAATAGCTAGGTCGTCAACAGAAAAGATCAGTTTGGTGCGTTAACCTCCGTGGAGGTATTAAATATAATTCGACGGTTGTTTCCTCAGCCTCAAAGAGGCAAGTACTTCAACCGTATATACGAAGATCGCGACTAAAATAAACCAATGGGGATGGAGCGCGTAAGTGACTAGTTTATTTTTCTCCGCCAGCAACGGATACCCTATTTTTTTACCTGGTTAGAGATTCCAGGTGGCCAGTTCAACTGCAGCTTAGCTTAGCTTAGCTTGAAAGTGTGGTTTTGTGTCGAGTATCGGACAAAAGTCCCTGACTCGATGACAGCTATAGAAAAGAAAATGATTAGACCTGTGGGGGTGAGTTAGAATATGAGATACGACGACGTCATGTGACCTTCAGCAGCAACTGTCGCAGTGAGGGGGAACTGTGGGTAAATAGTTATGCTACAACCGTGGCGTCCTGTAAGTTCGTCGGTGTGTATGCGCTGTGCCAATGGCTGCTATAGCGGGGTTGACGTGGCGGGGGAGGTTGGCCCAAAAACGAGTATGGTGTTGATGTAACACGTCCCGGATTGCATATATGTTTAAGTCCTCTAAAAGTTGACGATTGCGCGTATATCGGTCATGGCCTGTTATGATACGAGCTGCCCTGGTTTGCACACTCTCGACCGTGCGCAAGTGACTGAGTGCCGCATGTTGCCATGCTGGACATGCGTAGGTGATTGTGGACAAAATTACCATTTTAAAGACGTGGAGTCTTGTTTCATGACTTAAGGCACTGCAACGCAGAATAGTATACAGGGCAGACAATTTTCGAAGGGCTCGGTGTTTAATGTCCCTGATATGAAGACCAAAAGTAAGGCCTCGATCTAATATAACTCCCAAGTATTTAGCATGCAGACGGTGCGGAACTTCAATGTTGTCATAGTATAAACGATGGATGGCTCTGCTGCGTCTTTTGCTATAGCAGACTGCAACACTCTTATCCGCGTTGATTTTTAGGCGCCAGATGGTAGCCCAACGTTGAAAGACATTGAGTTGGCGCTGCATGTAGTGGTAGGAAAGACGAAGATTGCTGCTGTTCGTAAAGAAAGCAGTGTCATCGGCGTATGTTGCAGGAAAACAGTGTGGCACAATGGGTAAGTCTGCGGTGTATAAGGTGTAAAGCAGAGGCGAAAGAACCGCGCCTTGAGGCACACCAGCTTGAATTGGTTTGGGAGCAGACTTGGTCTGTCCCACAGAGACATGGAAAAAGCGATGAAAGAGATATGAAGTGAGGAGTTTGAGATAAGGTAAAGAGAAACCTTGTAAGCGAAGTTTATAAATGAGGCCTGGTAACCACACTTTATCAAACGCCTTCGAGATATCAAGGTATACACCCACAACATATTGTCGTCGATTAAAAGAGGTAGTCACGTGGTCGACTACCCTCACTAATTGGCTTGTTGTGCTGTGGTTAGCACGAAAACCAAATTGATGGTGGGGGAGTATATCGAGAGTGGTGACGTGCTCGTGAAGTCGGGCGAGAAGCACTCGTTCGAAGAGTTTGCTCACATGAGATAATAGGCTAATTGGTCTATAGTTTTCTGGGAGACTCGGATTTTTACCTGGTTTAGGGAGAAGAATGACTTTCGCTTCTTTCCAAGCACGGGGAAAATAGCAAACCTGAAGGATGCCTGTAAATAAAGCAGCAAGATAGAGGAGTAGCTTCCGTGTCCCATGTTTCAGTAGTTCTGGGCGGATCTGATCAACTCCAGGCGCTTTTTTGTTGGGCAAGTGACAAATTTGACGCTCAACTTCCCTTGGTGTTACGACCTCAGGCAGGGGAAGTATTGGTTGAAAATGGAGCATGCGCATAGTGGCCCGAACGTCCTGCTGAATGTGGGGAACGACAGGAGTCGCATTAGGTGTAAACTGGCGCTCTAGAGATGCAGCAAATAGGTCTGCTTGCCCTTGGTCGTCATGTATGACCCCATGCGGACCTTGCAGTATTTGAGTTTGACGAGAAGTCTCTCGGCGCTGGAAAAGGCGGGAATACTGCCAGATTTTAGTGTCATTAAGTGTGACCCCACGAAAAAGTGTCTCCCAGTACTGCTCGGTTTGTCGTCTAGTGATGGTCTTGATTTTGCGGCTTAAGGTGTTCCAAAGTGTTTTGTAGAGTGGATGTCTGGTGCGCTGCCAAGTACTTCGAGCCCAGCGTTTGAGATGGATATAAAGACGAAGTAATGGAGAGTCACATTGTGGATCGGACTGCAAGTCAGGAATTATTGATGTGCTGAGGGAGTCAGCCGTACGTAGAGCAAGTGTGAGATGGGCGACCGCCTGATCAATTTCCGCAGGAGAATTTGGACGAGCGGCTATGTCGAGCAAAGAGTTTAATTCCTGCTTATAGACATCCCAGTTCGTAGTTCGGGAGATATGAGCGGGTGCAGGACGGGAGATATGACGATGCGAAATTTTGAAAAGGACCGGATCATGATCTGAGTCCAGTGCTGAGATCACGTAAGGACGTGTAGCTAAGATGGTATCTTTGCTTAGAACTATGTCCAACACATCCGGTTCTCCGCCTGCTTTAGGATGGTGAGTTGGATCAGGTGGCCCATAGGCAATGAATGGAGATGTGTGCAGATACCGGTGTAATATTCGTCCGTTTTCGTTGGAACGTCTGGAGTGCCATTCCCCATGTTTTGCATTGAAGTCCCCTGCCAATATGATTTTGGGGCCCAAAGTCGAGATGGCGTCGAAATCATTGGGATCTAAGTCATGTGCTGGAGAACGGTAGCCCGTGACCAAGATGAGAGGAATCCCGGGGAGGAAGACTTCTATAGCAAGAGCTTCTAGTGTGTGTAACTGGGGTAAAAGGAGTTGTCTAGCCTTGAAACTTCGTTTCAGGGCAATCAGTAATCCTCCTTTCCGTCCTTGAACTCGATCGAGACGAAATAATTGGTAGTTGGGCAGTCTCCAGTGTGTAACCTGGGCAGTGAAGTGAGTTTCCTGTATGAGTATGATATCGACCTGATGTTCTGCTAGAAAACGAATTAGGAGACGCTTCTGGTCGGTAAGACCATCTGCATTCCAGGTGACAACAGTTATGGTGTGATGAATGAGTGGTTGGTTAGAAGCAGCCATCAGCAATCATGTCAGCGAATGTCTCTATGACGACAGCAGCCTTAGACGCAGGATCCGTGGCTTCCCGAAGTCTAGTAAATCCCTTCTTGAGATGAGAGATAATGCGGCCAAAGTTGAAGGTTTTGATGTAAGTGAGGAGTGAGTGGAGATTAAAGTCATTAACGGATGGTGTAGACGCACTATCTGGTGTGCTGGACGTAGAGGGAGCATCCTGATTTGGTGGTGGAGGACGGTCGCTGCGAGGTGCCTTATCATCCAGTGAAGTTGATGCAGTAGGACCGGAGCTGCGGCTAGAAGGAGTTGATTTCTTGAGAGCATCTGAGTAGGAGCGAAAGACGGGACAACCGCGATAATTGGCTGGATGGTCCCCTCCGCAGTTTGCACAGGTTGCTGGCGTGGATGCATCTGGTTTGGCACAGGCTTTTGTAAAATGACTTTGCCCACACTTGACACATTTAGGTTGAGCTTTGCAAGTGTCCTGTGAATGACCAAGGCGTTGGCACCGGTAACACTGCAGAACGCTCGGCGGTCGATACGGCTCAAATGTAACTTTATAATGAAGCAAAGCTGATACGTTATAGATCTCTTGTATATTTGGAGTTTTCTCGAGGGAGATGAGAAAAAGGGGCATGAGAACCCTATCTCCACCAGTGGGGCCCCGACGAGACATTTGATGAATCGTGAGTGGCTTAAAGCCTAAGGTGAATAGTTCAGACTGAAGGTCGGCGACGTCTGTATCAATGGGCAATTTGCGAACGACAACCTTTAGGGGTCGGTCACTTTTGGCGATGCCAGTAGCGTATTCAGTTTTCGTCTGTTCGCAGTAGTTTTTTATGGTTGTGAAGTCGTCCCTAGAAGATACCTGAATCACGATGCGTTCTTTGTTATGCCGAACCTGACGCGATTCTCTGAGGGTCTTGGAAAGGCTTTTGGTGAAGTTGTATGTGTTTTTGATGCCGTAAATGTAAATAGGTGGTGGTTTAATCTCTTTGGTGCTTTTGGGCCGTGGCTCTATCACAGGAGACTCGTCAGCTGTGAGAGTAGAGAGAGGCTCAAATCGGTTGCTCATCGGTAAAACAGGGAAGTCTGATGAATATTGTTGGCTCAATGTGGACTCCAAGGACGAGCGACGTCGCTTGGGTGTAGTAACCAGGGTAAAGTCCATGGCATTGTCGTCCTGCGGTGGAGCAAGGGATGGAACGTCAGTCGTTGACCGGTTAGTCGAGGATGATCGTGACTTGGCAGTAGCGCCGGAGGTGGTGGGCCGCCCCAGCGGGATAAGGAAGTCCTCAGGCCGGTATTGAGATCGGCTGACTATTTTCGTTGGGATTTTGGTCTTCTTTTTCGAGATGACTGGCTTGGACGTAGCCATCATAGGAGCTCGGATGATGAATGAAGCTGATGTCAAAAGTATAAGCTACCCTCCGAAGAGGAGAGTAACTTAATTAATCGTTTAGCCAAGAGGAATAGCTAGGTCGTCAACAGAAATAATCAATTTGATGTGTTAACCTCCGTGGAGGTATTAAATATAATTCGACGGTTGTTTCCTCAGCCTCAAAGAGGCAAGTAATCCAACCGTATATACGAAGATCGCGACTAAAATAAACCAATGGGGATAAATACCTAAGTGACTTGGTTATTTTTCTCCGCCAGCAACGGATACCCTATTTTTTTACCTGGTTAGAGATTCCAGGTGGCCAGTTCTCTCAACTGCAAAGACATCACCTTCGAAGTATATAACAAGTAACTAATAATTGTCAGTGAGAATTTTAGTTTTGGAGTTATTATTTGCAACGAGCAAAGCTTTAGGTAGTATCTTTGACATGTTTGCCAAGTAACAAATAACGCAACATATTCTGCTGTAATAGGTCAAGAAAATAATTTTGTAAAGCTATGAACTGTCTGACAGTAGTTACATCAGTACAATGCTGCCACCTGTTGATCTTGTGTCCTAGTTCAGTGGACATTATGGAGTTTTTACGATCATTCAGCTGTTATTCGTCGAAAAGTCTCTATAACACCGCCTGGAGAAAAAACGACCCCTACCAAAAATGGAGGTTACTTTCTGTTGATGAGAATGAGAGTAAAAGAATGAAAGTAAAACTATACGCTTGCACGGTATTATGGACGTCTCATACACACGTGTAGTAGCCGTGCAAATACCCATGTGCACACAACGGCTTAAGCACCGGTAATTTAAATGTGCTTCATCCACGCAAATGCACATGTGTACATGCACGGCTCAAGCATGGGTTATGTACATGCGCTGCATCCACGCAAAAGCACATGTGTACATAACGGCTACAGCACGGGTTATATAAATGTGTGCTTCATCCATGCAAATGCATATGTGCACATACCGGCTAAGGTACGGGTTCTGTACGTGCGCTGCATCCATGCGAATGCATATGTGTACATAACGGCTTAAGCACGGGTTATATAAATGTGTTCTTCATCCATGCAAATGCACATGCGCACATAACGGCTAAGGTACGGGTTCTGTACGTGCGCTGCATCCACGCAAATGCACATGTGTACCTAACGGCTTAGCACGGGTTACGTGCGTGCGCTGCATCCACACAAATGCACATGTGTATATAACGGCTACAGCACGGGTTATGTAAATGTGTACTTTATCCATGCAAATGCACATGTGCACATGCACGACTTAGTCACTGGTTATGTACGTGTGCATTACCCACGTAAATGCACATGTGCACATACACGGGTTATGTATGTGTTCATTATCCACACAAATGCACATGTGCAAATGTACGGCTTATGCATGGATAGTGCACATGTGTCGTACACGTACGTGTTGTCTGGGTATTGTTATTATTAGTTCTTGCGTCCTTCCAGGAAGACATGTTTAAAATTTCCGTCCTCAAACAGTGGCATATGCCTTTCAGAGACACAGTTTTGATTGTTTTCTATATTTGAAGCAATAAATAAATAAATAAATAAATAAAATAAAATAAACATAAATAACTATGGTCACCTTAAATACACAACCTGTTTTTATTTTTCTTAACAATTATTTAGAACTTAACTGAATAAGTTTGAACATTTTACTTCCTCTCTCGTTCTCTTTCTTTTATCATAACAGTTGGAAGAACATCCGAAGTGTGATTTCTTAAACACTAGAAAACACCAGTGGTGGTTATTATGTACAAATATTAAAGTTTGATTTCTCTAACAAAAACGTGAGACCTATTACTATCGTTATTTCAATTTTCTGTTGAAAAATACTATTGACAAATATATTATCTTTCACATCTTCAAAACATATGTCAGTCTATAATGTATATCATAGAATAGTGTTACATAAGATGTTATTAAACGCATATTACTTATTGCAGCTCCTAACATGATCCAAAACTATTTCATAAACACATAAAAATGCCAACAATCTTGACAATCATGGCATAAACACAGAACTTTATATATATATATATATATATATATATATATATATATATATATATATATATATATATATATATATATATATATATATATATATATATATATATATGAATCGCTTTGTTTTGAAAGGGCATCAGTCAAGGTTTTACCGCAATTTAGTTTTGTGCAAATTCAAAATCATCGACTATATGTCCATATATTGGTGTTACAGAGGCATAAATCTGATGGATGGAAATGGTCAAAAGCAAGCCGGGAGAAAGCGAAGTTGTGTTGGAGGGGCATCAGTCATTGACTGACACCGTTTCAGCACAAAAGTTGGTATCGCCTTCAGAAGCGTAAATTAATTGATGAATACATTTTTATTGCTTTCTTTGCCAGTATCATGTATTATTAGCGTAAGTATGATACTGTGCTGATGGAACTTGAATCGAACGAGATATTGTGTCTGAAAAAAAAAGGCCATTTCCAGTTGGTAATACGGAAAAATGAAGACACAAAATTTGGAAACTGATGAAAAACCGGAAGTTGTTAGTAGCTTGGAATTGTGATTCACATTAGATTCACTGAAGTATATCTAACGAAAAGGTTCTTTTCATGTGTGTAGCGACGGAAGATAATCTCGAAGAGAGTAGGAGGAGAGTAACAAATGCATGAAAACGTAAAAGGAATTCGTGACTTAAAATTAGTGAGAAAATAGCCAGAAGAACGAAGAGGGAGAAGTGTGTTTAATGCCATTCCACGTGCCATGGAGCTGATGATTCGCAGCCATTTTGAATAATGTCCGGTGAAGGAGTCACACTGTTCAGGAAAAAATATATGCTACTTAAATACAGATAAACCTGACAGGTTTACAGTTAAGGAAGCTTGTGACATCTACAACTATAAGCAGTGGTGGATGGATTACTGCAAGAAGATACCTACTTCCATTGAAAGTGAACAAACCCATGGACTGAACGAGTGTCATTTTCTATATCAACTCTGTTTCACTTCGTTTTAGAGAAGTAAAGAGAAGGTTGTTACAGGCTACACAACAATCAATGGTCTCATTCGTCATATCTATATTTCAAATGACACTTCCTGCGACATCACGTGCTTCAACCTGCACACGAGAAGGTTTATCATACAGGGAAAGTTCCCTTTAAATAACGCAAAATGAAAGACATGTTCCTGCGGAGAAGACGTAGCTTTATTGTGAACTTCTGCGCTAGTGACTGACATCAGAAACTGACAATGATAACTATGTATGCTGAATTTAGATAATACATTTTGTTCAACAAATCACTTTATGTGACTTCTGAACTGTGTTTTATTAGGGATGGGCACAAAACCAGATTTCCACTTTTTCAATATACAGGGTATTTTAAATAACACCGACAACGCTTCGGAGGTGATTCCTGACACCAAGACAAGACGAAAAGTATAGACCAACCTGGGTGCACAAATGCCTCATTTCGGAGTTATAGGCTGCCGAAAACATGAAAAAAAAATAAAGTCTAAAGGTCCATAGCTCCAAAACTATGGGACCTACAGTAGTCGGACCAAGACTTCACTTAGGAATATGTGCCCTAAAACTGTTTTGCCCATGGCCTAGTCTTTGCAGATATGAACATTTTCTTTAATAAATAGTATACCTATTTTGTAGCAAGTAATATGTGTAGTATAGTAATAAAACAAGTTTGTCAAGTTTTAACATAATTTGCGTCTTTAGTGTTGAAAGGGCAGCATTTTGCAAAATTTACATCATCACAGCATAGCATACACCATGTATGCAAAGTTAATAATCATATTAAAATGCTTAATAAATTATAACAAATCACCAGCCCAAACCATTGGAGGCTACGAAATCTCTACTTTCATTGGACAGTTTTTTGCTGTTTTCCTAAATTTTATATTCGCTGACTGATGCCCTTTCAAAAAAAATCATATATATATATATATATATATATATATATATAGTCCTTTAATGGTGAACAACCAGTGCTAGGCTACTTTGGATACATTGCCAGACAACTTTACAGGATATTTCGCTGGTAATTTGCAGACGCAACTATTAATTGCTGCACCTTTGATCAGTTTGATGGAGCTAACAAAAATAGAACATGCCACATTATTATCGCATATTACTGGTCTTTTCTTTTTAAACCGAAGTATTCGAAAAATGTCAATATTAAGAGATGAATGGATTACATGTATTGAAATGCCAACCAAACACTTTATTTCAAAATATACAGTAGGTAAATGCATGCTAGTGGAATAAATCAGATGATAGGGGAATATCGTTGTTTTGATAACATTTAGAGTTAAACAAATACATGTGTTTAAATAAAAAAAAATAGTTTTACCTTGCATATTGAACCTGCGAGGATTTTTTTTTTTTTTTTTTTTTTTGCAAGTGCCCTTTTGATTCCTCTCTTAAAACATGTTCTTAAACTAATACATTTGAGAAAAAAATAATGGTTAGTGTTCAGTCCACCAAAAATTGAAAGGTCAAGTGAATTAATGCTACGTTCAATACAACCGCCTTTCACTTATGTATTTAAAATTTCCACGAGAGCCTACAGACATGTGTTTTAATGAGATCTTAGTAGGGTCCGATCATTTTTATCTGAATATGTGGTCATATGAGAGCAGCAACCAGACACAGGACAAAGTAAATATAAGAGCTCATCTCTTGTAAAAACATGAAGAAACGCATTTCTGTTGTTCTTGGAGAGGAACCTCCGAAACTGATTCAATTTGCTCTCTCTCTCTCTCTCTCTATCTCTATCTCTCTGTCTCTCCGTATATATATATATATAGTATGCCCACCACCCGCAAAGTGAGAGAGATGAAAAACACCGGGATGTTTTTTTTCCTTTTTGTTTCTTCTTTCCTCAATTTATATTTAGTATTGATGAGAAGCAAAGCTTTTGCGAAACAAAAGGGAGAAAAGTTATGAAATCGTCTCTATTTTGTGACGAATGCAATTGAATGTCACGTGTATTTCCATCCATTTCGACGTTCGAAGTTGAGCCGCCCGTCACTGTTATGCTCGGAAGTGGATTACACAGGCAGGATGTGTCAGGAATATTAATCGCTTTTACGCTGTGTGGTGTTAAAATAAATAAACCAACCTGTGCGCACTGCAATAACAAAAAAAAAAAATACTAATATCCATGATGTTTTCATTATTGTCCCAAGTGTAGAGGCGTTGATAAAGCTTTCCTCTCGTCCCTGTTATCTCTCACTCCCTGGAATACCTTTAAAAAAAGCAATGTCATGTGCAATTCTAATTGCAGTCCAAATCGAGAAAACGGATTAATTTAGAAACCAGTACTGTTTAGATCCAACATACTCGTTGCATTGACCAAGTATCGAGAAAATGTCAAATCGAAAACAGGGTTATTATTATTATTATTATTATTATTATTATTATTATTATTAGGTAGTAGTAGTAGGAGGAGGAGGAGGAGGAGGAGGAGGAAGAAGAGGGGAGAAATAATAATAATAATAATAATAATAATAATAATAATAATAATAATAATAACAAAAGTAGTAGTAGTAGCAGCAGTATTTCGTTCTTTATTCGTTTTATATGCATGCAAGATTTGACCAAATATATCCTTTTCGTAGTCTGGGCTCGCTCGGGGTCGCCAGGGTTCAGACTGACAAGAGAAGTTCGGGAGAAAGCTTTCGCCTGCAGAGAAACTAAGCATGCCACTTGAAAGATCAATTCATGCTGGTTACAAAAAGCTAATAAAATGTTGTATGGTTGGGAACTTTCTGAAAGATTCAACGTTAAATGCATGGTGAGGAAAGAGGGAAGCCAGAAGTATATAACCGAAGTATTCTGTCCGATGGCAAAACTTGGTGGTTTGAACTTGCTATTACTTGATCACTCAGGTCCATTCACAAAAAGTTGCCCATTGCAAGTTGGATGACGGATGGCAAAGGGGTAATAGTTGAGAATATACCAAAGAACTGCACACAGTTCGTGAAATCATTTGATGTGTTTAGATTCCGAACAACCGAAGTTAGGAGGCTTGTACAGCTACCAGCAAAACTATATCTCCCTATGGGCATTAATTTCATGTCTTGGAGTCCAGTCCTTTGCAGTTCGTAAAACACCTGTACAGATGCAACTCAACTTGCACGTAACTTTTCTCGCCACTGACAGCAGTAGGTAGCCCTGATCCAGGTGTTCATGCGGATAAAATTGTAAAGTAGGTGGCTAACGAAACAGTTCTGCATTACAAGATGAATCTCTATGGTACGGATCGTGTTTTCCAATGAACATCATATATTATTCTCAATATTGTTGTGTATGTAATGTATCATTTCTTTAGAGGAATAAAAATACTGACCACGCATAAATCTGAAAACGCTTGGAAGTAGGTGAACATATCAAACCTAGAACCCAACTCGCTTCGATCCCAGCTCGCGCCAAGTGAACTTTGTGGTGGACAAACACTGTGTACGTGGGTTTTCTCGGGATTCTCCTGTTTCCTCCTACTTTATACAATCCACCATTTATTCATTATTTCACCATCACTGTCTCATTTAGCCTAACCGGCATAACCGCGGGACGTAAAACTCAAAGATTTCATTTCAAAAACATGTTATATAGACCTTGGTCAATGAGGTACATATCACAAAACTTTCTTCAAGCTAAGGCTACCTCATCGTTTTTAACGATGGTCCCGATTTGCATTACTATTCTTCCTCACTCTAACTTCTAATTTCCAAATAATAAAATACTTCAGCCATTATTTTCTCATACTCTGAATTGTATTAACACATGCAGAAATAGTAAGTTATATTTGAATCTTCCGTAACTGCTAGCGTATTTTCTAATCTTTGAATGAGGAATTTGTGACAAATTACTGATAATTAAGAGTGGAATCCCATTGGGATTCGAATCACTCTGAAGAGCAAGATAGGAATTTTAACTTTCCTCAATATTTCTGAGTTTGTTTCCCTGTCGTGTTTGAAATAAGTCGAAAGCCACTAGCGAACAATACCACGTTTTGCGCTAATTTATAAAAGAAATGAAAAAAAAAATGAAACTCGTATGGCAGAGACATGGATTCGAATCCCATCGTGGCAGTTATTTTCTCTTTATTGGAAGGTATTGTTTAAGTAATTTGTATCGTAATTCTGTAATTTATTCCTATTACTATTATTGGAAAGTCGAGACTTTGCTACATATTTTATATGTTTATGAAGTCTTTGATTATTCAAGTTCAATTGCTTTTGTTGATACGGAACACACCTGAAATGGGGAATAGCTTAAGACTTTAATATTTCTAGCAGCAGTAGTAGTAAAATAATTAGTAGAAACATAGGCAATTGCAAGAAAACAATAACCTTCGTTTTTGATCTGACATATTTTTTACCCGTACTAATTATATGTCTTACGTATTCATCAATTGCTCGCTAAACAATTCCAGATAGTGCGAATCAAGATTGATACGACTTACGTCATCTTGGTCGTGTCTCGTAGGTCACTTTTATATTGTGAGTGCACTGAAGAATGTCTTCTCAACACTAACACCGAGAGAAATTGAATATTTTTCATGTTATCTTAATTGAAACTATCACTATTACAAATTATAAAAAAAAAATAATTATCCATCGGAAATCGAACCAATCACCACCAGCATGTGAAACCAACACGTATCCCACTACTCTAAGACATCGCTCTTAATTAACGGGGGGAAATCTTGGTGTGAAGCGTCTACAGCAAATTGCACACTCCTACCATTTCAGTGTTGTAAAACTCTTGTTTCGGACATAATAAAATAAAATGTACTATATAGAAAGAATAGTCAAGAGCACTCAAATCTAAATTGTCAAAGTAAATTGTTGAAAATGAGTGAAAGAAGTGGTTGTGAAGTATTAGTGAATGTTGTTGCAGCATTTAGAAATGAGGAACATCGCTTTATTGAACATCGAGGTTAATGTTATGTGACACTAGAGTTTAAATATATATCTTAGGCTATTTCTTTATAATTATATTCTTTCACGAGCCATTGCAGATTCTCGAGTTCAACATTTTATCCACTCTACTCATATAGGAGTAACACAAATCTCTAACAGTTGGCCTGGGAAGACGGGATGAGTGCCCCGCGCACTCAATCTTACTTTTTTATATATGGTTTCTAGTTGTTACGTTATTTTGTATGGAAGTTTTGTTTTTTTTGTGAGAGATAGAAAGAAGTCTTATAATGTAAACCACCAGAAACACAAACTATCCCATACCGAAAGCGTCGGTGTACTAATGATGGGCAATTAGAGACCTCTCGGCAAAAAATTTGATGCTCCGCAGCGACGATTCAATTAACGTTAGGAATCCCTTACCTAAAGCGAGACCATATTCATTACATTTTTGTTTTACGCACACACATACACACACTCATATATATATATATATATATATATATATATATATATATATATATATATATATATATATATATATATATATATATATATATTAGACCAACCTGGGTGCAAAAATGCTTCCTTTCGGAGCTATAGAGTGCCGAAAACGCTGTAAACATACTCAAATGAACTTTAAAGTTTCATAGCTCCGAAACTATGAGACCTACCGTAGCCGGGTCAAGACATCACATAGGAACAAATATGAGGGCTATCCAAAAATACATGTTTCAGAATCCTAAGGTATTCTCGCAACATTTTTTTAAAGAGTGAGTTTGGCTACGGGCATGTAATTTGAAGCACTCACCAACTACATCTATAAAAATTGTTGCGGAAGTACTGCAGGATTCTGAAACATGGATGTTTGGATAGGGCACATACGAGTTTCCAGGTGAAGTCCTGGCCCGAGTACGATAGGTCCCACGGTTTTGGAGCTGTGGACCTTTAAGTTTTTTTTTTTTTATTTTCTCAGCAGCTTATAACTCTCAAAATAAGCATTTGTGCACCCAGGTTGGTCAATAGTTTTTGTCTTATCTTGGTATCAGGAATCGACTCCTTAACGTTGTCGGTATTGTTTTTAAATACTCTTCATGTGTATATGTATATAGGCACGGATCCAGGGTATGGTCAAGACTAGTTGACCTGGACGGTTAGAGGAATCGTTAACCGTAGCTTCGGTTCGTAATATAAACTGGTTTCAAACGGTTTACCGAAACCAAACCTATCCGAGAATTAGTTCTATTTTCCATTTATCATTAACGTGATATTTCAAAATAAGTTATTAACAGACAGACATGGGGAATAGTAATTTCGTTCAAAAAATGAAATAGCATATCCACAATTACTTAACCCTTATCCGGGCAAGACATTTTTGTAACGTAAACGGGCAACCGGGACCTGTGAGGCCCAGTATATATTTTAAGTGCAGAATACTCAAAATCAATGCCTATTGTCACTTACTGTTTAGACTAGTCTAGAATGTAGTCTAGAATGTACCGGTATATATTTTGGTCAAGTAGCGAAACTTCGTGTCACGCTTTTGTAAGCCAAGCAGAATAGCAAATCCGGTCCAGACATTTTTGTAACGTAAACGGGCAACCGGGGTCTGTCCGGCCCAGTATATATTTTAAGTGCAGAACACTTAAAATTCAATGTCTGTTGCCGCATACTGTTCCGACTAAAGGTTACAATAGTCACGTGTTCAATATATAATTATGTGACAATTTGATCTAATATTTGACAGGAATTTCACTAAAGTTATACGGGGCCTCCTAGGCCTCGGCTGCCCGGTTACGTCAGGAAAAGATTTTCAAATTAAAAAAAAAAAAAAAAAACATTAGCTTTACCAACTCGATATGTTCATGATTTTAACTTCGACGAAAGATAGAAGAATTCAGTATTTTATGTCTTCGAAATATGTATGGTTATTGAGAAATTTTAGAAAAAATGAAGCTACTGGGCCTGGGAGGCCCCGGTTGCCCGGATAAGGGTTAATCAAAGTAGAAATCGTTACATATAGTTCGGGTTTTGTTTCAAAATATATAAGGATATTCTCAAAGAAATTCCAATCCGGTGTATGTTTCGAACCGAACAGAACCAATTATGGTTTGATTTCTGAAATATACTGATACATTTGGTTTGAAACTTAAACCGTACGCAAAGCGATTAAGCGCTAAACCAATATTTTGGAACATTTCTAGTGGATATTCCGTAGTTAGAATTTTTATTGTCTGTTGTTTGAACCCATCGAGCCACTTGAGCAGTTGGTTATAAAGTTGCGGGTTTTATCTTATGCCAAACGGTTATCGTCGAATATACACGGTTAAATATGTACTCCCATTAATTAAATTAAAATGACCTCAACGATTTATTCCTACACATGCGCAGTTTTCTTCATCCCCTCCGTGGTGAATTCGGAAGAGGAGGTGTCTACGAATCATAAGGTTGGTGATTCGCACTCACCCTGATGTACTCATTTTAGTGTTTTTAATCTTATTTTAATGTAAGAAAATCACTCATATAGGCGATTTAGCATTTTTTGGGGGAGGGAATAATTTTGTGTTTCATTGGCGTTCCGCCGCGTTTCATCGCTTTGGTGTAGCACTGGCGGCATAATTCACAAAACAGAAGTGACACCACGATCATTAGTATATTGTTTATAGTCTTACATGCAACAATTTGAACTAGCTAATAGTTTGAGTTGAAGCTGCAGTGACGTGGTAGATAGTTTAAGCTCTATTTTGTTTTCTTTAGTTATAGACCCTCTTCTCCATCGTTTGGCGCTAGTGTCTCCCCCAGGCCCTACCCTCTTTACTTGTCAAAACATCTATTGTTTCGCTGATGATCTGACTATCACAGGGGTCGACGCAGTTGCTCTTCAGGGTGTCTTTCCGGTTCTCAAACGATTCTCGCGTTGCTCTGGCCTTCAGTTTAATGAAAAGAAAACTCAAGTGTTACAATTTCACGGCTTTCAGTTACCCTCTCCTACCCCAGGTACGCAGCCTATACCGCATGTGACATCCTTAACAATTTTAGGCATTCCATTCACGTCCCTTCCCACTCCCCATTATGAAAAAGTTTGGCAACCTCTCCTTACGCAAATTCGAGGGTTGTTCTTCACCCTCCGCTTTCGTCGACTTCATTTATGGCATCGCATTCAATTTATCAATATCTACGTGGCAACTAAATTGTGGTATAGGGCTCGGGTATTTCCCCTCCCTGAGATTTACGAAAAAAGATTTGAATCTCTGTTCCTTTGGCACATATGGCGGGGTTACTATTTTCGCATCCCTAGAACTGCCATTTATCTCTCACGTTCCTGCGGTGGTCTCGGTTTAGTTCATATTCGTCTCAAATGTCAAACTCTCTTCATGGCAGATTCCTACGTGGGTCTTTCATCCGTCGATTCTATTACAAACCATTGGTTTAGTTGTTTTTGGCCGGAGTACGCTCACCCTGTCAATCCCCCTTTTATTCAATTTGCCGATCAGTGTCCGAAATATGTTTTGATCTTTATTCGATATTGGATTTATGCCGGGGTGCCTTTGGTCCCTCAGCAGCACAATGCTCGCTCATTATATTCTGTTCTCTCCACATTGTCCTCTCAGCCGACTCAGTTACGAGTAGTACAACAGGTTCCACATATAGAGTGGCAGCAAGTCTGGGCTAACATTTGGAACCCAATCTTACCTTCCTATATGCAAGTGTTATGGTTTCAAGTAGTCCATCAACTTATCCCAACACGTGCGCGGCTTTATGCTATACAAAGAGCACCTGATGCTTTGTGTACTATATGTCGTTCTGAGGACACTTTGGCTCATCGGTTTACAACATATGAGGGAGCGCCAGTGATATGGAACGCCTTGCAGATGATGGTGGGTCGTATCACTCGTCGTCCGAGTGCACAGTTTCACATTGATCATCTGCTCCTGCCGGACTTTCATTTTTTCCCCCACTAAGCATCGTACAGTGCTTTTCCTGCTAGCCAGCACTTTACTATATTTCCAGCGGCATATCACGTTACTGGATGCACGCACTTACTTTGATTTTCTTCAACGTACACGCCGGAAATGTTATTCTCCGCAGCAGGAAAGGATTTCTTTTAGTAGGTTTTTAGAAGTGCTTTTGTCATGAACTAAAGTTCCTCTCTCGTGTTTTTTATCATTATTATTATTATTATTATTATTATTATTATTATTATTATTATTATTATTATTATTATTATTATTATTATTATTATTCTTTAATTTTGCATTTCTTTATTTCTAGTTCTCTGCATTTATAGTTGTAGACCCAGAATTGGTGATTTTTATATTTATGTCTAGTGCTTTTATTGTTTAGACTCAGCTAGTTGAGTCCATTTTGTATTTTTCAAGAAGGTAATCATAAAACTAGTAGGTAAGTGGTTAGCGCATTGTACTTTTATTCGGCGGGCCTGGGTTCAAATCTCGGCCAGGATCAGAGTTTTTTTTTAATGTTTCAATTTCAATTTCAATACATACTTAGTGTGACAAGCAAGAGCTTCTCTAAAAAAAATGTAGGAATGAGGAGAATTGAAGAAGTTCTCTTAATGGAGGCAATGATTTACGAACTTATTTCAATCAGTTGTTCTAGATTTGATATTTTCACGTACTTTCAAACATTTTCTGATTCATGTGTGGTCAGTATTTTTATTTCTTTAAACATACAGTATATAAAGAAATAATGCATTACATACACAGCAATATTGAGAATAATATATGGTGTTCATTGGAAAACACGATCCGTACCATACAAATTCATCTTGTAATGGAGAACTGTTTGATTAGTCACCTGCTTCACAATTTTGTCCGCATGAACACCTGGATCAGGGCTACATACTGCTGTCAGTGCCGAAAAAAGTTACGTGCAAGTTGAGTTGCATCTGTCCAGGCATTCTGATAACTGCAAATTACCTGGACCCCAAGTAATGGAATTAGAGCACTTATGGGGGAGATACTTTTGCTGGTGGCTGTACATAATGTGGAACTTCTTCATCCGGAGGTTACGATTCGCCAACGAAACAATTAAATAAATTTCGTGACCATGATAAGGAATCAGTTCTGATCACCACGATACACTAGATTGGTTCAGTTTGAGTTCCAGAAGGCAGGTTATCGAACAAATTATATACTTTTAGAATCACCCATCGACTTTGCTTCTCGCTTTGGCTATGCGAACTGTTCCCTTGCAATTCTATGCAACGCAATTGCACATATAAAATGTTCATGGTGAATGGAAGTCATTTGCCTGTGTGATTTCTTCATAGAATAGAAGAACAACAGTGATCAATTTCCATATCTAACATATCATTATTGTGAACAGTGTAATATTTAATTTTAACTAACAAACCCATTAGTCATTGCAAAACCGTTTTCCTTTCTGCTACCTCCGATAGATTCCAATTAGTATGTCAATATTCGTTGCTAGTAACGTACTTAACGCATATATATAAACTTCCAATTCGAATCTTTCGAAAAATTGTCAAGCGTACAGGAATTTTATTAGATTGTAGTAATCAGCTTGAATTGGTCCTTCAAGTGGCATGGTTAGTTTATCTGCAGTCGAGAGCTTTCTCCCAAACTGCTCTTGTCAGTATTCTTACTTGGGATTACGCTTACTGATGTGAATGATATTTACGCTAGCTTAGACTGACTATTCTCAATAGTCGTCACCTTATTTATCACGACGAGGCTCATCCTAGGTCATTGTCGCTCTCATTAACTTCTCTGACTTGCACTCCGTAAGGGGTCGGCCTATTATCCTTAATGGAACTTGCACTCGTAATTCTCATTGGAGATTATACTAGCTGTTTGAAATCCACTAATATAGTATATACTCGCAAATACTCACACCCATTTGTTGGGTTGTGCGAGACCTTAAGTAAGGTCAACAGGAAACGACATGAATGTTTCACATCAAAATATAATATAGTAATAGAATATCAGAATATTGTGCAATGCTCTCATAACATTACAGAGAAAAAGTAAACATTTGTATACCCTTCAAAACATAATTTATTAAACTTTCATTGAGTGAGTGAGTGAGTAATAATTTTCGATACTATCCATCCTAATACATATTTAATTATTTATTTGTTTTATAATTTTTCCCTGTAGTTTGTTTACTGATATACTGAACATGATGTAATTCGTTTTGCTCTCACTTTAATAATACAATGTAAATTCGAGTGTAGACTAAACATCAACAACATTAAAATAGCAAAATGGAAACTTACAATAACAACAAACAGTAATAGAAGCAAAAACAAACCACGGTAGTTGTAGCTGCATAATTTTTCATATAATTTGAAAGTGCTATATGGGAAAGAACATTTATACAGTGTTGGAAGAGATCAACCGTTTCATTGATAACTTCAGAGTTCTAATAATATTTAAATTTAAATAGTTTAAATAATATTTTTTTTAATGTGTGAAGCTACAGAAGAGTGTCTAAATGCTTACTGTTCAGAACTAACGTTCTTCTCAATAAAAACTAACGCCAGTAAGTAAATGAAGAGGCAGCAACATAAAAACTAATACTTTTTCTTCCCAGCAGGGGTGATAGTGTGTGTGTAAAAACGTGACACCAAGAAAGCAACGGTAGCTACGTGTATTGTGTTAATATCGCATTAATCTACATATAATAATGTTCATCTAGCAACTTTGTTTGTATTTTTTGAATTCATATAATCTTGTGTGTTATGAAATACAAATATATTGAACAGTCTCAAAGCAACGTCGAAGAATTATTAAGAAACTAGCGCCTACACAAGGATTACAACGACCAAATGGTCCATCCACGCCGGATCAGGATTCTACAGTGCAGTTAACAAGGTAGGTAGTGAGTGCATATTTCAATATAATATTATCCTTGTATCACTTATACAAAATAAGCCTGTAAAAGCAAAGCCTCATTTAGAACGTAAGTGTTAAAAGTGTATTTAATTTGAGTGAAGCATGACGGACAGAATGAAAGAATTAGTCTTCAAGAGAGGTCAAATTAAGGCCAAACTCACTCGTTTTAAACCTTTTGTAGATAGCTTTACAGAAGATCAGAATATTACGCAGTTAGTGTTACGTTACGTGAAAATAAAACAGTGCTATGATGAATTTGATGCAATACAATCCGAAATAGAAATGTTACAGGGTTCATCAGAAATTGATCAGGAAACGCAAGAAAGAGAGCAATTCGAGAGTACTTATTTTGATTTAGCAGCTAAGACGGAAGTGTTCATAAATCAACACACCTCCAGTGCAAAGAAAAATGAAAACAATGAAGCAAGCAATTCTAATCCATCAGTTAGGTTGCCGGTGATAAACCTTCCGACCTTTTCTGGAAGCTACGTTGAGTGGTTGTCGTTCTATGACACGTTTCAGGCATTAATACATAACAATAGCACATTGCAGCCAGTCCAAAGGTTTCATTATTTGCGTTCATCTCTACGTGGGGAGGCTCTTGAAGTAATACAAGCCTTGGAAATTTCTTCTGAAAACTATGACGTAGCATGGACTTTACTCAAAGAACGTTTTGAAAACAAAAAGTATATTGTTAACAAACACGTCAAAGCTTTATTTGAAATGCCAATGGTGGAACGTGAGTCGGCTGTTTCGCTTAAATCTCTTTTAGACAGCACGGTAAAGCATTTGAGGGCTTTAAAATCATTAGGTAAACCGACAGAAAGCTGGGATGCATTACTTATTTATTTGATTGCGACCAAACTAGACAATACAACACATAAGGAGTGGGAGAAAACACAATCAACGAATGAATTACCGAGCATGTCACAGCTGACACAATTTTTACAACAGCGTTGCCAAGTTTTAGACGCAGTTGATAATAAGCGTAGACCTAAAGATACACCCTCAGTTCCAAGTAACAAATATCAACAAACAAATAAGGCAGGCAAAAAGAGTTCTTACTCAACGACAGCACACGTAACGTATTCCGACAACAATGTATGTCCCAGCTGTAAAGGCTCACACAAATTATTTCAATGCCAGTCATTGTTGAGAAAATATATAGGAGATAGAATTAAAGAAGTTAAACGTCTTTCTTTGTGTATAAATTGTCTCAAACGAGCGCATAAGGCAAATGAGTGCTTATCAGGTAATTGTAAAATATGCAATAAAAAGCATAACACATTACTGCACTACTCGCGTTGTCCATCGCCCACTAGAGCGAATGAACCACAAGATGAAAGGGAAATAGGTCAAGGTCAAAACACGCTCGCTGCAACATCACTCGAGGAGGAATGTGAAGGTAATAATATTCGTTCTACAAACAGCGTACCGCAGAATCTTAGGAGACCACCAAGCATTATGCTATCCACAGCTGTAGTATATGTTAAAGATAAACAGGGTAATTTTCAAATGTGTCGAACACTTCTCGATTGTGCTTCTCAGTCCAACTTCCTAACAAATAGAATGGTGCAATTATTGGGACTAACAAAGAGTAATAGCGTTGTACACATAAATGGTATAGGTAATGCTAATACAATGTCATGCCATAGCGTTCAGGCTACAATTAAGTCAAGACATAACAATTATTCAGTCACATTAGACTTCATCATATTGCCGCAAATATCACAAGACTTGCCTATGGTTCGTGTAGACACGTCATCGTGGGAAATACCTTCCAACATTGAATTAGCAGATCCTAGCTTCAACATACCACAGCGTATTGACATGTTATTGGGGGCGGAAGTATTCTTTGATCTACTTTGTGAAGGGCAAATAAAACTCAAGGCAGGGTATCCAACCTTGCACAAAACATTGTTTGGCTGGATTGTAGCTGGAAAAATAGACAATCAACCACACATTTCGACAAATGTGTGTCACCTCTGACAACAGAAAAAAATACACGAGCAATTACAAAAATTCTGGATGATAGAAGAATGTTCAATGAAACATCCATTAAGTCAAGAGCAGGCAGAATGTGAAAGACACTTCAAAGAAACACACCGGAGAGACGAGACTGGGAGATTCATCGTCAGACTTCCCTTTAAAGAAAATGTGGGGAATCTTGGTAACTCCAAGGAGATTGCAACGAGAAGACTTTATTCAATGGAAAAAAGGCTTATGAAGGATCCTGAGAAAAAAAAGGGCATATATAGCGTTCATGAAAGAGTACGAAGATTTGAGCCATATGGAAGAAATAACTAGAGCAGAGAGCGATACAATGATGCCAGACTACTATCTTCCCCATCATTGCGTTATGAAGGAGACCAGTCCTACTACCAAACTCAGGGTTGTATTTCATGCATCGTGCAAAACAACTTCTGGACTTTCATTAAATGACACGATGAGGGTCGGGCCTACAATCCAAGAAGAATTATTTTCCATAACAGCAAGATTCAGGCAACATCAATACGTCATGACAGCTGATATAGAGAAGATGTATCGCAACATTAGGGTACATGATTCAGATGCACACTACCAGAAAATACTGTGGAGAGAAAACCCTCAAGAAGCAATAAAGATATATCGACTCAAAACTGTAGCATATGGTACTGCAGCAGCTCCTTTCCTAGCCACTAGATGTCTTCAGCAACTAGCCATAGAAGAGAAGAAGAATTTCCCTAAGGCAGCAGAAGTTGTAATGAGGGATTTCTATATTGATGATCTTCAAACAGGGACAAACACGAAGAAGGAACTACATGCATTACAAGGTCAACTCACAACTCTTTTGCAAAGAGGTGTTTTTTGTTTGAGAAAATGGTGTAACAACGACACTTCACTGCTTTCAAAAATACCCAGTGAACTTCAAGAATCAAATTTCACCATTCAACCAAATGATGATTGCATCACAAGAAGTTTAGGATTGTTGTGGAATCCCATTAAAGACACATTTTCTTTCTCTGTCAAACCAAGAAACAACCCTCAACAAATCACGAAGAGGACTATTCTTGCTACAGTAGCGAGCATATTTCATCCCTTAGGATTAATAGGACCAGTTATTCTTAAGGCAAAAATATTTCTGCAACGTTTGTGGGAATTAAAATTGAATTGGGATGAAAAGGTTCCAGCCCCATTGCATTCAGAGTGGGAAACATTTGAGCAGCAACTTCAGGAGTTGGAATCACTACATGTTCAGCGAAAGGTTATTCAAGAGACACAATCGCAGGTAGAAATTCACGGATTTTGCGACGGATCTCAGAGTGGATATGGAGCTTGTATATATGTAACATATAGCACAAAAAATGGGAAATTCACAGCAAACTTACTATGTTCAAAATCTCGAGTAGCACCTTTGAAGAAGACAACTATTCCTCGCCTAGAACTTTGTGCAGCTTTGTTACTTGCACAGCTAACTCAGAAAGTAATACAAGTATTACACTGCAAGATCGATAAGGTTGTTTTATGGTCAGATTCCACCATTGTATTAGCATAGATAAGAGGACCTTGTTCTCAATGGAAGGCGTATGTTGCAAATCGTGTAGCGGAAATTCAACAATTGACTTTTAACTATGAATGGAGACACATCAGAACAGAGGAGAATCCAGCAGATCATATATCGAGAGGATTAACACCGTCAGAAATTCTTGATAATGAATTATGGTGGCATGGGCCTTCCTGGTTACCTGAGAAATTAGACTTACAGACGAGGGAAGATGTTTGTGACCTAAGCGATGCCCGAGCGACGAAAAATACAGCAGTAATGGTTTCTACAACACCGTGTCAACTCTTAGACAGATATTCATCGCTAAGAAGATTGCAACGTGTAACTGCTTATTGCCTACGATTTGCGCACAACATGAGAAAATCTAATTGTGACAGACAGCATGGACATCTTATAGTAAGTGAATTACATGAAGCACTCGAATGTCTTATTAAACTATCACAGCAACAAGCATTTCACAAGGAATTAAATGTATGGAGATCAGGAAAGGAAGTCGACAACCAAGGTCAACTGAGAAATTTGAACCCATAATTGGATGAGAGGCAAATCATCAGAGTCGGAGGAAGATTAAATGCAGCAGATCTTACTGAAGGACAGAAACATCCTATTGTACTTCCAGCTAACTGCAACTTGACAAAGTTAATTGCCCAAGAAGAACATAAGAAGCTATTGCATGCCGGGCCTCAATTATTGTTATCATCCTTGCGACAACCATATTGGCCAATACGTGGACGAAACTTGGTTCGTCAAGTTGTGCATCAGTGTGTCACATGTTTCAGAAACAATCCTAAAGATGGTAAACAGATGATGGGAAATCTACCAGCTGACAGAGTTCAACCAACAAGACCATTTCTTCACAGCGGCGTTGACTACTGTGGGCCCATTTACCTTAAATCGAGTAACCGAAGGGGAGCCAAACTCCATAAGGCATATATAGCACTTTTCGTGTGTTTTGCGACTAAGGCGGTTCACATTGAACTTGTTAGTGATCTAACTACAGAGGCGTTTATTGGAGCATTAAAGCGATTCATGGCTCGTCGAGGAAAATGTGCTAAACTGTATTCTGACAATGCAAGTAATTTCGTTGGTGCAAAAAGGGAACTACAAGAATTGAAGACTTTATTTGAATCAGAACACCATAAAGAAAAATTACATAATTTTCTAGCAGCTGATAACATCACGCGGGTTTTTATTCCAGCAAGATCACCAAACTTTGGAGGCTTATGGGAATCATCAATTAAATCTCTCAAATATCATTTAAAGAGAGTCGTGGGAAATGCTTCACTCACCTACGAACAGATGAACACTATTTTGACACTGATTGCGGCTTGCTTAAACTCTAGACCCCTAACACCATTATCAAATGATCCAAACGACCTACGTCCTTTAACACCTGGTCATTTCCTAATAGGCGATGCACTCACTACCATGTCAGAACCTAACTTGAAAAATATTCCTGTCAACAGACTTTCGAGATGGCAATACATACAACAACTTCATCACCAGTTCTGGTCCAGATGGTCAAAGGAGTATCTATCAAGTCTTCTAGAACGATCCAAGTGGAGAAGAAAATTCCCCAACCTTCTGGAAGGTGATTTGGTGTTCATCAAAGAAGCTAATATTCAACCTCTAAAATGGAAAACTGGACGTATTGTGCAATTGTTTCCTGGGAAGGACGGAATAGTACGAGTGGCGACAGTGAAAACTACCAGAGGTACAACAAGATCTATTCGTCAATTGTGCCCGCTTCCTAAGGAGGATTAATGTGTTGGTGTTATTCATAGTGTGTACATTGTGTGATTCATAGTGTGTTGTGTTCTGTGTGCATTATTCTGTTTATGTTTATATCATTCATTCATAACTTGTGTTACCTATTGTTGTGTATATTAAGTTCATGAACCAAATTAATCATTCATAGATTTGTTGAAGGAATTCCTTCAAGGCGGGCGGTATGTTCAGAACTAACGTTCTTCTCAATAAAAACTAACGCCAGTAAGTAAATGAAGAGGCAGCAACATAAAAACTAATACTTTTTCTCCCCAGCAGGGGTGATAGTGTGTGTGTAAAAAAGTGACACCAAGAAAGCAACGGTAGCTACGTGTATTGTGTTAATATCGCATTAATCTACATATAATAATGTTCATCTAGCAACTTTGTTTGTATTTTTTGAATTCATATAATCTTGTGTGTTATGAAATACAAATATATTGAACAGTCTCAAAGCAACGTCGAAGAATTATTAAGAAACCAGCGCCTACACAAGGATTACAACGACCACTTACTTCGAACACTTCAATTCTAAATTAATGGGAAAACATTTTTTAAAGATATTTGAACTAAAAACTAATGCCAGTATATTGTTTGATGGTTCTAGGGATATATAAGTTTTGCTGATGTTTGGCGCTGATATCATCCTGGTCGCATAGCTAACGCTTGTGTTTTATGTACGTGTAATCCTAGGTTCAACTTCTAATGATGCATTTGCCTCCGATATAAAATCAAGTTGTGATTCGAAACAACATCAAACCGTAGGTTCAGATTAATATATCCTTTGTTGCTGAAAAATAATGCACTCAACTCTGACAAATTGATTAAATTCATATTGTTATCCATATAATGCAAATATCTAAATAAAATGCAACTTTCCTTCTTAATACGGCATGGGGCCTGCGTTGGCCTGCAGAATATTTTTGATACGTGGCGAACTGGAGGCTACGTATATATACCAAACCAGCTTATTCGAACTAGTTACATGTATTATGTTGCTACGAGTAACAGTGATGGCTAATTGCAGTAAAGTAAACGATACGCGATAACATTTGCCAAAATTAATATTTAATTTTATTATACTCCTCCAAAAGTTAGGTCTACTTAAACTTTGACAGAATATAGTATTGTTCGTAACATCAATTACCCAATATGTTATTTCCTTAACATTAAATGCAGTAAGCCCTAATTACATTAACAATGAACAAATCAACCATAAAGTCAACATTTTTTTTTTCATAGTATATTCCAAATCATAACAACTCTCACATATCACAGTATATGTTGCATTGCTGTCCAACACTCTTCCTCTTTACAAGATGAACGACATATACAAAATAAATTAAGCAGTTACAAGCTTATGCAAGAATTGAATGTTTTTCGTACTTGAATCATCATATCATCCCATTGTTCTTTATCTTATTCTGCTGAATGCCTAGTTGTTGCTGGGGATCACAAACCTGGTGCTTTAACTTGTCATGGTTTCAAATGAAAGTAGCGATAACATATTCTATGTCATTTTTTCCCACAAAGCTGGAAATGTCTTCACTTCTAGAAATGTTTTCCTCATTGCTGATTTGCATGAATATAGTTTCGAAAATGTTACGGGAACAATTACTATGTAAGGATTGTTAAGCATGTATACTAATTTATGCAAAGAAAAATCAAAATTTCTGTCCAAAATAGAGTGCTACATACATTTCTGAATTTAGGAAAGTGAAATTTGGCATACACATTTTTATAAGCGGATACAGGACCCTGCATTTAAGAAAAAGTCCGTTTTAAGAGGAAAATTGTATTTTATATTTTGTCTCCGTATTGAACTTACGTTTGCTGCATGTTGTTGCATCACGGGAAAATAGCTGGCAACTCGAAATCAATTTTCGATAGTGCTTAATATCTAACTCCAGCTAAATTTATATCACCACTTTGATTAAAAGGCGTGTCCTAAAGAAATACAGAGTTCAACATTAAAACCCACAAACGCCCCTTGTGCCACCAGTGACCCACTTTATTTTTCACTACGTTACATGAGCTTTATCATTCATTTAGCCAAACCCCCGTTGTTCCACTTTAGGCACACTACCCGTTCTCTTGTTGTACGAATTTCGTTTAGTTTTCTTCTCAGGTTTTTCGATGTAACACGGTATTGTTCAATGCAGTTGCTAACGAATAAAACTGGTCTGGGGCGTTTGTGGGTTAATGCGTAAAATAGAATATTCTATGAGTCCCTTAACTCAGAAAGATGAGCATTTTTGTATATAAACTCCCCATTACAAATAAGTAGACTCGTGACCCAACATTTTCCAAAATTCCTGTTTCAGGAGAGGAAGAACCAATTTCTGTATTTTTCGCTACACTTCATGTTGTTTGCTATCGTCTCATGGGAAATGACTTATCCTCTTGAAATGAATCTTAGTACATAGTTTTTATTTCAAACCTTTTATATTATCAGTTTGATTAACAGCAGCATCCTAAGGGATAGGAGTATTCAAGATTTATGTAAAAGTAGAGTATCTAATGGGATTCCATATATAAACTTTCACTAGTATGTGTATATTGCAATAATAATAATAATAATAATAATAATAATAATAATAATAATAATAATAATAATAATAATAATAATAATAATAATAATAATAATAATAATAATAATAATAACATTGAACTAACTACTTTTTGATATACCTTTTGTATGAGCAATTTAAGTAGTTCTCAATTATGAATTATAGCTGCAGTAGTGTAGTCGGCAATTTGTCTTCATATAAATCAGATGACTCGAGTTATGTCCCAGCTGGGGATATAATATGTCATATTTTTGTTTCAAAATCTGTCACTGGTTCAGCTAGTCATTGTAAAGTGTATACCTCTGAAGATAGAGGTGGCCCATAGCCTGGTGCTAACTGCATCACCTTCTTCGCATGCTGAAATCAAGATCTTATTGAGCCTTGCTTTCATGTTACCCCTTGGTTCTGCAGCTTGATCGTAATAACTTTTACCGTTTGAATTATGAATTAACGTGATTGGTGTACTATGATGCTCTATCAAATATTCGCTCCTCCGTGGCTAAGCAGTTAGCGTACGCGCCTTTGGCGTGGGAGACCCGGGTTCGATTCCCGGCCAGAGCTCATGTGGTTCGGATTCCACGTTAATCAGTAGGTTCACGTCTCATATAGCCTCGCTGCTGAAAGGGATGCTAAACTGAAAATCAAAAATCAATCTATCAAATATTCACCATTGTATGCTTGTCTGTAATTTATCGCCTCTGTTCAATGTATAAACTTATGTCATATGCCGATCTGTATCTTAAAACGGAATTCTAGATAAAGTTTGCACATTAACAAAAACAACTCTTTTTCCTGGAAGGGCAAAATATAATGGCAGCACTTTTTCAAGAAACAAGTAGGACAGTACTGGCTTTGTTTCCGATTGAAATTTAAAATGTCTTAGTCTTTATAATATCTACATTATTAGGCCCTTTGGTAGTCTGCGCATGACCGTTAATCTCCATTCGAGAGTTTTACGGCTAATAAGAAAAGTTGATTAATTTAGAATCCAACTGTACGTGTGCCACTGTACGGAATCTAACGTGGATATCTACATTAAAGATGAAATGGTTAATCATTTACTGAAAAGACGTTCTCAAACATCCATGAATAAATGTCCATATCATTGAGACAGATCACTTCACTGCACTTCAGAGCAAAATATTAATTATCAATATATTTTCGAGCTACTTAAACTGTGAATAAATATATTGAAAAATGATCATACTAGGTGTATTCAATGTTGATATCTCTCAAGTGTAGAAACTTTAATAGTTTATGGAATACACCATGTGAACTCAGGTTACAAATTGAATAAGAATATTTCCCACTATTTCTGTCGCTTCACTTCGAAAGCCAAATCTTCGTTTTACCTCAAAAGTTTTCTATATCATTTTCCTTATCATCTCACACCACATAACACCAGTGGCAAAGAGTAATCCCACAAGTAGGATAGCCCCGACAAACTAGTAACACAAATAAATTTTAATTTATCATAAAATGTTTAAAATTATAGTCAGAATGCTATTTCCTTTATTCAGTTAAAACCACTACCAAATCTATTTGTTTTAAATAACTTTATTAGCTGTATTTCTAACACTGTTTAGAGTTGAATTTATGTGCATATATCCATAATACTTTTGTTGTTGTAGTTGTTTAAAAAGAATCAATGAATATATTCGTAAAAGTAGACGGAAAGTGGTCTGTTATTATTATTATTATTATTATTATTATTATTATTATTATTATTATTATTATTATTATTATTATTATTATTATTATTATTATTATTATTATTCAGCAGATATTTACATGAGGAAAACACGCAATATGTTTTAATGGAATATTTCCATTTAGCTCCACTACAAACAGTTTGACGTCCAGCTCATATTTTCTTCTGTCTGGGATTTGCAGGAGGGATCCTCATAACTTGTTGCATTAATTTCCTGCATATTTGAAAATGGAGGGTGTGAAAAAAGAAAGTACATTCTTACATTGTTGTAGCTGTCACATTTCTTGGATAAACGTTTTTAACTTGCATCCTTCAATTTAAAGTAAATACAGTACTGCATTTAATTAATGCATCACCTGATAATGTCTTCACTAGAAATGCTAATGCTTACAAGGAACGGACATGAACCTGTCATCCGGACATACAAATCAAACCTAGTCCACTGGATAAATATGACAAAGATATGTTCATGCACAAAAAAGTGCCATGGACAAAGGAGTAGGTCCATGGGGCCCATTAACCCTTTTAGTATAAATAAAATTGTAGACTCACAGTGAAATAGCGTTTACATCAACACTGTTCATTAGAAAGTCATTGTTTATAATTAATTCTCTTCAGCATGAAATAAGCTTTCTAGG
Source organism: Thermobia domestica (assembly GCF_964235325.1). NCBI lineage: Eukaryota > Metazoa > Arthropoda > Insecta > Zygentoma > Lepismatidae > Thermobia > Thermobia domestica. The sequence goes on along the minus strand of NC_137459.1, from coordinate 138,729,310 downwards.
GGTGCTATGCATTTGGGCCATTAACGTACCCGAACACGTAAAATTGGGAGAATGTCGGGAATATTCGCTCCAGAAATCCCTCCAATCAACTTTGGACACCCGTGGAATGGCCCCGGGTATAATAACACAATCCAAATGTATCTCTATAAATACTATAGGAGATATGAAATGTATATACCAAGTTTTGTATTGCTAGACAAAACAGGTATGAAGGAAAAGTGTGTATTGTTATACAAGCTTTTCCCTCATATTTATATTGCCTGTCAAGACAAAACTTTGTATTCACATTTCTTGTCCCTTATAGTATTTATATCTGGATTGCGTTCTTTAACCCAAGGTCACTCCAGAGGGGTCCAAAGTTGGTGGGAGGGATTTCTGGAGGGAGTGTTCCCGCCAGTCTCCCAATTTCTTCCTGTTCAGGTACGTTATGGGCCCATTTACATAGCACCTCTGGAAAGCTTCTTTATGCTGAAGAGAATGAACTATAAACCATGATTTTAAAATGAATAATATTGATGTAATACCTGTTTCACTGTGAGTCTACGATTTTATTTATACTAACAGGGTTAATGGGCCACAGGGACTTACTCCAATATTTGGCACCCAATCTTTTGTGTATGAACATATCTTTGTCATGTTTATCCAATGGACTCATTCTGATTTGGATGTCCGGATGAGAAGTTCATGTCCTTTCTTTGTCAGAAGGAACTTTATTTGAACTGACACATAATATTTAATATTGTATTTTATGAAGCGTAATTTTATGGAGTGTAATTTATTGTATTTTAAGGTGGTGGCTTCCGGGCTTAAGCACTCACCGAAATTTTATCGCAACGTTTTATTGTTTTATATATATTACAGAATTTTCACATTTCGAGGAATGAAGTTAGCAAATCCCCTCCCGAAACAAGCAAAGTCCCCCGAAACAAAATCGTAAATACCCCAGTGATTCTATGAAATGGAAAACTCAACTAAAATTAGATACAAATATAATTATTATATCATGTACTGTAGCGTTTGCTAAATTTATGCATATGTTTAATGTATTAGATATATTCTACAAGCTATTATTGCCCAGGTCCCATGTAGGGGGAAATAACAGTTACTCTTAAAACTCCTAAGAGTATATACCTAAATTAAACAAGTTATCACTAATAAAAATACATAATTCTACACGGAAAATTCTTACTCTGTTTTAAGGAAATCATTTTATAACATACTGACATTGGAAGATGCATTTTAACACTAAAACTAAACTACCAGAGGCGAGTCTTTGCACCTTCCTAAAAATGCGTGTAATCCCCAGCGATAATAGCTTCGCTCTTTGAATAGCATAGCCCGTAAACCTGTCTAAAGAGCTGGTGAGGCACAGAACGAAGGACTCCGAGTGTTTCTAATGTATTATTTTGTTACCAAAAAAAAAAAAAAAACGAAATGTTGAAATATTGACTTTATTTTAAAAGAAAAGAAGGTAGGTCCGGCCTCAGAGCCCCAAAGTACGCTTCGCCACTTCATAATTAAGATAAATTGTCTAAATTTCCGTTTGTATTTTAAGATATATCCCTTTGGGGATCCTATGGTAAAATTAGTACCATACAGGTGTTTCATGGTACATTGCGTTATAACTCTCCTATTTGAGCTTTTTCGTCCGTTTTTCTTTCTTTTTCTTTTTATTTTTCCTTTTTTTTGTTCTTCAAGTCCAGAGGCATTGTGGAAGACCTTACGTATGGTTTCACACCTTCCTGCGTCGAGACATAGGACGTGATGACGTCATAATTCTAAAATACATATTTTCTTTTATTAAGCCTATGTTTATTATTTTTAGCGGGCTTATTTTTGCACGTAGAAGTTTGAAATTTTGCACAATCATTCCGTCTAGCGAGTAGTATTTCCCAGATTTTTTCCCCAGATTTCTGTGTTTAAACAACGGGGGATCCAGAAGGGCAAAAATTTGAAGAAAGGGATATTTTTACCAAAAAATCCCTTTCTTCGGGATTTTCCCGCCTTAGATGGAGACACGTGAGTCATACCGTCTAAAAGGCAGTTCTATTCTGAAGAGAATGATTGTCGGATTATAGTCCTAGGGTTGTAACCGCCTGAAGTTCTGGTCGCTGTTCGTGGCTCGTGATCCTATCAATAAGTATTCTCCTGAGACTGGAACTTACCTGGATAGGACGATGAAGGACCTCTCCAAGAAAAGGTTACAAACTGTTTCCAAATCGCTCGTCGGTCTCAATAATGAGATGAGCATTAGGCGCCGAGAGGTTCAGGTGTCTCGTCTAGAAAATATCACGGACGATCAGACGGTCATCCAGACCATAACGCACACAAACATCCCTCATACAAACAACGAAAACACACTTGGTTAAATAACACTATACTTATTTATTAGAACACTATTGTATAAAAAAATAAAGAAGAGAAATGGACACAACACTGAACACTAAATATATATAATAATTTTCGTCGCTGAAATCACACTTTGCCCTTTTCAGGCAATATAGCCCTTTATATATATATATGATTATAATTCAGATATCACTACAAATGCTTCTCTCACACCATTGACACACTTGGGGGATTAGCACTGGGGAAAAGTTGTCTGGATCGTCCCACGATGAATCCAATTGCTGTGCCGACGATCCCGCGGCGTAAATATGAATCTTCAGAAATTAAACAAGAAATTCTCCAAAGTAGAATGCTGATGTTGAAGGGCGCGTGTATAACTTACGTGTACGCACAAGGTCTGCGGACCTGGGACTTCACTAGTTGGGGCTAGCCGTAAGAAAACGTATTTCACCGGCTAAATAGCTTGTGTCCCTTAACAAAAAGTTACATTTGAGGCTCGACGCGATATGCGTGGTTACGGCTTCCAGACCTGAAGTCAAACTGCCTGAGCACCCAAGCTCAAGGAACGGGTTGCAATGGTTAACTGAAAGTGTTGGCAGTTCATTTCAAAAATCACTCAGTTAACTCACCTGTATGCACATACAAACAGAATACGGAAAATAATTTATTTTAATTTTAGTCAACTGCCTATAATGCACTAGACACGGCGATAACTCTGGAGTGAGAAAGTACAGATAAGGGACTGCAAAACAACGCAGTTGGTGCCACTTTGGCTGCTGAACATCTGGTTAGCCCGTACTTCTCTAATCTATTATAATGTTTCCATAAGCGATTAAAGAAAGCACTTAATTCAGTTCCCAATAACTATAGAATATATGCACTGTGTATATAATGAGTCAGGGAGAAACACTGAAATGGTTCGTCACTAACTGAAATGTTCTCACTAAAAGCAATGTTTTAAATATATATATGAGAACACGATGAAAGACTTCTTTGTCCAATTGTGGGCCGCGGTGGCTCAGTGGTAGAGCGTTCACCTCTGGTGCTAGGGGTCTCGGGTTCAAACCCTGCTCCCGCCAAGTGAACTTTGTGGTGGACAAACACCGTGTGCGTGGGTTTTCTCGGGGTTCTCCCGTTTCCTCCCACTTTCTTCATTCCACCATTTCATTCATTACTCATCATCACCGTCTCCTTTAGCCTAACCGGCATAACCGTGGGACGTAAAACTCAACAATTTCATTTCATTTTTCTTTGTCCAATTGTGTGGGAAAGCAGCAATTCCCACCAAAGAAAGAACTTACATGCGTTGCAGATAGGGATGCGCTCGAGTCGAGACATGTCTCGAATCTCGACTCGACTCGACTCGAATTCGAGTCGAGATTCGAGTCGAGACACACTTTGTAAAATTCGAGACGAGTCGAGACAAACGTATTTCTCGACTCGAATTTTCGAGTCGAGACACGAGTCGAGTCGAGACGGCTCTTAAAAATCTCGACTCGACTCGAATGTCTCGAAAATTTTTCTATAATTTTTAATATTATTTTGAAGAAAGTATTCACTCAGAAACAGCCTTGAAACCAATTCCAGCTTTTATTCCTTCAGAAAGGTACAGAACGCATAAAATTAATAGTTAATCTTTAAAGATCAAGATTTAATTTTCAGCTCAATTCAGTTAATTAGAACTAATAGTTAATGTTGTTGTATTTGGTTGTACTGCAAATATAATGATAATAATAATAATTGATTATCTAGTTTGTATAAAACTATTATCCGTAGTTTAAATCTAGTTTGTATAAAACTATTGCGATAAAGTGAGCTTCATAAATTCTCTGAATGAGCAGTTGATAGTCTATAGTAATTTAGCATAGTTATAATTATTGTTTTTGTTCCCATGAACGCAATAGGGTTACGTAACTTCTGGATTATTCGCTTGCCCAACTATTTTGAGGCTTTAATATGTTGCAGCATATCAAGAGCTACGGATAATATATAATGAAACATTTGTTGTACATCACATATTGTGATACGAGACTATTTTACATAGTATATCTTATCTAATATAAATAAAATAAAGAGTTTGTTTGTGAGTTTGTCTGTCTGTTTGTGTGCGACCTGGGGACCAGACGAGTGGACCGAGAGTTCCCAAAATTTGGTCACAGGTACCTTGGTCCAGGCCCCAGATCAAGACGAAGCGTTTATTTTTAAATTTCGAACTAGGGGGGTTTCGGAGGGGACGTTTACTGGGACCGACCTGAGGACCAGACAAGTTGACCGAGAGTTACCAAATTTTGGTCACGGATACCTTGGTCCAGGTCCCAGTCTAAGGCAAAGCGTTTTTGTCAAAATTGTAACCAGGGGGGTCTCAGGGGGGCGTTTACCGAGACATGTAGTAAAAGTAATCCAAATTGATCGACATTAGTGTCAAATCCATAGTTTTCACGGTCGCTGAGATCAATGGTGACACTTCCATCAGCGATGACTTGCAAATTCAGCTACCACTGTACGCGGCCGGGTGTCAGCGGGTGAGGAATACCGAGACATGTATAAATAGCCCATATTGATTGATACTAGTGTCAAATCCATAGTTTTCGCGGTCGCTGAAATGAATGGTGATACTTCCACAGGTGTTGACTTCCAAATACAGCCCCCATGCGAAGAATGGGTATATTAAGCTAGTATTACAATAAATGGACTGCTTGGATGCCAAGAACTAGTACAGATAAGTACCTTTCACTTCTCTGAATAGGTATTTTTTTAAAGGATTTTTGTAAACACTAAATTATAAAACAATGAACTACATACAGTAGTTATGGTTTTGGTTCCCAACATAAAAGAAATATGAATCGTTCATGAGATATTGAACTTTAACTTTCACTCCTGGAAAATTTCAATTTTGGAGTTAGGCCACTTGGCATCGAAGCAGTTCACTGTAAGATAAATACATTCCGCACATTAGTAACATAGTTGTTCAGGAGCCTTCGATTTCCATCCTCTCAAATGAAAGCTGAACGATTGCTTGGTACATGCTGACTATATAGGAGAAATAGTGTATTAAGTTTTCGAGCTTTGGTGCATATCCGTATTTACACTCTGATATAACTTTAAGTTCACACTCAAATCGAGCTAATTGTTTAATACATTTCGAAAGCTTTTGTTTATATGCAGCTCATTAAGGAAAATCTATTTCATAATCGTAACATTTATGTACTAAGAAACTATGAACGTAAAGTGGACTCGACCTAGCCTCGTGGCTGCTGTGACTCAGTGGCACAGCTTTCACCCTTGGTGTGTGAGGACTCTGATTCTGTGTGTGTGTGTGTGTGAACTCCGTGGCTAGTGTACACGTCTTTGTCGTGGAAGACTCGGGTTCAATTCCCGGCGCGAGCTCATGTAGTTCGGATTCCACGTTAATCAGTAGGTCTACACTTCATATATTCTCGCTGCTGAAAGAGACGGTAAAGTCAAAATCAACTCAACAATATATATGTGTGTGTGCTTATGTGAATTTCCTCGTGGCTGTATGGTTAACACATACACCTTGATCGCGGGAGACTCTGGTTCGATTTACGGTGGAAGCTCATGAAGTTGTTACCGGTATTCCACTTTAAACTGTAGATCCATGCCTCATATAACCATACATATAATATATATGCCTTTGATACACTTATTTTCCGACTAGGAAGCCATCGAAAATTTCCGGACACAGAGTCCCGTAGACCGAAAATGAGAAACATGGCTACAGAGTAAAACTGCCATAAAAATTTAAGCTTTTTAGGCTAACTTAATCCTTATATATAATGCAACTAGCTTGGCCAAGCTATAATGAAGGAAATGGTATCATTTGCAACACTCTGAGAATAGAAAATGTTCGCCAGGTATTACTATCCTCCCCTCTCCTGCAGAATGAAAACCCTGACTAAAACTCAATATTATATATATATATATATATATATATATATCTATATCTATATCTATCTATCTATCTATCTATCTATCTATCTATCTATCTATCTATATATATATATATATATATATATATATATATATATATATATATAGTGGTGGATCTAAGGGGGGCTATAGGGGCTATAGCCCCCCCTTGACGCTCTGGTATACACTGGATAAAATGGACTTCAATCCTGCTTTACACTGGATAAAACGGAAAAATATGGTTTAGCCCCTCCCTTGATCATATCCTGGATCCGCCCCTGTATATATATAACTATTTTGTGTAATGTAACAAACAGTGGCGGATAGTATTCATGTTTTCTTGCAGAGGTCCTTACGAGGGTTCGCTTCCATCTTCCTCTCCCCAAGAACTAATAAATTAAAAAATTGCGATTACTTGTTAATCTTGTAAAATTGCGATTACTTGTCAATCTTGTACAAAGGACGCAATTAAAGTCCCAGTGTAACACCCCTTCACATTTAGATTTTTGCCCTGGAAGAAAACCAGTTATTATTGTTTCTTGATTTCTCAGTCTCACCTACATAAACATACGAATAGAATTAAAGGATAGGACATGTTTAGAGTGCTTGCACGTGACATCTAACTATATTTCTCATCAAATGTGTCACAGGTGAAAATGTCCGTTTGTACTGCCTCTATTTTTTGGTACACATGTTTCATTTATGTTATGTTGCTAAAATTCGTTAGGAAACAAGTACAGACTGCGCCTGTGTGCCTGACAAAACGTAAATGTACTGGATAATTATTTCTTCACTTTCTTAAAAAAAAAAAGTAACACATCTCATGTCGGCTAACAAAAGGAGGTAGCGGACCAAAGATAGCCGTTGTTTACCTAAGGTCGTTACACAGCAGGGGTTTCACTCAGTCAGAGAGAGAGAAAAAAATAATTTAAAGTTTCTACATTTGTTTTGAACTGCAATATACTTCTTCCTTTTATTTTAAGAACCATTTCCTTGTTATTTGTCTGCATCAGAAAAAAATGCAAAAAAATCACTAGAATGTGCCTATTTACCCAAAGTACGTACTAGATCACTAGTTCAATAGTAAAATCACTAAATCTAGTATTATACGAAATCATAAATGTGGCATCCCTGGGTTGGAGCGAAAGTAATGGTTGAAGTAAAAACTAGTCCGTATTTCTACTGCGTTCTGTTGTTGAATTCACAGAAATGTTCAAAAATAAATTCAAGAAGTAAAACACGATCCTACAAAAGACTGTTTACTTGCTCACTGGTTTTAGTATTGTGAACTGAAACTCAAGTCGCAGTCATGTTGAATACTTCTGTCCCTTTCTAGTAGTTTCTACTTTACAACTTGAGGTAGGATGAGGGTCGAGTCGGAAGCGGTATGTATTGTTTATACTACTTACAATGTTACCCCCCCCATAAAATATAAATTCACCCTTTCTCCCTTCCCTTTTTCTAATACAATGAACCGACTCTTTTGCTGAAGAAAGATGCTAAGAGAAAATTGAAACATCTGTGTCTAAACTTTCTTTGAAGCGCATTCTTTTGTATTTGTAGGGTTTTGCGAGTGTTTTCACGTCAATATGAAGAGATAGTTAGCCAAATCTTTTACCATGGACTCCTGCTGCGAACTGACCGTGAGTAAACATAAACACCCGATCTCGCTGTGCTCAATTTCTCTCGCACACGTGAAATGGGTGTTGTTGTTTCCAAAACAAATAGGAAGTTATCTTGTGCTTTTGCATTTCTGCACGCACACAGGTACCATTGCTATATTTTAATGATCAGAAGAAATATCAAAACCATCCAATATATATGATACGAAACAGCTAACAGAGGGAGGCAAAGATTATAGTATACCAAGTTTTCCGCGTGGTACCATTATGGAGAATAAATATTTGATAAAGTCACGTAGATGCGCTTAAACCTATTCCATCTGTCCTTATAATTTTTCTGGTCTCATCAATTTCTCAGGAAAATACGTACAACATATGTCCAAATTCCATATATACTATTTCTAAACTAATGAGTAAACTCATTAAGAACACCAACTGATATCAATAAACAGGAAAGAAAACAATACTTTATACTTCTATCATTTGGTACACATCTCTATGAAGCACAGCTTGTTTCTTTTCGAAATAGCTCCTTCGTGTCACAGCTGTTTTTTTTTTTTTTTTTGTGTGTGTGTTAGGATGAAAGAGAGAAATGCAACATTTGCTTCGCGGTGAAGTTATATATATTATTAAGATGAGCGGTGATAAGCGAGGTTTAACAAAGAGTGCCTTTCGGATGCACAATTTAACGGGTAGTTGCAGTCCATGTTGAGAATTGAACCAAAGCTATGTAAGACATGTCAATATTGAGCTCTTTTGTGGTAAAAGTGAACTTCAGAAACACACAAAAGACTTGAAACATCAAACTAATGTAAAGCAATTGAAAAATAGCCTACCTATCGCTGCATCTTTTCTGTGGCTAGGAACATGCAGTGTGTAGCAACAAGAATCGTGTTAAGGACTTTTTTTTTCGAACATAACATTCCCTTCCACACCATAAAAGACAATATAATGTTTGTTAAAAGAAAGTGCACATAATATTTTTAAATTTTGTTTGTGATCCTATCATGCATAATTATAAATAATGCCTTTCATACTACGAGAATGAGTTCAACTATACGTCATGGCCCCTCTAAAGCGGGGCCGCGGTGGCTCAGTGGTAGATCGTTCACCTCTGGTGCTTGGGGACCCTGGTTCGATCCCAGCTCGCACCAAGTGAACTTTGTGGTGGACAAACACCGTGTGCATGGGTTTCCTCGGGGTTCTTCCGTTCCTCCCACTTTCTTCATTCCACGATTTCACTAATTTCTCATCATCACCCCTCTCCTTTAGCCTAACCGGCATAACCGTGGGACGTAAAACTCAAAGATTTCACTTCATTTTTTCCCTCGAAAGCGATATCTTTCAAAATTATTTATTGTTAGATATTGTAAATTTACGGTATCTATTTTAGTGGACGGGAAATTTTGCATCTAATCGGATAATTTCATGGCTTCTAACAGGAATTCGCAGTTACGAAATTTGCATCACTGTCTTTTGAAAGGATGCCTAGAAAAAATACTACTAGAAAATAATTGAAAACACAAAATGGATTTGATAGCCAAATTCACGTCATCTTGGTTCGTCATCATTTTTCTTTAAATATTTGTATTTAGTATTAGATTAGAGTTTAGTGTCCCTTTCAGCATCAAGGCTATATGAGACGTGAACTTACAAATTAACGTGGGTTCAGAACCATAGGAGTTCCCATCGGAAATCGAACCTAGGTCTCCCGCACCAAAGACGCGTACGCTAATCATATGGACAAGGGTGTTCGATATTTAGTAATGTGTACATAAAGTTGTGAAATTGCGCTTGTATAATGGAATGCAATTCCTTCTACTGACATAAACCTTCACAATACTTAGCTGGAGAAAGTATCTTTAAAAAGAAAATGTCACTCTTTATGTTTCAGTTCCTGGTTCGACTGAAGGATGGAACAAATTGCAATGAGCGTTTTTGGATCCTACGTTGTGTAGTTGATTCATCATAAACTTGGTATTTGATACGGATATGAACTATTACACTTATTTGGTGTTTATTTCTAAATAAGTCCTAATACAATTTCATAAAGTTGTAATTCTTCTTTAGTTTGTATCACTTTACACAATGACAAATCCAAAAGGTGTGTTGTATCGGTGCAGTACCAGTTTTTCACGTTTTTCAAAATGTTCCAAAACCCAAAGAATAATCTTTAATTTCTGATATTTTAGTCGTCACAAATTACAATTTTATAATGTAGTCAATGTAACGTCCCGTTCAGCAGCGAGGCTATGTGAGACGTGGACCTACTGATTAACGTGGAATCCGAACCACATGAACTCCCACCGGGAATCAAGCCCAGGTTTCCCACGCCAAAGGCAAGTATACTAACCGTTAGCCACGAAGGAGCTCCACCATAATTTTAGTGGGCGATAAGAAATATTTCGCCAGTGTTTTTACAATAAATAAAATTTTATAAGTATTAAAGAATAGTGGTAAGAGATTTTATAATAGCTCTTTTATTTATGAGATATGAGTATTTAAAAAAAAAAAACAACTAAAGAATAGGTTGGCGGAACCACAAAAGACTCGTAAAATAAACTTTCTTATAAATACATACGCACCTTACTCGCCTTTTATAATTGCTATGCTTACGTTCTCCATAAAAACAGAAATTCTCTTTTAATGATACTTTACACAAGATCATGAAGTGGGTTCAAATTTAATTAAAGGCAAAATACAATACAATAATCCACAAATATTGCCTCAAGTGAGTTTAAAGATTTCTAAACACTAGTGCGAAACCGGGCTCTGCCGTTGCGATCGATTTACAGGTCTTGAGACGAAAGTAAGAAGGGACTTACGCACACAGTAAGTAAAAACAATTAATATGCCTGTAACTTTCCCCCAAATGGGTGCATCTTAAAACTAACCTCACCATTATTTTTCTAATTAAATTCTAGCCCGAAATTATGTATCATATTACCCTATTCCCATTTTGAAAACTTGACCTTAATTCAAAATGGCGAATTTCAAGATGGCTGCCATCAAGGTCATATCTACCATACGACTTTCCCCCAGGACTTATATGTATCCACATGGTTTTTCTTCACTTTTATTCATTAACGCTCCGTTTACAAAGGGTAGTAAGGGACTTCTGTAGTAATCTCTAATAACCACATCACAACTCTTAAAAGTTATTTAAAAAAAATAGAAAACATGCACCATGGCAAAAATTTGTCATCACAAGTAATGATGCATACATGCCTTCTATCAGGAAAAAAAGTTTCATTGAAATTGGAGCCGTACATTTGAATGATGTCCCTTGTGGGATGTGATTGAACGTGACGTCAGAACACATCGCCCCCCTTCCCGGAATTTACGGGAATTAGGTGACCTGAGTGAGCACATGTGTTGCCAGCTCTCTCCAGCGACCTATCAAGGATCATTGCGTGTATGCCAAGACGTGTCTCCGTTTTTATCCATGCCAAAAGTCGACATACTGACAATTAGGTAGGTAGTCATGATGGTCTGGCTGATGTGTGCGTATATTTTAACTCGTACATTTTGTCTCGACTCGAATTTCGAGACGTCTCGACTCGAATTCGAGTCGAGTCGAGACAGAGACTGTCGAGTCGAGACACGAGTCGAAACAGAAACATATTTTCGAGTCGAGACACGAGTCGAGACAACATTTTCTCGAGACGAGTCGAGACAGGCTTAAATCTCGACTCGACTCGACTCGAATGCATCCCTAGTTGCAGAATAAAGTACAAATCGAAAATAATAATCACAGTCTTTACGGAATATACAGAGTGTCCACAAAATATCCTTCTATAACCTGGTAGCGGTTATAGGGTAATTATGGATGTGTTAAGGAATTTTTATCAAAATATACTTCTGTATAAGGGAATATGGGACATTGTCGATATATATATTTTGGCGGGCTTATTTTTGCACCTAGAAGATTGAAATCGTGCACAAACATTCAGTCCACCGAGTAGTATTTAATTTTTTTTTTCAGATTTATGTGTTAAAACAGGGGTCCAGAGGGGCTAACATTTGAAAAAAGGGATATTTAGACCAAAAAAATCTATTATTTCGGGATTTTCCCCCCTTAGATACATGATGGAGACATATGAATGGTACCGAGTGAAAGGCAGTTCTATTCTGAAGAGAATTATTGGCGGATTATAGTCCTAAGGTAAATAGAGATGTCCTAGAAAATGTTTTACCTGAGATCATGGTGTTTTGCGGTAATTTTGGGCATTGTGGGAATTTTTGATAAAATTTCTCTCGCCCTTAGCATTCAAGATAGGAACTTGAAATTTGGCACACACATTCAGTATACCAAGTACTATTTTTTCAGATTTTTGGAGATCTCTACGTTCACACAGGGCTGTTCCAGAGGGGCCCAAAATGTGAAAAAAATCCACGAAATGTTCCTTTTGACATATTTTTCCCTCTTCAGGTATATGGTATGAGCATATAAGTGATACCGTTTGAAAGCCAGCTCCATTCTGAAGAGAATGAGGTATGAACCATGATCCTAGGATAAATAGTGACAATGCAGTAGCTGCTTGACTGAAAGTCTAAAAAATCCCGGATATAAATGGTAAAATACATTCTACCCCGGATCCCTTAAGAGATATAAATGGTAAAATACACTTTTTGACTACAATTGTCAGGTGGAATGAAATCAAACAACTGCTATATAACTTTAAGAGATACAAACTTGTAACGACAGATTAGCAAAGAAAACCGGACGGTACGCACAATGTAAGCAGAAGAACACAACACAAGCACATTTAAAATCTAGTTTTACTTTGAAACAAAACTACCAATATTTCTACTTTGTTGTGTTTAATCCAGCTTACTCTTAGCAGAAAAGGCAGACGTACACATATTACTGCTAGCGCTTTTAATTAAAATAAACAAATTTTCATTACTTTTGGTTTAGTCCATACAAGAAGAAACCTGACACACAATATTACAATCATAAGATATTTTTTCTACAGGATGTGTTAAGGAAAGCACGGAAGCCACAACATAAATGTGCTGAAGAAAGAGACATTGCATCGAAAAAAAATGCATTGAATCAAAGCCACAATGCATGGACAGCAGTGCTCTCATCTTTTCGTTTTCTTTAGATGTTATTCTTATGTCCTAGCACATAAGAACGACAGATGACACACGACTGCTATTCATGTAACTGTTGTCAGACTATTCGCAAGTTTAAGAACTAATATTGTGACACATTACGTAGAACATAGAACGTTATTTGTTACTTGGTGTAAATGTCAAATATACTGCGAAAAGCTTTGAAATGCTACTTACTGGCTGTGAGCAATGCAAATACTCAAATCCATTAATTAATTATATCTTATATACTCGGAAGGTGATATCGCTCGTATTGAATAAAAACACAAGTAACACGCTGAAGATGTAGTCATTTAGTGGTGGGTCACCTCCGTAACCACCTGAGAGTTTAACATTAACCACATTTTGTGTTAATTCCCGTAACCGTGAATATGACTTTGATTTTTTCAACCCATTATTTCGTCATGTTTTAACTCTCCCGTGGTAATTTTTTACCTCATTGTGGTGTTATTTGCACTCCTCCCCTTCTCCAAGCCACCCCACAATGTGGTAATTTCTTACCCCACGCTTGTTCACTTTTAACTACACGCTTGGTCAAACGCATAGCCGGGTTAATGGAGTTAGCACTTTATTGGGTCATGTTGTACATCAAGTTGGATTAAAAATATTAACCGGTTATGCGATTTCACACCAATTGGGTCGGGTTGGATTCCTCTATTTAACTACACGTTGGGTTGAACATATTTCAACCCAATTTAACTAAACACTTTGACCCTATTTGGGTCGGAACACTTTTAGCCACCTGGTTGGGTTAAAATATGAACCAATAGGGTCAATTCCAATCAAATCATTTTCTCAGTGTGCATGTATAAAAACCTGCAATTACTTAGTGCATTAAAATTGTGGCATTGTATTGTGATATGAAAACCAAGAAATAATACGATATAACTATCAGGCCCTCCTCACCAAAAATTCATCAAATCTCTGATTTTTGTTATTATATATTTTAAAAACAGTTATATAATATTTTAATTGTGCAGAATATTATTTTAGGAATTCAAAAGAAGTACTGATGAATGATTCTAGATTTGGAGGGTTAAAACTAACTAATACAAATACTAAATACAAAGCTGTGCATCTAATGTGTGCGTATAAATTGTTTCATCTCGATGAAACGCAAGCAAGTTAATTAACGTGTTGCTGGATGTAACAAATGCCTATTCAAGCTCCACCAAACTATGGAAATTGTCTTTAAGAGGAGTTGTTAGTTTTGGACAAATAGTATGTTTCCGTGCAATGTTTATACCACTTTATGGCTATCTTTCAAAATTCCGACAAACTGCTCTTCCCGATCCCTGCGACTTTTTTCTCCACAGAGAATGACTCTCTTGTCTCAAAATAGCCACTTTAACACATATTCGACATTTAGTTAATAGTTTCCCTCCCGCATTTTATAGTATTTGGATGTTCTTCATACTATTCAATTAACTTACGCGAATGAGAACAGTGAGATCGCATGTTACATATTTGCATTCAATTTTGCCCATGCTACGACACGATTGAATAGTGCAGACATAACCGTTCGTTGAAGTAAAGATACAATTAGTCATGCATGTTCACACACATACCACTAGGTGTCGTTGAAACGATGCATCATCAAACAAAGCGTGACATGGATTGACTGTTCATTAGTTATCTGTTTATTGCCAAGCACTTTTCCTCAATAAAGTTGTCTCAATTTAAACAAGACAATGAATGCTCGTATTCTTATGTGGTCAATGTCATTGATGTTCAGAAACGAGTGATGATTTCGTGTGGATATTGTATCGTTTATTTGGGAAATGCTTAAAAGAAAAACAATAGTGTGTTCAAACTTTTGACGTTAATTGTATATACAACTTATATTGATAACCCTAAAATGCATGTTGATGCCAACTGGCATCATAGTGAGCCTATAACAATAACGATAATCATGATATTCTTAAAATGTGTATATTAGCGAGTAACGCACGCCAATGCCATGTGGCACAGCATAGGTCGGAGAGAGAGTGTCAGAACAAAAAGAAAACGTCAGAGACCACATAGAAAGCACAAAATGTGCACATTTGTTACTTGCAATTTTTAACGCATTTTTTTTTTGTTCTCTTAACATTAAAAAAAATCACTGTTTCACAATCTTCCATACCACATGGTTTCTGCTGATATTGACACTAAACTCTGTTTTCACTAGTGTAATACAACCATGACATGTATCCAGTAACTTGATACTCCAGAAGTAAAAACATTTAAAAAGTCATATTATTTTATACTATTTACATTTATTTACGTAATACGTAAAGCAAGAAATAAGATAAAAGTAATTTCTATACGACCAAAATTAATTCGTGCAATAAAGGGTTAAGTTAGTTTATTTAAGTTTAGTGCCCCTCTCAGTAGTGATACTATGAAATGTTAACCTACTGCTCAATGAGGAATTTGAACCGCATATTTTTTACCGGGAATCTAATCTATGTCTCCCGCGCGAATGATATGTATAGGAGCCATAAAGCTACCAATGAGTTAGTCTTGCATCCTAGAATGAAATTAAGTGCAACACGCACAAATGACACTCGAGCTGGATATTGACTTAAGCATAATATGGTAAGTACTAAACTTAGCAGATGTCGTGCTATGAATTCTCGACTCCAAAGAGAATTGTGTCAATAGCTTTCAGTACCATTGCGTTTTGCAGTTGAATTTTGAAAATAGCCTATCCCCATTGAAACGCATTGTTTAAGCAACCATGTATGTCGACAGTATGCACTATGAATGCATTTGTTGGCTTTTGCGTTATGTATGTATTTTGATCGTTGAGAGATGATCACTGCTGTGAGGAAAAACAAAACTTATTCCTATTTTTTTTTTCCTTAAAAAAAAGTTTTCATTGTATTTTTAATTACTTTGTACTGATTACGTTTGCTTTTTCCCTATTATTCTAGCAATAAAATACGTTCCCATAAATTCAAAATTAATGCAACAGTATATTCATATGAATCCATGTATATATGTGTATTACTGAAGGGAGCATTTTTGTTTCTCAATTCGGTTTCAACTTTCACATACACATATGCAATTAACAACTGAAAAGAGTACAGTGTAATTTAAAGGATTGCAATGACATTTTGAATATAGGAGTCCTCTCATCAAGCGCACATAGTTCACCAGAAAGTCCCTGGAGGCTCTGTGATTCATCCATGCAGGCGTCACGTAGAATTCCGCAAGGATCTGATTAACAAACGGAACGCTCCTCGCAAAGCTCCCTCAATTTCTGTTTTTTTTTTCGTTCTTTTTTTATAACAAATGTATTTTATTATATTTTTCATGTCTCTCATTCACATTATTTTTTAATCTTTTTTCTTTCAAGTGAAATGTTACATCAGAGTATATACTTGTAACTAAAAAAGTGTCATGCATTATAATAAAGAGACACACCAAAGGCTTTCTATACAATTGCACTCTTTGTTAGTGTTTTTTTTTTTTTAGCAAAACTTGTCATATTCACTTTTTTCCTTATGTCTTGTTACAAAATATTCATTTTTATCACAATTTTATTTACCAGAAACAAAAACAGTGACCCTCAATATTAAATTTTCTAATATATGAAATTATATTCTGAATTAGAGCACACTTTAGATATATAGTAAAACCTCTACTAACGGACACCTATATAAAGCCGACACCTCCCGTAACGGACATGTTTTTTTTTATTCCGCAAACACTGTAATAGAAAACAAAAACATGTTGGCAAACCTCTCGAAAGCGGACACTCTCTACTACGGATGTGGATAGTTTTCACTGTCTTTTATAGGCATTATTTACGTCCGTATTGCTGACACTTTCTCTAGAAACAAGTTGAAAAATACAGTAAAAGTACATTTTCAGTAATTCATACAGGTATCAACAAAGAAACATTGTGATAACTTTTTTCCTCCTCAGCAGCCCAGATGAATTGTTTCTGTTTAACGGGTCTAGGAGGATTCGGTGTAGGAAATTTCGGTGTAAGAAGATTCGGTGTAAGAAAACTCAAAGTAGAAAAATTCGGCGTATCGAAAACTAGGTGTGGAAAAGTTAGGTGTAAGGTGAATTCCGTGTAATACATTTCACATATTACCACTTACAATAGCTTAAAAACTTCATATTGTGAAAATGAAAACACCATTAAATGCACTGAATAAAATACTATTACGTATTTCGAGAAAACAAAATATCCTTTTTGCATTTGATCCAATATCTCTTACATGTCTTTTGTGAGGAATTACTATAATTGAATCGTTGAGTTCGAAAACTGGTCATCTCCATCGAAGCTAATTTCAGAGGAGTAACACACTAACCTAAATTAATCAATATGTATCTGACATACAGGGTTATTTTCCCTTTGGAAAGTAGAAACATGTCAGTTCTATGGTCCTAAAATGAAAGCAGCTACCTATACCAGATGCATATTGCCGAATTTAGTTTTGTTTACCACTCCTCTCAAATTAGCTTCGATGGAGATAACCTGTTTTCGAACTCGACGATTCAATTTGTTTTCGTCACACAATCAATCTGACACTTTTATCAGAAAAAAAAATAATAACTATAAGTTCAGACAATAGTTGTAAAGCATAATTTACAGGAACAACTAAAACCACCTTCCATATAGTACACAATAGAACATTTATACATATGCAAGATGCAAGAGTACCTTGATCATGAAAGTCTTATTGGGATGGACAATTTAATTTGGGGTAGTTTTATATGATAGTAATTGCAGAAATAGTGTTGAGACAATAATAGGAACAAAGGTTAAAATAATAAACACCAATAACAAGTTCAGTAAAATATTTACTATCTCCTAAAAACACCTATAATATGCACTATGGATGATATATACATAACAAACGCGAGATTCGGAACAATTTGTCAAAATGGCATCGTCATTTTTCTCAAATATTGGCCAACATTCCCATTTTCAAAAGTGGTTTGAACCGACTAAAATCTGGAAATGATGCATTTGTATTTCTTCTTACTATTATGGGAGTGACTTTCATGTAACCGTTCAATTTGGAAGATCGCTAATGCCTGTCCCCTTTCCAGAACATCCAGCAATATCCATATTGATGGATGACAGCCACCATTGTAAGAGTCGAAATTTCGATGCGAAAACTCAACATCATTGTTTGTTTTTTTGGAAATTTTCTCATGGCAGACTCATACTGATTCCAAATGTGCACAGGAAACCTGGGAAGTACGACATATACTGGGAATTACGAAATGGAGAACGAGTGATGAAAACTCTAACGTATTTGCACTCAATCAACTCAAAAACTTACAAACTTAGTTAATGAGTTTCTGTAAAATACTTGAAAAACATTATTTTAAGTAAGAGCGAAATGAAAACTTTGAGGCGAAACCCATCAAGTACAAAAACTGAAAGTGTAAAGTAGATAGCTTCACTAGAGTTTCTCTTCATCCGATTTTCTTCAAACTTTGTACATGTATACTACACCAAAAACAAATCGACACACAATGAAGATTAAATATCAATTAAAAGCAATAAGCATGCCTAATAACTAAACTTAAGTATGCTACTTGATAAGCACAAAATAAAATAAAATTTCTATATTTAGCTAGTACTGCGAATTTGCATTTTATTTCAATTACAAAATAATAATAATAATTACAATAATAATAATAATAATAATAATAATAATAATAATAATAATAATAATAATAATAATAATAATAATAATAATAATAATAATAATAATAATAAATGTTACAAAATAAATTATAGGAATTATCCTACAGGAAATTTGTTTAAATATTGATATATCAAGGAAAAAACTTGTAAATGGCACTTATTTTGAATGCAATATAGTAGTCATGATGCTGGTTTGTTCGGGAGAAATAACCCGTTAGCGATGGCAACAATACACATTGTTAGGGTGACTAATATATTTTAAACAAATAGTTAAAAAAAATAGTTCAAATTTGCATATACGATAGCGTGTTCATTCTTAAACTTTTCAACTTGTTAGCCACAAAATAACATTAAAAATTACATTAAAAACACTGCATTAGCCGGTCAATAATCATAAAATAGTTTTAGTGTAACAACACTGTTAGCCAAGAATAAGATGATACAGTTACAAAACAAACAAACAAACAAACAAAACGTTTCATATTCTGTGAATAGTGAGCCAAAGAGTAGGTGATTTTAAGCTTCACATATACGGTCTTGTGTTTTGCTGGCTGACTGATTTTCTTTATTATTTTATCTGTTAAATTTTTTTTGTACTATGATAGAAAAAAAATGTTTTTCGAGACTCAATATTTAAATATGGTAATGCCAATGCGGAAACAAATAAATAAGCTTTTCATCTTTTTCCTAGAGATTAACTACTGCAATTTTGCAATACGTGTGAGAGTAGAAAGCAGTGCACACGCACAATATATATATATATATATATATATATATATATATATATGTGTGTGTGTGTGTGTGTGTGTGTGTGTGTTATGGAACAGTTTTCTTCTGTATGGTCATTTGTTCACTCTAGCTTTAGAGTGTGTTTTGTCTACAGAGTAGTAAGATCGTATAATTAAATTGACGATTGATTCGCATCAATAAATGCTCATTCTTCTCTCTGTTTTTATGTCCAACATCCTTTCCTAATACGTCACAGTACTTAATCTTTGAAAAAAAAATAAACACAAATCGTAGAATGCAGTGACATTTTCTCTCGCAAAGTTAAATCTACCTTCACTGTGTTGGGAACACTGATGAAAATTTGTCGCTAGTCAATCTCGAAGTTTTTTTTTTTTTTTTTTTTTTTTCACATCAATGTTTTCTTCTCTTTCCAGAAATTAATCGTTCTCTCCAAAGAATGGAATTAACGATTTTCCAAACTCTCAACGCAGCACCGCACATCAATAAACACGCTTCCATTATTTGCCAACTGATTCAGCATCTCCTGGTCTGCAGAGTCCACAGTCGACACAGGCCTGATCCACGGCTTCCACTTGTTATACCTTTCTACAGCAACTTCTGCGAAAACTTAGATCGGCTTGTCTCCTAGTAATTTACTGTTGCTGTAAAGGCTTCTTCCCACGTTCATGATTTACAAGCTACGCTCTCGTTAGTTGTTACAGAAACAAGATAACTTTATATTTCGAAGGGGGAGTTTATAAGTAATGGAATACGATATTGTTCATATTAAGTTTTCAATTTTGGAGATGCTTCATCTCTCTAACGCTAATAATGCATATCGGATATACATATTTTAGTGTGCGAATTAATAGCTGCATGCACCCATAAAATGTTTTGGATAAAATTTATGTATGGTTGTAATCTATCACCACACATTTAATATCAAGCAATTAATGAACAGTGGTAAAAACGGTAATAGCAGAGGGGAAATAGGCAAAAGCAAAAATACAGAACTTCGATAAAAAATATTCGAACCAGCAGGATTATTCTATAGATACCTTTATTTTGGTGTTACGACCATATCACGAAAAATACCCTTGATTTTATCAGTGAAATATTTTTAAAGGGAATAAATGACATAGTTTTCTTTTAATTGCCTCGAAAATTATCATTTTTTTTCGAAGACAATAATTAGTAAGAAAATTATAGTTTATAGAATTCTACACAAAACAGTTCTTAGACTTTGTTTTGGTAATCAAATGTTTTAAATATACAGTATATACTGGATAATGTCTGAACAGAAATAAGGTAACGGTTTTACTTGAGACTACAAAATATCTGGGTAAATAAGCTTGTGATGGAACATATGTTCAAAATTAAGTCAAAATGCGTTGGAGAGAGAAGGTCACTGAAATGGGAGTTTTCCACTTTTACACTTTGAAAGAAAAATCCTTACATGAACATAAGAAAATAAACTAGTAGTTATAGAAGATAAATATAGAACTTTTTATTTCAACACTTGTGGATAGAATTAAAAAGACGCGAATTTAATTTCTGCTATCTTTTCTTCTTTGAATCTTAGAAGTTAAGGTGAGGAAGAATAGTAATGGAAATCGGGATCATTGCACAAAATGGTGACGTAGCCTCAACTTGAAGAACGTTTCGTGATATTTTCCTCACTGACGAAAATTTGTATCACTTGTTTTTCAGTCAAACAAGAAATCTTGATTAAGTCATTGTGAAACTCACATAAATAACGTCTCCTTATACGTGTATTAGTATCTTGTCTATGTCTTCCACGAAACGACTTTAACTAGTTATTAGTTTGTGTGGAAGCTGAAGCGACGCTGTAGGTAAGTTGTTAGCGCATTGAACTTCCGTTCGGTAGACCCGGGTTCTAAACTCCGCGACGCTCAAACTTTTTCAAATGTTTAAACTTCAATTCCAATCCATACTTAGTGTGACAAGCAAGATCTTCTTCTCTCCATGAAAAAAAAATGTTAGAATGGGGAGAATTAGAGATGTTCTGCCAATGGAAACAATGATCTACAAACTTATTTGCAGCGGTTGCTCTAGAGTTGATATTTTCATCTACTTTCATGCATTTTCTGATTCATGAGTGGACAGTGTTTTTACTTCTTTGAATATACAGTATATAATGAAATAATATGTTACATGCACAGCTATATTGAGATTAATATATGGTGTTCATTGTAAAACACGCTCTCAACCAGAGATTCATCTCAGAATGAAGAAATGTTTCGTGCATCTTCTACTCACAATTTTACTTGCATAAAATTCTGACTCAGTGCTACCAACTGCTGTCAGTGCCGAGGAAAAGTTACGCGTAAGTTGGGTTGCATCTGTCCAGAAGTTCTACAAAATGTAAATTATCTGGTGCCCAAGTAATGTAATTAAATCACTCAGGGAGGATACTATTGCTAGTGGCTGTACATTGGATGTTTGTTGTCCAGCCATAACACTTGGGTAATCGTTGTTAGAGAGGACTATATAATGTGGTTGTTTATTGATGTTTTCAATATTGAAGCATTCTTGCTAAGCAACACACTGTAATAAATGTGAAACTCTAAGTTCTCGTTTCACATGTATATTTAAAATACAATAATAACCTGCCATAGCGTCATTTGAAAGAAATACGGCTTTCTGATAGGTTAACAATGTTGTTAACCTTCGCAGGGCCAAGTTGGGTACCTAGGGTCCGCCAGATTATTATTTTTTTAAAAAAAAAATATTTTGTGTGTTATTTTCTTAGCGTATTGTTTCTTTAGCTATGTTAATATTTTTGAAGTATGCATATGTTCATGTAATGGTCATTCCCATGAAACTCCTGGTTAATTTGTTATAAGCGTTGGGGGACCTAAGGTCCTCCACTGTGTACCTTTACGTCGTCTAAAATTTTGTCTTCACTTTTGATTATAGTGGGGGACCCTAGGTACCCCATGAATATTAATTATATTTATGAAGACTTATTAACTTGCTGATAAAAGGAATTATTTACATTACGAAGTTTCTTGATTGGAGTCAGTTTCACAGTTCCCGTCGGAAGGTTTTCATTAAGGAAATTTGCAACGAATTAGCTATTCCACATGTTGTTTACCGATTGCATGTCACTCCAAATTTATTAAGGTAAGGTTTTATATGCTTTTATTACAAGTTTACTTTTTAAGTCATGTAAATATTACAATAATTTTTTGAGGAAAAAATACTGACGTTTCTATATAATCAGTAGGAAGTGCTTGAACGTGCCTGTTGCATAATCGGTGAGTTCAAGGTTCGAATTCCGGGCTCGGCAATCATTAGTGAGACTTTCCTTCCTGTCTTCAGTCTCATACAATAAATGCCAAGAAGGTATCTTACATTAGAATTAGCACTATATCTTTATACCCACAAAAATGACTAAACAGTGGTGACTGATTATACCTGTACGACAGATATACACAAACGGGTAGATAGTTACACTAATCAAACCTCGTGCACAACAGCCCTAAAGGATTAAGGCCTGCCACGCGGCTTTCAGTGGGTGGCACGTGCTCAGTGTACCGCTATTCCCAGCTGCTTTATGAGTACCTGCTTGGCTTCAGGGTTGTCCTCGGTACTCATTTCTGGGGGATTCTTCTATTCATCTGACGGGAAACAAACCCAGGTCGCTGGATGGACAGTCAGACGCTCTACCGATTTCACTATAGGTCAACCCAGATAGATATATAAAGAGATGGATAGATGGATTGACGGAAGAACGTATAAATAGATAGGAAGATAGATCGATGAATGCAAATCATGAATTGCTTTCATATAATATATAAACATGGAGTAATATAAGAATAGTCTGCTACAATATATATATATATATATATATATATATATATATAAAATCAAAAGAGGCATAGAAATGCCTTTTCTGATGCTTTGATAATAATTTTTATTGAAGCACGCATTAAATGTGTGTCTGATGATGAAATTGAAACAAAAACACAGAAGGAAGTGAAACGTGGAAACTGATTCATGTGCGATAGAAAACAGGATACAAAGTCAAAGGTGGGATCCGAAACCTGTAAACGATGGACATTTGGAGGCACAGAAAGACTGTAACAGTTGTGAAGTGTAATAACTGTGCATACAATCTGAACGAAAAAGGGATCAATTGCGAAGAAGGTATGTAGTGAGACATACAATATAGATAGGAACACAAAAAATGTGTTACTAAAACTTTGTTATGAAGGCAATGTTTGGAGTTGCATGTAAATTTTAACAGTATGTTATCAAGTGAAAACAAACATATAGATGCTGCAACAGGAGTTGAGTAAAGAAAAAATAAGGCAATAAGAACAAATTTAATACAATTTCTAGTGGGGGTCACTTAGGTCCCCCACTTCATCGTTTATGTCATTATTTTGAGCTTGGCTGTGCGAGGGTTAATCTGATGGGTTTGAAAAGCATGTTAGATAGTGCTCCCTTCCCGATGTTTGCATTGAACGAAATTTCATTTTTTTTTGTTCTATTAATTTAAAAAGTCATAAGAAGGTATAAACATAAATGGTCCACTCTACATATATATATATATATATATATATATATATATATATATATATATATATATATATATATATATATATATATAGATATAGATATAGATAGATAGATAGATAGATAGATAGATAGATAGATAGATAGATAGATAGATAGATAGATAGATATACACTGTATTTCAATAAATTTATATTATCACTTGGTATCCATTATGTAATATTTTAATTTAAATTTATTCTTTCGCTGTTGACAAACGCGTTATCATGCTGTTACTTATTTTTATGTTCATCTTTAATGAACTACGCAACTTCTTGTTATATACTTTGCAAGTATTTTAACACTATCATCATCTCTTTATATGATGAAATATTGCTCTGAATTTTATGTATAGTGGAGTTCTCCTTCATTATTTTCTCATCATCTGCAGCTGGAGAGGATTTTAAGGTTGATTACGGTCTTCGTATTCTGTGGCACGCTTCCTACAACAGGCTTTCTGAGTAAAATTAGACAAATACTACGTGATTGAGAGTGTAATGAAAGATAGTTCGAAGCTTGTTATTTTGTAAAATATTATGGTATATACGTGAATAATAATATGCTATCAGTAAAGTCTTGCAATTTCGTGAATCACAAAGAAACTTTCTCTACTTCTATTGTTAAATCTTAAGAAACATAATAACACTTTTGAATTTAATTGGGATTCATGAGAACAAGTTCTA
The DNA here is from genome assembly GCF_964235325.1 of Thermobia domestica. NCBI lineage: Eukaryota > Metazoa > Arthropoda > Insecta > Zygentoma > Lepismatidae > Thermobia > Thermobia domestica. The sequence continues at coordinate 138,704,630 of NC_137459.1, read as the reverse complement.
TACACTATCACCTGATGAGGCTTGTGTTTAGCAACTATTTCTGAGCACTGAAGTTGTAAATTTCATTTTCCTATTTTCGGACTTCGACATTCTTCCTATCGCTGCAGGTATATATATTTTTTTTTTTTGGTCGAATGAAGTAGTTACTATACAAAAAATGTATGTTATTGTTCATATTGGTTTATTTATTTTTTATTATTTATTTATTTATCTAACGGGATATTAATACTTTCTGAGAAATCTTTGCATTACCTACCTACTATCTCAAGTGGCAAAGTTTTAGTGTCTTTGTGCACTAAATAGTAATGACTATGTATTCGTTATTTGTCCTTTCACATTACAAATTGTAGGAACTACTGCAAATAGTTTGTATTGGTTTCCATAAGTTACAGCAACTCAACAACGAGATATGAAAATTTAAGAAAGCTACACTCGTATTATTCTTAATGAATTAGAAATATTCATCGTTTTCTTAAAGATCTTTACTTGCATTTGTACGGAATTTTATTATATTTTATTTTTATTATTTATTTATTTATTTTTTTTTGTTGTTGTTTGTTTACAGGAAATATCCTACTCTATATGTTTGAGTAAGTATCAAAAGGACATATTCACACCTACATTTCCATTCATTTTTTTTCTTTGTTCCTGCGTACGAGAACAATTGACGTTTTTAGGTGTTTTTATTTGTAGCCAGTATAGGCCATACAATTTTGCTGATTTCATATTCCTGAGTATACAGGAGGCACCTAGCATAGTTTGATTACTTTTTGCAAGTCGTGTGCCGAACTTTAATTTGAGGTCCCAATGCATTTTTACCATTAATGAGATCGAAGATGTACATTACTCTAAAGGTTCTGATATATTTTCGTAAGTTATGTGACAATATTCAGTATGAGGTTTGACCGTTGTTTCACTTTTGTTGTTGAGTATTACGTAATTAATTTGTCTTCCGGCTCTTAGTGTTTCCAAATAGTAAATAAATAAAGAAATGCATATGCATAATTAATGTTATGATTACACCGTTATTTTCTACGACATATATAACGATTTTATATATGGTAGTTAAGCAGAAATCAAGGAATACGTAGTCCTGTATGAATTGTAAAAGTTGATTGAGACGTCTTCAACTCAAGACCTTGAAGGTAAATAGTTATCATTTGCGAGTCTGAAACAACGACTCAACCATTTCAGCAGTGCTCCAAGCAATAAAGCTAAGTGGTGATGTAACAGGTGTTGAGTATATTTGGACATGGTTCTTGAGTGCATTTTGAAGTGTGTCACATGCATAACGAATAATGACAATTAATTATTGTTATTACAAAATAAACAAAGTGAAGATGCAATTCGTAAATGCAATTAAATATTCTTAATTAATTGAATATTTTGCCATATATCAAACGTATCACATGTGTTTCCATTTACTCAGATAAAATACAAAATTTAATTTAATTTATTTCAGTTTTCTACCCATTCGTTACGGAAATGATCACATTGAGATGCTATTTCCCCTCTTTCCAGTATGCATCTCTATTAATTAGTGCGAACGCCCGTGAAGATATCATGTCCTCGTTGCCACAAGTTTGTGGTTTTGACGTCAGTCGTTCGCTAACCGACTACTGGCGTTTTCTCAAATGAGGTAATGTTCAGTAGCGATAAGTGGGCTAGATAGAGATACATCATATAGATTGACAATAATAGTCGAGTTCGTAATTTATTTTCTCACATCTTAAAGCTTATTATCGGTCAAACTTTCTACAATGATGGACAAGTAAGCTATCGCCAGTTAAGAACCTTCCATGTATCTTGACCCTTACCGAACTTTGTTTTCATGTAAAAATGAAATTATATATGTTTAAGATATACGTTCAATGATTATGCTCTGTAAGCTAAAATAAACTGATTGTTAATTCAAATGAATGTTCATGAACAAAAATTTGCCGAATGTGCATGTTGAAAGAAATGGAAGAACCTCGAGAAATCTCACGAACACAATGGTGCCTACTACGTTTTCATATGTTCTCGTATCGAACCAAAAGCACCTATCAGAGGGGAGCACTTTATGACTGAAGGACAGTGATCCTCCTTCTTGGTGAAAGAGTAGTTATTTATTATTATCCATTCATGAATTATCGTATTATCTTTTTTTCACTTTTCAGTAAGAGTGCCCTAATTATATTATTATTATTAGCAGCAGTATTAGTATTAGTATTAGCAGTAGTAACAGTAATAATAATAATAATAATAATAATAATAATAATAATAATAATAATAATAATAATAATAATAATACAGTGAAAACTGTCTTTAGCGGAATCGAGCGGGACTTGCAAAAATTTCCGTTAAAGTCAGTTTTCCGCTTAGTGGAGGTAGACCTGACCTTTCTCTCTTTCTTTTTTTTAAATGCATGCTTATAAAGGGGCATACTGAGAAAATATATTGCTGTACGTACATTGTTCGATTACAGTACTTCTTTCTTCTACGAATAAATACACAAAATAAATAAATAAATAAAATGAATACAAGATATACTATGCACACGTTTTCATTATTTTTCTAATAGCCAAACAGTGTTTTCTGTGTAGATTGCTGCTTGACTTTCCGCATACACTTTACCCTAAGAAATTATACTAAGCGAATCAGAATCATTTTTCCGTAAGGGAAATTTTTGCAGTTCCTTTAAACTTCTGAGAGCATCTTGATATGTATTTATTCTACACTCTTCTTCGAACTGGGTATCGTATTCCTCTTCTTCCCCTATCTCGTTTTCTTCTTTCCGACATTCCGTATGATTCTTGATTAAGTTGCGGAGATTAAGGACAATTTGTGGGGGTGAATATGAGTAGTGGTTGGGGAAGGTAAACACTGTCCAGAAATATTTAACAAAAGAACGAATATTTTATCGCAGACAGTGTAATTTATATGTCTCACAAAATGTCTAAACATGTTCTAAACGATGTAGTCCGGAACTCAGAATTTTCCGTTAAATGTTTATTTTTCTTTCCGTTGTCCGCGTAACACAGTTTCCGCTTAGTGAAGGGACTTTTTACACGTTTTGTTCTCCAAAATTCATGGGACCGTGAAATATTTCCGATTAAGACAGTTTTCCGTTTAATAAAGGGTCCGTTGAAGACAGGTTTTACTGTAATACGAGGAGGAGTAATAATAGTAGTAGTAGTCAGGGTAGGATCCAGGATTTTCTGACTGGGGTGCACCAAATAACAGCCAGTACATTTGAATTAAATCTGAGTTTTTTAAATGTCTTTAGGCATCTGTAGTGTGAATTAGGAATTGACCTGGAAACGCGCAGTGTCTGCTCTCGATGAATCCTCTTCCTTCAAACTTCAGAAAATTAACATAAACTATTGATTTTTCAAAACTCACTGCTAGCTTTTCAGTTTAGATAGTGTATATTTACAACGAAAGGGTTGCACGTGCACATTTGCACCCCCCTAAATCCGAACCAAGTACTAGTACTAATAGTAGTAGTAGTAGCAGAACCAGCAGCAATAGTAGTAGTAGTGGTAGTAGTAGTAGTAGTAGTAGTAGTAGTAGTAGTAATAGTAGTAGTAGTAATATTTTAATTAAAACTTGCATATAAAAGAGGAAAAGTTACAGTGATGTGTGTCATTCTCTCAAAAAAAGAAAAAAAAATGATAATAAAGACTTACAAGTAACACTTCCTAAGTTTAACACTCCGATTTTGATAAAAATATTTGGCAGATTTTAATTTTAATTTTCTACGGAAAAAACAGTTTTAGGGACAAAAACCCCCAACCAAAATTTTGAAACTTTACGCCAGAAAGTCAGCCCTCGAAACCATTGATCACGAAATATCAAAAGTGCTAATAACAGTATGTCAGGTGTGTCTAAAGGACATGAACAATTGCAACGAAATTAAGTGTAGGGACAATAGGCAAATAAATAAATAAATAAATAAATAAAATAAACGAATACGTTTTTTTATTTTCAGTGGAAAACGATTTTAGGAGGCAAAAGCCTCCACCCAAAATTTTCAAAGTTGACTCCCGAAAGGCAGGAAGAAGTGGACCGAAGTGAACGAAATTGCACACATATATTATAGACGCAAAATGAGGAAATGTGTATTTCGTATTGTGTATTTCTTTAAAAAAATCGGTTAGGTGGGGCAAGAAACCCTCCAAACCTTTGATCACGAAATATCAAAAGTCCTAATAACAGTATGTCAGATATGTGTAAAGAACATGAACAATTGCAACGAAAGTTTGTGTAGATACAATACGCATAAAGATAAGCAAATACTTTTTATATATATTTTTTTTTTCTGCGGAAAATGGTGTGTATATATTGTATATGTAAAATAAGGCATTCCGTGTTTCACAAGTGTCCTCACCCGATTTCTTCAAATTTGGCAGACCGACAATAAGCGCAAACAGTATAGCATATTTTATACTATTTCAGGAGGCGCCTTTAACAATTACAACGTTTTCCGCATAAACAAAAACACGTGTCGACAGAGCCGGATTAAGGGAGCTATAGCCCCGTGTCTCCAGGTAGAGAGGGGCTTCCACTCTGATCAAAACCTCAATTATCTATCTAAAAAAGAATCATGAAGACACAATCACCATCATAAGATAAAACATATTTCCTTAACTTTACTGTTGTACTTTCACAGAAATATATTAGGTGAAGTCAGCAGGTGCCACAATTTTTTTTTCTCGTCCTGGACCTCCAGATGGTTTAATTCTGCCCTGCATGTCGATTAATTTCCTGTTTGCTGTTGATTTGCCAAATTTGAAGCAAATCGGATAGGGACACTTGAGAAACAGGAAAGGCCTTATTTCACATATGAAACATCTAAACACAATTTCATTTGCTTCGGTCTAGTCCTTCCTGTGCTATTGCAATAATATTTGCTTTTTTTTCGGAGGGGCCCTTCGCCCCAACACTGTTCCCTGCACAAATTAAATCACGTTTTATTTATTTATTTATTTTTATTTATTTATTTATTTATTTATTTATTTATTTATTTATTTATTTTTGCAAATTGTCCCTACACTAAGTTTCGCTGCAATTCTTCATGTCATTTACACACGTCTGACATACTGTTATTAGCACTTTTGATATTTCATGATCAAAGGTTTGGAGGGGTCTGTGATCCACCTAACCAGTTTTTGCAGGAAAATACGAAATACGGATTCCTTCCTTTTACGTCTACAATATATGTGCACAATTTTGTTCACTTCGGTCCACTTTTTTCCCCTTTCGAACGTCAACTTCCAAAATCTTGGTGGGGGCTTTTGCCCCGTAAAACAGTTTTCCAGCAGAAAAAAAAAACACGTATTCGCTTATTTTATGTGTAGTATCTACCTGCCAAATTTTATCAAAATCGGAGTGTTACACTTTGAAAGTGTTGTTAGATACATACGCCATCCAGATAAGTCGATATGATTACATAAAACGTAAGTCCGAACTTCATTCACCTTCCAATATATAACAATGGAATTTCTAGTAATAAAGGAGACAACTGTTTTTCTGTTTTTCCTAAATTAATTAACATAGCATTCTCGTTAATTTGCGACAGAAAATGTGAGTTTTACCACTTAAACCCTTTGTATGATGACTATTATCGGTTCAGTTATATATATATATATATATATATATATATATATATATATATATATATATATATATATATATATGTGTGTGTGTGTGTGTGTGTGTGTGTATGTATACATAGATATATAGGTAGATATATAGATATAGATATAGATAGATGCGAGTAATTATGTTTTATAAGAAAATGCAATTTGAACACAAAGATCAGATAGAAGTAAAACTTTGAGAAAGGTAAGTTTCATTGCAGTTCCGATCATTTTCTTTCCATTTTCCTCAGAACTTTTTTTTTTCTACAATTTCATTCTTTTCGAATCGATTGAACCTTTTTTTTCTTATCTAGGCGTATATATTAATATTTCGAACTCATCTCTCTGTATTTCGTTGGTCTTTCGCTGTATTCTCATTAATTAAATACGCACTACAATACACAATACGAAATAATTGATTGGGACGCAGTGGCTTAGTGGTAGAATATTTATGTATGATGCGTGGGTCACGGTTCGTTTCCAGCCCGCGCCAAGTGGGTTCTATGGTGGACAAATATCATGTACTCAGTTTTCTCTGTGTTCTCCCAATTCCTCCTACTTCCTTCATTCCAACATCATAATACAATTCATCATCACCGTCTCCCTTAGCCTTGGTGGATAATCATGTAAGTTAAACTATATATAAAAAGTAAGATTCGTTTCACAGTGTGAAGCTACGGTAAACTACCAAGATATGGGAATACAATACAAAAACATGAAGTAGTAGTGTATAACTACTGGTTGCAATACCTTAATAAGATCAAACTTCTTCGTCGAAATAGAGTCATTTACCAAGTGTCTATTTCCTCAAGTCACTAAGCCAGAGTCATTTCCTACAGTGGTTAAATTGTTTCTTAATCTGATGATCATCAACCGAAACAGAAGAGACACCTGCTGCATTCTTAGCAAATATCAGAAAGGGAATGGATGGTATTTCGCTGCAATCTATTCTGAAATATCTCCGATAGACAGGGTTGCAGAGTGTCAGATAAAATTGTGTTGTTTTTAAAGATATGGTAAACTACGCATGGTTGTTTCAGTGTTTAAAAACAGTGTTATGAGTGAAATAACAACATAGTTTTCCCACTGACATACATATTTACTAATATACAGTGCATTACGGATCTATCCGGAACTCAATTTGGCCCAAACTGACACATAATCCCTTTCAACAATGACTGATTCAATTCTAGAATGCAGTATTAAATTAGCCATGCAGCATATTTGAACATTGAAATAATACATAATATGCATAATTTTTACGTACGCTAAATATTATTTGTATTATATTTCAATTTAGATGTATTAATTGTAACTAACATTTTTTTTTTTTGTAACTTCGGTAAGGTTCATGCTTGCGCTTCGTGCTCGAATGTCTCTAGCGTTCACCCTAGATAAACCAACAGGTGCAGGTTAACAATAACAAAGGAATTTAGTATCATTTTTCGAAATAATTAAGCTTATTTCAAATACTACATCTAGACTGAAACAATACACGGATACAACCCACTCAGAACTGTGTTAGTGCACACATTCATTTATTTCTCAGTAAAGGATTTTTTTTTTCGCTTAATGAGTACAATATATTTTGATTATGCCTAATTATTAACTAGTTGAAAGGAAAAGGAAAGACCATAACTAAGAATTCTGAAGGAGGAAAAGTAGGCTCTTCTCCGGGACTTTACCATAAGCAAAAGAGCAATAGTTTTTGTGTCGCTACATTCATTATGCATTTGTATTATTCAGAAATAGTGATATGCAGTCATGCTCAAGAAACTCAGACAGTCACTTTCGGAAACTCTATGTTGGAGGAATTTCAGAAAGCATAGACACATGTTCTTCATCTTTTTGAAGTTTTTCGTGCATCAGTATCTAAAATGAAATGAAATCTTTAAGTTTAACGTCCGACGGTTATGCCGGTTAGGATAAAGGAGACGGTGATAATGAGAAATGGGTGAAATGGTGGAATGAAGAAAGTGGGAGGAAACGGGAGAACCCCGAGAAAACCAACGAGCACGGTGTTTGTCCACCACAACATCAGTATCTGGCTCAACATTATAGAGTGAGTAAAGAAATTTCTGAAACAAAAAAAGAAAATAATTACTGTACATAATATATGCATGCATTTCTTCCTTGCTTTTTGGTTGAAATTACTTTAGTAACAGTATATCAGGGGCGTAACTAAGGGGGAATGTAACTCATTACATTGAACTTTCATGTATTATTTAAATAGTGTGGATTTCAGATTACTTAAATTTTGGAAAAGTGACAATCTTAATGTCTGGAGGAGGGTTAATTTATAGTGATTGCATTACATCGCTTCCAAACGTTTAGAAAATTTTTAACAGGCTACGGTTTAATACTTATCCAGGGAAACGATATAAAAGGGATATTTTAACCAAACCGTGAAGGAAATGTAGAGACGATTACCTGTAACTGCAGTAGCTGAACAAATGAAAGAATATGTGGGGGAAACACCCAGCTAGTCGAAGTATTACAATTATTAGGATCACGTAGATGTCTAATAAGATTATAATGTTTGTCCGCACATACGTACGTCTGTTAATCCGCACGGTAACGTTTGAACGGATGCGCTTTTTTAATTATGTTTTTTTTTTTCATAGATAGATAGAGTGATTATCTCGAGGGAGTTCGTTGATGGAGGTGATTCGTCCACCGGACGTAGTAGAAATGAGTCTTTTTAGTTAACATATTTATCAATGTAGAGGAAAAACAGCAATAGACAAATATAAACAGTTTCCGGAAATCAATTACACGTTTCAAGGACATCTTTCATCTTCATCCTTAATACTCTAGTATAATCGGAAGTAAACATTAATCACTTCCGGTTATAATGTTGATCATTATAAATTAAAACTGTAATAGAAAGCGAGAAGCGATTTTCTTTAATCAATTAATTGTCCCAAGATTATATTCCATCTCAACACTAATCTATCTACTCAAACAGGAACTGAAAGAACTATACAACTTCCATATTCCATATTAAATGATAAAATATTACGTAACACTTTTTACAATCAAAACATGAAATTTGGTGTTTGAAGTGAAATTCGGTATGCTTGTAGGTGTATGAGATATGAGGTCATAGGCCGAGAAAACACGACAGTTTCTGGGCGAAGTCCCCAGATAATCGAAGACTAGTTATTAAATACGTATTTTATCGTATTCTGATTATACATACAGTAACAGAAGCTTCCGTTCTCCACATGGGAATATAAGGTGTAATGTATATAAAACCTGAAATTTAAATTGCCACACTAGGCACTTTATAAATAAAAGGAAATTTCAATATAATAAATATGTCCTTCCTTGTGCTCTTGAAACACGTGTTCCTTTACTTTTAATTAATAATCTATGTACCGAATTTCACGCCTCCAACTTAAGCGAGTCTTGACATTAGATAGTCTGGGAAAAAAAGGAAGAGAAGTTTTGAATATTGTAGAAATGTCTCTGTTAGAAACGGGAATTTTGAAAGCGCTGAAATACCTATTTCCTTATTTTAAAGAAGAGTTTATATGCTGAGTTTTATCTCTCTAACTTAATGAATGTCTAAAATACTAAATTATTTAAAAAGAAAAAAAAATCTTTAAAAACCTCTTTATTTCCCTTGGAATACACGTTCCAAAAAATCCTTTCTTATTTCTTGCCTCCGAGATGAAAGAAATTGGCCTAGGTCGGGAGCGCACAAACAAGAGCCTAGTGTGATCATGACATAAATAACAAACCTCGAGTGCACAAAATATGATGCGATGATACTCCATTGTGTCAAACAGTTTTTGGCAATAGTGATTTTTTTCTTTTCAAAATCACCATCGAAACGAATATTGCACTATAACTAGGCACAAGATTAGTTAACTTATTTAGTACTGAAGAAAGAAAAAAAACAGAATTTGGAGATAAGGTCAACACATTACATGTTGTGTCCTTATACTTTTATATTATCAGCATATACTTAAAGAAAGCAAACTGCTGTTCTCTATTAACAGAAGGTAATCATTTTCAAAGTAAACAGCAAGGATAATTGTGCATAAATGAAATTCAAAAAAAAAAAAAAAACTGTTTTAAATTTCCTAATACTAGTACACAAACAAACTTAAATCTTCCCCCTGACAAAAGGTACACATTTAGCGGCATTTATACTGTGGTGGTAGCCGGTGATGCTCACTTTTTTCTCTTTTTTTATAGGTGCGAGCTAAATTTGGTAAATGCCAAATAAGACAGATCGTGGATATAAAATTTACTATATAATAATATTACGTACGTATATGCTACAATTATTGCTATTTACCCTTTCATACAAAAACATCTTCCCATATATATTTTTTTTTTTCAAAAACAAAATGTGGCAATTAATCGTGCTATATTTAACGTCTATTACAGAAAGCTGTTTCAGCCTTATGGTAGTGAAGTACAGACCCATGCCCTAGGGCGTAAAATCCCGTTTCCACCAGCGATCATGTTCGATGTGAGAGCCCCGTTGGTGAGCGATTACACGACATCGTAGTTTCTACTGAAAGAGACCTCTATTGAGCACTGCCTGGTCCAATTTCGCCCACTCCTCCTTGCACACTTTCCAAAGGCCACCAAGTGTGGTCGGACGACGCTTATTGATGTTCTTTTTGAGGAGGCCGAAAGCACAGAAGTCCATAGGGGATGCATCTGGCGTTTTGACGGGGATGTATCGAAATTGGATAGACTTTACACATGTCTCCTGTTCCATACGTGCCATGTAGGCCACCGTTCGTTTGGCAATATGGCTGCTGGCCTTGTCCTGGTGGATGAACACACTGTCAGTGTCATTGCCATACAAAGCTGGGGCATGTTGGAGATAGATGTGTTCCAGTACATGTTCGATATAATACGCTGCATTGACCTTGATATTTGATGACATCCGGTGTATCGGAAGCTCTCCTTTTGCACAGAAACCCATAACTACCATAAATCCCTTTGGAAAACTCTCCTTGCAGGAGTAAACCCACTTTACATGATCGGTTCCATCACTGCGGCGGTAGTAAATTGCACGCATCTGCTGGGATCCCGACAAATAGACCCATGCTTCATCTAAGGTGATCACATAACGCCATTTGTCACCTGCCAGGTAACCTTCATACAGCCTTTTGCATGCCACCTGCCGTTCTGCGATGTGCGTTGCCTTCAGCGTTGGACCCGCCGCTTGTGTGAACTTCTGAGTTCCAAATTGGCGTGTATGATTTGGTGTACACTTGCAGTTGACCGTCCAACACGCCTCGCTATGTCATGTTGGGTGGATGGATTCGCCTGGGTCATAAACCGGCGGACCTTGGAAATGACGTCTTGACTGCGTTGTGGAGCCAGTTGCTTCTTTTGCCCCTTTTGACGATGTATGGCAATGGTTTGCTCTGGGTTTGCATTGCGATGGATGGCTGCATTAATTCCCTTATCATACACTGTGAAACTTTTCTTCTTGCACTGTCTTTTTCGGCTATATCTGTAGCCTATATCAGAAAGTGCTACGATGTAGCCCTCCCAAAAAGGGTCGATTTTCGGTGCTCTCTGCTCACACACGTCTCTTCTCTGCACGGCTTGTACACAAGTGTCTGGCTACTTCGTACTGCGTGCGTCACGTTGCTGACGCGAAACTAGCACCTCTGGCGGCGGCTGCAAATTTCTACTATAAGGATGAAACAGCCTTCTGGATATGTCTTGATATTTGCCTCTCTACGTAACAATCTCTTATATAATTTGTAAAACAAATCCAAACATGACAAGGCAGCATCGAATATTATGTGCTCGCGATACCATAAGCACTTTCGTTAGTATCTTTGTGAGCTAGTGGAGTACACCCAAGGAATATTCTGTCCAAATTTCACGTTTAGTTTTGCCTAAAGAAGTATGATATAGGGATGGTGAGCGAATCATTTCCACTCGTTTATATAGATTATGGTATTAGTGTTACCCAACATATTGTCGAAGGAGAATTTTCGAGATGACACCGAACTCTTCCAATAAACACTTGTTTAAAGACAACACTTTCACGCCTCCTTTTCAAGACGAAACCTCTTCCAATAAACACTTTTTCAAGGACAACAATTTCGCGCCTCTTTTTCAAGACCAAACAACCTTAAATATCGTCTCTTGTCTAACAATAATCTTAATCTTTGTTATACTCTACGCATAAAACATTTTGTTTCAATCAGTGGAAAATTTAATATAATTTTCTTCAATACAGCTCATTTGAACTATACTGGCATAACCTAAGAAATTAATGTGATTTATTTAAGAAATCGTACATACGGTGTAAAAGGACAGTTTGTTTTAAACAAATATAATCTGTAATTATTTATTATATTTTTCTTAAGCCTTTTAAGCAATGAAAGAAATCTAGTTCGTACCTTGAATTGCTCAGATACAGTGTCTTGCCTTCGTAATATGAAAATATGATACTGAGAATGCGATAACTGCTAGGATTGGGTCCTAAATTACAAACCATGCTCATACTTCAGGAATATTCAGATCTTCTTTGACGTAAATGATTCATGAAAAACATTCAATCTTATTAATAAAAAAAATCATAGTAAAATTTTTTATCTAACTTGTGGCAAACCTGCGTATATTTTATCATATATGAAAATCTCAACCCCCCCCCCGTTCTGGCCATTAGCCAATATTTTCGCGTCTGTCATAGATTTCCAGTTCATGATCAATAGCAAAACAAGATACTTGAACAAATGTCCGACATTCTAACGGCTAGGCAAAACATACTTGAGTAACTGACCCGATCCCAAATTCATATTATCAAATCATTGTTCGCTATGATTTACTGTTTTTTTGTTCTACAGCGAAAAGAGTTTGAAACCGGAAATTGTTAATTTGAATCATTTTCAGTTTGAATAGAAGGTCAAGGGAGGAGATAGAACCTACTTTTCGGAAGATGAAACGATTTCAAAAATTGTATCTGACATTTCTTACTGTTTTTGCCCTACGAAAATCAGTATTGAATCCTGAAGTAATAATAAATTAAATAACTTGCGATTTTGGAACAATGTTGAAGGTTGTGATGGTATGATCTCTTGACAGCCTGAATCGATTGCAGAAAACAGCTTGTCGATATCTATCTATATATATATCTATCTATTTATCTATCTATTTATCTCTCTCTCTCTCTCTCTCTCTCTCTCTCTATATATATATATATATATATATATATATATATATATATATATATATATATATATATATATATATATATATACATATACGGGTGTGTGTGTGTGTTCTATGATGATAAATGTTGAAATCAAACATGGTTAATTTTAACCACTTCCGGATTCAATTGAGGGCTAAAAGAGGAGATAAATCCTACCTGGAAAAGCTTAATCGATCTTTTAAAAAAATCTCAGTATATTTGACCATTTTCGCTATACAAAAATGAGTATTGAAACAAAAAGTAATTGCAAGTTTCAATCACTCCCAGTTTTGGTAGACTTTTCCGGATAATCATGATAGTTGTCTGAATCGTTTGCATTAAACCGTTTCTGGCTCTCAGTTACTGTTTTCATTCTAAGTTCATAAACGTTGAAACCAGACATGACTAATTTCAATCACTTCTGATTAGAGTTAATGGAAGAGATGAAACCTATTCTTGGGACGCAGAATCACTTCCAGAAAACCATATATCGATTTCTCTTATCGTTCTTGCTTTGTAGAAATCAATATTGAATCTGGAAATAATATATCTGAACCTCTTCCGTCTTTGATAGACTTCTCAGGATAGTCACGGTACGTTGCCCTGAGAAGATGAATAGTTTTTTTTTCTTTTCTTTTTTTTTTTTTGCTATATTTTACCTTTTTTTTGTTTTATGGCGATTAACGTTGAAACCGAAAAAACACTAAATTGAACCACTCCAGTTTGAATAAATAGTTAACGGGGGAGATGGAACCTATCCTTCTGACGCTGAATCAATTGCGAAAATAAATATCAATATACCTTACCGTTTTCGCTCTGATACCAGTCTGAAAAGCCGTTGTGTAAGACTTCCGACGTTTATGCGTAGCATAGTTTTGTAATCCAAAAATTATAGAAATTTTCCCTAACTCTATATTCAACTCAGGTTATAGGAAGGTCAGTTGTCGAGTGCGGACGTGTTTTCTTGAAGCTCATAAGTTCAGTGACCAGAGCAATGGGAATCTCAACCGAGCAGTGGAGAGCTAGAATAGGCCTGTTTTGTAGTGCCACGAGAAAACTTCCGATCTTAAACTTTCCGAAAACGAAAGCATCACGGGCGTTCTTATCTTACGGATTAGTGATACTTGCAGGGTTCAAACCCCACCCAGGTCCCCCGCAATCTCAAAAAGTGGAAAAAGTGAAATTACCGAGAAAAAATAAATTTTGAACAACCTCGCCACCTCTAATGAGGTACTGGTGAAAGAAGTAAATAAAATTAGTGCAACAATGAACTCACTAGTGAACAGATTAAGTAGTGTTGAAAGTGATCTCGAACTTGTGAACCGATAACTAATGTATCTTCAAGATCATACAAGGCACCTATAAGATAAACTTGATGATCTTGAGGGTCGATCGCGACGACAGAACGTAGTACTTTTTGGCATTCCGGAAAAGGGTGGTGAAACTTGGGAGGAAACTGAGAAAAAATCAGGGACACAATAAACGATCGATTAAAAATTTCATTAAGCGATGATAACTTACAACGTGTGCACCGTGTCGGAAGGAAGAGAAATGGCAATGCGCGGCCAATTGTCTGCAAATTCTTCTAGGACAAAAAGAAATAGACTGTCCTAAGAAACAGAAACAAACTTCGAGCCACAAACATATATATTGAAAAGGATTTCTCTTACAAAGTTCGCGAGGAGCGCAAAAGAACTAAATCAGCATATGATTAAGGCAAGAAGGAACGGTAACTTTGCCTATCACCAATATCGATATCTCTACATCGATGGCAAGCGTCACAGTCTGTACGACCTTGAACCAAACACACGAGAGAAAGTGGTCCCCAGAGAAAGAAGAGAATCACCCCCAGAAGCTTCAACCCCAGCGGCGAAGGCAGACCTAAATAATGGACAAAAAGAGGAAAAGAAATATTCAACCTCCATCTCGAATGCAACGGCAGAGAGCGAAAACGCATTTCCACCCCCTCCAGCTCTAAGGTCATCCACCCGTCAAGCGAGTACACAAGAACTCTATGAACAGAAGGACTATCTCCCTCTCAAAATTCCTCCCGTAAGGAATATCTCGCACGGAGACAATGAAATGACTGTGACAAGGCTCCGGTAGAACACCAAAAAAGTGTAAGTATAGAAACATCATTTAATATAAGTGACCCTTCAGTGCATCGTAAACACAAGTGCATAAGTGTATATTATCAAAACACTCGTGGACTGCGAAACAAAACTCAACAACATATATAAAAACATATTAAGTAATAATTATCATATTATAGCACTAAGCGAGACGTGGCTTACAAATACCCACACTGATTCCGAAATTGTAGACGAAAGATATTTAATATTTAGATCTGACCGTAATTTAATTCTGTCTGGCAAAAAAAAAAAAAAAAAAAGTCAGCGGTGTACTTCTAGCAGTAGAAAAGAACTTCCGTACATGCGAAATTCCTTCCCCAGAATTAGGTGTGGACTCTGTTATGACTAAGTTCGCTATTAATAATTGCATGTCACTAACCCTGTGAGGCCACCAAAGCCTCAATGTATTCATCATTCATCAATTTTCTATGTACTAGTGTTAACTCAAATGACAACATTCTCTTTATAGGTGACTGGAACTTACCAGAAATACAAGGCTCGAGCTTTGATTTTGACACTGCTACTGGTACCTACAATGACCTTTATAATAGTATTACCCCAACATGAATAGTATTAATAACATCATCAATTTCTACGGTAAGACATTAGACTTAGTCCTTACCAATATCTTTAATGTCAATATTTGTCACGAACAACCCCTCTTAGTCCCAGAAGACCCCCACCATTCTTTCCTCTTAATAGAATTTAGGCAGGCACAACAGCCCAAATCTTCAACTTCTGAAATAAAACCGCGTTACAATTTTTCCAAAGCAATTTTTTTTTCGACTTGTATAATGAACTTTCGCGTTCTGACTGGAAACGGATAAATGATTGCGCTATTGTTGACCGAGCGGTAGAAGAGTTCTATAACATTTTATACTCTTTGATAAATGTGTTCCATCAAATAGATATTCTCGTAACTATGCCATATGGTTCACTCGAAATATAATTAAACTTAAGAAAAGTAAGAAATACCACCATAAAATGGAAACGTGGAGGATTTTTTTTTCAGAATATCATCACGAAAAATTTTGTAGTATTAGAGCTTCCCTTAACAGAGAAATCAGCGAAGCTCATAAAAAATATGTGCACGACTGTGAACAAACTATACTGCAAAATCCAAAAAACTTTCTGGTCGTATGTAAAACACAAAACTAGAAAATCAGATCATAACACTCTTCGATTTGAAAACAATATTTTAAAAGATAACTTAGAAATTGCAAATGCTTTTAAACAGCACTTTCAAAAAATCGTCATCAACTCGTCACCTACCTATGACATACAAAATACTTCAAATCTTGAAACTTCTTAAATAATTGGCAACCTACATTTTCACCCCATACATCTGATCGAAGTAGAAAATGCTATTAAAAATCTCAAGAATAGAAGCTTCCCTGGCCCGGACGATGTACCTCCATACGTAATAAAAGGATACGCTGAAATCCAAAAATATCCACTACTAGCTATATTTAATAAATCGCTATCGTCATCCCTGTTCCCATCTAAGAGGAAAATTTGTAATATCTTGCCAACACCAAAAAGCAACTGTGACAACCATGACGTTTAAAATTATCGGCCCATTGCCTTAATATCTGCTCCAGCTAAGATATTTGAATCTATCGTTTATCAAATAATTTTTAACCATATTTATCCTTTAATATCTTCATATCAGCATGTCTTTCTGCCGAAGAGATCTACAATAACTAATCTTGTTGAATTCATACACTTCATTGCGGAGCAAATTAACAGTGGAAATCAAGTTGATGCAATATATACGGATTTCAGTAAAGCTTTTGATACACTGGATCATGATATCTTATTGAACAAGCTTATTTCATTCAACTTCACTCTCAAAGCTAGACAATTTCTAATGTCATATCTCTTTCATCGCAGACAACATATAATATATAAAAATATAACAACTGCAAGTTTCATTGTAACGTCAGGGATCCCAAAGGGCTCAAACATTGGTCCATTATTATTCTTAATTTTTATAAATGATCTCCCAAATGTGCTACCAAATTATACAAAATTACACAGGCCTGCAGAAAAAAAATTTTTCTTGGTGCCTAAAATTTTAGAGCTGATTTTAACTATGTGTGGGGCGCTGAATCCAATAATGTAAGCAGTTTTTTTTTCTATCAGCTCTACTTTGGTAGATACAGGCTACTGTACCAGTAGTGTTATTTACGTTACAATGTATGTGGAAGAAATATTACAATCCAAAATAAATATGTAAATTATAAATGATGTAATCACTATTTCTGCATGCTTCTTGCAATAGTATACAAAATAAGCAAAAGAAATACAAATATTCTCGTAATAACAAGTTTGAATATGATCTTATAAACTCTGCAACTCAAATAAATCCTACTGTGCTCTATAGAGATTTCTATTTGGAAGAACGGCGCTCTTTTCTCATTAGTGCTGCTATCTGTCGGTACTAAACGGAAACTAGTCATATAGTAGTTCCAGGAACGTCCACTAGATTGCATTGGTATTCTACTTGGCTAGTGGATCGTAGTTGTTGTCTTGCAGGTGGAGTGACATGTTGGAACATGTAAGTTTTGTTCTGAAATCATAACTTGTATCGCGTATACTAAGGCTTTATATTTAACATCCGTGTTAGTGGCCTGAACATAAAATGAGTTCAAGTCGAAGAAGTTGTGTTAACCATCCTGATGTGTTTTGCTACATATGTGGTGAGTACACATTTAAAGACAATAGAAAACATATCAGTGACTTTGTAAAAAAAAGCATATCATGCATATTTTGGTGTACGCCTAGGGGACCAAGATAAAACGTGGGCTCCACATATTGTGTGTAAAATGTGTACTGAACACTTGCGACAGTGGACAACTGGAAAAAGAAAAAGTCTTAAGTTTGGTGTTCCAATGGTTTGGAGGGAACCCACAAACCATGTTGATGACTGTTATTTCTGCCTGGTAAATGTTACGGGTATGAATAGAAATAACCGGAACAAGTGGACATATCCTGATCTGCCTTCAGCAAGACGTCCAGTTGTTCATTCCGATGAAATACCAATCCCAACGTTTCACCACTTGCCAAAGCTTTGTGAGACTGAAAACGAACGTAGTGAACATTCTTGTGACATGAATGATGGAAGTGACAGTGATTATGAGGGAATGTCAACAATTCCTCAACAGTTTAATCAAGATGAGCTAAATGATCTAGTTAGGGACCTTAATCTTTCAAAAGAATCGTCTGAATTACTTGCTTCCAGATTGAAGGAGAAAAACGTACTAGAACAAGGAACTAAAATCACATTCTACCGAACAAGGGAAAAGGAGTTTTTACCATTTTTCACTGAAGACACAAATCTCGTATTCTGTCACGATGTTAGAGGTCTCCTAGAACACATGGGTCTTCCAGAATACAATCCAGATGATTGGCGCCTGTTTATTGATAGCTCCAAGCGAAGTTTAAAATGCGTCCTTCTACACAATGGCAATAAATATGGCTCAATTCCAATCGCTCATTCAACACGACTGAAAGAAGAATATGAAGCAATTGCTTTGGTTATGGAAAAAAATTAAATGTCAGGACCATCAGTGGGTGATTTGTGTGGATTTAAAGATGGTGAACTTTCTTCTTGGACAGCAAAGTGGCTACACAAAATATCCTTGTTTTCTATGTCTGTGGGATAGCAGAGACAAAGCAAACCATTGGTCAAAAAAAGAGTGGCCGCAGAGAGACGACATGGTTGTTGGTAAGAAAAATATTATTAACATGCCTATTGTTGAGTGTGACAAAATCATTTTGCCACCTCTACATCTCAAGCTCGGTTTGATGAAGCAGTTTGTAAAGGCGCTAAATAAGGACGGGCCGTGCTTTGCTTACATGGGAAACAAGCTACCTCAGATCAGCACAGAAAAATTAAAAGCTGGAATATTTGATGGTCCCCAAATAAGACAACTCATGAAAGATCCGGCTTTCGTGGAGTCCATGAATGAGACTGAACGTAGAGCTTGGACCTCATTTGTAGAAGTTATCAAGAATTTCCTTGGCAATAATAAAGCTGATAACTATGTTGAGCTAGTGAACCAGATGCTTAATGCATTCCAAAAACTTGGATGTAATATGAGTATCAAAATTCATTACCTGCACAGCCATTTGGACCGTTTCCCAGACAACGTAGGCAGTCTGAGTGAAGAACAAGGTGAAAGATTTCACCAAGATATTAAAACAATGGAGGACCGCTACCAAGGAAGATGGGATGCCCATATGATGGCAGATTACTGCTGGAACCTAAAAAGAGACTGTGCAAAGAAACATTCAAGGATGTCACGAAAACGAAGCTTCCGAAGTGTTGAATAGATCGTTTTGAACAAATTATTTGATTTTTTATTCATAAAAACTATTATAAAATGTAGTTACAGAGTTATTATGTACTTGATGTTTTTGTTTATATGGTTTTCATTATTTTCAAAGTGTTCCAAATAACAGATTTAAATGTCATAGTTTTCTTTTCACTTACAGTAAAACAGCACCTATGCAATTTTCAACGTTGTAGCAGGTCAGTCTTGCAATTCCTATATCTCAAAAACTAAAGCTGTTAGGGGAAAACTAACGCCATATTTGGATTCAGCGTCCCAATTCTACTTCAAATCAGCTAAGAAACACCGGGCACCAAAACCACTGTAAGCCAGTGTTATTATTTGCTAGTGCTGTAAAACTCTATCGAAGAATTTCCCAGCCCTCCGATGCTCTCGCACTACAAGAAGATCTAAGCGCATTACATACTTGGTATATATCGAAAACACTTAATCCTAACACAAAAAATGTAACATTATTACATTTACAAAGAAAATTGATAACCTAAATTTTAATTACAGTATAAAAACACTACAGTACAAAGAGTTGACACTGTAACTGATTTAGTGGTCACTATTAGCTCCCACATTTCTTTCAACAAGCATATCAATCGCATTGTTAGTGAAGCCTACAGAAATCTCGGCTTCGTAATCAGACTTGCCTTTGACTTTTCAAGTACTAATGTTCTTAATGTTCCATGTTAAAGAGTTACGTTAGATCCAAACTTGAGAACTCTTCAATCATATGGCATCCCAACAGTCAGAACAATAAAGCACGTCTTGAAGCGATTCAATCTCGTTTTGTGAGGTACTTAACTTATAAGAAAACCAGACTATATTCAAAATTGGAAAAATATACCGACCTCCTTCGTAAGCACGATATCTCATCTCTCGAAGATAGACGTACCACCTAACTCATGATTTTCTTAATGAAATTATTGCAAAATAATATAGACTCTAAGTATTTATTATCTCAGATAGAATTACATGTTCCAGGTAAACGCACGCGTCCTAGACATATTATTATCCTGTATGTATTAGGAGAATGTGTTATATGTTTAACTCCTATGCTAAAAGTCATCCTGAACTGACATATATACTATAAACGATCGTTCTCTAAGAACTATTGTGCAATCTTTTTGAAGATTCATTAATTAAACTGTCCATATCTATAAATGTGTATTTGTAATTATGCAAGTGAATTCATGCATTCTCTAATTATATACAAACTGACTAGGTCACTATCATTAGGTAATTTACCTCTTGTGATCTATATGCAACCACAAATAAATAAACAATTGAAAAATTATGTATTTCTTCCTCCTTCATTCGATGCACGTGTTTTTCCCTGGTCTCCACTTGTTGCATGTCTAGAGGGTGCGGTTGCGTGGTAGAATTGAGTTCAGTTTTGATTTGAGTTTAAGGCCGTGTCTAAGGTTTCCAACTGAGATCATCAATTCCTATATAATAACATGGTAAAATTCTTTCCAAAGTATGCCTCTCTACAGCGACGCTATATGAAACCAGAACTACTGACTAACGTGGAATACGAATCACATGAGCTCTTGTCATGAATCGACCCCGGTCTTCCAGGTTCAGTGGTAGAATGCTTACCAGTAGTGCGTGGAATCCCAGGTTCTATCCACGACCAAGTAAATGTGTACTGGAGAACATTATGTCCGTGGGTTTTGTCGAGTACTCTCGTTTCCAATCACATTCTAATTGTACAAATTCTTCTATCATCCTTCACTTGCCTTAATCATCCGTGCCCCTTAGCCTAATAGGCGTAATCATGGGACGACAAACTGAAAGATTAAATTTCATTTTAATTTTGTTACGTCTCTTTTGCTTACAAACGTGTGCCTAACATGGCTCGTAAAACAAAGTTGCATAACATCTAGTATAGTTATTAACGAATTAAACACGTCAATGAATAATTGTATTACAGCGAAATGTGCTTTACCCATTTCATACTTTTTTATTTTCTATTTCTCAACAGACCTTCAATACAACATAACTTCAATAATGAAGTTCCACTTTAAATTATCGTTTGTTTTGCTCATTCTTACCTTATTCGACAAACCATATTTGCATATTATATTATCTGCTTACAATATTTTTTTTTTCTATTCATTATTAGGCAAATTCTCAATGTGCGTAAAGTTCTAAAGTTTCTTTGTAAGTTTCTCGATATACGTATATATCGCAGACCCTCACCAGACACTCACAGGTGAACTGGTTACTGCTGACGGAAGAGGAAGGTCCACACGACATACTGAAAACAAAAAAAACGATCGGAAACCGCAACACGCGTTGTACAGTGGAGGATCAAACTTACGTGTCATGTATGAAGTGTTTTTAGATTTTTTGTTGACCCCCTGTATATATATGTATGCATGTAGGGTGGATCGAAAAAAAAAACTTTTTTTCGATATTGATTTTGCGATAGGGCTATTATTGTCTTTACCGCAATATCACGCAAAAAAATCTTAACCCTCCTATGGCCATGGGGTCAATATGATCACAAGGGACACCCGTTTCTTAAATATTTTTTTTGTAAGATGTTTTCCTATTGATTATTTTAGTATTCCTCGACCTAGTCTAGCTCTTTATATAATCAAAATATTAAAAGTTAATTATTTTAAATAAATTTGTTAAATAAAAAGGTAATACATCAGATCTTGGGGTCATATTGACCCCAATATGTAATATTATATTTATCCTATTATTCGATATTCTTATTATTATTCTTCGTAAAACTCAAATATTTCATTTCATTTCATTTCATTTCTTATTCTTATTCTTATTCTTATTATTAAGCCACCTCAAGACACTAAATTATTTATTATTTGCTCTATCTTTCATGTTCGAATGTCCTTACGAGAAATTTAATAATTGGGGTCAAATAGACCCCAAGGACGAGCGTGTGCGTAGATTTGAAGGGGCATAGAAGGGTTAAGTCGACTGGTGCCATCCTTCACGTGATGACTTGCCTTTCATTAAAAACTAATTTGTAGCTTTTTCACACTTTTTAAAAAGCATGTGATATTCCTTAGCTGTAAGAATTCCCCTTTTACTTGCTCTTTTAGCATGTAGGAAAAAAATCAGTTCAATACGTCATATTGTTCAGGCGACGAACGACGAAACCCGAAGTAGTAGTGGTCCCCGTATGGCGAACTGAGTCAGCAAAAATTTTTGTGACGTCATAGGTCAAAGGTCAATGACCTTGGCCCGGGGTCAATGACCTAGGGGTACTTAGGACCACCCCCCTAAAATTTGGCAGGGGTACCATGGCCCACCCCCTAAATTTTGGCAGGGGTACATAGGACCACCCCCCTTAAATTTTGGAAATTGCCAAATCTAAAAATTTGGTATGGTAACCTAGGACCATAGTATGTAGCTCTATTAGTATTGGGTGTCTATGTCGTTCCCTTTCATGGGTAAAAAATTGCCAAAAGTTCAAATTTCGAAGGTTTTTGACCTAATTTATCCCCTTGGATGAGGTATTATTACCCTATATAGTTATATGAGCGTATACAGGGGTCCATTACCTTTCATAAGACATGGGAATATTAATGCACCCATTGAAAATTTTGGGAGGGGTACCTTGGCCCACCCCTTAAATTTTGGAAATTGCCCAATTTAAACATTTGGTATTATAGTACAGGACCCTAATATGTATTATGATAAATTTGGATGGTCCACCTCGTTCCCTTTTAGGGGTACCAAATTGCCAAAATATAAACGTAAGCAATACGTAGTACCACGTGTTTGGTTTTGACCTAATTTATCCCCTTGGATGAGGTCCTATTACCTTATATGTTTATATGAGCGTATACAAGAGTATATTACCTTTCATAAGACATGGGTATATTGGTGCACCCCTTTAAAAATTTGGGATGGGTACCTTGGCCCACCCCTTCAGTTTTAGAAATTGCCCAATTTAAACATTTGGTATAATAGTATAGAACCCTAGTATGTATTACTATAAATTTGGGTGGTCCACCTCGTTCCCTTTCATGGGTACACAATTGCCAAATTTTAGTACAACCACGTGTTTGGTCTTTTGACCTAATTTATCACCTTTAATGAGATGTTATTATCTTATATCGTTATATGGGCGTATACAGGGGTTCATTACCTTTCATAAGACATGGATATATTAATGCACCCCTTGAAAAATTTGGGAGGGGTACCTTGGACCACCCTTTAATTTTGGAAATTGTCCAATTTAAACATTTGGTATAATAGTATAGGACCCTAATATATATTACTATAACCTCGTTCCCTTTTAGGGATACAAAATTGCCAAAATATAAACGTAAGCAATACGTTGTACCACGTGTTTCGTTTTTTACCTAATTTATTCCATTGGATGAGGTCCTATTACCTTATATGTTATATGGTTACGTATGGGGATTCATTTCCTATCATAAGACATAGGTACATTTGTGCACCCGGGAGGGGTACTTTGACCCACCCCTTTAATTTTGGAAATTGTCCCTTTTATATGTTTGGTATTATAGTATAGGACCCTAATATAAATTACTATAAATTTTGGTGGTTCACCTCGTTTCCTTTCATGGGTACGAAATTGCCAAATTTTAGTACAACCACGTGTTTGGTTTGGGCTCAATTTATCCCCTTGGATGAGGTCCTATTACCTTATATGGTTATATGGTCATGTATATATTGGTCCATTTCCTATTATAAGACATGAGTACATTGATGCACCCTTTAAATTTTTGGAAGGGGTACCATGGCCAACCCCCCTTAAATTTTGGAAATTTTCCAATTTGAGCATTCGGTATCATAGTACATGCCTCAACATGTATCATGATAAATTTGGGTGGTCCATCTTGTTCCCTTTCATGGGTAAAAATTGCTAAAATATAAACATAAGCAATATGTTGTACCATGTGTTTGGTTTTTGGCCCAATTTCTCCCCTTTGATGAGGTTCTATTACCTTATATGGTTATATGGTCATGTATATGGGTTCATTTCCTATCATAAGACATGGGTACATTGACGCACCCTTTAAAAATTTGGGAGGGGTATCTTGGCTCATCCACTCGGTTTTAGAAATTGTTTAATATAAGCATTTGGTATCATAGTACAGGACTTCAATATGTACCACTATAAATTTGGATGATCCACATCGTTCCCTTTTATGGGTAAAGAACTACCAAAAATCAAATTTCGGAAGTTATTGACCCCTATTTAGCACGTTATATGGGTATGTACAGAGGTTTATTACCTTTATATATTTATGTTCCCTTTTAAATTTGGGAATTATCAAATAACAAAATTCGGTAAACGTTTTCTAGGACCCATTGGTATTCCTCTTATGACCAAATATTCAAAATTTTTAGGGTTATTGACCGGCTTTATTATTGAATAAGTACAGGATTTATTACTTTTTCATAAGACACAGGTGTATTTGTGTACCAATCTTAAATTTTGGGAGGGGGTACATTTCTTATTGTCATATCAATAATTGGTAATTGTTCTTAAAATTGGATAGTATCTCATTCATTGGGTAAATCATTGTCAAATATGAGTATGATCACGTGATCAGTTATTAACCTATGATGGGATTAGGAGTCCAGAACATTGGTACATTGAAACTTTGTAGGATAATTTGAGAATTGTCAAATGAAATTACGTCATTGGTTTTGATTATTCCCGCCAAATATAAACGTAAGCAAGACGTTGTACCACGTGATTGTCCTTGATGAGGTAGTGTACAGGGATTCATTTCCTTTGTTGTGGTACTTCTTAAGTTTGAGTACACACACTTTTAGAAAACAGTTGGTTCTACTCAGGTAAACAATTGACGGACATTATTGACCTTATTGAACATATAATGATATGATTAATTCTAAGACTTAGGTATATCAAGAGAAGTATTCTTTAAATTTGGGAATGGTGATAAACAGAATTTTAACATAAGGCGCGAAATTTGAAACAATACATTGAACTTTAGTCACAGCTCATAGTCTAAGATCATTGGTGGTGATTGATTTGAAATCTGATAGCTAACCTTATTGAATCTTATGACTCATAGACGAAAGGCAATACATGCTACAACAGTTTGAAATTTAATCATAAGGTGATGTAATCTGACACTAGCAAAGTTATTGTTAATGCAATTTGATTGGCTGATCACTATCTTTCCTGCAATCTGATTGGTTGATCACTATCTTTCGTGCAATCTGATTGGTTGATGATTTTCAAATCTTTGCTGCATTCAGTTTTAAGTTTTGTTTAACATTTAAAAATCTTGGTTTCGTTCAACATTTTGCACTCACTGATAAATATGATCAAAACCGTTTATTTGTTAATCGAATAGTTAAAAACCGGATAAAGTTTGACGGTTAACCGTGAAACGTAAATTTTTTGGAACTTTTTGTTTGAGAATTCTTGCTTTCAAATTTTTGTTTGAATTTTTTGTTTCAGAATTTTATTTGAAATTTTTTTTGACAACTTTTGTTTCAAAATTTTTTGTTTAAAAATTTTTCGTTTGAAATTTAAAAAAATTTTTCGTTTCAAAATTTTGTTTGAAATTTTTTGTTTCAAAATTTTGTTTGAAATTTTTTTCGTTTCAAAATTTTGTTTGAATTTTTTCGTTTGAATTGTTTTTCGTTTCCAAGTTTTTTCGTTCCAAAAATTTTTTTCAAACTTTTGTTTCAAAGATTTTTGTTCGAAATTTTTGTTTGTCAACTTTTTTGTTTGAAATTATTGTTTGGGAAATTTTGGTTTGACATTTTTTTAAGTTTGTGCACTCATTAGTAAAGAACCGGAACTGTTTAGAGCAAAAATCTTTGACAACATTGTTTTTTCATGATGCAATAGTACACGTCAGAACATGATAATGCAACGTCATCAGTTTTGCATCATATATAAGTATCGTTCGAGTTAGTATTCATAATAACATCATCATGGCTACTTGTCTGCAGTTTCTAAACACACGTGATGTGATGAAATCATTTACCAAGATTACTGATTTACAACAGAATGTACCTTATAGAATCTTAGCTAGCCAAAAAATCCCTACAAAGTTTGGATTAAGAATCGTAGTGAAGCTTGAAAATGATAAGAATATAATTTTACCAGCAAGATATTTACCCATGGAAACATCAAAACAAGAAGAACTGCTGCGTTTCTTAAACACTGGATCTGTATCTTTATGTTATAAAGGATTCTTTGGTCGAAGTCATCAATTTGAATTTAGTACACAGCCAGATTCGTCAACAATTGTGATGAAATCATGAATTCAAACGTCAGCACATTCCTTTGACGTCAGACATAGTTGTATGAATTTGGTTGGTCAGCATGTCGTCAGCAACTGTGATGAAACCATGAATTCAAACGTCAGCACATTCCTTTCCAATGACGTCAGCCGTAGTTCTATAAATCAACCAATACACTCTCATCCCACGAAATCATTTGAGCAAGTGCTTTTCAGGAGGAAAGATGTGTACTTCTAACGATAAAGAATTCATCTTCGCAAGCTATTATCCAATAAATATATTTCAAACAAAACATGTGATGATTGGTATCAGTGCTAGAACATTTGAACCAGTAATTCGATTGGGCAAAGCAGAACAATTTGGTGTACAACTGACCTGTGAAGAATGGCAAATATTATGTTCACGAATCGACCAAATGAACGATTATTTTCATGATGAGCTAAATGTGACCATAGTCAAATCATTAGGCTCAAATCATGAAGTGGTGTTGCGTTCAAAATACATTGTATCTACAATATCCAGAACCACTATCTGGTATGGATGTATGTGGAGTGTAATAAAATGATCCATTTCAATGATTTGTGTTTTTTCATTTCAAGTACAACCCCATATTTTGACGTGTACTATTGCATCATGAAAAAACAATGTTGTCAAAGATTTTTGCTCTAAACAGTTCCGGTTCTTTACTAATGAGTGCACAAACTTAAAAAAATGTCAAACCAAAATTTCCCAAACAATAATTTCAAACAAAAAAGTTTACAAACAAAAATTTCGAACAAAAATCTTTGAAACAAAAGTTTGAAAAAAATTTTTGAAACGAAAAAAACTTGGAAACGAAAAAAATTCAAACGAAAAAATTCAAACAAAATTTTGAAACGAAAAAAATTTCAAACAAAATTTTGAAACAAAAAATTTCAAACAAAAAATTTGGAAACGAAAAAATTTCAAACAAAATTTTGAAACGAAAAATTTTTTTAAATTTCAAACGAAAAATTTTTAAACAAAAAATTTTGAAACAAAAGTTGTCAAAAAAATTTCGAATAAAATTCTGAAACAAAAAATTCAAACAAAAATTTGAAAGCAAGAATTCTCAAACAAAAAGTTCCAAAAAATTTACGTTTCACGGTTAACCGTCAAACTTTATCCGGTTTTTAACTATTCGATTAACAAATAAACGGTTTTGATCATATTTATCAGTGAGTGCAAAATGTTGAACGAAACCAAGATTTTTAAATGTTAAACAAAACTTAAAACTGAATGCAGCAAAGATTTGAAAATCATCAACCAATCAGATTGCACGAAAGATAGTGATCAACCAATCAGATTGCAGGAAAGATAGTGATCAGCCAATCAAATTGCATTAACAATAACTTTGCTAGTGTCAGATTACATCACCTTATGATTAAATTTCAAACTGTTGTAGCATGTATTGCCTTTCGTCTATGAGTCATAAGATTCAATAAGGTTAGCTATCAGATTTCAAATCAATCACCACCAATGATCTTAGACTATGAGCTGTGACTAAAGTTCAATGTATTGTTTCAAATTTCGCGCCTTATGTTAAAATTCTGTTTATCACCATTCCCAAATTTAAAGAATACTTCTCTTGATATACCTAAGTCTTAGAATTAATCATATCATTATATGTTCAATAAGGTCAATAATGTCCGTCAATTGTTTACCTGAGTAGAACCAACTGTTTTCTAAAAGTGTGTGTACTCAAACTTAAGAAGTACCACAACAAAGGAAATGAATCCCTGTACACTACCTCATCAAGGACAATCACGTGGTACAACGTCTTGCTTACGTTTATATTTGGCGGGAATAATCAAAACCAATGACGTAATTTCATTTGACAATTCTCAAATTATCCTACAAAGTTTCAATGTACCAATGTTCTGGACTCCTAATCCCATCATAGGTTAATAACTGATCACGTGATCATACTCATATTTGACAATGATTTACCCAATGAATGAGATACTATCCAATTTTAAGAACAATTACCAATTATTGATATGACAATAAGAAATGTACCCCCTCCCAAAATTTAAGATTGGTACACAAATACACCTGTGTCTTATGAAAAAGTAATAAATCCTGTACTTATTCAATAATAAAGCCGGTCAATAACCCTAAAAATTTTGAATATTTGGTCATAAGAGGAATACCAATGGGTCCTAGAAAACGTTTACCGAATTTTGTTATTTGATAATTCCCAAATTTAAAAGGGAACATAAATATATAAAGGTAATAAACCTCTGTACATACCCATATAACGTGCTAAATAGGGGTCAATAACTTCCGAAATTTGATTTTTGGTAGTTCTTTACCCATAAAAGGGAACGATGTGGATCATCCAAATTTATAGTGGTACATATTGAAGTCCTGTACTATGATACCAAATGCTTATATTAAACAATTTCTAAAACCGAGTGGATGAGCCAAGATACCCCTCCCAAATTTTTAAAGGGTGCGTCAATGTACCCATGTCTTATGATAGGAAATGAACCCATATACATGACCATATAACCATATAAGGTAATAGAACCTCATCAAAGGGGAGAAATTGGGCCAAAAACCAAACACATGGTACAACATATTGCTTATGTTTATATTTTAGCAATTTTTACCCATGAAAGGGAACAAGATGGACCACCCAAATTTATCATGATACATGTTGAGGCATGTACTATGATACCGAATGCTCAAATTGGAAAATTTCCAAAATTTAAGGGGGGTTGGCCATGGTACCCCTTCCAAAAATTTAAAGGGTGCATCAATGTACTCATGTCTTATAATAGGAAATGGACCAATATATACATGACCATATAACCATATAAGGTAATAGGACCTCATCCAAGGGGATAAATTGAGCCCAAACCAAACACGTGGTTGTACTAAAATTTGGCAATTTCGTACCCATGAAAGGAAACGAGGTGAACCACCAAAATTTATAGTAATTTATATTAGGGTCCTATACTATAATACCAAACATATAAAAGGGACAATTTCCAAAATTAAAGGGGTGGGTCAAAGTACCCCTCCCGGGTGCACAAATGTACCTATGTCTTATGATAGGAAATGAATCCCCATACGTAACCATATAACATATAAGGTAATAGGACCTCATCCAATGGAATAAATTAGGTAAAAAACGAAACACGTGGTACAACGTATTGCTTACGTTTATATTTTGGCAATTTTGTATCCCTAAAAGGGAACGAGGTTATAGTAATATATATTAGGGTCCTATACTATTATACCAAATGTTTAAATTGGACAATTTCCAAAATTAAAGGGTGGTCCAAGGTACCCCTCCCAAATTTTTCAAGGGGTGCATTAATATATCCATGTCTTATGAAAGGTAATGAACCCCTGTATACGCCCATATAACGATATAAGATAATAACATCTCATTAAAGGTGATAAATTAGGTCAAAAGACCAAACACGTGGTTGTACTAAAATTTGGCAATTGTGTACCCATGAAAGGGAACGAGGTGGACCACCCAAATTTATAGTAATACATACTAGGGTTCTATACTATTATACCAAATGTTTAAATTGGGCAATTTCTAAAACTGAAGG
Source organism: Thermobia domestica (assembly GCF_964235325.1). Lineage (NCBI taxonomy): Eukaryota > Metazoa > Arthropoda > Insecta > Zygentoma > Lepismatidae > Thermobia > Thermobia domestica. The sequence goes on along the minus strand of NC_137459.1, from coordinate 138,674,510 downwards.
GGTGGGCCAAGGTACCCATCCCAAATTTTTAAAGGGGTGCACCAATATACCCATGTCTTATGAAAGGTAATATACTCTTGTATACGCTCATATAAACATATAAGGTAATAGGACCTCATCCAAGGGGATAAATTAGGTCAAAACCAAACACGTGGTACTACGTATTGCTTACGTTTATATTTTGGCAATTTGGTACCCCTAAAAGGGAACGAGGTGGACCATCCAAATTTATCATAATACATATTAGGGTCCTGTACTATAATACCAAATGTTTAAATTGGGCAATTTCCAAAATTTAAGGGGTGGGCCAAGGTACCCCTCCCAAAATTTTCAATGGGTGCATTAATATTCCCATGTCTTATGAAAGGTAATGGACCCCTGTATACGCTCATATAACTATATAGGGTAATAATACCTCATCCAAGGGGATAAATTAGGTCAAAAACCTTCGAAATTTGAACTTTTGGCAATTTTTTACCCATGAAAGGGAACGACATAGACACCCAATACTAATAGAGGTACATACTATGGTCCTAGGTTACCATACCAAATTTTTAGATTTGGCAATTTCCAAAATTTAAGGGGGGTGGTCCTATGTACCCCTGCCAAAATTTAGGGGGTGGGCCATGGTACCCCTGCCAAATTTTAGGGGGGTGGTCCTAAGTACCCCTAGGTCATTGACCCCGGGCCAAGGTCATTGACCTTTGACCTATGACGTCACAAAAATTTTTGCTGACTCAGTTCGCCATACGGGGACCACTACTACTCCCGAACAACGCAAAACAAAACAACGATCTTTTAGACAAAGTTCGCCTGGAATCAATTCATCCGATCGTCACCAGCTTTGCTTACGCTAGCGAAGGCGGAATTGAGCATCACAAAGAAGTGTAAGTAGAGCCGATTGCCTCAAGTAGATTGTTGTGCGTGGCGTTATACATTTTTGTAAGCTTTGCAAACGAGATTGTGCGAATCAATCATCATTGCGGAAAGTGTTATGAAGTACGTGTTAGCGATAATGATGCTGTGAACCCATAAAAAAGTTAAACTAATGTTGATTACGGATGACGAGCTGTGAACTTGGTGCTGTGTGCTACCTCTGTCTTACAAATAGTAAACCATTAGTTTTTTTTTTTTTTTTTTTGTTTATTGTAGACAAGTGAAGTGCAACGAAAAAAGAGCAAGGATCAGTACGATCGATAAGACACAGTGATCACAGAGTAATTGGTGAACCCAAAGATCTCGAAAACAATATGCTTCCTACTATTGCTGACGTTTTGCAGTGTTTCATATGGGAACGATGAATGTTGAAGAAACATTTGGAATCTTCTGCTAAAGAAATAGTTGTGATCGTCGCTAAGAAAAGTGAAAGCAGTGTCGGAGTTAGTGACCATTAAACTTGCATCAAGCAAAGCAATTGAAGATACTAACTCATTTTTGACATGATTACGATATCTCACGAGACGGTTCGGAATCTTCAGAAGTCATCGTCAAAAGTATCACTAAGTGTGACGCTAGAGTGGTTGAGTTTCAGAAATTCACAAAAGAGAAATTATTTGATATAGCATTCTGCAAGTGATTGATCCCCTGATGTGCAACTGGCAAAGAGAGTATACAATTCCGAAATTGGAAGTGCCTTTTGCTCCTGATCAGAAGTTCTACGTAAAAATGTGTATAGGACATGTGGACAAAAAATAATCAAAACGACAGATTAAATTGTTGCTTTGTAAAAGTACTGATTATCATGATCAATGAAGACAGACACTTCAACGGACTAGTGTTTCGCAGAATGCAGCCCAAGAAACTGGAAGTGCCTTGACGGAAGAATATAGTGAGTAGCGTTCCCCTGAGCAGTCGGACCAGTCAGATTATGATTGTCCAAAAATTGCTAAATGATTATCTACTCAAAAAAAAAAATGAGAATGAAGTTATCTGCTTTCTAAAGTGCTGTCTTGAGAGCAAACTTTCTAAAAGAAAAGTGGTACTGTTAACATTCTTGCTCATGGAAAATGACGGTTTAATCACATCATATAACGAAGAGAAGGTCATTGATGCCACCAAGGTTCAAAGGGAAAGATGAATATTGGCTCAATATAATGCTAAGTAATCTTCGGCAACACTGAGAGCTCTCTAGTTTGATTGATGCTGTGATGACACCTTGACTTTACGTAAGGAGAACGACAAAGCTTACCGATGTATCCTAAAAAAAAGTTCATTATTTACTTGTGAAAGAGCCCGGATCAGCATCTAGAACATATGGCTCTCTCATCAGGAAGTGGCAACAGTATCAGAACGGCTACCATAATGTTTTTCAGAGACCAATTCATAAATTTATCAGAGCTTACCGTGATTGGGTGAGGCAGCACAGCAGTGAATACAGGACTTAGAAATGGAACCATTGCCCATTGGAGCATACTCTGAAAGGTGCACTACAGAGATTTGTTTCTATGGTACACGCCAATGAGTTGCCCCTTAGATGTCTGTTCGAAAGCTTAGAAGGGAAGAGCACCGGCCCAAGTACATTTTCTGAACCTATTGGAAGATTACTAGAAACCTGCGATAGTCTAAATATTTAAACAAATCAGCCAATTGCAGTTGATTGGAAAGACGAGTTTCAAAATTTGGGCAATTTGAGCACCGACCAAAAGTACCTGCTCGGTATTTGCAGAACAATCTCAAAAGTGTTATACAAATCAGTGCTCTACAGACCTAGAAAGGAAGAAGAAAAGTGGTAAGGTATGCAAAACCCGGTGGTTAACAACATCGTCCCAAATCTTGCGCCTTTACTTAGCCATAGATGACCCCGATATAAGCAAGGGCAACATCACTAGCTCCCTTCATTATGGAAGTTTATACTCCCACGTTGTTTTCCGTTAAAAGGAAATCATCTTGCGCAGATGGACCACGATACATCTGGACACTAATTTCATTATCCCTAGCAATGACCAACTCAACGAAAGTAATAATCGATCCGGTTATACGCAGGAATGCATACTTTAGTCATCCGGAGAACCTCCTACTTGTTTTGATTAGTGACGTCGAAGCTGACAAGCGATGATCGGGGTGGAAAAAGAATTTGAAGACTCGAATATGTAGCGTTAAAACAACTATTCGAGACTTTGAAGTCCCAAAGAATGTGAACTTACACGCCACGTCCTACGTTGATATAGTTGATTGGTCAGCAGTTAATCTGACAGAGCCCCTCCTTACTAAACATTTGAGTTTAGAAGAGATAAAGAAGAATATTAAAACTGCAGTCATTAGAAGATTTTCTTTTTCACTGTCACACACAGAACGTAGAGAAAATGATAAAATTAGTGACTGAGGCGACATCTTGAGTTTGTGGACCGCAGGCACAACATGAGTTCGTTCTGGCTACCTTAAAATCGTGGCAGCACATGCCAAACTTCTCATCAAAGTATGACAACAAGTCAAATCAGCAGTAAACACTAGACACTAGTAGACAGTGACTTACCAGCTTGATAAAGGAAAGCGAGTGGAGGGAGGAACTTGCTTTCCGTGGTGAGTTCCGAGTTATTTCTAAATATGAAATTACTGAATTTTAGAAATAAGCTAAGAGCTGTAACAGTATTTCCTTCCTGAAAATTTAATGTCAATATACATTAAAACGGCAAATGGAAAATAAATACAAAAATGAATTATAATTTGCATAAGTTTTGCGCACACTTCAAACTTTAACTTTACTACATCATTCCCTTCCTCCCCGCCAGTGGATTATTGGTGACTTCTCGTGCTTGATGCAGATATTGATAGGTTTAAAAAGCCTTACACTGTTTCTTTTTTAATTGTTACCGTAAAACAAGAGGAAAACATTGAGATGTGCTATCGACTTTTTTTTTTTAATTTTAACACATTTTAATGTATTTTTAGAGTCAAGTCGTTATCCGAACGATATGACCTATCGAACTGATTTTTTCTTACATGCTAAAGGAGCAAGAAAAGACAAAAAAAAGCAAGTTATACCGCTAAATAAATATCACATGTTTTTTTTTAAGTGAAATGGTGCAAATTTAAAAAAAGGAGAGCCAAGTTGTCACTTGGAGAACGTCACCAATCGACTTAACATTTTTTTTTACGTAATATTGAAGTAAAGACACAAAAATCGCAAAATCAATTTTGAGAAAAAAATTTTTTATTGATCCACCCTATTAAATATATAGATAGATATAGATATAGATGATATCAGGACATTTGCGATACAAGCAGAAAAAAACAATTTTTCTGTGACATTTGCGGTACTATTCAAAGCTTTCCCTTAGGCAGTGGGACATTTGCGGTACAAACCGTGGAATTGTGCGCCTAAATCATCCATTTCACACCACTTGTGTCTAAATTAGAAGGAATATAATAATGAAGGAGGTGGATATGGATATGAAACAGGCTAATATTATGTGATTAATTTTAATTGGCTGATTTTTGTATGTTATGGATATACAAGAGCAGATCACGCGGGCCACCTCATGGAAACTATCACAGTAATCGAAACCTCTAAGAAGAAACCATGCACTTTTCATCAGGGTTTTAAGTACATATAGTATCGAAATTTCAAGAACGGGAACATAACTTGGAGGAAAAATATTGTTCCGTTGATGTTCGGTCTCTTACCAGCAAGAGGTAGTAAGAAATATCAGGGATTTTTCAGTTCGTTGAAGGCTAATATTAATGATTGGAATCCGAAATTAACCAAATTGGATTTCGAGCAAGCAGCAATAACATCTCGAAGAACCCTGTTCTACCAGGAAACGCACATTAGTGGGTGCAATTTTCATTTCAATCAGTGCAGGAAGGTTAAGGAATTGTGACCTATAAATGACTATAAATCAGTTCCAGAGGTGAGGCTCTGCTTCAGAATGTGTTCTGTCCAAGCATTATGTGTTACTGTTATGTGCTTACCTCTAATGTACTAATTGAACTCAATTATAAATGAAAATAAATTGCTAATTCATTGACTGTCTCTTATACTTATTCTGAACTAGATCTGACCAAAAATTCCTAAACATGCTCATAACAATAGACAACTGTGTGAAAATTGAGTGACTTGTGATAAATCACTCTACAGGCAAGTTGCTCTTTGGATAATTCCCTAATACTTTCTCGTAATTAGAAATATCTCTATATGTTGAAAACGAAGCAAGAATATTATATTTCAACTTTGAGTAAACACTGGAAAATAGTTATTGGAAAGTTGTTATTGAAACCTACGAAAGAAAACAAAAAAATATATAAATATTTCTAGAAGTTCCATTTAAATGTCATCGACAGGCATTTGACCAATCACAGATAATGATTTTTTTTTAGTTTGGGCCAATCACAAACAAACATTTGTTTACATCTTTCGAATGTGACTACTATATATTCTAGTATTTTTTTTCATTATTCTGTATAAGTGATCTTAATATTTGGATTTGCGTGTTCTAAGAATTCTGAGAAAAGTTTGTACGTATGTATGGTGAGTTAATAATGGTTTTATATTCTGAAAGAATATATTTAGTTTGCTTTTAGTATGCAAGAAAGTCCCGAGTCCCCTGAAGAAATCATGCTATTCTCCCCTAGAACAACTTGCTGGCTACACCAATGTTATAAAATTTGGTATCTGTATAACAGTTGATATTGTGTGCTTATCCTCTAACTGAACACCCGAAAATATTGTCTCTTGGCTTGGAGAATAAGAAGCTATTTCAAATAGTACGGCAAATGTCGATACTCGAAGTACCGCAAATGTCACAGTACTGCAAATGTCGATACCGCAAGTGTAGGGCTCTCGATATAGATAGATATTTATACACCTATAATATATTAGGATCGCTCTAATGTTTTGAGTTTCGGACTTTTCTTGCTAGGTTTCATCCCTTAGAATGGTTAAATATCTGAGCATAGCAACTCATAGGAAAAGAAAAAGCTCAATTAAAACATTAGATGGTGCCACAAACGATATCAAGCTTGAAATGCATTTAAAGTATGCAATATGAGGCAAAGGTACTTTTTAAGTTTGGAGCAGTTAAATACAATAATGCCATATTTTAGATAGGGGTAATGTAGGTAGAACCACATCTATTATTAGATAGTGTCATAATGGTGGTAATCGTGAAGTCCACTACGTTTGATTCACATTTATTATTCCTCACTTTCGGACCATGAAAGAAAAGAATAAAATATAGTGATCATGAAAAAAATCGAATTCATGATTTCAACAGATTTACACCTTCCATACCTCACATATACATAAAAAGTGATTTTTTGATATCTGTCCGTCAGTTTGTCTTGCATTCCGCTAGAGACCATACAATTCAACGTATCGAGACCAAATTTTAAAATTAAGGTTTTTAAGATTCTCCAGATTTCTTTTGCTCTACCCCCAAAATAAGGGTAGTTTACTGAAAGGTGAAAATCAAAATTTGCGGTTTTCTCAAAAACGGTTCAAACGATTTTGTTTATATTCCATAACTCCGTTTTTTTTAATAGCAAACCCATACAGTAGTATCAATCACGTTTATGGAGAAATCGAAAAGGGTAATTTACTTGTGGGTGGGAATTATTATTGGACAATTTTCTCAGAAAAATGACGAGGTGATTCTGTTCATATTTCATTAAAAAAATATTTCACTGAAAGCCTGACAATATACATAATTCATTAATTCTTTTTAAAAATGTACGAGAGAGAGTTTATTCTTAGGAGTAAGTTTTTTTTTTTTTCTCAAAAAGCAACTTTGACGATATTGTTCTAATTTCATAGATAAGCATGCCATTAATAACCTAACAATATAGAATGATTCATCAGTTCTGAAAAAAAAATGTGCGAAAGGTAGTTTGCTCTTGTGAACAAGCTTTTCTTCGGACGATTTTTTTTTAATGAAAGCATGTAGGCGATATTATTAACCCTAGGAAAACCAAGGTATTTTTTGAGGTACGTGGAACACCAACGAGAGGACGTCTGAGGCCTACAGCATAAAGGTCATTATTTCTCAAAGAAAATAATTTATCTTGTCTCATATGAACTTGGGATGCCTCAGACATTATAATTTTTATTATGTATTACTACTAGGTTTTCAAGTACAGTGTTGCCAACTATATGTGTGTAATAGTTTATGTTACCATTTTTTATATATGTCAGTAACTATGACCTATTTATTTTATTTGTCTGTGTAGAAAAAAAAAGAACAAACAGATCAATAGCGACTTAGTACAGTGTACACAAATTCTTGATGTACAAAGTCCGTGAGTTAGGCAACGCAAATAACGCCCGCTAAAAGATTAATTACGCCTGGTAGAGTAGCTAGAAAAGCAGCATGAAGTTGTCCCAACTGTTAAAAGAACAAATCGTAAAGTGTGTTTTTTGTGCAGGTGTGAGGAGAAACGCTGGCATACGAAATTACAAAAGGGAGTCTTTGCATACTTGCACTCACAGTACGCAGCACAGTACCAGAAAAAAATATATACGAACACCGGAGGCGCCGATGAGAAGATAACAGTCGCGGAACGTAAATAACCTTATAATTACCTCAAATTAGGGATTATATAAACACGTTAACTTACTTCAAATGACTATATATATAAGCGTATCAAATAATATACGGAATGATTATGCGGTATATGTATTAGTCTACTTTTAAAAATAAACACAAAGCCTCGCGCTGCGTTTCAAAACTATTAACAGTAACCCTACGTGCAAATCAAATAAAGTATAGATTGATCTTTCACGGGAAAAAACAAGCCCCTAATGAAAATTTTGGGGTCTAACAGGGCCTGAGTTCTATGTTCCGGCGCCACTGATTGATACGTAATGTTACTTCGAAAGAAGAGCTTGTACGTTTTCATTACTCGTTAAATGATTTTTGAAAATGTTAAATATTGTTATGCAGTAATTTATTTCTAAATATTAAAAATCCAAAATTCGATAACACTTAACCGAGTTGGAGTACTTACCCTTACTTAGCGTATTTCTTCTTAGGTTGCAAATATAACTGAGGGTTCGTAATTCGTTTAATATCTGTGCAAATTTACACATTGAGACACAAGGAGAAAAGGGGAGAATATAGTTGCAATTAACAACAATTAAAAAATGCACGAAATTAACGGTTAGTATCAAATATAGAATAATTTAAAAAATAACTATGTAACTAGTTTTCTCCATTCATTTTCCTTCCTTTATTTTCACGATTACATCATCACTGAATTTCTCCACTAGAGGTTATCGTTCATTTAGCAGCATCCAACTGGAGCTCAGCCTTTAAATGAAACATTTTAAAAAGTGTAAAAGCCGAAAGCGGGAATCGAACCTGGGCCGTCAGATTAGAAAACTACAACGCTAACCATTTTTTTTTATTTTTTTAATACTTTATTGTACTGTTATCGGTCGATTACATCACAATCAAGAAACAAACAAAAGTTGTACTCTTAGCAGCCAATTACATCAGAAAGCATAAACAAACAAACATACAATGGACACATCAATAAATTGCTGCAAGAAAATTAGCAAACTTTTTTTTTACGAATTGGAAATGCAATAGTGTGCATGCGTAACAAAAGTTGGTGGATGTACAAAGTCACATTACCATTAAAATCATTACATAAAAGAATATCTATAGTATGGGACGTGATCCACAGAATTGCATTATGTTTAGTACAGGGATAAAATTGATAATCAGGAAATAACATTAGTGACGGACAAGTGATAGTAGAAAGAGTTGTTCGGGATATACGGGCAATATTTTTTTGATAGTGAGACCACATTGTAACGTTCTTTGAACAACTATCGAGCCGGTGTTGTAAAGTATCGAGAGCATGACAGGTACCGCAGAAAGAGAGGCTGCGGATACCCAATTCATAGAGTCTCCCGTTTGTAGGGTATATATTATGAACAACACTGTACCACAGAGATTGCAGGGCAGGGGACAATATCGATGCATGAATGTTCGCCCAGATTTGCGTCCAGTTTTTCAGTGGGTAATGTTCTGCTATACGGGGAACAGAAACTGTGATAGAGTGAAATTGATTATATAATTGCTTTACGGAAAGGTCTTCAAGGTGACTCCGTGCAATAAGCGAGTAACTAATATCAATAAATACGTCCTTTAGGTACGGCACAATGCTAGCCCATGGCTGTGTATGCAGGGGAGCTTGTAGCTCAATATGACGTAATGTTACACACAAAGCCTTGCTGGAAAGGGAGTCGGAATATGAACATAATGTTTGACAAACGCGATGCAGTAACAGCGAGTAGCTCTGAAGTTGTATATTTTTAAGACCGAGGCCGCCAGCACCTTTTGATAAACACAAGGTCTCGTGACTTACTCTTAGGCAGTGATTTTGCCACAGCAGTTGCCCTGTGTGTTTTCATATCACACTGAGGTATTTCTTCGGCAAGGAAAATAATTGCGTCAAAAACCAAAGACGACTAAAAATAAAAACATTTAAAAGGTAAACTCGGCCTGCAAGACTTACATGCCGGGCTTTACTTTGGTGAATGAGTGCAACCAAAGTACATGTTGTGGTATGAAAATTGTAGTCTATAGTGTCTGCTATGCGACGTTGCCAAGTTACACCTAAGATTTTGATGCGATCAGTACAAGAAATCGTAGAAAAATACACGTGTTGGTCAGCCGGATTTATACACATCGGGCGTGACTTTTGTTTATTCAGAACAGCACCCGAAATGCGCTCATAGTGCGATATGAGGTTTTCAACACGTGACAGTTCGTGTGGACTGTTAAGAAAACAATGTATATCATCGACGAATGCTTGTAATTTTAAGGTTGTTGCACCAATCTGTATACCTTGAATGTGTTGTTCCAGTTTTAAAAGAAAGGGCACGAGAACCAAGCTATACAGGATGGAAAACAGGGGGCAGCCTTGTGCAATACCTCGACGTACATTGATGGGTTTTGTAAGGGCACCATTAATTTTTAATTTTACGTATCGTTGAGTATAAAGAAATTTAATCAAATTAAGAAAACTGTCTCCGAAACCATATTTTGCAAGTACTGTAAACATATAATCATGTGACAACCTATCAAATGCCTTATGGAAATCAAGAGCTAATATAGCTACCTGCGGAGAACTAGTTTTCTGACACCAATGAATACCTTCTCGTATATTACTTAATGCTAAATACATAGGTTTGGTATGATTTAAGCCATACTGATCATTATGTAAGACCTGATTTAAAAACGGTTCTAAACGAGAGGCAAGACAACGTGACAAAATTTTCTGATCAACATTAAGGAGGGTAATCGGTTTAAAATTATCAAAATCATGCGCAACTGCATGTTTAGGTACAAGGACCATGATGCCAGCCGTAAAAGAAGAGCTCCACGTGGGTGTGACTCGGAGTTCGTTATACATTTCTGTGAGAAAAGGCGTGAGAATGCCGTGAAATTGGCGGCAAAATTCTAGTGTAAGGCCATCAGGTCCCGGAGATTTGTTTAACTTCCCCGCAAAAATAGCTTGGCGAACTTCGCGTTCTGTAAAGGGCTCATTGAGGGTGTTACGAGCCTCCGGGGTGATAGAACCGATCGGATGTTCGAAGCAGGATTCAGAGGATTGGGTTGGAGCGGGGAAATACTGTATAGGTTCTGGTATGCATCATACAGAGCTGAGAGTACGCGATCATGCTCGTGAACGTCACCGTTAGGAAAGGTGACCTTGGAAATAATGTTTTGTTTACCTCTTCGCCTTTCACGGCTAACTGTATGTAAAGAGGCAACTTCATGCTGAAGCATCGTCGTTTTGCCTCTCGTGAAAAAACCTTGATTTTTTTTACGATGTAAAGTGAGTAAGAGTGCATTAATTTCCTTAATACGAGGAAGTACGTCTACTCCTTGAGCAAGTTCTTTATAGTACTCACATAATAAGTTATAGTAGTAATTATATTACTCTTTAAGAAGAGAGGATCTGTCTTTACTGTGTTGTTTACAGATAGACTGAAAATAAGGCTTAAGTTGATATAACCACCATGAAAACAAACTATTCTTGTGAGGTTTAAAATGCATTAAATAATTCCATCTATTAGTAATGAGCAACTGAAGATCCTCGTCAGTTAAAATGCTGTTATTGAGCGACCAAACAAAGGATGACTTTAAGTACTTACGGATGGGGAAATCAATGGTGCAAACCACAGCACAGTAATCAGAAAAGCATACTGGTTTAACGTTTATGGAGCGCACAAAATTAATTAAGGTGGTACTGACATAGATCCTATCCAAACGTGAGGATCCATTTTGTCTAAAGAAAGTGTGCCCTGGGGTGTTACATTTATAATGACGCCATACGTCAACTAACTTAAAGTCTTGAACAAATTTACGCAGTGTAAGAGAAGTATTGTAACCAAAACTTGAGTCTATAGGATTTAACACTGCGTTGTAGTCTCCTACACAGATCAAATCTCGTGTACCAGAATGTAACTCCGTGGGAACGTCAGTGAGATAGAAAGAGTTGCGCTCGGAACGATTATTATTGCCTAAGGTGAATATAAGTTACAAAAATGTATATTTTCATAATTGGCTGTAATAATGCGACCTGACGGAAATTTAGAAAAGTCGGTTAAAGAAATATCTTTACGATATAAAATAGCCGTGCCAGAACCAGTTTCGGAAGGATTAATTTCCCACATGTGATTAAAGAGATAAGAGAAATGATCAATATTGCACTCTTGAAGGAAAATTATGTCCAGATCTGATTTGTTGATGTAATCGGCTAATGCTTTTTGCTTAGTAAGACTTGAAATACCGTTGATATTAATGGTGGCTATACGCGTTGCAAACACAGTTAATGGCCACAAAAGAAGAAAAATACACGAAATAAACACTGCGCCAAGAAATTGCATAATGAACTTGACACAACAAAGACGGGTAATATCTCTCGCACATATTCCCATCCTAAATTGGGAGGTGATATGATCACTTGTCTGGAGGGGCAACGACATCGTTTACCTTAGTGCTTAGTTCACTTTGATGGGGATCTGCTCGTGACCTTGTGAAACCAAACACACAATTATGATTCACAGGGAGAACACTTTTAGTTTTCTGATGTTTATTGGCTCGATTGGGGTTATCACGAGGTGAGGACTGAGATCGGCCTTTTCTACGCCTCTTTTCGGGTAGAGCGGAAAACTGGGATGCTTCTATAGTTGGAGAATCCATTTCAGATGAAACACTCATTTCTTGGCGGGAGTCATCCGTAATCGCTGACAACGGAGTATTTACGGCGGTTTCAGGTAACTGATCCTCTTCCGATTTTGGAAATGCTGGAGCAGGAGGACTTTGTTGTGGAAGATCCGGAGAAGTCGTCACAATGGTACTGGAGGTTGATGAGTCACTCTGAGATGTTGTATTGGATGCAAGGTTTCTCTGGGAGACAGTAGCGGGAGTACTAGTGATAGGTGCAATGGTAAAACTCTTGGGGACATCGAGTTGACAAGTAGATTCATTTATAGTGAGTGCACTTGGAAGAGTAGGATCACAAGTCATAGTTGGCGATGGAAGGTTTTCCTGTAAAGTCGGAGGACGTTTCTCACTTAATACGGGAAAGCTGGTAAATTAATGAACATCCGGTAAAGTATCCACTTTGTTCAAAGAACCGGGCATGGGCGGTGATCTGGAAGTTGGAGCACTGGTGAGGGAAGCCGATACGGCTGGAGGGAGACGGCGCTTCGCACATTCCATCAAAAAATGATTCGGGGAGTCACAGATAGCGCAGGTTTTAACTTGGCCTCCATACGTTAACCACAATCGTAAACCACATATAGTCACATAAGAAGGTATAGGGTGCTTAATACACATACGTATTATCTTTCTACCAGTTCGGACTTCGTAGATATGGCCAGTAGAATACATTTCATCTGTAATGGATTTGATATCACCATACTGAGATAGGACACGGGAAATATGTTGATCTTCTAATTCGATGGGTACCAAATGTAAACGAACTGTCACTACATTGGAACTTGCGGAATCTATTAAAATATTGTATGTACCAAGCTCATCTGAATAAGTGACCTTTCCATTCACTCGAAAGAGAATTTGTTCACAAATCACTTGCGATATTAACTTTAGATATTACTGTTTGCGACTGTAATCGAACTCAATACTGACAACTTGATCTGGAAGCAAATGAAAAGTATTACGAATCTATTCATGTAACACTAATGTATTAGGCTTGTTCACTACATCTTGAAATGATAAACGTAAAGTATTCACTCGAATAACTGACATGGTTCACTGGAAAACAGTACTTCGCACTAGACTATATGATGAAATTAGCAAATAGCAAACACTAAGTACTTGATAGTAGAAAATACTTCACTTGACAATGCGGCGTGAGTTGAAAAAAAAAAAAAACACTCAACACTGCCACTCGCACACCTACACAGACAGCGGTGTGAACAGCACGGCGTCTGCCAAGCAACAACCACCAGTAATCTAAAGCGTTACTTGTTCCGTCTCGAATAAATAAGGAGCCTTTTCTCTTCCTTCAAAACAATAGCTTGTTAATAGTCAGATTGATTGGTAAAAAAGAGAAATATGTAATTGACTCGGAGGGCGTTATATCACTGTATTCACTAAATTATCAACATTACAGATTTTTTAAAAACACAATACAAAACTCCTTTATTTTGAATCAAATATGGCGCGTGTATTATACTACACCTCTACAACTACCAAAATTTTAAACCAAAGCGTCCCACTTAAGTTTCATGTAGAAAGTATTCAACTGTACGTTTTGAGGAAGATAACTGTAATAAAAATAACTTAATATCACTGAACAGTAAGGCATATAATAAACTAACTTTAAGAATATGCAGAAGTAATTATAAAAGCTTTGCTACAAAAGTACTTACACAGACCATAATAAATTCAATGAGCTCCGAAATACAAAGTAACAAAATAATGTATAAGATTCAGGCTACAAAGCAATTGTTACTTAAAGAATGGACATATACTATTTCGAGAATCGAGATAAAAAGAGAAATGTTTACGATACTTTTCGTCTCGTCTCGATTTCCATCTCAATAGCGAGACGATAATTTGAGTTAGCCTTGTCCCATCTTAAATGTAAAATGTTATCTCTCGTCTTAATTTTGTTTATTTTGTATCAGAAACGAGATGAGAAATTCTTCTTCTCGTGAGCAACACTAAACAAAACCGAAATATTATTGCCAAATGTTACATTTCTGGTTGTAATGTTATGCCCTGAGCGATAATAAACTCCTAACTTTTAATCTTCTATGATATAATAATTATTATTATTTGTTATTATTATCATTATTATTACTACCACTACTATTATTATTATTATTATTCCTGAAGGTTTGATAGTTCAAGTATTGAAACACCGGAGTATTCAAATATCAGAAGAAAATAAAACGTGTTTCATCGCCGATCAATCGCCACCAAAAATTCTGAAGTAAAAAAAAGTACTGGTCGTTCCTTGGTCAGATTCGATTCGACTACATTCTGATTACTGGACGAGCGCCTTGACCACTTAACAACGATTACTACGCAGCAATTAGTTTGTCATTAGTTTGTTTACGAGTATAATACAAGCACCGTATTTGATTCAAAATAAAGGAGTTTTGTATTTGTTTTTTTTTTAAATTATGTAATGTTGATAATTTAGTGAATACAGTGATATAATGCCCTCCGAGTCAATTACATATTAGACAAGTACATATTCCTAGGTTTTGCCAATCAATCTATTAACGAGCTACTGTTTTGAGCGAAAAGAATACCCTTTTTATTTAGGGGTGCCGAAAGAAGTAACTCTTTAGATGAGTGGTTAGAGTTGTAGTTTTCTAATCTGGTCGCCCGGGTTCGATTTCCGCCATCGCTCTTTACCCTTTTTAAAATGTTTCATTTACAAGGCTGAGCACCAGTTGGATGCTGCTAAATGAAAGATAATCTCCAGTAGAGAAATTCAGTGATCTTGAAAATAAAGCAAGAAAAATGAGTGGATAAAACGAGTTGCAGAGTTAATTCTATCAATGGCTCTATATTTGATATTATCCGTTAATTTCGTGCATTTTTAAGTTGTTGTTTATTGACACTATATCCTCCCCTTTTTTTCTTTGTGTCTCAATGAGTAAAATTTCACAAATATTATACAAATCATGAACCCTCAGTTATATTTGCAAGTTCACGGGAAATAAGCCTATTTTAATAAGGATAAATTATCCAACTCGTTGGAGTGGTATCGCATTTTGCATTTTTAATATTTACAAGTAAATTATCAATAGTTAGCATTTTCAAAAATTATTTAACGAATAATGAAATCAACGATTTCTTCTTTCGAAGTAGTATTACGTATGAATCAGTAGCGCCGGAATCTAGGAGCTCACGCCCTGTCAGACCCCTAAAATTTTCATTCGGGGTTGGTTCTAAACGCCAAATGATCCGCCAATACTGTTAATTGATTTGCAGGTAGGACTGTTGCTAATAGTTTCAAAACTTAGCGCAAAGCTTTGAGTTAGTTAAAAAAAATAACCTACTATATGTACCGCATAATCTATCCGCATATTATTTGATACGCGGATATGTATAGGTATTTGAAGTAAGTAAACTTGTTTATATAATCCTCATTTCAGTTAATTATAAGATTAACTAAGTCCCGCGATTGTTATATTCTCATCAGCGCCTCTGATATCCTTATATTTTTTTTTTTCAATTGGCTGCGTATAGTTTTACGTGTGTATCGTACAAACAAGAAGTACTGTGAATACAAGTATGCAAAGACTACCTTTTCTCATTTCGTCAGCCAGCACTTCGCTCCACTTCTACACGGAATCACTCTTTACGATTTGTGCTTTTAACAGTTGGGGGCAACTTCACGCTGCTATGCTAACTACTACCAGGCGTAATTAATCTTCGAGCAGGCGTTAGTTGGGTTGCCTATCTCACGGATTTTGCAAATCAAGAATTTCTGTGACCCGCTGTACATAGGCAGCTTCTAAAAGCATTTTGGTGGTGGCTCAGTAAAGTGGGGTAGAATGGGGATGAGTGCGGTATATTTCAATATTCCAATGAATTCAGGATTAATCTTTTGTAATTCCATCCGGGTTATCCTTGAAATTGAGAAACTCTTTCAAATTTTGTTTCCGCGAAAGATAGACAGTGTGAGGGACGTTCATTGCACATTATAGGGGATGTCACCAGAGAAGCAGTGTTGCCAACACAGAACAATTTACATTTTTTTCCAGTAGCTCAACGTCAGGTTTTTTACCTATGGAATGAACATGCAAAACGTAGGCAAACAAGCAACAACTTGTCTGTCAGTTTTGTAAACTAATACCACTTCAACATCATGAATATTACAAGGGATTCATTGCAAGAAGTGTACCATTGCTTCCATTTGTTTCATTTTCATTAGCAAATAAAATGCCCAAATCACTGGCGTTTGCATCAAAATCTGACAGGGTTATTTCCACCTTGTTATATTCGAGCTCACTACCTTCTATGTCAGATTCATTTAAAAGTTCCTTAAGTTTTTTTTTAATTGATCTTTTCGAAGAGTACAATTTGCCATCGTTCCAATGCTACTCCAGATTTCCACATACAGTCACAGTCTCAGAATAACGAACTGACAATTTCCTACGAAATATGCGTCTTCCGTCAGTGTTGCAGGCTGCTGCTTGTAGATTATAACTAACTAACTAACTAACTAGCTAACTCTATGGCCTATGAAACCCGGAGGTTTAATGCCGCGTTCACAAAAGCTCTCCACTGACTTTTATTCTTAGCTAGCTGCATCCAGTTTCTACTTTGGATTCCAATCTCTGCGAGATCCATCTTAACATTGTCCTCCCATCTGCGTCTAGGTCTTCCTAATGGTCGTTTTCCGATTGGTCTTCCAGTAAAGACTTTGAAAGCGTTTCTACTTTCTTCCATTCTAGCTACATGACCCGCCCACCTAAGCCTCCTAGACTTGACGACCCTAACAATGTTGGGTAAACCGTATAAATTATGTAGTTCCTCGTTATGAAGTTTCCGCCATTTCCAATTCCCGTTCCTCTTGGGTCCGAATATTCGTCTTAGGATCTTGTTCTCAAATACTTTCAGTCCATGTTCTTCCCTCAGAGTAAGTGACCATGTTTCGCAGCCATACAAAACAACAGGCATGATTATCGTTTTGTATATTTTAAGCTTCAAATTCTTCGACAGAATTCGCGACAACAAGAGTTTTTAAACCGAATAGTAACACGAATTCCCTGCTTTTAGTCGATATTTAATTTCTTCGTGAATATGATTTTCCTCTGTTAATATTGATCCTATATATTTGAAACTATCCACTTTATCAAAAGTATTATTTAATATTTTAACGCATCTATAATTTGCTGTATTACGGTTCCGACGCACTTCCATGTATTTAGTTTTCTCTGCACTTACTCCTAAACCCATGTCCCTGCAAGCGTTTAATAAGATCTCTGCATTTCTTTGTATTGTTCTCCTATCATCCCCTATTAAATTTACATCATCAGCATATGCAATAACCTGGTGAATACCGTTCAACTCTAGGTCCTGGTTGCTATCTTTGATTTTCCTTATAGCGTATTCCAGAGCAAAGTTAAATAATAATGGCGACAACGCATCTCCTTGTCTCAGGCCATTTTCGACGTGAAAGCTCGTGGACAAAAATTTTCCTACCCTGACTTTACTTTTGGATTAATTTAAACATATCTTAATTAATCTAATTAGCTTTCTCGGTATTCCAAGTTTTGTAAGAACGTTGTATAATGTTCCTCTCCTAACAGAGTCGTACGCCTTTCTAAAATCAATAAATAGTTGATGTATCGGGGTATATTATTCCCACTTTTTTTCGAGTATTTGGCGAATGGTAAATATTTGGTCGATAGTTGATCGATTTCGTCTAAATCCGCACTGATAATCTCCAATAATTTCATCTGCGTATGGGGTCAACCTTGCTAATAGAATATTTTAAAGGATTTTATAGGATGTTGACATAAGAGAAATGCCTCGATAATTATTACAATCTGTTTTGTCGCCTTTCTTGTGAATTGGAACAATGATTGATTCTTTCCACTCTTATGGTAATTCTTCCTTGTTCCAGGTAAGGAGAATGAGTTTGTGTATCTTGTTCCACAATTTTTCGCCTCCAGCTAAAATTAAGTCAGCCGGAATTTCATCTACACCCGGAGATTTGTGTATCTTTAATTTCTCTATAGCGGTTTCTACTTCTATTCGGTTGGGTTCTGGAATATACGGTTCTGCGGTGTGTATCTCCTTTTCTCCACGGACACTAGTTTTTGGTTGTGTGTTAAGCAAATCGTCAAAGAAATCTTTCCATCTATTTAAGATGCTATTCGTGGCAGTGAGAACTTTATCGTCAGATTTCTTTAATATATAAGCACGAGGTTGATAGACTTTCTTAAATTCGTTGATTCCCTTATGCATGTCCCGGATGTTTTTATTTTTACTATTATCTTCAAGTTCCTTAATTTTAGCTTTCAGAAAATTGCGTTTCTTTGTTCTAAAAGTTTTGGAAGTTTCCCGCCTGATATCTGCGAAATTTTGTGTAGTTATTTCATTCGGAGTTTGCAGCCAGCGTAATTTTGCCTGTTTTATCTTCTCTGCTAGTTTTATGCATGCCGGGTCGAACCATGGTTTGTTCCTACGTATTTCCGCGTGTCCCAATTTTTCTTTTGCTGAAATTTTAATGCTATCTCTAATTTCAATCCAGGTATCCTCAACACTAGTGCACTCCGAATCTTCTAAAGCCGAGAATATATTCGAAACTTCAATCTGGTATTTCTCTCTTACCTGGCTCTCTTCTAATTTCTTTAAATTGAATCTCTCCATTTTCGGACAATGAATATTACATTTATACAACGATAACCTCTCTCGTATTATCGCTGCTACCAGGTAGTGGTCAGTGTCACAATCAGCCCCTCTAAACGACCGGACATCAATAATGATAGATTGCCTTCTTCTATCTACTAAAACGTGATCAATTTGATTATGTGTTTCCCGTCTGGTGATGTCCAAGTGTATTTATGACTGTCGCGATGTGGGAATTTTGTACTCTTCACGATTAGGTTTTTGGATCTTGCAAAGTTCACGAGTCTAACAGCGTTGTCATTACTTTCCTTATGCAGATTTTCGTTCCCTATAATGAGTTTGAAAATATCCTCTCGTCCTACCTTCGCATTGAAATCCCCTAATAGAATTTTAATATGGTATCGCGGGAGTTGGTCAAATATCCGTTCCACTTCTTCGTAAATACTGTCTTTTATATCGTCATCCTTTTCTTCAGTTGGGGTATGTACATTTAAAACAATAATATCACACCACCGTCCCTTAAGAGTAATAAAATAAAGTCTGTCAGTAACAAATTCGACCCGTTTAATTGCTGGTAATATACGTTTATGAACGAAAAAACCTGTTCCTAACTGGTGATTTTTATTTCCTTCCCCGTAAAAGAACGTAAAATTTCCGGAATTCACAGATCCATTTCCTTCCCACCTAACTTCCTGAACTCCTACTACGTCCATCCTGTATTTCTCTAACTCGCTCGTTACGGATTTTAACGCGCCTGCCCTATAAAGACTCCTAATATTATATGTTCCAAATCTCATGTCCATTTTCTTTTGCTGAGGTCGTGCCAAATTATCAGTCCTTGTCCGAGGCTTTTGTGAATATTTCTGAACAAGTGCTTTTTTTACAGGATGAGGTTGTTAGCCCTACCCAAACCCCCAAGCTGGAGGACCACTCCTAGTCGGCTGTCCGCGACTGCTTATTCAGTATATTCGCAGCTAACCTCTATATCTAGAAGCCTTCTCCTCGATCCGCAACCTGAGGACTCGCCATCCGTGGTGACAGGAACCCACGTTACACGGGCTTGTAGATTATATGATTAAAAAAAAAGCAACTTGATAACACCAGAGGTGCAGAAACATAGTTCTTTCCCATCACTATTCAAACTTGATTCTCCCCCTCTTTATATATCTATATCTATGCATCTATATTTATATCTGTCTCTCTCTCTCTCTCTCTCTCTCTCTCTCTCTCTCTCTATATATATATATATATATATGTTTGTGTGTGTGTGATTATAATATAAAGTGACATACTTAGGTGTTAGCAGATTTGAAGGAGTAAACTAATAGAAAGTAAAATATTTAGGCGCCAAAATAATAAGAAACAATGTATATACTATTTTTTTTAATGTGCAGTTGGCAACACTGCGCCTGAATAATACCTCGACGTGCCCCTGCATATTGTAATACCAAAATATGTTCCAAAGAAAAATTAAATACATAGCCAAAAAACTGGAATAAAATAGTTATCGTATGCGGTGAATAGACCCTTAGTACTACCAAGGAGGGTGGGGGGCTCTGAGGGCCACAACACTTTCTTTATAAGTAGAAAAAAAAACTAAAATCTAAGCAAGTACGTTTTGTGATGAATGGGGTCAAGCTTGACAATATCATTTTTTTTCAGATTTTTATGCAATTAGAGATGTTAGAAAACGTATCAAAAATAATTTGTAGGTCTCCAAGACCCCCCCCCCCTGGTGTTCCTATGGTTAATATATCATAACGGAATATTGAGTTAATAACTCTATATTGTTCCGTAACCTATTACTTACCAATGAGTTCTCAATAGCTAGTTTATTCTTGAGCTAAACTTGTTTTTCAGATTACATTCTCAAAAACGACTCGTGTGATTTTGTTCATACCACTATAACGTTGGATAAGCAACACCTGTGAAAATTTTTGCGGGGTGGGGGTAGTTTACTTTCGGATGAGTGTTTCGCCAATTTTGTGAAATACGACTTATGTTATTTTAATATTTTATATTCAAACATTTTATTAAAGGCCCTAACATATGGCGTAAGTCATTTTCTTCAGATAAAATATACAAGAGATAGTTTACTTTGTAATATATTCAGAATTATTATTATTATTAATAATAATAATAATAATAATAATAATAATAATAATAATAATAATAATAATAATAATAATAATAATAATTGTTAGCTAGATTACAATTTTATTTTACTGTAGTGTTTTCTTGGTTTACGAATTTAATTTCTTATTGATCGTCAACTGAAGCATACTGGGAACTTGCTGTCCCGTCATGTAAATTTTCCAAGTGCTTCAGTTGACGTAATCGTCTGGTGAGTGAAATTCCATATTTTTACTATGCGTAAAATTTTCTACATTTGTTAAAGTATAATTCAGTCCTGGTATTAATCTATTGTGGATAAGTTGCTGTATAAAAAAGAAAAAAAAATACAGTGTTTTATTTCATATGTTTTGTGATATTATAATTATTAATTTTGTTTTTTTTTAATGCTGACACCATTTCTGGTAAAAGCGCTATTGTATTCTCATGGTATGACAAAATGCCTGTAGTAATAATGGACTCAAAATATTGCATAAACTATTGCATACACAAATAAGGGTTAACAAGTGTTTGTATGAATTTAAGTATATAATTTCGTACCTACAACTATTTTTTTCTTGTTAGCTATTGTTGTTAATAAATGCATTCACAATAGTTAGTTACTTACTACTGACTTTTACAACGTCAGCAGCATTACCCCCAATAGCATTAACATAACATATTTGTGTATATTTCGTTCAATACCAGAAACCTCTTTTGACTATTTGGAAATGTTTGCCACTTATCCAGCTTTGTGGCTGTTTTATCTCTTCGGTCTTGCAATTGGCTTTCTAATACATCTTAGATTTATTCAGTATGTCTTGAGTGGGTTGTGAGGTTGGGGAGAGAAAATGATTACAACTTTTGGGAGTCTGTTTCCTTGGGTGAATTCCTCCAAGACTGTCTATTATTTTGCTCGTATTTCGGACGGATATGTTTCCCTAGGCGCCGGCTTGAAAATATTGGGGGGCAAAACAATGAATAAATATATCATCGTCATATTCAACCATTTTCAAGTAACTGCTTGATGAAGGCCCCCTTCTCCCCCAAATCTCGATCCGCTACTCCGCAGCAAAATTCACACTACATTGATCTTCACATGTCAGATCAGTGTTGCCAGAGTGTTGGTTGAAGCTTCAGTGCTTTATTCAACATCATTCTGAAAACGACCTTTTCTATCGAATAAGAAGGCTGTAGGAATGGCCACGATCGACTTCGAGCGAGTTTTCTTTGAAACTCGACTCAACCCGAAACAAACATATTGAAGCTAGACTGGAAAACTCGGCTCTAAAAATTTCATCCAACTCGACTTGAATTTAGGTCGAGTTTCGAGTCGAGACGAGCCAAAACAAGCCAAATAGAACTAAATTTTGTGTAGTTTCAAGTACTCTCTTCAACTATCCTACATAGACAGTGTATTGATTATCAGTTATACAACTTCTTCTTCGTCTTCTTCTTCTTCTTCATCATCATCATCATATTCTTCTTCTTCTTCTTATTATTATTATTATTATTATTATTATTATTATTATTATTATTATTATTATTATTATTATTATTATTATTATTATTATTATTATTATTATTATTATTATTATTATTATTATTATAACAACACCGTCTATAAACATGAAAGATAGGTGTTTTTTATCTGAATACTAAAAACTAGTTGACTGCCGACCTCGGTAGTCGTGGAGCCTAGGAGGTATGGCCATCGTTCACGAGATTCTGGATTTGAGTTCCGGAGAAGCAAGGATTTGGCTCGAGACAAAAAATATTAAAAAGCTATAGGGAGCAGGCCAATCATGTTCGAACTGCTCAGCTCGTGTTTGGGGTTGTGGGATTGGATGAGCCGATCTAAGCCAATGGCTCATCCCAACCGAGCCAGCTCCAGCCGATGGCTCATCCCAACCATGCCAGCTCGACCTTTTTGCTCTGTTGAACCGAGCCAAGCAAGTTTACATTACTACCCGGGTTGGGCTTCTGTTTGGGCTCAAAAATTTGACCGTCCACGTCTCAGCTTTGATGGTAAGAATTAAAGTATATACTTCAATTGGTGCTGACGACATTTGAGGCCTTGTTATAGAATCCTTTGTCGTCTCGTTATCGTGGCGAAACGAGATGCAGTGTCCCCTCTCGTGAGCAACACTAAAACTATCCATTTTATCGCTTACATTTCTCATGGCTTTCGCTTTCCAGTCTAATCATGCCATGATTTTAAAACGAACTGAACGAGCGAGCCATTTATCAAACTCGACTCGACTAAAAACTCGAGCTAAAGAAACAGTGACTTGGTTCGGAACTCGACTCGAGAAAATTGAGTTTGGCTTGACTCGGAAATCGACTCGAATTCGAGTTGAGTCGAGTTTTAGCTCGACTCGTGCCCATCTTTAGAAGGCTATTCCTAACGTTGAATTAAAGGAACGACGAAGTTTACAACATTAATTCTTCCTCTTCTTTGTTAATTCTTCCATGGCCTGATTATACTGGAGGGGCGAGGACCCCACCTCTAGATACTGGGGAACCAAAAGTGTCTTGTCCTAAAGTCGGCGCCTATGTATGATCCATTAATAATAACTGGAGCACAATATGATTTAGTTTAAGAAATGGAAGCGATATATATATTGGTGTCCGGTATCTTGCTTTAATATGTGCGAGATCATGTGAAAACCTTTTCGGGTTGAGTTTTCGCCATAATTATGCATCTGACAAGTTTCCAAATTATTTTAATCACTTAGTAGCTATTGGCTTCAAATGCTTGTTTGCAAACTTAGAATTGCCGTACAAACTTGCATACTTTAGCTTGTGTCGTATACTGTATGTAAACTAAAAACTTGACGCCTCTTGGGACGTCATTTAATATTATTCAACAGAGCTAAGTTTTATGAGTTACCATGGTCTGATATGGGAACATTTTGGTTGTGAGACTATAAAACACGAAAGTCGAAAAATAAAGGCTAATATATATGAGGCGAATTTATATCAGTATTTATTTTTTTCTTTTATATATATATATATACGAAACTTAAGAGTCAACAAAACTATCGCAGTTTACATCTTAAAATGTAGGATGTATAGCATCTTGTTGAATGAACAAATATTTCAGAAAAAAAAGCTTGTTATTGCAATATTGCTGTCTCTATTAGCTTATGTAAAATATTAGCCAAAATATTGCTAGAGCGGGAGGAGGCTGCAGCATGCAAAAGCGAATTTATTCTACATCGTCGTTGGTGAAAGTTTGTGAAGTTCAACAACCGTTAATCATCAACGGCAGATGTCAGTTCACAGTAAACATTCCGTAGCTACCAAATGTGTTTTACGTGCATCAGTGCATAAACGGCAAAAGTAAACTAAAGTGTCTCAAACCTTCCCTATGGTTGATTTGTATTTAGTTTCATATTCACGTGCTTCCAGAAATTGATGTAATTGTGTAAATTAGCCATGTAACTTCCTGTAATATTTCCACTGATATTCAACATTTTTGCTCGTACTCTGCAAGGAATAACACAATATATTTATTTTATCATATTTGTTTTGCGTAACATATTTACTCTAGGTTGTGAAAAAGGGGCCCAACGAGTGAAATATTTGCTATTATTATCACCATACTCAAGCTGAAACACGAGGTCACGGCGGTTGAGTGGTAGAACACGTACCTCTGGTGCATGAGGTCCCTGGTTCAATCCGCGTCCAAGTAAATTTGTGGTGGAAAGCATCACGTCCGTGGGTTTTCTCGGGGTACTCCCGTTTTCTCTCGCATGTTTCACCAATTCTTCCATTCTAAACCATTAGCCTAACCGGCCTAATGGTTGGTCATTACATTTTTCATTTCATTTCATTTTTCAAGCTGATACAGGACATTGTTTCAACAGTTTTGCGTATCCATCTTTTACAGACTTATTTTTAAAATATTTTCCATTAGGGCTTCACTATTTCGTAAAGAAAAGGGAAAATATATAGTTAAATTTTAAAAAAAATGAAGTTCGATGTGATGTATTGGTTTCACATAAGCTTATTTAAATAATTGATTATTACAAATTTGATACGAATATGTTACTTGTGACTTAATAAATGAATGACATTTTGAAAATACCATTATAAACAACTCTCGTTCATACTTCACGTCTTGAAATGGAAAACGTATATTGGAGCTCAATTACTTTGCAAACTCAAACAACATTTAACGGTCGGCATAAAGCACTGCACAGCTGCTTATGGGTGGCGTTAACCTGTACTGAATTTCACTCAAATTTCATGTTAGTTAAAGCCATGCCCGAAGAAGAACACAAATAACTAAAGTTTGGACAGAGCCTAACGTGCACGTAGCTGAGTTCAGAATATGTATAGCGTCTCCCAAGATTCAGGATATTTCTTCAGAGGCAATTATACATCTTCAAGCATATTTCTTCAATTACACATCTTTTCCAATTGCACTGCAAAGAATACAGAAGCTACTTTTAGACACAGAAAGAATACTGTACACATTATTGACACTCTTTGGACACCTCCGGATGACACATACTCACCCCTTGTAGATGCTCTGTTGTCCAAATATGTCCCAGACGTATGTACAAAATGTTCAAAATGTATACCATAACTGTTTTTGAACATTTTGCCGAGAAGTAATATCTAAATATGTCATACCAGATACCGTTCTTGGAAAATGAACGCTTTTGGACACACGATGCACACTTTATAAACACACACTTGATATATTTTGCCCTCAACATCTGTACCGAAAGTGTTTACATGTTGTTTTATTGTTTACAGTGTGGGTAGGGTATGATGCAGGAACATGACTTCATAATAAGAAAAACGCACAACAGTAACGTCATTTTAGATTGTGTCATGGTAGAACAACATTGTTTACCGACATAACATTTCTCGTTTTTTGGTAATATATAAGTTGGGTAAAAGTAGTGGCAACACCGTTCTCACGTGAGAAGACTGTCTCAGAACTAGAAGGTTTCCGTAGCTGATAATGGAACATGAAGTATGAAGTGTATCGAGTGGTAACGAGTGTCTACTATTCAATAGAAAGCAGACGTGCCATAAAGTAAAGAAGAAAAGTGGAAGCACAATAGGTTTCAATATGTTTCGAAAAGGAGAACGAAGTGTGTGGTAATTAAGATTGAGATGGCGCGTGCACACAGTGCGTAACAATGTTTTAAGGGACTTGGCGAAGATCTTTTGTTTTCGCCAAAATGAAGGAATCACTTCGTAAAAAAACACTACTATACAAAATGCGGCGTCATCTGTGTCGTATTTATTTATTGCACTTCAACATATAAAATATTCTCCAATTGCAAAAGGTATGTAAGATACTAGATAGTTTATACATTCTAATACGATACGTGATATTAACTATGAACATACTGACAAGAATATATATCTGACAACGATAATAATGACTATTGTAAGAGTATAAAGACATCAAATGTTAAACGTATTACAAGTAAATAAAGCATTAAGAATCAAATATTCGCTTTACACATTCGTATAGGAACGCACATTATCACATTTTAACACATCATTTTATTTTTAATCAGGAGCGTCATTTCAGATTTTGCTTGAGGGGGCAAGACCCCTTGATATAAGTAAAATTTCGCGTTTTTCACTGATTTACTACCATTCTATTAATAAAATCTACATAAATCTCCAACTCAGGTGGAGCAATTGCCCCTCCCTTCCAACCCCTTAATGACGCCCCTGTTTTACTTATTTTTTTTTTGTACATATACAGATGTAATGCTGAATTCGTATATTTGTTTAATATTATTGATTAAATCTACTGCACATTCCATATAATGGATAGCCCTTATATATTTCAGATCTGGGAATATCTATGGTCATATATGTCGTTTACTTAGATGGTCTGCTCTAGAATTAAGTTCGTTATTTTTTGTAAGAAATAAATATTGTCAACATAATAATTCATAATTTTAGAAATAAATAATTGTTGAACAATTTCGCATATGCTAATCAAACTAACAGAGTTAAATTTATCTAGAAGAATTGTATATGGTATTTTCTTAAACAGAAATTCCCATTGTTCTAAATTATAGATTTCTTAAAAATTTATTTTGAATACTTTCATATTCTCCTGATGGGATTTATAACATGCAACCTAAACAACGCATGAGTATTCTATATTGCTCCAACCCATACTATTCTACAACACAAAACTAGTTGCAATATGATTTCTGCTGATACGTATAAAAAACAAGCTGTCTATGGGTGTTTAAAACCACTTTAGTGATATGAATATCAAATAGTAAATTGCATTATTTTTACTCCTAAATCTTTACATGTGGTAAGTTCTTCCATTGGTTCACTAGTAAGAATATATGAATAATTTCTAGTACGTTGATTCACTCTTTCCATATTCATAAATGCATTTTTAATATTGAGGTTAAGCTTTTTCGTTACACTCCACCTATATACGAAATCAAAATCATATTATAGTTCTATCGTATCTGTGACATATATTTATTTTTCTATAGTTTGATATCGCCTGCATAAATAAGGTAGTTGGAAGATTTTATTGTGAAAGGTAGGTCAAGAATATACAATTGAAACATATAATGGACCGAAGTTTGATGTTTGAGGTACTCTCACATTAGCTAATATATTCTGATTATTATTATTATTTTGTTTGCATTGGAAATAACATTTCCTTCCGGATATTTAAGATTTAATTATTTAAAAAAAATATTGTGATAATCCCTATGATGATTATTTAAAAACGTACTATGATTTATTGTCAGTAAGTCGTATACGCATTAGTTTTGTTTAAAAACTAAATGCGTATATCTTAGACGAAATTAATTAAGTCTGTAGCTTTAGATCCCAGGGTAAAATTTATTTTGATTAATACTTTTAAAGCATTTTGCATGATTGAATAGTCCAGTATATAGAACATGGCTCAAATCTTAGGCGGGGCGCAAATTACATCAGATACCCTATAATTTTCAATACTATACGATTCAAACCTTGGTCAAATTCGTGTTATTTTCCAATATTCAGGAAATGCTTGCATTTTTATTAGAATGTTAAATATTATACATAATGGATGTGTTAAGACATAAGAATATACTTTTAGTAAGTATAGAGGTATTCCAACTAGAGAACATTAACATCTCGACTTCAGTTTTCTTATAACAGTTTTATATTCAGCATCATTAATTATAGCTAATTGTAATGAGTTCAGCTTTAACGGATGAATATTTTCGTGCTGTGTATATTATACAAAGCTATCTGTGTATACAGATTGAAAGAATTTAGCAAGTCATCGCACTATATATTCGTAGTTTCAAGGGGAATGGCTTTTAACTTTTTTGAATAGTTTCCTACATTATTATTTATTTTTTATTACTTAAAAAATACAGAACGATTTTGGATCGGATTTTACATTATTTAACATCGATCTTAAATAGCTTGAGTATGCTTCATTGATCATAGTTTTAACCTTTTTCTTTGTTTGCCTTAAATAATTCATTACATTTATCTCCTATCCCAATATGTTTCCGATAGTAATATTTTTAGCATCTTAAATTTTCTTCCCTAACCCAACGTAGACATATTCTACCTATTTTTTAGTTCATCTTTCTACTAAAATAAACTAAAATAAACCTTATCAGTTTTATTATAAAATATGCTAATTTATACTTCTACACAGTCTGCATTATAGAAAGAAGACCAATTAATAGGAAACATTTTATGTAATTGAAGAAAATATGCTCTTCTAAATTGTTATAGTAAAAAGTTTCATTATAGATCCTACTAATATTACTACTTGTATTTACATATATAAAGTGAGACGTTGTTTGTCTTAAAATTCAATTGTCATTAATTTTCTAACTACTGTAGTGTTTAGAATATTACTTAAAACTAAACGAGTGTTTTGTTATTGTTATTCTTAATGTAATTCAAGGAGGATAAATTATAAAGATTCATAAAATTTAGCAATTGTTTTGTAAGTGCTACCTCTCATTTGTAGGTTAAATTTCGAATCGATAATTAGCGGTAAATTAAAATCACCAACAACTAGTGTATTACGATATTGAAAAACCAGGTTCGACTCAAGCGTACTATAAAAATACACATGTCTGTCAATAGATAAAGCAGGTGTAAAATATACACTCACACAATAGTACTACAAATTATATGTACACAACTGCTTTTACAACTAAATATTCAGTTTACACTTTAAGTAACCAAATTGAAATCATATATAACCCTTATTGCAAACAACACTGCACCCCATATTTGTTTCCATTTCTATCGCATCGATAAGCATTACAACTATCATCAAATAACTCACTATTATAAAAATTATTATACTCTCAGGTGTCGGTAAGAACAATCACATCAAAAATCTTGCTTAATGCACGTAGATAAAATTCATTAGTATTTGTGTTCAAACCCTTAACATTTTGGTAGTAAGTGGCTAAGTTTCCAACCGTTAGGGTATCCATTAGATTGTTACTAGGTTGTTAATATCTTTGAGTGGTCTCAGATCATACACTTGCAAAACGTCATTTCTCTTCTTCCTTTTTATATTGCTTAAACCATCAACCCGGAGGTAAGCACAGTTATTTTCCTGTTATATCTTTCTAGTTTGACTAAAGATACGTTTCCTGTATAACTTGAGAGACTGATTAATAAAAATCATCCGAGTGTGCGTGTGACATAAATGTACTGTATTCTTTTTCAACTTTGCTGTGTTCAATAAACATTTATTCATCTGTATGCTTTACAAATTTTACAATACCACTACCAGCACCAGAAAATGAAACTGGTATCTGTGGCAAGCATAGAACAGTTAATGTGTAACAATTATATATAGTGCTCGCCCCACAGCCTTGGCAGTATCTAAAACATTTTCGTTAATTTATTTGCTAATTCCATAGACGTTAGCGTCTTTATAGGCCAGTGTACAACGTCTAGTGCATATGGTGATCTGTGTGAGTCATCGACAAAAATTGACGTACTAACCGTGTATGACGCCTTCAACATGTGTGAAGGAGATATAATTATTTTTTTATGTCTTTCTTGTATATTAGCATTCATTCTATATATAACAAGTGTTTCTCAAACTCGGGGAAAATTGTTTCCTATATCTTCTACAATTGTTATTATTATTATTATTATTATTATTATTATTATTATTATTATTATTAGTAGTAGTAGTAGTAGTAGTAGTAGTAGTAGTAGTAGTAGTAGTAGTGGTAGTAGTAGTAGTAGTAGTAGTAGTAGTAGTAGTATTTCGTTATTTGCAAATACATTGAAGATTGGTGTTTGATATTTGTCACCAAGTTGTGTTTGAGAGGCTAAGTAAAATAGTTGTAGCAAATTTTTACAACTGTTCCTAGTTGAATATGCGCAATCAACTGTGTTTTAGTCTTAATTCAAATCTGATATGGCATATTTTATGGCTATCAGCACACCTTTGCGATCTATTTGATTCTAACAGCCAGCACAGTGGCTGCGCTTAACTATCCTTCGGCTCATTTCAAAGCTATATACATATTTCTTCTCTAACTTCCGTAATGTCCAAGTCTCTGAACCATACAGTCCAATGCTCCAGATATAACACTTGACCAACTTCTTCCTGAGTCCAGTATTGAGCCTGCTGCTTAAGAGTAATATTTTCTTGTTGGATGCTTCTCTGGCTATGTCTATTCTTGACCTGATCTCTTTGGTGCAGTAAGCGTCTCTTGTCAAAATACTTCCCAGATACTTGAAATTCTCGACTGTTTCAAGTTTTTTTTTCTGTTGTATTCTGACCCGTAAGGGCGCGTTTCCTCCGGATATTCTTATGACTTTCGACTTTACGATGTTCATTTCCGTTTCATGTAGTTCTCCGGTATCAACTATTTCGTTAATCAACTTCTGTAGTCCTTCTGCGGTTCTATCTATTATAACCGTAACATCTGCATACCTGATCGTGTTAATGATCTGCCCTGCAATCTTGAAATCCGCAATTCCCATTAATGATTCCTTCATTAAACGTTCACTGTAAATGTTTCGTAATTGTGGCGACATACTACATCCTTTTCTGACTCCTCTTTAGATCTCCACGCTTCTGGTTTCTCCTTCATTCAAGCGCAACTTCATTGCTGTCCTATGTATAAGTTCCGAATGAGTCGTCGGTCTCTCCAGTTCACTCCGATTTCTTTAAGTAATTTCAACAGTTTCTTAACAATGGACTCGGTCGAAAGCTTTTAGCCAGTCGATGAAGCACAAACACAGCTCTTCCTTTACATCAAGAATTCTTTCTAATACAATTCTCATCAACCCAATAGTATTTCTGGTGTCTTTTCTTTCCAGAATCCAAACTGATCTTTTTCTAACATCATTCACTTTCCAGCTATGTGTTCAGTATGCATACAACAATATTTCCAGTGTGGGAAAAAGGCTAATGGTTATGTGCTCGTTGCACTTCTTTGCTTTTTTTTTTTCTTGGGCAATGCAATCAATGTAACATCAAGAAAATCCTTTGGCCATTCTCCACTCAGGTAGATTTTGACAAGAATTGAAGTCAATACTTTCAATGCATTGTCTGCGAATCCCTTGAGCACATATACAGTAATTAATATGTATATACAGACTGAATATGAAGTACACAGTTCAGCTTTCTACTTACTATCACATTATACAAATATAATCTTTATTATGGTGAAATACCAAGATCTTTGTACAAAGATTGAAGGATTTTGTTTCTTTCTTCTCGGCATTTAATTCTATTTTTTATTTAACTTATATTGAAACCTACTCTTGCTACTATTACCCCAAATTATGATACTAGATATGAATATCGCATCACGGGTTGTGTCATATAAAACCTTAGCTGTTACTAGATTTATTTTTCCTTAGTGAATCTTATTGCATAAATAGAGACGTTTTAATTTAGAACCCAGTTTATTCATGTTTTCTCAAGTGAGAATATACTTTCTGTAATTATTTTAAGAAGTTTATATGTTTGTTATTAAATCAGAGATATGGGTAAGCGAACTGTTTCTCATATGAGGAAAATCAGCGATATATGACTTATTTGAATTTTAACATACTACTGTTTATCAGCCATGCCGACACTTATTTTAATAATTGCTTGCTGATCTCCGTCAGCATTTTTTCTCACTTAGCAGAAGACAACTTGGAGACAGTGTAATAAATCCCTCATAAATGTGGATATATTATTGTTTGATTCAAGCATTGTCCCAACCTATTAAACGTTTTATTGTTTTCCTTGCTCCTTTAAAGGATAACTTCCACAGATTCAGTGAAATGCCAGACGTTATTTAATCAAGTAGGAAAGAGCGATAGTGAATTTTAGCATCGTAAAGAATTATACGTTTACAATCCTATCGCTTTCATTGTGAGGACGTTTGTGTTGGAAAGCTCTCAAATGGCAGGACTAAATTATGATCTGCCCCTGTGTTCCATGAAGTTTTGAGGTGTTCCTTTGGAGGTGGGGTTACGGGTTGAACTCTGCGGCACTCAATCTCCGGTAATTCGGCTCTCTGGACCACAGGATTCGGAGATTTCTCCCCTCTCCAAAAGCTGTCGCACGCACATGCGAACGTTAACAGCATTGTGTATTGATTCTCTGTGAGTTCAGTTTGCTTCACTGGCCTCTATACATGTATTCGTCTCTCTGTCTCCCATACTCAGTCTCTATCACTATCTCTCGAGCGTGAGTGCGCGCTTGTGTGTATGACTGGACATGAGTAGGAGTGTGAGTGTGTATAAGTGGGTATTGGTGTGCAGAAGTGAACCTGTGAAAGTAGGGAGAGCAACCCGAAAGGATGGGGTGTTTTAGTATGTCAAATGCCTAGTCAAGGGTGGTTTGCCAAATCTTACCTTTCCGAGAGTCTGTTTTAATTTTCAATTTTCATTGACAAGTGCCAGCTGGCTTAGAAACACAAATACACAAGTATGTAGGTCACGTTGTGAAAATATGGACATTTCGCTTCATAACATGAACTAGTTTAGCGCTGTGGCATATGATAGTTATGCTATACTGCTTGTTTAATATATGAATAGAAAATTGATTGCCACACTTTATTTAGCATCGTCACTTTAATAACAGAACGAAAATGTTATTTGCTCTCATTCTATTTCTATTTATTATAGTTCATTTAGAATAGCATATTCTAAGTAGAACCATGCTTTGATAGCTTGCGATACATATATATTATTCAGAAGCACTCTGCACTTACAATTGCAACAAATAATAAACACATTCTTTGTGTCTTTTAAGGGTTTGGCACAGTCGTGGTCACAAAAAAAAAGTGGGACTGCCTTCTAGAGACTGAGCCCGAAGTAATTACCCTATGTCCTTAAGAATTACCCTTAAATTTGGCTTCATTCTCTGAACTTTTGCCATAGTCGCAGATTAAAATTGATTGATAATATTGCAACCTACATACGATAATTTCTTTGTGGACAAACTTAAAATGGTACAATGTAGAAAATTACAATGAGTTTAGGTCACAAATGTGCTACATTATACAGGGTGTCCGGAGGGGGACTGACAGTTTTTAAAGTGTATAGTTTTAATAGGGTCAGGAATACAGAAGGAAAGAAACATGAATTTTATAAGAGAACTCAAAAAGGTTATTTGGTCTTACAAGTCATTCTAACTCAGTGTAACTCCACGTGAGCTCCATTTGTAACTCTTACAATATCTAGCTTGAACTTAGTTTATCTCCATGCATTCTGTAACATCTGAGGTGTTACTGAAGCAATCACATTCCTAATATGGTTCTTCCGTTCATCAAGTCTTCGCACCTTTTCACAAGAGTGCACAAGTTCTTTCACATACCCTCACATGAAGACGTCCAGGGGTAACATCAGGGGAGTTTGGAGACCAACTAATTTTGTCATCACGGCCTATCCAACGGCCAGGAAATTCAGTATCAAGGTATTCCCTCATTTGTAGGCTTCGATGTGGCGGGGCACCATTCAATTGGAATATCACTTGAGCTCGCAAATGTTCTAACTGGGGTACATCAAAGTGTTGAAACATATCTAAGAACACTTTTCCTGTTATGGTTTGCTCTATGTAAAAGAAGGACCTATAACTGCATTGTGTGTTAAAGCGCAATGAACATTCCATTTGTGTTTGTCTCTAGAATATGTACGCATGCGGATTCTCAGATCCCCATATCCTAACACTGTATGTGTTAACACAGCCAGACAAGTGAAAAGTTGCCTCATCAGATAAAACAATGTTCAATAGGAAATTATGGTCATAATCGATCCTGTCCAGAATTTCAGTAACAAATGCTGCTCTCTGTGGCTTATCGTTGGGATTAATTTCTTGCAACAATTGCACCTTATACGCTTGCAATTATATTTTGGCTCTTAAAATTATATTTTGGCAGGAACACTGATAAATACATTTGTAATTTATTTTCTCTAAAGACATTCATCAATTAAATCTGTATTTATAATTCAAAATAAACACACAAGTACGATGAGAGGAATATTTACAATCATGAATCTTTGCAAATATACAATATAACAATTTGCTTGTTATTTATATCTTTGGTGCTTGAGGCAATGGGCTTGGTGATATACAAACATTATGTGTGGAGATAGTTTCGGAGTTATCTCTTTTCCTCCTATTATCTTCATACTATGATCTTCCATCACAGTTTCCCGTCTCATTTACCCTCGGGGCATAATTATGCGACGTTAGACTAAACAAAAATATCATATTTTTAAATTAGAAACACACAAAAAAAATGTTTTGAATACATTTTGTTAGGAAGAAAAATTGAAATATTTAAAATGTAAGAATAATGTTGTTTCATTATGTTAAATTAATAGTATCTGACGACTGAAATAACCAGGATCCTTATAACAACATTCATTATTAGGCGTTCAGTATTTTATATTTATGTATATTTGTGTCCTTTTCATAAGCTTTTATTAGCTGTTCATAAGCTTTTCATAAGCAAATATTCTTTCATAAGCTTTTATTATTTTGTTTTCCTGCTGTGAAATTATCTTATCCATTGATTGTGCTGTATTGTAATAGCAAAATCATTACATGGGTTTGCATGTATATGGAGGAAATCATTGATAATTACATCACCGAAATGCACACTTCACTCTGGTCCTTCTGCATGCATATTTGGTTCAAACCCTCCCAACAATCTGTGGAAATTTTCTTTCTCTTTTTTTTGGGAAAAAACTATGGTAAAGAAATATAATATTAACGGTTGATAAGATGTCTGAAAAAAATCATAATGGCAAAATCTGCATGAAGAAGCATCTGCTTTGTTCCAAAAGAATCGTCTGCAGCAGGAATCAAAACAACTGGTTTCATTACTCTAAGTCGTAACGAGTAAAACGATATCAAGATGCTGTAGATAGAGTTGTTAACTGACGAATAAAAAACTGGCTAAATCACAATATTTACAAAATATGAAAAAAAATATATGTTTTTTATCACTATTTTCTGTTGTTAAAGTTGGTAACTGTATTTGTTTTATGAATTAACACTTGATAAAATGTTTTGTTTATATGAAACATATAAGTACAAAATACATTTAAATAAATATTTTTCTATTAAAAATATTATGGAAAATAGCAAGTTTTTAAACGATTGCGATTTATTTTACTTTAACATTTTGAATTATTGTATACACGTACATATTCATATACAGGGTGATTCACGAAACTCTTAACAGAGCCTTAACTCAGCTTCAAGTGCACACAAATCTGTGAAACAAATAAAATCCAAAAGTCCATAACGACTCATGTATTAATGCCTCTAAAATCAAGAATGTCTCAGGAATACCTCCAGTGGAGGCAACTTCAAAATTTTAAACGAAAACATGGGTTAATTTTGCCCTCATTTAAACAATCGCTAAACTTTGAACAACTTTGAGAGGAAGCACTTTGCTATATCTCTTAACATTTGGGAGCTATACAAGCTCATTAATATTCGAGATCAATATACGAGGATTTCCGCATGTTCTATTTCAAAAGGAATAGCAAATAATTGTTAGAAGTACGAACGTGCATATGAGGGAAAAACGGTGCAATTTTAGAAAACAGTGAAGTCTCAAGAATATATATATTGAGGCAGCCAGCTTCAAAGTGCCAATTAGAAACAAGGGTCGATTTTACTTGCGATGAAAGAGGTGCTAAATATTGCACCACTTTCATGGAGAATAGTTCATGACAATTGGTGCCGTAAGGCTGCTACAAAAGCTGAGTATTGACAAAAATGATGAGACACGATTTATGATGGCAGAAAAAAAACGAAATAGAAAAAAAAATAGGTCAACACGAAGAAAAAAGTAACGAATCTGCTGTTGCAAATGGGTTTAGCAAAATACGGGGCATGAACCTGGTTATTTTCAATAAAAAATCAGAAAGATGAGTGCATAGCGAAAGAATCGTCTTATCTTCTCCATAGTGTAGTAGATGCAGCCTTTGATCACAAAGTCACAAAATGTTGACGACGAATAACAGTACAACGATTTATTCGCAATGCATAGTTATGAACAACAGCTTTAAGATCGGCCATATTGATGATCTGGAATGGGGCTATAATGCGTTGTTTCATATTTCGAATTATAGTTGGTATATTGACATAAAGAAGGTCCTTAATTCGATTTCAGAAAAAAAAATAGTTCATACAAGCAGATCAGGAGACCTCGGAGAAAACTGGACTGGAATCTCTCCCGGTCCAGCGTTGCGGAAACATAACATTTGACTCTTCCCCACACATGGCAACATTATGTGCAGGACAGAAATCTAATTGAAACCACATCGTCTAACGTATTTGGAGAGACACATTTTCCAATAGCATCTGCAGATGGTAGCAGAATAAATCACGAAACATTTCACCTGTTAAATGACCTCAAAAAACATAGTACAATGACCTGAGTTCCTAGAATTCCACGCAACACATTCATGCTCCATCGTTGCTGCCGATTGACTTTTCACATCCAGTGCGGATTATCCACTGTCCAGTAATGTGCATTGCGGAGATTCATGTAGTCATCGTTGCAAAGTGTGCTTCACCAGTCTATGTAATGAAAGATATGCAATTCAGACGTTTTCGGAATTGGTTGACTACCCAACTGCAGAACAGAAGCTGTAAATTGCAGTCAGCATCACTTAGTTCATGATACAGAAAAAGGTGGTACGGACAAGAATTGTACTTTGACAGAATACGCAGCGCACTACCTTAACCGACACAACGCTCTCGTGTGATCTGCCGCGAAAATACTTGGCACATGTGGATTCGCTGCTGCAAGTACACCAATGACAATGCTTTAATCTCGAACGACTCTTTTCCAGACATCATAGTTTCCTGTCTGCGGCAATCGTGTTGCTAATTTCCGCTGAAGATTGTAGAAGGCTTTGTTACTCTGGATAGAGTGCAGTGTATAGTCACGTTGCAGCCCTACATTTATCCGATGTTCCCTAAAATCATTACCATTTGGAATACCTTCAAATTCGTAAACGGCAAGAATGTAATTTACTACTGACAATTCCTTCTAAAATCACTTAGCCGTCAACAACATTTATGAGCTCTAAACCACGGTGGAACTGAAGTTCACGTCATCTTACGAGTTTGCAATACACGGGGTCAGCTGAGCTCAATTCAAGACATATTGTCCAGTACAACGATCATTTTAACTCTTTACGCAGGTTACTCACTCTAGGACTCTGTTATATATACTGGGTATTCCATCGCTCATTCTGCTCTCTGTATGTCATAACAGCAATAGCGTGTCCGAAAACAACACATATTATTTCTTAAGAAAGGTAATTAATACGTTAGCTACTGGATCCAGAATAGTAACTAACTCTATGGCCTATGGAACCCGGAGGTTCAATGCCGCGTTCACAAAAGCTCTTCACTGATTTCCTTCCTTAGCCAATTGGATTCGGTTTATGCTTTGTATTCCTATTTACGCGAGATCCATCTTAATATTGTACTCCCATCTGCGCCTAGTCCTCTTAATGGTCGTTTTCCCATTGGTCTTCAAGTTAAGATTTTGAAAGCGTTCCTACTTTCTTCTATCCTGGCTACATGGCCTCCCCACCTGAGCCTCCTAGATTTGAAGACCTTAACAATGCTTGGCAAAGCTTATAAATTATGCAGTTACTCGTTATGAAGTTTCCGCCATTCCCCATTCCCGTTTCTATTGGATCCGAATATTCATCTCAGGATCTTGTTCTCAAATACTTTCAAACTACGTTCTTAATTCCGAGTAAGTGGCCATGTTTCGCAACCATATAGAACAACAAGCATGATTATCGTTTTAGATATTTTAAGCTTCAAATTCTTCGACAGAATTCGTGACCACAAGAGACTTTGAAATGAATAATAACACGAACTCCTTGCTTTTAGTCGACATTTAATTTCTTCGTGAATATGATTTTCGTCTGTTAATATTGATCCTAGATCTTTGAAAGTATCTACTTCATTAAAAGTATTATTTTATATTGTAACGCATCCATAATATGCCGTATTACGATCCCAACGAACTTCCATGTATTTAGTTTTATCTGCATTTATTTCTAAGACCGTGTCCCTGCAAGGATTTAATAAGACCTCTACATTTATTTATATTGTTCTACTATCATCCCCTATTAAATTTACATCATCAGCATACGCCATAACCTGGTGAACCCCATTCAACTCTAGATCTTCATTGCTAGCCTTCATTTTCCTTATAGCGCATTCCAGAAAAAAAGTTCAATAATAATGGCGATAACGCATCTCCTTGTTTCAGGCCATTCTCGACGTGAAAGCTCGTGGACAATTTTTTTCCTACCCGGACTTTACTTTGGCATTCATTTAAACATGTCTTAATTAATCAAATTAGCCTTCTCTGTATTCCAAATTCTGTAAGAATGATGCACAATTCTCCTCTCCTAAAAATGTATTAAGTCTTTCTAAAATCAATAAATAGTTGATGCACCGGGGTATTATCCCAGATAGCATGTAAGCTTAAATCAAGGGTCGCTTTCCCTTGATTTTGACTTAGCAATGTACAGTTGATGCGACAAGCGACAATCAACGTCTATTTTAGCTTGTTTTTAACTTAAAAAGAAGCTTGAATGCGACAAGCGACAATCAACGTTTATTTTAGCTTGTTTTTAACTTGAAAAGAAGCTTGAATTTATCAACTTTCTACTAAGCCTATTTCAAGCTTGATTCAAAACGCTTGACGTTTGTCGATTGTTTAGCAAATGGAGCCATCTGTAGGATTGGTGAGTAGTCTGAGATTTGGCGCTTGATTTCTTCCAAAAGGTAAACAAAGGTAAGCTATGTGTATGAAATGTAATAATAAGCCTTACTTTAGTTTTAGTTACAAAATAAAAAGGTGATTTTTATTTTAGACTAGTGTGCTGAGCGCTTTTAGGATAGTATTACTTTTCAAATATGGATGGAATGTTATGTTTATACCTTTTATGTTGTTTTCTTTTTTTTAAGTGTGTTCATCCGTATAATGTATACCATATTTAGCCATTGGATTCTTTAAAGTCAGTGATGGCTCTTGACAATTAGCATCAGGATAGGCGCCCGAAGGGGAGGGGATGGGGCCCGGGCCCCCTTTGGCTTACGAAAATGTATACGTAATATAGGAAATCATGTATATTAAATACCAGGCGTAATATAGCAACCATGGAGATGGGCCCCTCCATAGAAAATTTTCCTCGGGCACCCCTGAATATCAGTACAAAAATTAGAGCGTTAACTTCAGCAGACGGCTTTAGCATATTAAAAATTTATAGGTGGAATACTTGATAACTGTTAAGGCATTGCTTTAGCAGACGGCTGTACCATATTTATATCGATTTTATGGTCATTTTTCACTAGATTTGAGATAATACTGTTACATATAGAGAATTTTGGAACTTGGGGGCCAAAATCAGGTAAAACCACCGTGTTTACAGGAGAAATGAGTTGGTGTTACGTAACCGTAATTACTAACATAACTAACCAAACCTAACCTAAATCATCAAAAACAGAAAATATAGGAAGAAAGTACGAATTCAGGTAAAATCACCATGTAAAAAATTATTGCGGATATTTTATGTATTTTTCCACTTTCCTCGTTTATGTGCATGTCCTCCGTTGCTGAC
Organism: Thermobia domestica; assembly: GCF_964235325.1. Lineage (NCBI taxonomy): Eukaryota > Metazoa > Arthropoda > Insecta > Zygentoma > Lepismatidae > Thermobia > Thermobia domestica. The sequence goes on along the minus strand of NC_137459.1, from coordinate 138,634,464 downwards.
ACGCCTGCTCTCTACGGACGCATCCCCTCGCTCCGCTCGGGACTCCCAGCTACACTCCTGCCCTGACTCGGTTAGATGGCATTCGTGCTTTTTTGTGGCCACCTAGCACAAGTTGGTTCGTGGTTTATGCACTAGCTTCTCATTTGGTGGATATTCTACAAAAAGGAACCGGGAAATGCAATGTGTGAACATTTGGTAAAACCATCTGCTCGAGTAATGCCCAAGTATCTTAACCCAGCCTAACCTAAACTAACCCAAACTAACTTAACCTACCTAAACCATTAAAAAAAATACAAAATATATACCAAGAAAGTACAAAATTTAAGCAAAATATTGCCACCCCCAGTTCAAAAAAATATGCCGTTACATAACACTTTACGTAGCATAGCTGAGCGAACGAAGGGGAATAGATGCCCCGCAGGGCTCGTTTTTCCCCCTATTTTTTAAGTTACACGCGTTTGGCATTGCAACCATTGCAGACGGTCATTTTCCAAAGCTTCATATGTACTTACTGCCATCTCATTCCTTGCTTGTATTCGTCTGCCTACCGCCTTGTCAATTAGATCCACCATAACATACTTAATTTTCCATTTCGTAGCATTCTATATAACAGATACGATTTATTAAGTCTAAACACATTAAAATAATTTATTTAATTAGGTAGAACCATCTGCTAAAGTTAACCCCATATTAATAATGAAGGTAGTTAAATGATAATGTAAGTGTTTTAAACTCAATAAATTGTATGTGCAAATGAGTATACATGGGAAAGTAAGTATGTTATGGTGGAGCTATTTGCCAGGGCGGAAGGCGGTTGAATACAAGCAAGGAACGAAATGACAGTATTTGTATGTTAAGTTTTGGAAAATGACAGTCTACAATGGCTGCAATGCCAATCGTGTGTAACTTAAAAGATAAGGAGAAAAAACGAGTCCTACGGGGCTTCTAATCCCCTCCGCTCGCTCAGCTGTGGTTCGTGAAGTGTTTGTAAAGTAGTGCCTCAAATCTAGTGAAAAAATCAACAAAATCGATTTAAATTTGGAGAGCCGTCCGCTAAAGTAATGAAAATTACGTTTTATCTCTACAATCGAGGAGAAAACTGCTTTGAATTAATACATTGCCTAAGCTTTCTTGTTTTAGCTTTCACCGATACACTAAAAATTTTAACTGATGTGGCTTCCCCAAGAATCGGTACGGATGATATTTAAATGCAGCAAGCAAGCCTGGACATTTCACTCATTTTAGAATGCATCATGCTTATCTTTCGTTCCTTGTGTTCTTCCATATTTATTCGGAGGTTGGGGGCAAAATTGAAGAATATAAATACTTATGTCCGACTTTATTTAGTAACAATTACTTATTCTAAGGTATACTTCATCAATCTTAGATTAAGTGATATCACTCATTTCATCGCTTTACAATAAGAGCAAGGAAAGGTTCGATCGGGTATGGACTTTTGGGTTTACGGTAAAAGAACGATGAATTTCGAAAAATTACTTATTGGATATTAATAATAATTCAAAATGGATTATTACGCGAAAATAAGTTGGCATATTAGTTTGAAGTTTGTTAGGTAAGAAGTCGACGGTGTAAGTTTGAAGAAAACTAGGTTTTTCGTTGCTTACATTTTTATCTTTTTATCCTCTAAAAACAGTAACTTCGGTCTCTTAATTGATTTTAGTGCTTTAGTTTACTTTTTTTTTTCTACCAGATGAATGATGTCTGGATTTAAAATCTCAGAAAAATATTTGCAATCTGAACGGATGTAATAAAGAAATAACGCTATTTTTCAGGATTGGCCAAAACCATGTTTTTTTTTTTAAAAAAAAGCTTTTTTTCACTTAAACCGGAATGTTTGCTTTACACCAGTTTCTTTTTTTTTTTTTTTTGTTTGTTTGTTTGTTTAAATACGTTTACCTTAGATTAAAGTGGAGTAACCGTTGCCCCCTTTTTTTTAAGAGTAAAGGTAATTTGAGGCTGATGATTCGATTGAACAGGGTCGCAACCTCGAGAAATGAACGCAACTCGCTCAAACTAGTGGTCATAGGTCAACTAGTTCTGCAAATGATTTGCCATTACATCATAAATTATTCAGCAGTCTACTCCTTCAGCATTGGTTAAGCTTGAATTTTCCTTGTCGGAGACATGATAGTCCACAAGTTGAGTGGGGGTTGGATTCGTGAAAAATACTTTTTTAACTTGTCTCTTTAATTGTGATTTTATTTTATCAAGTTTGGAGTTCCCGCCGAACTGCCTGTAGTGCGCTGCCACACTAGCGGACGGTCAACAAAACTTTTCCACAGAAGCTGATTAAGTGTCTAAATTTATAACATTGGAAAGTAGATCGACGAAACAGAGATTTCCATTAGGTTTGACTGTTGTTAATAATAATAATAATAAAAAGTTTTATTTAGAAAGATAGTATGAATGGTCCAGAACTATTAGTCACTTCCTGTATTGATTAGCAAATTAAATTAAGCCTATATTTCTGACTGACTAAATTAGATCTTCTGTACTATATAGTCTTTTAAAATTGTCCATTGATTTAATGTGTATAACTATAGAGTGATTCCATTTTGCCGTTCTTTCCCTTTTGGTTCTTAAGTGGCTCCTAAAATATTCACAAGTATGCAAGATCACTGCAACGTATTTCTATCAGTTGACCTCCGTGGATGATGGGTCTGTGGATTTATCGCCTTTGTTATCAAGGGATTCTGGTTTCGAGTTCAAATGAAGAACAATATCTCTCGAGTGCAAACTGAGTAGTGGTTCGGATCTCACTTTAAGCTGTAGGTCCCGTTCTTCATAACCCCGCTGTTATGTCCTTAACCATAGAAAGACGAAGGTGGGTCAAATTTGCCCGCACCTTCTTTTTCTCTTTGCCCGAACAAATGAATTTTACAACGTTTGAATTTTTTTGTATTTTCTTCTGTAATCTAAACTTAAATTTAGTTTTATTAGAAAGCACATTGTTGTGGTAGTTTTTTTTTTTTTTTTTAGCGCAGGAGACTAAGTACATTTTTTTAGCAACTTAGAAATGTTAAGAGGAGTACAGTTTTACTTTGAAAGGATCATGTAAACTGATCTATTCTTTGAATGGATGACTAAATTAACATAATCTACTTTTATATATTGAGCAAACGTAATACTCTCAGGTTTAGTATAGTAACTTGTCTACACAGGCTAATGTATTTCAAGCTACTTCATGTCTGCTAACCAAATGCGGTAGTAGTCTGTACTGGGACTTGTAATATTTCCTATTAAAATAAAATTTCACAAGTCTTAAAATAATTTTACAACTCACATTTATTAGTAGCAGTCATTAAATAACTTTAACACACATTAGTAGGGTTAAAATTGGAATTTACAACCACGAGCAAAATTGACCCCCCTTAGTCTTTCACGTGACCAATTATAGTTTAGTCTTCCTAGGGTTAATGTTAAGATACACGGATGACTAATGATAGTGAATGATTATGAAGGAATTAGTGGCATGAGAACGGGAAAACCCTCACGAATATGATATTGTCCATCATAAACTCATAAGGCCGGAGATTGAACCAAAGATCCGTCGCACCAAAAGGCAACGTTCTACCTCTGAGCAATCAACCCTTTCCTTCCGCAGTGCTGATGAATGACGTCATACTCTAATGACCTGGTCATAATTCTGCAACATAGTGGTCTTCTACACACGTCTTCCTAATTGTTCCCCACTTTCCCCCCCGAGATTTCTGATTAAATGAACAGCGAACTCATATTTAAATAAAATCTTTGAGTTTTGTCCCACGGTTATGCGGGGCAGCCTAAAGGAGACGGTGATGATGAGAATGAATTAAATAATGGATTGAAGAAAGTGGAGGGGAACGGTAGAACCCTGAGAAAATCTACGCACACGGTGTTTGTCCACCACAAACGTACACCCATGTCCAAAATTATTGTCGCATGTCTATAAATATGTTGTTGTAGGAATAAAATTTTATAACGAATTCGCCCTGTATTTCTTATAATGTTGGTATGTGCATAATCGGCAAAGACATGTATGTGGCAAATTTCATGTCAAAAGAGCAATAAATAAGAACAATAAAACGAAAATAAAACTTTCTTGTCCATTTGTTTTACTCATTCTAATTTACGTGCTTATAATTCTTTCCCTATAAAATTTTCCACAAGAAGACAGTTATAGATATGCGACAATCATTTTGAACATGAATGTACATTTAATTGTTTCAATGGTTTGTGAAATAATATATTTTCTAGTTATATTAACACCTTCAAAACAATATTTCCTAAAATTTATTGCAGATATCAGAATGGTATTTGGCCAAATGCAATCTACTTTAGCTGACCTTAGTGAAAGAGTATCTTCCGTCGAGAAGAAGGTCGACACACTTCTAAGTAATGGTGTGAGTGTGAAAGCAGAGTCCATAAACGAAGAATCCGAACTTCTTGGCCTTCTGCCTCTGCGAACGTTCAATGATTTTCAAACATTTGAGAGAAAGCTTGAAGAACCTAACTTCGGAAAGAAATATGTAAGTATCCTATCAAACCTGTACAAGTTATGAAGCAGGTTTCAAATCTTTGTTATATCTTTTAATTTACGTCGGAACATCTCTCTTTTGACTAAATGTTAGCATCAACTCCATTTTTGCCAATTTAGCCATTATCATGTGCATAAGCTATGGACTATAATTTTGGTCAACTTGCTATTCATACTTGTTAATATAGTCATTTAGGCGGCAATTAAATCTTTTGCAGTCAATTTTTTTTAGAAAACATGAAAAACCTAAAAAAAAGTAGTTTATCTTGGTATTTTTCTAATTCTTTTGTTTACAACAGCACTTACATTGTCACAGTAAATTAGATAACTTTTATCAGTCTCACCTATCCGTCACGGTAAATTGGGATTCCTGGATCTGGTTTCTCCATAGTCTATTTGTTTGATTAGTTTCTAGTGTATTTTTAGTTTGGGTGGATTTTTTCTTGTTGAGATGCGTGCATGTGCATGTATATATTTTTGTGATAGATCAATAGTGTTATCAAGCCATACCCAGCATTAGAAGTTGAAAATAATTCAAGAGATTTTATTACTTCTAGTCAATGAAGGAACAAATTGTATTGTGAAACTGTTTGATTTGAGGATATCAAAAGATAAATAATATTAGAACATCTTTGTAAACTAGTAGACTTAAAGTACCAAATATTTAGTTTCTTTATTCCTAAATTCTGCTACCTATAAGTTAAGGTAAGTTGAGCCATTTTTAGCTAGTTTTTGTGCGTCATTTAGCTATTTTCTGACACTACTTGTTGGCAGCACTGATTAACCCACTGTTACTTGTTACTTTTGGAAGTGTATGTAATTTCCATATACATATACATACACACACACAAACACACACAAACACACACACACACACACATATATATATATAGTATTTTTTTTCTAATTCAAACGGACAATGGTCCTTTTAAATAACCTCTATTCCGATATAAAGCTGAAAGTTACCAAATAAATCCCAGGCAAACAGTTTTTGTTAGTCACGTAGCCCATTTGATACGGCCTTCCGTGAAACTCAGAACCCCACGCCTTTTTTTTTCACACTTCACATTACAGTATCTAAAAATTAATCTAGTTTCATTCATGCTTTGTTTTTTTTTTCCACTGGTAGAAAAACATAACAATACGGACCCTTATATATATTGTTTTTCTTTTTGATTTCAGCATGCATTAGATCTAAATACTTTCCTTTCTTTCAGGTAATAGTATTACTGTCAATTGGTGGTAAGGATTTTAAAAGGTTTCGCTCACAATGCAATAAGAAGGACTTTGTGCGACAAACTCGCAATGGAATTCTCCTACTCTGGCAGGAAACCAAGGATCATGAAGCAAAAAAGCACACCTTTGGGTCCAACCAAATGTACAATAAGATCAACAGTAAGTTGATTTGAAAAGTTGTACTGAAATATTTAACTTCATTTATTTATTTATGCTAGTAACCATACAAAATTCCAGTTTGCTAATTATTAAGTCTTACTTCTCTCGTACTGGACGTGTGTTCTCATATTAGTATGTCCCAAGCAATCAGAAGTAATTCTTCATGAATAAAGTATGCTTTGAGTACTTTAGGATTCTTTTACTGTCAAGTAGTAAAATATGTAAATGTGTTCACACTTACTGGGTGAATATAACATCTGTGTAGAATGTATAGGAAATTCAATAACTGATCCAACACTCTATGTTGTAAACAAAGCTTTACTGGCAAAGCTTTATTTAAACAAATCTTTGCTTTGAAAAGCATTCAAAAGAATTTGTAAAGTGTACGGAAAATCTAAAACCAAATAAAATTCCAAGGTAGGAATGATTCCAGGGCTAAATAAAGTCAATAGTGTCAACGAATTTAAATTGAAGTACAGTGTAGGAATCACTACTGTGAAGTATAATTTTGCACCAGACTTTTCGTGTATACCTGTAAATTTGATACTGTCTACCACACGAATATAACTTTGTTGGGTTGGCAACACTGTTAGTCTGGTAGTATTACATAGTATGCCAAACTGTCTCCCCTGCCGATATTTTAAAGGTGCAAAATTTCAGAGCTCTTTGTCTAACACTGGAACGCAGATAAAACACTAGAAGAACATAGCTTTCGAAGTTACCATAATTCCAGTATAAAAAGAGAAAAGTTGCAGGCTTTCAAGACGGCGAATAGTCAAACTTTCGTCTTTCTGTCGTCTTCATCTTTCAATTTTTCGTGACAACGAAGGTAGCCAAAACCTAATGTGTTTTTTGTAGTGTTATTTAAGGTGACTTTAAACGTTGACTCAAAACCATATCACCACTAAGGGCACCGGAAGAAAGACTTGTTACACTTGTATCGAAAAATGTAACTTTTCCATTATATAATATACCAAAAGTGTGGTGGAAGATAACTTTCTATAGTACCCTTACATAAAAATCACAAAATAGGAGCCTAGCTTAGGTGACTTGAAAAATAATATAGGAATTAATTTCAGCTCTAGGTATCCATGTTTAGAAACCATACCATAATTCCGTAAAGCTATTTAAGAGGGAAATTTATTTCAAATGACAGTTTTTTTTAAAGAGTAAAAATCGCTAGTATTTGCTTGAAATTCTATCTTTCTTTTCAGCTGCTGTTCGTAAGATGTACACCGTCGCAACAGAAGAAACGGTGAAGGAAGTATTGGGTGTTTGGCTGCAGCAGGCGGAGCCTAGACTACTGCGTAGGTAAGTATAGTTTTACCTATTTTCCTTACAATCACGAGAGAGATCGGAAAGTTCTTACCATCACTAAATAAGCTAGGGATCTGCAACTTAGTCCATGGACGCGTTCTTCTCTGCATATACGTTTTGTATTCACTACATTTCTCACATCTATAGGTCACTAGATCAATATCATATGCATAGAATTCTGTGGATTTGGAGGGAAAAGAGATTTACAGCGTTTCAATGCCTCTTACTTTCCCGGACCCCAAGATATGAACATCTTATTATAATAATTGTAATCCTTCCCTTTTTCTTCCTTTTAGGATATGTATCATAAAACGCTTTTGTAATAATTTTAAATGAGAAGTTACTTCCATATTTCAAATCTTAAAATATTTAGAGATATCGACATTTTATTAGAATAATTGTAATCCCCACCTTTTTTTCTCCTCTCCACATCGTTTCTTTCCCTTTTTACTAGCATGTCAAAAAAGAAAGAAAAAGGGCCGAAACACGTGGCAAAGTATTTTAAATGAGAAATGGAAATACTGAACTTCAAATCTCTCACCTTAAGGGATTAAATACTTTACTATAATAATTATAATCCCCATCCATTTTTCTTTCCACCCCCCTTTCTTACCTCCGAGGCATATTTCAAAAGCGCTTAAATTCTTATCTACTTATTTTAAATAATATGAAAATACCAAATTTCATGTTTCAAACCTTCATAAATTCAGAGATTTCGACATCTTATAATAATTCTAATCCTCACTCCTTTTCTTTCTCACCTTTTTTTCCTTTGTACTAAAATATCAAAAACCGCTTAAATATGTCCAATTATTTGAAATGAGACATCCGAATATCAAATTTCAAGTCTGTAACCTTAAGGAATTCGGAGATATGGTCATATTTTAAAAATACGTCCCACACCTATTTTCCTCCCCTTCCTGTCGAGTTTGCAAAAATCCTTCCTTAGTGGTATCCTACGTAACAAATCCCATGTACTGTCCATATTTAACTTGTCTATCTTAAGCGATTTGGCCTGTGCAAAGATCTGTCGGTCACTCAATCACTTAGGTCTTTGTATTTTATATAGCGAGATGAGTTCATTTTTACGCACTCATGTATTAGTACACAGTGAAATGAGATGAAATGTTTACCTTGTATGTATTTATTATTTTATTATCCCTTATAATTTAGCAACTTGCCTGTTACTTTCCTCGGAGGATGGAAATTTTAACTAAATTCGAGATTCATTACTGTTTACATTTTTATTTTCTTGTCTTCTGGAAGAAAGTACCTCTGTTAATTTTATTTTTTGATTACTCCTATCTGCTGAATGAATTTTTTTTTAAAGAATAACTTTTATTCCTTGATTAATTTTGGTGTTGATTACTTGTTTTCTATACTGCAGGAAATTTCATTTTTTGAAAACTGCGATGTCAGAGTAATAGAGAGATAGGCACTTACTCTTATATTTGCCTTCTAAAAACATTTCCTACCTGCTGCATGAAAAACAGAAAGCAACTAACCTATTTTTTTCTTGACTAATTTTAGTGTTATTTTACATCTTTTCTATCTACTGAACGAACTCATCTCATGAGAGAAAAACTACAATACCACCCTCTTTCTTGATTGATTAGAGTTAATTACTTCTTTTCTATACTAAATGAAACCATCTTACATTCTGGAAAACTCTGCAATGCCATTGTAATAGAGAAATATGCAATTGCAGTATCTTCCAGACGATAAGATTATTTCGTTTAGTATAGAAACAAGCAATAAAGTACTATAATTAATTAAGATACAAATGGTATTGTAGTTTTTTTTCCTTCTCAGAAGATACGGTTTCATTCAGGAGATAGAAAAGAAGTAAAATAACATTAAAACTAATCAAGAAACAGATTTTTTTTCCTAGAAGATAAAGACTTCAGCAGTTAGAAAATTTTGTTAAAAGACAAAATAATAGTAAATGCACATTTCTCTCTTACAAAGACATTCCCGAGTTTTCGGGAAGATAAGACTTCATTCAGTATGAAAAAGAAGTAATCAACACTAAAATTGAACAAGAAATAAAGGTTAATGTTTTATCCACAAGATAAAGACTTCATTCAGCAGTGGCAGTAATAAAAAAAATTAAAAAAGTAAGAGTAGTTTTTTTCCCCCAAAGACAAAAAGATTTCAATAGGATAGAGCACGCCAAAGTATGCGTATGCGTAAACACTCAACAACAAATTAACAGGAAAATAAATAGGGAGACATAGGTCTTAAAATGCATTCAGAATTTGACTGGATTGAAGTAAATGAAGTGATTTTCCTGCCTTGTGCCATGTACACTGAGAAATGTTTCTGCTTTCAAAGATGGGATATAAAGAACTAGGTCGATAGGTCGCAGGAGTATTTACTACTTCTCTATAATGAATTGTGAAACGACGCTAATGACTCCGACACGACGTTCCATGAATATGGGTCAAATAAACTTAGTGTTACATTTACGGTAATGAGTCATCCCTTCTTCATTTGATATGTATGATGAAGGCAATATGCATGTCTTCCTATCAGTGATTCTTGTGTTTTGAAAGAATGAAACGTTGCAAAGATGTATTCCTCCGCTGTAAGAGTGAATTGTTGTTTAACACCTCTTTACGTGTTAGTCACCAGTAACTTTTTTATTTTTTATTTTTAAAGAGAAATATTTCATTGAACCTCTAAGGTATGTTCCAAACTCGTTGCAAAATGGTACGAAGTTGTCCGTGTACACGGTGCCTACTTTAGTAAATTCTACACTTTTCCTGTGAATTGCGAACTACACTTTCCCATGCGTTCTGTTGTACGAGACGCAGGATAACGCCTTGTAGGTCATCATCTGCCATTTATGTTGCTCCGTGAAGAATACAAGGTATATAGGTTCACACACTTATGACCTATCTTTCCTGTGAATCGTGAGATCAGATTGCATTTCATACAAGGCATGGAGAGAAAATTACAGAAATAAGTAAATATTTGTTCTTCCATCTCTCAGTGATTTCTTATATCAGTGATTACTTCGTTTGTTTTTCGTAACGCCGTGCTTATACAACAGTACCGAGTGAGTCAATATGACATTTTCTGGATTTATCTCAATTGATGCTCTCACAGAACAATGCACATTTTCAGCTAGGAAATTAAAAAAAAACTTTACTGAAAATTTACTGGCACTAGAACATTGAAATAGGTAAAGTGAATAAATACCATGCAGTGGTACCAGTGATGAAACAAGTAACATACTTCGTGACTCGTGATCCGGAAGTAGTCAGATCCCTGACCCTGTATGACCCAGACAGATTCGTGCGATCCCGAGACGACTTAATATCAGACTGTGGGAGAGTATGTTGTAATTGTAACAAACGCGATTCTTTCCTTTCAAGTGTTTCTTATGAGTGATCGTCAAAATTTAATCAAATAAGGCTGTAAAACGTAAAATGTAGAATATAAGGGATGCCGCTAAACCGAAAGAGTGTTTGGGTAATGTTTGTGTATAGTAGTGTTTAAGATTACTTTATTAATTTTGAGTATGGGAAGATGAATTATATTGTATTTGACATAGTCAAGACACTTTGAATAAGAAGTGTCACACTACAAATCTAACATCTGAATAGGTGAGCTCGATTAGGGAATATTAATTCACTATAAAAAATTCTACCGTAATGCTATAGAGATCATATTTGGAGTGCTTCCAAGCCATGGATCACCAGATCTGAGAAACGAGTGCCAGACTCTGTTGCCTTGTGTGGCACTTACTTCAAAGAATAATAATGTATTTTAATGAGAGCGTATTTATAAGGTAAACAATATGAATGTTTTCTTTTAACTGTGCAATCAATTACATGTTTTTCAGTACGTATTTATGATCGTTATTTTGCAGAGAACGAAGAAATTCAAAACCTGTAGTGGAAGGTCACACCGTTGAAGTTGAGGAACCCAATTAAGGAAATAAGTTAGAAATAATACAAAATATGTAAATAAGTTCAATAAATAACATTGTAATACAAGCTGATTGTTTTCATGGAACCTTATATCAGTTATTGCGTAGAATGTAGGGATAATTTATTTCAATTATGTAGCAGCAGGATGCGAAATCATAACAGTTATGATCGGGGAGAGATAGGAGTAAATAAATAAGTAAAAAAAATTGCACTGGAAAGTTTTGAAATAAAGATTTCATATATTGAACATCCAAAAGTATTGATATATGTAAGGTTAGGGATAATGCTTATCCACTAGGTTGTCCACTAACTGCACAGATTTACTGTAAATAGTTTGTATACTTCTGACAGTGTCGATGTCACCTTATCTCTCCAGTAAATTATTGAGGATGAATTTTCTTCCAAAATTTTGAAGTATGGGAATGGCCATCCTCAGTATTTCGCACCCTGTGTAGCAGTGGTTCTAGGATTTAATTTATATTTCTTTCTTTCCTGAAATCTGATAATTTAAAAGTTTGCTTAGCCCTTGACGTTTGTCTAGTGGTGTACGTCTTTGGTGCGCCTAGGGTCGTGGTCGATTCCCAGTGGAAGACCTTACAAACACTGAACGCATTACTGTTCGGATTCTACAGGTCAGTGTCTCATGTAAAACTTCGTGCTGAAACGGGACGCTCAGCTTCAACATCAAACTGTGGTTAATGGTAAACTAATTGGATGCTGATCTGCCAGGTCGCATAGTATATTCACCAAGGAACTCAGGAAAAGTGTTGCTTTCTATGTTGAGATAAGATACTAATCTCAATAGACTGGAGTATGGGGTATATATTCAACACCAATGTTGTGTAAGACATGGATTTATAATTTAACATGATATTTCAATAATGTTACTCAACAGAAATAAACCTGAACCTCGTGCTCCAAAGACGCATAATGGACGAAGGAAAGAAGCATAATACAGATTGTGAAAGTATACATTATTTTGCTTTCATTTTGACCGAACACAACTATTCTTTTTCAGAACAGTGCTTATGTAGGTTTAACAGTTCTTTCGTCGTCACCTTTATGTTTATTTTTGCAGGATTATTGTCTATATGAGGTTGATTTCATTTTGTATAAGGTTTGATGTGAGGCCCAGTAGTGTCAACCTTGATACAGATTTGTTTCTGCACGTGAGAAAATGATTCATCTGGTTGGCGTCATGTATAATGTTTGATGTGAAGGTTAGTATAATGTTCAGTGTGTAAGTTACATAAATGATGGTGTGTGTTCTTTTGCCATCTGAGGGTGTTTGGATATTGCCACCACTTTATTGGCATTCTTTTAAAAACATTGCAGAAACCATAGCTTACTACTATGTTTACTATTAATAGTAAGTATGGTATGGTTTCCCCTATATATATTTAAAATAATGCCAATAAAGTAATGGCAATATCTAAACACCTCAGATGGCAAAAGAATACACACCATCATTTATGTAACTTACACATTGAACATTATACTAACCTTCACATCAAACATTATACATGTCGCCAAGCAGATGAATGATTTTCTCACGTGCAGAAATAAATTTGTATCAAGCTTTACTGAGAAGCTTGCAATAAACGGGACATATTAAGCATGTGCTAAACTTGAAGTGGACAGCTTGAAATAAGCTTGAGGTGACAATCCTGTAGCAAGCATTATGTACCAAGTTTGAGATAAACTTGAGGTAACAAGCCTGTAGCAAGCATTATGTATCAAGTTTGAGATAAACTTGAGGTAACAAGCCTGTAGCAAGCATTATGTACCAAGTTTGAGATAAACTTGAGGTAACAAGCCTGTAGCAAGCATTATGTGCCAAGTTTGAAATAAACTTGAGGTAACAAGCCTGTAGAAGCATTATGTACCAAGTTTGAGATAAACTTGAGGTAACAAGCCTGTAGCAAGCATTATGTATCAAGTTTGAAATAGACTTGAGGTAACAAGCCTGGAGCAAGCATTACGTATCAAGTTTGAAATAAACTTGAGGTAACAAGCCTGTAGCATGCTTTATGTAACAAGTTTGCAATAAGCTTGAGCTGACAAGCTTGAAACAATCTTACAGTATAAGCCTACAATATGCTTGTCGCCTGTCAACTTCGTCGCTTGAATCAGCCTTGATATACGCTTACAGACTTGTCGTAACAAGCTTGGGACAAGCTTATATCCTTGTCACGACAAGCTTATATCATGCTTGTGGCAAGCTGTTTCTGCTATCTGGGATATTCCCACTTATTTTTGAGTATTTGTCGAATGGGAAATATTTGGTCGATAGCTGATCGATTTCTTCTAAATCCGCACTGATAATCGCCAATAATGTCATTTGCGTATGGGGTCAATCTTGCTATATAGAATGTTTGAGAGTATTTTATAAGACGATCAGTAATAATAATAATAATACACACCGATTGGCACAGTTTAATAAGTGTGCTATTCGAAATAATGATAAAGCGGACCACAGAACATTCTCCTGGATTTGTAAGTGATTTGATATTGAATTTACACAAGATACTCCAGTGTCGACTTCATTGATGACTCTGGGCGATCTTTGGCTTAGGCACTAATTTTGTACGAAAAAGGCATCGGAATTCTTTCGCCAGGGCATGGGCTCGAGGTACGCTCCTAGCAGTTGCCTCGTACGACCGCGGAAACCCCGCGAACAAGTATCAGAAGAGATCGATCCCAGTCCCGCCCGAACTCGACGAGCTTTCTCTCCTAGGATTTCCCAGGGATTTATCTCGTTGATACCCAGCAATTGCAAAGAAGGTAGCTTTCAAAATTTAGGCCTTAGACGCTTCCGTTGCACACTACTTGAGAGTTATATGTTGCATTTACAAACGCGGCACTACTTCATAACATCCTGCCAACGCTTAGCAGCCAACACTGTCTCCAAATTTACTTTTGTCGTCCATTTACTCAAGTTTCACTTGGCATGTATCTTGACGTCAACAACAGTTGCTGATGCAAATTACAGTAGTTGTTTCTTCCTTTGAACCCATTACGTCTCATCATATTTTTTCTCCAACAACTCAGCTTCTCTGGCAGCCATACAGTACCATCTGTCATGGACTATTGCCTCTGAAAGCGATCCAATATTTAGCGCTTTTTTCAAAACAAGTACAATCGGCCCATGTTTCTATTCGCCATCTTGAACTTGGCCGGCCCCCAATAGAGCTATTCCCGAGACGCCATCGTTTTCGAAAGTTGCATTGTTTGTTTCCGATAATCATTCCATCGTTTGGTAGTTTTACCGCCTTTTGTTCTTACGTCCTAAGACATAAGAATTGCATATAAAGAGAACAGATGACGACACTGATATTCACGTAATTGTTGTCAGACAATTCGCTGGTTTACAAAACTATTATTGTGACCAATTACAGAAAACATAATGTTATGCGTTACGTGGTATAAATTCGAAATATACTGTGTATAGTTTTACTCATAGCAAACAATAAACACCAAAAGACATACTCACAACCAGTAACAAGTTATTTATGATATGCTCGGAAGGCGATATCCTTGGTGTTCATATTTTTGATCGATGGTTGATTCGGTCGTATTAGTTGTGAAGGAACAAACGTTAGTACAGCTGCTTTTTGAAATCTTCCTGTTCCTCATCTTGTTTTTTTTCTTTGTTCCTGGTCTTCACACTGTCGGGTGCTATCCATCAGGCTTGTCCAGCCAAGGGCGAATAGCACTACAGGTCTGACAGAGAGACTACCTATCCCTGAATACTGTCCAAACAGGTACTCGTACCTGTTTTTTTTATTTACGCTCATCATCTTCAATATCTTGACGATTTGAGCTCTGGTCCACCAGGATAAATAATATTATGCGTGACCCACGCATCGCTAATATGAATAAGGATAAGGGACAACATGAAGGCATACCGTCTTATGTTATCGGTCCTTCTGCGCGTCTTATGAAGGTGATACCGCGCTCGACATCCGGCCAAACATTTACAGATAGCCACTACAAACAATTCACGGTGTCTGCAGACTCAGCTGCATCAGCCTTGTCCACAAATTCCGACCTATCCCGAACACTACCTGCTGGTTCAAGCTACGCAGAACGTATGATAGAATCACCAGCTAAAAGAAAACATCATCTTCACTCCACTACAGGCAATGAAAATATGGACGCCATCGATACCAGCCAGGATACCAGTACTAATGACACAGAAATTCCTACTTCTATTTACTCGATGCTTCCAACGAACTACGATGTCACATTCTCTACTGTCAAATTAGTTTCAATCCGACTGCGAAAATGTCTTCCTTGAGCGGTCATAACCCAGATAGTGCATACCTGGAATGGAATATTCCTCAAGACCAACGAAGTCAACCTCCTGAACACCATCAAGAACAAAGTCCATATCGACATATTTCGCCAAACGCACAACTACAATCATTCAACAACAGCAGAAGGAAACAACCATCACCTTTTCACCGGACTCCGCTTCTATCATGGCCATCAGCGGAGTAGCACCCAGCTACACCGAAGACGAAATACAGTAAGAACTAAAGCTCGAAGGGCACACAATTACAAAAGTATTGCGGATTCGCAACGACAAGCTGCCGACTTACACGATGAGCGTGCTTACTACCCATCAACCTACGATCGATGATATACTAACGAACGGAGCAAACATGCACAACCGAAAGTATGGATTTGAACCATCCTGCTTTAATAATCCTCTTCCAATTCGATATTAACGCTGTCAGGAGTACAACACCCATATCACCGGAGACTGCAAGAACAACACCAAATGTAGATACTACTCTGGACCGCACACCACATGTGACTCCGTGAATAACCACCAACCACCTATCTGCGCCACATATCAAAACAATTATTCAACGTACTGCCATAAATCCAAAGCCAACCCGAACTTCTCACAATTTTAAGTATTTCACCTACAGCCACAGGCACTAGTCACGATCATGATGATCCTATCAAAATAGCCAGCTCCTCGCCTTTCTGACGTTAACGCTACAAAACATGCATCCATTCCAACGCCCCCATCTTATCAACCAAATCATATACATACTCAAGCTAACTTTAATTTCAATATCCACTGCAACATACTGTGGCACCACAGTTCATTCTCATATCTCGCAACCAGATCGTCAAGATTACAACTTCTGATCATGTATTTAATATTTATTTCTGAGTATTTGCTCCTCAGAGCGAAACAAAGAACTGTTGTTATTAGAAGAACTTATAATGTAATGTGTGTTAAACGAAATATTCTTTACACCAAAATAATCTTGTAGCCTTCTGAGATACACTATCATCCGACATAATAATTTTCTTACGGCACAACGTGCCAATGGCGGCGCGGCTATGGACTTCTGTTCTCATTTGCCTTATTGTCACCATCACTATAACGCTCATCCAATATATGAATACGTTATCACCACATTATATTTCAAGCACAGCACCATCACCCTTTCCATCATCAGTGTTCGATCTAGTCGTTGTATATCATTCTATTTATTGCAATATGTATCCAATACTTATCCTCATTACATCATCATGGCCGATGTAAACATCCACAGTAGAGATGCACATGATAGTGACAATTATCATTTCTTCATTACTACCAATACCACTGGTATTCTTCATGTTCTCCCAAAAGCCACAAGGCACATCTTCAATAATACTCCTCATGCAGTTATCACATCAGCCACCCTGGCAGCTTATTATCATATTGATGTTCTCGACCAGCTCCGTAGAGATCACGCACTACTTAACATTTCCTACCGTTCATATCAACCACCAAACCGGGAACACCCACAACCTCTCTCTAGCCTGAGGTTCGACAAAGCCGACTGACCACAATATCGCTCTCATATCTCACAACGTACACATCACCTCGCTGCTCCAACCACAGAGGACGAGTTAAGCATCACGGTTCATGCCATCACCTCTGCAATCCAAGAAGGTAGCGCACTTACCATTCCAGTCAGTAACTCCATTCCTCACCAACCCCGACTTCCAACGCAATATCTCGTTATGATCTAGCGTTCCCATCAATTCCTTCGTGATTATTTTCGCATCCGTAATCCGAGTCACTTCAACATCATCAACGTCTCCATCGTACAGTCCAAACTTATACCATAGCCTTTAAACTTCACTGTTGGGTCAAAACCTACAACAGACTCGCTGACATAACTCATCCCACCAAATACTGAAAACGCTTCAAGCCTTATCTCGCAAGCTCACACACAAAAAACTACCCTCTTCTTCTTAACGAACTGCCGGCTCCCACTGACAGATAAATAGAGACAAAACGTTTTCGTTAATGCGATATGTGCGAAACATTAAAAAAAATGTGTATATGTTTCAAGAAATTTCAAACGTCTCGTTTCAGAGCCAGGTTTCGCGTTTGTATCATCGCGATATTTTGCTAAATTCTGCATTATTTGCGATAAATGCGAATGAAAACGAAAAGGTTTAATGCTTGCTAATTATTGCTAATATTAACTTTAAAAAGCACATTTCCAATTTTATTTAACTTAAAAGAACGTTGCATTTACGAAACATCTCTGCGAGTTATTTCATCTAGAAGCTATTTCACTTCATAATGATGTAGATACTAACAAAACTGAACTGTTGTTTTAATCATTGATTGTGTTTTGTGGTGAAAATGTTCATGATATGTTGGTTGCTTACCGTGTATTTAAAAGTAAGGTTATTGAAGTTCTCAACAGTGAGGATAATGAAGTTGACATTGTATCATTGTTAAACAGTTTAAAAGTTGACCGCAGGTCTTTTTTTTCTGTCAGCACGTTAGGTTATGGTTTCCAGTCTCAAGTGTTGGTGCCGAAAGATTCTTTTCCAAGTATAATATGATTGTTATTGACAGAATAAGAAACTTAAAAAAGAATTGGTAATGTGTTGCTGCATCTTATCCTTTAACTAAGGATGACGGTAGAGGAAGTGTTAACATTTTTTAATTAATTTCTATATCCAGTGAATACTTTAGTTATAATGTACATCTAGTCCAGATATATACTCATTTTTACATAGATATGCACCTTACTACCAAAAATACACTGTTTACGATTTCCATATTTGAAACAAAAAAAATATGTTACATTATAAAAATTGCGAAATAAATGCGAAAATTGTGATAATTAATGCTACAATATATCAAAATTGTTGCGAAAAAAGTTTCGTCTCTACATATAAAGGAAGTTTTTCAGCAAATCATCTCCATCAGATCTTCACTTCAAACACTTCAGGAAATGCTCCGCACGCAGCTGATCGTCTGAACCTCTCTTCTTCTTTACTACAACAAAATATTCAGCATCTCTTACCTAACGATACACCCGCCTCAGTATATATCACAGGCCAACACATTCATTTCGTTCTACAGAAGAAACGCAACACTTCTCCAGGTGCAGATGACATCACATACCACCACATCAAAAAATGCCCACACATATTACTTCTCTTAGAATTTAGGTATACGTTCATCTTGCTTACTGGCGTTTTCTCACTACTCTGAAATATGTCCAAAACATTAATGTTTCTTAAACCCAACAAACCTCATCTAGATGTCCGCTCCTACCGGCCAATACAACTTAGCTATATCTTTAGTAAAATATTCGAGCGCACCCTACTAAAACAGTTTCATTTCTATCTCACAGACAGACATCTTTCATACTCACAAGCAGGGTTTCCACCATCATTTTCTATCAATGTTCAATTACTACGCCTCGACAGTCTCATCACCCAACAATATAATCCTATCAAACGGTCATGTTTAGTATTATTTGATCTGGAAAATGCTTTCGATAAGGTATGGCACCAATGACTTTTCTTTTTTACAAATTGCACAAACTACGGCTCCCAATTACACTGGTCGTCCACTTCCTAGCAGGTCGCATAAAGTACATATCTATTCACTCCAGTCTATCTCACACAATTTGCTTACCTTCAGGTGTTCCTCAAGGATCAGCTCTTTCGTCGATACTCTACCTTCTATACGTCGCGGACATGCCACAGCTTCCAGATATCGTTTACCCTTGCCAGTACGCAGAAGACACAGCATTTCTCACACTAGGGACTTCCATACAACAAATCAATGTTTAACTTCAAACTGATATTACCAGTTTCCACACCTAGTGCACGCACTGGCGCCTCAAAATCAACACCACTAAAATACAGACAATCGTTTTTTTATCTTCCAAGAAGTCCACGCCGACTTTCATTAACATTAGACTCCGTACCACTTCACCAAAACAAAGCACTCACGTATCTTGACATTACCACTGATTCACGCCTTACCTGGAGTTAGCATCTGCAATAAGTCACCACGAAAGCCTTCTACCATTTACGTTTACTCAAACGATTAACCGGAACTACCTGGGGCCTACGCCCACTTACATTTTTTAAATACATTTAAAGTCTTTGTTCGCCCAGCTTTGACATGTAGCTTCACCGCCTGAGTTTCTGCACCTCTCACATACTACCAAGAAATACTCATATTGGAACGACAGGCATTTTGCGTAACCCATCGCATTAAACTTTCAAGTGCAACTCGAGATTTGTATAGCTTCATCGACTTTCCCGGCTTTGAATTTCATATATAACTCCGACTAACATACATTACCACCCAGTTTTACATATAATATACCCTTCTATACGACGCCATGCACTACAGCACGCTTTATCCCTCTACTGTACGATACTACTGCATTCTATTTTCATTACTTCTTACTCTTTATCAACTCTTGTCACTGCCAAACAATCCATAACTTCTTATCCTGAACGATTATATCACATGTGCTCATTTTTCTAATCTCTATCATTTTCTGCACACTACCTCCCCATCTGGCGTAACTTGTACTCCATTTGTCCTTCAGCATGCTCTAGAGTAGCCCCTAGACCAGAAGATAGCTTCACTTGTCTGTTTAACATATACCACGTGTTCACTCTCTGCATCGCACTTCATCTCATTTTGCATTCTCATTACATCACACTTTCTGATTATTATTAACTTTGCATTCCATATTTTGCTGTATCTATATGTATTTATTTTCTCGCCTTTTGTTTTATTTGTAACTCCCAAAGTGTATGATTGTATTATCTTGGTGTATCTAAGTGTAAATGTCTGCTCCTTTTATTCCATAAATGTGAATGTTAAGGAACTCAAAGTTCTTTAAGTCATTTGTTCCACTCATAAACACACACACACACACACACACACACACACATATATATATATATATATATATATATATATATATATATATATATATATATATATATATATATATATATATATATAACATTGCAACGTCCTTCCCACATCTCATCCCTACAAGAGAGCGTAACGATCACAAAGGGTGCCAAAGTGGTAGTCGTTTGGTGTTGTTTCAACACTTGATTTTGTTGTGTATGATCAACTTGCAGAAACTCGTTTTGCAAACAAATACTAATGATAAAAGTAAGCATGCTTTTTGTAATTTGATCTATTTTTATAGGCATATGGAAATTACATAAAAATATGTATTACATGCTCATAAAATTGAGAAAGAAACAACTTTGAAATTATTCATGAAAATCTACTATATAACAACGTAAATAAAAAAGAATGTGTGGAAATATGAAGAGAATAATTTAAGACAACACCGCCAAGAATTTATGACTTGTACTCCGAAACCAGAAAATGGAAGAACTTGCTTCACACTCCCATCTAGTGAATTATTAATGCAAATGGAGACACCTGAAACCACGAAAATGAATGAAGGTGAATTCAGACGTTTACAGCATTCTTGAGGTTCATATAGAATGAGAAGAAAACTCTCTATTTACGCTTCATAGATTGTTGATTTAAAACATATCTAATACAAATCAATTTTAATTCAATAATTGATGTTATTGCATGTTTAATTACTTGGTGTATTTTATTGAATATAATGCAAGAAAGTTTGGGAAAGAAAGCAGAAAGTTTCGCAGGATTTATTTTCATGTTTTAAATTTTGTTTTTTGTGGAGGTCTAGAATGCTGCAGGACATATGTAATATATATTGTAAATTTCTCAAATTTTTATTCCGAAATGAATCAAATGAAACCGAACTAAATTCATATATATTTCATTTCAATGTATCTCTTTCAAGACCATAAGCTAATTGAAATTTGTAACTCGTTTCCAGGAAGTGAATTTACTTTCATTGTCTGAAAGTACGGTATACTTACAAACTATGCAAATTCAGTACTCAAACTTTAAGTAGCGCATACACAACTGTTTGAACAGAGAAATATGATCAAAGATAGAACCTATTCTTCGGACATAAAATAAAAAGACTTACTCTCTCTTACAGCTTTAGATCTATGAATATTAATATTGAGATTAGGAGTATTAGTTGATGTTTACCACTTATGGTTGCAATAGGTAAATAGAATCAGAAGTGAAACATATCCTTTCAATTCTGAATCCATATACAAGTACTGCTTGCCGCTTTTTATTCCTGTTTCATTCATCATATGATGGGTTGTAAATGGAAATTTTATTTGTTTCTACCACTTTAAGTTTGATCAGATAGATAATAAGTCAAAACAATACTATTTTTTTGGATGATTAATCTGTGTCAAAGAAGAAAAGGAACAAAACTTTCCGATATATCTTATCAATTTTGCTATATGAAAATGAGTATTGAAACTACAAATACTAGTAAATTTCAACCACTTTCGGTGTTGATAGACTGGCACGGATGGTACTGGTATGTTATATTGAGACGCTGAATCGATTGCAAGAAAACTATTCGGTATCTACTTTGTTTTTATTATATGGGGATTAGTTGGTTTCTAATACTTTTTATTTGACTATAGAGTTATCAGATGAGATTAGACATTCTTGAAACACTGAATCTATTTAAAAAAATAACACACACACTTTTTCGTTCGTATTTACTCTAATCGGAGGTGCTAGTAATTTCCAACTTTTTTTTTGCAGCGTACACTTAGAAAAAAATGCAAGTGGCGTACTTAAAAAGGTAGCTTATATGCGTAATTTCTGTAGTGTTTGGACTTAATGTACAACAGACGTATAACTGAAAACGCATGTTTTATAATACTTTCTGTATAAGTGTTCCATATATACGTACTTTGCGTATGAAACAATATAAGGGGTCAGGATCTCACATACAAATGGACGTATATAACATATAGCTGAGGAATGTAGCATAAGTATATGCATGTTATATACGGAAAACTAAAAAAAAAAAAAAAAAAAAAACTTTGCTAATACTGGATGTCGCTATAACAGAAGGAGATTTCCCCCTCATTCCCCTTGTAATCCGCACACTGTCAACAAATGTAGACATGAAGCTTCAAGGACATTTTTACGCAACGATTGTGGTAGCAATAAAACTTACGGAAAAGATTAAATGTTGTTCCTAGTTAACATGGAACATTGAAAGATTTTACAAGTGATCAAAAATTTCTATTGTTTTAATTCATTATAAACATATGGTGAATTAATATTTTACTTATAGTTAAAAATGGTTACTTTATAGGTTGAGGCAAGAAACAAAAAATTGACTCGAACGGAAATCGAAACCGGATCCATTTGCACTCCAGCCGCAGATCACATCAGACATCAGATAGACATCAGACATTACTCTGCCACGCATTCACTTGATAAATTTGCGCGTCGTAAGATATATGTGGAGAGTAGAAAACTTTAAGACGTTTTTTCTTCGTTATTTTTGGCCATTGCGCTCTCCCAGTTTGTAATATTAACTCTTGAAATGTGCACTACCACCTCGCATAAAATGGCCCCGAAGTTCATTTACCAAAGTCTGCCTTCTCCTTGTAAGTATTGAAATGTGCTACGTATGGTTGCAAGAGTTTTTTTTCTTTTTTCTTTGCTAATACTGAACTTAGGTACCTAACATTGGCACTCATCTTCTTCTTCATGAATTGATCTAAGAAGCGGCCGCATGATTTCATGCCACTTGTTTCACAAGCGGTATCTTTGAGCAATGATATAACAGTGGAAGAGAAATTTTGTTCTTCAAACTTGATACTTTGAAAGACTTATGCAAGTGGTTTTGTTATTCAAATGCATATATATTCACTCTAATCAGTTTCAGAAGTAGCATTAACTTTGCAATAACGTAATGCCTGTAAGAGTTACCCTAAAAATGAAATTTGTATTTCTTTTTTAATACGTAATTCACTTTGTTTTCTGAATTTCACTGGAGTTCAATTCCTTGAAAGGACAAGGAACCTTCAATTGTCAGGCACACCACTTTAAACTTTAATCGCTCCCCTATCGCCTCCAATGTAACCCTGGGCATGTTTCTTTTGTATATAAAGTTTTCAAAATATGGCAGAAATACTGGATTTTTAAAATTACCAAACTATGCTAAATAATGAAATGTTAGACATCAGAGATAGTTGTCTTTATCTACCATCTCAATCAGGGTCGGATCCAAGTCTCCTCCGGAGGTGGTTAGGAGTGTCGCGGTGAACGATTATCAGTTTCACTCTGACCGGATTTTTTGCAGCACATACGAAAATGATCTCAATGCAAAAGAATTGTGTAACTCAAGACACTGCTTACGCAATCGATCAGAGATCACATGGTCCAACTTGGTCACAATTTTGAAAACGTCTTATCAGAAAACTACACAAGGAACTTGCATTAAACAATCAAAGCGCAGTTGCCAAGGTATAACTTTGATTAGCTGTGATTATTATTATTATTATTACAGGGAGTCCATAAAGTCCTGGTTAAACTCTATAACTTGGAAGCTACGTAATGTATTAACAAATACTTTTTGGTGTACTTACAGAAAGGTTCAAAGTTTTGTTTCAGCTAGTTAAGGCTCATCGCCAAACCTCCAATTGTGCACCATTCACGTCCAAACATTCTTGCAGTCTTTTTGGGAATTCAAGAATTGAGAGATGGTGGTACTCGTCTGGAATGTTCAAAATCGCTTAAGTTATTTTGTTCTTGAGATCTTGCAGATTAGCTGGCTTCTGCGAATAAACCTTGGTCTTCACTTGTCCCCACAGCCAATAATCACAAGGCGACAAATCTGGTGATCTTGCAGGCCAAGGTGTGGGTCCTCTTCGGCCAATCCATCTCTCCTTAAATTCTTAGTTAAGAAACTGTCGAACTTGAAGAACATAGTTCGGCGGTGCCCCATCCTGTTGCATGTGGACCTCATTAAGGATGCCTAACGTAGTAAGTTCTGGCAAAAGGAATGTTTGTAGCATGCTCAGATAATTGTTATCATTTACCGTCTCTTCCTCGAAGAAAAAAGGGCCGATAATGTGGTTCATTGAAACAGCACATCACACATTGACTTTTAGACTACCCCGCTTGTGCCCCTCGAATTCACGTTGATTTTCCACCCCCCAAATTCGGCAATTGTGCCTGTTCACTTTTCCCGACACATGAAATGTGGCTTCATCTGAAAACAGAATTCGAGAAAGAAGGTCACCATCTTCTTGTAAGTGGGTAAGCATTGACTCACATAATTCCATTCTCATGTAACAGTCTTCCTCTATCAGCTCGTGCACAAATTTTAACTTATAGAGAAAGACTTTCAAATTCTTGCGTACGATCTTGTGTAACGTTGACTTCGGTATTCCCAGTTCCAATGACCTACGATTAAGCGACTTCATTGGACTCCTGGCTACTTTCTCCTGCAACGTGTGAATCACATCCTCACACTCTCCTGGCCTTCCACTGCGTGGTAAATCTGACAAACTTCCCGTTTCTTTGAACTTCTCGTATAACCTTTTGATACTTGTTTCTGCTGGGGGTGTTTTCCCATACATTGTTTGGAACTTTCTCCACACTGAAACGCAAGATTTTAATTCTTCAAACCACGAAACACATTGTGCGTTTTCTTTAATAGACGCCATCTTAAGTCACGTGATTACTAGCGTAAACGTCATCGAGCATTGTGGCCAGAATAAAACTTTAAACTTCCCTTCTTCCAACCCCAAAAATGTATACACTTAAACGTAACGGTTTCCAAGTTACAGAGTTTTACTTTCCTGCAGGACTTTATGGACTCACTGTATTATTATTATTATTATTATTATTATTATTATTATTATTATTATTATTATTATTATTATTATTATTATTATTATTATTATTTAGCAGTTCCTTAAAATTTTCTGGAAATAACTTCTATAACTTTTGAAACGGTTTACTTTACTTGAACATATGCCTGAAATGATTTATTACGAAAAGGACAAAAAGAAAACTGTGATAGACTAATTACAAGTAATTCGGTTATAAACACTGTTGTTTGTATTTTAGTTCCAAAATCGGTCTCCCACATTCGTTCGCTGGGCAGCTAATAGCAGGTTCCAAGGAATAAACTATATGAAAATAAACTATTAAGGTGCAAATCAAACAATAATAATAATAATAATAATAATAATAATAATAATAATAATAATAATAATAATAATAAGAAGAAGAAGAAGAAGAAGAAGAAGAAGAATGAAAATGCATATACTACTTTTATAATGTGGAGTTGGCCACACTGCACCAGAATAACAGCTCAAAGTGTTCATGCATGTTGTAATACCAAAATTGTTTCAAATGAAAATAAAATAAATAGCCAAAACATTGGAATATAACAGCGTATGCGGTGAATAGTCCCTCAGTGTCACCAGGGGGGACTCTGAGGCCTACAACACTTTCTTTATTTACAAATAGAGATAACAAACCACAAAACCTAATCAAGTACGTTTTATGATGAATAGAATTAAGCTTGACGGTATCATTTTATTTTCAGATTTTCTATGCAATTAGAAATATTACAAAATGTAGCTAAAACAAAAACAAACAAATAAAAAAAAAAAAAAACTTGTGGGTCTCCGAGCTCTCCCCTTGGTGTTCCTAGGGTTAATATTTTAACCTAGTGCTTGGTAAAGTTATATATATGTTTAATGTATAAGATCTATTTTACAAGCTATTATGGGCCATGCCCCATCTAGTGGAAAAAACAGCTACTCTGAATAACTCCTGATAGGATATACCTAAATTAAACAAGTTATCACTAGTAGAAATACTGATTCTACATAGAAATGTCTTACTCTATGTTAAGGAAATCATGTAATAACATATTAGCATTGCAAGATGTTTTCAACGCTAAAACTGAACTCCCAGAGGCGAGTCTTCGCACCTTCCTCAGCTATAATAGCTTTGCTCCCTCAGCAGGATAGCCCGTAAGTCTGTCTAGTAATCTGGTGAGTCTCAGGCGGCAGGGTCTCCAAGTCTTTCCAACCTACTATTTTTTTTTTTTAACCGAGAAACCGAAATATTGAAATATAAACCTTATTTTATAAGAAATCATAAATAAAGAAAATATACGGAAGAAAACAGGGTACGTCCTACTTCAGAACGTCATACTACGCTTCGCCAGTAATCAAGATATATATATATATATATATATATATATATATATATATATATATATATATATATATATATATATATATAGATATATAGATATATAGATATATATATATATATATATATATATATATATATATATATATATAGATAGATAGATAGATAGATAGATAGATAGATAGATAGATAGATTCAGAGCTTAAAGAATGGGTTTTATGTCCTCCGTTAACCCTACACTCACACCGAAATGGTTCAAATTAATCGCTTTCGGTTTCAAAATATATCACCATAGAATAAAATTGATAAAGCATACCGACAAGCAGTTTTCTGCAGTCTATTCATGGTCTTGTGGGAACATAACCTCGCAACACGCAATACTCCAGTAAAAGCAGACATTACTACTACTTGTGGTTTCAATACTAATTTCCGTAGCGCAAAAACTGTAAGGGATATGGATAAACTGTTTTCTTCAATCGACTCAACTTCCCAAAATAGTGGGCTAATCTCCTTTCTTAGTCATACATTCAAACCGGAAGTGGTTCAAATTTTAAAAAAAATGCAACTGTCTAGCGAAATATAACGTATTCTTGTGTTCATCCATATGATATGTTGTAATGAAATCTCATATTAGTAGACCACGCGATAGAATGTATTGTTTACGCAGTTCTTATTATCCGTATATTTGTACGACGTGAACGTGTACTAATTCACAGAAGTATGCATTTGCGATCTAGATAACAAGTATCGTTTCTTGACAGTACCAAAATTTAAAAGGTAACCTTATATACCCTTCCAAAATTACAACACGATATACGTCCTCTTCAAGACAATATACATCTATACTCACTCATATAGCCATATTATGCAATCATGTCTCATCAAACAGGATAAAGTAGTTCAAAAATTATTCAAAGTAATTCAATATGGCCATTTGATTTTGCTTACAAAAAGAAATGGAATGGATCGCCCAAACTTACAGAGCTGCATACTATGCTTCTATACTACCACACGAAACGTTTACTTCAAAAAAAAAATAAATAAATAAATAAATAAATAAATAAAAATAAAATAAAATAAAAAAATAAGAATTAATCTTATGTACCCCTCCCGGAATTTAAGAGGATGGACCAACGAGTCCACTGCCACAAAATAGAATGGATGATCGTGTTTACCTCTGGACAATGGTTCTTTGGCCAGGGACCATAGGGCCTGAGCCAATCACTCAGGGACAAAAGTAAGAACAAGTGTCCTAAGTACGACTAAGAAGAATATACAAAGGGTGCGGAAAAAGTCCCGGAACCGTCCAATACTTCGCTGAGTATAAAAATCAGCAAAACAAAAATAAGAGGTGTCAAATAGTTCTGAAAAAACCTATCCAATGATACCAAACGCAACACCCTATCCCCATACCCTTCTGGGGTACGGGGTAACTTAAAAATTTTAAACGGGAACCCCTATTTCTTATTGCACATTTGGACTCTCCAGAAAAGTGACTATGACTTAACCCAAAATTGAAAACAGTGTTTTCGCAGGTGGCTCTTGAATCGACACACAAAAAACGTGGTACAGCAAAACGTTACGAAAATATACATTTCAAGTCCCGTGGTATGTGGCCGTACGGTCAGCGTATTGGATTGCAGAATCAGAGGTTTTACATTCGATCCACATTCAAGGCAATATTTTACTTCCCCAAATAAATTTCATACAGTTTAACTTCAATTAGTACTTGTTTGAACTTACATAGAATACAAATTTGGATATATATATATACATATTTTTTTTTTTTGCAATCTAGCTTTATGAACTAGTTTTTAGTAATAGGACTAGAGTCCATAGGGTTATTTACAACAAAAATAAACCATTTTTGTCGCCATTTGTATTTTCTTGAAAATTAACAAATATGGACATGTGCGTTATTTTTATCGAAGTTAAAATGTATGAATTCATTATTTGGGTATAAAAAGATCACATTAAAATTTTACTCTGCGCGGGAATCAAACTCAGGACCTGCGAGTACGCAGCCGAGTGAGTACGCTAACCGTATGGCAACAGAGCACAATACTGGAAAAACATATTTTCATAATGTTTTGCCGTCTCATTCTTTGTGTGCTAATTCAATTGACATCCGTGAAGGCACTGTTTTCAATTTTCAGTGAAATCACTGTCACTTTTTCTGGAGAACCCAAATGTTTTTTTTTTGTTTTTTTAATATTTAACGCATCTTATTTTTGTTTTGTTTATCTGTATATTTCACGAGATATTGGACTGTTCCGGGACTTTTTCAGCACCCTATATATGTAAAATTCAAGTTGAATGTATTTACTAAACATGTATGCAATCACAGTTTCCAGTATATATGACCAAGTTGTAATTACAGAGGAAAAATTGTGTGTTTACCTACCAATTTACTTCCTCACAGTTGCTTTATAAGTTTCATTAATTAAAGATGACGTATGATCACTTACATCAGTAAACAAACAACAGCTTTGCAAGGAAAGGAAAACACACAATGCATACAATCTTTATTTTCTTATCTCTGTAGTCTGGTTTAGTGGATAATGCATATGCTCCTGATGTGTGCGTTCTTGGATATAATTCTCGGTGGGGGAGTATTAAACATGTTGGACCGATTGTGGTGGTTTGTACTCTACATTAAACTGTAAGATCAAGTTTCACGCAATCTCGTTGATGAGAAGGGACGTTACATTTTAATGAAGAAACCTAATTTTATTGTGCACTATTCCTTGAACGTCTGATTTATTTTATAGAACTCCATATATATAAAAAAAGAAACTAATCTCCAGGTGCGCTACTACTCAACATAATTAGTTCCAAATAGACGAATAAGGGACTACTACTTTTCTTTTTTGTTATACTTGTAATTCTGATCACAAATCTTACTTCGTGCTGGTCATTAAAAAAAAGTTCCCAGTACCTTAGCAACAACGTCTTCCCCACCAGAGCTATCAAATAATAAAATGTAATCTATCATATCTTACAATTCTCTTCAAATGTTGCTATTTTATTTCCCTATTATAAAAATAGATTGTCTGTTTCTTACCATTTCATATAGTTAATAAACTAAAGCAATTTTGTGAACAAATAATGAACAAATCCACTTTTGGACTTTTGCGATAGGTGCTTGTTTTATTAGCAGAGAAACATCAACGATTGCGTCCGTGTTTATGTGCCATCGAGTAGATCCGGAATTATATTGCTCTAATGTTGCCGTAACGCCACGTACCACTCATTTCCATAATCCTTTCAGTTGTAACTGAAAATCTCACGGAGATTTACGAGAGGAGAATAAAGGAGTTTGTTTGCACGACTCGAGCTTATATCTTTCATAGTTATTTCGGAAAGAACTTTTTATTAGCAATTACGTAAAAGAAATTTAAATGGAATTTGATTGTTATAAAATCTGTTGCACAATGTATGTATACGAAGCAAATATGTAAGAGATAGCTTTGTATTACAGGTAACTTGATACACTATATACGCCAGATTCAGGTGCAACTTCCCTCAATGATAGAGGGCATTTTCAGCAGTTGTATGCACATGTATGTGGAGAAGTAAAACAAAACACTTCAGGATACGAGACTAGTTAAATATACACTCAATGTAATGTGTCTTTCACCCCCCCCCAAAAAAAAAAGTTCAGACATTTTGAGTATTATCATTCTGTCACTGATACTTCATTCAGCATTTCAGTTTGATAAGCGGAGCGGGGCTAGTCACATATGTGCCAATTTCACCACCATAATAAATTCCAACAGACAAAGTCATATAGCTACATACTTGCAGGGCGGACTTCTGGGAGGGGGGCGGTGGGTTGTAATACTGCTACTTAGAGCTACCTTTAAGAGCTTCCAAACTGTGGAATGGGTTTTATTTGTATATATAAAATAAGAAATTTCCCTCTTCTGGGAGCAGGCGATCGCCCCGATCGCTCCCCCACTGGATCCACCACTGCATACTTGGGAGTTACTATGATTGTACGATGTCAGTCTTTTTGAGAGAATTAAGAGTGCGCTAAACTCAATTTAATGTATTATTTAGCAAATAAGTAAATCATAGACTCATATATTTAACTTTAAAAATAACGAGACAATGTATGAGCATGAGAAAACTACAATGATTGTTTAACATTTAAGATCACAAGAATAGGTATAGTTATTTTAAATTATTCATATGCTTTTCTCGAAACAACAACATACATAAATGTGAAATAAATAAAGTAATACCATTGATGGTACACTTCAAAATCAGCAAAATGTTCATTGATTCAGATAGATAGATTAATTGATGCTAATAGAATATATATATATATATTAGGGTGGTCCAAAACAAAACTCTAACAGTGGTCGGGCGTCCACAAGGCTTATTTGATTCCTTATGATGTTACAAATAACGAACGAAATTTCAGTACAATTAAGACAAATTTACAGGTAGCTCCATTATTGTTTTTTTTTTATCAGTTGTCAAAACCTTTAGAAAAAGTGTCACTATTTGTATTCTCAATTTACGAAAACGCTTTCTCAGTGAAGCGGAAAAAAAATGTGTGATGTTTTTCAACCATTCGAAGAATAAAAACCTCCTGTTTGTCATCTTTTGTCAAGGCTTCATTATACTTTTGAACGAGTCTTATACATCTTTCAGCTACACAATTCACCACATAAATTCGTGTATATAATTCGCAAAATTTTCAGAACAAAAAAGGATTATCTTGCCAATGTTGTGGAGTTTGTTTGAGAGCAGGCTGAAACTTCAATTTCCTTTTCCATTCGGACATCACACATTGACAGTGTTCTCTCTGTTACTAGATCCTCCAAATTAAATTCTTTGGATTTCTTTGTCAGCTTAATTCGTCGTGGAATGTTCGGTAACGCTGGGTGCTGCAGTCTTTGGACCATCTTTTCCTTTGCTTCTTCTGATACTCTGTCATCAAAAAGTACCAATCCAGCTAAGTGTTCAGACAAAAAGCATATATGTCTTGAAAATGATGCATATGCATTACTGGAAATAAATTCGTCTAGGTAAATTTTCAGAATTGGAGCATATACCTTAAATTTACGAAGGAGCGAGTATATATGGAGGTGGACATACGATATATTTTTGAATGCGGTCTAGCATATACCTCTCAAAAGTTCTAACATTAGATCATTCGTAATACTACATGACAAAAAAAAAAGTTTAAAATAGAGCAACATGTAAATATTGAGCAATAGGACTAAAACTTAGCAGGCAAGTAACTTATGACTAGAGTCCGGATTTTTATGTAATATCAACCCAAAGAATTATGAAAATAAAAAGGGAAATCTACTACACTTTATCCTGCTTAATGCAAGTCAACCAATGAAGTAAAATGCTTGAACAGCTGAGAAAGTCATAGGTCACTGACGGGACTGATTGCATGATAATAAAAATCGGACGCGAATGAAGGAAGATGTAAATCGGCTAGATAGAAACAGGAAAGCCCCGAGAAAAGCAATTCATACGACATTTGTACGTCAGAAATCTCATATGGTGTGGTGTGATCCCGTTTCAAATCTAGAACCTTTTCACTAAATGTGCATCCGTCACCACGGCCCAATCCTGAAATGAATTATACGCAATATACAAATTTAAATACTAAAAGAAACTTAAGACGAAATGTATTGTTTTATATATATATTTATTTCATGCAGCGAAAATCAGTCCTATATATTTTAAACAATACCAACTGAACTAAGATTGAAAAATATTTCCACTAATGATCATTTTTAATTTGAAATAAAGTACTTACAAAAGATGTGCCTGCAGTTCAACTGTGTGTTGTTGCATAATGGGTTACAAGGCACATTTCCAACTGTTCAGAAGTAAAATTTTGTTGGCGATCGGATAAAATATTATTTATGCAGAGAATGATCTCTCCACATCACATGAGGTAAGAGGAGCATATTTCAATAGAGGGATGTAGTTAGGGTAAATAATTTCAGGAGGTTCTTGTTTCACCACTGATATTCTCACACACTGTCAATAGACTGTGGTAACCCGGGTTTCTTTCCGTTTAGTTTCTTTCGAACTTTTTCCCCTACATCTCCACACACACCTTGCAGCAGTCTCTTTGCATCCTCTATGATTTCCATGGATTCCGGAAGAGGCAGACCAAAAGTCATAGCTTTTTTATGTTTGTAGGTAGCCAACCAAAATTGCTGTCTATGCTTGCGCTATCACATGCTAATTTTGAGTCATTAAACTTTTTTCGGAACAATGCCAATTGACACGGCAGTCTCCGATGGAAATGAATGGACAACAGTCTTATTTTATTTATGTATTTATTTTTCTTGATTATATTCATTGTAGAAATGTACAGCCTGTATCGAAGTGCCCCATCGCACTAGCACAGGCTCCGGAGGAAGTGGCACGTCTGGTGGGTAACGGACAGAATGGCAGGAGGACAAGGTGGCAGGGGACATAATGGCAGGAGGACAAAATGACAGAGGGCGAAATGGCAGGGTACAAAATGGCAGGCGGACAAAATGGCAGAGGACGAAATGGCAGGAGGACATAAAGGCAGAAAGTATAATTTGAATTCTCGGGTGTCAAACTATTTTGTTTCTTACTTGATAAATGAAGATTTCAACATATATTTTCGATTTATTCAAT
Organism: Thermobia domestica; assembly: GCF_964235325.1. NCBI lineage: Eukaryota > Metazoa > Arthropoda > Insecta > Zygentoma > Lepismatidae > Thermobia > Thermobia domestica. The sequence continues at coordinate 138,601,205 of NC_137459.1, read as the reverse complement.
TGGGTTGGGATACAAAATCTTATCTTTTATATAGTTGAGATAGGAAAAGAAACGATAGAATTATGGGTTTAAGAGATGCGAGGCCGTAGCCGAGCAAAGACAGTGTGTGGGGGCGAAGCCCCCGGATAGGCAGATTCAGGACATACGAAGAGCAAGTTCACGAAATTCATTGTTGGTGCAAAGGCCGATAGATGAGAAATGCGAAGCCGTAAGCCGAGCAGACCTAGGGGAATGAATGCAGAGCCTCCAGCTAGCCAAAGGCTAGTTTTGTTATATAAAATTAACAACGATGTAAGTAATTGGTCATTCTGATGACTGCAGAGTGTTCCTTATAGTCTGTTCTACGATATCCGTTATTGTTGAGAATTAATAAACATGTGCGTAATTAGTCATTCTTACAACTACAAGCTGTTTTTATAATTTAAAGGATATATTACAGGAAATTAGAAAAAAAAACTTTGTCATTTCTGTAACTGTAAAGGAATTTTATAGGTCTGTACTATGATATGTATTAGTATTGAAGAATAAATAGTAACTATTCTTTCTGTTTTGTACTTACCTTGTTTGCTATCAATCTATATTTGATTGTAGTTAGAATTGTTATAAGACCAATATATCAATTGGAAGATGGTTACAAAGAAATACATTTAAGAGAAAAGTTAACATTTGTTAAGTTTGAAGTTAAGTTTGGATAACTGATATTTACCCTCTTTCACGATCTTGGTTCAATTTAGCTGTATTTATATGCTTTGGACATTCGAGGCAGAAATGACTAAATCCACAACCGTTACCTACTAACAAATACAATAGGTGAAACCTAAAAATACGAGCCCTAGGATTTATATTTTTTTTGTCAAATTAACTTCCTGCCATTCTGTCCTTCTGCAATTTCGTCCGCTGCCATTTCGTCCTCCTGCCATTTCGTTCGCTGCCATTTTGTCCTCCTTCCATTCCGTCCGCTGACATTTTGTCCTCCTGGCTTTACTTCCTGCCATTATGTCTCGTGCTATTCTGTCTTCCTTCCATTTTGTCCTAAATTTCGTCTGGAGGTTGATCTCTGTAAACTTGAACACGTTGTAGCGCCTTAACAAACATTTGTCTTTTTCTTTTTTCTTTCTTTTTTGTGGAAGAAGCTATTCTCTGTTTCACATAAGCTGATAGGATAAAGAAGAAGTTTTTCCCCCACCACGCTCAAGTACAGGTGAATGTTGGTGTTCCGTCTTCCACCATCAGCCCCCGCACACGAAGGTATCTAAATATGTCTAGGCCTAAAGAATAAATTACAACTTTCATAATAGCACTGCGTATTTTAAAACAATTGCATTTACCTGCATTAGTGAGTAAGTAGCACATGCGTCATTTTAATGGAAATTTTATTGAACAGTTGTATTGTTTATTTTCCTTCTTTTTTTAGCAGTCGGGGTTATGACATAATGTCGGAATTTCAAGGGATGTCAGGGTTGGTAATTGAATTGGTATTTACTGCTTTGATACATTACTTTCATAATATAAAATCGGAAACCAAGTACAATATGTATGGGTAAATTATCAGTGTGTTAAGATAATAACAATATAACCTGAAATAATAATAATAATAATAATAATAATAATAATAATAATAATAATAATAATAATAATAATAATAATAATAATAATAATAAAACACTTCTTGTTTCCACTCTTATATACATGTGTTCTTACATTAAAAAGAACCAGAAGAAAAATAACAATATGTATACACACTGATAATAGTGAATAATTGCGTCTCGCCCCGAGCGCCTCAACTCAGGCAAATGCCCTGGTTTCCATTGATTATTTTTCAATGAAATCATTTTCCTACGTTTTTCTCTTCGTACGTGCACCTGATGTGATGGTGCAAAGTATAGTTTTTTTTTTTTTTTTTGTTTATTAATACGCGGCGATAAATTTACGGTAAAGCATCATACATATAACATTCATCAACATTGAAGTCTTCTGAGTTTATTAAGGGGGAAAATTTGTTATGGTGGACTTAGAAAAAATATCCCAGATTGATTGAAGCCTGACACGAAGTAGTACCTACAGATGCCACATAATTTGAACAGGCCCATGTCTGAGTCTGCCGTTTGCAAGCAAAATTATAATTATTGGAGCTTAACCATCATAGTGAATTTGACGCCCCTTAAATCCCCTAAAATTTGACGCCTTGTGCGGGTGTAATTCTCACCCGGCCCTTTCGTTGGCCTTTAGCCAATTGATAATAGAGGAAATTGACATTTGAATTGTTACTTGACTATTTTAATAAAAAAACGGAGTTGTCAACAGTCCTGACGACCGTTGAGGGGGAGGGAGAGTAACAGATGTTTGGAAATGAAATTAAATCTTTGAGTTTTATGTATCGCAGTTATGCCGGGTAGGCTAAAGGAGACTGTGATGACGAGAATGAATAAAACAGTGCAAAAGAAAAAAGTAGGAGGAAACAGGAGAACTCCGAGAAATATGCAAAAACGGTGCTTGTCCACAACAAAGCCCACTAAGCACGAGCTGGGATTGAACCAGGGCCTTATGCCTCAGAGATAAACGCTCTACCACGGAGCCACCACGGCCCCAACAAAAGTTTTTAGTTCTCACATAACTCTTGTCTGGAGGTCAATGCAATTAATGAGTGCTATACATACTTGAATTTCATTATGTTCAACACTCATGTGGTTCGGATTCCACGTTAATCAGTAGGTACATGTCTCATATAGCCTCACTGCTGATAGGGACACTAAACTAAAAATCAACATCAATCAACATCAACATTATTTTCAACAGTATATGGAGAGTTGAGTGAGAAAAGCAGGGCAGTTCATCATCGGTATTTATAGCTATCAGAATTTTATTCAACGTTGGCGATTCATTACGAGAAAAGACCTGATGTACCTTTGATCGAATTGCCGATTTCGTGAAGTCGTCATAGTTTTCCGAGAAGGAAATACTTGTACGCGTATTTTGGGACTTCTTAATTTATTTTCATTAAATTTAGCCTCTCGCTTACTTCTATAAACAGTTGCCTTTCCTATACTTGTCTGTTTCCCAGTCATGTCTGCGAATTCTTCAACAGTTAAATTAGGGTGTTGTTCTCTTAAATCATGGAAGATATTCAAAATGCAACGCTTCTTACCACTTCACTTCGTAACGCTTTCCCGGGCTCATGTATTATCGCAAAACTACTGCAAGCATCATGAATTGTTGTTTCACAAAGCACTAAATACGCAATTATTTACAATTTAATATGCACTAAAATTTGTTTCAGATAATATAAACTATACAAAATATAATGGATACAAAAATACAATTTAATATGCACTAATTTCACACGACACTATATATAATATAGTTACCACACACGCTAAATTCATGCAATGTTTGCACATGTCGATAGTCTGCGCACTCGATACTCAGACAGCCAGAAGATTACCTTCCTTGAAATTGTAAATAAAGACAGAATATCGACAGGATTGGTTTGCTTTCTCTCCCGATTCTTAAATGAAACAATGATGGAAATTAACTTTATAACGAATTAGTTCTTATTTCTAAAAATGCAATTTAATAAATAGGACTAAAGCCAAAACTTTAATACATAAATAGTAAAAAATACTTTTCTTAAAGACAACAATTAAAAACAGCAATTGTTTGTTATTCGGGGTTGACAGGTAAAAACAGCAGTGCTTTCTCACCATCAGGTGCGAGCGAATTGACGTACGAATTTAGTGTTTACACGATTCTGTTTATTAGAAAAGCTTCCCTCCCTGTGAAGGTCAACGGCTTGCTTTCCCCTCCGTACTGGAGAGTGGTGGGAGGAAGGGGAGTTTCCTATCAGGTTTCCTGGAATAGATAATAGTTGATTTGTTCGCAAAAGCTGTATCTCACCTCTTCAGCAACACGCTAAAGAGCATGGGCCATACAGGTGAAATGAATTAAGTAAGGGTAAAAAACTAAGTGCTCTAGCCGCTTTTAACATGTACGCTGCACTGTCTGTATAGAGAACAAGGACTTTTTATTCCTGAACCCCTCCCGGCCACAACATTTTAAGACCATCGTTTACAAAGCGAGCAATTGTGGAAAGATTCGTGCATTCCAGCAACACATTCGCAATAAGATAGGATTTAGATGGAGGATCTTCACTTAACTTTCCAATCACTAAATTTGCAACATAACGTCCCAAAACGTCTGTTGTTTCGTCCACAAAAATCCAAATAATGAACTACCTATTTCTGCCCTAATGGTATCTATAGCTTCCTTATACAAACTTCGAGATAACACTTTCGAAGAGTGTATTCGTCAGGAATTCGACGCCCGCAGTACTTCTCCAGAAAATCACGGCATTTTGGCACTTGAACTTTGTTCCAAGGAATGTTTATTGCTATCATTGCTTGGCACAAGTCTGAAAAACTCACTCACTGAAATATCTTGATACATTTGTGTCAAGAGTACTTGTTATTTTGCAGTTCGGAAATTTTTATTTCTTCCATGGAGTGCACTTCGTACATTGTTCTAACTGAGATTTCATTGAGCATCATTTTTTTTTTTTTATCACACACTTGGCACAACACCACTTTACCGTCCGTAGTAAACGCATCATCGATAGTTACCCACGATCGCAATTTCACGGATAAAGTTGAGGCAACCGGAGCATTTCTAACTCCGACGGTCAATACAGGACACGTGCGTTTTGCAACTGCAATACTAGAGTACTGTCCTCCTGTCATTCAGTTGAACAACCGAAGTTCTTTGAAAACTTAGGTTACCTGCTATGATATTGCCATTGTCGCCAGCTTCTTGGAACGAACTCTTGCAGTAAATTCCTGGAAGCACATTAGCATACAGTTTTAACTTGAATTGCAAGGTTTGCTTTCACCATTTTTTCCAGTCCGACCACCGATAAGAATGAAATATACTTCATTTTAAGAATTTCCTGGCCAGTCGCTTGTCAGGCACGTGATCTGTCTACCTCCCGAGTTGAGAAAAAAGGGCGCTGCTAATGTACCCTGGAGGGAGAATTTTTACATGTTTTTTTTTCTTATATTTATTTTATCGTCGAAAATTCTGCGAAACATGGTTTGACAAAAAAAAAAAAAAAAGAGAGAGAGAGAGAGATTTCTCTTTTGAGAAAGAAACGAAAATATAGACAAGACAAAACTGAATCTAGATTGAAGCCTTGCACAGTTGGACAGTTTACTTTTTTATTTTAAATTAAAATTTCAGTAAAAGCAAAATTTTAAGACAGTTTTATGTAAAAATATGTAGAAACCATAAAAATGTGTAATATGAAACTTGAGTTGATGCACACTACAGGTGTGAATCACAAATATTTAAGAATTTGACGAACCTACATATGAAGGAAAAAAATATGTAATTACATACAGATCCGGACATTACTTATTACTTTAAGAATAACATATTTTGGTATCATTTGAGATTCCCTTTCACTGTGTAGAACTTTGAATGGTACTGACTTATTCAAAACGAGAGCATGCTTATATCTCCTTTATTTATTATCTTACGAGTGCCATTTTTTACAGCACATAGAGCCGAACCATACATTCCAAAATGTCAAATAATATATATATATATATATATATATATATATATATACATGAGTTTTATGACTTATTCCATTCTGCCTTGCAGGTGCAGAATTATAATTGCTTTAAAAAATGGGTTCTGAAGAGATTATCAAGTGAGTCCAATACAAAACATTGAAATAAAATGAAGTCTTTCAGTTTAACGTCCCATGAATATGCGCTTTAGGGTAAGGGAGAGGGTGATTAAGGCAAGTGAATGATGATGGAAGAATTGGTGGGATGGGAAAATCAAGTACCCCCGAGAAAACCAACAGACACGATGCTGTACACTACAAACATTGTTGACCGGGGATTGAACCCGAAAACCAATCTGCCAGAGATAAGCGCTCTACCACTGAACCACCGTGCCCTCCCAAAACCAAAATTGAGAGATTAATGAATTCGACTAATGGACTAAGTATACATGATATGTGGAACATTATATTAGATAAAATAGAAAAGTGAAGGAAAGAAGGACACAACATGTAGTTTAGTAAACGATATGAGGACAAGCTAATACAAGTGTGTGTCTCATTAAAAGTTTAAACTTGAAAATGTGGAAGCTTAAACCTTTAAGTTGAGTTTTATATCTAATTTAAAATTTAGAACTATAAAAAAATGAGAGGAGGAATTTTATTGGTTGTTAAAAGCGACCTCTCATTTTCTTAAATATATAAGCTATAGCCTTAGATTGTCCTTCTGTATATTTGATGAGGGCAGTAATATATTGCTAAAGGTGTAACACAGATTAGTAATAGCATAAATGTGTTTGATTTTATCAGGTATTAAGTTATACGTAGCTCCAAAGCTGGAATGAACAGTATTCACACATTTTTTTTTTTTTTTTTTTTTGGTAGGAAAACGCACAAATGATGTGCAGTTTCGAAAGAAGCGCGACCTTTCGCAAGGTGGATAGTCGTCTTTGGAACTCTAACTTGATATTATAATATTTGCCAAAATCGCTTTCCGTTTATATGTAAGTTTTCCAGCAACGTAATAAACAATATTTATGCTTGTAGTTGTAGTTTAAAAGATTACGTTGACCACTTGAGTCTAAATTGTGTACAATTTTCAACTAAAGTTATTGTCAATAACTTTGGGATGCTCTGATTGAAATAGTAATTTATGTAAGTTGATGACGACACAATTGAGAGGGAGAACGCTGTATTATAATTTATTCGAAATGTATAAAGGGAAATGTTGGGAATTTTTACATATTGAAAATACACTACTTTGAAAATGACGGCTAATCTACAAATTATAAATTTAGTTCACTAGCAATGTTCCTGGAAATTAGGTGCCATTGTTTAACACACATTAAGAATATAATGTATAATGCCTATAGTGAAATAGCAATATGTGATGCTAACTTTCCCCAATATTGAATTTTCCACATTTATGTTGTCTGTAAGCTGGCGATGTTAATGGATTTTAACCGATTCTAGCTGGAGAAGATACGGTAGCTCATGATATGACAGACAATACTATAGAGAGCAATGACACAGTGAGGGGCCATTTGACTTGTTTTAGTATCTCTCTACAATATATTGTCTTACAAGGTTCTTATAATGATGGAGGCACTTTGTTTTATGTAACATGAACAATGGGAGGAAATGAGTATGACATCTCCAAAGTAATTATGATGCTGGTCCATTCAATGTTTATTCTTAAAGGTTTGTTTTAATACATGTGGCTGTCAGAGCTACAGTCTGCACGTGGTGAATTATACTTTAAGACGGGTTGTAAATTCTAATAGTTAAACTTCTTAATTGGGTCGTGGTGGCTCAGTGGCAGAGCTTTCACCTTTGCAGCATGGGGTCCTTGGTTCGATTCCAGCTCGCGCCAAGTGAATTTTGTGATGGACAAACACTGTGTGCGTGGTTTCTCTGGGTTCTCCCACTTTCTTCATTCCACCATTCCACTGATTTTTCATAATCACCGCCTGGGCTAAAGCCTAACCGGCAAAATCGTGAGATGTAAAACTTAAAGATTTCATTTCATTAAGCTCCCTAATTAATATGAATAACTACTTGTGCACTATTTATTAATACTTAATTAACATGCATAATATGCTATCTCAAACCTGAATGTCATCCTGCTACACAGTGTTGCTAGATCATACACTACAGTACACATACTATTAATGTCGCCAGTCATATGCACTGTACCTTCCCCGCTATACAAAATTTTGATACTTTTATATTTAATTTTCGCATAATATTTCATCCAATAAGGTTTTCTTACAACCCTGTTAGATGTTCTTATTTTTTTCTTGACTACGTATATCAGGTCTATTTTCAGTTACAGTATGTTCATTATTTTATGCATAGTTTTTAGTTTGCTGTATTTGTCCAATGCCTTGAGTGTTAAGCTCAGTATCAAGCCTACCTCCTCAGTTACAACATTAAAACTAGTAATGTTTAGTAACTTCTTTAAATGAATTTTGGGGCAGCGGTGGCTCAGTGATAGCCGGTGGGTGTAGCCGAGCGGTCTGAGGCGTAACGCTGATGATCTTGAGGTGAAACCCATTGGGGGTTCGAGTCCCTCTGTAGTAGCAAGGGTGGATTTTTAACTGCCCTCGATGTTTCTGTGTTCGTGTCCCTGTCTTCCTAGTAGTCTTGAAAAGCGGTTGAAGTAGAAAATGAGTCAGGAAGTTTTTTTTAAAAAAAAAAGTGGTAGAGCGTTCACCTGTGGTGCTTGGGGTCTCGGGTTCAAACCCTACTCCCGCCAAGTGAAATTTGTGGTGGACAAACACCGTGTGCGTGAGTTTCCTCGGGGTTCTCTCGTTGCCCCCCACTTTCTTCATTCCACCATTTCATTCATTACCCATCATCGCCGTCTCCTTTAGCCTAGCTGGCATAACCATGGGCCCAAAAACTCAAAAATTTCATTTCATATTTAAATGAATTTTATTTATTTAATATAGTCTGTTATCACTGTCCTTCACTACATAAAATTTAGGAATTTGTTCTAAATCAACAAATTGGCCTGTACCCAATATTTATCTTTTTGCATTAAACAACTCTACCCTGGTTAGAAATCCTCTCTAACCCTAGCCAGTTTGTCATAATATTCCCTGTCTTTTTGCTGTTTTTTTTTTTTTTTTTAGCTAGTAATTATCTACATTTGCATCTGTGGTTTTAATAACACTTTATGAATTATTAAAACACTTCGCTAGTAACATATTATCTCCGTATTGAGCTGAAAGTCTTCCATTAATTCCCGCTCCAGATACATTTTCAGATCACACACACAAAAAAAGGCAGAACGCTTTTTTTTTCTTTGGCGCAAACGGAGAGTGGCGCGATCATATTTATTTCGCAACAGTGCAAAGCAGACTGATGTAATAACGCTACAACCTACTACAGACGAAGCCAACGGTGATACCTTAACGTCTGGTAAGCACACAGTGCAGTAAAGTCAACTTGGAAAGAAACATAAAAATATTGCATCATTTATTGACATACCCTCGTATCTAGGATCAATGTTTCGAAGCACATTTTGAATTAAGGCCGTCATTTTTTTAAGGAAAAACTTTACGAGGCATCACGTACACAATAAAATCAAATTACATCAAAGAAATTGCAGGTTACCTTCATTATAATTCGCCAGATATAACAAGAGGTATACTTATGGTCACCCACTGCGGGAGGTTTGGAGTCAGTTGCTCCTCGCAGATTTCCAAAAGGTGTTATGTTCTTGGAAGTACATACCAAGAGGTACACCCATGTCCAAAATTGTTGTCGCGTGTATATAAATATGTTTTTGTAGGAATATAATGTGATAACGAATTCGCACAGTATTTTTATAATGTTAGTATGTGTATAATAGGCAAAGACATGCATTTGGAAAATTTCATGTTAAAAGAGCAGTAAATAAGAACAATAAAATGAAAATAAAACGTTGCTGTACATTTACAACATTTTGTTTTACTCATTCTAATTTCCGCATTTATAATTCATTCCCCATGAAATTTACCACAAATATGCATTTCTCCCTTACACACATAGTATCAGTATTAAAAGTACCCTGGAAAATCATTATCACATTATATTCTTACAAAAAGACAGCTATAGATATGCGACAATCATTTTGGACACGAGTGTACTTACTTACTTACTTTTATGTACTTAATATATTTATATCAGAGTTCTATAGTTTATTGAAGTTAATAAGGATGCGTACGTAAATAACAGTTGTTCCATAGCTGTATGATGTGCACGTGCTTAAAAATGTGTGCGTCAGTCTTTTATCCCCCTTGGATAAAACCTTGCTGCTATCCCTAAGAATACCCAAAATAAATTATAACCAAAATTTTCTTCTTTCTTTCCTTCTTTCTTTATTTTTCTCTTTTTTTCTTTTTTTGCATTTTTCTTCTTAAAAAAAAAAACTTTCATGGCCTGATTTTCCCCGAAAACACTATAACTGTAAGATTAAAACAGCCATCGCGATCAAATTCTTAGTGAATGATTGAAATGTCCTTTACTTACCCAAACGTAAGCGGTAAATTCCAGTCTTACCTTTTTCAAACTTCTTCAGGACATTTTTTTTTTTTAGTTTCCTCAGATCGGAAATTATCGGGTAATCCCTATTTGGGGCCGCAGGAATACACTGTATTCAAATTTAACCTAAAAGGTCATGGAAGCTTTTATCTATCCCAAACATACACGGTAAGTGCCATTGTACTTTTGGACAACTTTTTGAGTTTTCCGGGATCTGAAATTTTCTGAAACAATTATTTGGAACCTCATTCACACGTTTTGATCAAATTTGAAGTAAAAATATGTGGGTCCTTTTATCTACGTCGTCCATAAATAATAACAAATGGTACATTCTATCGTAATTTTGGTCACCTTTTTGAAGTTTCCGCTTTCTAATATTTTCTGGAAACCATATTTAGGACCTCAGCAACACACTGTGATCAAATTTGAACCGAAAATCCAAGGGCTCGTTTATTTACCCTCCTAGCTACATTTGTTTACCAAAATCGAGCGACGATAGCAAAATAGTTCCAGTTGCAGTTTAAGTTGTCCCTCGACAGTATGGGCCATATACAGAGTCCTTCTGACGTGTGATTAGTGCCATACTAAAGCGTTTGACTTACATATGCTTCCTGCAGAAGTCGGGCGTTTAGCATGACGCTAATCATTTGTCAAAACGACTCTGCATAAGGCGGTATGTGTACAGCTGCTTAGTTTACGAGTGGTTGGTGTGACAGACAGAAAGCATAACAGGAATATGGGGCAGAATGGGCTAAACACAACGTTTGAGCAAAAGTAGTTAGTAATTTTTCTCCATGCGAAAAGTCTATCGTACAGGGAGGTTGCAGATCTACTCAATATTTGCAAGATCATTGTTTATTACGTTTTACAAAGATTGAATAAAGTGGATCGAATGGAATCAGTGACCCAAAAGGCCGAACTGTGAAACTGAGTGATCGAGAGAAATGCAAATTCATTCGGAAAGTGAAAGCAAAACCCAAAATAACTGCGCCGAAATTAACAGCAGAGCTGTATGAAGACGCAAGAAAGACGGCGGGTCCTGTAACTGTGTGGCGAGTGTTGTGAAATGATGGGTTTAATAGGAGAATAGCTAAAAAAAAAGACTGATATTGGTAAAATTAACGAAGGTAAAAGATTTAAGTTCGCTAAAGCTCGTAATGAGAAGTCCGCAGCTTGGTTGAATGACATGTTATTCACGGAAAATTAAAATTCAATCTGCATGATTCCGATAGTAAGGTAATGTGGCGGAAGCCAAATACAGAGTTAGATCCTGCAAAACTTCAACCTGTTGTAAAGCATGGAGAAGGAAGTGTGATGGTATTGGGGTGTATGTCTGCATTGGGAGTGGGAGAACAGGTGTTTATTGAAAGGATTATGACAAATAAGGTTAGTCAGATATTCTCCGGGAAAATCTCCACCTAAGTGCTTTAAAATTGGGAATTAGGAGGACTTTTGAACTTTACAATGACAATGACCCGAAGAATAAAGCGCATGTGGTGCGGGAAGGTTGCTCTATAATTGTCTGAAAGTGCTTGAAACCACCGCAGAGTCCCGATCTTATCCCTATAGAGCATATCTGGGATGAGCTACAGAGTAAGGTCCAAAGGGTGCAAGTAACGTTGCGAGACCATTTGAATAGGGCTCTCCGCGCGGCATGAGATGACATTTCATCCCATTCTATCAACAAACTTAATTCAAGCATGCCCGGCCGTTTACACGAGGTCATGAAACGTCATGGGCTTCTTACTAAGAACTAGTTAAGAGTTTGCGAGCAAGAAACAACATACACAAAACATATATGTAGTAGGTATTCGAATATTAAAGTGACATTGCAAATACACAGTGTCATCGGTATATGTAAGTTCTTTATGCTTCTTTCGTTCAAGACACCGTATTTGTGCATCTTTTCTTTCTGTAAGTATACGAATATCTAAATGAATATATATATATATATATATATATATATATATATATATATATATATATATATATATATATATATATATATATATAGATATATAGATATATATATATATATATATTAATCGCACGGCTCTAATTTACTTCATAATCCTTCCTACTTTTAACATAATACAATTGTCCGAATACTAATGAGTCACTGTATATCTGAATGACCTTTATACTACTATATCGCTTGATCAGATGAGTAAATAATAATAATAATAATAATAGTAATAATAATAATAATAATAATAATAATAATAATAATAATAATAATAATAATAACAATCTAAGCAATATGATGGACACCCGAACAACAGCTACCTTAATCATATTTCGTTGTTTTCATGGTTATTAAGAAGAAGATATAACCAAACTTCAAACCTTATCTAGGGAACGATTATGCAAAAAGCAATACGGTTGAAACAAACATGAATTTCGTTTCGTTCATATAGCACGTCAGTTATAGAGTACTATCTTCTCCCTGTGTGGTGCCTTTACTCTTTCACATACGTACACACACACACATACGTGGACAGACGCACACAAATACAAGTTAACGGGAGTAAAAGCGAGATAGGAGCGACGAGGTCCTGTGTGCTCGCGCCGTGCGCGGACCGAGTAAACCAAGAGGAGGTGGAGGTCGTAGATAGATAGGAAACGAACGCGCAGTGTAGACTCAGTGCTGTTCGAGTTCCAGTCTCAGCCGCGAGAAGCAAGCCAAGGCTTGGAAGCATTTCGCTCTAGTTCGCTGGTGAGATATAAAATAAATGCGTTTCCTTCGGACGTACTAACGCACAGGAAGAAGGGAACCGTGGCGAAAATTTGTTCATATAAACTGAGCACAGAGTGACTAGGTGTTCCATAGCACGTGCCCCATCGACAAAAAATTCACGCTGTTGAGACACACGATCTATCAGCGCACGTGGCTGAATGAGTGCTTTCCTTCTACCCGTAGTGTGAAGAGAATGGCAATCGTAAATTGCTTTTTGTCGTTTTCCTTCTTATGGGCCACTTCAATAGCAGGTAAGTTATATATTTGCTTGCTATTATCCGACTTTCAGTTTCATTCTAAGCAACAAAAACAAAATATACACTCAAACAATTACAGTACACGTGAGTCGCAGCGGGGCCTGCAATTCGTAAGCGCAGTGAATTCTGCACTGACGGACATGTGTGCTACAAAGTTGTCACTATTTCGCACCAATTCTCACGTGTGATTTATTATTGTTTGGTATGTAAATTTAAAAAAAAAAGTTTTTTTTTATTTCCCTAAAATGAATAGCAAATAGTGAAATTTATGAAAATTAAAGATAAAACTTTTGCAAACAAAATGAGTAAAGAGTTACAATATTTATATGTTTTCGTAAATGCAATTGAAGATTTGTGTCATTATCATCATCATTACTATTGAAACTAAATATTAAATCTTCAGTTGTGACTAATTTGCTATTGCTTTTACGTCATTAATGACAACAAATGTTTAAAAGGTTAAAAGTACAGAACTTGCAATTATATATATATATATATATATATATATATATATATATATATATATATATATATATATATATATATATATATATATATATATATAATTGTTATTTTGTGAAATAAACTTGACCTATTTTGTTTACTAGTTTGGTTTTAGCATATTTATGTTTTATCAGAACTAATTGTAAAAAGTTCAGAATCTGTTTTCGTGCTTAAGAATTATTGACTGAATATTAAATTAAAACTTTACAATAATTAAGAGATGCGTAGTGGTAGAATGTTAATTTTGGAGCCAAACGCGTCTTAGTTTGATTCTATGTCTTATAAGCCTTTGGTTTCCATTTTTAATCACGTATTACTCTCGATTTATCCTACTTTCATATTGTTTCGTTATTTATTTTCTGTTTTTTTTTATAATTTAGTTATATAATAATCTTGAAACAATAAAATAAAAAAATGATCTTATTTAATAAGATGCAATATGATATTTCTTTCTTGGACAAATAGTATTCTAAATATACTGATATCGATTTCAAGTCTGTTTCTGTATATTGTGTTACATGTTTAGTCAGGCATGTAGACTCAGTGTTCTAAATACGCAGATTAAACTTCATTGTGTAGTGTATAAATAGGTCCGTTTTGTTAATTGTATATCAATGTGTTTATTTGGAAACTAATACCAAGGGGTCTAGAGCGTGAAGCAATATTAGCACCGCATTCAATCTGCAAGAATCAAGCTCAAAACCGGATGCATCACAATACATGTAGTCACTTGATTTTGTACGAATTTTCTGTGTAGATATTATGTTAATAATAGAGTTAAAATACATGAGTCCGGGAAACTTTTAAATGTAAACAGTCTGCACAGAGACATATAATTCGGTTTTCAATTTATTCCGTAAAATTAGGCAAGAGTACAAGAAAGATATAATAAAAAAACTACATTAGAAAAAAAATCTTATCACAAATTAAAATGTCCGTTTTATATTCTTAATTATCTGCGCCGCTAATGCAGTTTAAACAAAAATAAATGAAAATATATATAAATAAAAATAACTACAATTAGTAGGCAATTTCGAGGATCAAAATATATAAGTAGTAACATACTTTATTTATAATTACTTCAATTGTATCAAGGGAATTTCCTATTTTTACATTATTATTTTCCAGTTTGCTTCTGTAAAGAAAAAAAAAGTATATGCAAATATGCATTTCCTTGAATTTAAGATAACCATAATACTTGTAAATTCATATGTAAATATGTGTAATCACTATTTGCTAAGTGCGTATGTGTGTGTTATATTAAAAAAAATAAAGTTATTGAAACACTTTAAAAGTAATGCGAATGATTCATGTTTTCTTTAGCGTTCATTTGCTGAACATGTTTGGTCGCGGCATCTTACAATATATTGTTGCTGTCTGTTTTCTTTGGTGTGTTTGTGGCATTGATAAGTTAGTTCGTTCCGTCTTGAGCTCCCGGGCCCATGCCGAGAACATTTTGCAGCTCGTGGATTCACTACAAGTGAAACATGAACAGCCTGTTGAGTGTGGCTCCCTCGCTGTGGCCAGCAGCTTCGCACTCTTCTCTCGTTCTATTTCAGCCTTAAGCTTTCACAAAGTTCTTCGTCCGTTGCCTATGCTTTAGCGAGTACAAAAGGATAGAACTACTTTGATGTAGTCAGAAGACGCCATAAGCTTTTGTGCTCTAATGCATGTTTGAAAATTTTCCTTCAACAATGACACAATTTGCACTTAATGTTCGGTTTCAAAAGTTTTCTAATGCGTGGAAAGTTTCCTAGCTTCGTTAGAGACTTGCTTCAATATCTAATGACAGTTTTCCGTAGTTTCTCTGCTCCAAATAGTGAACTTAAATTTGCATTTCTGCTTCCTATCGATACAGTTTTTATTTTCATTTTTTTTTTCTTTTTTTATGTTGTGCTTTCACAGAAATTGTATAACAAACGCTGAAGAATATTTGAAATATCTCTCTGGTCGTGAACGTACTACAAAAGAAATATATGTAGAAACTTAAAACTAGTTTTCTCAAGTTTGACACGGCAAACCCACTCCATATTCGTCGAGGGAAAGACGAAGATTTTGTTTCCTTTGTACTTTTGAAACTCGATTTTTATCTAAGTTCTCCCGATAGCATGATAGATGCCCTGAAAGGTCATAGTGGGCCAATGTTTATCCAACTTTCTTTCATAACAAAGTTCCTTCGAATGCAAAGCGATATATTTTTGATTCAGGGCATTTTCTTATTCTTCGTCGCACTTGAATTGTTGTGGCAAATTTGCTTCTTCTTTCCCCAGTGTTGCTGAACAAACCACTTGTTTCCGACAGCAAACATAAATTATGTAAAACATAAGTGATTTAAGTATATTGCCAGCATATGCGATTATGTTTATAATGCATCTGAATGTAGAACAGAAATCATTATTTTGATGTTGCTTTTCTACATATAGAAACAAAACAATATCTGTGCTTGCTGCGTATAAGGTGTTAAGTCTAAAATGTTCTAAACGTTTGAACTTAAACATCTTTCTATAATACTTTGTGAGAAACAATTTATACAGAGTTTTAAAACACTCAACACTTCGCCAGCAATGTAAAGCGCTAAATAATTTTTAAATGATTTTACGTAAGTAAAAATATTTCAATCTCAATCTTTGTCAAATGACTACGATCTATGATTTGTTTTAGTTAAAACCTTTTACGCAGCAAGCACAGATATTTTCACACATTGAATGAACAAGATTATTGAAGAGTGTTACTTATTTATCTTTAAAATGCAATAAACAAAAAAATAGAGAAGAAAGATCACTCATTCCGCATGTTCTTTCTTAGTATTTACAAAACATTTTCAATAAAACAGCTATCGTTCGCAAGTGTTGTTTATTGTTCAGGATCAATTAGCGAAAGCGTCATATTGGATCAGGAGATGCATTTCTTAAGAAAATTAACCATTTAGAGCTTTAATGAAGTTCTAACTTTTATAAGTACCTAACAGTCATGTAGAAACGCTTTTGAGTGCGGGTGTTTTCTGGGTTTCTCCGTTTTGTTTCACTTTATTTATCCCAGCATATCATCCACTCTTATCATCAACGTCTCATTTAGCCTACATGATATAATTGTGGAACTAAAATTCTAATAGTTCATTTCGTTCTCATAGTATGTTCAATTTCATCAAATTATGTTTAAACAAACTGTAGAAAAGTCAATTCATATACAAAATTAGAAACGATCTTAAGAAATGCTATTTTCATTAATAATATGTGTATTTTGCAAATGTTCATAATTTCGTGAAACATAGTAATGAGAAATAAACAAGAAATGGACGTTTCTTTATAGAATTATCTCATGAGATTTCAGAAAAGGTGACTCTACAACAGTACGTTGTATATTTGTATATTTTTACTACTTGTAAATCCTTATTTTATTTTAGCGTAAGATATTCTAAAATATGTACTAGGCTGATTATGTAATTCGAAGAAGAAAAAGAAATATGTTAATTATAATATCGATATAATAAGATATTCATATGTTTTATATGTTTCAAATAATAGGATTTTGGAATGTCGTTGTCAGGACAACAAAATATAAATAAATTGATTTTTACTCAATGGAGTTGACATTTTAATGGCTCAATAAGTTATAAGAACCGTTTTAACTCTACATTCACAATTGTCTCGAAGTTATATAATATAATACAGCCTAGTGACGTATTCAATTCTAAATTCATCACAATGTGAGTTTTAAAAATAACAACATACATATCATCCTCGACTCGAACCACTTTAAAAAAAAAAATATAGTAAAGCATTATGAACTACTGAACCAAACTCCGATGAGACGATTCAACTTGCTTTATAATTGTTTTCCAGCTCTCAGCATATGTACCTTTGGTGCACCGGGTACGAGGTTCAAAATCCTGAAAAGAAATTCTGGACATATTAACTCATTAGAATGGGTCCAATTCCACCTTAAACTGTAGCCCTGCCTATCATATAGTGCTCGGAAAGGTGGTAAAATCCAATTCATCCAGCCAACGGCTTGTATTGCAACTTTCCTGTTTCTGCGGGAAAATCATATAAACACAATTTTGTAACTTTGGTTTTGTATTGCAGGATTCATTTTTCTTCACTGACGGGTGTTAAAAACGGGAGGTTTCTGTTTTGTAGACAACAGGCTGTTGTCCAATAACTACGAAGGATAGAAAGCTTTGGTTTATCACCTTAAAATAAATATATTGATCTTCCATAAAGCGTAAATAAGAGCAGGATAATATTCTGATAAAGGGGATTTTCAAGGTCTTCAATGCAGCCTTCAAAAGTTCAAAACTTGCCAATTTCGAAAGTCAGTGTAATAAAAAAAAAAACTTGAAACCAGATGATCTGTTTTGGACAAGAACAATATATATATATAGATAGATAGATAGATAGATAGAGAGAGAGAGAGAGAGAGAGAGAGAGGGAGAGAGGTGAAGTTCACAGTCTCTTATGCCCGAAACAATTTTTAAAATTTTAAATTTCAATGTTAACTTTCTAATAATAATAATAATAATAATAATAATAATAATAATAATAATAATAAATAATCTTTATTTTGTGCCGCGAAAAGCTTTTGGCAAAAATACATCACGTGGTATCACATAAAAAATACATTGCATTGTGAGAAATATTATTACTACTAAGAAGAAGAAGAAATAAGAAAGCAATGAAAGGAAGAGTACATATATAAAACGCAATGTAGATAAAAGTCAGTTAAGCAGAAACAGTTCCTTGTCAACGCAGTAAAAATTATGAAATTCTCCATCTATCTAAAACAACTAAGAACAGCAGTCATAAATGTATATTTTGGCTTAATGTTTTTAAACGTCATTGGTTAACAACTATCAGTCAGATCACATAAAACGTTCACATTGTTTAATATAGTAAGTCTAAAATGAGCTTAAAGTATATGTATTTTTTTTAAATTTCACATTTCCAATTCAGAGGAACTAGCATCGTGCTATTTGTTATGGTATGATTTGGTACTTTAAAACCTATGTTTTATAAACAATATTCACTGATATAAACGTTATCTAGTATGTTTGCATGCATACTCTGTCGATTTTTTTTTCGTTTTCTCATAATACTTTCCTAACCGCAATAATCAATCCAATATTCATAGCTATGCGAGTAGTCACTCATTTTCATTTTAAAACATAGCAGTCGAATAAAACATTTTTTGCACAGATTCAATCTTGTTTGTCAAAGTTTTAGAAATGCTGTTTCAAATTACCGAACCAAATTCTAAGTTTGGCCTTACAAGCAATTTATATAGAGATACATACGTTTTATCTCTTTGAAATACAGACTACTGTTTAAAAATAAAACCTACTATCCTTCTGGCACTTTGTACAATACAATTTATGTGATTAGAAAACTTTAACTGACAGTCAAATGTAATACCTAGGTCTTTAATAATGGTTATTTTCTCTATTTTTACACCATTGACCTCATATTTACTGATATAATATTGAGTTTTATTGGTCTATGTCATATTTTTTTCTTATCATTAATTTTTAGAAAATCGTTTCTACACCACGTGTTTACTGCGTTTAAATATTGTTGCAGTAAATAATTATCGAGCTCATTGTTGACTATTCTAAATAACTTCATATCGTCAGCATATAACATAATTTTAGAGTATTTGATTTTTCTGCAAGATCATTTAAAAATAAAGAAAATAAGAGGGGGCTCAAGGGCGACCCTTGCGGTATTACTTTTTTTTTATAGTCTACACTAGAATGTACATGTCCAATTTTAACATTGTATGTTTGACAGATAGCTTTCAAACCAGCGAACGTACAAAGGTGACAAACCAATATTTGATAACTTGCTAATGAGATACTTATGAGTGACAGTCAAAAGATTTTGATATATCTATGTATATTACATCGACTTGCAATTGATTTTTCCCTGCGTTATAGGTAAAGCCTGTAAAATGAATTAGATTTGTTACAATTGACTTGTCCTTATAAAATAATGTTGAGATGCACTTAAGATATTTCTTACATTAAAATATATGTATTTATGTATAAATAGTTCAAATATCTTCGAGAATGCATTGACAAGAGTTATTGGCCTGTAGTTGCTATCATTCTGTCTACCACCTGATTTATATATCAGAACAACATATACTTGCTTCCACATTGAAGGATATACACCTGTACGTAATGAAACGTTAAATCTATTTGCTAAACTAGTTGAAAGTTCAGTTGTACAAGCTTTTATTACATAATAAGAAATATTATTTTGACCTGGAGTAGTGTTCGGTTTAATTAGTTTAATTGCTTCCATTACATCTAGTTCAGTAACGGTAGGAATTCCGATTAGGATACTATTACTAACAATTTCTCAGGCAATATTTTTCTAACTATGTCTAAGTTAAAAGCTTCATAAAATGTACTCTTAAATGCTTCAGCAACTTCGACAATGTCTTGAATTAGTATACCATTACAATTTGTTTGCTTTGGCACTTGTTTACAGTCACTCTTTTTAAAAATGTTCCAAAAATATGAGCTGTTCTTACAAATACTATTTTCTAAGCCTGAATAATAAGATTTTCTTGCTTCAATGTATTTTTTACACGCTTCCTTAGATCTGAATATCTCTGATACCATACGTTATCATTTGTTATTTTGGCTTTAACAACATATTTAGTTTTTTTTTTTAATTAATGCTTTCAATTCTCGCGTCATCCATGGATCCTTATATTTTTGTTTAAAGCCGGTTGACTTCTTACGTACATGCTCGTTTAATCAGAATAAATTAAATTATATAAATGGTCAGTGGCTTCATTGATACTGATACTGCAATAATTTATTAAACTAATTTCCCAAATGTCCTTGTAAATACCTGAGAAGTTTGCTTCTTTGAAATACTATGTATTGTACTGAGGAACTGGACCATATTTGCCAGTATCTATAATTGTCCACTCAAACATAAATGGGGGATGGAAGCGATCGACTTTAATAAGTGATGGAATGCTAAAATGCATAAAACTGTTATCTATATTTGTCAGCAACAAATCTAATACTCTTCCCGAATTACTATGATCATATAACTTTTTTGGTTCAAATTTAAAATATTGCTTAATTCAGCTATTTTTCTGCTTTTTTCTTCGAATAATAATTAGCAGTTGCTATGTTACCTGAAATCCAATCTATACGTCCTGCGTATACCTATTATATATATATATATATATATATATATATATATATATATATATATATATATATATATATATATATATATATATATATATATATAGATAGATATAGATATATTGAACGTGAAGAAAAATTGGCCCAAGATATTCCTACGAGGTTTGAATTTAATTTTGTAGTTTACACTCAAAATCTTTACTTTTATATGAATATTAGTATTGAGATGTGAGTTAAAATGATTTTACGTGTGAGTTTCATGACTTTGAACGATTCTGTTCTTTCATATGTAACAAGGAAGTTTTAATAGAGGTCGATTTTGGTAAATCTATTGAAAGATGAATTTCAGGAAATTAAGTTTCAGAGGCGTTTAACAATTTGTCCTATCAATTTCTATGAATTGGTTAAATCCTTTGTTTTCGTATGTTGAAATAAGATGCCTAGGCTTCGAGCGAAATGAAAGAAATTTGTTTACCAGCAAATTCTGAAAACTCACTTCGTCAAGGCTAATGATATATATTTTTTTAACTGTCTTTCATTCCCATCTTGCGATGGGCGGGCCGTAGAAAGTTACGCCTTCTCTTTGGCCAGAGTGGTGCTTTACTGTTTGTTGATTAATATGGTGATGGAGAACAGGTTGCAATAGATTTTGTAGATTTGATCAGAAAATGTCTACGTAGTAGTAGGAGAGGTTTCTGTTAACTGTATTATTTGAAGTGCCGTGTAAGTATTGGAAGTCTGTGTTTGTGAACGGGTTATGGTGAGTTTAGCTATGAAAATGGTGGCAAATTTGACAACGGAAAGCGTGTATTGGGCCAGGCTATTCGCGAGATATATGAGGATGGTTTTGGTATATTCTGCGCTCGGTGTGTAGTCATCTGAATTGGTTGCTCTTTTTTATATTGCAAGGAGATGGTCTATACGAGAATATCCGGAACGGGGGAGAGCAGGAGTCTGACCTGAGAGGTCGGTCATCGTAATATGAAATGTGTCTATGTGATAGGTAATGTATCGGTTTCGGAGGCTATAGAGATGACCCAATAGATGTGGCATCGTAGTATGTTGTTAGATCTCGACATTTGAGGTTTGATACGACAGCGAGTAAGCAATTCGGATTGCCTGGGCTCGAGGAGTTGAATCAGTCATAAAATTGAGGAATTGCGGAAAGCCAAGCTAGATGTCCATAAGTCATAGCTGGTCGAACAAAAACTTTATAGGTATGGAATTATGGACATACTTCGGCATGTATGTCCCAGATTGTGCCTTTCTACGTTTGCAGTAGGCTTAATCGACGGCGGGTGTTTTTCTCGAGTGCAGCCAGGTGTGCGAGCCATGTGAGATGCTCATCGAAATGGACCCAAAGATATCTAACGCTATTATTTAATGAGATCTCTGAGTCCAGAACTGTAATATGAAGACGCTCTGGATTGCGTGTGGGACAGTACTAGTGTTTCTTCTGACCAAAAAGTGTCATTTGTGTTTTCGTTAGGTTTAGTTTCAGCTTCCAGCGTAAGCACCATGAGATTAAAGTATCTACTGGTGCAGTGTCATCTGCAAACTATAGAACATGAATTGGAGGGGACGGAGAAGGCATATCGGCTACGTAGAGGATATATGAAAGTGGAGAGAGAACAGATCCTTGAGTTACTCCTGCTTTTAAAGGAAATTCGTGCGATTGGCCCTTGCGGAGTTGGATAAATGCATGTCTCTGATAAAGGAAATTAGTGATCATTCTGACGTAATAAAGTGGTAGAAGGCGTTTGAGTTTGAATATTAGCCCCTCGTGCCAGACGGTATCAAAGTCACGTTCTATGTCAAAGGATTAGGATTGAGATTTCTGGGTTATATCAAAGGCGATAAGCACAGCTGGAAGGTGCTTATTATAGCGGTTCATTACGAGCAAAGAAAGCTTGAGTAGTTGATTACTAGTGGCGAAAAAAGGTCGTAATTCTACTTGCGTAGGAGAAAGAATATTCCGGGCGGCGAGAAAAGGATGGAGCGTTTTAACTAGGATCTGTTCCAAAGTTTTACTGAATACAGAAGTTGAACTAATGGGTCTGTATGAGGTTATTGATGCCGGATCTTTTTTGAGATTTTAAGAAAGCTATTACTTTAGCGAGCTTCCAGAGGCTAGGAAAATATCCTGTTGTGAGGATGATGGTATAAAGAATGGCTAGTAGTGTATAAAAGATTGGCGGTGCCTGGAAAAGTTGGCGGTAAGTTATTGAGTCTGCACCTGGCGCTGTATTAGGCATGTTTTGTAGAACATGTTGGATATCCTGTGGAGTTATTTGGTCGAGGAGGTCATCTATAGCGGTCAGCAGATCACCAAACTGAGCTTGTTGGGATTGTTGAGTAGGATTGCCATCTAGTTCAATATTATGTTGAGAAGGATATACAAAAGTTGAATCGGAGTGAGGTGTAAAGACGTTTTCAAAGTATGTGGCAAATGCCCTTGGCTTATCAGTATCAGTGGTTGGTGCCGTACCATTTACGAGGAGAGGATATTGTGGACCACATTTTTGATTAGTCAGTCGTTTAAATAAGATCCAGAATTTCGTCGGGTTCCGCTCATTCTGTAGTTGGTTACAGGAATTTCCCCAAGTAACACGTTTTTTTTTTTTTTGGCTATGACATAATGTTTGGCATGTTGCATAATGTTTGGCATAATGTTTGGCATTCTCTGAAATTGCTTGTGGAGGTTGGAAAATATATGGATCGTGTGTTCTTTGGTACTCTGTGAGGTATGCATGGGAACGATACAGAAGGGTAATGGCATATGAAGGTAAATTAGACCGGAACGGATGAGAAGGAAGTTTAGGTATTGCATGTTCGGTGCCATCACTAATTGCATCCGAGAGAGTCTCTGCTAATAGATGTATAGATTCAAAAGTGGTGAGAGTGGAATTAGTATGTGCGAATCGTGCGGTGTTGTGTTCTTGATATTTGGTCCAGTTGGCCTTATTGAAATTGTATTTGGGAGGTGAAGATATTGGAGCTTGTGTGCGAACGGGTGGTTGAATTGTCAGAAGAATGGGAAGATGATCACTCCCTATGGTTCCCAGAACTTCGAGAGTAGATTAAGTTAAGAGGTTATTTGAAATAATTAGTACATCAGGAGTGGTTCCACTTTCGGGTCGTGTGGGCTGTGGGATGCCAATGAGTGAGGCATTGGTAGTTAGCAGGAAGTCTTGCAAACATTCTTTTTGAGCTGCAATATGGGAATGGTAATTGAGGTCAGCCAACAGAGCGTACGTCTTAAAATTGAGGTCCAGATAGGTAAGGAAGTGATATGGCAGAGGTTGAGTAGATCGGACGTATATAGTTGTCAGGGTTAGAGTAAGTGCTGGGAAGTACACGGTGCTGATAACGTGTTTGGAGTACTGGTCAGAATACGGATGACGGGATGACGAGGTAAGGATTGCCTGATGGCAATGGCGGCTCCACCTCGAGCAATGTTGTTAGGGAGATCGCAGAGTAGCAAATTGGAATGTGGAAAGTTGTATCGATCAGTTGGTTTCAAAAACGTTTCATTTAGTGCAAGATAATCTACGTTTAGTGAGGACGCCATTGTTTCAAGCAAGACTGGATTAGTCCTGAGCGAGCGGATATTGGAGAATAGTAATTTGACTGCCTTCTTATGTCTGCTCTCCGCCATCTTGATCAGGAGGAGTAGATTCAGAATGAAAATGAAAATGGGGATATAGGCCGGAATAAGTGGCTGCCATATGGATATTGAAGACGTCACAAGCAACTTTTCTTGCATGCTTGCATGTTATATAGTGGCTTCACATTCAAACGGGAAGGCATTTTGTAAGACTAAAGTGATGAACTACAAGACATTTTCGACTGTGGGAGGTAGAAGTAAGGAGGTCTGAGTGTCAGTCGAAACATTTGAAGGAGTAGAAGATACATGTAGTCGGAGCGGCACGACTATCTCTGTTTTATAGGGCAACGGTTTCGGTTTATTTTTGCATTGGTAAGAATAAGTAGGATACAGGAGGTTGTTGGAGGAGTGTGCATTTTTTTTATTTTGTTTTGGCCTTTGCAGTGCGCACAAAGGGATGGAAGAGTGCGTTGATTGGTCGGATGTTAGTTGTAGGTTAGGCAGTTTTCGCAACGTCGAGAGAGACGTGGTGGCGTGCGAGATTCCTCAACTCGATGGTGACAGCGATAGATAAAGACCATGTTGGAGAAGATTGTCTATAAGTGTTTGGTTATCAGTAAGCAGTCTGACCATATAAGTAAGACCTGCTGCGCTCTTGATGCGAAGTGCACGATTGGGATGGATATCATCAGCCTTGTGTTCGTCTAACAGTTCTTGTTCGGTAATGCTAAGGTCAACGCCACGAATCACTACAGACAGTGAAGGTGTTCGTTTGGGTTGAGGTGGTGTTCCCAAACCAGGAGTTTGCAATAGTTGGAATTCGCATTTGTGCCGAACATGGCTAATCCGACTTTGTATATATGTTGATAGAGATTCGTGTTATTAGTTTTGAGGATAATACCATTTTGTATTTTGATAAGTTGTTGTAAATCAAGTCGAGTGCAGTAGTGGACCAATTCCAGATAGAAAGACTTAACATTATGTAGAGTAGGATCCATCTGCGTGAAGAGTATGGTAATTAGAGCAGAATTTTGAGTAATACCATCCATAGGTTGGGCAACAGAAGTGCTTGCGATATAATTTGAATCAGATTCAACATGTGTGGTCTCGAACGGATCTTGAGAGCCTCAGTGTAGGATGGTTTGGAGGGGGAGCGAGAGTGTTTTCGGTCCCTAGGTTGGGAGCCATCGGAAGAGTGTGAGGTGCTAGATGGTTTGGTGCGCTTTGGGGAACGTGCCGATTCCCGAAGTGATTCCCTAGGTGGTCCCATCGAGAATAAGCCGTGGTGTTTACTCTGGGAAGAGAAGTCCGGTGTCTTAGGCATGGGTCGTCGTAGAGAGCGTCCGAAAAGCCAGAGCTCTTCTTCCGTCTAGTAAAATTAAGTTGTGAGATCACTTCCAATAAAGGATACAGCGATTCTCAATTCAACGAAGCTACTTGTTAGTAATAATTAGTTGGCGTGCTCGCTAAACACAAAAGTGCTGCTGCTTCGCCGTATTATGAGCAGACTTTCGAACCTGTTAGTAAGAATGAGAGACAAATAATTCACCACAATACAAAGCACTAGGTGAATACAAAAATCAAGTTTCCTTCCGAAAGATGAAAATCATCCCTCTATCCCTTTAATTTAATGACTGCACGAGTCTCCAGAATACGTATTCTATACTCTATCACCGATCCTGCAGCGAGAACTATAAGTAGGGTTAGGAATATATCAGTATGTTTGATATTCCCTAACTATTTAAACAAATAGTGCAAACATATCGTTTTTGCCTGTCGAAAATAGAATGAACTAAGCTAAGCTTGGATTTTAAGGCTGACATAGAGAATATTCCGTTCTCAAAGTGATCAGGAATTTTTAGTAACAATTTTTGGAAACTACGCTTGGAGTCTAAATTTCGGTTGAAATAGCGATTGACTACGTCTTAACTTTGGTGACTCATTTAGGGGATACTTAAAAACGGAAAACAACTTCGATTAGAAAATGACAGTTTTTTTGCGTAATAATTAGGTTTATCACTTTCAGGTTCCAGAAGGCGATCTAGTTAAGTATTGGCATTTGAAAGTTATTTCAAGAGGTACAGTTTGGTACTCGATTTCAAGGGGACAATTCCATTATTTATTTATTTATTTATTCTGTCAATGTTATTTAGTGGTTACTTTTTGGAAAGTCATTTTGGAATGGCCGAAGGACTAATAATTTACATAAAATGAGATGGCTTCATCATTTCTGGAGGTTAGAGAAAGCGATTTGAATAGGTCCCAATGTTGAAAAAGCCATCCACGCTAGTGTAGTGGATAACGTTTGCACCTTTGGTGCGTGAGGCCTCAGGTTTGATTCTCCGTGGGAATCTTTCGAATTTGAACACCTTAAAATATTTCGGATTCAACATTACATTGCAGGTTCAGGTCTCGTACAAGGTCGGTACTGAAAAGTCACGTTACACTCCAAACAACCAATATCGCCTGTAAATCGCCTGTAAAACAACTAACAGCGTAATACAGTTGCGAAACATGTTAAATTGCACTTGAACGCTAATCCTTCTAATAAAACTTTAATATCATACATAGTGGCTACAAACATGTAAAAGGGATTCTTGTATTGATTTAGTGACTAATTGTTTGCTTTCGTGAAGGATATGTTTCCTTGTTTACTTGAGTTTAGTTGTTTATATATTTATTTATTTATTTATTTTGAATGTTCTAAACAGGTTTCGGGATCATATTACTCACACAGAAAACTAATTGAACTTAAAAAAAATACTCTCCTT
The DNA here is from genome assembly GCF_964235325.1 of Thermobia domestica. NCBI lineage: Eukaryota > Metazoa > Arthropoda > Insecta > Zygentoma > Lepismatidae > Thermobia > Thermobia domestica. Next base: position 138,574,071 of record NC_137459.1, on the reverse strand, counting down.
CTAATTTGGATGCATTGTATTTACACAAATTAATGAGACATAACTCTATTGCAATTAATGTATGTTCTTGTATGTTCTCATATTTTGTGAAATTAAAGCTACTACTAGAATGAAAGCACTTCATTTCCTACGAAGTACATCATACCCTATTCTCATTCTGTATTTTTTTTTAAGTATTCGCAGTTTAGGTGATCAATGTTATGTGTACACAATTATAGTAATGGATTGCTCCGATTATACAGAACAAACAGGACAAGATCATGCGTAGGAGGAAATATATATTGCGCTTATTTTGTACGTGTTTGTTATATATGCAGTTAGCGCGGATGCGAAAATGAGTGTATGTAAAACATGTGCAGGGATCTTCCACACACGGCTGGCGTGGTTCGGAATCATATTTCATTTTGATTCCTTTATCATTATTATGCCAAAAATATCGGAGTTGTTTTGTTATTTTAATGCCCTTTGTTGCCGCTATGTGATCACATTTTCTGTGCAAATTAGAACCACTAATATTTTACAAAGATGCATTTGTAAGCGATACAATTGAAGAAAAAAAAATCTAAAATTTCATTAATATATTATATCAGGAAAACGACATTTATACATTTGACTCGTGATACTTATTTACAAACAACTAATTACTGATTTAAAAAGTAGATTGATTTTTTATCATATATGTTTCTTAAAAAAATACTAATGAATTACAATGTATACGTACAATTCTGAAACTATTAACTGAAATAAATTTAAAATTAAGAGTTAACGATTGCTTTATTTGATATAGTATATCTCGTTAGCAATGCTTTGCCATTATTATTTTGCTAATGTCAATGAGAGGTTTGACGGACGTACATATTATGTTTCATCTTGATGGATGGAGTGTTTCTGAGTCCGTTGCAGTGGATTACGAAATATCTATATATAAACTTTAGTACCAGGAAATTCGTTCTTACTGATTTTTTTTCTCAAAACCTACTCATTCTTATTTACGCTTTGTGTCGCTTTGTCGCACTCCACGAAATTCATTAATAGATAATCGTATATGTCGTGTGTCTTTTCTTTAATTCACTTTTGCTTCATTATGCAGTAGTGCGTCTAAATGACTTCCTTATCATGAAGGCCCGTAAAGTATATACAAATCCTTATGAACGTAATGGAAACATCTGAAGTAGTGCATCTTACCAGCTTGAACTATATTTCGCCGTCATAATAGATCAGATGCGACATGGGTTGGAGTCATATAGGTCCTGAATAGTAGCAAGTGCAAAACTGTATCATTCAACGTGGAGTAAAACATTTTGTTCCGTGGGAGGCGGAAATCTGTGCAGAATTCGTGACTACAGAACGGACCACAAATGTTCAAGTATGTGGATTGGGCGGGCGAAGTAAGTGAAGTGTTCATCACCATCCCGACGTTCCTTAAACCATGACCCAAGAACCCCAGCTCTGTAAATTCGCATCTTATTATCCTGGAATACGGCACCATTGCCCAGACGTCATTTTTTGGACGAAGGATCCACATTATCCTCAAAACATTGCGTCATAATCACGATCAGTGACGTGACCACTAGCCAAAACATCAGAATAGAAGCCACTGAGAACGATAACACTGCGGTCGACAGCACAACAGAGTTGAAACCATGTTTGACGGTTGGGCGCAGACACTGTTGATCATATGTCTCGTAGGGCGCCTCGTAGTTTGAAACAAGGTGAACAATGACTCCTGTGCCATATTACACATTTGCTATCATCAGCGATCCATATTGCATGTTCGTAAGACCATTGGCATCATTCTAGGCCGTGATGGTCCTTTATAAAAGATTTTGTCTTAGTCCAACACTGTATATTTATGTAATACAACTCGCTGTAAATTGTTATTTCGGCGCAGGGTATAGTTGTTGTTTGAGTTTATCTGTCGCTCACACCATAGTCGTACTACGATTCTAAGTGACAATCCGCGCTAAGCCAACCACATATTGACCAGAAGAAGTTAGTCAAGCCGAAGCAAAGGGGGCTGAAATACATGAGTGCATTGACTGTGTGTCTCAGTCAGAACGTTGGAGAGATATTTGTCTAGCTTTTGCTCGAGTAGATATTCCGTATGATGATGTGATATATTGGCACAGTACTGAATTTCGGCTCGGTTGTTCCGTCGTAGGTCAATATACGGCCGTCCTTCAATGACTGACGAAGCCTGTCATTAAGAGTTTTCTTGCGATCCTGCTCTTCGCTGATGTGGTTTTGCCTTAAGTTTTGTTAAGGGTGGGTCCCTTGTGACACATCCAACGAACTTGTCACTTCCTTCACTCTAGCATTACATATCATATCGCCAACAATCCGCCCACTTCAGAAATTAGGCTATTTGCCATTTTACACTTTCACTGTCTGCTCAGTTCACTTCATGTTACTATTACACTGTTTGCTACGTAGTACGGAGTTCTTCCTAATACCCAACCACCTACAGTCCGGCGCTGCGAACATCGCCTGACTTTTGCCAACACATATATCTGACGGGTTTAAAATTGAAGGTGTTCCCTTAAAGTGATAATGAACTGTATTTATATAATTCTCTTGCACATCTCTTTCGCTTGATATGTCACAAATAAGAAAGTTCAGTAGCATTTGAAATAATTATTTTCGCTCTAGCAAAGTGTTCTTTAACACTATTATCTACCTAGGTATATATTATAATGCTAGGTTTATGTATTTGTCTCCAACCTTTCAACAATGCGATCTCGTAAACCACAAGCGCTAGAAACGTGCCGTTTTCAATAGTCGATTTCAAATTTTATGTATATTGTCCAGTTTTTGTTCAAATTTTCAAAAAAAAAAAAAAAAAAAGATATCATTATTGTTCTATTCAACATTTTATGGGACGTTTTGAGCACGTAGGATTAGCAATGTTGCCAGCCGAAACTACGTTGTAAGGCAACCAATAGAGAAGTTAAGTATTGCGGGTTGACGAACATTGCAGGCACTTTGCTTAAAAATGAAATGAAATGAAATCTTTGAGTTTTACGTCCCACGCTTATGCCGGTTAGGCTAAAGGAGACGGTGATGATGAGTAATGAATGAAATGGTGGAATGAAGAAAGTGGGAGGAAACGGGAGAACCCCGAGAAAACCCACGCACACGGTGTGCACTTTGCTTAAATCTGAATGGCAGAACCTATTGCATGCTGGCAACTTCAGGTCTCAAGGGTAGTGGCGGCTTTAGCGGGTAGACCGGGTAGGCATTGACCTACCCAAAAGTTTTGAAAATATATAAACGCTAAAAATATACAATAAAGAGTAAATATATTTTTCCACTAACTGTCATTAATCAATCAAATGTGTATGTGTATCGATAAGCGACGGAGCGGGCCTACCCAAAATTAAAATCCTAAAGCCGTCCGTGCTCAAGAGACGCAATGAGGCGTACTCAGACGGATATATATTTATTAGAAAAAAAAATATTTCCACTTGACATCGTGTTACTTCTACAAATTTGCTCCAAACTCACTCCAACATCTATACATAGCAATTCGCTTCCTTTCTGAGTCTACTATACTTACGTAAGTAAGGATTCATGTACAGTGGGAAGGAGATTCATGGTCATAACAGAACGATGCGCTGAGTAGACAGCGCAGGCTCAGCTTGTACTTAACTGTTTGCGTAGTTAATATTTGAGTTGACTTGAGTTCTTTTTAACCATTACACTTAGATTGAAATGTGTGTCATAAGAAGAAGGGATATATATATATATATATATAACAGTACAAGCGGCACGTAGCTGAATTTTGAATGATAGAGTGCTTTACTCAAAGCAAGTTTGTATTGACAATATCGTGTCCGTAGGGTTATATGGGTACTTCATTTTCCTCCCACATTCTCATTTCATTAATTCATCATTCACTTGGTTTAATCAACGTCTCAGTTTAAAGAACGTAATTATGGGACTTTAAACTGAAAGAGGGGACACTGTGGCTCAGTGGTAGATCACTCGAGTGTTGTGCGAGATCACTCGTTTGATCCCCATCCAAACAACTTTGTGGTAGACTGCATAGTGTGTGTGTGGAGGGGAGTTTATGGGTACTATCGTTTTCTCCCACATATTCATTCCATTAGTTATTCCATCATCATTAACTTGTCTTAGTCATCCATATCCCTTAGCATAACGGACATAATCTTGGGACATTAAATTTAAATATTTCATTTTCATTTAATTGTATTTCAATAATGCTGCGTACCTTGAAATAAATTTTTGAACACACCATTTTAGTGAAGCTGAGTCCTTATAATTTAATTTCATTCAAATTCGCATCTCAAATGAAAAATGGAGTAAAAGTTTCGTTTCACATGTTGTCAATATTTTTGTTATTTTAGTGCAAAGAACTGGTATTTCGGATAGAAAACAATAAAAATGCATCTCAAATATGCTGTATGTATTTATCGTATTTCGGCTTAATTAAGTCATTATTTAAATGTTCAGTTTCAAATTGGATATGTCCTCTCATTTTGTTTTTTTCTCTTTCAACTGTCTTTTTTTCTTTTTCTTCTTCGTCGTCTTCTTCTTTTTTTTGCACGATCATTCTAACTCCCAGTATGCTAAACCCCCGAGCACGTGCCTAGTATGCTCGTTTATGAAAACATGGATGGTTATATTATCTGCATCAAGCAGTTGTGTGCGTCCATTCAAGAAATTTAAAAGGAGCATATAATTAGTAAAATGTTCGCATGTGGTAATTGAGTATTTGCACAATTTGTTTCATCTTTCGGACTATTGTTCAGTCCATGGATACGAAGCATGCAAATGTGTAGCCTGTAACTTTTATGATTGGTGAAAAGTTCTACCAACGTACGACTAGTTGAATTTGAGTCAATGATGAACATACATACAATACGTATTCCACTAGCTAAAGAGTTTCATTACTGTTGTGTAGGTAAATACATAGTTATATGTTATTTTTGTGAGCAAGTAATTGGTTTATAATAATATATGGTAGTATCTTTGTCTTGTTATGGTGTTACTATAACAACTGCACAATAAATTAATTACGGTTATTAATGTGTGTCTTATTTATTTAAATGCGGAGGCCAACCACCTGTTATTTTCGTAGCGATTACATCTTGATAAATATTCTTCTCTTCTCTTCTCTAGAGACTGTAATATGAAATGTACGTAACAAATGAAGACCACACCCATCATCACAGTCTGTATACAGTGTATTCCCATTTTAAATTTGATTTCAAATATTACTCTCCAAGAAAATGTAAAACCAAATGCATTATTATTACCTTAAAGAATAGAGTTTCATTTCATAGTGTGAAATTACGGTAGACTTCCGAGCTATGGAAATGCAATACTTAAATTAGTAGTAAATCTATAACTACTGGTTGCACTTAGAATCAGTTTCTCGGACTCTGTATCCATACCAGAAACCATTACTCGCTATGTCTTACTGTTTTTGTTTTATGACGGTAAATTATGAGACCGCTAATCGTTAATTTGAACTAATTTCGAATTGAATAGATAGTTAATGGAGCAGATAGAACCTATTCTTGGGAAGCTGAATTGATTGAAAAAAATGCACTCGATTTATCTTACCGTATTTGCTCTATGCACTCTGAAGACCCTGAATAGATTTCAGAAACCGTTTGTGGCTATGTATGACAATTTCTGTTCTCTGGCGATAATATTGAAACCAGAAGTTGCTGATTTCAACCACTCTCGTCTTCAATACAGGTATAAGGGATTAGATAGAACATATTCTTGGAAAACTGAATCAATTACAAAATACTGCATCCCGATATCTCTTTCAGTCTTTGCTCTACGGAAATCAGTGTGGGAACCGGAAGCAATAGAAGTAAATTTCAAGTGTTGTAGTGTATGTTATGTATTGTTGAGACCCTGAATCGATTGCAGAAATCCACTTGTCACTATGTGTTACCTTTTTTGCTATATGGGGATAAATATTGGAGCCAAAGATGGTTAACCTGAACGATTTTCGTTTTGAGTAGGAAGTTAATGGAAAAAGCGGTTACTTTTCTTATGAATCAATTGGAAGAATTACATCTCGATATCGCTTGATTTTACTCTGTATACATCATTATTGAAACCGAAAATGGCTCACTTGTGCCACTTCTGGTTTGGACAGATGTCTAATGAACAAGGTGGGACCTATTATCGGAACATTGAATTGATTGCAGAAAAATGCATCTCGAAATATCTTACTATTATTACTCTATTTAATTCAGCATTGAAATGAGAAGTAATATTAAATTTGAACTACTTCTGGTTTCGGTAATGTTCTGGCTAACTATGATACGTTGGCTTAAGACGCAAAATCGGTTTTAAAAAGCTTTTTGGTATTTTATACCGTTTTTGTTCTATGGCGATAAACATTGAAACCGGAAATGACTAATTTGGACCATTTCCAGTTTAAATAGAAACTTAACGCAGGAGATGAAAGACACTCTTGGGAAGCTGTTTCGATCGTGAATTAAAAGGAAATCGAACATCATATATTTTAGATTTTTTTTAAATATCTGTCGACAGAGGGATGAACAAAGCCGATCTGCATGACTCCCTGCACTTATGCATAGCATAGGTTGGAAATCTAATAATATAATTGTATTGCATAAGAAAATATCACACTCATCTGAAAGTAAATTGTCATTAAGTATGAAAATTAAAAGTGTACAATATGGCTTCTGATAGCTAATTGGCTGTTGCTATAATCTTTGATCGGGAGACCCAGTTTGCCTCGCAATATCAGGATACAATATCAGTTATCTAATACAGTCTATGGAGTTTGAAGTTGCGTGTAGTTCAGATCACATGCTTATCGGTAGGTTCATATGCTACTGGTAATGGAAAGAGACGTTAAATTCAAAACATTTTAACAGCATGCGAAACGTGAGGAAATTAATCTTTATCTGCTTAGAAATAAGAACTAGCCAATGCAACTCTTCACGACAATTAAATCATATCAGTTGTTACTAGTCCCCCTTGTTGAACGTTTAAGAGATTTTTGAGTGAAACGTTTTGCGAAATTACTACACATTTTGTAAGTAAAAGACCCAATATTCGTGCGTTAATGAATATTTTGCGAACACACGTTGAGTATTTAACTATGTTGTGAAAATTTACTTCATTACTGCAAATATATGTTTAAAATGCCTAAGCATTTAATCTTTTCCTCAAAAAGTAAATAAATAAATAAAAATAATAATAATAAAAATAAAAATAAAAAAATAATTTTGGATATCGAGGCCAATAAATCATTTCACTATGTTTACTATTATATTGCTATCACCCTTTTGTTCTACTCAATGGCCTCCTTCCGAAATTCTTTCGAACTAAGACTCCATATTACAATCCGAAGGGAGGACAGTTGCTTAATGGTAGTGGAACCACCTCTAGTTCGACAAGTTTCTGGTGTGATAGCAGTTCATGTGAAATTATGATGAAGAACATCGTGTCTGTATGTTTTCTCATATTCCTCACACATTCTCACTCCACCACTTATTTCATAGTCATTCACTTCAATAAATAATCTGCCCCTTTGAGACTATAGAGCGAATAAACCAAAAACTTTTCATTTCTGTATTCCACTTATCTTGTATATTAAGAGTCTTCATCCCGGCGAAATTAAAATACCGCTAATTTTACATTAATTATGTGATATCTTCAAATAGATAAAAGATAATTGAAATATGAAACAAGAGCGCCCTAGGCAATATTATTTTGCGTGAGGTACCGTTATCACAAGTCACCTAGTGACTTTATGTTTTCAGCTGTTTAGAAACGCGAAAATAAATGCCGATTTTCAAAATGGCTCGAAATCGAAAGCAGATAAGTGAGTCGTGATAACGGTTTCTTAACTAAAATGATATTGTCTAGGGCGCTCCTGTTCCAGATTTCGATTATATTTTATCTACTTGAAGATATCACATAATTGATGTAAAATTAGCGGTATTTTAATTTCGCCGGGATGAAGACTCTTAAGAGCGAGTAGCGTGTTCATCTTATATACCTCAATCTTAATATGTATTTGCATTTACTTGTTGCGGAGTTTACCATTGTGCAAATTATTTTATCTTATCACCACCAGCAATAAATTCTTTATTTTTGCATAAAATGTTTGAATGTCCTCGCTCATCTAATCCTCTATACAGGTTAAGCAACCATTTTTATCTTTAATATACAGACTAGTGTATATGAAACATGACAATTCCGACATTTTTTTATGCGTAATAGTCTACATTATTATTATTATTATTATTATTATTATTATTATTATTATTATTATTATTATTTTCACATTCACGGGATGAATTATAGATGCTGGACTCTATTTACTATATTCTATAATATGTACTTCGCACTCGATCCTCAATAGTCTACTTCTCCCATCTCAGCATACTTAGGAAGCAGCATACGGAACAAATAAAGCAATGTGATATTGCCGATGAAATATTGACACGCATATAGCTTTGGTAGCCTTCTAGATACACAACCTTTGGATGCATGAGTACTTAAACACTGTCATAACACTTCGTAAATGTTAAGTTCTTACTAACTCTTCAGTTGCTTGCTTCAATTGCAAATGGGAGCATTTCGTCATGGATTGGGAAGAAGGGAACTGTCAAGTTACCTGCATGAATTGACTAATTTTTCAACCAATCTGCCATTTAATACATTATAAGCATTATTGGTCCCTCTGTTAGGATTATGGATGTTAATGCTAGCACTGTATGTGTCATTGTTAACAGAAAACGAAAAAAAAAAGTTTAAATATAATCAGCTCGTTAACATTGTATAATTTTCACATACAGCACAGTAGGCCGCGTAGCATATTCGTAAGCAGTGCCGGGTTCGGATCCGGTGAAGACACACAGTCAGAGAATATGTAACATATATTTAAGGAAACTATCTTGAGTGAGTTTTGGGGATAACCGTGGCTCAGTGGTGGAGTGTTTTCCTCAGCTGCGTGAGGTTGCTGGTTTGATCCCAAACCAAGTAAATTGCTGGTAGTCAGTATCATGTATGTGGGTTTTCTCGGAGTACCCTAGTTCTATCTCACATTTTCAATCCACCAATTCTTCCATCATTCACTTGCATTGTTTATTTGTTTCCCTTAGCCTAAAGGGCATAATCGTGGAACGTTAAACTAATATAATTCATTAATTTTCATTTCATTCCATTTGAGTGAATGTTCTTGTCCTTTCATCAATCGCATTAGGCAAAAGCCAAAATGGTACCTAGTATACAGTTCCCAAGCCTTCGGATGCCTTCACAGTTCCTTCTTTTATTTTCCCCTTACCCAGATAGTATGTTTGCTGAGCGATGCCATTTCTCATATATGACAGGCTTAGTATCACAGATGCTAGTAATGTAAAATTATAACATTACAGGTAAAACAAAAAGTAAAATTTAAAAGTGAATCGTATTTATGATATATATCATTAGTAATACTGTATAGCTCAGTGGTAGAGCTTTCACCTCTTCTGCATGGAGTCCTTGGTTCGATCCCAGCTGAAGACACATGAGCTTTGTGATGGACAAGCACCGTATGCATGGGTTTCCTCGGAGTTCTCCCGTTTCCTTTCACTTGCTTCATTCCACCATTCCTTTCATTTCTCATCACCACCATCTCTTTAACCTTCTCGGCATAATCGTGGGACGTAACTTAAATACTTAATTTTCATCTGCACTCTTTCTCCTATAATAAAAAAGTCTAGTTCTATTATTTTTTCTGAAAATATGGTTGGAAGTATTTTAAAATTAATTATCGTCTTCGTGGGTGCAGAATAATACCCGTTCAATAATACATAGATGTATTGGCTTGTAGTATTGAACCTCTCCAAGACTGAGCTCCTCTCAACAAAATTTCAATAATATTTGTCTCATTAATTTTCCGGATCGTTTAGTCTACAGGTATAAATGTGGAACGTGAAACTGATGATGCAATTTCAAAGCATTTTTCCTCTCTGGATCTAAGATTAAAATAAAAAAAAAAAAAATCAAAATGTAAAAGTAATGTTAAATAAGTATTAAAATTCATGCACGTATTACTCAAGTTTTAGCACGTGCATGTTATCAACTGAAAGCACCATACAACGCAGGCATGTAGAACATTGGCGCTTTCCTGTCTGCATTTTCAATCTTTCCTCTCATTTCACTCACGGTGATGATTTATTAAGTCTAAAGTGGACACGTCAGAGCTAACAAAACATGCTCATCCTAGTAAAGTAAACGCTCAACGTGGCTCGGACAACCTACTAAGTATAGACTTCACCACTTCACGACCATGTCTCCTTAATAAGACTTTTCTGACGTCAATTTCATTAAGAAGCAGAAGGAAAATAACATATTGATTAAGCTTTTTATGCATTATTCACAATTTGAAAATGTACTATGGTAGAAGGGGGAAATTGGGAGGTATTTTTCAACCTTTTTTTTTCCTTCACAGGTAATAGGTATTTTTTTCTAGTTTTTTTAAGAACTGATTATATGCTGCAGATTCTTCTGCACCTACTGTGGTACTGGTAAGCTTGCAACACCTTCACTTTTGATGCTGCATTTTCTTAGCTGTCTGTCTGATTTCCACCCAATTACCCCCAAGCAGGTGATTGGGTGCGAAACTATTAAAACGATTGCCTGTGCATATAAACCCGTGAGGATGGTTGGATGTAAATGAAGAAAACTCAAGCTTTCGGATTTGATATGTATAACTTGTATTTCACTTTTTTTTATATATAATAGTTTTATGTGGCCTATAAAAAATATACCACATAACCATATGTTTGTTTAACTTATTTCCTAACTTATTTCTAAATGTCAAAGATAGTTGAATGCCTTTTCAAGCCTTCCAGCTATTGTTTATAGCATAATATATTGTTCTGTGAACATAATCAAAAATGTATCACATACGAAAAAAAAAAAACTATAAGATGTTAAAACTTTGGCCGAAAACATAAAATTAAAATAAATAAATGAACCACAAACAAACATAGGAGAAGGTAATAAGACGAATACTAAATAATTATAAACTATTACAATAGTACATCTGCGGGAACTCAGGATTGATAAACAGGTCTTATTTACAACATCAGCACTATTGGCATACGCAATGGCCACTGGAGGCCTAAGTTGAATAAAATAGTTTAATAAGCACAATGCAATATGAACAAAAAGTTAAAACCACAAAAGACAAAGATAACACAGAAACTAAATGCATTCTAACCAAAAAAAAAAAAAAAATGTTCGCTTAAGGCATTCCGCCCATTTATCCCCACATCATGCGCCCAATTACCCCGTGGGAGTAATTGGGAGGTACCAATTTTAACAAAATTTTAACTGCCTGACAGTGAGGATGCAAGATTGATGCTTTTGAGGGCACCATTTTTATGATGTTTTTAAGCAGCAGCAAAAAAAAAAAAAAAAAAAAAAGACCAAAACAACAGATGCGCGATTTATTGTGACTTAAACCAAAATACACAAACCTGATACTCGGTTCCAAATATGTCATTTCTCAATCAAATAATATGTTTCTGTCATTATTGCACCACTCAAAATTCATCATTTTTTTTTCTTATTATTAACATCTACCCACCCAACATTTGGGTGTAATTAAATTCCATAAAAATATACTGAAATACAATATATATATGTTTTCAGCCCAATTACCCCCTCCACTCAATTCCCCCTTCTACCCTATATGCTTTGTTTGAAATTAGTTTATTTTAGCTTTTGCACAATAAATTAGGTCTTTACGTAATGTGTACTTAACAACAGATATACACATCTTTAGAACATAACATTGAGATGTCATTATTGTCCTGAATAATACTAAATAACATTTTATGTATATTGTTTCCATTTCACTAGCATGCAGACTAAATATGAATGATTTTATTATTAAAATCATTTGTTCGCTGTTCGTTTTATATTGTGTACACCCAACGATGCTACAACTCTCTATGCTAATTTCAGTGTGTAAGTCATCTAAGAAATATTAGTAAAATAAAAAAAAAATAAAAATACTTTCTGCTCCATAGTCATAATTATTTCTTTATATATGCACATTGAATGTAATAAGTGTAATAAAATGTACTTTCATTTTGATAAGTTTGCATCCATAATAGGATGTCCGAGAAGTCCCCGTACTTCTAGGATTGAGTATCACAGGAGGCAACGTCAGTATAATATGTTTGTTTGCTTAGTGCATACTGTAGTTAAGTACTTATATATACGAACTATGCATTCAGCGCATCTTTATGCGTTGCATTGTGCTATTCACACAAACGTATGCGTTTACATGTCCTCCTTGGCATGTTGTGGATCATCTGAAAAGTCATCTTTCGAAAGGCTTCCTCCCCACTTTCGTGCAATTCTTCATCTGTCCAGTACTGACGGTGAGAGATAAATGTCGCTTGATTATTTCCCACAACAATTTGTCTAGAGTTGTAAGGTCCGGGCTTCCTGGAGGATTTTAAATAGGAATGGAGATGTTGGACTCACATCAGCCATGGCTTCAAAACTGCATTATTTCACGTGACATTCAACGCAGGGATACCAGATAGTGGTATATATTACCACCAAAGCAGTGTTACCTGTACCACAACTAAGATAGCAATAGCATTTCTCTCTGTGATATTCATACCAGGTATAGAGTGACATCTTGTACACCCTTTATCCTTTCTCATCTGTCTGTTTTCTTAAAAGTAAAAACTACTAAATGCCTAGTGTAACCAAATAACAGTACAATCATCGCATCATCTTTGTTTATCCTCAATATAATCACACCTTTCTAGAGTTACATTGTAGCTATATGATTATCGTATCCATATTTGGTGTTAGAAATTCGGATTCAGTTTCCGTTGGAAGCTCATGTGGTTTAGATCCTACATTAAGCTGTAGGTCAAAATTACGTATTAATTTGAACGTAAAATTAATTGGCGTTCAAAGGACGCTAAAACTTTAAACCAATCCAATGGACTTTTCCACTTGAACGTTGTAACGCCTTACAAATTTTTCAAAGTGTAAACTTTATAATAAAGTATCTCAAAACATCAACACATCTTGCAAGATTTTCACTTAACTTGTAGACTTATTTTAGAATGCTCATATTATAGGCATACTGGTCCATTACATCCAACCCCTCAAAATATCAATTCTCATTTCACTAGTTTTTCATAACCATTAACTTCCATCAATCATTTTTTTTTAAATAATCTTTCAGATTAGTTTAAAGGGTGAAATCATCAGAAGTTAAATTAAATGATTGCATTTCAATATTTTGAAGCTAATTAAGCCTTTTTTTTTGTAATTCACATAAGTCATTTCATTAAGTTTTGTTACTGAATTAATATAAACTGATCATATATACCAATTCCCGTATTGAATTATAACCATGAGGTTGACACACATACCAACTCTGTACCAATATATTCTTGTCGTGTCCACTTACCGTTTACGGTATTTAATCCAGTTTATAAAGTTAACACGACAGTGTTCTTGCTACTTATATTTTAGACATATTACAACTTCTCATTTTCCCGCGGAAAGACAGACCTTGTCGTGCAGTGACTACATAATATATATATATATATATATATATATATATATATATATATATATATATATATATATATATATATATATATATATATTAGGCTTCCCCACTGCTTTAATCCATCTTTGTGGTGTGTTGCTTAAGTGAGTTTCCCACCAGACATCAAAGCGGATGTTCCATTTGCACTAATCTGATATTAATAATAAATACTATGAAACTATAGCACTTGCCGTTTTTTTTTTTTTTTTTTTAATTTAGTTAGTTGATTGGATTGAATTTTATTCTCGAAGAATGTGAGATGTGTGCCTGCATCTTAACATGTGACCCGAACCACATCAGCTCTGTGATTTGAACCCATTTCTCCAGTTCCGAGGGCGTATACCTTAACCGTTTGGCGACGAGGATTTCTGTGTAGGAAATAAAGTTATATACTGCGCGTATATATTTTCTTTAGGACTATCCAATCATTCTCATTGTTTGGGGTTGACATTTGCGAAAAACAAAATAGGCATTTGCCCCGTACCTATACTATTTCAGAAGAAAGTTCATGATAATTTTATTCACACACACACACACACACACACACACACACACACATATATATATATATATATATATATATATATATATATATTCCACATGAAATTCATCATGTTTCACCCTTTCCTGCAATATCATGTCATGTAATTAAAATGAACCGATCATGAGGAAATTATTTAAATCCTTCTCGTCTATTAAAAATGAATCGATAATTTTCATTAACAGGTATTGCAATTAACTGAAATATGACATTCTTTCCCGACGCTTACCAAACAAACAAATGTAAATTCATTAATAATGAGGAAGTTAATTCAACCCTACCCTTATCAGTGTTACAAAGCGTAAGTTTCGCGAACATTCTATGATTTTGTGAAATACTGGATCCGTTCACTTTGAGATTAGAGAGTTATCGCTAGTGTTTACCGTTGAAGTTAATCAGATTGAAGAAGTGTTCACGCCATCTCGTGAAGTAGGTTAACAGTAAATTCATAGAACATTGCGTATATTTAGTTTTAGGTCTTCCACAAGGGATTTAACATCACTTAAATGCAGCAGGCAAAATTACCCCAATTTTTAGATCATTTTCACGGTAACTTTCGTTAAACTAAATAAACACATGAACAAATACAATTCATGAAACAAGGCATGCATTTTCGTAAGCTTAAGAATTGCTTCTGCTGGTTGTGACTGAAATTGGTTAAACATCTTTCGGGACCTACCACCTGTTTCATTTTCTAAAAAAAAAAAAAGAAAAAAAAAACTCTGTGGGAGATCCTTCGCGAATGAGGGACACCTGCGAACGCACTCCTGGAATTCTTTGCATGCACGACCACCGAGATTTGTCACCAGCGTATTTGTGCAGTGCAGGAACGTTGGCAAAAGGCGTTGGATGTTGATGGAGATAACTTCGAAACCTAAAGGTCTGTACTGTTTACTGTATTACTCTTTGTTCATCACTGATCCAGAACTTCAAGAACTATTTTTGTTACCTTGTTTGGTTAACTATTTTTATTTCTTATTAAGCTACTCATGCATATTTCAATTGCATTGAAGTGTTTGATAAATCCACCAATATTTCAATAACTCATTGTTGATTATAACCCATTGACATCTATGCGTAACCTGCTACAAACTACGAGTTTAAAGATTCGATGAAACATAACTGTATTCGCTACCGATTCATACTGTTTCTAGAGTATTATTTACATGGATGCGATAGTAGCGCCAGAACAGAATTTAGGTCTTATGTCGTGTGGGTCCTATAAAGTTTAGGGCACATGCATCTAGTCGACGTTTAGGTCTTGTGCCGCTTAAATCTTATGTTTAGGGCTAGTGCTGCATCTCTTTGCGTTGTCGTTTATGTTCAAATGTAACTCTCATCGCCGTGTGGAAAGAAGTAAGGAATGGGATTGCATTACGATTGTATTTATTTATGTTAATTTTTTGCTATTACATATCATTGAAATGCGTATCCTAAAGGAAGTTCATATATTTTTCAATAAGCCTATCATTTACGGCATGGAACTGGCATTTCAGCTAATGTAATACTATAGATTGCTCTCTTTCCCACATTAAGAGAAACATTTTCGAAAGCACTAAAATATACTAACTTACTAACTAACTAAACCTATGGACTATCGAACCCGGAGGTTCAATGCCGCGTTCACAAGAGCTCTCTACTGACTTCTATTCTTAGCCAACTAGATCCAGTTTCTACTTTGTATTTCCGCTTCTGCGAGATCCATCTTAATATTGTCCTCCCGTCTGCGCCTAGGTATCCTAATGGTCGTTTTCCGATTGGTCTTCCAGTCAAGACATTGAAAGTGTTTCTACTTTCTTCCATCCCAGCTACATGCCCAGCCCACCTAAGCCTCCTAGATTTGATGACCATAACAATGTTTTGAAAATCGCATTAATTATGCAGTTCCTCGTTATGAAATTTCCGCCACTCCCCATTCCCGTTCCTCTTGGGTCCGAATATTCGTCTCAGATTATTGTTCTCAAATACTTTCAGTCACTAAAGTATATAGTCACTTAGTTATTTTTTTTAATAAAAGGTGTATAGTCTATATACCGAATTAAACGCCTCCAAATTAGGCGAATCCTTTGGAATTTCCTGAATTAAAACAAAATCGGGTATTTTAACATTATAGAAATTGTCTCCTTTACCTCATTAAGAGCAAATTTCGAAAACTGACACTAGTGTTCAGGCGTTTTTAATGAGAAGTTTACATTTTAAGTTTCGCACTCATAACTTTACAAATCCGTGAAATGTCCTGTTGACATGAACTCTAAAAACACACTTTAACTCCTCTTTGGATATGTATTACTAAAAATATTTTGTTACGCCTTGCCTTTGAGACAACATTGGCCTATTGTCATGTTTCCGTAATAGCATGTAGGGAAATGTCATTGACTTTAAAATGTTTATAACCCAGTATTTGCATTAGGAAAAAAATGATCATGTGTGTTTCCGATGGTAAATAAACATATACCTAGGTACATGTCGAAAGCTTAGGAAAGATCGTTCTTCCACATATCGTCGTCAGTTTCATTGAAGGGTATATCTATTTTTTTTCGCTTCTGCAGAAGACAGATGCGATGTTTATCATTTGCTATGCCGGTGTATGTGGTACATGGCTCAATGAATATTAAATAAGTTCGGCAGAGAGGGAGAAAAATAGACTCATACAGGCAACGCTTGAGTGGTATTCTGACAGACAGATCTCAAAATCTCACTTGTGTGATCAGTGATGAAATATCTAAGTGAAAATGACGGAAGACATGAATTATTAATTAGGGGTTATTTTTCCCAGCTTCTTGAGATGTTATGCTTTTGTCAGTGTGCAAAGTTGGCATTAACAAGTGTTCGAAGTATAATATAATATGTTTTCGTGCCTTTATATATTTAAAGACAAGTATGAATACCTTCAAGTTTTTGGTGTGGGAGATCATGATTCGATTCCCAGCAGGAGCTCATGTGGTTCGGATTTCATGTTAATCAGTAGGTACTGTCTCATATAGCCTCGCTGCTGAAAGAGATGTTAAATTCAAAATCAACTCAACTCAACAACCTTCACGTTTTGGATTAAATACTTGCTTTAATACATGCTACTATATGCAGTTGCAGTTATTAATGTATTGAAATTCAGGATTAAAAAAGAAGTGCCCTTATAGCAGTAAAACATTTGGAAGCACCATTGAATTGATTGCAAAATAATAATAATAATAATAATAATAATAATAATAATAATAATAATAATAATAATAATAATAATAATAATAAGAAGAAGAAGAAGAAGAAGAAGAAAGTTATGGATGAGCGGCTCAAAAGATCTTCATCAGGACAAGGGAGGATTGTTGTGTACGCATTATAATTTGACAAATATTTATGTGATGACTATGTGGTTTCCTTGCTATAAGTACGAGTTCAGTACTCGATATGTGGTTCGAATTTCACGTTTGAGTATAGATGTACACTCATGTCCAAAATGATTGTCGCATATCTATAACTGTCTTCTTGTAAGAATATAATTTGATAATGATTTTGCATGGTAGGCCTACTTTTAATACTGCTACTATGTGTATAATCGGGAAATGTTTATTTGTGGTAAATTTCATAGGATAGGAATTATAAATACGAAAATTAGAATGAGTAAAACAAAATGTTGTTAAATGGGTAAGAAAGTTTTATTTTCGTTTTATTGTTCTTATTTACTGCTCATTTGATATGAAATTTGCCACATACATGTCTTTGCAGATTATACACATACTAACATTATAAGAAATACGGGGAGAATTCGTTATGAAATTACATTCCTACAACAACATATTTATATACATGCGACAATAATTTTGGACACGAGTGTACGTCTATGATATCTCGGTGCTGAAAAAAAAATAGTCAAACTCCAGCCGCACAGATATAGGCAAGTGCTCTGGAGTTTAAGCCATAGTGAGCAGTTATATTTTCTTATTTAGAAGACAAACTATGTAAATTTGGCAGTGAAAGTCCATCACAAGTGGTAAGGCATGAAACGCGTCTTTGCTACACTCACTGTCAGCATATCTTTGTGGTGCATCTACGAAGAGGGGAACGATAACTCTATTTCATCTTAGTCAATAGTGTGAGGGGACCGGTAACTTAGTGGCAGAGCGATCACTTCTATTGCAATTTTATTTGGTTCGATCCCTTCCCATGTGAGTTCGTGGCGAGCAACCTTATGCTCCTAGATTTCTCTTTTTTTTCTCTCATTTACCAAATCATTATAGAATAATTGTTTAATGAATCATCCGTCTCCTTTAACATAAATGACATAGCTCTGGGATGTTAAAGTGAATATTCCATTTTATATTGAACTAATTACTATTATGTAGACATTTTTAATGTTATTGATAGCATTAGTTTATCACCGCAATATTTTTTATCAAGCACTATTTAGATTACATCACGTGTTGTTGGAGCTAATTGCCTATATATAATCACACCGTCAAATATATTACATGTAGAAATAAATGTGTAATCTATCTTCTTTAAATTTGTGCAAGCAAATGTGTATGTGTTACAAGGTTTAGTGTAAGCATAATCCTGTTATTGGATTGCTTTTAAATCCTGCCTTTTAATTCAAATGTTAGCTTCATTTAATGTTTCTAATTAAAAAATAATGGAAGAATGAAGTAGGGGGAAAAAATCAGATATTAGACTCCGACAAAAGAACCAAACTTTAACACATGATGACTTCAGGTTTCCAGTGAGCAGAAAAGATGTAATTATCTCGAATTCAGATGCACGCTTTATAATAGTCATTCATTTTCAGCTTATCCAATTAGTGTAGAACAAACGGTTCTATTTTCTGCCCTAGCAGAGACTGTCATTTCTCACGAAAATGTCGTTAATAATTTATAAAAGGGAAATACATCTAATTCAGTAGAATTTGTGCTTTTTCTCATTTTCATCCTCAACGTTCAATACATGAATCAACTTATGCATTTACAGCTTTCCTTTTCATGTTGCATATTTGTGTGTGAATAACTTTTTTCTTCTTTTGTTATTTGACTAATAAAAGTAAACGGCATAATGGTCGAAATTATCCCCAAACGTGAGAAATTTCATCATATTGTGTGTGTTAGTGGAAGTAAGAAATGCTAGGTATTACAATACTACTTTCACTCGTAAAATTATATAGTGGAGAGTACATAAAATGATTTGTCTTAATTATGCAGTTTCCATGTTAAAATCAAGAGGTATTGAGACTCAATCTACATCCTGTATTACCTAATGTGTAAAAGTGTTTGTTTGTACTTATTATATATTATTATATAAAGCGTTAGGTTTTTTCACGAAACTATGAACATCATATATTGAGTCCACTCTAAACAAATCTCTCTCTCTCTCTCTCTATATATATATATATATATATATATATATATATATATATATATATATAAGGTGTTACAAAACAGCTCCGACAACGTTTGGGAGGTGATCCCTGACACGAAGATAAGACAAAAAGTGCAATCTGGGTGCACAAATGCTTCCTTTCGGAGTTATAGGGTGCCGAAAACATGAAAAAAATGAACTTTAAAGGTCCATAGCTCCAAAACTATGGGACCTTACCCTAGTAGGGCCAAGACTTTACTAAGGAACTAATATGTGGTCTACCCAAAACTACATGCTTCAGAATTCCGCAGTACTTCCGCAACAACTTTTATAGAGGTAGTAAGTGAGTACTTCAGATTATATGCCCGTAACAAAACTGCAAAAAATTGTTGCGTGAGTACCTTAGGATTCTGAAACATGCATTTTTGGATAGATTACATATTAGTTCCTACGTAAAGTCCTGACCCGACCACGGTACGTCTCATAGTTTTTGAGCTATGGACTTTTTAAAGTTCATGTGTTCATGTTTTCGGCTGCCTATAACTCCGAAAGGAAGCATTTGTGCACCCAGGTTGGTCTATACTTTTCGTCTTATTTTGGTGTGAGGAATCACCTTCCAAACGTTATCGGTGTTGTATCAAAATAGCCTGTATATATATATAGCCTGTATTGAGTTGATTTCAGTTTAGCGTCCCTTTCAGCAACGAGGCTATGAGACTTGGACCTACTGATTAACGTGGAACCCGAACCACATGAGCTCCCGCCGGGAATCGAGCCCGGGTCTCCCATACACACACACACACACATACACACACACACACACACACACACACATATATATATATATATATATATATATATATATATATATATATATATATATATATATATATATATATATATATATATATATATATATGTATGTATATATATGTGTGTGTGTGTGTGCGTGTGTGTGTGCGTGTGTGTGTGTGTGTGTGTGTGTACAAATACAAATACAAAAAAAAAAGTGTTTTGATTAGAAGAAAGTTGCGCAATATTCATAAATTGCCTATATGATGTTTTGAAAATTGTTTTTTTTATGCAATAATATTTTCTTTCGAGAATGTAAGCACTTTTTTTCTGTTACTTTGTTTTCCTTCGACTTATCACTTTGAACTGAGCTGATGTTTTATTGGACTTTACATTCAATACAGTCAGTTTGAAACTGAAAAAGGAATATCACTGGACCTATACAGCTAAATAAATAAATAAATAAATAAATAAATACATAAATGCATAAATGATAATGAACTAGAGTATCACGTGTGCAAAAAAGGAGCAAGGTATGCACATCGCTTACTATATACTAATGAACTGATGGTTTGGGCTGACTTAAGTTTACTCTTACTGCACACGTCAGGAAACCTTAGCAGTATGAGAGCCTAGTTTGATTCATTTGCCATTCTTGACTCCATACTAGATCGAAAACAATACGATTTGGTTTGACATTATCATATATGTAGTGGTGTGCTTAGTGGCTAAATCAGTGAGAAAATTAGACAATGTCAACAAGAATTATTCATGCACCCAACTTAGACATTATCATATTCAGTTACACCATGTTAAACTTTGACGAACTTAGCATTGATAACATAAATCGTCACAACTAAATATGACATAACTTATCATAGTAATGCAATAAGAACATTAATCATTGAATACAGGACACACATACACACACACACACACAAATCCGTTAATACTTTGGTGGTGTGGTAAATTAAATTAACTACAGCTCGCACATGTAAGATAATCTGTAAACTTACAATGATGGTGGAATATAGACCAGCTGATAATAAGAGCAAGCTATAAGCAATTGTTCAACACATCGTAAAGCATTTTTTTAAAGCTAAATGTGGGTGTACATTCTGATAATACTCTTTACCTTACATTAAAATAAATATGTTATGGAAATGTGTGCGTATGTCTGCTGATGTGTTCTGTAGGTTAAACTATATGAAAGAATGAATGCGTAAAATACTGCTCATCATTAATGTATCATTGACTGGAATCAAAGTTTCGATTCTTCACCCAGGAAGTGTGTTGTTTGCCTACGGTTCAGAATGGAATTATTACTACTAATATTTAAAAAAAAATCATATCGTTTAGCCATTAACTCCCTCTAAAAGGAAAATGTTGATGTGAAAGAAGTATTAAATGTAATGTTTTATACATTATCGATTTCCGGGATTAGGCTTAAGACATTTTCAAAACCGCATTGCATAAAGTTTAATTCAGTTAGATTGTGATTACCTCTGCTAATAATTTCACATGATTACACTCAAAATACTGCTACGAAACGCACGCAGAAAAGTTGAGTACTGGTTCGCACTAAATTTTTCAAATGGTAAGTTACGAATTTTACTTCTGACTCTAACTTTTGAAAATAGCTGCAGGGCAGCCTTTAAGTGTCAATTTGCTATTCCATATTTTATGACCCCTACGCTTTTTTTTTCTTCTCTGAAGAATGCATTATTTATTTTTCCTACCTCATTCTAATGCAAAAGTGTTTTTCCCATCTTTTTTACCTCGAAAATAAGAAAGAGGAAAAAGGAAAACATTTGAAAGTGAGTAGTAAAAAAGTTCCTCTTACTCATAAATAAGTAGTCTGTTTGTGAGACAACTGAATTCCAGTTCTATGCTTATTTTAGGAACGTTCTTCGTGCTGACAGGTTTTATTGCTGGCAATGTTAATGTGAGACGAAGATTCCGTGTTATTTTCTGTGGATTTGTGACTTTTCAGTAACCATTACAGAATTCCCACTTTCCCTGATGGGAACTGTGTAAACCTGTAAAGTCTTCTTATGCGTTGCCCCTCTGAACGCGTTGTGGTGCTGTTGTGCTTGTGGTAGTGGTTTTAGGATTCCCGTCGAAAGCACAGAACGGAAAGCTCTGCTGTGAACACACAAACCCTTTAGTTTCGTCTCCCATGAGAAAAACAGAAGCTTCCATTAGATGCTAAAGATCATACAGGATGTGGGGAACACTGAAAACTCATAGTTATATATTTTATGAATATGAGTGCTACGTTATTGTCGCAAAGTAACTACATTAAAAATCTGGAACATTTATGAAGTATTGAGCGCTTCCTTTATGCTTATGGACTGGGGATGCTAACTTGTGTGTGTTAGCATATCATATTATTAATGAAACGTGTTTCTTTTAGTTTCTTTCATGAATAGTCTTGTAGTATTAAAATTAGACATTTGTATCACTTTTATAAAGGTCTGCTGAGAGACGCTCGCTATCTGATTGGTTGATTTGAAGTGTAGATCCGCTTTCAGCACGTAGGCTACATAAAACGTGGACACATAGCTTAACATGTTATCCGATCCATACTAGTTTTCACTGGAAATCGAAGCCGGATATCCCGCACCAAAGGTGAGTAAGTTAACCATATAGCCACGAGAAAGCTCATAACATAAATTCCTGTCTCTAGTTATTCCATATTCCTAAACTACTGATAGAGTTGGTTCTTTATCTATCATTTTTTAAATAAAATTTTGTTAGGGTTATGACTTCCAGACACACACACACACACACACACATATATATATATATATATATATATATATATATATATATATATATATATATATATATATATATATATATATATATATTGCAAGATATTGCATATGCACATACATATACATTCATCATATGATATATAATATCAGAGGCTCTGGGAAGGTGTCTTCCTGTTCTGAGTAATAACCTTCCAGCACTTTGTAACACATGTTTATCTAATCTTATCTTTAGGCAGAACAGGGATTCCTCTTCTGCCTAATTTTCTTTCTGTTTTATCTTCATAAAAAAGGGATATCTATATGTAAGGGAAATTTAATAGTAATTAATTTCCCGACAATTGCAGTTGCTGTCAGAACCTTTTGATTTCCTTATGTCATTTCAGCTTCTCTGAAATTAAATTAGCAATCATAGATCGCCATTATTTTACTATGAGTATATTTACGCGATATCTGTTGGCCGTCGACAACGTCACCGAGGACATTTTATCCTTCTGGTTACGAGCGTGCCACTAACTTAACAATACCGTAGTAAAAAACATGTGACTGACCTTGCGAAAACTAAAATTATTGATTCTCTCTCATGACATGGAACGTTCTTAAAACTAATAACAGGATAATTTGTATTTAGAAATGGACTTTGTATCTAGAAAGGGATATTAAGACAATTTGCTTAACAAATGCTACAAATTGAAAGAATATGACGAAACATATTAGGTTGCACATTATGTAAGCAATTACGGACAACTATTATTTTACTGTATGGTTAATTTACCGATATCTGTCCTTAGCCTAAGTAACAATTATTACTATAGGCACAACAAGATAGGGTATGTAACAAATATTCAGTTGTGTGGAATTTAAGTGCTACATCATCGAGATAGGGGAAAAAATAAACATACTTGTCAATGGTAAAAGAATGATCCATCTGGAAGATGTAAACAAGTGTTTGTTTGTGATTGGCCAAATTAGGAAATGTAAACAAATGCTTATCTCTGATTGCTGTAATGCCTGTTCACGATATTTAAATTGAACTTGTAGACATATTTGTACTTCTTTGTTTTATTTGATGCAAGTTTGTTTTCTTAACACTCTTTAAATAACTATATGTCCAGTTACTCAGAATTGCAATTAAGCATATTTTCTTTTATTGTTTTTCGTTACTAACACATTGAGTCATATTCCCATATAATAACTTGCTGTCTGCATCTTTGAATGAATATGCTTTGGTTTCTGCACACGTTGTGTGCTGCAATCACATAAGTAGTCTTGCGATATATATATATATATATATATATATATATATATATATATATATATATATATATATATATATATATATATATATATATATGTGTGTGTGTGTGTGTGTGTGTATTTGAGAGCATTAATTATATATTCATAATGAGAAAAAGATAACTAGTTCAAGCAGAATAAAAAGTAAAATTAAACTTGATTTAGAAAACAGAATAATTTGAATTTTGTGATCTTACACTCGAAGCATCATAGTGTAGTTGCTATGTCATAGCGTAAACTGGTTAAACTATTATTGAGTCAATTACAGAATGATATTGGAGTGCCTTCATGATAGAATAACATGTGTTCATGGTAATATGTTCAACTTGCAACAGAATAACAATAACAACATGAACAATACTCAAATTTAGTTCTAATTTATTTCAAAGTATTCATCGTCAACAGATAAGTATTTCATAACATTCTTGAGAAATACGCTTAGAATGAATCGTAGGAGGAGGGTTCTGAGGGTGCCCCCGAAATCCTAACTTTTGTGTAAATTTAAGCTAATTTTAGGGTCGATTTTACAAATTTTAATATAATTTACCCTTGTATTTAATTTGTATCCTCCCGAAATAAATTCCCGCATATATGCCAACCTCACAAAAATTATGTTGAAGAAAATCTAAACTTCAGCTTTCTCGGAATTAGCAAATTTAGAATTCAAAATTGTATTTAACTCCCTTTAATAAAGTTTACATTGGTACAAATGTTGCTCAGTTTCTTTATAACTCCAGATTTTGTTGTTGTTGTTGTTGTGACTTCGTGTCCACCAGTGATTCGTTCCATTTGAACTACACGCAGAGATTCATCTCTTAGAAGAGCATTTAAGAACTTCCATAATGAGGGGTGCAAAGTATCTACATTCGACTTGAATTCCCGATGCACGTACTTGAGTTTCGTCGTCCTTGCCTTCCAAACGTCAACAAAGGCATGCTTGTTGCTTGTGATTGACACTAGTGATGGCCAGAACCGGTTCCTAGTGGAACCGGTTTTCGGGTCTAAACGGATCCGGTTCTAGAAGATCCGGTTTTTCGGATCCAGGTCTGGAACCGGTTTTTCGGATCCAGGTCTAGAACCGGTTTTTCGGATCCAGGTCTAGAACCGGTTCTTCGGATCCAGGTTTGGAACCGGTTCTTCGGATCCATGTCTAGAACCGGTTCTTCGGATCCAGGTGTGGAACCGGTTCTGAAACAGAACCGGTTCCGCTGGAACCGAAACTTTGTGACCATCCCTACGCTAAACCCGAGCTGCTGGCAAGCTGTGAACAGTATGCTAGATGAAATGGTGGAAGCGACAGGCAGGCGCCCAGGCGGCGGCAGCTTGTCTCATTTGGCTAAATAAACTGGGTAACTGGCAAACTCATTGGTTAAACAGGCAAACTGGCCAACTCATTTGGCTAAACACCCACTGGTGGACCAAATTTTTTTTTCTGGGGGCACAAGCGTGTCTGGGCGAGGAAGGCACAAGCGCATGGTCCTCTTTGCATTATTTTTGAAGGTGATCTTTATGCCTCATTTACGGGTCTTTGGGGGCTTTCGGATCCAGGTCTGGAACCGGTTAGTAAGATCCGGTTCTGGAATCGGGTTTTCGGATCCAGGTACGGAACCGGTTCCTAAGATCCGGTTCTGGAACCGGGTTTTCGGATCCAGGTCCGGAACCGGTTCCAGAACCGGTTCTGAAAACCGGATCTCCAAGAACCGGTTCCTCGCGGAACCGGAACTTTGTGGCCATCCCTAATTGACACTCCCACTAATATGCATGTTATATATAAGGACTTGTATTAAGTTTCTAGTAAAATTTCCATCATATATTGGTATCAATATTAAAAAGCATTTACCATGTGCTTCTAGCTCATATTGTAAAATAAATTATATATATATATATATATATATATATATATATATATATATATATATATATATATATACTGTATATAATTCAGGCAGATTAGTAACATTTCATTACAACATTTAATTTTTATTTTATATCTTTTTTAATGAATTGATTTCTTCCTAATGAATAACTTGTGTTACGTTTATTTCTTCCTATTGAAAAACTTTCGTTAGAAAGACTGGACGTTTCGTTGTAAAGACTGGAAACTTTACACCGAATCAATCAAACTCCTAAACGTCCTTCACCGAAACAGCCGTATCCCACTCCAAATTATTGAGCATGATTGACAAGACTACGTGATGGATGACACTTTCTTCACAGTCTATGTCAGTATTAGAGGTATGTGTTCAATGTATATTTTGATAATTCGTTTCCTTTCTCCGTTGCTAATTTCTTCGTTTGCCATTTTGTCATTCCTTTTGCTGACGCGCCTTTCTTAGTGTACGGTTATGAGTAATTTGTGGTCATGGATAAAGTCCCTGTTCAGGTGTCTCAGATGCGGCTATGTATGGTTATGTCCAAAAGTTATTTAGACAAACGCGTTGTTTGCAACCATGTGGAATTGTTAGGTTTGACTTGATTCCATTCGATTAATTCTGAATTACACAAGTTTAA
Organism: Thermobia domestica; assembly: GCF_964235325.1. Classification (NCBI taxonomy): domain Eukaryota; kingdom Metazoa; phylum Arthropoda; class Insecta; order Zygentoma; family Lepismatidae; genus Thermobia; species Thermobia domestica. The sequence goes on along the minus strand of NC_137459.1, from coordinate 138,547,211 downwards.
TGTTTTTTTTTTTTTTTTTTTTTTTTTGTAATGAGAACGGTATTTTTGTGGAAAGTTATTTTTCGAGGAGTATTGAAATATCGAACTTGAAGAAATGTGTTTGCCTCAACCCACCAAAATATGGCTTAAGTTTCGTTGAAAGCCACTCGCTAAACTGTTCGTTGTAACATTAATTTTCAAGTAAAACCAATTCCAATGAGTCGTACATTATGACGCCGTACTTATAATGGACTATAAATATGTTCCTTATGTCACTAACTCCAAATATAGATTTTTTTATTATTATTTTGTTCTGGCTTTATGTCAACAGTGATTCGTTCCATTTGAACTGCACGCAGAGATTCATCACTTAGAAGAGCATGCGTCGATTTTGAATTTAACGTCCCGTTCAGCATCGAGACTATATGAGATGTGGACACAGCTTAAGGTAAAAAAAATAACAATTTCGTTTATAGCTTCTGAATAACTAGTGATTGTTAACTACTATTTGTTCTATTGTTGTCAGTTACTGAGCAAGTGTAGTGCTGACTAACTATTACTAGCGCATTTTGTAGAAAACTAAAAACTTATTCGAAATAAAGGATTGATCGCAACTTGTAACTGTTTTCCGGACACGTAGCAACTCACTTCACTTCAGTACATTTTCTTGACTTATTTCCCAATGACTTTGGGGCAGGGTTGCCAGTTTCCAATATGATAACATGATTTTAATTTTGGAGCTTACTCCACATTTGGTGCACTTCCTTTGAAGAAAACGAAATCTAGTTCGTTGAACAAAGTGCAAAAGATTGCCTTTTGTGCAATTCTCACAGGTCTCTGTCTATATCGTGATCTTTCCAGCAACCAGATGAAGCGGATGGTGTTCCATGTTGCTAAACTCTATGCACGTGTAGGTCCTATTATTACATGAAGTAATTTGATAACTATATAATTTATTTTATTATTGCAATTATTATTATTATTATTATTATTATTATTATTATTAATAATAATAATAATAATAATAATAACAATAACAATAATAATAATAATAATAATAATAATAATAATAATAATAATAATAATAATAATAATAATAATAATAATAATAATAATAATAATAATAGTATTAGTAGTAGTAGCCGTATTATTATTCATTTCAGCGTATCATTGTTATGCTCCAAGACTAACGGAGAAGGTGGAATGGACGAAATGGTGGAATGAAGGAAGTGGGAAACGTAAGAAACCTCCCACACATAGTGTTTGAAAACCAACGTTAACTTGTAAATAATGGTGAATGTATATATTAGTAAAGAAATGCATATTACTCATCCACTCTCAGACAAATTTGTAAATTTTGCCTCACTAATCAACAATCTGAAAACCTAATGAAATACAATCTGATGTAATCAGCAGTAATAATAGAAACTTTGGCTACGCAGTAGATTCTTCTAAGATTTTGTTTCGTAAATACAAACAAATTAATTGCATGAGTACCGTCCATTGATTAGAGCTGATAGAGAAAATATAGTGGCCGGAAGATGTATGAGTTACTATAGTGGGATCAGTGTTACGAGTATAGTGCAGGGAAGATTGATTGATTGCGGATTAATGTGGGCGTCAGCATCGAGAAATACAAGAAAGAACTGATACAATATATAAATGAAATGTAATTGTATATAATGGGTAGATAGGTGGTGTTGATAGATTTGTTATAATATGAATAAGGACTTCCTGCGAATCACGCACATGAAAAAACAAATAGTCGAAAATCTGCATGAAATTCAATAGTAAGATTTATGAGATTGTAATGATAGTGTTTACGTGTATACGTTACTTCACATAATAACTTTGAATGAAAGCACATTTTGGATTTTTTTTTTGCAGTAGGTAACTAAAGCGATTATATCGACCGACTTCATTAATGGATTCAGTTTCTTAACGTCTCCACGGGTAATAGCGACTTACGTTTGTCCGTTACTTTACACGATAACTCTTGAACGAAAATGAACTTTGAATTATGTTTTATGCAATAGAAGCTATATGATTGTCTCGGCTAAGTTCAGTAATAGGCTCAATGCGTCAACGTCTTCATAGTGGCTACGCATATCCGATTTTCTACTATTGAAACAATTGTATAATACTAGAATTTACACATTGCGCCATTAAACTGCAGCAATCATCATCTAGCAGTTGATATCAAACTAGTTCTATGACCTGTGGAACCCGGAGGTTTAATGCCGCGTTCAAGACAGCTGTCCATTGATTTATATTCTTAGCCAGTTGGATCCAGATTCTACTTTTTATTCCTATTTCTGCGAGATTCATCTTAATATTGTCCTCCCATCTGCACTTAGGTCTTCCTAATGGAAGTTTTCCGATTACCTCTAGTTAAAACTTTGAAAACGCTCCTACTTTATCCTGTTGTGGTTATATGATTTGTCCACCTGAGCCTCCTACATTTGATTACCCTAATAGTGTTTGGTAAACGCTATAAATTATGTAATTCCTTGTTGATATTTACCGGGCGAAAATGAAATTCCATATGCTTTCTTTAGTGTCCTTATCGTAGTTTATTATCGTTTATTTTGCATAAAATCAAGTTGAAATATTATAGGATCAAAAATAGTATATTGCTCTTGTAAAAAAAAGAAAGAAAAAGAAAAGAAATACTAGCGATCAAGAGAAGTGAATTTATTATCGAACGTAATTTTAGAGCCCTATAGACAAATAAATTACTTGTGAAGTTCGAAAGTATACATACAGATGAACAGCAGATACACTTTGCATAGTTTACCTGTAAGAAATGTCACTATTCTCTCATGATAATTACAAACACTATTGTATTTCCTACAATAATACCAATACAAACACTAATGCTATCGCTACCGATGTTACTGCTAGAAACCATTTTGGAATTTCGCTTGCAACAATAGTAGTTACGCAATTAAGAAATATTGCTTGTCAATATATGCATAATATAATAATCAGTCCGATTTGGCCTACCATACAATACAATTTGGATTATCTATGAACACGCATGTTGACCAAAGATTAAATTAAAGAAGTGCTTTGAAAGCGCGAACAGACGATAGGGATTCAAAACTCACCTATCCAGTCACACTGTGTACTGACCTGTAAGTGTATCAAGATAGGTAGACACGTGGATAGTATAGATAATAGAATGACGGAGCATTGTGTGCATTCAATACAGAGATTGTGGTTATCGTGAATTCATAAAAGAAATATAATAATGAGCTCCTGCTTCCATTATGTTGAGTACAAAGGGAACTGCTTCAGGGAATCGGAATAGTATTGTGTAATTTAACCTTGCACAAACCTACGCTCAAGAACAAGAGATTTTTAAGGAAAATGAAAATGTGTCCAACACAGTAGAATGTAAGGAACAGCATTTACCATGCTATGCTTAAAATATTGATTGTGTAGTTAGTTATTATTAAAATAATCAAGTTCATTTACTTCTATAGATCAATCAGACTTTGACTTTAAAATTTTCAATAGTCACACAAGGAACATTGCCTGTAAGGTTACACACTATTTCTCAAAATATAGCATTAATTTTAGTAATTTTATGTACTAGTCACATATCTAGAGAAAACGTAGGCAAATAAAAGAAAAGCATAACAAATTATAAAATGATCGATAAACAGTACGGTAGCTGATCTAAACGTCCAGTAAGAATATTTCAATACTACCGTCATTTTTGTACAGTTTTGCTTAAAATATTTAAAAAAAATATATTTCCAGGACTGAAATGACTATCGTTTCTTAATGTTTAATATGAATTTTAGTTCATATATATAAAGATGGACACATTTGAAATTACAAAAAAAAAAAAAAAAAAAAATGAGCGGTGGAAAAACACACCTGTACAGTGTTCAAATAGTTATGGTTAAGAATATTTTGATATTGAAACAATTTGATAGCGTTCACACAAGTTAAAAATGACAAAGAGAAAATTACAAGGGATAGACAGAATATCCCTTCCGTATTCCTTGTATTATCGATCATTTTATTTTAAACGACAATGGCTTAACAAATTTGTACGTGCTCTTAAATAATAGTGATAATAATCTAGATTTATCCGTGCGTATATTATTTAAAATCTCGAAAGCAGTTCGTTGCAGCTTATTACATAATTAAATGTTCTTATATAGGAAAATTGCATCCTATATAGTTCATAGTTCTATTCTTCGTTGCTGCAGGATTTGTTGCAAACAAATTATATAAAAGAGCCACTACTGTACATAAGGTGCAAATGTAAACTATATAGAATTTGTTAGAAAATTATATATATATATATATATATATATATATATATATATATATATATATATATATATATCTAATACAGGGTGTCCATAAAGTTCTTTGCCCTTTATAGCTCAAGCTGTACTAGTCACTTAAGCTGTATGTGCAATCATGTACAATTATTGAATTATGATTGACATATGAAAAAGAAAAATATGTGCTGCAAATCTATCTATCTATATATCTATCTATCTATCTAACTAACTATATATATATACATATATATATATATATATATATATATATATATATATATATACCTATCTATATATCTATCTATCTATCTATCTATCTATCTATCTATATATATATATATATATATATATATATATATATATATATATATATATATATATGGTGTGTATTGTGTGTGATATTAACATTATTATTTTGTGTACTTTTTGCTCTTCCAGAATAGCAGCACTTCTAGCATGCACTTGCCTTTGGCAAATGCATATTTTGAGTTGAGTTGATTTTGAGTTTAACGTCCCGTTCAGCAGCGAGGCTATATGAGACGTGGACCTACTGATTAACGTGGAATCGAAACCACATGAGCTCCCGCCGGGAATCGAAACTGACCTCCCACGCCAAAGGCGCGTACGCTAACCGCTTAGCCACGAAGGAGCTCATGAATAATTTGATAACATCAAAGAACTTCGAAAACTGTTTTACAAGTATGCATTATAGTTCAAGTGGAGGGAGAATATATTAGATAAATGAGTAATTAGATACACGTTATTAAAATACAGGAACAAAATTTAGTTAGAAGACACACACAATTTCGTGAATCAAAACAATAAGTGATAATTTTAAGAACGTGAATAAGTAATATTACGTAAAGATCGGGAAAAAAAATAAAGGACCAAGAACGTCATTAAAACTTACACACACACATACTGTGGTTCTGTGAGATTAGTTTCCATATTGGTTTGGCTATTCGTGAATATATTCTTGCAGCAAGCGAGTTGAAATAAAATTTACTACTAACAACTAGGCACATTATTATTATTATTATTATTATTATTATTATTATTATTATTATTATTATTATTATTATTATTATTATTATTATTAGTGCTACTTTGGGTTTACTTTCGAAGCAATATAAAGTTCATAATTCTGCAAAGAAGACTATATTTGTCTTAATTTATGTATTACCTAATGTAAAGGCCCGCCGTTCACGGGGTCTTAATTCAAAACAAAAAAAATGAAGAAAAATTTAAAAAAAAAAGTAAGCGTCTGTTGTTGCCGACTCTTCGTTCAAAACCTCGATCAAAAGAAATGAGAAAGGTCTTTGCTCCAATCTCCATTATCTTCTGCTGTTATATAAGCCCGCACAACCATGACATAACGAGGATTGCATATTCGCAATGCATTGTTAGAAACAAAAAAAAAAACAAAAAAAAACGTGTAAACGTTTTCGCCTGCATTTTAGTCCCCCGAGCCAAAAGTCGGAGAAAAAAAATACTTCTTACAAAACTTGATCTGGTGTAGATATACTCGTTTACTCATTTTGGTGGCTATATAGAAGGCGTCTCCTTTCTATGTGAAAAGCTGATGATATAAACACAAATTATTTTGCTATTGTTGAATATTTAAATGACATTGGTTTTTATCCCATCGTGAATCACATCGTGATTATTCAGAAATAGTATAATAACAGTTTTTTTTTTTAAAAAATAATATGGTGGTAACTATTATTTAGCATTTTAAATGAAATGTTATCTTTAATATTTACGTCCAGGAGACGACGATGATTAGAAATGAATTAAATGGTGGAATGAAGAAAGCGTAAGGGATAACGGGATAACCCCGAGAAAACTCCACACGCAATGTTTGTCCACCACAAAGTTCACTTGGCGCTTGCTAGGATCGAACCAAGTACCCCAAGCAAAAGAGGGGTATGGTCTAGCACTAAGCGACTGCTGTCCAAAAAATAGTGTTTGATAGGTGTAGTGTGATGATCTCATGATAGCTACATTTAAACATGAGTATGTTAAAAATTATTTGTTGAGATTGAAATACTTTATTTACATTACCTGAGAAAGTTGTATTTTTAAGCGTGCTTTACGTTATACGAGTAATCAAATATTTACTACGTTTTCGTATACATAGTAGTGATCATTAGTTTAAAAACATCCATAAGATATGTAAATACTTTTAGTAGTAAATAAACGACTTTATTTGTATAGATAAACTCACTGCTTGCTATTTATTCCGCACCTACGCTTTATACATTCTCGCTGATCATCAATTACACACGTCATACATTGTTTATATATATGGCATGATTCTAGCATATGTTTAAATTTGGCATGATTCCAGCTTTCCGGAACTAATCGACAGGAATATTGTCAAAAGTGAATACTTTTAATTTTTAGGGGTCTAAAGAATGGATGAAAAAAAATCCCATGGCATTTAAATGGGCCTTTTTTTTGGTCCTATAATCTCCTGTTTTATGTAGGGTGCCGAGGTGGCTAAGTGCTAGAACGTTCTCCTCTGGTGCTAGGGGTCCCGGGTTCGGTCCCAGCCCTCCAAGTGAACCTTGTGGTGGACAAACACCGTGTGCGTGGGTTTTCTTGGGGTTTTCCCGTTTCCTCCCACTTTCTTCATTCCACCATTTCATTCATTGCTCATCATCACCATTTCCTTTAGCCTAACCGGCATAATCGTGGGACATAAAACTCAGAGATTTCATTTGATTTTCATGTTTTAGGTACTTAGAATTGGAATAAACACTTGAAATTCGGTATGCTTGTACGCTTTCGTTAGCGTTATCTAAGTGAATTATAAGAAATAAAAAAAATATCAAACTTTAGATTGGTTTTATAGGGAAATTTCCCCGGTTACTTATATGGGACGTCTTCTACACTTCCAGCATGATTAGAATGACGAAATTTGACATGATTGTAGCTTTCCAGGACTAACCGAAAGGAAAATTGCCAAAAGTGAATGTTTTTAATTTTTAGGGGTCTAAAGGGGGTGAAAAAAATCGATGTTATTTGAATGGACGTTTTCTTGGGATGTAAAATCTTATCTTTTAGATAGTTGAAATAGGAAAAGAAACGAGAGAATTGTGGGTACAAGATGCACGAGACAGTAGGCCGAGCAAAGACAGTGTGTAGGGTCGAAGCACTCGGATGGGCAGATTCAGGAAATATGAAGAGCAAGTTCACGAAATTCAATGTTGATGCAAAGGGCGATAGATAAGAAACGCGATGCCGTATGCCGAGCAAAGTTGGGTGTCTGGGGGCTGAGCCCCAGTTAGCCAAAGGCTAACATATATATAATCACAAACTTTACATGTAACCGAACATATTCTCACCTAATTTCACACTAATTCAAAGGGTAAAAACTGTTTAAGTTATTTAATAAAAAAATAATAATAGAGATTACTGCCTGACTTAACAGCAATCATGATATAACGCACTTGTGGGAGGCTTATGCAAATTATTGTTATTTTCGTCTCATTTTACAACATTACGGTAATTGTTCTTCATAATTAGAATTAAATCAAATTTTCTCAATTACGTTATTTTAAAAAAATGTTCAAAAACTTTATCAATTTATACAATGTCGTCGGAATGGTTTGGAATATCGAGTAGCTGCAAGTTGTATTATATTAACTTCTTGTAAAGTAAACCATCTGCGGGATTGGATGTGACATTTACCTAAGCATCTTTAAAACAAAAAGTTTTAGAAAATGTCAAATTAAATCCCTAAAATAGTCTGTCGTAACACAAAATGCTATATTGTCATCAATTTTTAATAATTAATAATTTTAATTTGCGTGCATTTAAGTGCGCAAGTGGGATGTAAAAAATAAAATAAAATAAAATAAAAAAACAGTTATTGCTGTAAGTTTTCATTTAATATGTATATTTGAAATATATAAATAAGTTTAAGTAGTTCAATAAACAGAATATTTGTATTGGATTACCAACACTGTTATAATTCTGATATCTCAATGTATACCAAGCAATGATCTCCTGCCGATATTTGCATGCTACAAAATATTGGCGTTTATCTAGCGATAAGCAATAAAACTATGACAATATATGTAATATGCTGTGGTCACAGGACAGCAAAATACAGTTTCGCATAGAAGCAATGAAACCTTGGTTGGTGGTTGGATGCATGTCGTACCACACCTCCATACATAAGTCCCTTAGTTCATGTAAATTCCCCAGAGGAGGTATATGAATTCAAAGTTAATATTCGATGGCATCTCAAAGGTGCTCATCCGTGTTAAGATCGAGTCAGTTTGGAGATCATTGAAGTAAAAATTCATCACTGTGTTCATCGAGCCACTGCAGCATATCATTTGCTGTTCCCGTGGAACACAACATATTCGGACCTGACCCTCGATGTGACAAAAACAGCATAGAGATTCATCGAACCATACAACGTTACATCATTGCTTTGCGGTTCAAGGTCAATCGGCACGTGTCCATTTCAGTCGTTATCGATGAGTCATGTAGCTAACATTGGTGCATGAATGCGACTTAGACTGCTGAGGCCCATATCTTAGGGAAAGACATACTGAAGAGACTTCGCGATCAAAGTCGAGGTTTAAGACACATTCGCTACCTCGATGCCTAGGTCTAGATGGATGAAGGACAGGGTTACATGCACAGGACCGACACGGCGTAGGATCGACACGGCATAGGATCGACACGGCATAGGATCGACACGGCGTAGGATCGACACGGCATAGGATCGACACGGCACAGAACCGAAACGGCACAGGATCGACACGGCATAGGATCGACAGCAGAACTTTCATACGATCGAAATAATAAAAAATACATTATTTTATAATTACGCAATATTAAGTAACAATTATTTTCTCAAGGATATATAGGAGAGAACCGTCATACGATCGAAACGGCATAGGAACGAAACGGCGTAGGATCGACACGGCATAGGACCGAAACGGCACAGGGCCGACACGGCACAGGATCGACACGGCACAGGATCGACATTCTGTAGGGTGGTCAACACTTTCTGAAAATATCAATATCGCATATCCCTCACCTTGAATTTGTGGATATAAAAAATTGTAAGGATAAATAATTCTAAATGGTATATTTTTTAAAAAAATATATATATATATATATATATATATATATATATATATATATATATATATATATATATATACAAATTGTATAAAAATATTGTGCGTAATATATCCATGCCGTAATAAATACACCTTTAATTTTGTGATATTAAAAAAAATACGCTAAATAACTCCAATAGTTGATTCGAGGTTTTCAATACCGAATAAATAATATTATTTGTCTGATATTTTTATAATGCTGTAATTTTTTATGTATACTAAGTTGAAGTATGTACATGTAACTGCAATTTTAAAACTGTAGGCTTAGAATTTGCGTTTGGATTTTTTTTAAGCGAAGCAATGCACCTATGTTAAGTTGCCTCCTTTCAAATTTCGAATTGAAATCGGAAGCCAATCGTTTGTTTTTCGTTTGTTATTGACTTTTTTGAAGAAAAATAGTAAAAATCGTATCTTTCTTAAAACATAAAGAGATGTTTACAAAATAAAGTTGGTATATGGCCAAATTTACCCTTGTTCCTCCACTTAAAATTTTGATTGAAAATCAAAATCAATTGTTTGATATGCGTATGCTACTAATTATTTTGAAAAAGAATAGTCTGTTTCGAAAAACATAAAGAGTCTTTTCAAGAGAAATGGGTGATGGAATTTCATATTGGCTCCACTTTAAAGTCTCGAATCAAAACCGAAGCCAAGCGTTTCTTATTGGTTGTTTTTAAGAGCAAATCGCTTGTTTCGAAAAAAATAGAGAAAGAGATTTACAAAATAAATTTAGAATGTGATCAAATTCAATCTGATTCCTTTACTTGCAAATTTCGATTCAAGACCAAAATCAATCGTTTGATATGGATTTGTTGTTGCTTGTTTGGAAGAAAAGTAATTTGATTCGAAAAACATAAGAATATAATTAAGAAATAATGTTGATGAAGGTGATTTGTTTCGGGGCGGTTTGCTTATTTTGAAGAAAAAATCACTTGTTTCAAAACAACCAGTAAAATATATCTATTTCCAGGATACATTTGGTGGTCAACTTCATACTGTTTTTTCTGCTTTTAAATATCGATTCAATACTCAAGCTAATAACATGTTTTCCTTTCTTATTGATTGGTTTGAAGAGGAAATAGTTTGTTTTGAAAATTATTAAGAGTCATTTACAAAATAAGGTTGGGTGGGCCAACTTTTTGGTGGTATTTCAAATTTCGATTTAAAATCAAACTCAATCATTTATTTTTCGTTCGTTATTGATTGTTTTGAAGAAAAACTAAGAACCATTAAATAAATTTTTATAGTAAAGGTGGTCACCTTCACAGGGTTCCTGCACTTCAAATTTCGTTCAAAGCATAAAACGGTTAAAATAATAAGAGAAACACAATCAGTACTCTACGCAAATGTTTAGGGGGTTCAGGGGCTTTAGGAACACAAGTTTATATAATATCAAGTGTTTATATATATAAACGTGCTAATATGATAAACGTGCTTAATTTTGCATAATACCTTGCTCAAGGGGGGTTTCAAAGTCCTTAATCCCTTTACTTCAGTACGCCACTAAACATCAATTATAAGTCATTCGTTATCCAAATTGTACTTCTTGTACTGATTCAATCCTTAATTTTAAAGTTCAAAATTATATGAGCACTTATTATGCTATTGGAAAAGAGCACATATTTTATGACAGTGCAAGGTAGTTTCTTGTTTTAACAATTGAAAGAAAGGAAAACACCAATAAAAGTAATAATAATACCTGACACGAATTCCGATAGTAAATCATATTTTATTATCTTATTTGAAACTTTGAGAAAATTGAAGCTCTACACCGAATACAAATTGGATAATAAGCAATGCTTTATAATTGCTTGATACATTTCAAATTGGGAACAAAGAGAGTGACACTGTTTAAAAGAAAGATTGGATAAAAACAAGAATTTTAGGAATGATCTAAAAAATGGATCAAAGTATTATGATCTTGGCTAATATTAATTTTTGGATCAGTTACCATAAAATATTCGAACGGTCTCTAAATCGAGTTTTCTCCAGATATGTAGTTCTCCAGGTATAAGGAGTACAAGAAAAATTTCGATTAATTAAATATTTTGGATTTTTTTTATAACGGGCCACAAAATTTTTGGACGGTCCCTAAATCGACTTTTCATATTTTTTACGCAATAAGCATATCACACTGAGTTAAGTGATATCTTGGGTTGGGTTACACTATATGTAGTTCTCCATATATAAGACATACAATAAAATTATTGATTGAATGAAATATATTGGACTTTTTGGATCAGGGGCTACAAACGTTTGGACGGTCCCTAAATCAAGGTTTCGTATTACTTTCGGAATAAGCACATCATGCTGAGTTAAGTGATAGTTTTGGTTTGGCTGCACTATATGTAGTTCTTCAGATATAAGACGTACAAGATTTTTTTTTATTGAATGAAATATATTAGATTTTTTTGATCAAGGGCAACAGAATTTTTGAATGGCCCCTAAATCGAGCTTTCGTTTTATTCAGGCACTAAGCACATCATACTGACTTCAGTCATAGTTTAGGTTTGGGTACACTATATGTTGTTCTCCAGATATAAAGCCTACAAGAAATTTATTGTCTGAAATATATTGGATCTTTTGATCCAATAATAGTCCTTCATTCTCCATTTATACATTAAGCAAGTAACAGTATAACGTGTACATTACGTGATACACTTTGTATTTTATGGTGTGATGTTTAATAATAAATTATTAACAGAATACCCGTTCTTCGCACGGGGAGAATAGTTTCATTTTGAGCATAAAGGGCAATGGAATCTGAGTATGGATTTAAACTGCATCGGGAGTGTTACTGTTCGTCTGAGTGACTCCAAATACTATTTCATCGACACTAATATCGGTATTATTTTTTATCATTATATATATAGTGTGTAACTTCATTAATGTAATGAACGTCTGGAGGTGATTCCTGGACTCGGAAGAAGAATTTAAATGAAACGAAGTCTTTAGCTTATCATAATTATAACTTCTATGCCAATGGTAACGGATGATCAATCAACGGCTTCCTGTTCAACTTAACCCTTAACAGGAAACGCTATTTTCTTCGCTTACAGGAAAGGAGTGTCTGTGGGACACGGACATGTATAAAGCAATATCTTTTTTTAAAAAACATATGTGTAATGTTAAATAATAGGAAGGTACTGAGAAAACCGATACATTGAGTGAATCAGTGTTGCCAATGTAATACAAAGAAAAACCATACGTGTCTGACAGACACATATTTCCTGTTAAGGGTTAAGAGTGTGTAAAAATGAGAAAAAAATAACTTTGATCCAGAGTAGGTTTATAACGACTGTGCATAAGACAGTCAGGGGCAAAAGATCATGTACGATGAACTAGAGTATAAGGGATTCTTCACATAACAACAGTGATTCCCACAAATTATGTGAATATAATTTGAGCCAAAGTAAGCTAGATTAAAAGATTTCCTCCCCGTAATGCGTAAATCTGTGGAAGATAATAACTACGAGTACAGAAGGAATGAAATTCGACGATACTCAAGGTGTTTCGCGTGTTGCACAAGGAAAGAAAGAAATACAATTTAAAATTATCGATTTATTCTGTTTCGTACAAGGTAGGATAACTGTGAAATACTCAGAGGTACCTTGTACAGTATTTGCGCAATGCAGTATGTGTACACGAGACAGCTATGAAGAATAACAGTTCACAGTCTGATATTGTCGACCGTTGACCGCATTGCAAAGATGACATCGGCGAAGCAAATTTTTCCGCCTGTGATCAAGCACATCTGAAATTTCGTAGATGATTGCCGCAGCTATATTACATCGAGCTACAAGTTCTTCGACTGTCGTGGCCGGAGTTTCATACGTATCCCCGAAATAAAAAATCAAGCAGCGTGAGGTAGAATGAACGAGGTTGTCATAACACGTTTTTCTCTCCCAATCTGGGAATGTTTCATTTAGGTAAGTCTGCATATTCCTGTCAAAATGTGCAGGTGTACTATCATACTGAAATCACATCTGCTGTCTTATGTTCAAGGGCACATGTTCTATCAATTTTGGGAGACAATTACGTAAAAATAAAAGATACGTACTCCTACACAGGCAGACCGATAATAAATAAGATCCTACCACAAAATTATCCACCACACCACACCAAATTTCTGCTGCTGATCGTTTACTAGAGTTGCATGTGGGTTTTTACGCCATACACATGATAGTTTCAAGACGGTTTTGATCATTCGACCTACGCTGTCTTCAAGTTCAGCTGTCCATATGGGGCTATTTCCTCCGATTTCGCGTACGAGAAACCGAAGGGACCCCTCTCTCGAAGTCGAATATGGAGGCGTGGAAAAATACAAGGAAAGTTACTCTCTTTTGAGGGCGACGGTCACGATGTAAACGCCTCACTTCTGGGCTATTGCCCTTTGCTACTCCATAAATGAGTTGCATATCTGCCAGCTCGTGGACAGGGTAATCTTCCATCGCGCAGGCGTGTACAGGTTAACACAATCAATTTTACTTAAACACCAACGTCTACACTTTTACACGACCTTAAATACCTGGACACAACCCTCTACCGTTGAACACAACATTTCCCATCCTGTTATACAGCAATTACACGTGTAACAGTAGAGCATCTGACTATGTATATCACTCACAAGTTTCGTAGATGCTTATTACAACTCAGCCATGCTAACTGAAGCCATTCCACAATAAAACTTCAAGACAGCCTTCTGTAAGCCACTCGCAATTGGCACACAAGGGACGATAGTTCCGTAGGTATTCCTCCGTGTAGGATTCCATACAGCTCTAAGGTATGTACATTAGAATGTCGAAAAAAGACTATCCTTTTTTTAAAATGTACTTTCAACGAGCTTCCTTTGAGAAAATTTCTCCGGCAATGATAAAATCAAAATGTAAGTGGTCTACACTAGGATAGTATTTTGGTATATTCACAATAGCAATGAAGTTTTTCATAGCTCAGGGAAAAGTTGAGGTTTGCCAACTCGAAGGAAGGGGAAAACGCCATCAAAAGTATTCCTGGGAGAAGATTCATCTAACGGATAAATCAAGTATACTATTCCAGCGCACTTCTTGGTATCGTTATGCAACGTGTACAACATCCCTTGTTTCCCCACTTTTGTTGCTTCTGTGCACAGAAGTACCATATTCCACGGAATTACATATTACGAGGAAGAAACCGTTTAATGCAGCTTACTTTTGCCCCATATCTATTCACACAATATTTTGAATCCCTGGGTCATGTGGAAAATTCCTTGTACACTCGTTCATCACATATGATCTTTGCATTTTTCGATGTTATATTTATTTACATGCCGCCTGACTGTCCTATGCACAGTCGTTTTAAACCTAATCTGGATCAAAGTTATTTTTCCTTTTTCACACACTCTTGGACAGGAAGCCGTTCATTTATCATCCGTTACCATTAGCCTAGAAGATATAAGTGTGATACGTTAAAGACTTCGTTCCATTTAAAATCTTCTTCCGAGACGTCATTATGTACTGAGACAAAATAGATGAATCACACATGTGTATCTCTCTTTCTTTCGAATTCTGAGTGTTCTTCTAACTTGAACGATGCACTATTATTTTTTAATGTTAAATCTTGTACTTGATTGATCATTTCTTCATTCAGCGTTTGATAAAATACTCAAAGGAATACTCCAGTTTCTTTGGAAGTCATCCTTGCATCGTCACTGTACACTAATCGAATCTACGACTAAAAACAATGGACATTCTTTTGCCCGACTTCAATCCGACGTTTTGTTCATGAGTTATGGCGGTTTATACATTTTTCCGACAAATTTTCGGGTGTTACACCCAGGTTGTTGTATAATTTTTGTTTTATTTCGGTATCAGGAATCACCTAACGACGTTTGTTATATTAATTAAGTTACACCCTATATATATACGGGCGCCATTTTATGTATTAAAAAAAAACAAATTTGTTTAGTAACGTAAATAGCTAAACTATGAAAACGTATTTACTAGAGAAACACTTTTTAGTTCTTGTAATAATTTTCTCTCAAACAAACTGAAGGTAAATATATACCAATAAATCAATACAGCTATATTTTAGAAAATGAAATGAAATCTTTGAGTTTTACGTCCCACGCTTATGCCGGTTAGGCTGAAGGAGACGGTGATTATGAGAAAGGAATGAAATGGTGGAATGAATAAAGTGGGAGGAAACGGGAGAACCCCGAGAATATCCATGCACACGGCGTTTATCGACCACAAAGTTCACTTGGTGGGAGCAGGGTTTGAACCCGAGACCCCATGCACCAGGGGTGAACGCTCTACCACTGACCCACCCCGGCTCCAGCTATATTTTAGAAATACAATAGGCACTGATTTTTCGAAGACTGCTCTAATACATAGGAACAATCAAATTTGTAAATAGAGAGTTTTCTTTTTAAATAAAACAAACTGAATTGCTTAAACTGCGCTATATCGATTGGTTTCAGCATCTGATTTTTTTTAAAAATAAATAATTAGCAGCACGAAAAATTCCTATATTATCTTCGAAAATAGACCTACATGTTAATTGCTTTACTGGCTTTATACATTTTTTTTTTTTGAAAAAGTGATTGTAGGGGAAGATGGGGCTAGTTGCAACAATTTTCAGGTCTGTTTTTTTTACTCGAAAATTATTATAGATATAAAAACTATATTGAGTGTACTAAAAGGTACATGCCTTAACTACATACCAAAAAAAGAGAAGTGCAAAACATCGAACGGCAGTTTTGATAGCATCCACTTTTTGAACTAAGTCCGACTGTTGACACTTGCCCCACCCATGGGGTAAATTGCAACAGCATCTGGGGTAAGTTGCAACAATCAGACTTGATTCAGAAATTTAATGCTATCAAATCTACAGCTTGAACATCGCTTCACTCATTTTCACTGTGGCAGTCAATGTCTATAATCTATACAGATGTATTTGGTCTAGGAATTAATTCGTGCGGGTGGACAAGAGATGGCGCAACGAACGGAGCGTCCCATAGTTCCGTGTATCCACACATGTGTTGCAAACCCCTGTCATCGCGTATCGTTCGTAGTATAGGGCAGTCGATTAAAGCGTCAACAACACCAGTTTGTAGTTAAGTGAACATGGCGCAATTTGTGCCTGATAAAGTGTTTTTGCGGGGTGTCCTGCTGCATTACTTTAACATGTAGAAAAGTGCGACTGAAAGTCATCGTATTTTGGTGGAAGTGTATGGTGACCATGCTCTAGCTGAGCGAACGTGTCAGAAGTGGTTTGCACGGTTTAGAAGTGGTGATTTCGGCTTGGCAGACCAAGAGCGAGCTGGACAACCAAAAAAATTTCAAGACGAAGAATTGACAGCATTGCTCGAGCAGGATTCGTGTCAAACGCAGGAACAACTTGCAGCAGCATTAGGCGTTGATCAAACAACAGTCTCCAAACGCTTGAAAGCCATGGGAATGATTCAAAAGATGTTACATTGGGTTCCACATGAATTGAAAGAGAGACGTTGAAAGACGAAAAACCATTTGCGAATTGCTGCTTCAACGACAGAGCAGAAAGGGGTTTCTGCATCGAATTATTACGGGTGATGAGAAGTGGATCCATTACGAGAACCCTAAACGAAAAAAGGCCTGGGTGAAACCAGGTGAACCAGGTCCATCACAACCAAAACGAGATATTCACTGTGCAAAGGTTATGCTGTGCATATGGTGGGATATGAAAGGTGTGGTGTACTATGAGCTGCTGCAACCGGGTGAAACTATGAATGGAGAACGTTATCGACGACAATTAATGCGTTTGAAGCAAGCTCTGGCCAGAACACGACCAGAATGGGAGAACAGACATGATAAACTTATTGTTCAACATGATAACGCTCGCCCACATGTCGCAAAACCGGTCAAAACCTATTTAGAAAATGTCGGATGGGAAGTTTTACCCCACCCGCCGTATTCACCAGACGTTGCTCCTTCGGACTACTACTTGTTCGATTGCATGAACAACGATTTGATTGGACAGCGGTTTACTTCTTCAGAAGATATCGAAACATGGGTCTCTGACTGGATCGCTTCCAAAGATGAGGACTTCTTTCGCCACGGAATCCGTACATTGCCTGACAGATGGGCGAAACTGGTGGCTAGCGATGGACAATATTTTTCTTAAGGTATTTATGTATTTTGTGTTTGTACTACAGCTTCAATGTGTGCGTACCAACCGCACGAATTAATTCCTAGACCAAATAGTACGGATTTCTCTCGGAACACGACCAATGAGACCACTTCTCACAACATAAACACTGTACCCAGTCTTCTTCTGTATCCTGTTCTTCGTACGGTTCTTCAGAAACCAAACAGACGACTTGAGAATAAATTCTTCTCAGCTGATGATTTTACGTTTTCGGTTGCTTTTAGATGCTTCTTTTTCATTTCGAAAGTACTTTTTTCTAGAGTGTCTGTAAGAATAGCACATCTCTTCCTTTTCCGAGCTGTCAGTTTTCTAGTTCCAGATTTTGGATAGAACCATACATGTTCAGGAGATCATCTGAAGGATTCTACACTATCTTCTTAGATGCATTTGCAGGTGATCCATGAAGCTCACTTTGACCTGCAGTCTGAAGTTCTAACTGAGAAGATGAAAGGAAACAACTACTACTAGGCACTGCAAGCAATAAGCCATCACTGTTGTCCTATAATAATAGTAATAATAATAATAATAATAATAATAATAATAATAATAATAATAATAATAATAATAATAATAATAATAATAATAATAATAATAATAATGGAATAATAATAATACTCTTAGTTTTATTACCAACAACAATTGTTCATATAACAATGCTTAACCGCAAAAATTTCTATTTCAATGGCATGCGGCATGTTGCAACAGATGTTGCAAGTTACCCCATCGAAATGTTTATATATAAAAGCTTTCCTCCCCACTAAATAGCAGGTAACATGGGAACAGAAATATAATGTCATTGTACTTCAACTGTTATACTATTTGGGTACTACATCTTACTTATTGTTATTACATATATGTAAGGAGTAGTTAGTGCTCTCAAATGGGTCAGGTCGGGTCGGGTCAACTCGCGTCGGGTTGTCGTTTCGGGTCAGTCGGGTCAGCTCAAGTCGGGTTGTCGTGTCAGGTCAGCTCGGGTCGGGTTGTCGGATCGGGGTCAATCGGGTCAGCTCGGGTCGGTTTGTCGGGTCGGGTCAATCGTGTCAGCTCGGGTCGGGTTGTCGGGTCAGGCCAATCGGGTCGGGTTATCGGGTCTGGTCAATAGGGTCAGCTCGGGTCGGGTTGTCGGGTCGGGTTAGTCGGGTCGAGTTGTAGAGTCGGGTCAATCGGGTCAGCTCGGGTCGGGTTGTCGGGTCAGGTCAATCGGATCGGATCACTGGTCGGGTCACTCGGGTCGGGTCGGGTCAGTCAATTCTAGTCACGGGTCGGGTCGGGTCGGTCTTGAACCCGACCCGACCCGTTGAGAGCACTAGGTATAGTAAAGAAAGAAATGGTACCAGGTTATGCGTACGCTGATGATGTAAATTTAATAGGGGATGATGGGAGAACAATAGAAAGAAATGCAAAGGTCTTATTAAACGCTTGCAGGACAAGGGTTTAGAAGTAAATGCAGAGAAAACTAAATACATGGAAGTGGGTTGGGAACGTAATACGGCCAATTATGAATGCGTTAAAATATTAAATAATACTTCTGATAAAGTGGATACTTTCAAATATCTAGGATAACGAAAATCATTTTCACGAAGAAATTAAATGTCAACTAAAACAGGGAATTAGTGTTATTATTCAGTTCAAAATCTCTTGTCGTCGCGAATTCAGTCGAGGAGTTTGAGGCTTAAAATATATAAAACAGTAATCATACCTGTTGTTCTGTATGGTTTCGAAACATGGTCGCTTACTCTGAGGGAAGAACATAGACTGAAAGTATTTGAGAACAAGATGCTCAGATGAATATTCGGACCCAAGAGGAATGGCGGAAACTTCATAACGAGGAACTACATAAATTATACGGCTTACCAAACATTGTTAGGATCATTAACTCTAGGAGGCTTAGGTGGGCAGGACATATAGCCAGGCAGGGGTGAATTCAGGGGGTGGCCCGGGGGAATCTCCCCCCGAAGAAAATTCATCCTCCCCCCCGGAGAAATTCAAAAAAAATTCAGTCACAAAATGTAGAAATTTGCTTTACTTTTCGTGCACGTGCAGACAAAATCCGATCTCTCAATATACATATAAATGACGCAGACCCATTCTATATAAGTATTAAGCATATAACATGTAAGATAGAATACCAAATAGCAGCGGCGGCTGGTACTAATGTTGCATGGTTGTGCAACCGGACATTTTTTTAATACTTAAAATATTTTTAAGTATTAAAGTAGTGTATCAGTGAAAAATAAACCTTTGATCTTGAGCGCAAAACAGTATTGATGCATTTCTGAAAAAAATCAATTAAAAAACGGAAAGAAAGAGATGATTTACATTTCCAGTGGCAGCCAACGTTGTCACTGGAAGCAGTAACATTGAGCATATGGCAGCGAGCTCCTATTTCTTAACATGGAGAAGTGGATTTATTCTTGCATCGCTCCTATCTTCCCGTATTGCTCTCTTGCGATTGCATTTTCTCCCGCAACTGGTCAGCTTCTGTAATAGTTACGAATTCCTCCGCTTAGCAGCGCTTGACTCAATTGATAGGGTGAGAGAGATACAGAGAATCTTTATTAAGCCTATTACTAATATTACATATTAATATTAGCAATAATAATAATGATAACTAAATTCATGGCGCAACAGCCTTTAGAAGGCATGGACTTATGGCACTCATTTCTGTGGGGTAATGTGTTTATAGGTCTGCACGGGCTCGGGCTACTATGATAACCGTAATGGGGCTAGCCATACTGAGAGCTTTATACAGTTCTACCTGAGTTAGAGCGGCAACGCCGGAATCTGGTTACAATGAAGGATTTATAATAGGGACAAGTAAACCCTTAGATCTTTACTTACTATATATATATATATATATATATATATATAGATAGATAGATAGATAGATAGATAGATATAGATATAGATAGATAGATAGATAGATAGATAGATAGATAGATAGATAGATAGATAGATAGATAGATAGATAGATAGATAGATAGATAGATAGATAGATAGATATCGAGTGTTGCAAAATAAGTGTTACAACTCTTGAGAGGTGACTCCTGCCACTGAGACAAGAAAAAAAGTTCTCTTGAACTTTCGGCTATCGGACATAGTTTCGGATCTACAAAGCGTGGAAAAATGAGTTTCAGACGCCAATAGTTCGGAAACTAACCAACATAAAGAGGGCGGGTAAAAAATTCACTGAAGAAGTCATACCTGCTCCATTGAATTTTGCATGTTTCACAATCCTACCATGCACGCGCAAGGGTTCCCCAAAGGAACGTAGGGAGTCCCGGATAATCTTCCAAGTGAAACTTGGTCTAAATGGATATGAATTGATAAGCTTGTACCAGGTAACAACAATTCGTTTGTATTAAGTCGATATCTGGAACAAATATAAAATGGCGGACACCATGCCCGTTGTGTGTGGTTGCATAATCGCCAGGTATGGATGCCGGACAACAGTGATGTTCTGAGTATTAAGTATAGCGAATTTGTACTCAAATGCTCTAGAAAGACATCTGCAATGTCGGTAGAGCATAACAGTGAAGAAGGGTGATACAAATGTGTGTAAACACTTTACGAAAAATCCCCAGAATGCACTCATACTCAGTAAACGTGAGTTCAAATCGTCGGAAATGTAAAGATTAGCGTCAAGAACATGAAAGCCATTGCCAATTCATCAATAATATTCCCTCAAACTGATGCCATGTGATGTGCACGGTTGCATACCAATAAGGATGCGATAACCGAAGCCAAGTTACTTTACATATATATGATTGTTATTAGTAAGAAGATAAATAAGAAAATAATCAGGCAGTATATTATAAGGAAAGAACATTAATGATCATAACGAAGGATTAGGTATAGAATGCACGATACGTATGATATAGTAATGGGCGTGAATGATGTGGCGAGATGCATACACAGGACAACACGTGGGTGATATTAGTTAGACAAATGAGCTTATCTTTAGCCTAGAGGCTGCTCTATTCAATGATGAAAATGAATGAGTCCAATGTTAGTAAATAATGGTAATCACTGTGCTGGAAATGATGGGTGAATGAGAGGAAGATGTTCATGAATGACGTAATCGGCGATGATAAGTAAAGAGGGATCTAACGGTGGTAGATTATAGGAGCGAAAGTGGAGAATGATAGTAACGGTGAGGTGTTGGGTGAAATGCTAAATAACGCATTGTATCCTGAAGTAAAGGATGTCGGTTTTCCAAACGTCTGGTGATATATGTTAGCCGAAGTTTTCCAAGAAAGTATTGTAAGGTCGGAAAGGTAATTTGGCGGAGTGTGCAATTAAAACAGTTATCGTGGAATATGAAAAGAACACGAGAAGCTGACTTCCAATACGAGGCCGAAACGTGTAAGTAGCCAGTAATGAAATTTAATGCATAAATGCTATATTTACTCTTAAAACAATTCTAAGCGATATAGCCCAAGGCTTATCCTATGTCTGGCGTGTTATTTCAAATCATTTTGCTAATATGATAATCTTTGTAAGTCAAACAAAATATCTATTATTATTTTAAACTCTGTTAAACTAACCTTTGTGACACACAGAGTTTGACCCTGGTTTAGCAGATACACAGTAGTGACCAACAGATTCCCTTTTGTTGTATGAATACCTTATGTAAATAAACTATCATCATCATTATATATTTTCTCTCTTATTCCATTTTGCAATTGTTAAATAAGATTAACAAAAGGTTGTAAGAACTAGTAGCGTTATATTAACAAAGGTTCACCAAGTAGTTTATAAAATAATATCGTCCTTATTTGTAATGGAATTGCAGGGGCTTATCGCCCAGCCTTGTTAGGAAGAAGAAGCATATACAGTTTATTGCATTGCAGATAGCATACCCTACAGGGAAATAAAATCATAGGTCACACTCTATCACTGTACTACCAAACCAAACTAGTAATATTCCAAGACAAGAACCATTGTCTTGTTCTAAAAATAACACTAGACTAGTAAGTGATAACACAATACGTGTACAGAAACCAATACATAGTCATTCAGGGTATAGCCAGCAAGTTTTTCTAGAGGGCCTTCATTTTTACAAACTAAAAACAAATCAAAAGTTTCTTTCAAGATTATGAAAGAATTAATAACACATAGATACATATGTATTTCAGAAGTACATATTATTATTATTATTATTATTATTATTATTATTATTATTATTATATTATTGTTATTATTATTATTGTTGTTGTTATTAATATTTAGTAGTAGTAGTAGTAGTAGTAGTATAGTAGTAGTAGTAGAAGTAGTATATTTCATATATGCTACATTTCTGAGACTTGAGTCTTGATAGTACGTGAAGTTTAAATCAAAGGTTATGTTACGAACGGCAAATGATGGCTTAACACCAAAAACATATTCTGGCCGGGACCGGAGGTTAGTCTGTTTTATGTTTATTAAACGTGTTTAATAATTACAGCAAATAAAATATGTTTATAATAGAATGTGAAAGAATACAGTTTTAAAAGAATTAAACTACGTCAACATGTTAAAATAATTAAAAGAACCTAATTAATCAGCCACTTTGTACTCTCGTTTGCTTAACTGGATGAACCGAGGCCTAAAGGAAAAAGAGTTTTCTGCCCAAATCTCATAAGCAGTGGGATATTTTAATATTATAGAAACTGACCCTCCTTTCGCTTAGAAGTGTAATTTTCAAGACGCTGAAACATATAGTATTTTATTACTTTTAGTTAAAAGTTCAAATGCCGAGTTTCACGCATCTAGCTTAAACAAATCCTTCCTTAATTTATTTACATATTTTCTGAGTAAGTAATGGGGAAATCGAACATAAAAAAATGTGCTCCCTTTGCTCTTTCCCTTTTATGTGTTCAATTTTCAATTTTCAGTTTTTTTTTTTTTAATAGGAAAGCTTATATGCCAAGTTTTATTTTACTAGCTTTAGAAACTTGCGAGATACACTACCCTTTAAAAAAATCTTACCCCACCCTTTTTACGATACTTATTTCCAAAAATTCTTTGTTATGTACTGCTTTCATAAGAAAATTATATTTTATAACTAAAATTTATCGACTCTACTTGTAGTAGTATGCCCAAAAATCACTCATCTTTACTCTTTTATATAAGAGTACAGAAGATAAATACAGTCAAACAAATGGACTTCCATGAACAGTTTCCGATTTCTTATAACTAACTTATTAGTACATTTCCCACAAGCTGTGGTTTTAAATTTACGCTCTGTCAAGGTCCAGGTTTCAAAAAGGAAGTAACTGGAAATACAATAATATTATGTATTTATGTACATGTGTAATATGTATAAATTTATTGTCTTATTGAAGCTTTTGTAATCTGAAAATAAACTTTTGATTTGCTTTTAATATATAAAAATCAAGCTCCCCTAGAAAAAATTGCAGGCTACACCCCTAAATGACTATGTAGTAATTTCTGCAAAAATGGCACAGGACCTAAAATTTAGGTCTAGTGCCTATATTTTTAGGACTTGTGCCGTTTAGAACTTATGAATGTCACCCAATGTATTGCATAGTAAATGCTCTTTGTTCAATTTTAAATCTACTGCGTTCTTTATGTATACCGTTGGTATTTAATGTTCACTCGTGAAATGTCTAGTGAGCTTTTGTCTTAATGAAGTAAACTTTGGTGGATTTTTGTCTTACTCTTAATAAAATTCGCTCCACACAGTATATATTGAAATTCTGAATGTTTTCTTGCTTTCAGAAGTCTGGTAAAATATGCTTTTTAAACATTTTTTCAATTTTTTATTTATTTATTTTTGTTTTAGGAATTTGTCTTGGGATTCTCGTATCTCCATTCGAAAGAAACGAATTTCTTAACTAATTATGTAATTAATTCTTAGAATGAAATAAGTTGTATTATGTAATTCACGTATAAGTGCAGAACAGATAGTGATAATAATAATCTTAGTAGTACAAATATAGTTGTTATTGTTGGAATTAGCTACGTTCGTGACATTATTGCCAACTAGTTGCTGCATCGTCGCAATTTCGTGGGGTGGTGGCGAATTTCAGAACTAAAGCAAGTGAATGAAAAAGGCACAAGACCTAAACGGCACAAGTCCTAAAAGGCAGAAGTCCTAAACGCCAGAAGTCCTAAAAATCATATCGCGGCACAAGTCCTAAACGGCAGAAATACTAAAAACCATACCGTGCCACAAGTCCTAAACTGCAGAAGTACTAAAATTCAGGTCTAGTGCCTATATTTTTAGGAGTTCTGCCGTTTAGGACTTCTGGATGACACCCAACACATCATGCTGCCTCAGTGATGGTTTGGTGGGGAGTGAGCTACTCAAGCACAACCCAGCTGTATTTTTGCGAACAAGGTGTTAAAACATCTGCCAAGGTATACCAGAACACAGTGCTAACACCTATAGTGTAACCACTATCTGCTACCATGTTCCCTGGAGAAAGCTGGACCTTCGAACTGGATTCCGCTCCAGGCCACACAGCGAAACCAACTTAGGACTGGCTGCGCGGAACGTCCCTCACTTCATTTCTACCATTGATTGGCCTTCTAGCAGCCCGGATCTTAACCCGTTGGACTACAAACTTTGGGCAGTACTTCAGGCAAAGGTCTGCCATAAACGGCATCCATCTGTCGACAGTCAGAAACAATCTTGGCCCGAGCAGTGAACAATTTTCCCATGGACAGTTTTGGGTAAGTTACATGTAAAAATGTAACGCGTTACAAGTTACTTTACTTTTTCCTAAAATGTAACGCGTTACTTGCCCCCAAAAAGTAACTGTTACTTTACTTCGAAAGTAACGCGTTACTTTTAGGTCTGAAACTTAGAATATGTGAACAAATGTTATCACTTCAATTTTCCGTACTAATATTACTATCGCTTTTATTATTATTATTATTATTATTATTATTATTATTATTATTATTATTATTATTATTATTATTATTATTATTGCCCTTTCTGAATTGCTTTATGTAAATGCAAGGACACATTTTTACTTGACAGCTATAAGTTATGAATATTTTCATATAAGGTAACATTGGCTAAAATGCCATACTGCGTTACTCGTAGGGATGGGCTAGGGTAACCAGACGTACTGATTTTCGCAGTACAGTACTGTTTTTCAAAGAGCTGTCCTGCGTGTTGCGAAGATGTCTAGGAAATCGAGAAATATCCTTCTTCTTTAAAATGTCCTGCGAAATGTCCAGAGTTAATTTATTTGCAATATCTTAATGTTTCATTCTTTATTCACAATACTTTGAATCAAACACACTCTTTTCCTGAATGATGAACCGCTGTGTTTTTTAACACTCCTCAGAAGACTAGGGATGGAGAACAATCAACAAACCATTTTTTACAATACATCGCTTTTACTGAGAAGGCCTTGTTGAGATATCGGTAAAGTAGGAAAGGTTTCTTATTGAACTTATGACAGTGATGCTAACCAAGTTAAATAGAAGTTCCTTTGTGCCGGTCTAAATTTTCTTTCATTTCTTAAAATAATACCACGCTTCGAAATTTATTATTGTTATTATTATTATTATTTAGCCCAACACGAACTTTGACTGTACGTTCATAAAATAAACCAATTTGTTATTCATCAAAGCATTTGGAGTTGTGTTTAATTCCTTTAATAATTTTGTTCAGTGCTTCTTCTTAACAAAAATGTTCATTAACTTAAGGTTAACATTAATTGAAATAATGATATGCGTATTGCCGACGCAGTAAGATATCATATACAGTACTATTATACTTGTGTCCTACTTTTCGATTGTTAGAATGTGGTCATCCTACGATGGGCACGAGTGAGTACGAGCGAGTATTCTTTGAAACTCGATTCGACTAAAAACAGACATCTTTGAACGCAATTCGAAAAATTTCCTCCAACTCGACTCGAATTCGGGTCGAGTCGAACCAAATCTGGTTTGTAGTTTCGAGTATTCTCTTCAAGTATCTTGCATAGACAATATAGGTTATCAATGATACTAGTACTACTACTAGTACAACTTTTATTATTATTATTAATAATAATAAATAATAATAATAATTATAATTATAACAACACTGTGTTTAAACATGAAAGAAACGCGGTCTGTGTTTGAATACTAAAAAACTAGTTGATTGCTAACCTCGGTAGTCGTGAATTCTAGGAGTCAAGGATATTGTTCACGAGCTTGTGAATTTGGGTTGAGGGTTTAGGTTGAGTATTCGGGCTCGAGCCAAACATTGTTAAAAGTTATAGGGCACTGGCCAAATATCTTCAAAACTGTTCGGCCCGGGTTTACAATTGTAAACAACTTGAGCAGCTGGGCTCACAGCTCACTCACTATGGACCCGAACCGAGAAGTGAGCCGAGCCAACAGCTCACCGAACCGTGTCAGCAAGAGCCTTCGGCCCAGATGAGCCGAACCGAGCAGATGGTTCATCCAACCAAGCCAGCTCGAGCCGATGGTTCACCCCAAGCGAACCGGCTCGAGCCATCGGCTCAGTTATTACTTCCCAACTGAGCTTCTTATTAAAAAAGTCTCTTGTGGTCTCGATATCGAGACGAGAAGACATGCGAGCATGTTTCCTCTAGTGAGCAACATTAAAAGTATTCCATATTACTACTTAGCTTACATTTCTCATGGCTTTCGCTTTCTAGTGGAATCAGGCCATGATTTCAAAACGAGTTAAAACGTAATAATAATAATAATAATAATAATAATAATAACAATAATAACAATAATAATAATAATAATAATAATAATAATAATAATAATAATAATAAATATAAGTATTCCATACATATAGAAATGCTTTTGACCAAGCACACAAGAAATTATATTTTGTCCATTTAGCACTATCATTCTTTTGTCACTCACAATTATTAATATTCATATAGTAAATATCTTATAATTCTTATATTTTAAAATCAATTGACAGGTCTCTGATTGCTTTTATGAGAAATAAATATTTGGTTTTATAGATACTACGCAATGGGGATGATCGTGCGTCGTTTCGGTCCTATGCCGTTTCGGTCCTGCGCCGTGTCGATCCTGTGCCGTGTCGATCCTGTGCCGTGTCGATCCTGTGCCGTTTCGTTCCTATGCCGTGTCGATCCTGTGCCGTGTCGATCCTGTGCCGTGTCGGCTCTATGCCGTTTCGATCGTACGTATTCTATGCATATAACTTGCACAGGCATAGAATCGACAGGAGTTTATAATTTGTAAGAGCAAAGATTAAACGGATAATAAAAATATTATTTTTTTAGGCACATGATTAAAAGTTAAATTATTTCAAAGCAGCGGCGTGAGAGCAAAACGGCACAGGATCGACACGGCATAGGATCGACACGGCATAGGACCGAAACGGCACAGGATCGACACGGCACAGGACCGAAACAGGTTTCTGAGCTGAATTGTCGGTCGTATGCCGTGTCGATCCTGTGCCGTGTCGATCCTGTGCCGCATCCCCTGAAGGACACACATAGCGAAGAGGTCGCATCCTCGCTGTACATTCTGTTTGAGGAGAAGTAACACTGTGACGCGTGTGAAACTATTGCATAAAAACCACTGCAAAACATTTTGAAATTGTAAGGACCAAACAGTTTATAAATAGGGAGCGACGCGAGACGGACATGCAAAATTCCAAAGTCTCGTCTCTTGTTTCGCAAAAATATTCGAGTATCATATTTTGTCTATCTCTATAAATAAATCAAAGACTTTTAAAATTTTTATTTTTTTATTTTTTATTTATTTATTTATTTTTTGTGTAAAAATGCCTTCTTTCAGCACTCAGGTGAAAAATCATTTTCCTGTTAAACAAAGGGCATGTCTTCAGGTTTCTAGGTGAAGGGGGTACAGTATTAACTTCAGCAAACGAAGTTTCGTCACTGCAGTTCCATTATTCGACGTTTCCTCCCTATCGATACATTCGTCTTTACAGACATTTCTTTACCTTATATCAGTAACGAATTTAGAAGAACCCCCTTCTTTACTAATGTCAGAATTGGGGGGGGGGGCGTGGAGTTTTGAAGTATAAATATGATTAACAGTAGCTTCTTTTTATGTTTCTTTAGAAATTCCACAATTTACGGACTTCAGCCCGAAAGCCCCCTCCCTTTAACCGTCACTGCCTTATACAGAGTGTTTCAAAACATCATCGACAACGTTTTGGAGGTGATTCCTGACACTAAGACAAGACAAAAAGTATAGACCAAACTGGGTGCACAGAAATGCTTCCTTTCGGAGTTCAGCATGTCGGAGTTTATATGTTCAACCGACGCTGCCGCATATATATATATATATATATATATATATATATATATATATATATATATATATATATATATATATATATATATATATAAAGAACCTTAAAGGTTCATAGCACCAAAAACATGGAACCTACCCTAGTCGCGTCAAGACTTTACTTAGGAACTAATATGTGCGTTATCCAAAAATATATATCTCAAAGTCCTGTGGTACTCAGGCAACAATTTTTATAGAGGGAGTTTGGCTATGGACATTTAATTTGAAGTACTCACCAACTGACTCTTATCCCATATTGCTGGAGAGCTCTTCCGTGGCTAAGCGTTAAGCGTACGCGCCTTTGGCGTGGGAGATCCGGGTTCGAACCCCAGCGGGAACTCATGTGGTTCGGAATAAATGTCAATCGGTAGGTCCACGTCTCATGTAACATCGCTTCTGAAAGGAAAGTTAAACTCAAAATCAACTCAACTCATATTGCTGGGACATTCATCGCTAGTTCTCTTAATATGTCTTTTATAATCAAATTTAATAGTACAGCAAAAGCTCTCGAGCATAGACACACAATCCTCTGCAGACGAAATTCTAAACAAATGAAGGCTTTATTCCGTTCAGGGTTTCAGGAATAACCAATGAGAACACGAGCCACAGCGACGCTTCCGCTGAACATTGATACAAAAACAAACTCACAAGTCAGTTGTTTATCATCGCGACCAGTAATTCACCCTCGCGGTCGACCTCTAGGTCGCGACGTAGCGTACATTTTCGGCATGCTTACGCATGCTTATTCATTTGAATCCATGGGTTTGTGCCAGTATCGAAGGTGCGACCGCGACTTAAACCTCGACCTCGATCGCAAGGTCTCTTCGGTATGTCCGTACCCTTACAGTGCATAGTGAACTGTGTGCTCGTATACAATCGTTCATTGTCCACTGTTAAAATATTTTCAAGCATGTTAATCGTAGCACATTTAACATTCTATCCTGTTGTATCAATCTGGATAGTAAACGATGTCCGAAACCTTTAATGAGGTGTGGTCACCCGTGCAACATTTTTGTGGTTTCGTGCTGGTTTCAGTTTTTTGTTTCGCCGTTTTCAGATACCAACCACAGCAACTCGTGAACACCCTACAAGTTGCGCTGTTTCCGAGATGCTCACTCCCACACGTCTGGCCATCACAGTCCGGACCCTATCAAACCATGATATACACCCACGTTACCCAGTTTGCACACAATAATCGCGCTGACTGATAGAATGAGATCCAAGCCACTGTCTATCGAGGAGTTCTGCTGCGCTTCTTGCCTTTTACGCGCAAGAATCGCACTGATTGATCGAGTGAAATTCGCCGAGAAATGCTGCTGTTTCCCTTGCCATGTTACGTCAGTCAAACGACTTTATTCAGAAGGTAGTGAATTATCATAATGTTTCAGCTGGACAAATTGTAAGGCTTGTATGAGCCTGTGCGAAATACAATAGGCTGACACGTAAAGTTTAAACCCCCTGGACGCAGGCCAGCAAACTGGGGGGGCTAGGGGTCCTGGCTTCCTAAACTTTTCATGGTCCCCCAGACCTCAATACAAAATGCTATTTTTAGTACAAAAAACACAATTTAGATATTTGTAAGATAATTTTTAATGACTGCTCCCGCCTAACATATGCATGACCCCCCAAACTTCTGTGGTTGGTTTTGGGCCTGCCTGAATGTAACTGTATGATTATTGAAATTCAAAGGCTTTTGTTTTAGAATAATATAGATTGGGATACATTTTCAAGAATTTAATGTAGACGAAGCAAGTAAGCACGAAAGTGGTGTGTAAATATATGAAACATAGTGAAACGTATGAAAATTAGCTTGTATCATATGATCAAAATCATAAGCAAGTAAAATAATGCTATTTTCAAACATTTAAATAAAATTACACTTGTGAGATAATTCGGATAAACTGAAACATATAAACACAATATCATCCAGGAAATCAAGTTTGGGTGTTTCCTGAAGTAAAACAGTTCAGAACAAAGGCGGTAAATAGTTCTCGTTTCAAAATTCTATACGCATATCGAATTTCAATTCAGATTATCTAGAGGTACATTTATATTTCATTTTGTTTTTCACAATGTTATCCAATTAAGTTTCACACAGTGTTTGCCCGTGACAGTTATGAATACTTACGACATGCAAATTGAGAATTTCTGCAAATTTATTGTCCACTGTTAACGTAGAAAATTATGTCATAATTATATTTTAATTATACCACCAGAAACAATGCGGGGAAGCCTCGCAACACAATTATTGTGTAATGAAATGAAAGCAATTATTGCTTACAACAAACAACCTAATTTTCTGTTGTTGTATCATAATAAATAAAAAGTGTTGTAAATTGTAGGGAGAGTTTGCAAAATTCAGTTATTTAACAACATATTCTACCGAAATGCTAATGAGGAAAGATAATCACAAGGGCCTAATATTTAGGTACTATAATAACTGTTCTAAAATATTGCCTCTCTCGTTGGTATAGTTATGTTGTGATGGGAACAGAGTTTCACGTTTCGGTTCTTGCGTTGTCTATGGTGTTAGTGGACTAAGACATTGATATAATAATGGACTACGGTGTAATGGACATAAAATGTGTCGAGTTCTTCTTCTTATTCTTCTTCTTCGTATTTTAAATTTAATATATGCATTTAAAATGATAACTGAATATCATGCTAGTTTTCATTTAGATTTCAAAACAATCCGAATTTAATAATATATTTCTCCTTCATTTTTTAAACCAGTATGCTCTAGCTTAACTATTATTAAAAAACAATCATCCCTGTATCCACGTGTGTCCTTCAACATAGAGCGTTCCACAAATAATACTAAGGGCCGTCTTCTGAAGAAACCAATATAGATAGAAACATGAAACCTTTTGTAACCTTCAAGGGACATAAAATACAACATTACGCTGATAAGGAGAATCCCCCCATGAGAGAGTTCAAGGGGATTACGGGGGGTAACTCCAAAATTTTAAATAGCAACCTCCATTGTGTGGTACCTCGTTTGAAAGGTAATCGCGTGTAGATACCAGTTCTGGAAACTGCATGTCGCTAGCGTGTCCCTATCCAACATGGCGACCATCCGTAAAGTACGATCGAAGAAACATTGCAAGGCTGTAAGCAAAGATAAATATGGCACCTTTTGCGATATACCACATTAATGCAGGAGATGCTTGAAGTGTGGGATTAATGTACACTTTGGATGAACTCCTCTCGAACACGGGTAAAATTCATTACCACTATGCGTTGGCGCAACTCCACAATGGTGTTGGAGTTTGTGCAAAACACCATAGTCTTTAAATAACCCCAGAGAATAAAGTCAGGTAGAGCAAGATCGTGTGAATGTGCTGGCTATTCAATGGCGACGTGACTACCAATCCAGTGTCACGGAAACACACCATCTAAATAGTTATGTACAAGGTGGTGAAAATGGGTAAGACAGCCGTCATACTGAAAAACAGGCGGAATCTCTCCAGATTCTTGCGGATTCTCTTCCACTACCTCCACAGTCAACGGTAGAGTCAAGTCTTGCAGCATCGCCAGGTATTTCTCACTTGTTAATATTCAGTCGATGAAGAGGAGCCCGAATATGTGATTACCGAAGATACCCGCCCATACATTCTGCGACTGCGGGTGTTGCGTGTTGCCTTCACCAAATACATGAGGGTTTGTGTCACACCAGTATCGACAGTTATGCCCGTTGACCTTACCATTCAAGAAAAACGTATTCTCATCGTTTAAACACACGTTGGTCAGCACAATGACCCCGCGCGCAAATGCCTCACACATCTCCTCACAAAACTCGAAATGCATATCGGAATCATGTTTACTTAACTCCTGGATCATGCGTAGTTTATATGGATGGAAGGTATGTGTGTCGTTGTGTGTCGCACTCCGCACGTTTGAGCCACCGTTAATATGAACTGTTCAGAATGCATAGTCAGCGCACCAACAATAGTATCTGTGTCTCCATCGTAGCACCAACACCATTGTCTCCACACGGGCAACTCGTCCTCATGAACTACATCTCCTCTCCCGAAAGAGTATCAATTCGACAATAGCGCAGTGGTAACGCGTGGGTTCAGTATACGTGCGGTCCGGGGTTCATTTTTTCGTTGATATTGTGGTACTCTCTTTCCTATCCGTTTCAGTCTAATTTGCATTTTTGTGAAAATGAAATTAAATTAAATATTTGAGTTTTACGTCCCACGGTTATGCCGTTTGGGCTAAAGGAGACGGTGATGATGAGTAATGAATGAAATCGTGGAATGAAGAAAGTGGGAGGAAACGGAAGAACCCCGAGAAAACCCACGCACACGGTATTTGTCCACCACAAAGTTCACTGGCCGGGGGCTGGGATCGAACCCGGGACCCCAAGCACCAGAGGTGAACGCTCTACCACTGAGCCACCGCGCCCCCTTGCATTTTTGTATTTACAATACTGTTACAGTTCTAAACGTGTGGTAGTGTATTGTGTATTTGCTCCGAACTATTGTTGTGGGTCCCTCCTCACATCTCCACATAATCTATAGCAGATTCAGTATTTGCCTTACGTTGGCCCGATTTATATAAACACTTTTGAAAAAAAAACACGTAAAAGAGCTATGGTATTTAGCTTTCTCCTCTCGTTCCGCTTTACTTCGAAACATACACCTTGCAATGTAGACTTTAACAGCCGGAAAATATGGAAATAATTCGGCACTAAATAAGGCCGTATGTAGAGTAGGATAGCCGTTCCAATACTAATTCTCCAATTGCGTGTATTGTTTGCGTCCTGAGTGGAGGTGGGTGTTATCGTCAAGAAAGAAAAAAAAAGACAAGGCTGCGTATGTGAAATCGTGCTTCCCTGAAGAAAGTTCAGGTTCGACATAAGTGGATGGTTCCCATCAACTAGTGATGAAGAAGTGAAGCGGAATGTGAGGATAGTGCTAAATAGCCAGAGTACTGATTATTTTCTCAAAGGATTCGGACAAATTGGTGCAACGGTGAGACAAATGCCTGAATCCAAATGAAGATAGTATGGAGAGTTGAAGAATGACACAACTACACATGTATATACGTATACCCCGTGCCATAAGCGTCGATGGAACATCGATGGGCATTTAGCGACATCTCACCAAAAATTGGCGGCCCCACAGCGACGATCCGTTGTGGCCCCATTTCCGTTTTGAAAATTATACCACCAGTGGCAGATACACTACGAAACGCCAATGGGGACGCTGCACAAGTCCTAAATGGCACAATACATAGAAATCATTTTGCGGCACATGTCCTAAACGGCACAAGACCTAAAAATTCATTTCGCGGCACAAGTCCTAAACGGCTAGACCTAAACGACAGTAGACTTAACAATCTCGTGTGGCGCTACCATCGCATCAGTGCCAAAGATACTATCAACCTGTTAGACAAAGTTTTAGACATATAGTTTCATTTACAAAATCATATCCTAGCTTACTTCTTATAAGCAATTTGTATAAGTACATAGTGTATCGTTCTGAACAGAAAATAAATAAATGAATAAATAAAGCCTATTGTCCTTTCTTGCTCTTTGCATGATAGCATTTGTGTGGTCACAAAATTTTAACTGCCTATCAAATGTGACTCCCAGATATTTCATAATGTCGGTTTCTTTCTATTTCCACACAATTGACCTTACATTAGTAGCATAATGTTGTGTTTGAGTTGTACATGTTATAAATTTTGCTTTCTTTGTGCTGATTTGAAGTAAATTACTTTTTGCACATATATCTAGGTTCAATATTAACAGAGGAAAATCATATTCACGGAGAAATTAAATGCCGACTAAAAGCAGGGAATTCGTGTTACTATTCGGTTCAAAATCTCTTGTCGTCGCGAATTCTGTCGAGGAATTTGAAGCTTAAAATATACAAAACGATAATCATGCCTGTTGTTCTGTATGGTTGCGAAACCTGGTAACAGTCTGAGGGAAGAACATAGACTGAAAGTATTTGAGAACAACATCCACATTTGAGACGAATATTCGGACCTAAGAGGAACGGGAATGGGGAATGGCGGAAACTTCATAACGAGGAACTACATAATTTATATGGTTTACCCAACATTGTTAGGGCCGTCAAGTCTAGGAGGCTTAGGGGGCGGGTCATGTAGCTAGAATGGAAGAAAGTAGAAACGCTTTCAAAGTCTTGACGGGAAGACCAATCGGAAAACGACCATTAGGAAGACCTAGGAGCAGATGGGAGGACAATACTAAGGTGGATCTCGCAGAGATTGGAATACAAAGTAGAAACTGGATGCAGTTAGCTAAGGATAGAGGTCAGTGGAGAGCTTTTGTGAACGCGGCATTGAACCTCCGGGTTCCATAGGCCATAGAGTTAGTTAGTTAGTTAGTTATTGTATTCAAGTCTTTCTGTAAAAAATAGTTATGATACACGTAATTAACTACTCCTTACTCGTTGCCATTATTAATAGTAGTTTTAGTATTACCAATATAGCTGTTATTTTTGGAATTAATTTATTATTATTATTATTATTATTATTATTATTATTATTATTATTATTATTATTATTATTATTATTATTAGTAGTAGTAGTAGTAGTAGTAGTAGTAGTAGTAGTAGTAGTAGTAGTATTAGTAGTAGTAGTAGTGGTGGTATATTTTAGATATGCTACATTTTTGAAACCTGAGCTTTGATTGTAATTAAAGTTAAAATCAAGCGTTGTCACGGACGGCAATAATGGCTTATTAAACGTGTTTAATAATTGAAGCAAATTAAGAATGTTCATAATAAAATGTGAAAGAAAGCATTTTGAAAAAAACAAAATAAGTCAGCATGTTAAAATGATTAAAATAACATAATTAATCATCCACTTTGTTCTCTCGTTTGCTTCACTGGACGAACCGACACCTAAAGAAAGTTTTCTGTCCAAATCTCATAAGCGGTGGGAAATTTTAATACTATAGAAATTGACTAAACACCTCTTCCTTGTTAGAGGTGTAATTTTCAGGACGCAGAAACATATGTTTTATTACTTTTACTAAAAGTGTTCAAATACCAAGTTTTATGCATCCAGCTTAAGTAAATCCTTCCTCACTTTATAAATATTTTCTGAATCAATGGGGAATTCGAATATCAGTGTCCCCTTTGTTATTCCCTCTTTATGTGTTGAATTTTCAGTTTTTTTTTTTTTTTTTCAGTGGGAAGTCTATATGCCAAGTTTAATTTTACTAGCTTCAGAGATTTACGAGATACACCACTATTTAAATAGAAACATTTTACTCCATCCTTTTTACGATACGTATTTCCAAAAAAAAATTTTTTATATCGTGCTTTCGAAAGAATTTTTTTTTTTTAATTAAAATTTAATGACTCTACTTGTAGTAGTATGCCCAGAAAGTCACTCATTATCTCTTTTATATAAGAGTACAGAAGATAAACACAGTCAAAAAATCGACCTCTATGAACACTTTCCGATTTCTTATGACTAATTTATTCGTACATTTTCCACAAGCTGTGGTTTCAAATTCAAGCACTGTCAAGACCTAGGTTTCGAAAAGGCAACAAACTGGAAATAATAATAACAACAATAATAATAATAATAATAATAATAATAATAATAATAATAATAATAATAATAATAATAATAATAATAATAATCAGTATTTATATAGTGTATAATATGCATATACGCATTTATTGTCTTATTGAAGTTTCCGTAATCTGGAAATAAACTTTTCGTTTTCTTTTAATATGTAAAAAGCCTGCTCCCCTAGGAAAGTTTGAGGGATACTATGTGAGGGATACTCCTAAGTGACTATGTATTCATTTCTGGAAACGTATTGTGTTGCATATTACGTTAGTAATTTTGCAGTATTTGTTGATTTTTTCTTGTTTATACACATCAACTTTGTCAAAGCACACTGTGAAATATAGTAACTCTAATGTTTTTTTTTTTGTTCAATTTTAAATTTACTGCGTTCTTTATGTTTGCAATTTGTATTTACTTTTCACTTGTGAAATATCTAGTAGTTTGTTTGTCCTAATTAAGTAAACTTTGGTGGGCTTTTGTCCTAACTTTGGAAGGTTAGAGTGGGCTTTTGTCCTACTTTTAATAAAATTCACTCCACAGAATACGTATTGCAATTCTGAATGCTTATTTGGTTTAAGGAAAGTCTGGGAAAATATGCTTTTAAACATTAATATATATATTATTTTTAGGAATTTATCATGGGATTCTCGTATCTCCATTTGATACAAACGAATTTCTTGACCAATTATATAATTAATTCTTAGAATGAAATAGGTGATATACACTGAGAAAAAATGTAGATGAGGTACTTAAAAAGGTAAGTTAAATGCGTAATTCCTGTAGTTTTTGGACCTAACGTACAGCAAACGCATAACTGAAAAAGAATGTTTTATAATACTTACCGTATAAGTGTTCCACCTATACGTATTTTTCGTATGAAACAATATAGGTTTTCACATACAAATAAACGTATATGACGTATAGCTGACAAAGGTAACATAAGTATATGCATGTGATATACGGAAAACCGTTAGATGTCAGACACCCTGCAACGGCACGATGTAACATCTAAGGGCTGTGCGTATGTAGCATATGGATAACGTCTGCTCCATACTGATTACTATAGTAATCGAAAGGATTCCCTATATTTGTTCAACATACCGCTGTGCGGAGGACGGATTTATTTCAGCGCAATGCAATTCATGTATAACTACACAGCTGCGAATAATAATAATGGTTTTAGTAGTGCAAATATAGCTGTCACCGTTGGAATTAGCTACGTTCGTAATATTATTGTCAACTAGTTACTGCATTGCCCGAATTTCGTGTGGTGGTGGCGAATTTCAAAACTAAGGCAAGTGAATGAAAAGGCGAAAAACTTAAACGACACAAGTCCTAAACGGCATAAGACCTAAACGGCTCAAGATCTAAACTTCTCAAGACCTAAAACATCATTTCGCGGCACTAGACCTAAAGGGCACAATTCCTAAATGGCATAATACCTAAACGGCACTAGACTTAAATTGCACTGGTCCTAAATGGCACAAGACCTAAAATAAAGGTCTGGTGCCTATAGGCCTATATTTAGATCTTACGCCGTTTAGGTTTTGGGACATTTTGGGCTTACGAATGTTACCCACGCCAATGAACCTCAAAATTACTCACCCATAAATTGCTTATATACGTGGGTTTGTTTGCATTAAGGTGCGAAAAACTGAAAGAAAAGTATTCCGAACTGGGCGTGAACTACCAATCTTATGATTACTAGGCGCGCGTTTTTCCGACTTCACCATGGAGGCGGCGAAGAAAGCCTTCTTTGAAGAGGGATAAATTGTTGAGGTAATTTAATTTGGTCGATCACAGTGCTCCTTCACCCATGTATATTCGACGATAACCGTTTGGGATGAGATAATATGTATTTGCCATGCAATTTTATAACAAAATGACGCGTCTCTATTTACTTTATTTCATTGTTCTCCCATATTCACTTTCTAATGATCGACGACAGTTGTCATATAAATTCATGCAACTGTACCTACTCACCTAAAGATTTCTCACTTCATGATGTAGAGGCAGTGGTTACTCTTGATCCACGGAGATCACTTTATGAACATCTCGTCAATATATATATATATATATATATATATATATATATATATATATATATATATATATATATAACCGTATGCAGATGACTGGCGATAATTCGTATTGGCTCCTTCGCGATTCTCCGCGACGAATCGAAGGAAGGGCGACGAAAATGAAGTTCTCGCTGCTACGCGGTGGTAAATCCAACACCCCAATCCTAGATGCATGTTTCGATTCGACGAACCGCTGTCGCCAGTGACACACTTCTGGCAATCCTTCGACCCGTTGCAACATTGACGATCAACATTTAACGGCAAATGGGCCACTAGGTGTTGACGAAATTTATGGCATGGGGTAGTCTACAAATATTTTTTTTTGTATTTTCGTTCTTTTTACAACCTAGGGAAATATATATTAAACTCACGTAAATATTTTATAAACTAAAAAAGAAATTGCACTGCACCCATTAATAGCATATGTTGTAAAGACCATAAATTCTCCAAGGCAGCAATATCCAATTTAAAATGCATTGCAAGCCAGATACAATAAGCACCATGTTTGAGGATAATTTCTGTTTTCCTTCCTCCATCCCTGTGACATTTTGCTGAATGTTTTCAATTTAGGCATA
Source organism: Thermobia domestica (assembly GCF_964235325.1). Taxonomy (NCBI): domain Eukaryota; kingdom Metazoa; phylum Arthropoda; class Insecta; order Zygentoma; family Lepismatidae; genus Thermobia; species Thermobia domestica. The sequence goes on along the minus strand of NC_137459.1, from coordinate 138,508,116 downwards.
GACCATGTATGCGCTTTTATTTTCTTTTTGTTCTATTTTTCGTAAAATTAAACTTTTAAGTTTTACGTCCCAATTGCATGCCGGCTAGGCTAAAGGAGACGGCGATGATGAGAAATAAATGCAATGGCGGAATGAAGAAAGTGGTAGGAAACGGAAGAACACCGAGAAAATCTACACACTTGGTGTTTGTTCACCACAAAGCTAACTTGGTGGAAGGTGAGATCAAGCCAAGGAACCCCTGCACCTATTTTGCGTATCATGTTTCTTGTTTCATGTAGTTATTCCAGTTAGGGTCTGAATGTCAAATATTAGAAAGGAACTACATGAATTTTGCATTTCTGAAACACAGCATGGCTCGTTATCGACATGATGTGCTTGATGACCTAAGAAAAAAAAAGTTGGTGCAAATTTAAAGTCTAAGGTGTTTCTTCAAAGGCTAAAACAAAATTACAAGAACTGGCTTATCAAAATAGTCGCCGTCTGCAACAACACACTTTTGCCATCGATTAGCCAGAGATTGAATTCCGTGGCTAAGGGAGTCTGGAGTCTGCGATGCGAATAATTCCCCAACCGCACGTTACACTTCCCAATCATCAGGGAAAATGTTTATCTCAAGAAGGTATCGAGATGTCGGGAGGCATTAGAGTCGATGGAAGAAATATTTGGGAAAATACAGCAAGAGTGGGTGGTTTTCATACTGTAAATTATTGAGAGTATGCATCGTCATGTGGACACCATGTTTGTAGACTGGATTCTTATAGAAAAGTTTGGGCCGTATTTCGTGGTTTTTAGCACTGTAACGATCCATATGTTAGATCTCACCTCGCCTGAGAAAGACACGATGTACCACTCTAACCATAGACAGCCATACCAGCATCAACACCTTCTGGAGCTGAAGAGGTAGTTTGGGAAACCATCATCGACGTTGATAACGATACAACAATTATCGTGCTATGACTATTTATGATTGTCATAGTAGGTTCATTTCTATTTTGAAGTAGCAATCCGATGCAGAAAACGTTCCCAGTTATTCCTTATACTCAGAGAACTGAACACATCCAGACAAAGACTCTTGTTGGTCGGTATCAACTCATGTGGCACGCAGGAATCCCCCTTTTTAGCCTTACCAATTGGACAGATCCGCCGAAGTATGTTGGCATAATACTATATGACTAATTTATTTTCGAAGTCACGAAAACGTATCCAAGGACCTGCTTTCACGGTGTTCCTGAGTAGCTCATCCGAACACGACGTCGATCGGCGCCCACAGGGCTCACTTTGCAACGCGTTGTCACTAGAATAAAATTTAACAATCTAACGACTATTTTTTTTCATTCCTGGTACAAATGCACTGCAAAATGTTGTTTGCGGCTTGGTGTGCAAAACGCACCAATGTCAATTTGCAAAGAAAAATCATTAGCAATTATGTGTTTTCCATGGTGCATTTTTATAGAACTATTTAGCAACACACTGCTTCTGGACTGCCAAGCTACTCCAGCATCTTAGCAAGACTTGCACTGAGTTTGTGACGTTAGATGCGTGACTTTCGTTCATCCATGTGTTGTGTTGGCCACAATACATGAAATTGGATATTTCATTCGTACTCACTTGATACTTCCACTGTGAAAGTTAAAGTATCGGTTATGGTATAGCATGGTGATCAAATGCGCTCTTCCTATTACACATGCAGTTAAATAAAATAACAAGCAACATGTTTTTATTTTCATTCGTGGACCGGATCGGGTCCTTGCGTCGCCATCTGGTCACCTCTGCTCTAAAGCATGCATTAATCAACATTTAAGTGGATATTGATTTTAACTAGCTTTGGTCAGAGTGAAATTCATTTCTTTTCCTCCTATGTTATTCAAACTTGGATTTACCTAACTTAAATTTGTTTGTAAATTAAGATTTCACAGAATATTTTAACGTAATGAAATTGGAATATAATTTCCATCATAAATGTCAATTCATTGTATTTTAGAATTTATTATTACTGGAATAAATAAGCAACATAAATAAGCAACATATTACAAAGAAGCAACATAATTAATGATCTTTCCTTTTGCAAATGTTCATCGAATCTATTCAAAGAATACCTGACTCACTATACATTAATATTCTAAAACACATCTAAACGCATTTAACTAACTGTTAATGTTCGGATAATTTTGCAATATCATCATTTTTTTTTAATGACAATTTATTCAATATCTTACAAAAACGGTTGGTGGAACATAGATGTCCTTTGTGCAGTCTAGAGCTGTTCCGATAATCGAGTAATCGATAACAATTCCATAAAATGTCAAAACTGATTCGTCGACAAATAATTTTAATTTTATCGAATTATCGAACTTTCGAGATTCTCGAATTGTTGGAGGCACTCGAAGTGTTTGAGACTCTCGAAATGTTCGAGATATTCTAAGTGTTTGAGACTCTCGAAATGTTCGAATCACTGGAAGTGTTTGATACTCTCGAAACGTTCGAATCACTCGAAGTGTTTGAGACTCGCGAAACGTTCGAGACACTCGAAGTGTTCGAGATTCTCGAAATATTCGAGACACTCCAAATGTTTGAGACACTCGAAGTGTTCGAGACTCTCGAAATGTTCGAGGCACTCGAAGTATTCGAGACATTCGGAATGTTACAAAAATTCGAAACTGTTCGGGAGTCTTGAATTGTTTAAAACCAGCAAATACTGAAAAATCTCAGTATCATTGCAATTTATGGAGTCGTTTGAATATTTTGAAAAGTTCGGGATTATTGGAGTGTTTGGAAGAAATAATCCAATAGAGGTTATCGTAAGTGTACATAATATGTACGATATACATGCAGAGTGTTCATTTTAAAGGTTGCTTACCTTGACATGAACTTAAAGAAGAGTTTCTTCCCACAAGCCTTGAAGACTAAGGTTTATGTACGCACTTGGTTTGAGTAATATGTCAGGGAAGAGAGAGAGAGAAAGGAAGAAAAAACATGCATCACCAAATTGGAATTGGAACCCAAGATACCATTAGTCTACATTGTTACCGATTGCGTCAACAACAGGGCAGGCAGAAAAGGAAAATTTTGCAATTGGTTTCGAGGATTTAAATTAACGTTCTTGGTGGAGACAACTTCTGATATAAGTAGAGGTAAGGAAGTTCGACAAGGAAGAAGATATATCGAACTTCGGTTTTGAAAATTTAATATCCGGCACTCACTCGAAACCCTTCGAGTACTTGAGATTGTCAAAATTTCGTGTAATATCTAAACTTCGATTATCATTGAATTTTGAGGGAATTTTGAACTTAGGGAATTTAGGGAATTTTGAGTGCGAAGCTTCCTATAGGTAGAGCTGTCTCTCTGTTTGTATGTGACGTCCGTCGGTAACTTTCGAACAGCTTGTACAGTCCGCAGCAAAATTATAATAAAAAAAACATAAGCATGTCAGTTTATTCTGAAATGACGAAGTCTTTTGCTTCAAAATAAGTGTGGAGAGGACGCCGAGGTTTCTCCTGGCGTGATTCGGGCCACTTAGACGCTAAGTTGATTTCCTGCGCTGTTAGGGGTAGTTTCACAATAAACTTACATGTTCATTTTGCAGTTTTTCTTTCCTGTGGTATGTGCAATTTTGATGAAACTTATATTAAAGTGTTCCTCTTCGCTTTCATTATACACGTATTGTTTTTGGTTGCTTTACAACAAGAGAAACTCCCTTGAATCCGAATATTTGTTCCTACTTTGAGCGTACTCGTGATGTTACGACTATTATTAGTATTACAGTTTTCTTACCACTAATATTACTACTACCACTGAAATCTTTTACTGTCATTTTGGCATGTGCCGTTTAATACGTTTCAGTAGTATACTTCAGCTTTTTTTTTTTATTTATTCTTTATGGACTCACTGTATTATGTAGGCTATGTGAAGTAGGTAGATTGCACACCAAATTATTTATATATTTTAGAATAGTTTAAAGTTATATTTGGTCTAGGAATTAATTCGTGCGGGTGGACAAGAGATGGCGCAACGAACGGAGCGTCCCACAGTACCGTGTATCCACACATGTGTTGCAAACCCCTCTCATCGCGTATCGTTCGTAGTATAGGGCAGTGGATTAAAGCGTCAACAACACCAGTTTGTAGTTAAGTGAACATGGCGCAATTTGTGCCTGATAAAGTGTTTTTGCGGGGTGTCCTGCTGCATTACTTTAACATGCAGAAAAGTGCGACTGAAAGTCATCGTATTTTGGTGGAAGTATATGGTGACCATGCTCTAGCTGAGCGAACGTGTCAGAAGTGGTTTGCACGGTTTAGAAGTGGTGATTTCGGCTTGGCAGACCAAGAGCGAGCTGGACAGCCAAAAAAAAAAAAAAAAATTCAAGACGAAGAATTGACAGCATTGCTCGAGCAGGATTCGTGTCAAACGCAGGAACAACTTGCAGCAGCATTAGTCGTTGATCAAACAACAGTCTCCAAACGCTTGAAAGCCATGGGAATGATTCAAAAGATGTCACATTGGGTTCCACATGAATTGAAAGACAGAGACGTTGAAAGACGAAAAACCATTTGCGAATTGCTGCTTCAACGACAGAGCAGAAAGGGGTTTCTGCATCGAATTATTACGGGTGATGAGAAGTGGATCCATTACGAGAACCCTAAACGAAAAAAGGCCTGGGTGAAACCAGGTGAACCAGGTCCATCACAACCAAAACGAGATATTCACTGTGCAAAGGTTATGCTGTGCATATGGTGGGATATGAAAGGTGTGGTGTACTATGAGCTGCTGCAACCGGGTGAAACTATGAATGGAGAACGTTATCGACGACAATTAATGCGTTTGAAGCAAGCTCTGGCCAGAACACGACCAGAATGGGAGAACAGACATGATAAACTTATTGTTCAACATGATAACGCTCGCCCACATGTCGCAAAACCGGTCAAAACCTATTTAGAAAATGTCGGATGGGAAGTTTTACCCCACCCGCCGTATTCACCAGACGTTGCTCCTTCGGACTACTACTTGTTCGATTGCATGAACAACGATTTGATTGGACAGCGGTTTACTTCTTCAGAATATATCGAAACATGGGTCTCTGACTGGATCGCTTCCAAGGATGAGGACTTCTTTCGCCACGGAATCCGTACATTGCCTGACAGATGGGCGAAAGTGGTGGCTAGCGATGGACAATATTTTTCTTAAGGTATTTATGTATTTTGTGTTTGTACTACAGCTTCAATGTGTGCGTACCAACCGCACGAATTAATTCATAGACCAAATACATCCTAATTAAATTTTAACTATAATTGAGAAAGATGTACACTGTGAAGGTAACAGAAAACTAAATTTAATTACATAACTAGAGATCTCTTTCCATCAAATGCTTGCTGCACGTGAGTGAAAAATAAGCTAGACCTGCCCTTCCGCCAATGTTCGCATTTTCTTTTCTGCTACCATCTTGTTGTCTGCCATTTTGTTATTTGCTGTCATTTTGAAATACCTATGATCACGTACCGCAGTAATAATTAATGATCGTGACTTGAGACCGCCTTTCTACTTTTAGCGCTCCTTTTTATGGCCAAAAATTTCCTCTTTTCCCGTCATTTTGAAATGCCTATAACCACGTACCGCAGTAATCGGACCCAATCTTCCGTCCGATAAGATCACAGGAAGAACCCTCATTTTTGCCGCTTTCGAATATTGCTTTTGGCACCCACCAGAGCCCGCGCTCCACGAAATTATACTGAAAACAACAAAGGTCGTTTTAGCTGACTAATACGGTGCTGAATCACACTTAGCTTATAACGTAAATTGCAAATGCATTTGTCGTTTTTTTTTTTTTTTTTTCATTTTTCATATATAGCACTTTGATTCAGCGATGATGAAAAAGGAACTCTTTGCCGGACTCGCTGCTAGAGAAATGACAATAAATGTTCATAAATGTTCAAATCGGAAGATGTAGATGGCCAGGAGTCGTATCGTCCACCTTCATGTTTATTAGTGAACATCTTGGAAGTAACTATATACGGGTTTGCGTCAATAATAATAATAATAATAAAAAAACTGCGCTTTAGTGTGCGAGAATGGGGAGAACAGTTATAGTTGATTTATGCATGTTGTGTGCTACGTTACGCTCTGTAATTTTCGCGAAGCCTGGTGCATGATAATACCTCTGGGCTGATATGGTTGCTTGTTTTGTTGCATTTACATCTTGGAGGACTGGGGCGGTATTAGAGAATATCATTTATACAATCTGATAATCTGGTAACTTAGAACGCCTACACAATTACTGTAATCAATTTGTCCTTTGAGAATCGTAATAGGGTCAGAGAGGGATCATGAAATCAGGTCCACATTAACAAAGCTGCTGTGTCGAACGGTCCGAAGTACGTAAGCTGGAATGTACGTCTCTGCAGGTGTTCGTTATATGCAAATTCATCATGCTCTTGGTTTGTTTGTTGAAATTGAGTGTCCCTTTCCAGTGTGGACCTGAAATTTCAACTGTAAACAAAATTTCCGTAATGTGTTTAGTGCTATCATGCTCTTAGTCGAATCTAGGACCACATCTAATAAATGTTTGCGGGCTAGTCACTAGAGCAGAATGGAGAACTTAGGCTGTTGCTTGAATCAAGGATAAAACTTCCTTGTCGGTGGTCTATCTTCTATGTTTTTGGCACACCTTTTTCACGTTATTACTGCGATGGTGGCTGTGATCATAGGTTTCAAAATTGTAGTACGAAAGTGGATGTTGAGGCAATGAAGTATGTGTCGGATTTAGGTAGTACAAATGTTCATTCCAGATATTGATTGATTTCTACAATCAGTTCTGCTACATAATATTTATGTATTTACTTATTTTTTACTGTGACAATCCTCTTCAATGTCCTTAATTAAGAGTTGGATTACACCTATTATTATCCTCAAATTAAGCACTGCCAATGATAATTTGTACCGTTATCACGTGATAGTATTTCTCTCCATGTTAGGTCTCTGACACCCTTGCCTCAAATAACCTTGCAACAAAAAAATAATAAAATAAAATAAAATAAAAACATTTTTTGAAAATCAGATAGGTCTTCTATATTGCACCACCAACGTCTGGTCTATAGCGTACAATAATTTTCACTACTCACTGTTACACAACTCAACACTAACCCAAAACTGTTATGATGCATGAATACCCAAGATACTAACTCATAAAATTATATGCTTAAGTAAGTGAGCGTTGTATAATTATGTAATTGATTGGTCGAAATGTAACACTGCTAGTGTCCAAGACAATATGAGACGGGCCATATTGTCTAAACCAGTGGTCTCCAACCTTGTTCAACTTATGAGACACTTTTACTGAACGCCTACATCATGACCATACACTTGTTTGATTTATTTTATTATTATTATTATTATTATTATTATTATTATTATTATTATTATTATTATTATTATTATTATATTGTATGTCTATACATTTATGTAAAATAGTGACTCTATATAGTACAGAATATTGTTGCTGTGACTGGTGGTGTTGATTGGAGTAGTGTGTCTGAACATTGATTTTAACTCTTAAATACTTCGTGATTTTTAAATTCTAAAATTTTGGACCACATCGCTTGAAAACATTGCAACACATGGGAGTTTCTATTATCTAATTGATCACAATTTGGCCTTTATTTTAAACATTTAAATTATATGAGATGTTATCTACTGGTTAAAATAAGACCAGATGTGCTGCTCGAGCATCCCACCCGATGCAAGTTTCCTCACAGGGAATCGAACCAGGAGACACACTATATTGATTACTGTGCGAGATTGCAGAGGTTATATTAATACTCAGATCGATCTAGCAAAACTGTATTTTAGTTTCAAATTTTATTAGCTGTTTTCTCTACGAATATGAAGTTCTCAGTTGATATAAGCTTGTTCAACGATGGTCAGAGAGGAAAAGAAGGGACAGGGAGGTGATGCAGATGAAAAGAGACTTCCTAATAGAGGGAAAGAGAAATGAAGGATGTCCATATGAAGCAAGTTCTAGAAAGACAGATAGAAGGGGGAAGTCATATCGTAATGCGTCATTTTGGTTGCCGGCAGTTTAATTAGCTTTTGTGAGGCTTGCACCAGGATTCGGCCCACAAGTCTGATTGAAATTCGCATCCGTGGATTGCCTTTGAGAGCGTTAGCGCACAGCTCTTCGTGAAGCAAGTTCTGTGAATTGAACAAAGCAGAAGCCCTGTCAGCTCCCATGCGGGTCGGTCGGCGTTCGTGCGGGCCCCCTCTGCCATAGCCGCATCTCTGTCACGCACACAATAGGAGCTTTTCTCACTGGAAGAAGAACTAACGATTTCATATAACCCACTTCAAATAACGTTGCTTGTCGATGGAAGTGATTGTTATAGGAAAACAGAGTCCACGTTGACTCTCTTTAAGTTCGTTCTCATTAATGAGTACTTTATATGCTGCAGATAGAAAGTTTGTACATAGTGATTTCAAAAGGCTTTTGTTCTTTCTTTTCTAGAATGAATATTTCGTTCAGAGTCTTTCATAGTTACTTTTGTGTTTCCTTTTTGAAACAGTCTGTTTTCGCAACTATCCTTCTCTAACGTATTCAAACAGTTAGGCATACGTTACGTCAAACATACGTAATATAAATCTCAATTTGCAATTATGTGTATTATAATATGAATTGATAGCTATAAATAGAATGAGAGCTGAACTTGCATCTTCTGAATTCAGTAAAGACACTGACGTATGATTTGTCTTCTTTCTTTAAGATACCATTGCTCGATTCCTTAAATGTGTCAAATAAGTATGTTTATTTAGTTTCATTAAAACAGTAGGCGAGAAAGTTAAAACCGAAAAAAAAAGAATACTATCGTTATGTTTTCATATACATTATTGGACTAAATGTAAAACTCAGTTGAACACTATTTAACATTTCGTTAAAAGAAATAACTATTTCCTAAACTCATGTAAATAATCGTAATTATGCACTTACACATTTCACTTGAATAGTCTTTAAGACTGTGATAGAGTGTAAACTGATTGATTCGCTTTATTTTATGGGTTTATGTGACAACCATGTTACAAGGGATGTGACTTACTATTAAATTGGGCTCTGAATAATAATAAGTACAATTCCCAGACATGCTCTCAGCATAATTTTCAGATATGCTTTGATTTCAAGATGGATTCATAGTAGGCAAATGACATATCTTGACAACAGTGAACGCACAACGTTTCGGCGGGAAGTCGAAGTGTTAGGAACCATAGCACCATGGTTCCTCGTTTTTAGAATAACGCATGCTGTGAGGTTTTGTTCCACGCTTATACGTGAAAGATACGTGAAATATACGGTGACAGAATATATCGCAGTACACATTACTCCGAGCACGAGGGACCATGGAATTGGCTGTCCCCAACACCTCCGACCTTCCACCAAAGCATTCAGTGTTCACTGTTGTCAAGACTTGTCATTTGCCTACTACGAATCCACCTTGAAATCAAAATATATCTGAGAATTATGCTATGAACTTTTCCGCACAGGTTTACATTAATTTTTTGTCTTATCTTGATGTAAGGTATTACATTTTGCAGTCTGCCACTATAGTTTGTTAATTCCCTATATATATGAATGTATGTATTGGTTTGTATAATATGCATATATGAGTCTCTAGCTTAAGTGGTTCGGCCTAGATGTTGATCAGTCAGTCATCCACTCACTCAGTATTTGTTCTTATATACAGGGTGCGGAAAAACGGTCCAATATCTCGCGAAGTATAAAGATCAGCAAAACAAAAAATAACACGTGTTAAATAGTTTTTTAAAAGCTATCCAATTATACTAAGCACAGTCCCCTATCCCCACCCCCTTCGGGGGTAAGGGGGTAAGTTTAAAATTTTAAATGGAAACCCCAATTTTTTATTGCACATTTCGAATCTCCAGAAAAAAGTGACAGTGATTTGACCCAAAATTAAAAACGGTGCCTTCACGGATCGCACTTGAGTCGATACACACACACACACACACATACACCCAAAAAAAAAAAAGCAACGCAAAACGCTATGCAAATGTGGTATCTCGGCATCGTACTCTGTCGCCATGCGGTTAGCGTACTGGACTGTGGAACTACAGGTCGTGAGTTCGATTCCCGCGCAGAATAACATTTTATGTGATTTATCTACACCCAAATAATGAATTCATACATTTTAACTTCGATAAAAAATAATTTATTTGTCCATATTTACAAGAAAATACAAATGGGGACAAAAATGGTTTTCTTTTGTTGTAAGTAACCCTATTACTAAGAACTGCCTCATAAAACTAGTTTGCAAAACAATCATCGAACTTTGTATTCTATGTAACTTCAAAAAGTATTAATTGAAGCTAAACATACGGAATTTATTTGGGGAAATAAAAGAAACAAGATTGCTTTGAACGATGATAAAACTCATAACCTCTGACTCCGTAACCCAGTACGCTAACCGTACGACCACAGATAACGGGACAGACAGTTCGCATTTTCATAACGTTTGCTGCACCACCTTTTATTTTGCGTCGATTCAAGCCCGCCATCTGCGAAGACACTGTTTTCAATTGTTGGTTAAATCACTGTCACTTTTTCTGGAGAATCCAAATGTGCAATGAGAAATAGGGGTGTTCCCATTTAAAATTTAAAGTTACCCCCGTACCCCCGAAGGGGGTGGGGATAGGGGGTTGGGTTTGGTATTATTGGATAAATATTTAAAACCAATTTAAGACGTTTTTTTTTTGTTTTGTGGATATTTATACTTCGCGAGATATTGGACCGTTTAGGGACTTTTTTTCCGCGCCCTGTATAAATAAAGGGGGAAACAAGTATTGAGACAGTGGCTGAATTACTGATTTATCAACGCCAACGACAAAGCACTTAAAGTGGAGACTTGAAACTTAGACAGGGCATGTGATTTGTAACGTGAGATACCACTAACGAAGGACTTTTAGAAATTTCGACGGGAAGGAGTGATAAATAAGGTAATAAATACATATTATATTAAAGTGCCTATATCTCGGAATTACTGGAGGTTAGAGACATTTAGAACATGGACTTCTCGTTTACAGTAATGAAATACGCATTTCAGCGTTTATATAAACATATACAGGGTGTATCAAAATTCCCCTGACATAGGATAACTTATTATGAGAGCTACAATAAAATGTAACAGGGGGAATCGTCTCCAAATCCAACCTAAAGTGAAGGATTTTTTTCCCTAATCGGACGAGCCGTTTGGGCTATACACTCTTTATGCGCCTAATGCTAAATTAAAATAAAACTTTGCCATGTGCCATATATATGACCTGAAAGGAAACCAAATAGGTGGAAATATGAAAAGGGGTAAGCATTGCAATTGCTATTTTAAGAGTTCGATTCCCGGTGGGGGCACTCGGTCGAAAAAAGTGTAAAATGCTTTTTCAGGGCAGCCACCCTGAATGAGGTTTTCCTCATTCACACCAGGCAAATGCCGGGGTGGTACCTAACTTATAGGTCCCAGGCCGCTTCCTTCCTTCCCCCATCCTTTCTTCCTTCCCTTTCCCCGGATTGTGTGCTCGCCGAGGGACGTCATCCCTCAGAAACGTGAAGGGCTAAATGGCCTTAGATGCCGAAAGCCCAGAAATCTAAATCCTAAATCCCTATTTTAAGATGTTTTTCGGAATCCTTTATGCTGGAATTTGGGATAGTAGTAAACTTAAGCAGAGTCTAGTTATCGAATATCTCAATGACAGATATCCTACAATTTAGATCTTTTAACCAGATTTGAAGACGTTATTGTGTATAACTAGCTTTAGAAAAACAAACATGAAAAATAAAGAATAAATTCAAGATAATGAGAAATCGGACATATTATCGATTATTATTGGCTCTAGGAGAGTGATCACTAAAATCGCCAAAAACAAATTTTGAGATAACTAATCGTGTTGTATTTCTTTGTAAAACGTATTGCTGTAATAGCGTTGAAATCGAGTATAGTGATCTTAAACACACATTTAGATTAAACAAACAAGTTGCATATCTTAAGTATAATGAATGTTTTAAAAATGTTTTTATCGTAATGTGTGATGTTGTTATGAAATATAAATAATAGTAAATTGCTATTCTTATTTGTTTTGATATGCTTAATTAATTTATTATTTTATGTTAATCTATATCGTTTATTATAAATGACTGCTGAAATTTGTTCACCCAAATATTGTACTTAAAAATAGGTTTGTTGTCCCAGATGTTCTATTGTATTGTAGTTGCTCTTGAAGTAATTGGTTATCTAATCTTATTGAAAATAAATTTTAAACAACTTATTATAGCATATAGATTATATCGTTTTAGTTGTTGTCGCTATTCTTAGTAGAATTGTATGAAACTTATTTATTTTTATCGTTGAAATTTTATAATCAATTTCAGTGTTTTGGTGAGATCCTTTGTGACTATGTGTGATTCTATACATGCGAGGACTGTAATGCAGCTGCAACACATGTTAGTGTTAGTGTATGCACTGCAGGACGGATCCTTAGATTTTTAAAATTTAACACCCCTGGAAATATCCGTTTATGCCATAATAAATTAGATAAAACAGAACTTATGGTTGTACTTTTAACTTAAAATAATGAAACACATTTTTCACAGTTTGTTTTAGATATTTGACCTTCAACGGATTTTTTTTTTTTCGAAACCTCGAGTTCGGACGAATTCTCGAAACGTACAGAAGAAAGAACTCAAAATATTATCCACAGTAACAAGTGGAGACATTTGCTAGCATTTGAATTAATTTGATAGTTTGATAGTTACAATTTATAGTCAACATTAAATGCAATATAATAATCGTGTTTATGAACCTTTATACATAAAGTGTATTGCAGCAAACTCTTAATTTGCAGCTGACAAATTTATGTGACTGAGTGTACATAGCATTACGTACTGTATCTTCACCTAACCTAAACGTAATAACTATGTATCCTTAGTTTAATAAATATTATATGTAAGTCTTAATACAAACTGTTACAATAGGAGGAGGGGCGGTGGCTCATCGGTAGAACTCTTGGCACTGCTGCACGGGATCAATTGTTTGATCCCAATTTCCACCAAGTGGGTTCTGATCTGGACGAACACAACGAGCGTGAATTTTCTTGGCTATTTACACATTGTTTTCTTCTTCACGCCACCATTGGATTTATCATCATCATCATCGTCTCCATTATTCTCCAAGCGTAATCGTTTAGCTTTATACTCCACGGATATATAAATATTCGGTTGCCTGTGTGTCCCGTTTAGAGTACTGCACCCAATACAATTTTCTTTGTTTGTTTATTGAAGATAATATTCCTTTTATTACCGTGGCTGTGTGAGAGAATTTAGGGGCAAATCTGAACCACCGTAATTATATGTTCATGTATGTTAATTCTCTCCCGCTGGGAATAGAATTGGCGACTCCATGCACTAAAGACGCGCGACAAATACTATACCAGCGAGAAGAGCGCATTCCTGTGCTGCAATATTACGATTTCCCGAAAGCTGCTAAAATATGACATATTGGCAAAAACGCTACTACACACACACACACACACACAATTATATATATATAGGGTGTCCTGAAAGTAATGACGACAAAACCTCATATTTCTGGCATCAAAACAAGAAAAATGTTTATATGATAATAGTCCGGAAGTGGACAGGGGCGTAGCTGTACAGCTTCAAAAGTGGGGAAAAGGAACTTAACATTTAGGGAAAGGAACTTACCGATTTACAAAATCGCATTGAAGAATCGTGTGAACATGTACGCAGCACACGGGAGTAACGGATTCGAAACTCACGATTAGTACATTACATGGATGTGGGAAGACAGAACTTCGAACATCTTCTGTAGGTACGTTTGTTGTTAGCACCTAGTAGTTATGACCCAGCAGTTTGTGGTGCTACTCCGTGTAAGATGCTACGTTACAAATACAGTACGTCCGTGTCGTTGTGGATTATGCGTGTTATTTCATTACATGACACAACTAGTTACACTTGTTCTTATTTCTACCCTCTCTCTGCAAGTTTCTATCTGGTATACGATTTTTCATTACCCCTGATATCATGCAAGCATGTGACCTGATCTTTGCTTAGACTCCCATTGTACATGTGCATGCAATCGTGCCATGAATAACAACTTTTCTCTGTATGGTTTTCATCTTTACTGCACTGTTTCATTATCCCTGCCATACAAACATTCGGAGAATCATTAAATGACGTATGGGGAATATCTGTCGTACTTACGAAGCATCCCTTTCTGAACTACATTCCTAGCTCATATCATTATCCCTCTGGCAGGTGTGAAGTTTCTTTCCCCCACATTAGGAGCTGTCTAGCACCACCCCTGTCCATTTCCGGACTCTATGTCATTTAGACGTTTTTTTTCTTCTTTTGGTGCCAGAAATCTGTGGATTTATTTTTCGCCATTATTTTGGGGACACATTATATATATATATATAACTAATCAATTACATTACTACCGACAACTTTATTAAAGACGTTCAATACAATATTGTGTTTTAAGGAACAAATCAAGATCAATAAAGAGAGAATTAAAGTTGTAACTTACGCTTAATATAGCTTCACTTCCTATTTCGTTTTTCTCCTAATATGGTACTAATTCCTATGTAACAAAATTGCTGTTTTGTCGATTACGTTGCTCTCTGCGTCGTAAAATCTACAGTATTCTTGCATGGCTTTCGCAACGTTTTTCAATTTACTGGCCCGCTGAAGCGAAACTGCACTTCCAAGATCAGGGTTAGACTTTGATTTACTGAGATTGTTTTTGCTATGCCTCTGCGCTACAGAGAATCAATCGTTGTGTTAAAACCTTGTGTGACTCTGACGGAAGACGAAGAAAAGCAAGATGTTGATATAACGCGATACTTTTTCCTTCCATGTTTCACGAGGAGGATAGATAAGAAAACAGTCTCGCTATGTATATACACCAAGTTGGTTTATTTGTTTACGAAAAAAAAATAAAGCTTGAAAATTGCAGAGTTATGTTTCAGAAATGGTTGTGCTGTGCGTTCGAATATTTTAACAAACATATTTAACCAATTGAATTAAAGAAAGGAATGAAAGAAAACTGTAAGACGAAGTTAGGAGATTGTATTCTGAAAGATGTGGAGTATTAGCATTGCGGTGGAAGAAAAACAAGAGAATGTGCTATTAATTGAAGATACGGAGTGCCTCTTACATACTAAATAAATATATTAAAGGAAGTTCGCAACGAATGGATGATTTTGTTTTTGAGGAACGTGGTGTATCAATGATGGCAGAATATTGCGTATTACTATGGATGTCGTTTCGACAACATTAATAATACTAGGCCAAGCAAGACCCCGATATAACGAATTTAAAAAAATGTTTTTTTTTTTTGGCTTCCTTTTTGCTTGTGATTTTTTTTAAAATCACTTTCAATAGAGAAGTAACTGTACATTTCACATTTCGTTTCTCATTATAACCCAAACACAACAAGGAATTACTGTATGCTGAGGAAGAATCATGGAAACAAAATTCTTAGTCCATAGCATAAACTTGGGACGTTAAATTCTCTAAAACGGTTATCAATAACTGTTTAGAAAATGCAATATTAAAATTTACGAATAAGTAAAACCTCATTATTATTTCTGAGTAAACTTAAATCTCGTTAATTTTGATTTTTAAAGGCACTACTCCTCCAAAGAAAATTCTTATTTCAAACATTTTAATACGATATACCAGTAAATAAAGTACGAATTTCGTGAATAATGAAGTTTTACTACCATCAACTAACATCAGACAACACATCTTTTGAAAAAAAAAGGGGGGGGATCCAAATTGAAAGTAACTATGTGTGTGACTCTTAATCTCTTGAACTACCCGACAGATCTCGATCAAATTTTTGACGTAGATGCAGTTCTGGCCTGGGAGTGTTTTCACTTTAACGGAATTACTTAGGGTAGGGGAGGAGGGGAATTAAAATAAAATCCTGGAATCTACAAAAGCATACAGGAATCATGGACGATAGTAATATTGTACTTCGGATCTCAAGCCCCTCCCTATGTACTGCAACTGCACTGATATAGTACATTAAGATTTAAACTTGAGTTTCAATTCACTATGCCCTCCTAAAATTTCGAATATCTACTGTTAATGTAGTTCATTGATACACTGTAAAAAATGAAACAACACAAAATGACTACCACTTTAGCGTGTTGTGTTGTTTAGTTTTGTGTTGTTTCAACAACCCATTTTTTTGCTGTGTGCTTTCTTAATTTTCGTTATTGTATGTGTTACAGAAATTCTGTTGTAATATTATCTAGTTCAACTTACAATCAGTTTTGTCGTTGATTCATGATACACATTATATTGGAGAGTAATGCGGTAATGGAATCAACTTTTTAATTTAAATACTTTTTGTATCAATCTTCCATGTATTTGATTATTTTTAACACTTTGACTGCCTATGATCATTTTGAAGATGGACCAAGGCTCAAACGTTTGCTTGCCTTGTGGTCAACACCAGACCAAGAAGCGATATTCAAATAATACGCACCTAGAGACCTCAGTATTCAATATTCCAAGCTTTTTTTTTTAAACTAGATCTGGCTCCACATATGGCTTACAGGACCTCAGTGTAGCAAATGTACTTGTAATCCTTGCGATCCATATGTAGCTCACATTAAAAACAAGGAAATTGACATTTTTCATTAATTATTAATAACTTATTACTATTTAATTAATTATTATAAAAAATGTCAATTATGACTCACATGTCCTAGACGTAAATTTGTTCCTGTGATTCTCCGTGAGCCATATGTGGCTCACTCATTTTTTCACGCCAAGAGCCAGATTTGGTTAAAAAAAAACTTGGAATATATTTATATTGAGTTCTCTAGGTGTGTTATTTGAATATGTTAAATTCTATAATGCGAAGTACCCCAGCTGAATAAAACCCAAACAAGTTACATTTTCGCATTTTCAGCAAGTTTACATTTTATCATATTTTTCCGTGGATATGGTTGTATAATTCGAAAAGCTCAAGGGCATGCAATATAGTCACAAATTTGATCCAACATATCGTATTGAGAAAGAAAACATTATTCTTTTCGTAGGACCTCAGGTAAGTGCCAAACAAAAGTCAAGGCATGACACATATATGGATCACGCAACCCCACGGCCAGTTTCAGTGTGAGCCATATATGACTTACGGGGCCTCACGGAGCAGTTTAGTGTGAGTATGGATACATTTTATCTTGTAGCTGAAAAAGGTTTGAAATTTACAACTTTTTATTATTATTATTATACTTCAATCTCTTCCAACTTTTGCAGTATTACTGTGGTATCTTAATTCTCGAAGTTAATGAAGCAGTTAAACCAAAATCCATTATCATATTGCTTTCTTGTCGGCAAGAACGACATTAAATATTTGCTAACGAACAATTATATATTTTCAAACCTCTGAAATCAGATTTCAGGTTTTTGCAAATTAACTTGAATCTCTCTCCGAAATATTATCATTCCGTACATGTGGTTAAAGAAAAAAAAATGTTTATAAAACTGCATAATATTGCATTATCTATAGTGATAAGGTAATCCGAATAGATCAATTGACTGTGTGTTATCCGGTTGAATTCACACCATATGACTGGCATCTAGTTATATAAATTGGACTTTCAAGTTCAAAACTTAATTTAGCTTACTCTTGAGATTAATTTGTGAGCAGATCTGTGAATTTGTAATATATGATAATAATCGTTAAAACTGTTTAATATTGTGTTTGTACCTTAGAAAATATATAAAGCAATGACACATATGATTATTATTTGACTCTTTTCTTCTTCTTCTTCTTCTTCTTCTTCTTCTTATTATTATTATTATTATTATTATTATTATTATTATTATTATTATTATTATTATTATTCCTATTATGGCTGCATATATTCTTATATCCATTATTCCAGACAGGTTTTAGCCGGCGAGGTTCTGGCCATGGGATATTTTGGGCGACGATATTTTGTCCGTATACCGACACATACACTGCCAACGCTGCCCAGAAAATGCAAATGGAAAATTACTAACACGTTGTTTGTCACGAGAAAATGATTTTTTTTTCATACGTTAAAATTTGTCATACCCGTGTTAGATAAAATTTTCGTGACTGTCAATATGTAAATCAAGATTTTAACTTGAACCTTGACCTGATGTAAACATAGAAAGTAGGCCTATACGAGATTTCAGAATGACTTGTCATACCAATCAGGGACAGTAATTAATTTAACAAATATCTTCTGTCACAATACTATTCAATTTTGATAGAATTTACTACAAATGTGTTTCATCAGCATGGTCATTATTCGTTTTTTTTTAATAATGTGTTAAAATAGCAATATTGTGCCATCGCCCCTTGTCAGTTTGAAAGCTCAGATAACGTGCTAATTAATTATGTAATTGGGAATGTCAGAACTGACAAGTTGCGTCCTGGATTTTGTAAACATTGAATTTGGTAGAACATAAAGTACAGGACCTGACCTGGGTTGCATACAAATAAAATCGAGAATATACAAAAGAAACGTATTATGATGTCAAAGGGGTTGAAGTGGGTGAGAAAGGAATGACTTTTAGGATTGATTAATCTACTCGCACTTACTTGTAGACCTCGGTGTCTCCTCTTCGATGATCCTTCCAATCGGTCGATGTCCGTCCATCAGTCTCTCTGGTCTACAAAGCGACCAAATATCCGGGAGTTAAGGGTCAGCGAAACCCAAGCAGGGAAACCAACATTACGAAGACGGTAAATTCAATCAAAATCGAAACCTCTCTTTAGTAAACAATTCATCGTAGTCAACAGCTATATAACGCTAGCTAAGACAAAATGCTCTCTAGGCCATAGCAACGCAAAACTTATCGTAAGCTCGAAAATGAAGTTCGCGTTCTACATCTTAACTCGTCTCCAATTCAATGCCGACTACCTCTTCCAAAAGTCTCTCGATCGTTTTGTTTAGCGTCCCTTCGGGTTCATATCCTGGATCATGACTGCTTCTTCTGTCTCGACTAAAAGTGCATACTCATAGACTAACCAAAGGTGAGGTGATGATAGGAATGCGGACGAAGAAGCAATCTGTTGTTTTTATTAAGAAATTACAGGCTTAAGAAAGAAATGACAGACAGCAAGAAAACTTCCTAGTAAGAAAAGCAAGTGAACTTAGAACAAAAACCGAAAAGTGATTCAACACTAAATAAATGATTATGCTTTTCACTGTATTGAATTTTAAGTGAAATGTCCCTAAATCCGAAATGAAATGTTTTATTATGTGTCCAAATGCACATATCTTTACAATATAGGAATTGAAACTGCGCATTTTCTTTATTCGATGATATAGGAATGCCGGTGTTATAGAAATGAGAATATCACATTTTAAATTTATTCAAGATCCTTCTATGTATATGTTAGTTTTGCTTGCAATATCATAGTCGCGGGACTTGCAAACGCTATACAGAGCATTCTCGCTTAAATTAAACATGCTGTTCCCATAGTATTTTGTACAGAACGCAAAGGATAATAAAATACCATGTTCTTCTCATCCTTTCGTAGAGTCAGTTACTTGTGTTGGTTTGAATTGGAATGTGATTGTAGAGCCACAGGGAGAATTTTTGTGCTCGCCTAATACATGGACTTTCCCGAAGTTAACTGCGAACTACGCCAGCTGTCTTCTCGGGCTCGCGGCTTTAATTATTGGAACGATGGGAACCGAAAGCCCCCTATTTACAAGAACAACCAAAAGATAAGAGAGGACAGTAAAACTCAGCCCCGTTGTTCCGAAAACAACATAGTATCCAACCCCCAACCACAATCTTGAAATAAGAGAAGGGATTCTCATCTTAACGATGCTCAGATCCTGGGTTGGTTTAGCAACGTTATCTTCCGTACCACCCCTTGTTTTATGCTTTCTCCATCTATGTCTTCCTTCTATTCCATGGCTTTTACATGCCTCGTAGTGATTTATGGGGGTAACAAAGCAGACTTAAATAGGATACTAAGTGAATTTAGTATGAGCATTCACATTATGCAGTGACTGTGAAGAAGGTGGCTTGTATATCTTTATAAGACAGATTTCTACCCGCGTTTTGTCAGTGTCAACATCGGAAGTTGAGTGTGAGATGCTACGTTTCAGATGCAAATCGTAACAATTATGGTACACTCACGTTCAACACAAAGTCCTTTAGAGGAAATTTCTTCGTTTAAATTAGCAACACACACACATCAATATGTACGTATTATTAAAATACTGTTTAAAACATACCAAAATTATAAGATGGTACTGGTTCACGAATCAAGCAAGCTGCAGGGTAATGGAAGTAAGAATCAGCCGATTTGAACCGAATTCAGAAGCTCCCGGCGAGCTAAGCTGTGGAACACAACCACTGTTCTCAAGCCGAGCCTGTCCTTGGCCAAGCCTGAACATCAAATATAGAAACCTTGAGTTCCCATGCGATAAGCTGCTTGATCACGAATTTCATTCAGATCCGAACAGTAGTTAGAAAGGAATAAAGTGCTACATGAAAGACTTTTCGAGCCGAGCCAAGCATGTCCCTAGCCGAGACTAGCTACCAAATATAGGAGTCTTTCTTATTCCTTAGACCATGGGCTATTTGCTCATCAAACTTGGTTCAGATCGAGGTAGTAGTTACCGAGAAATATAATAGCACACACACACACACACACACACACACACATATATATATATATATATATATATATATATATATATATATATATATATATATATATATATATATATATATATATATATATATATATATATATATATATCGTATGCTTACGCTGGAAGCTAAAAATACAAACCTTAGTTTGAAATTGGGGTCACGGTGGCTCAGTGGTAGAGCGCTTACCTATGATTCATGGAATCGTTAGTTCGATCCCGGCGGAGAAAGCTTTTGGAGAACAACATCGTGCCCGTGGGTTTTCTGTGGTACTCTCGTTTCCTCCCACTTTCTGATTCCAAAAATTCTCTATTATCAATCATTTACCTTAATCATCGTTCCCCTTAGACTAAAATGCATATTCGTGGGACGTTAAACTGAAATATTTCACTTTATCATAGTTTCAAATCGCACCTACTTCCTCCTCATTGGTATATTGGCTAGCAGGTGTGACTTTACTGTATGGGGTTCCGGTTGGGATTTCTGATTGAAGAATATTAGAATTTTAGCGTATTATCTTGGTTTGGATTCCACTTTACATATTGTATTTTCACATTTCATACAGCATTGATACTGAAAAGAGACGCTAAACTTCAATAACCAACGACGAAAGCGCACTTAAGTGTGGCTGTCAGTTTACGACCTACATAGAGCACAGTGGTCAAGATCATGTGTATGTATAATCACCCTACTTGCCTGAAGACTTTCCTACTACGTGGTATTTACTACTTAATCGCATACTTGTTCCTCATTTTACACTTATATGAATAGCCCTTTAACTCTTGTCAAGAAGGATGTTTTGTTTGCTTGCCGCGTTTATCCCGAACAAAGGAGAGTGTGACTATGTGCTTATCTTCTTGTAATCGGTTAATAACTAAGGGAATACACAATTAAAATTGTGTCAATTATCACTGAGAAAGAAGCGAAAATTCGAAGTTGTTTCTGGATATGAGATGGCCGTTCTGTCTACGGAGATACTAGTTTTATGGGAATTACTCGAATCCACTTCTCTTCTTTAGGATGCACATTCTAATGAAAACATAATTATATAATGACAATAATATTTTCGTCATAAGATTTGAAATCCCCTGCCCACTTAGGATATTACTGTTCATCAGTGTGACATGATAAAAACCTTGAAACAGAAGCTAACTGTACCGAAATTTAATTTCAAACGGGCAAACAGTTTTCCGTGATGTGATTGCAAACATATATAATCACTTTTAGTGCAGAAGGATACTACTACTACTACTACTACTACTAATAATGATAATAATAATAATAATAATAATAATAATAATAATAATAATAATAATAATAATAATAATAATAATAATAATACTCTTGTCAGGGGAATTCTTAAAATGATGAGACCCGTGTCCGAATATTTTTAATGACAAGTTTATATGCCGAATTTAATTGGCCTGATTTTCAGAAATTTATGTCGTATTCTATTCTGGGCGAAACATTTGCATCACGTTACCTCCCTTACCATACATATTTAAAAACGTCCTTTCTTGTTCATTGTTCTCATAGCAAAAAGAGTTTTCTGTCCAAATCTCAAGTTTTATATATAATAATATGGCCTGGATTTTCAGCGAGTCACTTTCACTCTTCCATACAATCGTACATACCTCCCTCTCCCCTTCCAGGAGTGGGATTTTCGAAAACTTGGAAATATGAGTTTCCCTTACTTTTAATTAAGATTTTATGTAACGAATTTCGCACTTCCATCTTAAACGAATCCTTATGTTCTATACAAATAATGTGGCATAAATTATTCATCGTACCTTCTCTAGAAGCGGAATTTTCGCAGACAGTTAAATATGTATTATTATTATTATTATTATTATTATTATTATTATTATTATTATTATTATTATTATTATTATATTTACCAATTTTCCATTCCAACTTAATCAAACACATAATCGACACCTTCTCAATAGAGACAGTTAATTTTAATATTATTGTAATGACCACGCTCCTTCCCTAAGGAGCGGAATTTTCAAAAATGATGAAACAAGTGTCTCGTTGTTTACATTCAAGAGTGTATGTACCGACCTTAACGTCTCTAACGTAAGCAAATATGCGCATATGATATTTTGTGAATAAATAAAGAAGTGTTAATATTTTACATAAAATCCCGTCTTTCCCCTTAGAAGCGGAACTTCAAAACTGCTGAAACATATTCTCTTATTTTTGATTAGCAGGTTATAAACCTAATTTTACACCTTCAGCTTAACTGAATCTTAATACTCGGAAGTTTCTCAGTAAATATGATTGAAATTGCCCTCCCCTTTTCCACTTTGGAACGGAAAATGAAAATGGAATACCATCTTTAAGTTTTACGTTTCTCGAGTTTGCGGACTAGACTAAAGAAGACGATGATGATGAGAAATGAATGCAATGGTGGAATGAATGAAGTGGGATAAAATGTTATAAACCCTAGAAAGCCCACGTACACAGTGTTTGTTCACCACAAAGTCCACTTGGCGTGAGCTGGGATCTAACCAATGACCTCACGCACCAGTGATAAACACTCTACTATTGAACCACCGCGTCCCCCACTTTACTACGAAATTGTCAGAATTACTGAAATAATCATTTCCATTGTTTTAATTGAAACACTATATACCAAATTTCAAACGTCCAAGTTAGCGAAATCCTCTCATTCGTCTCTTTCTGATAAATACACTATTCTATTGTGAGGGGAAATTCTAACTCTTTTTACTCCTCTTAGAATATATACAAAAATCCTTCCTCATCCATGCTTTCGTGACAAGAGGTTTTTTACAAATCTCGCTTCTCTATAATAATGTGTGTGTATATGTTCTCCAACATAAATCTAGAACACCTACCTGGAGCAGTTTTAACCAAACTTTAACCAAACTTGGTACTCATATGACTTACAATCTGAGAAACAAAATAATGTGGAAACAATACACCCTTGGCTAGGAGTGTGGTTGGGAAGGGGATAGCTTGTAAAATAATCGAGAAATGACCAATATCAGCGTCTATTCCATGGTTTTCAGTGTCACCGAAAGGAATAATGACACTCCCTAATATCGCCATTACGGTGAGAAGAGGAAATATAAACTATCCAGTAAGACAGCGATTAGTGTCAAGTCCATAATTTTGGGATTGCTAAGCTGACTGGTGAAATACCCGATAACATTTAATCTCAAATATAGTCAGTAGAACCTGTCATGTGTGTTTCAGCATTCTCAAAACAAATGCGTTTTAGGGAGAGAGGGGTCATTTTCTATAGTTATTTTCGCCACATTGAAAACGACACACATCACGAAAAAAAGTACCCAGCTGTTTGAAATGAATTTTGGAACATAGGTAGTAGACTATTTGCCTCAAGCTGGAATTTTATCGCGCCACTTTGACTAAAGAGCATATTGTGAGGGAAGAGAGGAAGTTCAAAATGTATGGCAAAATGTATTATTTTATGGGTGTATATCATTACATGTTCATTGAAATTAATATGCTAATGAACGGAGTTAAAATATTTTTCATAAAACTTTCCACTCTGTGCGGAGAAAAAAAAGAACGACGATTCAGCTAGTATAACAATGAACTAAGAAACCAAGTTGGCAAATTTAAATATCCGTGATCGTAATAGAACTTTAATTCAAATTTCGAATACAACTATTCAGCAGTACCTTTCGAAAATATACTAATTTGTAAAAATGAATTAAATTCGGATAAGTATTTACTACTAGGTTCCTTTGGACCAGTTGACATTTCCTAAAAATCGAACTAACCATATTGATATGTTGCTACCTTGGTTGTCGTGTTAAGTTATATCAATGACAAGAACGCGAGTTTTGTGAGTTAGTGCCATTGAAATTTCCAATAATGTGTGTCACTTTTAAACACCAATGGAATAAAACTGTAACAACTTATTAAAGTAGCTTCCGTCTGCAGCCACACATGTTTGACAACGCTCAGTCAACGTTTGAATTCCATGAGACAATAAGTCTAGAATGTGTGATGTGAATTCAACTACACGTTAAAACGCTCAGTCGTCGTGGAAGATCTTCCCTGCCAATCCCATGGACGTGCGTCGTCATGCAACATGAAGCCACAATATGCTGTTGACTGTTTGATACCTTCGTATAAATTTGCGGTACATTTTATGGAGTTCTGCACTGTAACGATCCATAGTGATGGTTTCGCCTAGATGGACATAGATACGATGATTCACAACCAATATAAATCAACAGCAACATCACTTTTTTATGTTTATTTATTTATTGTTGTAAATGAAGAGGTGGTGTCGAGCACCGTCCTAAAAGTGGATCAAAATCCAACTATCGCTGTACTTACTGTTTGCGATTGCCGTAGAAGATATATTTGCCATCAGAACTGACAAACCAATACAAAACATTTCCCAACATTTCCTGGATATTCCGTACCCTCAAATAAATGCACACCCATCAAAACATCATTATTGACTTGTTTCAAGTCTTTGTCGATTCTCGTTGATCCTTGTTGACTTGTGTCAAGCCATGTGGCGCCCAATTGTCTAGTTTTTGTCTCGCCTTATTAATTGTGCCGATTCTTCGAATGATAGTTTCATAGTGTATGCATAAGTCATCTTCTATTGTAAGAATACATTTCCGAGGGTCTACTTCCAGGGTGCTCCTGCTAAGCTCATCAAAATATGTTGTTGGTCGTTGGACGCGTTGGTCTGTTTTCAATGTTGCGTCAGCCGCACGAAATATCATAAATAAGTTACGTGCGGTGCCTTTCTTCAACACTCCTGACCCATGTGTGCTGTTTATTTTCCGCGGCTGGATATGTAGAATGTCCCAAATGGAAATCGTAAAGCAAACCTACTGCAATTGTACGTTCTCCATAGTAATTTTTAGACAACCTTGTTCGATGGGGAACTACCTGCTGAATAAACGGACACTGAATTATGTTTTCTGAACATGTATGGAGCTTATGACGTCATATCTGTTGCCTCCGTTTATCTACTGGTTACGGTACAGTGTGTGCTTGCCCACTGGGCGTACAATCAATCATTTCAATCGTATTGACCAGAGATGGGCGCCCTCACTCATTTTGCCCTCAAGTGGGACGACCTCACCCTTACTCACTCTCATTTGGTAGGTGAGCGGGAGGGTGAGTGTGAATGAGTCGATTGAGGGTGAAGTTGGCTGAGGGTGAGTGCGAGGGAGTCCATTGAGGGTGAAGGTGGCTATTGGGATTAGGGTGATTAGGAGTATTTTGATATATCTTGCAACAACAACAACAGAAACAACAAAAGAAAATCATGCATAAAATAACGATGCAGGTAGCAAATATACCGTTAATAATGTATAATTAAGTTGTCAGCCATAGAAATGAATTTACATTTTCGCATAGTTACGTTTTGTTTATTGATTTTCTTCCTCATCTTAAGAAATTATTATTATTATTATTATTATTATTATTATTATTATTATTATTATTATTATTATTATTATTATTATTATTATTATTGACTTTTAAAACCTGTAGTACGGCACAAATATAAAGGGCCTCCCACACGAATTTCAATCTATCCTAATGTTTTATATATATATATATTTTTTTTTTCAGAAATCCACTACTATAACTATCTAGTTTCATCAATAATCTAACAATATTAAACTAAGAATTAACGCTTCAAATGATCTCCTGGTGGGATTCAAATCCAGATCTTCCACGCCAATGGCACGTAAGCAAACAATTTAACCATCAAGAAGCTCATGGGTGTTAGTTATTTTCACCCATTGCAACAAATATGTAGATTATTTTTTTCGGGAAAATCTGGTTCAACTTCTCTCAGTCTCATTCCACATAAAAATCTAGACGTGTCATTGATTGATTGATTGATTTTGAGTTTTACGTCCCGTTCAGCAGCGAGGCTATATGAGACGTGGACCTACTGATTAACGTGGAATCCGAACCACATGAGCTCCCGCCGGGAATCGAACCCGGGTCTCCCGCGCCAAAGGCATAGACGTGTCATGTAGCATTGTTGTTGAAAATGACCCTTAAACTAAAGAAACGAAACTGAATATAAATAAATTTGTGAAGAATTAAGTTGGAGAATTATGACTGTTGTACGTGTGTTAGGGTAAAAAATCGTTATTAATAGTAATAAGAACATATAAGCATTAGCAGGTTTATATTTATTACTTCTGTACTTCAGACACATTATTCTAATTAGAAAGCATTTTAGTTTGCAATCGTGTTAAGGGTCAAATGGGTGTGGAAGGCTTTTGGGAAAACAGCTTACTTTCCGGGTGAGTCATACAGTTATTTGTTTACCGAGCAATAATGGAGGGTGAAAGTGTCATGAACACTAACACGTGTGATTAAACATGTATGTGTTATCTTACGTACTCTTAAGGCGTGGCAGACACGTTAATTTTGTTTTTGTTTTCAATTAAGTTTAGACGCCGTTGCCTGTAAATGACCAATTCAACCCTGTTTTATGGAACAGTGATAATTTATGTACATTGTCACAGATGCTTCTATCAACAAAGGATCATGAGGCAGTATTGGCGACAGGTGTGTTCACAAGAATCACGTTACTGTTTGCTGTTATCTGTTAGCCTAACTGGCACGGAACCATATGTGTGTTTTATGTTTGTTTATTTTGTTTCTTTTATTTCTTTCTTCCATAACACACTATTAGTTGATAGATGATTTACCTATTCGTAAACAAAAGTCAACAGTATTTAGTTTATTGCATTATCAATGCATTTGTGTAAAATGCATCTGGAGTGTATGTATGTCAAATTGTAGACTCATTTGCATATATATGAACTTAAAAACTTAAAGGTATGAGAAAGCACTGTAACGTGTTGATTCAAACGTAAAATGTGCACAGTGCATATCAAATTCAATAAAGGACAAAACATATATATTTAATTATCGTCATTTGTTTTGATGATTTACCAAACACATTGTAAGTATCTATCACCATGTGTTGTCCATTGATTTTATGATGCGGTGTAAATTAGACTAGTCAAGGTAATGCCTTAAATGAGTAAGGTATTTACTTAGTAAGTTACGTGCCAGTTGTGCGTTTTGCGGAAATGTCTTATATCGTTGGAAGAAACGACACCTTACAGGAAGAATGGCTAATGTAGTTTCACTAGAGTAGTTCTAAATTCTAAGGACTTTATGCTGAGTAGTTTTGGTGTATGATTTGCGTCACATTAATGGCCTGACTACTACCGGAAACATATATTAGTAGAACTCTTTAGTATGACACTAGTCACGCGTCAGAATGACTCTGTATAAGGCCCTTAATAATTAGTCACTACTAGAGCGCCACAAGTGTGAATCTGTTTTACAAAACTTACAAGTCTACATTTTTTTTTAAGTTGTAAAGCGTCATGAAGGATAATCACTGCAAGAGTCATTTGTAAATTCTAGTACTCTATCTAAATTTATCATGTCTGTAGATAAAATTCCTGAGTGAATAAATGACTGAGAGCGACTGACTGATCAACGCCCAGTTCAAGTCACTTAATCTAAAAGCTTGAAATTTTGATACTACAAAGGAATATTGACGTAAGGTACCACGAAGGAATAATTTGTTTTTAATTTGATGGGAAAGGAGGGAAAGAGGGTGGCAATTATTATATTGAAATGTGCATGTCTCCGAATTTCTGAAGGTTAGAAACATGAAATTTGATGTATGGCAGGAGAAAAAAGGTGTTTTTTATTGTTATAATAAGATAGTAATGTCTTGAAATTCCTTGAAATTACACATATGCTATGATATGAAACTTATCCCTATTCAAAACAAGTGGCCATATGCAATAGCATCCCCGAAAATTATATTTTTAACTAGAGAAGGGTCCAATTTATATATGCTTTTTTCAACATGTAAAATGACTTTAGTCTGTCTCATTATTACGGGGAAGCAGGTGAACCATTTGAAATGATTTTTTGAGCACATTTAACACTGGGGCCGACATGGGATTTTGTCGTCTCTCTTTGATTGAAATGTGTGCTATAAACCTCACACTACCAACAGAAAGTATACACACAAACACACACACACACACACACACACACACACATATATATATATATATATATATATATATATATATATATATATATATATATATATATATATATATATATATATATATTGTAATTATTCTTCTAATTGTTTCTTTAAAATTGTAAGATAATATGCTATTATTTAACATGTTTAGCTGAAGCGTATACCTTACAGTGGTTCAAATTGAACGGTAGTATGTCTCATAAAATTTCCTTGTTTAAGTTGATTGGCACAAAGTTGGTAGGAGATGTGACGGACATTTAGTAGAGTTACTCCTAGATGGCAGTACAATAAATAGCAATTTCTGAATTTGGTGGTTAGTCTTATCTCGTGTACTGTTAATCTTGAGAGTTTCATGTCAGTGTGTCCATGAATTTGCTATTTTAAGTTTGTGGGCACAAAGTACCCCTCCTCTCGTTTATATGAGATGGCGTTTATAAGTGTCACTCGTATATTGCGAAAAATGATTTTGTGAATAGCCAAGTGGAACTTTAGCTTTAATGAGGAGAGGTCCCCATCAACCAGTATACTTTGTTATAATTGAAAAATTCGCAATTTTAGAGAAATATTTTGAATATGAGTGACGAATGTTGCTCCTTCGGTTAAGTATGTTATTAAACAAGTTTAACTAAGTCGTGTTTTTTTTTTATTTTTTTTTAGTTTAAACATGCCAATTTGTTTAGCTAAGCTTTTTCATGCTTCAGCCAATTTTTTGGCACCAATAATGGAACCTAAATAATATATTGCAACCACTACAATGCATTTATCTGCATATACTCGCCATCTCATGATATGCGTTTCAAGCCTTTAATTTTACGAAACCACCAAACATGCACTACTAGTGCGATTCTCACAAAATAAATAAAATATACTATCAAACTCTTAACAAAAACATGAAAACCTATCTTTTTAACGATTTAGCATTCACAGAAAGATAAATTGATAATTAATATTACATTTTAGGTATGCAGAACACAAGTGATCTGCTTTTTAAGTTGGTGTTCTTGGCTTCACCTGTATATATTCGCAGCAAAGTATTATTATGCCAATAAAAGTTAGTTCATATTATCAAGTGATTATTTAACTAAACCGACTGTAACGTGTTGAATTAGCGGTAGAGTAATTAAATGATCGTTTGTTGCATTTATTTATTTAATATTTTTTGGATAAATCCTTCATTTTTGTGTGAGAGGAAAAACAATGTATTCCGATGTATCATAGCTGGTTAGGTTTCTTCTAAGTCGATAATTTCCTTGCGTTATTTATGCGTTTTTGGCTTCCGTGATTGTCATTTATTAATTGAGTTCTTCCTTCCTCTCCGGTGAGGTTTGGTTCATCAACACTAAAGGTCAAACAAGCTTCCTGATTCAGTTCCCGATAATCAAAATAAATCACACGGCCCTTTGGGACAGGTTCTGTGTTGTGTAGGCCATTTCATAACATTACAGCGAACGCATTACTATTCGTTTTTTAAAAAAATAGAAAAAATATTGGAATTTGATCATGTATGATATATAATCTAGTATTTTTTTTAGGAAAAAAATAAAATGTATATTTTGTTAATAAAAAAATACAAGCATAACTTATAATCTCACGTTGCTAACCTGAGGATGAAAAGTGTCTTCATCTTAAATAAAAATAATTATTCTAGAGCAACTGATAAACTATTGTTGTTCGTGCAACAAATGTAGCACAATTTAAAATATTGAACAAGTTAAATTTTAGCTAACGAACAAGTTAAATTTTAGCTAACGAACAAGTTAAATTTTAGAGCGTAAGGAAAAATGCTCACATACTATATCGGAAAAATAACGAACATTTTAAATTGAAAAAAAAAAACGAATTAGGCATTTTAACAACTGTAGTTCTTTTTATTCCAAATACATCCCTTCCGTATCAATATATTGCTGGGCACATCCGATCAATGGTAGCATAGAGTTTTTAATGTCCTTTTACAGTATTACCTCAACGACCCTTCTCACGGATGATTGGACATGTGTAACATTGTCATGAAATGTTCTTTTCATGAACAGTTTTAATTTTGAGAATACTAGATAGTCACTCGTCGAGAAATCAGGCGAAAACGGGTGATATGGAAGCACACAGATTTGTTTCTTCGAGGCAGAAAGTAGCAAACTGCGAAGCATCTGTGACATGGTCCATGCACATACTTTGTGTTTCTTTAAATCATTTGTCAAAATTTTGTGAATCATGTCTCTCGTCGTATTTAATTCATCCGCCACCCATCTCACAGCCGAAATCGCATCGTGGGCGATCATATCACGCACTTGTTCGATCAACTCGTCGTGAATTTTGGTTTTAGGTCTTCCTGGTTTGGATTGTCTTCCAAGGACTCACGACCGTCCCGGAATCGCGTATACCACTCGAACACACGTGTACGAGATAAATACTTATCACAATACATTTGTTTCGTCATTTGCAATTTATGTAAATGTTTTACCTACCATGAAACAAAATGAAAAATTGGGTCTTTGCTCCACCGTGCTTTTGTGTCGAGGTGGCACCAGATACACTCACTTTTCTTGCTATAACTTGACACTCCCTTAATCGGTTCTCATGATTCTGGTCTCGTTTTGTTGGGCAGATACCCAACTTTCCGTTGATGTGTTGCTTCAATAGATGGGACTAGTGATTATCTGTAAAGAAAAGAAAGTCCCGTTACTTTTCCAACACACTTTGTATTAAAATTTACTGGAAATTGATATCAAACAAATAAATTGTTTAAACAATTTCATAATTTTCGATCAAAATGATATATGTTTTTACTCAAAAAAATACTGGCAAATTTTGTGAAATTAACAACTAGTATTTAGCGAAATATGACTTGGTAATTTTATATATATATATATATATATATATATATATATATATATATATATGTGTGTGTGTGTGTGTGTGTGTATATTTGATGTTAATTTTCGGATAATTGTTGTAATTATACTTAATAAAGGCGAATGAATCGAATCATTATAATTAGGAGCATGTTTACTTATATTTCCTTTGGAATATTGCACTTCATTTAAGAAGTAAAATTCAACAAACTGTTTTGTTACTAGTAAAAATATAACTAGAAAAGAGTAGTCTGTCTTTATTTATTTCTGCTATGTGTGAAAGGAAAAGGAAACACATCAGTCCAGGATCTTATCATACTTTCAGTTCGTGACGGTTAAATGTATTATTCTGTATCAAAAAAAAAAAAAATCTAGTCTAGAAAGTTTGCAAAGTTACGCTTGCACAAACATTGCACTGAACATCATCCAGTCGTAATAGTTATTTACTTTTAAATTTATTTTAGTATGATTTAAGCTGCTATATTGACCAGAACTTCCATTGCGCTAGTCCTTAAAAAAAAAGTTTGCTCGGTTTAATTTTGAGCCTCAGATAAGTTTTCCCCTGATTAACGACGTTAGAATACTCATTAAATATTTTTTTTTTAGTTTAACGTCCTTCATTTATGAACGAAGGTTAAGGAAGAAAGTGATTGTAATGAGTTAATAAAATAGTGGAATGAAGAAAGTGTGAAAAATTGGAGAACCTCTAGGAAACCCACAAATACTTTTTAATGGAAATCGCTGTAGCTTAAGTTTCAATATAATATCCTCGTTTTGGTTCCTAACTCAGTACGTGCCAACAAGGACTCTAAAGATTCAGAAAGCTCTATGAAATAAGTATAAATTTAAACACTACATGCTAGTCATTATTGTATCGTTTAAATAATCTATGTTTTATATCCTCCCATAAATGCAGTGTGCTGGTATATTTACAGGACTAATTTGAATAATAAATACATGAATTAAATTGCAGTACATCCAACATTCTGTTTTTTACTAATGCAAACGGATTTAAGAAAATCCAGTTGAAATTCGTGCATCTGGTGCAAAGTTGATGCAAAACAAGAATGTTTCATAGGGTGAATAGATTCCAGCATAGTGTACATTGAAAGCAAATGAAGAGTAAGGGGAAAAAAGAAGGAATGTCACGGAACTGCATTTTCGAGAAAACGGCGTTTTAATGTTGAAAACCGCGTACGAAATGAATAGGGTTGGTCAAATTTTGCGACTTTCTACATGGACATTTGTAAATCTGCGCATGCATGGCATATACAGTCAAATAGTACCAGAAGTCACCAACAGATAGGACAAAGCACCCGTTAAAGCACATACATGGACATTCTTCGTTTTCCCCCCTTACCCTTCAAATGTACGTTTAATGAGCATTTTCACGTCCGTGTCACTTGTGTTATTATTGTTATGTAATACAGGCCTCCAGAATTGCTGTTTGCTTCTTTGTGTGATTATGTAGTGAATTTAGTTTGAAATTCTAAATAATTAGAGTTGTGTTTAAGGTTTCGTTTGATATGCAGATGTGTGAAGTGTCTAATAATATGATGTAGTGTGACTTCAAAAATATATATATTTATGTTGGGTTGTCATCGCTGTTAATTTGGTGGTATTGTGGATTGTGTCAAACAATGTATCCCTGCCAATAGTTACACAATGCCAAATTTTAACAATGTCGCTATATTAGCTTATTTTTTTTAAATATAAATGTTTTAATATAAATGGTCCATCCTCATATACGGAGAATTTCCTTATTTTAGTACTTCGTTCATAAGCGGTTATTTTATATTTGCGTTCTTTTTTTAAGTGTTATTCAGCTGTTTGTCCATACGAACACTTTATGAACGATCTGTGATATATAAAATTTGTCTCGTGGCTCTTCTTTCAGCTCATATTGGTTCTCATTATAATTATCAGACACAAAATTGTCATAATGTTCTACTGCACACTCATTTTTCTCCAATTGTTGCATCCTATGAATTTGCTTATTAAATGCACACTAATACGGATCAGCGACCTATTAACCTGTGTTGAAGCTAAACTGGTCGCAATTGGTCCAGATTATTTGGAGGCCAAAACCATTATTTGGTCGACACGCATAGTGAAGTAATAAGTATACTTTTGTATAGGGGTTAACAAGTTAACCTGTAAGCTCCAATAGAATAAATACGGATCGGAATTGACCCAGATCGTTTAATGTCGTTTGATCGCCAACAATCTTCATTTGACCGTCACACGTAGTCACGTAAAATTCATAATTTTGTAAGAAAGTTAACAACCTGCTATGCCGATGAAAGCTAAATTGAACGAAATCTGTCAACATCGTTCAATCGTCGTTTGATCGCCAACAATCAGTATTTCACAATTCTGGTGATATAATACGCATGATTTTGTATGAGAGCTAACAAGCTAACCAGTTAACCTTCCATGGAAACAAGATTAATTGGGGTTTGGCCAAATTTCTGAACGCGTTACAACACGACGTGTAGTGACTCAATATTATGTATGTTCATACGTCCGTTTGTCCTGGATTAGTTTTGGCAAGGATAGTTTTATAGGGGGATAGCAAGTTAGCCTGTTCGGCGCTACGGAAACAAAATTGAACGAATATAGAATAGATCGTTCGATTTTCATTTTGATTATCAACAGCAGCCATCGTTCGATTACCACGGGTAGTAACGTTATATGATACATTTTGTAGAGCGGATATTAGGTTTTTACCTGCTTCCCCCACGTAACCAAAACAAAATCAGAATTGGGTCCCTTTCTTTGATCATGATTTCATCTCGTTCGATCGTCAGCAGTCATATTTTGATTGTATTTGATCGCAAAATTATGACATAATATACTTAGTGTTGTAGAGGTATAACAAGTTTATTTATTAACTCTCATAGAAGAAAAAAATAATTGAAATTGGGCCAGATCGCTTGATCGTCGATTGATCTCCAAGAAACCTTAGTTTGATCGACACGTGTAGTGTCATAGTAAGCAAAATTTTGTAGGTTGGCTAAAAACTTTACTCGTTATCCCATCAATGGAAACAAAGTTGATCGAAAACGGGTCACATTATTTGATATTTTTTGTAATCGCGATAGATCACCAAAATTAGGGTTTGATCTCCACTTGTATTAACGTAATACGCATAATTTTGTAAAGGGGTTAACTAATTAACTTGCTCGCCCCCATGGTAGCAATACTGATTGGAATTGAACTAGATCGTAATTTTATCGCGTTTGCGAACAATCAACGTTTAAACACCACACATATTGACGCAAATCGCAAATCTCGTGTTCAACAATAGTTCACATAAATTTCAGATCTTAAACACACTCCTAGTGTTACATCATGACTCATATATATGATTTGACAAAGTTGTTGCACGAACATAATGAATAGTATTTATCAATGGTTTAAGATATGCAACTCAATACACAATAATCTCGTAATATGGATTTACGTCATTACACGTAGCAATCAAACACTGGTTGTTAGCAATCAAACGATCTATCAGAATCCCTT
This sequence comes from Thermobia domestica, assembly GCF_964235325.1. Taxonomy (NCBI): domain Eukaryota; kingdom Metazoa; phylum Arthropoda; class Insecta; order Zygentoma; family Lepismatidae; genus Thermobia; species Thermobia domestica. The sequence continues at coordinate 138,472,943 of NC_137459.1, read as the reverse complement.
TCAATTTTACTTTTATGCAGAGCTAACAAGATAACTTGTTAGCCTGCCTATAAAATTATGAGTACTACGTCACTACGTGTGGTGATTAACGATGATTTTTGGCGATCAAATTACGATCAAACGATCTGGACGAATTCCAAGCAATTTTGCTTTCGCGCGGGCATAACAAGTTAAATTATTAGCCCTCACCACAACAATGAGTATTGCGTCACTACGACTAGCGATCAAGCGACAATCAGCTGATCTGGACCAAACCTGATAAACTTTGCTTCCATGCAGGCCAACATATTAACTTTCTAATTCCCTACAAAGTTATGAATATTACGTGAATACACGTAGCGACCAAAACCTGATTGTTGCCGATCAAGCGTAATCAAACCGCAACAAAACGATATGGCCCAATTCTGATAAATTTTCCTCCCATTATGGGGGAGGACTAATGTGTAAACTTGTTAGCTCAGATCTAAATTGTGCGTATTACGTCAATACGCCTGGTTAACAAACTAGGATTGGCTATCCACCATTAATCAAACGTTCTGGGAGCTCCTCTGTGGCTAAGCGATTAGCGTACACGCCTTTGGTGTGGGAGGCCCGGGTTCGGTTCCCGGAGGGAGCACATGTGGTTCAGATTGCACGGTAATCAGTAGGTCCCCGTATCATATAGCATCGCTGCTGAATGGGACGTTAAACATTAAAATCAACTCAGCTCAAACGTTCTGGCTCAATGTTGATATTTTTTGCTTACAAGCGTGTTATTACATCACTATGCAGCGACGAGATGCTGATAGTTTGCGACAAAACGCAATGAAACGACGATTAAATTATTTGTTTCAATTTCAAATAATTTTCTTTCTTATGGGGCAAATAAGCTAACTTATTCGTTCCCCTACAAAATTATGTATATTACATCATTACGTGTTTCGATAAAACGCGACCAAACAACGATCAAACAAACTGGATACATTGCAATGAATTTTACTTGCATAGGGTAATACGATGCACATGCAAGTTTAATTGGTTGGTTTGATTGGAATTTAGCATTTGTTTCAGTAGCGATACTACACCAGACGTGAGCATACAGCTTACGTGTGACCATTTGAGTCTTTGCCGAAAATCGAAATCGTGTCTCTTGCGCCATACGCATACGTGTGCAATAACCACGTGTTCATGAAGGAGCCCTGCTCGAATAGGACGACTTAAAGGAATAGTAACACTTACGTAGTTCTTTCGTTTGTTTAAGTTAATGTCTTCAAACTTTAAGGAGACAGGGAAGCAGTATTTTTATACTATGAAAAAAAAAAAACTACATAAAGGTGCCGTTTTTCTTTATTCTACGTAATTTGACGAAGACATCACATGAAGATAATGGGCAATCTAAGTATAAAAGTGCTGTGTCCTACGATCTCTTATGAGCTACTCTTACCACTTTTCACCGTAATTGAAGCAGCAGTTAAGAACTGGTGTTTAATTTTGTTCACGTAATCAGGAGAAGGCTCCAGTCCTCCTATCGTTAACGGAAGACAATCTAATTTTCTTCGGCCAACTTTTCGCATATGGCTATTATAGTTAATGCAATGTACAGACTAAGAGTTAGTGTGTAATTATTCGCTTTTATCAGGGTCACCTTCTTTTCATCTTTCCTTCCAAGTTATCTTCTCGACAGTATATATATATATATATAGAAAAGAAAAAAAAAACTCTCACACACTTTTATGAATAAAGGTATCCAATGTCATTCATGTTTGCTTAGTTGTTTTAATGTTATATTAAATACTAGCTGAAATGCCCATTCTTCGCATGGGTCAGAAAAAATATTTATGTAAACTGAACAACGAAAAAATATCGGGCATTGTCTACTACTTTTACATATCCCGGTAAACGCCCATTGAGACCCTAAGTCAACGCCTGTTTGCAAATCACCATTCATCTCAGCGAAAGCAGCCATTGCAAACGGGTTAGGCAGCCAGCATACCACCATTATATGGCAGTTTTGTGCAGTCAGTCATATGGAAAAGATTAGCTCATTGGTGTTACATGGTTTGACACCGGATAGCAGTAATTTACATTTGAAATTGTGCAGTTCACTAAATGTAAGGAATAATCCAAAGGAATATATAATAAGGAATAACCCAATGATTATTGATCTATCTATCTATCTAATGCAATAATTAATATTGTTTCTGACTATACATACACAAATTGCAGGTTAAAATTTTGCAGATAGCAGTAAAATGCATCACCTACTACTGTTACTACTACTACTATTGCTACTACTACTATTATTATTATTATTATTATTATTATTATTATTATTATTATTATTATTAATAATAATAATAATAATAATAATAATAATAATAATAATAATAATAATAATAATAAACCTCCACCAGGGAACGAGTGCAGGTGGCCGGTTTAGTAACCAAAATGTGCACATCATTGTTACTAACCAGAGAAATTGTAATTAACATATCGTAGTTCTTATTGTCTTGTTCGTTATAAAACATCTCACGCACATATTCAAGTTAAGGCAGATAGTTTCAGTAGCTTATGAAGTTATTTTAGGAATATTTCAAGTCACCCGTACTTCCTTCTTATTAACTTGGTAATAACTTGCAAATGGGTCTAGGTCAAAACACCCACAGCCAAAACTCCCACACTCAAAAAATGTCAAAACGCCCACAGAATCGGTCATAACTCCCACACAAATGGATGAAACACCCACACATAGCAACGGTCACAATCTCCACATAAATGGACAAAACTCCCACACACAGAAATCGTCACAACCACCACACAAATGGAAAAGAAACTCACACACAATCGGACAAATCTCCCACACTTTGAGATGATCTTGGTTGCACGTCTTGTAAGTTTCACACGCTAAAAATAATAAAAAGAAGTACAAGGGTGTTTTGATCATTCGTGTATTTCCGAGATTTGTCCATTTGTGTAGGAATTATGACCGATTGTGTGGTCGTTTCGACATTTCTTGAGTGTGGGAGTTTTTGCTGTGGGAGTTTTGTCCATTTGTGGTGGTTGTGACAATTTCTGCGTGTGGGAGTTTTGTCCATTTGTGTGGCAGATTTGTCAATTTATGTGGGGATTGTGACCGTTGCTATGTGTTGTAGTTTTGTCCATTTGTGTGGAAGTTATGACCGTTAGGGGTTATGACCGCTTACCTGTGTGGGAGTTTTTGCTGTGAGGGTTATGACAGTTCGTGCATTTGGTAAATTTGTCCATTTGTGTGGGAGTTGTGACCGCTTGTGTGGGCGTTTTGACATTTTCTGAGTGTGGGAATTATGACCGTTCGTGGTTTTGGGAGATTTGTCCTTTTGTGTGGGAGTTATGACCGTTTGTGTGGGCGTTTTGACATTTTCTGAGTGTGGAAGTTTTGGCTGTGGGAGTTTTGTCCTGTTCCCTTGCAAACATGTTGACCTCATTCCTGTGTAAAATATCTGATTATCTCTATGGCAAAACAATTTAAATAAAATTGGTCGATTCGACTTATTCCGAATTATTGACAAGACGATGTGTAGAGTATGGGTGATTTTTTCTTGGTGTCCCTAGTATTCTTACGTCTTTAAAAATATGTGCAAATTCATGAAAAATAGGGACAAATTCGTGAAAATCCCCGAGGGGAAAAAGCATCACAAGAAACAAATTCTAGAGCGCTTACAGGAAAAATACAAAGTATATTCTTGCTTTGAAGGATTCGGATAGCACCACACTGAAAATGTCTGAATTCTCTTATATGCATTATCTGAGTATATTAAGTTTCAAATTTCATGTCATATAGTCTAAGTGACACTTGTCACGAAGGCATAATTACAGGTCTCATAAATAACATCAATGAAATTCAGCAAAATTTCCTTGAATTAAGCATTAAAAAGAAAACCTACAACACACATTTTCAGGAAATAATAGAACTTTTACAGATATTATGTATCATAAAATTATTCCGCTTCTGACTTTGATTAGGGTGAATATGCATTTGAAGAAAAAAACTAGTGACAGCGTTCTGGATAGTAACATATTTGAAAAGAACGAAGCTTTTCTTCTTCTACTGTTATCTCACTGTTCGAATATAGAAGTGAATAAAACAATTGGTCAGAAACCAAACGGTCGCTTCTTACAACAATTCATGAAGAATAGGACTAATAATGTTAAATACGCACAGTAAGTACTAATGTTAAAAACATAAGTAAGAAAAAAAGCTGGTCAATCATTCTCTTGTAACTGCATGCAGCATGTTTTATAACTTGGATTTGCAATAAAGGCCACAAATGGTTAAAGACGATTTCGTTTGGGTTGAATTTCATTTGTGGATAATAATACTGGGAGCATCAGATAGAAGTAGGATGTGAACAGATTTTAATAAAAAAATCCTGTAAATTTAGCTCTATGAGCTGTAAGGAACCTCTACTTCTAGCTTCAAATAAGTCATTTAAAGCCAATTAGCAAATGCCATTAAAAATACGTTCAATTCTGTTAACGTCTTTGTGCCTAAAATAGAAACCAAAAGCTAACATTAGGTTCCCAAGTTTAAAATTGCACTGCATGTGAAAATAGTTATTAGAATTAACTATTGTTTGTCGCTATTAGTTGTTTGTTACCTGAGTGTTAGAGCAATAAGTACATTCAAACGGAGCGCAGGAAAAAATAGGTCCACATAAACAAAAGTTGTGAATTTATTATATGCTGAAACACTGACATTAATGGTTACACCACACACACGCTCATGTTTCATCTAAAAGTATCATTCCAACTCTGTCAAAGGGCTGTTTTCATAATGACCCTACAATATATCTTGCAGTGATCTAAACTGTCAACTCTAAATTCATACATAAGTTGTTGGCATATTTATTCCTGCCTGTTACAAATTAATCCTGTTTTATAACGAAATTGAATAAAACAAATAGTATTGCTTTTACACAATATCTTTAATGCACGGTAGAAACTCACTGAATTGTCTATTGAACTATGTTGTTATTGCTTTGGTATATATATATATATATATATATATATATATATATATATATATATATATATATATATATATATATATATATATATATATATATATATATGTTACTATCCGCAATACGTCTGCATTACTGCAGAAATGGCGAACCATTCCTCTATTCAATAACAAGTGTATAGTTAATAGTGTTCTTTGTTAAGTACAAACAGACCAGGCTACTTATACAATCTAAACTGCTACTTCGATAAACTGTTGGATACATGCAGTAGTGAGATTCTCCAATCGCCTGTGTCACCGCACTCCCCCAGTAACTAAGGTAAATACTACAGTGGACCTCAACCAAAATTGGCACTGTTATCCTACTCAGATAGTACTACTACTGCAACTATTACTACTAATATTACTACTACTACCATTACTACTACTGCTGCTGCTACAACAACAACAACAACAACAACTACTACTACTACTACTACTACTACTACTACTACTACTACTACTACTACTACTACTAATAATAATAATAATAATAATAATAATAATAGACATAATGCTTCGAATTTTATTATAATGGTAAATTTTATCCACAGCCACCTCGGTATTCTATAAGAATGTACAAGCAACGACCATAACTTAAATAATTTATTATGGACATTCATTTCTTTTAAAACAACGATTTAATAACACAGTAAAATGTCGTTATTCTCCAGTGATTGGGAAGATAAATTGATCGGATTGCTAGTGCTTAGATTTAGTGAAACAATCTAAAAGGACAGTAGAAGCCACATTAAAACTGTTTATAGCAACAAAACTATTTCACTTTGATGCTTGAAGGGCATAGTTTTAAATACATTTACGATTATTATATTGTAGAACACTATCCACCGTATACTGTCAACTGTGTTATATGCACGTACTGTATTATACAAATATGTTGCTAACAACGGACAAAAACTCTACAATATTTTTAACCGTCGCTGAACTGTGATGAATGCAATTTCTGACTTTTAGAACATCTATTCGTAAAACCTTGCATTCTGCGTTGTCTGCTTGTCCGAATTAAGCGAAGTCCAGGTTATCTCGCTTCGAATTAACAAGGTTTTACTGTACTGGTATCGGTGTCTCAGGAAGAGAAACTACTAAAGTTGTTTGGTCCTACCAGACGGGTGTTTTGGATTAAGTTTGGGAAGCATTTAAGGGGAACCGTTGTTGCTAAAAAGATTCAAAATAAACGTCTAATTTCAAATACTTATAATCATGTAAGAAATTAGTATGGAATAATTAAATTATTGTTTATCTTATTAAATGCTTTACTATTTTCAGAGATTTGGCTTTAATGTTTTCTACTTTCCTTGAACTTAGTGTATATGCCGCTCAGATATTATCGTAGATTCATATTTTAATTGTAATGTTAACAATAATTTTCGATTACACTAAATAGGTCTGCCACGTGTGTATCTGTATTATTGCTTTCTCTCTCTCTTTTTTTTCTCTCTGTATTTCTGTCTCATTTCTGGTGGTAAACCTCGTAGCAACTGTCAGATCCTTTACTTCGATTGCATTGTTTCGAAACTCCAGGTTCTATTGCATAACCAACTCGTCTATTTACACTTCAAAGGAGGCTTTGGAACGACTTTGAAATAAAAGATTCTCGAACTGAGTGAGAATGGTATGAGCTGTGAAAACGACAAAAGGGTTGGGAGGGATCTGTAGACACGAAACAGGAAGATGATTTCAACTTCAACACAACTACAAAATGTTGTGTGTTGTGTAAGTATTTGCCTGTGTGTGTGCGTGTGTGTATGGAATAGAGTAATAGAGAATATGCAAGGGAGATAGAGATACTAATGTTCAGGATTGGAATTCAGAATTGAGATAAAAACATCCAGACACAGTATAGAGGCAAATATTGTCATCAAGTTTGCACACAATAATGATGAACCAACAGAAAGAATAAATGAAGTTTGGCTTTCCGTTTGTTTTTGTTTTGTTTTTGCCTTGGTAGCTACATTTTTCACGTGTAATGAATGACTCAATATTTGGTGAATGTCTTCCTCAAAGAAATGCATCTGAGTGCTGTTATTGTCTTGATTCGAAGAGCACGCTTGCTTTATATTGCACCCCCTTCTTACTTCAACAAATCAGCATTCGAATTTTTTAGTTGTTTACTCAAATTGATTAAGTTAGTGAGAAAAATAAAAAAAAACACTCGTTTTAGAATATAACCCTCTGTATGCTGTTTAACCTACACGTGTAATGGTAAGTAATATGTTATTTTTTTCACGTTTTTTTTTTTCTTTGGTACGGTTTGAATCGCAATTTACTTTTGCATGTTTGTATACGTAGTTTTGTCTGCTGTACAGGGTGGTCCGGAAGTGGCGCACCCCCGCTTTAGTTTCAACAGTATAGTGTTAGTTATGGTAGAATGTCTGTACACAGTTACCTTGAAGTCATAATTGTCTTCAGAGTCATATAAATCGGTATGATTACAATCCGTGTCGTAACACAGCTGAATTCTGCGCCAAGCTCTCACAGATGTTTTGCGGAGACACTCCGGAGTCACGAGAGTGAAGGCGTGTTCCACAGCTGCTCGTAATTTCTTCGTTCTGTGATATCGAGTGTTTCCTACTTGTTTCTTTGTGAAACCCCAGATAGAATAGTCTGGTGCCGTCAGATTGTGACTTCTTGGATGCCAGGCAGAGGGAGCTGGTGAAGATGCACATGCTCTTCCAATCCAGCAACAAGAAAAAGGATGATTCAGGTAATTGAGCATGTGGATCGCGAAGTGCGCTGGTGCTCCATCCTGCTGTATCACAATAATATCTTTGATGCCATTTTCTTCCAGTTGAGGCACCAACCACTCAATGCCAAGCAATGCTACCAAACAAATGTGAGAAAAAACCTAAAACTCTCAGAAAACAACAATTAGGGGTGCGCCCATTCCCGGACCACGCTGTATATTGCTGAAGTGTGTTGTATTATATGTACAAATCATTGCATTGTATTTAGTTCATCATGTGCCTGTTTGTATATTGAAATAATAATAATAATAATAATAATAATAATAATAATAATAATAATAATAATAATAATAATAATAATAATAATAATAATAATAATAATCATAATCATAATAATAATATAATAGTGGATGAAGAACAATAATTGGCTTACTTTGTTCACTGGGGTTTGTTTCAAGAAGCGAGACTATATGTGGAGTTACTTTATGTTTAAAGCGAGAATGCAAGAACTACTCGAGTTTATATGCGAGTCAAGTACTTCCAGCGGGAACCCAACCTGAGATCATTTGTACAGAAGAGACACCTTCTAGTCACCTCGCCGCAAATAGGTAATACAATGCACTTTCTTTAAGCCTCTATCTAATTTTCTCTAAGAGTTCAACACGGTATATTAGATTGAAACATAACAATAAAAATACTAATAGAGAAGCGAATTGGTTTAGAGGTGTTTTACTAAAATATTTCGCATTAAAAGTGAATTATTCTTAAAGAGTATTGTTTATTAGGAGATTATATACTTATATTAAACAGCATGAGAGCTGACTACTGGATTTATAGTTACTTAAAAAGTATGACCACTTCTTGCTACAATCATTGTGTGAATATGTATTTTATCTTCTGTGGAATTTTATCTTATGAAAGAAGTGTGCTTGATAGCAATGCAATGCTTGTGTACACGAAATGGAAATATATTAATTGTACGAATACATGCTCGTTACTTATTCCCCCCAAAAAAGCCTGAAAATCTTATCAACCCAGAGCATGTTCATTAATTCATAGTTAATGCCTCTTTATGGCGAAAGTAGCCCACATATTGTTGTGGCCTAGAATATGCAATATTCACATCGCTGTAAAAGTAAATAAATAAATAATAAATAAATAAATAATAAATAAATATTTACACTGTTAATATACGTTCATGCTTATATCCTAATCATATAAATTGAAACAGTTTAAAGTAGCATAATTAAAAGGACTGAAAGGTTTTTATATAATATGTAAGAAGCTTTGTTGCTAATAGTAGAGTAAAACATAAACCCGTTGTATCTCTGATGTTGAGGGACATGTTTTAAATCCGCCGTATAATTTTACCGCAATGTAATGAAACTTAATATTGTATGATAGTTATATAAATTTTCACAGTTTTATTAACATAAATTTGTTCTGAAGAAACCCACTTAGAATAGAAGTTATCATTTTTTTCATCCTTCCCGAATCTACCATTGTATTATTATTATTATTATTATTATTATTATTATTATTATTATTATTATTATTATTATTATTATTATTATTAAAAGTGGTTGTAGTGGTAGTGACAATAACGATAGTATTACGTTTTCCATTTTTGTAGTAGTACTAGTACCTACATCAAATCATGATTCAATAAAAAATGAAATGAAATGAAATCTTTGAGTGTTACGTCCCACGATTATGCTGGTTAAGCTAAAGGAGTCTTTGATGATGAGTAATAATAAAATGATGGAATGAAGAAAGTGGGAGGAAACGGGAGAACCCCGTGAAAACCCACGCACACGGTCAATGAAAACAAAATACTTGAGTCTGTTAGACGATGAAATAAATAAATCAATTTAGTTTTACGAACAAGTTTGCTGCATTGTCGACTAAGATTGATTACAAATGACAAAAAAAAGTATTGATTTATTTCCAAAGTTTTCTACTCAGAAACTTTAAATCATTTTTGAGGAAGGTATTCAATTTAACTAGGAAAATAAACTGAAACGAGTTTTTTTTTATTTATTCCTACATGAATGGTTTCTTCTTTTGATGCTTAAAGAAAATATATAAAAAAGTAACTCCATTAACCGAACAAAAACTTTAAGCGAAAACTTAAGGCAAAGACAACGAAAAGAATGACAATGAACCAGGAGTTTCAAACACAGTTTCACCCTCTTATCTTGGCATCCGAGAAATATAAAGTAGCCCTTCCAACGTGATCTTAAACGTGCCTTCAGGCGAAAACTTACCAAGTCTACTACATGATTCTATAATGCACAACGAACACTCAAGTCTTTTTCCCCTCTCTTTTATTATTATCATTCCGTGGAATAGACTGAAAATTCGTTTCTTACTTTCTGGACCAACTATCTCGCGAATTGTACTGTTCATAAATTCTTTGCACGCATCTTGGTTATATCGACAATTTTTAACCCATTTAGATTTTTATAGGAGTATTTCCACCATAGAAAGTGCAGGGAGGTTATTGCCTGTTTTCAACGGTTGAAATTACAGTAGTAAGTTGGTCAAGAAAACGGGATTTTATTTTTTTTTCTTTTCCTGTGGATACTCCGCAAGCTCACATTCCCTTCTTACGTCACGTTTCCTCATCATGGCGAATGACATTAACTTCTTTTTAGCTCTTTTCTTATCCTTTATGGACAAAGAGAATTGGATTAAGATGTTTGTAAATGTGTTCCTGTTTATGCTCTCTCTCTCTGTGTGTGTTTGCCAGTTTCTGCTTTCTGTGAGTTCTATGGCTTGCTAGTAAAATTATTTATTCGGAGTGTTAATATGTTTATATGCCTTATGTATATGGCAGAAAATTATGAAATGCAATAAGTGGTTTGTGATAATTTGATTTTGAACAAACAACGTTGCTACTTACCTTAACACTGTAGAATATAAAATGTCAATAATCTAATGACACAACTTAACGAAAATGACACTAAATATTAGTACTTTTGAATCTGAATTTTCACATTTACGTTGAAATGTGTTATATGTCTACACTAACACTTAAAAAAACAACATATTTCGGTTTTCCTGGAAAAACAGTTTATAGTATATTCCAATTATTAAGCATAGCTTTTGAGTACACACACACACACACACACACACATATATATATATATATATATATATATATATATATATATATAGGGTGTAATAAAAGGGAACGTCAAAATTTCAGGGGTGGATTCCTTATGCGTAGACAAACAAGAAATTTCATATGAACCATACGTCTGGAAATGCATCGTTACAAAGTTACGGCCATTGAAAAATGAACTTCACAGGGCTGTAATTCAGAAACAACGCAAGGTAGAGAGTGCGGTTTAGAACATGACACTCGAAATCATACTTGCTCGATTGAAAAATGTATGCTTCAAACCTCCGCAAGTTGTCTGCGAGGGATTCCTCAAAAGAACTTAGGGATTACTTGTCAGGTTAAAGGGATTCCCTACATTTCTACATGTGTATAGAAACGCATTTCACTATATATATAATATAGTGAAATGCGTTTTGCCCTTCATATTCAGTTCCCACAGCTTTTCGTAAAACGCCTGAGTGTCTATGGAACCAAAATAGCTTATACGTAAATTGGGTTGCATAGGCGCATGGGGATGAATACAGTTGTAGAAAGTTTATTTTAGGAATATAATTAAAGTAATTTGAAGCTACGACCTTTCTAACGATTAACAAGAAACTTACTTTAGTTTTAGGTCGGGATACCAAGAAATTGTCGGTGACATGTAAATCCCTAGCCCACCAAACAACTACAGGCCAATATTACCTGCTAATGGCCACCACTGCAGAAGCAAAGTTGAACTTACCTTGAAAACAGACGAATTTTTGTCAACTTCAGGAAACACCTGAAATATAGAAGGAACGTTATAGCTTGGAAGATAAGAGGCTAAAGGAAATAAGGAATGCACATTTCAATATATATATATATATATAACGAGCGAGAGTGGCGTACAAACGCCCGAAGTGCGTAGTGGGGAGCGAAGTATATGAATTCCAGCAGTCGAAAGCAGATGTCGACATTGCATGCAATGCCTACTGTCTATCATTTGACATTTTCCAGCATCAACAGTGGAATAATATAACACTAAGTTGTTTGTGACTTACGTTGTGGTGGTAATACCATTAGAAAGGCAAGCTCCCATTGGTGATGCGACGTCCAACCAGCTACGGAACGTACGTGTTGCACGTCACAAAATGAATATCTCCTACGTTCATAAATTGGCCCAAACACACTGGAACTCACCACCGTGAACAGTAAAATAATAATAATAATAATAATAATAATAATAATAATAATAATAATAATAATAATAATAATAATAATAATAATAATAATAATAATAATAATAATAATAAACGAGCCAAATTGAGGATATAATGTAACCTTGGCGAGATCAGAAGTTGACTCGTTGGGCTTTACAAAGTGTGCAGGATGATCATATTCGTACCCACTTTTATGAAATGTATACACTCGCATTGCTATACCAAGGTGAAACAGTCTGGCATGAAGTTGTTCCTACAAAGGGGCATTCCGAATATTATAGCTGCAAATGGTGCGAAAGTATGTCTTGCATGCGCACACACACACACACACACACACACACACACACACACACACACACACACACACATACATATATACATACATAAACAAACGAAGTCCAATGGCTGAATATGTTCGGTGGTTCCAGGTGGAAGGAATTACAATGTCACATACTTTCCAGGAGAGAGAGTTTGGTCCAATATATCAAGGGCCTTATGCAGAGTCGTTTTGATGCATGATTAGTGCCCTACTAAAGAGCTCGACTTACATATGTTTCCTGCAGTAGTCATGCTTTTAGTATGACACTAATCATACATCAAAACGACTCTGCATAAGGCGGCAAGAGTCCAGTAGAAACGAATCGTTTTCAATATGCATGGGTAAAAGGCAGTGTTCGTTCACCACCGCACCACCGCAATTCATGCAATCCAATTTTATCACCTTTGCTTGCACCACATACACATTCCCTAATGCACGTGCGAGTTCGTGAATACAGTCAATATCGGGCAGAGTGGTAGACGGTGAATAACACTCAACTGCACCCAGAACAAAAAATAATTGTCCTGCTAATGTCCCATCTAACTAATAATCGACGTTAAAATGTTCGAATAGGTCAAAGCGTTTATGCTCGTTGTTCGTGCAACGATTGTATTGCTAGTATGAATGTCCAATATTCCCTTCTTATGCATTTGCTCTTGGAATCCTGCTGAACGCGGGAATCAATCTGTTAGCCTCATCTTCAAATCCTTGCAACAACTTAGTTATTGTTTTTCCTAAGATTGTCTCCTTGAGTGTGCTAATTATGCTTTTAATTTCTGCAACCATATGTTCATTACTGGAAAAGCAGTTTACCCAATAGCATGTGCAACATTGATACTTATAACGTTGTGCATCACTATTATGAACATCTTACAATTCGTCCTGAGCTTCTTCGAATCACCTGAACTGTTTCGGTTATTCATAAACTGTTTCACTTTTTTATACTACACTCGACCATGTTCCTATAGATTAATGTGAAATTTTGCAATAATAGTTTGATTTATATGATTTGAATGTTCATTAGTATAGACAATCATTGTCTGTATATTTTCCACGGGCATTGCTTCTCCATTATGCCGTTCACTTTGTGCGGATATGATTGTAGCGTTTGACGTTTCTTGATGACATCGATTGGTATATCGCTATCACTAGTACACGCCTCCTCGTCTTCATGTGGATCAGCCTCTACGTTGCCATCACAATTCCGAATATAAGCTATTCTGGAAACCACTGCATACTGCAGGAAAACATAATATAATACTATTTCCCACATCTTTCTCCCTCTTGGATATTTTCTTCCGGTCAATGGAATGCCTGGAAACTAGTTGCAGTGCAATGTTTGCATTGTCCAGAATTTTCGTTTCCGCCCATTTATGTTTTGAATATTTATTCCCGTCCGTAATACGTTGAATACGTCGTTCGTTAGATTAATATTTGCCTTTGAAATATGAACGCAAATATTTAAGCGCCATTATACGATGCTTAATTGGAAAGTATTCCTTATAGTCGTATTTTATTACTTTTACTTGAGGTTTTAAGCAAATGAACTAGTGAATTATAGAGCAAGTCTAAGGAAATGCGTTAATTTCAGTCTTATTATTTATTATATGTCTAATGCAGTAGTTAAGAACGCCGAGATGGATTATGAGTGACCATTGCATCATTTAATAATAATCAAATTTTTGCAAACTGTTTATTGTGAATTTGTTTCATTATATTTAGTTTATTTGGAATATTTAAATGTTTAATGTATTTCTTCTTTTTCGCCTTTCTCTCTTCTCCACTCATTTCATCATGCACATTTTAATTTTCCTATTTTTTTATTCACTAGTAGCTCATAGTTTATGGATGAGCTTCTGAAGAGAAGCCTTGTTCGACCCGTTATAACTAATAGCAAGTGTAATCAAAGCCACCTGTCACCTCATGTGGTGCATACATACTGAAGAATTGATTGTTGAAAACAGGTCTATGTAGTTGCGTTCACCTTGTACGAATATACTTTATATCTTCTCACCACCGACATCATTTTTGGAAGTACTGGGAGAGATTGCAGCGATAAGAGTCGATATGTCTCGGGTCCAGTGATGGCCATGTGAGTGTGATGCTAGCCAGAAACATCATAAAGTCCCATCTTGAGAAGCAAGATGTCATATTTTGCTTTTGAATTTACCTGGTAAACTTATTACAATATAATATGAAAAAAAAAATATTACTACTGTTTTTTTTAATATATGAGTGAATAATAAATATGTTGTTAAAGTTACATGATTAAGAAAAATATGCTTATTTATAATCGAATTTTAAAATCGAAAGTGTCATTTTATAATCGAAAGTAAGAATATATTTTCAACAATGCAGTGTCTCTATTACACCATCATATTATAGTATCGTACTGAGCGTAACGATGTAGCAAAACTTCGTTTCCCTTATTGTCTGAGGAACATTTGGATGTTGAATGTTTTTCCGTTTGGTATTTTGCTTTCATTTATTCGTTTATTTTGTTTCTTTTTTTAAATATCAAAATATAATTTTCGTTATTTGTAGACTGGTCTTTCGGACTGCACGAGTAAGTAAGGCTCGTGTTTATGAAGCTCTACTAGATTAGGAGTGACATCTAAAAAAAAATATATTAAAAAATATAAAAAAAACATATATAAATAAAGTTCATTTTTACCCTGTCAATCCCCTAAGTGTAGTATAATCATGCGAACATGTCTAGGCTCATAATCTGTGACATAGAAAGTAAATTTGTAACATAGAAAGTGAGAATTATTTTGACTTCATAAATTTTGAGGAATACATCAGAAACGAGAACGAAAATAGGTATAGGGCAATCCTCCGTAATCATCATTCTCTTTGGGCATCCAACAAGACGATGTGCACTCTAGTGGATCACAGATGAACTCGATACCAACAACTACAGTTGATAATCCACAAAGATGGTTTGCAGATTTCAATTGTTTAGTGCCAGTACTTATAAGTTTTAACATTCGCAAATGTGGAAATTCAACTTATTCTTTGTACGTACATGAAATTATACAGTAATTGATTGCCAAAGCTTATGATACTACACTCAAGTAAGAAAACATTATACATGTATGCCTACCAGTGCTGTGCCTAATCTGTGATAACGCATATACTTAAATTTTGTTTTCATCAATATATGAACATGCGTATATTTTACTTCTTTTCTAATCGTTACACTCAACATAGTAAAATTACGCTGAACATATTTAATTATTGATGCTATATATATATATATCAGTATCATAAAAATGAAGTGTTTTGGAAAAGAACAAAACAGTAGGTTGATAAAAGGTTGTAACATATTCCTGTTAGAGCTACAAGTTATAATAAATTTGTTAAAGGTTGTGAGAATACGTACCTGATAAAGGATTGAAATTAATTTTGAAGCCGATATTAAAATACACATGTATAAACAACATGCTAAACCTGTTATTAAAATGTGCTAAATTATTTATGTTCCATGCTTATTTCATGCAGGATAACAAATACTGTGATGATGAAAATGAATGAAATGGTGAAGAAAGTAGAAAGAAACGAGAGAACCTCTAGAAAACCACACGTACCGTATTTGTTCACAACAAGGACTACGTGGCTCAAGCTAGGACTGAAGTAGAAATCCCACACAATACTATTATAGTATACTAAAACAATGAATGACAACATCCCGTTATTGAGCTTTAATTATTGTTATCGTAATGCTAGTTTATATCGTAGACCACTTACAGATAAGTCTGATCCACTTTATGTATACTGTATATATAGTATGTGCATATACTGCAGGTGTATTATATAGAACAATTAATCGAATAGAAACACCATTTTTATATGTTTGGCTGTTTTTACTTTCTTTTTCTCTTCGTTATAATATGAAAGTTTAAAGTTTAATGAAGTATTTAATACAAAGATTAGAGCTGTAACATGACAAATAGAAAATAATAATAATAATAATAATAATAATAATAATAATAATAATAATAATAATAATAATAATAATAATAATGACTCAGTGGTGGAGCGTTCAGCTGTAGTGCATTGGCTCCTTGGTTCGATCCCAGATCGAACCAACTGAGTTTTGTGGTGGACAAACACCATGTGTATATTTTTCGGGTTCTCCCGTTTCCACCCACTTTATTCATTCCACTATTTCATTTCATTTACGTTTTCGAGATATTGAAGTTTCATTTATTTGTCACTTTATTATTATTATTATTATTATTATTATAGAATATATCAAATACCTCGGAGACGATTCAATATATATATATATATATATATATATATATATATATATATATATATATATATATATATATATATATTTGCCTGGCTACGTTGGAAATACAAGTATTCAAGTATTATAATGGTATGTTTTTGGATAGTTAGATTGTCATTGGGTATGTTGAAGTTGTCTGAAAGAAGGATTGTTTTTATCTTAAAATGTTGCACTCGATTCTTCATGGTAATTTGAATTCATTGTCAATTGTGGTTCTTCATGCAACTAGCTACCACACAAGAAATCTTAAACTTATTAGACCCATTCACTGGCTTAATGATGAACCCATATGTAAAGCCTTGTGAATAGCCAATGATCTTGCTAATATTATTGATATTTTTGAACATAATTTCATTGTTACCCAAAAGCATTTGCATACTTATTTTATAAGCAACTAAGAGTGCTTTACTTTCTTTTATATAAGTGCATAATTTGTTTTATATATGATTTATGCATTTATTTTGTGCATGTTTTAATTGTATTCAACTTTACATTATGTTTATTTTCATCATTTTTATGTTGTTTTTTTTTATTTCTATTTTATGTAAATTGTGATTGAACAGATAAGTCTGTAATTTCCAGTATGCAATAGAAACTTATTACTTTTATTACTTTTATTATTATTATTATTATTATTATTATTATTATTATTATTATTATTATTATTATTATTATTATTATTATTATTATTATTATTATTATGCCAAATGTTCGGATGATCATAACGCCGAAGGAAGCATTTCTGTATCCAAATCATTCTATACTATTTGCAACTTTTGATGCCAGGAACCCCCTCACAAATGTTGTCGTGTTGATTCATAGCATTTTGTGCATAATTGATCATGCAGTTGAAAATAAAATAATAATGACTATGGAATCAATGTGTTAATTTTGATTCTAGTAATTTTGTTTCGCATTTAAGTTAACTGAACCTTGTTTTAAATATAACATACAAGTTTGAAGTATTATTAGGATTTACAGGAAGGTACTTCAAGCCATGGTGATGCAGATGATAGAAATGAGAAGCGTAAATGGAAATGCGTAATTCTTTCCTTTATAATGTTCTTCATCTAAAGCTCATGGATGACTTTTTGGTGAATAAAAACCACGCAAAAAGCCGTAGAAACTTATCCAATTTGAGTAGATGTTGAAAGAAAATAAGCTTCCCCTTCGCGGTAGAAAAAGAAGCACGAGAGAAATTATTCAAAAAAAAAAAAGATCAAAACTAATTTTGTTTTCCACCAAACTTTCAGAACACATTCGGAAGTGAAACAAAAAAAAAAGCTTCTGAAACACTTTCTATGGTTTGGCTGCAAATGAAAGCGGCAACTGAAATAAACTTTCATTCGTTTTCTGTATAATAATTTTCCGCAACTTGTAAGACCGTGTTTTGATATAGGTAACTTGCCATTCACTAATGGTTTATTAGTTTACTATAAAACTTGTGAAAACCTTTTTTTTTCTATATTGGCTTCCGAGAGATTTCTTAAACTCTTTGACGAACTTTAACTAGCATACAATTTGTCTTAACATATTGCAAGCTTTTGTGATGTACGATGCAATTAATCTTGTTCTATTATTTTTCATTCATTTTTTTAAAAAAGTTTAACGTTGCATGATTATGCTCCGAACTAGGGAGGTGGCAATAATGATGATGAAACAAATTGAGGAGTAAATGAAGTGGAATGAAAGGGATAACACACGTACGCAATGTTTGTACAGCAGAAAGCCACATGACGAGAGCTGAAATCGAACTAAATACCCTAAACACCATGAAGTGGATCATGTATCACTAAGCCACTGCGACCATCTTGTTTTGTTATTGTTGATTTTATAGTTGCATTTTTCTTATGGGTATAATACATATATTCAGTCATACACTGTGCCTAAGCAAAATTTGCTTTTCTGAAAGTTTCACGTTTCTGTCTTTCTTTATTTTGGCATTATGTTATTTTATGAAACTGTAATATTCCAGCATGAAAAGTGTCCAGAATATTGTTCAATCTAACAAAAAAAAAAAACTCATGTGACCAAATGTTTCCTCATGCAAAGTAATCGTTTATTACGCTTCCTGTTACTTTTTCTTAAATAATGACCACAATCTCTACTGCAAACTGTGTTCTCTCAAATCCATATATGTGAATATAGGACCCAATATTTACTTTAGTTCATGTTCAACATTACATTTCAACTCAGTGCTAACTTGTGAAGTACCATGGGATAAAGTTTGACTGATTGATTTCAAGTTCAATGTTCCCTTTTAATACCGAAGCTATATGAAACGTGGATGTACAGTTTAATTAAATATATTAACCGGTCCATATATTAACCATATAGCCACGAGGGTGCTTTATGAAATACAATAATGTTTTGAACGTATGTGGTAGCCTTTGTGCAATATACAGTATGATTTTCAACTGTAAACAACAATTCAGAATTTATTATTCATTGGTTTATTGTGAAACTGTGGGGTAATAGTTGTTTACACGCGAATTTTGTTATATATTTGTTCTATTTTGGAAAGTTACATTGTTCAAAAAAAATGCATATACGTAGCAATACTCTTAACAAAATACCTTCGAATGTTTAATCAACCTTAAATTATAACTATTTTGGAAGAAACAGTGTATTGAATCATAGTAGTAGAAGTTGTACACTACGATAAGTTATAACGCAATCACAATTATTACCAGCATTAACCACATCAAAAAACTTATTCATTATTTTTTGAGTTACGTAGAGTCATGCGTGTAGTTGCTGAGATAAGATTAGCATATTACAAATTAAAATTTGTTATATTGTACCTTATCGAGAAATCGATGATATCCCGAGTAGAAATATGTTGCACGAAGTCTTGTTGAGTTCCTGTCTGAGTATCAGTCGATGTAGGGATGGCTTCAAGGGTTAATAAAAAAAATGTGTATTACTGAAAAAACATGTTAGAAGTAATCGGTATATTTAAAATCAGCAAATAAATTGCACAAATATGAAGTAGATGGAGGTGCAATGTGGGGTGGATAAATGTGACGAAAAGATGCATACATCTGTCTTTGGTCGAAAGTAACGTTAGAAAAAAGCTCATGTTGAGGAGGATAGTAAAGTTGATACTAGTAACTCTTTAGGTTAGCTGACGGTAGGAGTTGTATTTCTGAGCATTACTAGCATATATGAGGTATGTAACCGCATCATGTGTCAGAAATGATGTCCGTCATCAACCACACTCCCGGGGAATTGAAGAAGGAAGAAAGGAATGGGCAGAAAGCGTCATGGGACATTCGTATTAGATACCATTCATATATGTGTCTCTGTGAATGAGGAAACGGCAGAAAAAAACTTCATTCAGAACGCAAGGCCTGAGACAAAAACATTTAAACAGTTCCGACCGGGTCCCCACTGGAAATCGAACCCGAGACTTCTTACACCAAATGTGACAGCGTTATCAACTATGTTATGCGGGACCACTTTGGTAAGAGACTACTTCGAAAACGAAGTTATGTTAATGAAATTGGAGTTATATATATATATATATATATATATATATATATATATATATATATATATATATATATACATACGAGGGAGGGTGGGTTGATAAGTTCCCCGTCCGACCCAGAAGGACTTGATCTGCAGGTATGAAAGTGTGAGGCTATTCAATATAGTCCCCTCGAAGGCCAACACACTTGGCACTTCGATGCTGCAACTTCTCCAAACCCTCAAAAAAAAAAAAAAAAAAAAATCTCAAGGTCTGCATAAAACAAAAATGTTCCACAGCTGCTATCACCTTTTCATCACTGAAATTTCTGTCCTTTCAGTGGTGTTTTGAGTTTTGGGAACAAATAATAATCAGAAGGGCAAGACCTGGCGAGACAGAAATTCATTGTTTTGTCAGCCTTGTGGACGGGAGTATTGTCCTGCAAGAACAAGACACCTCGTGTCAACTTTTCCCGGCACTTTTCTTTAATAGCGTCCTTTACCTTAGCCAGCAGACTGTAGTAATACTCTGCAGTTACGGTTTGGCCCTTTGGAAGATAGTCTGAGAGCAAAACACCATCCTTATCCCAGAATATTAAGGCAAGCACCTTCCCTGTGGACTTTTGTGCTTTGAATTTTTTGGGCCTTGGAGATCCTGAGTGGCGCCACTCGCATGACTGCTGTTTGGTTTCCGGATCAAAGTAATGCAACCACGTTTCATCCTGAGTAACAAGCCGATCCAAAAAAAAAAAATCGTCCTTGGAGTTCGCAAAATGCCGTAAAATCACCTGCGATGATCTCACACGTTCGCGTTTCTGATCCGCGTTCGAACATTTCGGAATCCATTTTGCAGAAAGCTTGCCCATGTCAAACTGATCATGGATTATTGACCCAACACGTTCTTTGGATATGTGCACTTTGTCAGCTATCTCCTGAAGCGAAATCTGTCTGGTGCTCAAAATCAGGTCATGAATCTTTTCCCTTTTTCTGGAGTTGACACTGACACTGGCCTGCCACACCTGACACCATCTTCTGTTCAAACTTCACCACGCTTGAACTTAACACACCATTTCTTGACAGTGGAGTATGAATGGCACTGTCCTCCCAATGTGTCTAGCATGCAACCGTGGATTTCCTTGGGCGACTTCTGTTGCAGGAAGAATAACTTCATTACAGCTCACAACTCCTTTTTGGTGAATTTAACATCTGGCTCCGACATGGTTCATTCAATTACCTGTAAAATAAAAACCGTTCATGGTAGAATCGTGAAATTTGGTACGTAAACATATAAAAAATCAATATTTCAGACGACATCAATTATATCAAGGTAGTACATTCGGAAGGGGGTCGAGCCGAGTACTTATCAGCCGACCCTCGTATATATATATATATATATATATATATATATATATATATAACTCAAATATATATACATTGGAGTTTTAGATAGATAGATAATGCACGCATTATGTTAAAAAAAAGTTTCATTACATCATTACATTGCAGTGATTTTCCAACGTGTGTGTAAACTATGTATTCCAATACTAACGATACAATAGGGTTTTACTGTATTATGTTAATCTTAGGGCCGTGGTGGCTCAGTGGTAGAGCGTGCATCTCTGGTGCTTGGGGTCTCGGGTTCGATCCCATTCCCAGCCAAGTGAACTTTGTGGTGGACGAACACCGTGTACGTGGGCTTCCTTGGAGTTCTCCCGTTTCCTCCCACTTTCTTCATTCCACCATTTCATTCATTACTCACCATCACCGTCTCGTTTATCCTAATCGGCATAACCATGGGACGTAAAACTCAGAGATTTAATTTCATACATATATGTTAACCTTTGCTAGACTATGATATTTTATTTTATCTCTGTCCGTATGCTTCTTTAAAATACTGAATTATCGTCAGTAGTAATTAATGTGATGTTAGTATTTTATTTCTAAAATGTAAATCTCGTAGAACAATGCAATAAATTCTGGACATACTTGTCAATGTTTTATTTATTTCTTCAAAAGAATAAACAGAACCAGGTGTTTCTGGTAAGTTTCGTAGAAGCTTTTAAGATCGTGAGTCTCGCAGAACGAGAACTAACGATTTGTTCCCAAATGTTTAGATGGATCGTTATTGGAAATCTAAAAGAAGATTTAACACAAATGAATGACAACAAATAGGGTAGAGCTAGATGTTTTAAGGTATTCGGTGGGCAAAGGAAGATGCGCAACTAAAGCTTTATTTTTTTCTTCCTTCTCTGTCTGATGGTGGTGCCATCTGGTAAAGATAAAGGCAGATGGCATTACTCCAGTTCGACTGGGCAGTTTGAGCCCCCAGACGAGCAAAACGACCGTCTTTCTGCTGCATTTGAGGAGGCTATGGAAAGTGGTTTCCGACTTTTGTAGCCACTCATTCATTTGCGAAGAGTAGTCAGTTGCTGGCTATGACCATTCTTGCAGCTACTAGAATGCATCTTTACTGATGGAAGACACGGGGGTTCATGTTTGTGTGAAGTCTACTTTAACCTTGTTAAACGTTTCCATCCTCATAAAAATAGAGGTCTGGTCGTAACGGGGCTTCGTCACGTCTCTTTTTCTTGTCTTGGAAATGGGAGCCAGTAGTAAAGGAATCACCTGCTCCCCTCATCCGCCATTCTTATCCACTCCATAAGAAACAGATTTTACAATATGAATATAACAAAGAAGGCAGTTCTCATGCAACTTCCAGCTTCACAGAGAAAACATAAAACTTTTTTTTTTTCAATCAAAAAGACTTACCTTATGCATTGTGTCCTCTTTCAATATCATGCATGAACTGCTAATGCATTGTGAAGAGTTCATTCTTATTCTGAAATTCTTTTTTGTGCTTGATGTTCACAAATACCTGGAAAACATGCGATATATAAGTATTAAGATTATACTTGCAGAATAAGCTAAAATCTTACTACTTCAGATATAAAGGTAGAGCCACGACTGAATAGTACCTGAAATATAAATGCAATTACTCTTAATACTAGAAGTTTTATATGGCATAGTAAGCCCAGTAGTTTGCAATACATGTTTCTATGCTCAATTCTTTTACATTAGGTGTAATGTTTAACATTTCGTAATTTCTCTACTGAAATGAAAATACTATTTCCTTTGAAATATTGTATTTGATTTGCAAGAAACGTCTACACTAGTAGAGAAAAAGTGTGTATAACAATAAAATATTTTCGGAATGTTCATATGGAGAAAAGATAGGAAGTTTATTAAGTTAAAACTGAAAAACGGGGAGAAAAGCAGTGAGAGAAATAGAAGACAAAACAGTAATACTGTATGAAATTGTATTTACCAATCATTTTTGAAACATTACTTGATAAGGTATGGTATGCAATATAACGTAGGTAAGACGACCAAAAATTAATTAAAAAAATAAATAAATAAAAAGATATCATTTGAAAGGCAATATTAAATACGACAATTTATATTTCAAACTAAGTATGATAACGAAATATTGTAATGCGTGCGGATTCTTAATTTGCCGTCACGGGTTCGATTCCCAGTAGGGCACTTGTTCGAAAATGTGTAAAAAGCTTTTTTTCAGGCTAGCCATCCTGAATGAGGTTTTCCTAATTCACACGAGGCAAATGCCGGGGTGGTACCTAACTTATAGGTCCTAGGCCTCTCCCTTCCTTCCCCAGTCCTTTCTTCGTTTCCTTTCTTCCTGGATTGTGTGCTAGCCGAGACACGTCACCCCTCATACGTGACGTACGTGACGGGCTAAATGACTATATATGCCGAAAGCCCAGAAATCGAAATCCTAAATCCCTCAATTTGTCAATAATGTCAGCGTACCAGTGATGATAATGAATGCTTTAAGTGTGTCCCTGACGAACAAACAACAACTATAGTAGGAGGTGAAAATAATAGAAAGTTTAAACGTGTGGAGTGTTGTTGTTCTGGTTTGTTTTCCTTTAAAGAATTGAAGAAAATAGTTGGTTGACAAATCTTACTATACATCTTACTGTATAAATACTTCGTAGTGTCTCTCAAGTACCTTTGGCTTGTATATTTCTCATCTACGAGCTCTACATTATAAGAATGACAAACAGGAATGATAAGCTGGTATTGTACGTGTTCCGACAACATATTTCCTGCATTATTTGAAATAAAACTACTCAATATTAAAGTACTGGGTAAAGTGGGTTTCTTTTATAAACGTTATGATTTACAAGGAATTTACATCAAGTTGTACGTGGGGATCTGCATGTGTTACATGTCGTAGGAATGGGCACCCCGAGTACCCCTCACATGTGAAATATCTTGCTTAAATGGTGCATGCAGGCGGACTAGCGACTATTTAAAGATCCCAACAAGACAAGCTCCGAAACACCAGAAAAGGTGGACAAAATATGAAGCTATGATGTAATTGTTTCGAGATGCAGTATATATAGGTTTAAAAGGTAGATGAATACGAAGATGTCATCAGATGTTTACATATCAAAATGTAGAATCTAACATGGTGGATACAAATTAAAAAAAAAGCTATGGATCTGAAATTGGGTATATGGAGATAGTCAATGTCGCTATGTATGAATCGGCAGTGGAAACGTTGGTGAGGGTTCTATTGAAATATGTTTAATAGCTTCCAAGTTAAATGAAACCACATTTACTTATATCCATAAATGTAGGCATGCACCACCCATTCAAAATTGATTGTGCTAACTGTAGCTCAGTGGTAGAGCGTTTGCTTGTGGCGCATGAGATCCTTGATTCGATCCCAAGCAAGGTAGAATTTTGTTTACAATATCTACTCTGTAAGTTTTCTCAAGGTACTCCCACCTCCTTCCACTTTTTCATTTCGCCAATTCTTCCATCACCGTTCACTTGCCTTAATCACATTCTCCCTTAGCCTAAAGGGCATAATCGTGGGACGTTAAACTGAAAATAATCATTGCATTTTCAATAATGGTTTGCTTCAACAATTTGCGACGTAGCTTGCGATAATCGGTATAGCAGCTAGTTGTACTAGCTTTTCGCACATGTTGGGTTGTACTATTGTACGTAGAATTTGGCGAGGACTGGTACACAATGACCCCCTAAAGCCTATAGGGCATAATCGTGGGACGTTAAACTAAAAATAATCATTGCATTTTCAGTAATGGTTTGCTTCAACCATTTGCGATATAGCTTGCGATAATCGGCATAGCAGCTAGTCATAATAGCTTGTCGCACATGTTGCGTTGTACTATTGTGCCTAGAATTTGGCGAAGAATGGTACACAATGACCCCCTTGGATAGTGTTTGAGATCTAAATAAATAATGAGATCTCTAAAATTTGAGTGAACTAGTGTTGCCTACGAGACTTGTGAAATGTGCAACACTGCCATTGACTTTGTAATCGACATCTTTATTTGCCTGTCACTACTGTCGTTTTATGAACGTCAGTTTTTGCGCCTGTTCCTTCTTCTCCCCGTGTGTTATACTGAAAAGGTAGCATCAATCTTAACTGCAGAGAGCATTCGGTTGAAAATGGCTGATACACGGTGTATTAACTATGAGAAGTTAAACTAAATACGTTGTTTGACTACTATAGACATTGAAGGAAATATTCTTCTTGATAATACTTTTAATAGACTACTGAATTATAATAATATTTTGTAGTCAATTTAGTATAGAATTTCTGGGCACCTGTGAGGTTTTGCTGTCAGCTACATTTTATTCTGGACTACAATTCTATTCCATCGAGTGGAGTTTCTTGTTTGCGGAAAGCCGCGACGAGCAAAGAGGAAAAAATGGTAGGATTACCTGCCTGGAGAAAGCAAAGAAAGAGTGTAAAAGAGCGTTTCTGATCAAATGGTGTTAAGGAAAGTAAACATTGGTTTCGGCGAAATTCGTTCCACGGAATTGATTTCTAGTACTTGGAACACATGTTATCTGTGAAAGAAGCGGTTCAGAGAGGTCACTCGATTTTTCATTTCTCCACACTCACCTTCGAAGATACAACAGATCATGAAATTCCTTCTAGATTTGTATTCCTAGACGACTACAATTGTCATCCGAGTTAACAGTGAAAACGATGTGTACTTTACATACTTTGTATATTTAAAGTTACAATTAATTGTTTCTTCCATGCTGAAATCAAATGTTGAAATGCTAATACGGGAACAACATAACTTAGAATTAATGACCTTGTTTTAAGTTGCACTTCTTATAAGAAACACATTGTATATTCAGCAAGCATTGCAGATGTAAAGCTTCTATATACTTTATATACAATAAATAAATAATAAAATCATATTTTAATGAATACAAACATGACACATGGAAATAGAAACTACAGTATCTACATAACTTTTCCGCTTTGTGTCATCACTTATATATTTTTGTTTGTAACGATAGATAGAAAAAAAGAGCATGAAAATATTTTAACTATAACATTCAGCTTACGAAGCAACATACTTGTTGCCGTATTACAAATAAAATCTAAATTCAATACTAGAATATTATCGTGAGCACTAACTGTGTAAAACTACATATGAAACTAGATATTTATTTTTCTGCAATAAACTTTGCAACCTTAACAATGCAAAGACAAGATGCTATTAGTATGTTTTGTCTCATTGAAAGATTTCAACAACCGATAACAAAGGCATATAATGTAGTGAAGTAGATACCAATGACGAAAGAACAATAATACAGTACTTCTGAACATATTCTATTTTAAAGTTTAAGCTCATTTGCATAGCAAATGACAATCTCCGGTTAAAGGCAAGGGAATCACATTATTTCATAACTTAATGGTCCTGTACGTAGGTTTACTTAAATGCTGTAATCTCACTTGATGTTATTAATTTACAAAGAAACAGAAAAAAAGTATAATTTAAAAGGCATTGCGGAGAATATATTTTAATATTATTTGTGTTACTTCTATGTTGTTGTTGTTGTTGTTTTTCTTCTTTTTTTGTAAAAAATGAAGCACAAAGAGTTAAACATACCATACCAGAAACTGCATTGCATTTTACTTGAACTTCAAAGAATGCTCATGAGTCCATGGGAAAGGAGCATTTATGTAATAACTCTGTAATGTTGGTTGAATATACGCCGTTCCTTATCAATTTAATGGGAACACCGGGAAGAAACTGTTACCAGATTGTTATGGTGTTGGACCAAATTTCGCCCTCAAAACATCTATGATGCGATGTGGGATGGAGTCAAAGAAGGCGTGAATGCTAGCAAGGGGAATATTACACCACTCCAGTGCAATATCTTACTAAGTTTCGTGGGACAGAATGGAGGAGGAAACTTGCTCTGGATTTCCATTTCCAAAACGCGCCACAGATATTTCATTTTTTTAGGTTTTTAGCTTGGTTGGGCCAGAGGAGGTGTACAAGTTTATCCTGATGTTCCTCAAATCACGACGCAAAAGCTTAAGCTATATGAATGACAGCATTATCATCCTAGAATATTACACATTTCCCTTCCCCCTAAAAAGATTCTGAGCCATAGAATGAGCGATTGACAACAAAAATGGCGACATAATCAGGGATAGTAAAACGGCCGGTAAACGTCTGCACGAGACTCAATCAAAACTAGATTATTGAAGCTCGCAACATCAAAAAAGTTGCCACTATGTTTCACGGTTGGACAGATACACTGCGAATAATACTTTTGGGGGGGGGGGGATCTGACATACGTTAACACGGTTCATGGTTTGAAATAAGATGAACGATGGTACACCCCACCATATTACACGTTTCCAATAATTAGCGATATATGTTGTATGTTCGCAACACTATTGACTTCATACTAGAGCGTTATATCCCTCATCAACAGTTTCTTCCGTTCAACTCGACCCAGTATGTCCATGCTATGTAACTCCCGGTAGACTGTAATTGTCGATACAGGCTGTGGTGTATGCTGGTTGAATTTTCCCGTCATTTGCACTGCTGCTGTATGACTGTTCTGAGTGACAGTCTTTTTAATGCATTGTAGGACCTGTCACAGAATTTTCATTCGAACACTATTCCTCTTTGGCGAAGTTGCTATACCATAAGATTTGTAAGCCATCATCCCATTGGACACTGCCCCTAGCAATACACCGAACACACGTGTCTCTTTCGTAACACTTGCACTATATAGCCGAGGGACACAGTTTACCATCTTTGGAAATCAGAGTTGCCGCCCATTTTACACTGTCGCCATCTAGTCAGTTGACTGCATAGTGCTATTGTTCTCCTTCT
Organism: Thermobia domestica; assembly: GCF_964235325.1. NCBI lineage: Eukaryota > Metazoa > Arthropoda > Insecta > Zygentoma > Lepismatidae > Thermobia > Thermobia domestica. Next base: position 138,444,604 of record NC_137459.1, on the reverse strand, counting down.
CGCATAGTGCGAATTTCAAACTTTGCCCTTGGACACAACCCCCACCAACCCGGCGCTGCGGTCGCCCCCTGACCGTGCCCAACTGAAACACTTGACGTGTTTCCATCCAGTTGGTATGTCTGATATTGAATAATAGATATATTACACAATAACAATAAGATTCCTTAACATGGATTTGTAATAGAGATTTTAACAGAACTTACGGCTCATAAACGAAGAAATTGACTTTTCTCTACGGAACATAAATATGTTGTAGCTTTTAGTATTCAGAAATAAATAAATAAATAAAACTCCTATTCTCTGTCTCACTCTTTCTGCAAATGACATATCTTGGGTTTTTCGAGTTCTATCACACTTCATGTGCGAGGCATAAAGTATTTGAAGTAAGATAAATGTTGTTTTAATGGATGTTGCGAAACAATGCAAAAAATATACGTTTTTATTTCTCAGAATAGTCATACATCAAGAACATAATCGGATTTAAGAATTGTGTTATATACATAATGTGTTGCCCCAAACTGTCAGTAAGTAAACGTGAAAACTGAAACTGCGCATTTTATTAAAGTAAACAGTGATTCCAACCCTTTCATCATTATTATTTAAGAACTTTTCGTTGTTATTCTTTCAGCGTTACGGACTTAGGTAATTAAAAACAATAATAACTTGAGGCTGAAGGTTTGATTATACACCTTAATAAAGTGAAACATTTTTACTTGTGGAATAGGTGAAAGTACTATGGTTTGCATTTCATCTAAGGAAAATGAAGAAAATACAATATTATTTTTTTAAAATTATAATTCGATTCATCGATTAATTGCATAGCTGCTCATTATGTGTTAACTAATCGCCATATATTACATCAAATCTTTACAACAAACTTCGAAGTATGTTCGGAAATATGCTAACTACGACTGTGGAAGCGTGGTTTCTTTCTTGCTTCAATTTAAAGTAGCGTGTCGAATTTTTGTGCATTATGTACGGTCAAGCTAGGAACATTAATAGTACTTTTCTTTCAAAAGTTTTATATGCAGCGTTTTATTTTTTTTTTAAATAAAGGTGCCGGTACGCTGGACCACGGGTTCATAATGCTTAAAAAATGCATGCTTTTCAAAGCATTGTTATATTTTATTGTATTTTTTAACAATAATAAAAAGAATGTCCAGTAGCATATCCCTGCAGTCTTGTAACTAAAAAAAAACTCTTACATACATGCATACACACACACACACACACACACACACACACATATATATATATATATATATATATATATATATATATATATATATATATATATATATATGATTTAAAAATGTTTGATTCTTACAACTTAATTTTGCAGTAAAATAAACAAGCATAATGATCAATATGTCTTAGTGATTTGATTCTTGCTTTTTTTTCTGTTTCTGTAAACGGGCGAAATTAAATTACCCTTTTTTAAAAAATTCTTCACGAGTTCCACAAATACTGAATTTCAATAGCAACATACATACAGTACATTGTTCGCATACTGTTCTTCAGAATACTAACCATGCTCCCAAAATGTTCTACAAAGTTCTTCTAAAGTAATGGATAAACTTTGCGAAAAAAATCAAGGGAGCGTTTTCACTTAATCCTCTTCCTAATAATGAACAAAAAACAATTGATTGGATACACTAAAACGGAAATTAAGTAAAAGCTTCTCTGCGGAGAAAGTACAGAGGTGGAGTCCCAACAGAAGTTTCGTATTGGCTTTCAGTTTAATCCATTTCAGTTTAGAAAAGGGAAGAATCCGTCTTCATTAGAAAAGGTGCCGGTACGCCGTACCATTGTATACCGCCAGGAAAAATCACTAATATATATATAATACCCTTATGTAAATAATATCAAATTTAGAGCTCTGTCGTGGCTAAGCGGTTAGCATCAAATGTATTCGACTTCCTCAAATATTAAATCATTATTGTTAAAGGTATATATGCAAAGGTCTTGTTAGGTCTGTGGATAATTTAAAAGGAATATACTACTTTCATCCTTCATTTTACTGATTTTCTTTAAATAAATGAATCACAGAAATATTATGTATCTTACGAGTTTAGCCGATCTCATCCGACCGACATAGAACTTAGAACGATGGTTTATCATGACCTGTTGTATAAGGTTGTACACCCAATCACAAAAGTATCTACCCGTCTAAGTGCTCTAATTCCATTACTTGGGGTCCATGTAATTTGCAGTTGTGAGAACGCCTAGATAGATGCAACCCAACTTACACGTAACTTTTATCGGCACTAACAGCAGTTGGTAGCCAGCATCCAGGTGTTTATCCAGGTAAAATTGTAACGTAGGTGACTAACGAAACAGTTCTCCATTCTAAGATGAATCTCTATGATTCGGATCGCGTTCTCCAAAGAACACTATATATTTATCATTTATTGCTGCGTATGTAATGCATTATTTCATTATATACTGTATGTTTAAAGAAATAAAAATACTGACCACGCATGAATGAGAAAATGCTTGAAAGTAGCTGAAAATATCAAATCTAGAAGAACTGCTGGAAATAAGTTAATAAATGATTGCCTTCATTGAGAGACCTTCTTCAATTTTCCTCATTCCAACATCTTTTTCTTTCTGGAGGAGAGAAGATCTTGCTTGTCACACTGAGTATGTATTGAAATTGAAATTGAAACATTTGAAAAAGTTAGATCCAAAACGGAATTTGAACCCAGGTCCGCCGAATAGAAGATCAATGCGCTAACCACTTACCTACCCCGTCACTTCATCTTCCATCTAAACTATTAGCTAGTTAAAAGTGTTGCATGTAAGACTATACACAAAATACTCGTACTAATACTCGTAAAAGGAGACGTTCCTGATGAGTGCCACAATGACTTACTCGAGGTTTCCTTCTTTAGCTGAAAAACAAGTGATATGGACCATCGTCAATGAGGAAAATATCACGAAACGTTCATCGAGATGAGGCTACCTCATAGTTTTTAACTGATCCCAATTTACGTTACTTCAATTCTTCCCCATCGTAACTTCTAATTTATAAGGAAGAAAAGCCGGTAGACATTATTTTCGCATTCTTTGAATTCCATCAACATGTGTAGAAATAGTGTGTGCTATGTTTATCTAACGTAACTACTAGGTTGTTTGCTCATCTTTGTATGAGGAATTGATTGCAAAGTGTGAAAGAAGAGAACTGCCAGTTTAGTGACCCGGGATCGAACCCCGGCGTGACATTTATGTTTTTCTTTATTGGAAGGTCTAGTTTACGCAATTGATATTATTACTATTATTATTTGCTAAATCCAGCTAGGTTGGGGTAAGCAATCACCTCGGTTTGTTTCGGCTCGAGCCGGCTTGGGCGGGTGAGCTACTGGCTCGGCTCGATAGATAATGAACTGTGAGCCGATCCGCTCGAGCCGTTGAGAACCCTAAGCCCGGGCCAAGCAATTTTGAATAAGTTTGGCCGGCGCCCTCTAATTTGTAACGATTTTTGGTTTGAGCCCGGATGCTTGCTTCTCCGGAACTTAAATCAAGAACCTCGTGAACGATGTTCTTGCCTCCTACACTTCACTACTACCGAGGTCAGCAGTCAATTAATGTTTAGCATTCAGATATACCTATCTTTCATGTTTATACATGGTGTTGTTATAATAATAATAATAATAATAATAATAATAATAATAATAATAATAATAATAATAATAATAATAATAATAATAATAATAATAATAAGTAGAAGTAGTAGTAGTAGTAACATCATTGACAATAATTATATTGTTTATGTAGGATACTTGAAGAAAGTACTTGAAACTGCACACAGCATTTGGCTAGATTTTCCTCGTTTTGACTCGACTCGACTCGAAACTCGATTCAAATTCGAGTCGAGTTGGAGGAAATTTTTCGAGTCGAGTTTTCGAGTCGAGCTCAAATATGTCTGTTTCGAGTCGAGTCGAGTTTGAGGGAAACTCGCTCATTCCCATCCCTAAATTCCTTCTTCACCGTCTAGTTTCCAAAGAAGAAAAGGCGATAGAAATTATTTTCACATTCTTTGAATTATATCAACACGCCTAGAAATACTGTGTCCTTTGATTATCTAACACAACTACTAGTTTATTTTGTTATCTTTGTCTGAGGCATTAATGGCATAGTGTGAGAGCAGAGAACTGCCATTACAGTCACCCTGGTTCGAATCCCGGACTGGTATTTATTATTTTTTTTCTTTATTAGAAGGTATTGTTTACGTAATTGATATTGTAATTCTGTTATTATTATTATTATTATTATTATTATTATTATTATTATTATTATTATTATTATTATTATTATTATTATTATTATTGCAAAGTCGAAACTTGGCTACATATTTTATATTTTATGAATTTTCTGATTGGATTTCACGTCTTTTTGTTGAATAATCAATACACTCCATTGAAGGGGACTTGGCGGAAGGAAATATCATCCTGTTGCTTTTTATTTGTTTACTTGTATACTATATCAAGCCTGGATACTACATTTCACCTTTCTATATATACTGGAAGTACGCTAAAGATTTTGATGATCATAAGAGAGTAAGTGAATAAGTGATGAGATCAATGAACTTTGCGTATTAACAACATTTAAAGAATCAGGTTGTCAGAAGAGTCATGACGTATTTCGGTAAAATATGACAAATGATGATTTGTGGATATACTGGAGTTATTCGGATCATGCAATAGTTATGTCATGAGTAGCTAAGAGGTTGAGGTTTTGGGTATTAATATTGCTCTTTGTTTGGTTTGGTTTTACAGATTTGATAACACATATACATCTGTAATATTTAGGAAGGTCATTGTAGGTGATGTAGGTCAATTTGAGACAACAGGTAACTATTACAATGCTGGTAGTGACGGTGCTAATACTAACACTAATACTAAATACTAATACAATAATACATTAGTTTTATTCGTATTTCTCACCATCATCTTCTTCTTCTTCTTCTTCTTCTTCTTCTTCTTATTATTATTATTATTATTATTATTATTATTATTATTATTATTATTATTATTATTATTATTATTATTATTATTAAATGCTTATCGAATTGCTCTTCTACTCTACATGCGCAGAATCACACGTTGGATCTTGGATGTCAGTTTAAACTTTTGCTGTGCCTCGGCATCTTGCCGTACTGTGTGAATCTCTTTACTCAGTTTTTCATTATTTTTGTTTGTATTGCAATTGCAGTAATCAGCTGCAGCTTGTCTTCTACGAGTACTATCACCAGAACCGGTTTCGGTTCCTTTATCGTGAACGTTGCATCACCTCCCTATTAGCGCTTTTTAATTCACAACTGTCGATCCTATGTAGAGCGCTGTATGTCCCTACCCCACTGTCTTACTGCCCTTTCCGCTTTCTCGAAAACATGCTTTGAATAAACCTGTCAAAATATCGCTTCTTTCCTGTACTGTTATGCAACCGCGCACTTCTCCCGCCATCTTGCATACGCACACACCCTTTAGCTATTCGTTTCTGTATGCATAAACACTTCACGCACACCCTCTCACCTCACTTTGCCCTTATAACGTCCACGGCATGTTTCGCATCCTTTGGGAAACCTCTTGCGCTCGCCTTGTACACATCTAGTCTTAGTATAATTGGATAGTCCATTTTGAGAGTCTGTGTGGGCCGCCTAACACCGCCCTTCTATCTCTTATCGTTTTGCCAGAATTAGCCTTCAAAGTTCATTTTCCCACCCTTTTGGACGTCTGTAACTCGGTGAGGAAGCCGAGATGGACATTGTGGTACATAGACATTTGTATTTGTTTTCATCTGTAAAATCACCTCCCAAGCGTTGTAAACAACCTTTCTTTACACCCTGTATATATTGTATGAAATGTAGCCTATATCAATGGAAAATAAATGAATCAATAAATAAAACATATTTGAAGTTAAGAATGAAGAAGAAGTAGATATTATTAGTAAACAACAAAATGTACCACACATTCCTGAAATACTAATATAGCTCATGACTATGTCAAAGAAAGGGTGTAGCTACTAGGGAATTTCCAAAAGTTTCCGATATAACATTGAAATATCGTGCCACTGCTAATAGGTAGTTCATGACCTATAGTGCCATATATGGAACAAATAATGTATCAGTTTCAATTGGCTAGTTGTGTCAGTTTGTTTGAGAGAATGATTAAAGTTATTAATACGCATTGAGCTTATAACTGCATGTCAGTACTCCAGTCCACACAGTAGTTGTTGCCAATGTTGTAGTGCTAAATCTGGATTGTAGGGTTGATGCTGAATTTTCTTGAAGTCGTAGTGTGTGGACTGAAGCATTGTCATGCAGATACGATCTCAACGCACAACGGTTGACTTAAACGACTGCTGCCAATGAACTGTCACGGTTACAGTCGAAACAAGTGCACTTTTCTCCTATAGTGGTCGCTATAACTTTTTAATGGCTTATTACCATTGGCACGATAGTCCAGTGTCAGGCTGGAAGCTTCTGGAAATACTATTACATGCGCATGTACAGTAATGTCCAAAATAATTGTCGCATATCTATAACTGTCTTGTTGTAGAAATATAATTTGATAATGATCTTGCAGAATAATTTTAATAATGTTACTATGTGTATAATCAGGAAATGCATATTTGTGGTAAATTTTGAAAGAAAAAAATATAAATACGAAAATTAGAATGAGTAAATCAAAGTGTTGCTAAATGGACAATATTTTTTTTCTTATATTGTTCTTATTTACTGATCTTTTTACATTAAAATTACCGCATGCAAGTCTTCGCTGATTGTACTAATAATAAGATTATAAAGAATACGGGGCGAAATCGGTATCAAATTCTATTCCTACAACAACACATTTACAGACATGCGACGATCATTTTGGGACACGACTGCACCTTCATAGCATTGTTACATGGAGAATATTAGGTGATGCGACCACAGCATCATGATTCGGCCACCCTCTAAGCTGATGATAGAACGTAAGTATAATTTATCTCCCTATCGGGAATTGACCTCACGCCGTGTAGACCACCGTTGCTGTGAACAGATTATTAAAATGGCATAAATTATGTTAGTATTTGAATGAAATGAAGCTAGTAGGAATGAAGAGAAGTGCATGAAACGCACACAAAATTAGGGGAAAGAAAATCAAAGAGTAGGAAAACTGGATCATTTTTGATGAAAAATAAATTTAACTATAGGCGTTGATGAAAGACTTGATGAAATAAAATGCACTTTTGTGGATAATTTACAAATTCTTAAGTCTTATAGTATATAGTATCATTTGTTAAGAACTGGATCTACTGATTTTTCTTCGGAATTTAGATTTCGTTTTTCATTCAACATGGCCAGTGTTGAACTGTGCGTAATACACGAGAAGCATAAAATTTATTTTAAAATTTCAAACTAAGTTTGTTGTTTAAGTGAAATGCACACTAGTGTAGTTATTATATGTGTTATGTAGTTTATTTAAGTGTTACTGATAACCAGCGAAAATAAACATAAAAAAAACAAGTATTCGAAGTTTATATTGTTACATTACAGTCCATTACCAGCTAAGTCAACTTACTCCCGAACATTTAAGAACGTAAGCACGCATGCATATATTGTTTTCTATCTTCGGCCTATAAATACAACGTATGACCTCGACTTAATTGTATTCAACACTTCTTACGAGTAGTGGTGGATAAGTAATACACATCTGAAAATTGTTGAAATTCCGAGATTAATTAGTGAAGAAACATGATGAACAACTTTAATGACAAATTTAGAAATATTTTCGCAGTTCATCTTTAATGTGAACTGATATGAAAGAAGATGTATACATATTAAAAGATCAGTTTCTTGTGGGTTGCTCTGAGGCCATTTTTTAAAAATATTAGTATTATTACTTTTAGGAGTTGTTTCTTTAGCCTTCTGTTTTTTTTTTTTTTTCGTAGTGCATTGAAATGAATTGTAAGGCTGTTGAACGTTGTAGTATGTTCTTAAATAATAACCAACCGTTCGTCGTTCCTTTGAGCAATGCCTGATTCTTGTATAGACATAATTGTCTGCTTTTGTCGAACAGTATCGAAGGGCTTGCATCAATCTTTGTGTTATGTTTTCTTTCCACGGCATATCTTTCTTATTTTTGGTTGCTTCCCGGTGGGAGCTCATGTGGTTCGGATTCCACATTAATCAGTAGGTCCACGTCTCATATAGCCTCGCTGCTGAAAGGGACGCTAAACTAAAATCACCTCACCTTATTTTTGGTTGCCAGGATAAATGGATACTGAACAAAAACTACTGCTATTTTTATGGGTCTTAAAAGCATAAGAATAGGATGGTGTACATTAACTCCCCTTCGTTTCTTTTCCGCTGAAGAAACCAACCAAAAATGAATTTTCTTCCCACAAACATCGACAGCACTTTAGTAAAATAAATAAATAAAGAAAGAAAAGTATATGTTTCCTGAGGAACTTTTCAAAAGTAAGCACTTATTTCTGATAATTATTTTTAAATCATCAGCATTGATGAACGATTAATGTTAACAATAATATCAAGAATTCAGAATTGTATTTAATTTCATGTAATATATATATATATATATATATATATATATATATATATATATATATATATATATATATATATATATATATATTTTAATTTGTTATTGTAGGTTTACCAAGAGCAACAACAACAACAAAACGTTCTAGTAAAATGTATTTGGTATTTATGCTCCACAAACTTGTCAAAAGTTCCAAGTGATTATAATACAAACACTTAAATAAAACGAGATGTTTGTAAAGATTTCGTTTCGATATTCACATATTTGCGTACATCTGATTATTTGTAAAAGTCGAACATTTATTCTCATTACAAATCAGTAGAGACGAAAAGTCTCTCATTTCATCAAACACAGCACTACCCCCGAATTTAGTGGCTAACAAACGCAAATTTATTTTGCGCACGGGATACCGGAACTATAGGTTCATGTCTCATATAGTTTCGGTGCTGAATGCGAATGCTAAATCTAATCCAACCAACTATCAACCATTATCCTCATTTTTGAAATTTTAGAGATTCTTCACACTTTAAAACGTGAACAATAAGCGTAAAGATACGGTATTATACTGCCATTATACACTTCTACAGTATAGATATTGCTTGATATTGGGTTTGACTTATTTTTTGTTATGTCTATAATCAAGTATTTCCAAAGATCTGAGATAATCACTTTTACCTCTTTTTTTTTGGGGGGGGAGTTCTGTCCAAATGCATATTATAACACATCCATCTCAAAAGCTAGGAGGAACCACTAGAACAGTAAGGTTAGGATATGGCGACCAGTTTACTTCCTTGTAGCGAAGAATACGATACAGAAAATTTTACAATATTAATATTGCAACAATTTAGTTAGTCTGACCAGTTGCAATGTTAATAAACCAGATCCTTGATGTAACTAAAATACTAGCTGTAATATTTAAAAGCAAGTGCAGGGCTGTTATAAAGTCATTGTTATAAAGCAAATGTTTATAACATTTTTTAAAAATAATGATATTGGAGTGAAATACCTTTTAAATTGTGCGAAAATCTGTAAATTTCTGGTTGGCAAAACTATCACAATGATGAGATTGGTAACACTGGTGGCAACAAATGTCATAAAAATTGTGACAGTACTAGAGAAAAAAAAACTGTGTGTTCTGATATGCAGAATTGAAATCAGGTGTGTTGGTGTAACGAAACTTCAGACGAGTGTACAAAAAAGTACCTAGTGATATCAGGAATATAAAGAATTGACACAGCAAGATTATGGCTACCGGGAGTGTTTGTGATATGCAAAGAGGTGATCGGCCGTCATTGAGTCCAAACATGGTGCGAAGGGTCGCCTACAGTTTGGAGAGAAATCCAAGAAAATCGATTCCGCGGCTGTCACTGAATTAGAAATTCCTAATTCAACAACACGCAAGATAGTACCTAAACGTTTGAAAACCAAACGGTGCAAAATTAAATTTGTGCATGAGCTGACAAGATAGGGACACGTGACTGGAGTTCTGTGAATTGATGCTGAAACGACTGGATGATGACAAGGAACTTCTGCAGTTACTCATGTTCTCAGATGAGGGAACCTTCCATATTTCATAAAGGCTAAACAGGCACAACTGTCTTGTTTGGGGAACTGAAAGCCCTCATGAATATGAAACACAGGAAAGGGACAGCCCGAAAGTGAACGTGTGGTGTGCCGTATAAATGGACCACCTCATAGGCCTGTTTTTCCTCGACGAAAACATTGTGACAGGTGAGATATGCCTTCAAATGCTTACAAATTACCTGATGGCCAAATTGGTTAGGTTGGGAATCTAGGATCGCATCCACTACCAGCAAGACGGAGCCCCTCCCATATTTTACATAATTCGTCAGGGACTACCTTGACCGCGAGCTACCTGACAGGTGGATTGGGCGCAGAGGCTACAACCTTTGGAAAGAAGCAGTGTGGACTTGGCTTTCATAACAGGTGGTACCTTCTACGATGAAAGGATACAAAAAAACAAACTCCCCATTACAAGTGCCTCAATAATGGCGAAAACTACGTAGAAAAGCAACTTAAGTCATATAGCTTCCTGTGGAAATACGTACTTAAAAAACAATGTTCTACTTTATATATATAGTTTTGAAATGGTGAACTGCTTAGGTAAATACGTAATGTTGTTATATTTTCATGCATTGAACATTTTTATCAGTATAATTGAATTTGAGTTGCTGCAGATAGCAAGGCCCACTCAAAACCTTCACTTTTTTTGCTTATGAAACGAAATCAGGAGTTGAATTTTGTGGCCTACGATTATGTTTTTTTTTTTTAAAGGCTAATGGTGACCGGTAATTAACGAAAGAGAATGGTAACGGAGGATAGTGAAACTCGAATATGGGAGAAAACGAGAGAATCTCAAGAAAACTCATATAATAACGATCGGGCCAGAAACCCCTTGCGCGAGGTGTGAGTGTTTTACTAAAGAACCACGGTCATTCATTGGATGCTGTGGTGTTATTAGGAATACATTGAATAATAGTATACATGGACTGTAGGAATATGTTTCATGACGAACAAGCCAATGCATTTATTAATACGGCCCATTTCTTTAGCAATGGGTGGCTAAGACGAAACTTGGAATACGAAGCAGAAGAGACAGTTTTCCTGTTCCTTCGTCAGAAAAATGTTAAACGCAAGTTTTTTGATAGTGTATGTGTGATAAAGGAGCAAAATGGTGAAGTCTGCTTTCCATACGAGTTATCATGCACCATGACTTTCTTACTAAATGGCGCGTAAAATGCGCAGGATATAAATAGAAGCTAACAGTGAACTATGTGGGTAAACAGAGACGCATTCCTTCAAGTTGAAGTAAGTCGCTGAAGCTACTTCTCTCAAAATATATTTTGAGAAAAAGAAATAACGTTCCACGATCATCGATCTATCTGAATTTTGTGTGCATATTTCTCTGTATCACGCTTAAATTACCGGGAATATGTGTACATGTAAAAATTGACGTTTTTAATACGATAGAAAATTAGCACTGTACAGTAGTATGGATCAGGGTGTCAAATAAATACGAAACTAATTCTTAATTGTGTAATTACGTTCAAACTTTCTTAATTAATGATAAGTTAAGCATTAAGTATTTATCTGAGAATCATATCTGTACTGTAACATAGAGACTATGCAAATTCAAACCCAGTTTACAGTTGCTAGAATAATATTAAACTGCAACTAAATCCTTAGTGCAATTCAAATGTTTTTAGCAACTACGTCTCTATTAGCGCGACATATAGGAGCAATTCATGGATTTTCAAACGATGTGAAACCTCTTACGCATTTTGTATTGAATCTAATGTAGTTCATCAATAACAAATTCAGGAATACACAAAATCAATACAGTACTCTATATAGTGTAATTCATAAACTCTTAAAGGTAGGAAATGAATCAAAATTAAAACTGAATTGTTTAATATTATCTGCACAAAGTTACTCTAAGCAACGGATGCACAAGTTATATATACATACAGGGTTTTAATGAACTATACCGCAAACTGTAAGAGGTGATTCCTCACATCAACATAAGACAAAAAGTTCATATGGACCTATGGCGAAAAGTTCATAGTTTCAGAGCTAGGGATGTCCAAAGTCGCGAAAAATCCAAATTACGACAGGCCCTATTTCGAATTCTAGAAACTGCGGATGGTGATCCTTATCAGAGTCAAGGAAGCCATGCTTACACAATCCAAATATGCATGTTTCGAAGGTTTTCAAAAGGTTTACAGGATATCATCTACAGGGTGTAATTCTCAGATATGCTCTCAATAGATTTTTCATTATACACTGATTTTAGAGAGGGTCCAAAGTTGGAAAAATGTAAGCCTTGACAACAATGGACATCCGATGCATCAGAGGGAAGTCGGAAGTGTCAGGAACCGGCAGCTCCATGTTATTTTGTGTTCGAAATTATGTGTGATGTGATGTATTTCGTCCCAGTATATATCTCATTTTCTTCACTCACAAGCGTGAAAGAAAACATTGCTGCATGGGTTTTTCCGAGTACGAGAAAGCGTGCTGCTGACGATCGTTAACACTTCCGACTTCCCTCCGAAGAATCGGATGTTCATTGTTGTCAACGCTTACCTTTCGCCAACTTTGGACCCTCCTTGAAATCAGGGTATATTGAAAACCCTATTTAGAGCATATCTGAGAAATACAACCTCTAGAAAATGCCCTGTATATCTTTTGAAAATTTACAAAATATGTATTTTTGGATTTTGTATGTATGGCTTCCTTTACGCTGATAAGGACCACCATCCAGAGTTTCTGGAATTTGATATAGGGCCTGCTGAAATTTGGCTTTTTCGGGATTCTGGACAGCCCAAGTTTTGAAACTATGGACTTTTCGCCATATTTCCATACGAAATTTTTGTCTTATTTTGATCTGAGGAATCACCTCTTACAGCTTGTCAGTATAGTTCATTAACACTCTGGATATATATATATATATATATATATATATATATATATATAATATTACCATATGAGCCCAGATAAAATTAAGGTAAATATGCTCCGGATCATATAGATCGTTATGAACTTTGTTCCAAATAAATAAATAAAAGAAAACATATTGTTGCGGTAAATTGATGTGTGACAACTGTCTGAGCTGTTTTAAAACCAACCCAACAAAGCAAGATGAAAGTGATTACTAGTAGCAATACCAAACTAAACTAGATAATTACATAATTATATTGACAATTTATTATGGTGCTTCTTCTCTCTTTATTATTATTATTATTATTATTATTATTATTATTATTATTATTATTATTATTATTGAACTATAAACTTTTTGTCAGTATTAACATTTAAAGATAATCATAAATATAATGAAGCTTGCTATAAATAAGTAATACGGAGGGTATTAACTGATTGTGCCAGCACATTCAGTATGATATATTAGTAATGTCCAGATTTGTATGCAATTGCATATTCTTTACCTTCATATGTAGGTTCGTCAAATCCTTAAATTTTTGGGATTCACACTTGTATTGTGCTTCAACTCAAGTTTCATATTACATATTTTGAACAATATTACATATTTCTATGGTTTCTACATATTTGTTACATGAAATTGTTTTAGAATTTTGAGTTTACTGAAATGTTAATTTAAAATTAAAAAAAAAAAAAAAACACCTGTGCAAGGTTTGCATCTAGGTTCATTTTTTTCATGTCTATATTTTTGTTTCTTTACCGAAACAGACATATGTCTCTTTCTGTTTTATTTGTCAAACCATGTTTAGCAGAATTTTCGCCGATAACAAACAAAATATAAGAAGATACAAGTAAAAATCCTCCTTCTGGGGTGAATTAGCAGCACCTTTTATTCTGAACTCTGGAGGAAGACAGATCACGTGCCTGACAGGCGACTAGCAAGGAAATTCCTAAAATAAAATATATTTGATTGTTATCGGAGGTCGGATGGGAAAAAAGATGAAAGCAAATCCTGCAATTCAAGTTAAAACTGTATACTAGTGTGCTTCCAGGAATTTAATGCACGAGTCCGTTCCAAGAAGCTGGCGACAATGGCAATATCATAGCAGGTAACCTAATCTTTGAAAGAACTTCGCTTGTCTAACTGAATGACAGGAGGACAGTACTCTAGTATTGCAGTTACAAAACGCACGTGTTCTGTATTGACCGTCGAAGTTAGAAATGCTCCGGTTGCCTCAACTTTAGCCGCGAAATTGCGATCGTGGGTACCTATCGATGATGCATTTACTACGGACGGTAAAGTGGTGTTGTGCCAAGTGTGTGATAAAAAACTGGATGTTCAGTGAAATCACAGTTAAAACAAAATGTACGAAGTGCATTCCATGCAAGAAATAAAATTTTGCGAACTGCAAAAAAAAAAAAAAAAAAAAAAAAAAGTACTCTTGACACAAATGCATCAAAATACTTCAGTGAGTGAGTTTTTCAGACTTGCGCCAAGCAATGATAGCAACAAACATTCCTTGGAACAAAGTTCAAGTGCCAAAATACCGTGCTTTTCTGGAGAAGTACTGCCGGCCTCGAATTCCTGACGAATCCATTCTTCGAAAGTGTTATCTCGAAGTTTGTTATGGGGAAGCTATAGATACAATTAGGGCAGAAATAGGTAGTTCACATATTCGGATTTCTGTGGACGAAACAACAGACGTTTTGGGACGTTATGCAGCAAATTTAGTGATTGGAAAGTTAAGTGAAGATCCTCCATCTAAATTCTATCTTATTGCGAATGAGTTGCTGGAATGTACGAATCTTTCCACGATTGCTCGCTTTGTAAACGATGGTCTTAGTGTTGTGGCCGGGAGAGGTTCAGGAAGAAAATGCCCTTGTTCTTTATACATACAGTGCAGCGTACATGTTAAAAGCGGCTAGAGCACTTACAGTTTTTTTACCCTTACTTATTTCATTTCACCTGTATGGCCCATGCTCTTCAGCGTGTTGCTGAAGAGGTGAAAGCCAACTTTTGCGAAGTAAATCAACCTGTTATTCATTCATTTCCATAGGAGTCTGCTGTGTCAGTTGGCATTGCTGTGACAGTTTCGTTTAATGACTCGAAAGTAGCGTGTGATATCGCGTACATACAGCAATTTTGGTTGACTACCTACAAGCATAAAAGTCTAGAGGCTGTTTGGCGGCCTCTTCCGGAATCCATGGAAATCATAGAGGATGCAAAGAGACTGCTGCAAGGTGTCTGTGGAGATGTATGAGAAAAAGTTCGAAAGAAAATGCATTGCTGGAAAGAAACCCGGGTTACGACAGCCTATTGGCAGTGTGTGAGAGTCTCAGTGGTGAAACAAGAACCCCTGAAGATATTTCCCCCAACTACATCCCCCTGTTGAAATACGCTCCTGTCACCTCATGTGATGTGGAGAGATCATTCTCTGCATACAAGAATATTTTATCCGATCGACGAAAAATTTTACTTCTGATCATTTGGAAATGTACCTTGTAACCCATTGTGAAACAACACATAGTTGAACTGCATACACATCTTTTGTAAGTACTTTATTTCAAATTAAAAATGTTCGTTAGGGGAAATATTCTTCAATCTTAGTTCAGCTGGCATTGTTTAAAAGTTATAGGACTGCTTTTCCCTGCATGAAATAAGTATATATATATATATATATATATATATATATATATATATATATATATATATAAACAATGCATTTCGTCTTAAGTTGCTTTTAGTATTTAAATTTGTATATTGCGTATAATTCATTTCAAGATTGGGCCGTGGTGACGGATGCACATTTAGTGTAAAAGGTTCTAGATTTGAAACGGGGCCACACCACACCACATGAGATTTCTGACGTACAAATGCCGTATGCATTGCTTTTCTCTGGTCTGTGTAATGCAGACTGTCAACCAACAACCTTCAATTTGGCAGGACTTTCACTTGTCACCTGACTTCTGTCATATCATGTATATTGTGGCTGTGTTCATGGATACCTCCAACGTAGATGCACTAGTTCTAGTTACTTTTTGTTTCAGATAATGTGGTTTCGCGGCGATCTTGTACATTTCATCGCAATCTGATTATAGTATTCGAAGATAGACAATTAAGCCCCTCAACGGATGACAGTACTAAATGTTAATACTGTAGTTGTTGGTATGTGCAAGTACAGTTTCTTAACATGTTGACCGATTAAAAAACACATCGCATATGTGTTGTTGGCTGATCTTTTTCGTAGGAGGTTAATATCCTACCTTTAGTTTAGATGCATTCCTAAATTACTGAGGTAGTGGAAAAATATGCTTTTTTAATAATAAATTTCGAAAGCTGGTAAACACTTCAAAAATAAAATTTCTAATAGCCTAAAGTAATTCGCCTATCGTAATACGGTAAGTATTTATTAAATTTATTATACATCACTGGGTTTACGACTCTGCCTACTTAAGAGCCCACATTATTCTGTGTCTACCTATGTAGTAGTAACAAGTGAGTTTCGTTTCATAGTGTGAAACTACGGTAGACTTCCAAACTGTGTGAATTCAATACTCAAAGTAGTACATTTGTAACTACAGGTTGCGTAGAATAATATCATAGATCAACTGTTCCTAGAAAGCTGAATCCATATTTAAAATAATATCACTTTCACTTATTATTTTTGATATATGCGGATAAAGGTTGTAATTAAATATTGTTAATTTGAGTAAATTCTGGTTTGAACATAGGGTCAAGGAAGGGGATAGAACCTATTCTTTAGTGATAAATCGACTGCAAAAAACCGCTTCTCCATATCTCTTACAAGTGTTGCTGTATGACAATCAGTATTGAAACCTGGAGTAGAAGTAAATTCAAGAACTTCCGGTTCCGAAAAATGTAGCATTTTGCTATTTATATATGCACTCTTGAGACTCTGTATTAATTGCAGAAGAGTCATTTGTTGCTATATCTTACCTTTTCTATTATATGGCGCTAAATGTTGAAACAGGAAGTGGCTAGCTTGAACCAATTTTGATTAAAATGGAGAGTTGACAGATGGGATCGGTTGACTGCAATTTTTATTGGAGAGAAACGATTCTCAATATATTCTTCAGTGTTTGCTCTGATGGCTATCAACAGACGGACCGACGGATGGACAAAACCGCTCTAAAGGTTGTTGCATAAAGAACTCTACTTTTGGAATGCCCCTCATTTCTGTTCTAGTAAGCTGACAGCACTGAACGTTACACGATTGTATGTGTTTAGTAGTCTCGAAGCGCAGAATAGGTGAACGTTATATGCTTTTTGTACGGATAGAAATGAAGTGCTTCACGATGAAACAGCGTGTTGTCATAGTGGAAACTTGTTACAAATGTAGTGAATGTTGAACAGAAACTGTTTGCAAACTTCGTGGAATCTTTGGTCAACGTAATGCACCGAATAAGTCGCCTGTGATGAAGCTGATTGTCAATTTGAGAAAACTGGTTTTATTCTGGATATTAAATTCTCGGGGTATTCTAATGTTAGCCGTTCTAAAGAAAAAATCGCAAACATGGTAATGTTGCTGTAAGTCCGGTGAAGTCTATTCACGTTCACAACAATGTAATATTTCCAGAAGCAGCATGCAATGAATTCTGCAAGAAGATTTGTACTTTTGTGACTTTATAAAATAAAACTGGCATATGAACTGAAACCAAACGATCACAAAAAGCGCCGAGTCTTTGCCGATTGTGTGCTTGTGAAACAAAGGATGGACAACAATTTTATCAAGATAGTCATGTTCCGTTTTGAGGCGCAAGTTCTGTTGAACTGCTTCGTAAATAATCATATTGCAGGATTTAAGGCTCAGAACGCCCTCGAGCAATCATGGAGAAGCCGTTACGTTCACAACGACTAAACATGTGCTGTTGTATTTGGGCTGAGGGCGTAACTGGACCGTACGTCTTCGAAGATGGCGCCAAAATGTACTAACAGTGAACGAGTATCATATTTCATATATAACAACAGGTAGCATACACTGCAAAAGTGTGTAAATACGTAAATAAATAAAACACAAATTACTTAATTTCGTCAATAAATGTGTATGTTATTATACACTCAAAAGTTGCGTTATTTATGGGACACCTTGTATAAGACTTCCTATACTTATGCATATCATAGTTTGGAAGTTTAATAATTATTATCACTATTATTGATGAAATATGTTGAAGTTTGTGCTAGACTAAATACATTAATGGTACAGAAAATTTTCATTGAATAGTCATTAATTTGTTTGGCTAGGTGCAGTATAGTATATAAGTATTTATGTAGATAGGTTCGTAGTAGTATTATATTATCATAATTTAAGTTATGCGTTTATTTTATTAAGACAGGCACATTGTTTCAATTATTAGTAATTTTTATTCTGCTTTTTTGCTCGTTTCTGAAGTATGTTCATATGTTTCTTTTTTTCTAGTTTGTTTTACTAATTATATACATAATTGTTATTCGTTAGGCATATTCTAAAGTAGTATTGTGTTCTTTTTTATATTGCATATCTTTTACTTTCTTCGTTTTGCAACAATGTCTTAATATTAACACAATTCTCCTCTTTCTGTATTCATCATAAAATTACAAGAAAAAGAAGAAGAAATGAAATAAAACTTGCATGTAAGAAGATGGTTTCATTTGCCTCAACGCATACTTTATTTTTGTAGCTGTTATTATATTCAAATTGTCAATTACTTGCTTCTCGTTTGGCATTTCAAATGGAAATTGAGTTGTTCTCATTTTTTTCCCTTCAATTTCTACGGAAGATGTTTTAATTTGAATTTCACATTATATCTACAAGAGCGAGGGAGAAGACATTTCCCACTTTATCATGGAGGAGCGATGAGATAGCAAGCGGAAATTAAAGTTATTGTGAATCTCCTAGTTTGTCTAACATTTTAATCGACTTCTATTAGCTTTCAGTGGATATCAATTTTAGTAGGATTTCTTTAGATCACTGGATTCAGAATAAAGTGTCATTTTGTGCCTGTTTTTTTTCTATGGTATTAATAACTCATAATACGTTGTAGTTACATGGAACGCAGATAATTGTTTGAATCTTCAAAAAAGTTTTTGAAACTGAGGAGTCTGGTTTTATTTATATATCTACATATGGACAGAATGAAGCTAATGTAATGCGTGAAATATATACAGGGCGGAAGGTAACTTCACCAAAAACTTTCGGAGGTGATTCCATTATGAAATGAAAGAAAAAAGTTCGAATAAGCATAGGTCGAAAAACGATTTCTAACACCTCAATGCAAGATGGTTGAAAAACACCTCACTAAGTATTCGGGACATGTTACGGAGGACCCCGATATATTTTTTATGCTTTTCGACCATCTTGCATTGTTTCATTCGTGGAATGAACAGAAAAAGATAGAACTATTACCTACGTACTTACAAGACGTAGCACTTGACTTAGTCCTACAGTTAAAGGCCCAGAACCAGTTAGACGCGATTAATTATGAACAATTAAAAGATAAATTAGTTGAACTGAGTAGACCAAGATTACCGGCATATCGGGCGGAATTCGAAATTTTTCAGGTCCAACAAGTTGAAAACGAGCTAGTAGATGCGTATTTTCTCAGAAAATTGAGGGTCATTAGACAAGTTCTGCCTCAGGCCACCGAGGAGCAGAAAATAAATTATTTATCCTTAGGTTTAAAGAAAACTTTTTTGCAAAAGCTAGCATTAGAAACATTTACAACTGTTCACGCCTTACAAACGCATTTACATAATCTCGAGAAAGCAAATGACCTAATGAAGAAACGTGATTACATGGAATTACAACAGGCAATATATTCACTCTGTGATCAGAATTCACCAGTCAGCAATTTACACTCATCAACAATCGCTGGCGCTTCCTTCCCTGTGCATCAACAACAACTGACCTATCCATTATGTAACCCAACACCTAATTGGAATCAGTACCAACAACCGACCCCAGTCTTTCCTACAACTTCAGCACCGCAGCTACAGGGTGCGTCACAAAATCAGATAACTCCAAATCCTTCCCTCCAAGTTGCTAATCCGAATCCCCCTCCCGAACCCCCCGCGCCTAGCACATCTAGTAATTCCAGTGCAAATAATTCATTAGATTTCACTAAATTAGCAAACCAAATGGCTGAACTATCTCTTCTTGTAGCTCAAAATGCTATCAAGAACTCACAATTTAGGATAGGTGGCCGTAACAATTATAGATCGAAAAATACAAATAATAGCAATCAAAATCGGCAGAGAAATGGAAATAAGAACAGTTCTAAAAATATTAATAGTAATCCTAGGCCGGAAACAGTTACAGTATGCGGTACATGCTATAAAAAGTCATTCTTCCAGTACATGCTATAAGAACAAACATCAGGGAAACGCCTAGGGGGGGGGCAAGACAAACCCTCTCAAGAACATGTTCTGAGGGCCGGAAATCAGGAAAGAAGTGAACATCAATAACTGGCAAATACATCACTTTATGCAGTGGCTTCGTTATCAGATAGAAGGGAGAACATTAAGATGTTAAATCAGGAACATAAATTATTAATTAATATAACAATTAATAAAGAAAAAATATCCTGTAATCATAGACACTGGCAGTTCATTGAGTCTTTGGCCTAAAAATTGGCTTCCACCAAACACAAAATTGATTCCTTTTAGCACTAATCTACGATTAATTCAGAATTCCGTCGTAAATTTGCGCTATATAGCTTTGATTACATTCAGGATTGGCTCAACAACATTTTCTCATTATTTCAGAATTTTAGAGCATGGAGATTTGTTTGCATTTATTCGGTGAAGACATTCTAAATCGTTTACAGACCAAAATTGACTTAAAGAATAACATGTTGTTAATATAAAGAAACCACGGCCTCCGCAGTATCCAGTTGAAATTGATACTCAGGAAAAATTATCTGCTAGCGCTAAGCATACAATAAAACAGCACAAGTCGGCTGATGTTTTTACAACTCGAAAGGTTACCATAGCAGCCAGGTCACATATCTTTTTACCAATTAATGTCAAGAATTGGCAAAAGAATAATGAATATTTTTTCTCTCTTCATTAGAAAATTTGCTGGACAAATACGGACTACAAACGTTGCCTACTAAAGTACCTAAGAGTAACTTGACTTTATTGATATCAAATCCTACTAGTAGACCGGTAACATTAGTAAAGAATAGACCAATTGCTTATGTTGAAGAGAATGCTCAAGAAGTACATTTGCATGGTGATTACCAAAAATGTGAGCAAAATGACGAAACATTTTATAGAACGGAACAAGAAATTCAGAATAGGCTAGAAGAGACCAAGTCACTTTTTGATGTTAAGTTATTTGACATCAATCCAAATTTAACGTGTCAAAAAAAAACTGTGCATGATTTACTTTTTAGATACAGGGATGTTTTTTTTCTTATACACCAACTGACATTGGCTACTTTCCTGGTGCATAAAATAAAGATAGATAAAGGAGCCTCTTTTAATCAGAGATCACCTCCCACTCCATTGGCAGTAAGACCGCAGATTGATTTACAAATTAAACAACTTTTAGACACATAGTGCATTTTAAATCTGTGCACACTTTTATGTGGTGCTATTTCGAACAAAATACTTTTATGCTGAGTTCACAACACTGTCACATCTATGGCAACACTATTTGTGGTTTTCGATATGGCATTTTGTTCTCATTATATTGCCCACCTTTTTTGATTGTTTTAATGATTTTCATGATATTATGATATTTACTTTAAACATACACAATTGCATGATACATTATATATATATATATATATATATATACAGGGTTTGTATGATAAGTAATGAGACCAGGTCTGGAAACATTGTTTTATTGATCTGATCTGTACAGGGACTTAAAAGCTTTCGAAGTACTCTCCTCTTGCGTCGATGCACTTCTGCAATCGATGTTTCCACGCTGCAAACGCCCCCTGGAAGTCAGCAGCCGGCATGTCCTTTAGAAATGTGGTCACGGCTGCTTGGATGGCTGTGACGTCTGCAAAACGGGTTCCTTTCAAGCGTGGCTTCAGCTTCGGGAAGAGGAAGAAGTCGGCCGGGCTCACATCTGGGCTGTAGGGTGGTTGTGGAAGGACTTCCACCCCAATCCGGGTCAAAAAGGAGGTCACTAAGAAGGCGGTGTGGGCAGGGGCATTGTCGTGATGCAACTTCCACCGGCTAGCGATCGCCGGTCTTTTCCGCTTGACGCTCCTGTGCAGTCTCTCAAGGACTTGTTTGTAGAAGGCGGCGTTGACGGCTTGTCCTTGGGGTACAAACTCCTTGTGGACCACCCCCACATTGTCAAAAAAAACAATCAACATTGTTTTCACCTTTGACTTCGACATTCTGGCCTTCTTGGGGCGCGGGGACGCAGGAGTGTGCCACTCCGCGCTTTGACGTTTCGTTTCAGGGTCGTACTGGAACACCCACGACTCGTCACCTGTTATGACGTCATCTTCAAAGTTAGGGTCACTGTTCATGAGGTTCAACAGTTCCTGACAACAATCAACACGTCGTTGCTTTTGTTCGTCAGTCAACACTCGCGGCACCAGTTTCGCACAGATTTTTCTCATTCCCAATTGTTCCGTCACAATCTTGTGCACTGTTGTGTGGTTCATATCGAGTTCATCAGCAATCAATCTCAACGATAATCGACGGTCTGAGTTCAGGAGATCCCTCACTTTTGCCACAGTTTCGTCCGTAGTCACTGTTGTCGGGCGTCCAGCCCTCTCCAGATCCTCAACGCTTTCCCGGCCGTTCCGGAACGCACTGTGCCAACGAAACACCTGGGCTTTGGATAGGGCTTCCTCTTTGTAGGCCTCCGTGATGAGAGAAAGCGTCTGAGTAGCCGTTTTCCCCAGGCGAACGCAAAATTTGATCGCATAACGCTGTTCGATGGAACCCTCCATGTTTGTTGATTTTCCGCCGTGACAAGAATGTTCACAAGGGCTTTGTCCAAGGCTTGTCCGCGCTCCACTAAGGCTCGGAGCCAACTGACGCGCGGTGCGTTGCTTTGCTCGGACCCCCCCCTACATCCTCCATCACCGACAAACCCGCTCCAGCGACACGCGCGCCGCGGCGCGGCGAGTCTCATTACTTATCATACAGACCTTGTATATATATATATATATATATATATATATATATATATATATATATATATATATATATACACTGCTCCACAAAACTTAAGCAACCCGACAGAACGTGATATAAGTGACGTGTGGGGCCCATTCAACACTGGTTAGTGGCATGCACATACACAGAGACACACAAGCAAGGCGAGCACCCACTCTACCGCATAAGCAGCACTGTTGCAAGCTCGGTGAAAAACTTATGCCATGAGGCGTACACCACAGCACAGTAGTGGCCGAGGCTCCAAGCATTGAGTTAGTGGTTGTTGTGTGGGGTACACATTTTGCAATGGCTGGTAGAGGACATTTGAGTGACTTTCACCGCGGGCAAATAATGGGCGGTTGGAATTGGGCCGATCGCAAGTGGAAGTGGCGCAGAAATTCAACGTGAACAAAAGTGTTGTGTCGAGGCTCTGAAGTCGCTTCCAAAATTGAGGTGAAGTCAGTAAACGTCATGGATAAGGCCGTCCGAAGAAGACGTCGGCCGTCGAGGACCGATTTCTCACAATTTCTACCAAACGTAACCGTCAAGCTTCATGCTCTCAACTGCCCAATTAATTGTTTCAGGCTACAGGACAACGCGTGAGTCATGAAACTGTTCGTCGGCGGCTCAATAGAGCAGGACTGTATTCAACAAGGCCTGTGCTGTGTGTGCCATTGAAACTGGAGCACAAATGTGAGCGTTACACATGGTGTCAGGAACATGTTGCATGGGAGGAACATCAGTGGGCGCGTGTCATGTTCTCCGATGAGTCGAGATTCAGCCTGTCGTCAGATTCTGGTCGGACTTTAGTGTGGAGAGAGCCAGGAACACGCTATCATCCAAACTTCATTGCTGAACGTTCTATGGCGGTGGTTCAATTATGGTGTGGGTGGAATTATGCTGGATGGGAAAACGGACCTCCATATTGTGCAACATGGCACTTTGACAGCACAGCGGTACCGGGATGAAATTCTCAATACACATGTGCGCAATTTCCGTGGAGCATTTGGCCCAGACTTCCTGTTCATGGATGACAATGCCCGCCCACACCGTGCACATCTTGTGTCCGAGTATCTGGAGAGCGAAGACATTACGCGTATTGCATGGCCTGCATATTCGCCGGACTTGAATCCCATCGAGCATGTGTGGGATGCTCTTGGGCGGCGAATGGCGCAGCACAGTTCACCAGCATGCACTCTCCCTGACCTGCAGACAGCTCTCCTCGAGGAGTGGCGTCATCTGCCGCAAGACTTGATCAACACTCTGATTTGCAGCATGGAGGCAAGATGCCGTGCCTGTATAGCTGTTCGTGGTGGTCACACGCGATATTGACTGCCTATGCCCTCGCAAAATCCAGCTTCACCTGTTGAGGTATCGTTGTGCTGCATTTTTTTTGTCACTCTGTACATCCTAACCGTATTGTTCGTCCTCACTGGTGTAGCATTGTGCATCTGGACCGTCTGTTTGTTCATTATACTTGGTGCAGTGATCGTGTCGTTTTATTTTCTGCCACTTTCTTCGAGTTGCTTACGTTTTGTGGAGCAGTGTATATACAGGGTGGGCCATTTTAATTAATCCACGGAAATATCTAAAAAAATATAAAACATAGAAGAAATGTTTGAAGTACACGTTATATATTGCTAAGGGGGAAAACCATTTCCGCCAAAAGCACCCCTCTCCACCCCCCAGAAATGGGGGTAACGGGGGGTAATTTTGAAATGTCAAATGGGAACGTGGGTCGAGTAATACCTCGTTCGAAAGGTCTTGGAAAACTAAGTAACGCTGTACCAAAATTTGTTTCATATGGAGCACCAGTTTCAAAATGGCCGCCATGATATAGTTCAGAAACTCTAGTAGCCGTAGTATGAAAACCATGGGAGGTAGATGAATGGAACAAAATTGAAATACGTAAATATCATAGGGCATATCGAATGATGTGACCCCTGCGATCCCAGCGTCTTTCCTGAAGGGATCTTGTGAGCTAACTTCAAAATTTCAATGTCCGACCGGAAAACGGTTCGGGCGTACGCTTGACCTACCCAATGCTGTTTGGAAGGCAGACTTCAGGGATAGCGAATTAGTGCACTCAGTTAATGCGGATTGCCACAGTCAAGGGCGCCTATAAGGGGGGGCAAGGGGGCTCTCGCCCCCCTAGAGGAAATTGTGCTTCGGAATATCGAAAATTCAATAGAATTTTTAGAATAGCTACAGCAAAATTTGAAACTATATTTGAAATGTGTTTTTTTTTGCCTCCCTTGGAAACCACAACATGGGCGCCCTTGGCCACAGTTACATTTTGATTAACTATTAGCACTCATGTCATATTGTGAGCTTGAGGGACGAAACAGTGTGTACGTATATCCCCGAAATGCTTTCCGAATAACCAGCACGCATTGCATAAAAGTTTCTGTGGCGACGGAGATTAGCAAATTCACACGTTTGTAAGTTCCAGCAACAGCATTATTCGACAACTTCTTTCGTATAACGTTCCTTCTGTTTTCGCATCAAATCATACTTAGCCATACAGATATGCGTTACCATTCAAATAAAATTTCACCTTTTTATAGTCACTACAGCGTCATCCTTACAAACAAATGTTTCAACCATACCATACCTATTTGTAAGGTAGCCTTAATTTGCGAATTAAAGTAGAGTTCTCATTTGAACTTTCACTGTTACTTTCCACCCCGCTCACATACAGAGCACAGGAAAAGATTATTTTGCAGGACTTGGATATCTCTCTATACATTATGGCAATTTTACTCTAACATTTTTATCTCTGTTGTATCATTCTCGAGCCTTGGAACGCCTCCGTGGTTTTTCTATTTAATTTTCGTTATTTTCATTTATCTCTACCCGTATTCATACTATGGGCACTAGACGTTTTCTTAGACACATCCACCCTGTCTTGGCGATCATTTTCAAAACGGTGTCTCATGTCGAAAATATTCTTACAGAAGCTGTTTGATATTCATTTGTCTATGTAACATGTTGTTACTCGCTTCATGTTGCTATTTTAAATTTTCAAGTTGGCCCCGGATACCTTTCAGTGGAGTCACCCCGACAACACCTCTCGATGTGCCTTACGTCAGTTACCTACTCCAGTTTTTTTCTTCTGTTTATTTATCTCCAATCGCTTTCATACTACGGGTACTAAACCTTTTCTCTGACACTGATACTATGTTTCGGCGGCCCTTTGAGAACACTGCCATTTTACCTCAATCGTTTCCTCCTGCAAGATGTTTGATTTTGCAAGATTTATCGAACAAGGTACCACTCGACTCATGTTACTATTTGAAATCTTGAAGTTAGCCCCCAAGACCCCTTCAGGGAGGCCACTGGGATCACAGGGACCACACTATTCGATATGCCCTATGATATTTACGTATTTCAATTTTGTTCCATTCATTTACCTCCCATGGTTTTCATACTACGGCTACTGGAGTTTCCGAACTATATCATGGCGGCCATTTTGAAACTGGTGCTCCATATGAAACAAATTTTGGTACAGCGTTACTTAGTTTTCCAAGACCTTTCGAACGAGGTATTACTCGACCCATGTTCCCATTTGACATTTCAAAGTTACCCCCCGTTACCCCCATTTCCGGGGTGTGGGGAGGGGTACTTTTGGCGGAAATGGTTTTCCCCCTTAGCAGTATATAACGTGTACTTCAAACATTTCTTCTATGTTTTATATTTTTTTAGATATTTCCGTGGATTAATTAAAATGGCCCACCCTATATATATATATATATATATATATATATATATATATATATATATATATATATATATATATATATATATATATATATATATATATATATATAATATAATATAATATTCAAATGTTGAAGCCCCGTTGGTCCTATCCTTTCGGTCCGGTCCTTAAGTTTTGCTCATTTTCATTTATCATGACGATATATCAGATGTGCTGTGTGACAATCAGTTTTTAGCGGCATTTTTTTGGACCTTCCCTTCTTGTGAGACACAACACACTGACGTGAGAACGTGTTGTCACTACTTTTCATTCAATATATGTATTTAGAACTTATGAAATACTAATTATTACAATCTTGCAATACTCTTGTGTATGTGTTCATATAGAAGATAAATCGCAATAATAATTAAAGTAAAATTGAATAACGTTGATATCATACTAAGAACAATACAGAACAAGCTATACTAAGAACAAACTATTGTTGGATATGCAAGTGAAAATTAACGAAGAAATATTTATCTTCAATTTCCCTTTGTGTTTCAATAATGCTTTTTTTCTTGCTTTAATACCACAGAAAGAGATTAAAGACACCGTTTCGTGCACCATAACAACAGAATGTGGTAATTGGTTTACAGGAGACTGACATCCAAGCGTGAGAAATTATATTCGTGAAGCTTTCGTAAATGTATAGATAAAAACTTAAGGAAAGCACGGGTTGGAACTCATTTCGAAAAGTAATGCACTGCCTAACAGCAATCTTTACCTAGATCTCTAAGGCGTCCCTACAAAAGGATTCTTTTTTTAGGGAAGCTGTAAGGCCAATCGTTGTATCACGAATCTTTCATCACAGATCAGAAAGCGGAAAAATAGCGGCTGGAACATTTTTCATCGTCCGTTAAAGAATAGCACGCAAGCCAGATTTCTGTACAACTTAAATAATATGTTTGGTTAAAATGGAAACAGGTTGCAGAGCTAAGAAGTTGCATGTAAATGAAGGAACTCGTATCTATTTTTTTAAAAAAAGGAAAACACCTGAATGGGTGTAATTACTGTTAAACTGGAAGAAAATGTATTATACGAAATAAAGATGATAAGGGAAGTTAATGAGAACGTAAGAAAATAATTGGTTAGAATGAAGGGAACAATCTTATCAACAATTTCAAATTTCCCGATTTAATGGTGTGTCAGAAATTTGATTTCTACATTTTCGGCGTTTTTATTTTTTCCTTTATGTCATACACTACACAATAATTTTCTTCTTGAGAAGTTAAAATTTCAAATAATAAATATGTAGAATTACATATCACATGTCATTAATAAGCGGTACTCTTTCCCTAAAATAGCTATTCGACATTGAGGGGCGCGGTGGCTCAGTGGTAGAGCGTTCCCCTCCTGTGCTTGGGGTCCCTGGTTCAATCCCAACTCGCGACGTATGGACTTCGTGGTGGACAAACATCGTGCTCGTGGGTTTTCTCGGGGTTCTCCCGTTTCCTCCCACTTTCTTCATTCCACCATTTCATTCATTTCCCATCATCACCTTCTCCTTTAGCCTAACCGGCATAACCGTGGGACGTAAAACTAAAGATTTCATTTCATTTTCGCCATTGATTCTGATTAGTTAACTGTATTAGTTAAACTGAATCTGTTTATATATATAAAATCCTTACTTAATTTCCGAAAAAAAAAACGAGATTTAGCCTAGCTTGCACTTATGACATTGTGATTTATATGTACTATTAGACAGCTCCATAAATGGGATTGTTAAAGTTTCGGAGGAACCTAGAAGCAACAACACTGAAATGTGTAGTTGACTGAATACGAGGTTTCCAGAAGTTAAGCAACACACTATATTATTTGCGGTCGTGTTTACGAAGTTTTTTTTTTTTTTTTTTTTTTTTTAGAAATTATTGAATGACCTTCGTAGGAGGCACGTCATATGCTTCCGAGAAAGATTCAAACACAATGCGTCTTTTTTTTTTTTTTTTTTTTTTTTGTAGTCATAGGAATGCATGAGGGTATAAACGGCTATTATTGAAAAAAAAAAAAAAAACTAAGCGGGTTATTGTGTTTCTTTTAAAAACATGTATGCACATTCAGCGTATGACGTATGGAAATGCATCCTATGCCAGTAGTTAAACATGATAAAATCTTTCATGATTTGTATTTCGGATTTTTCTTTAAGAAAATTTGCAACAATTTGAATCTTAGGATCAATCGTTCTCAAATTCATCATTAGCAATCCTGGTTCATCTGATATACTTCTAGAAAGAGGTTTCTAGTAGCAAATATTAAACTGAATTATTTACATATAAATCACACCACTGCTCTCAGAATAATGCATAATATCATTATACATATTTTACCCCAAAAACGGTTTTCGAATCATAACACATGTTTCAATACAGTTTTCTGCAAATAAAGTATTCATTAATTGATATAGTTTTTATTTATCCAAGATAGAGAAACTGCACTATAAGTAGACGATGCATTTTGGCGTTATTGATAAAAGAAATGCCATTACAAATATTTACTTTAAAAGAAACAACACCCACATAATTTTGCTAAACCTGCAATATATTATATCCACATATTAGTTTGTTCAGAAAAGAAAAAGATAGTTCAGAAAATTCATTTCCTGTAGCGTATATTCATCACTTAATAAAATTCGTATTCACTGTGTATTGTTCGTTATGCTCAACGTGTTTTATGCTATTATTTTATGAATTTATTTGCGATTTTATAGTACTGAATATTCGAAATGTGTGGTTGAAAATTTTACGAGTCCGTGTTTTGATGTTTCGTACTTTAAAGGAGAGAAGCGGGAAAAAATGATGAAAATACAAACTTTTGCAGTTGTAGTCAATATCTGAAAACATTTTTAAATATAGATATTTAGTGATTTGTTTTAGAAAAAGTTTCGGATTTTTAATTTAGTATATTTATTTGTTAGTATGAATGGACACCACTTCGGTTTGAGAGTTGACTCGAGGTTGGAAAGTTCTGATCAATATCGATAGTTATGGCAGTGGCGTCTCGATTGATGTGTTGGTGTTTTGGAGGTGAACCAAGTTGTACAAAGTTATAGTACACAGGTGGTGATCGAGAACGTGAACGCACATAGCAGAATTTGGTGTTACAAGTTGAGTTAGATCCAGCGAAATTTCTTCTACGATTTTGCACGTTTTTCAATAAAGGTGGACCGTGTATATGTGCAGGTAACTCTGGGTGAAATTTCGTAACCATAACAGTAAAAGGGCGGCTGCCCTTAAGTTTTATGGTAGTTGTTATGTGATAATAAAGTGGTGATATGAAATCGAAACAAACAATATGCTTTAACACTACAAAAGGCGTATAATCCTTTTATCCACTCCTTGAAAAGCGTACTTGCACTAATCTCAAAAGTGCATATTCAATATATCTTCATCGGAGTGCAATCACTGCTTTAAGACAGATTAGGTTAACTCAGAGAAAGTATGTCGGAGTATCTGTACTGCAAATGAATAATATAATACATATTTTGGTGTAACAAACAAGAGTGGTACCTTATCACATCAGACAGCATTCTGATTAAAGTGTTATTGTGTAGTACAATTGTTGTACACGTTCTTCCAGTCTATTATGATGAGTGAGCCAGTGTAGTCTGTTCGCACTTGACTGCATGTTACATTTTGATGCCATCTGTTGTTTACAAACGTAACTGATGGTTGTGTACTGCTATTGAGATGTTCAGAACAATTATTTTATTGGATCAAGAGACCGAACATACTACAATATATTTTTTTATTATAGGCATTATATCTGGAGAACTGCATATAGTGAAGCGAAACCCAAACTATCACTTAAATCAGAATGATGTGCATATTCCGAAGAAACTATGAAAACTTGATCTAAGAGCAGATCAAAAATTTTGTGACCCTGATCCAAAAACTAATTAATGGCCAACATCGCAATGTTTGATCTACTTTTTGATCATTCCTAAAATACTTGGTGAAGATCGCACGCAATCTTTTGATTCATTTTTGGTCATTCCTAAAATTTTTGTTGTTGCCTATATTTTAATGTACATACGTATCTCTAATGATATTTCAATGACACTGTTACTATAAATTATTTATTATTACAATTAAATGCATTATTATTGAATTATAAATTATTATTAAAAAGCATAAATAGTTACAAGGCCCAAACAACATTGTTTTTACCGATGTACAGTTAGATTGATTTATTTTCTTCCCTCGAGTGCCATTCATACCAACAACGTGAATCTCTAATCACCAGTTCGGTATAGAGTGTAGTATCCGCTATTTTTTTAATTTTATTATTATTTTACCCTAAAATGTGTTTCCACTCATAGTCAGTAAGATGAGATAATTGTAAAAATTAGAAAAAAAGAAACTAAAGGGATTTTCCTTTTTTAAATTTTCTACATGTTACCTCCATCCTATATACACATTCGCAATCGGTACACCGTCGAAAAGCTTCATTACGTTTCGAATGATATATAATTGTCGTTGAGTTGAGTTGATTTTGAGTTTAACGCTCCTTTCAGCAGCGAGGCTATGTCAGACGTAGACCTACAAACTACCGTGGAATCCAAACCACACGAACTACCGCTGGCAATTGAACTTGGGTCTCTCACGCCAAAGCGTGCACGCTACCCATTTAGCCAAGAAGGAGCTCTATGATTGTCATTTTTGCTCCAACTATGGAGTGTGCTATACAGAACAGAAACATAGCAGGTTCCAGGGGCTGAAAATGTACCCAACCTTGTATCGGAAACCAAGTGGAATAGACCGTATGTGCACACACACACACACACACACATATATATATATATATATATATATATATATATATATATAATGCGTGTGATAATCGTACTTACTTTAATCTTTAACAAGGAAAATTCTTTAAAATAAATCAAGCATAATGGAAACACAGGTTTCTTTTTCTAGGATATATTTTTTAATCATTTGGTTTGTTTTCAGGCATGCCAGTTCTCATGAAGAGAAATCATATTGATACAGAATGTTTTAAAGAACACTCTACATGATATTATCTAACCTCAAAATATGGTCAAATAATTTTGCAATGCCCGACAAATGGAAAATCCTGCCGGAAGATGAATGATTTGTCAGATATAAATATATTCTATTGAAATTGATTTCATTGTCAGAAAGCAACAGCGATCTTTCGAGACTTGGCGAATAGCGTGCATGTTTCCAACTTTTTTTTTCTCTTTTAGTTAAGGTGTGTTAGATACTCTCGAAAGAACTAGAGGAATTTCTAGTGCTGAATAACATAGAATTTACTCGTGATATACTGGTTACTGATTTACTGTAAATTGGGAAAGTTGGTTTAATTTCGGGTGTGGACCAGCTTCTGCACTATTCAAATAGTTCAAACCATATGTTCTCAAAATTCTGAAAATAAAATAGAAATTAAACCAATCATTCAAACAAACAAATAACACGGAAGATATGAACCAACTTGTTTAGCACCAACTTGATATTTTTTTATTAATATTATTGTGTTTATTCATAACAAACTAATTTAAAATACTGTGAAGAAAATAGCGAAGACGACTTGTTTAGAAGTAACGATAAATTGAATATACTGATTAATTGCTGGCTACCACCTCCAATCATGTGATTTGCTTGAACATTAATGGCTTATTATATCAAATTAATTATTGGTCTTATGTACAATATTACTAATGCAAGATTAGTCAGGCGTATTGATCAGTTCGCATCAACTCAGTAGTAACGTTAATTGCAATCATAGGTTTGTGACACTTCATTGATGTTTCGCAATGTACATGTATATTTTGCATTATGTTTTGTTTAGTCAATATTTTAATTCCATGAATAATTATCGACTTTATCAGAAAGTTATTTATTTAATAAAACAAGTGTTTCAAGTGCTGAATTGACGAAATTTCTTTGTCTGTAAGAGTATCAGACAACCAAGTGTTTTCAGTATTGAGATGGGCAGAATTCAAATGCAACGCTAACTATTTTAAATATCAGCAGTTATTTTGGTTATGCCTCGAGCACCAATAGTAACTTCTGGCGTCAAACAGATTGTACAATTTGTATCTTAGTAACATGTTTTAAAGTTTTGAAAAATGCGTATTTTGTTCATTACAAATAAATAAATAAATGAATGAATAAATATGAAAGTATATTAACAAACGCACTGTACTCCTACAATAGCAATTCATTGGATGACTGGCATACTACATTGATTTAAAGCAATGTTTCAAAGACATTGACAGTTTTGTTTCATACCATATTGCGAATGCTAGACATTTACCGTTACGTTGCTACGAACAATCACAAAACATGATCAAACTTGTGTTTCATAATCAATTTCATTACTAATTAGATTTTCGTATTTGACCCTCCTAAGTCTTCATTTAGTGTTACAGTTAGCGGGTAAATGATATATGCTTTGTCAACTTCCTTCCGATACTCCTGATCATTTTCAATTGATAATGCATGTAAATTAAAATTGTTTCGTTGCTTTATTTTGATATTTTGCGAATAAAATAAAACCAGTGTGACATGATCAATAGGAATAAGAAAACAAAATAATATCATTTGAGCATGCACTCGTTTCATTTTCAACGAACTTATAAAGTTCGTTACTGAATTCTCTACGTATGGTCACTTGGTATAATACCGACACCCGAAAGAAATTTACACTACTACAAGATTGTACCTAATTATTAAATAAATTAATTATAGAACATGGTTAATTATGCCATTTTAACAACTTGACAGATACAATACATGTTGCACAAAAGCAATGTGTGGCTGAGGTGGCATAATTGAAATGAACGATGAAGAAGTATCGGGCTTCTCCAAAGTTACGGGGAAGACTGACATGTTGTTGGGGTAATTTCGACATCAACATTAAAACCTTTCGCACTATGATAATGTCACTAATAATTCCACAACACACATTACTGTTCGTAAAGTAGTTAATGGGCTGTAAACAAACACGGGGATCTATAAGTTTAGGAATGTAGAATACCTTTATTTACAGCTACACAAAATACTAAACAAACGTCAGTGAGTTACAAATGGGGGAAAGAATAATCAGAAAATTTGTTCAGTTACAAGAAATGTATGCAACAGGAATTTATTTAAAAAAAAAGAAATACGTAATGTGCTAAATGCGAACTAGTGGAGAGAACACAAAAAAATATGCACTTCATGAAAAAGTATTTGTTAATTTATGTTAATCATATGTTATCAAAAGTATGGTTATAGATTAAAATATTAGTGTTAATTTCATATGCAGGAAAGAGCAAACTATATACTCATATTTGTCTGAGATTTCACATTGTTGACAGACAAAGAAGAGATCTTCTGGATGAAGAACATAGTCCTCGTCAAACCGCTGAAAATATTTTGTACATTGTACCCAATCAACGTCATTGTTTTTTGCGTAAAACCAACTTCGGCAGATAGCACAGTAATTTTCTTTTTGACTTTTCTCATTGTTGTTACTGTGTTTTGCAACATTTTTTATGAACGCACATCCTTTTATGTGTGCACAATCTTTTTGCTTTTTCTATTTTACTATTTCTTTTCTGTGGAGATGTTGAAAGTTTGACACTATTGTCCTTCGGTTTACATTACCATATCTTATATTCGTGGATGAACCCATAAGCGTCTAATATATTATAGTTAAATTTTTTTCTAGAGCATGTTCGTCTTCTTTAGCAAATGTTGTATGTTCACCAAAATGTTTCTTGCAGTTAACTTTGAATAGCCTGTCACGTAATGTTTCCGATTGATTTCAAACGCTCTTGAAGCAGTAGCGAGTAGCATTGCATTCTTTACGGCCTCTATGGATATTGACGTTTTGTTCAAATTCCAGGAGCATGTCATGCAATGGAGAAATTATGCAGACACTCTATTATTTAGATGTTAATACTAATGTAGTATTTTTGATATATTGTTATTAAAAATCACAACGAAAGGAAGAAAAACACTTGTCGAAAGCGCCCCAAATGTGAGTGTCGGAAGTACCCCGAATGTATGTGTTGAACTTAACTATATTTTATGCAATTTAGAAACACAACACTCCGATGAGCCTACAACCTGTGACTGGGGAACTTTCAACTGCATGCTGTCCACCATAAATACTGAACAATATAACTTTCAAACAAGAGCTTAACAAAACATACTCTAATTTTACAATGATCTCTAACTTGGGACATATCTGACACACCTTACCTTATAAACTTCGACTTTTCCAGTCAAATTATTCTACTTATTTTTAAACGTTTACAAATATACATTTCATACACCCCACAGTTTCGCTTAGTACTGATTTCGATAACATATTCACTTAAAGGTAATATTGACACTGTTGTAAGCTTCGGTCTTCCGCAGAATGATTATGTGGGGGGGGGGGCTGCGTGTGTGTTTGTGTTTCTTTGTGTGTGTGCTATTTGCGAATTTTTCAGTATTTGAGCTCTACATACGACAGAACATTTAAAAAAAACTATTTGAGAAAGTGATTGAAATTTTCGTTTTTGCCTTGCCCGAGATACTGGCCAAAAAAGTTCCGATTTCAGGATGTTTTAGAAGTCATATCTCGGGAACCGTAAGTCATAGAGAGATGATACTGGTGTTGATCCACACTTAAGTAGATAATAAACATTCTTGTACCAAAAGTAACCGATGGCCACAGTCCAATCCTCTTAGGTATTAATCAACACCAATATTATCTCGCTATGACTTTGCGTTTCCGAAATAATGGCCAAAAAGTTCCGATTTTGGGAGATTTAAGGAGCCATATATTAGGAACCGTAAGTCATAGAGAGATTATATTGGTGTTGATCCATACCTAGGAAAATGGTGAGTAGTTTGGTACCAGGTAGCATCGTTCGCCACTGACAACTAGCCACCGTTCCCCTGATATTGGCCAAAAAGTTCTGATTTCGGGATATTTAATGAGCCATATCTCGGGAACCATAGGTCATAGAGAAATATTATTTTGCAAAGTTTTCAATTTTGAGCATTATAATGATTCATTTGATATTCTTTAAGCAGCAGTTTTAAATGTTGATTATTAAATTCACTTCCTAAATTTGTTTTGTATGTTAAAGAAGGGCTTCAATTAAAAAAAAGATGTTAATGCTTTTACAACTTCAGGATCTCTCTTTGTTTCTAACGGAACACAACATGCATATCGTAAAAATATTAGTACAGAATAATATATATTTGTAATTATTATTATACTATGCAATATTTTGTATATATGTTAAATCCATGTTTGCTGTCTTCGTAAAATAACATAAGGTAGAACGTTTTAACAGCAGAACTGATCGCATAACTCTTAAACAAAACATGTGGGGGAAAACATTATTCAAGGAAGTTATAAATGAATAGATATATTACAATAATTGTTTAATGAGTACAACAATGAAGTTCATAGAACAACTGGTATAAAGCCTGCAGAAGTTAATAATACAAATTAATTGTTTTATTTTTAAGTTCCTTTTGGCAATGCTCTTGGAACATTCTGAACTGATTTTCTTTTAATTCCGTTTTTTTAATCGAATCCTTAATTTACTTTTGATCAGTTTCAATACGGGAAGGAGACATGATTCGCAATCCTAATATGAAACACTAACCATGTCGTTCTTGGTTCAGATATTTGTTAAAAACAAATTTGTGGACGTAAAACTACAAGAGCAGTGTTGCTTCTACGTATATGTATATCGTAGAAGCTCACTTTGCTTGCTCAGATAAATTGAATAGCAAATAGTGAAATGCGTGAGAACTTGTCTTTGAAAAATATCATTATAAGTATTCATAGTCGCAAATGAGTATTAGAAAGTCAAATCCATCGAGTATTATAATCGGAGTTAATTGATGTATGTACAATTTATGACTTCTTATCGCATTTCAAATCTGTATGCTAAGAAATAAATGCATTTAAAAAAAATCTCAAAAGTTTGTGACTGAACTGAGCTGTCTTCTTTTAAAGTTGTTCGGCACAGACTAATTTTCTTCAAAAGTTGCCGCCTTGCTCACTAACACTGTTAAGTATTCATTATGTGAGGGGAAGAAGAAGAAGGAATCCCTTGATATACGTTGTTCCTCAGAAACCCTGAAGTTTTGTAGATCTACGGAATTCAAATTAAATTATTTCGTAAAGGTTTTCGCCCAAGCTTTAACCCTTTTCAACTAACTTCGTACTCTGGCAGAAAACTTGATGTGTAACTTGGTCAGCCAACCTCGTGTTGTTTACTCTTTCTGTCTTGAGTCAAGTTTTCGCCTGTTGTGGATTCAATCCAGTTTACACCAGATGAAATGCGGGAAGTGCGGTAGAAGAGGAGACGAAGCCTATCTTTTCTTAAGCATGACGGATTTCTAGAGATCGCTTGCTTAGAAGTCCTACAATTTCTGTTATAGAACCACTTTGCTTTGCTCTCTGAGTGATAAATTGGAATTTCGTTTAAACACTATCTCAGCATATAAATACACCTGCACGCTTATAACTAATTCAGCTACTTTGACGTGCATCAAACAGTTCGTTTGATTTACAAATTCATTGCAGTTGATAGTGGATTATTAATCATTCAGCAATACATAGAGAAATAAGTGTATATTTAATTTTATTCATTAACTACTTAGTATTGTACCAGTTTTAGTTGGATTGTAAGTACTACAGAGTTTTATGTGATGAAGAAGGTTGAAGAAAATGAAAAAAAATAATAGTTTGTTCTTATGGAAATAGTTTAAATGTTATTGACATCATCGCAATAACACACATTTTAATGTGAACAACCTGCAAGTGTTATTTGCAAATAATCCATTCAAGTTATATTAGTAATTCTGATTCAATTTGAATATTTTTTTTGTATTTACTGATTGGACAATATGCTGCAACATATGCATTTTACATCACAAACAAGTAACTGAAACTTGAAAACAAATTTATTGAACGGCTGACCCATTAGAAATGTGTTTTTTATATATATAATTAGTGCGTCAAGCTGTTTTTTTTAAATTATATCAATTTGATTAAATGGCGTATTTTATAGGGACAATAATTTTCAAAATGATGACGTTATTTTTCTGTACTTGTTATCATCTACGCTTTTATAAAGGACAAATTATAAGAGGAAAGGTGATTCTAATGTTTTCTATAAACATATTATTCCCATACGAAGTATGGACATGAAATTGATCATTTAACTTGATACGTCCTTATAACTGTATAGCTAACTGATACAAAACGCTGATACTTCGTACCATGCAAATATCGACAGAAGTGCATTGTTTGGTATGCTCTAAAATACAACTACATTGACAGTGTTAACCCAACATCATAATGTATTAATTTCAAGTACTCCAGATTATTGCATATGTCAATCTGCATGCGAAACGAATACTTACAATTCTAAACTTATTAAGTAGTGTTCCAAACTATGGATACTTCTGTATCACAAACATCGAAACACAACCAAACTTTGGAGGGTTCTGCAACAGTAGTAATGCAAGCGAGAAAAACGGGGTAATACACACTCAAAATGCATTAGTGTCAAATACTACTGTCCCCGTATGATGTGTTTCGAACAAATAAAAAAAACGTTACAAGGAATTGAATATCCGAACTTTTTTGAGATAACTTTATTTCTTTACACATAAATGTTATAATGCCTTTTATAGCAATTTGATATCTAAAACCAATTTAATGATATAAAAACTGCGATATTTTGCTTAAAATCGCATGTTTGTAGGAACATTTTAAAATAATTTATGATTTACTTTGATTCTGTGGCATACAACAATATAATTTATGTAGGTGTAATTGCAACAGGTTCATGAAAATATATAATTTTAAGCAGTGTCGCAAGCTTTGCAAGTTTTACCATAGTTTAAAAATGATTTGAACTTGTAAATTGTATCATGATCACCACACATATTGATAACTACATATTAATTGGATGAGATGGTTATTGAAGCAGTTTCTCAAAATAAAGACTATTGGAAAAAGTCAAATTTTAGTCATCTGTACCTTTGTTTGTATTCATTTGAAATTTGTCATTTCTTGATCATAATATTGCACACTTTGTTCTTTGTTCCACCCATCACACTTGTGTTATTACTGTTATAGATACAACCAAAATTTGCGTGTTTGTGAAACTTTAGCGTCCTTGATTTGCAACATTGAATAACACATATACTATTGTAAGAGTTTGCTTAATATCTACCGTTGAAATGTGTAATAACCTGTCGTAGAGCACTTGAAAGAACAACAAAAAAAGTATGATGTTCGATTGACAACACTATTAACCTGGTGGCACCACGTAATATGCCAAATAATGCCACCTGCCAATAGTCACACGTTACAAAATTTTAGTGTTTTCTTTTCTATTACTACAAGGGCGTATCAAGATAAATAGTCCTACTTATATATATATAATATATATGTGTGTGTGTGTGTGTGTGTGTGTGTGCAAACTCTCTTCTGTCTTAAATGAATTCCTTGTATTTACTCGTATTGTTCTAATGAATCAATCACTTACGACAGTAATCTATAGTAAAGCGTCTCATACCATAATTGACTAACTGAAAGTGACTAAATCCTAAAATGCAGTTACTAAGCAGCGCAAATTTATTTATGCTGTCCTATATAAAATACTATGCACTACTACGAAACTTTACTTACTAAATGAGCTGCAAAACTGTTCCATCCCTCTTGTTCAAAATAACAACCTAAGTTTCCCCCTTGTGCTACTTTGAACGATCAGTAACCTCATTATCGTGTATTTCAGAAAAATGCACTGTAATTCTATTTTACTCTACACTTGTTGTTTATTAGTGCAAAATAAGTTTTGTCTTAGACTTGCATCTTTCCTCAAGACTAGCACTTCATAAACGCCCATAAAATTTACAGGTTATTATTTAGTTTCAGGCAACTAGAGTCAGACACCTCCATTGTTTAATAGTGTTTTTTGACATCGTGTATGCGTGTCCATACACCTATTAAGCATCTAAAATGTTTTATTTGGTGGTTTGATGCCATATATTTCGAATTATGAGAATTTAGTTCACCTTTACAATGTTAGAACGTTTTGTAATGAAATTATATTACAATACAACTTCGTTTTCTTCTCCTAACAACTTACTCTTCCCAGTGTTGATATATGAAATAAAAATCTTGGCATTGTACTTGACATACTTTTATAATATACGGAGCCACAATTACAATGTCCCGAAGCAACGTGGAAATTTATTTAAATCGATTGACTGCATAATGTTTAATTTGCATTTAGCACCAACTATTTCAATAAATGTAGGACTTATCAATGCACATATCCTATGTACTTTGAAACAAGAACATAGAAAACATATACAGTTAAACAACCTTCAAACAAGTAGAGAAAGCGTAATTATGATTGCTTTTTTTTTTTTTTTTTGGAGGGTCACTAGAAACTTTCATGTGTACTGCATTTAAATTGCTAACGAGACACATAGGTTGCTTTGTCTGTATTAAGGGAAGAGTTTCCAACAAAAGCAGGTATTTCTTCCTAAAACTTCAGAGTTCGTAACGTGACTTGCTCGATTTCTTACCTCTGTATTGGATAAATATGTGCTCAATGTTACATTATTAGCATTTGAGAAAATAAATTATACAATAAATATTCTTCTTTCCTAGCAATGGTACTTCTTGACTGTATATGCTTCTAAATGTTTAGCTTAGTGTTTCGGGCAATCTCTATAAAACTTACTTTCTCAAGCAGTGAAATCGAATGCTTTCGGAAATATATATATATTTTTTTTAGCTTATTGGCTGCTTATCTCTCATTTTGAAACGAAACATAATCGATAGTAAATAATTACCTTCCTATTAGCTGCAACACACAAACAAAGTCTACTTAAGAATTAACCCAAAGTTTCTCAATAAAGCTGTGAATGTCTAGTCATTAAATGTGTACTTATTTGAAACCCCTTTGATGCTGTTTGGAAGAAATTGTTTAAGCAAACTAATATATATTGATATTGAGAGACGCATTTTATAATGTATTATGTTCATATTAAAAAGAGATAAAGAGAAATATAAAACGAAGTGTAGTATATTCCTTGTAGTGGCGTTTCGTCAGAAGTTTTCAGTCTCTGAGGTAGCTCCAAAACAAACTTAAAAAGAAGAAGAAAGAAACAGTGACAGGAAAAATTAACTCCTCTGTGGTCGAGCAGAAATCGAGACAAAGGGATATTCTATCAGCAGGGGTCTAGTCCTTTTGGAAACCCTGCTGAGTTAATGCCTGTCTTCTACATCGCCACTCTTCAAGAAGTTTGACTTTTCAGGAGCGACTATATAAAAATTTACTTGTTCTTTGTTTCGACATTTTTTTAAAGATGAGCTGTCATGTTCACTATTGGTAGTGTGAAACACTAAAATTTATTTTACGTTTCGGAAACTGTCATTAATTTATGTATTAAAAGACCAATTTCACAAGCATATGCCAATTGTATATATTTGTTCTGTTTGATTGGCAAATGCCATTTTTTCTTCAGTAAATTTGTGTTTTCCACTTTCTGATAAATAGACGTATTGAGTGACCGGCTGTTTTACTAACAGTTTCTGGACAAACTTAGTTTCTGGAAAACGCTTTTAGAGTTCGCATCAAGGTTTCAGCATAAACGTTTACACTTGATACCTTCAAATCATTGCAATGGTACAAAGAATATGACATCTGCTAACCTCCAGGAAAAATATGCGTAACAATATGTGTAAATAGTGTTTAGTATAAAGAAAAAAATAATCCGTTTTTTTCGTTTTATGTCAAAGAGAAACGATTTAATAATACCGAAAATCTTGTTTCTTACTTATGTGGATTTCAACGACTTTTTAACTGCTCAGGCTACGAAAATATTTGTTGGCTGAAAGTTTTATTTGGATTCAAACCTCAAGACATTCTTCACTGAACAAAACACGGAATCCTACAACGTAACACAGAAGCTAGAACGTTATAAGCACAAGTAACACAATTGATAGGAACAATACAACTGCTGAGGATTGGAAATTTCTTGCCAGCTGTAGCTTCAAGTTTTATTCCATGTAGTTGCTTTCCATGTTTTATTACATTGCTTTCCTTCAGATTTTATTCCATGTTATCACATAAGATTGAATTAGAACCTAATACTTTAAAATACATATTGAACAATTTAAACGATATATATTAGTGGACATGGAGTGTGTCGACATTAGTTTGTAAACGAAAGATAACATCTGAACTTACATGATTATAGCCATTTAACTTGAATAACGTTTCATCTCTTTAATTGTAGTGCACATTAATTGGAATAAATTCAATGTATATTCAATTGGCTATACTTTCCGGTGCCTAAATTATTACACTATATTCTGCCGTTCAAATCTTTAAAAAAATGTTACAAAACATTTCATCGTTAATACTAATATAATAATCATATGAGCTAGAGAGTATCAATGCTTTATTGTCATTAATTGCATTGACTGGATTGTATTATTTCCAGATTTGTATGCTGAAATTGACTATTTTTATTTGTAATTCAGTTTGTGATGGCGTTTAACATATTATGTGTAACTGGTATCTAAACCATTATACTATATAGTAATATTATTTACTAATTTATTTCTTTATTTATAGAATGTTTATTTATATAATTTTATAGAATGTTATCCATTAAATTCAATTTATGTATCATATATAAACTAGCTGTCAGCTGATAAAAAGAAAACATGAATACACAGGATCATTCTATTTGATCTTATCTCATTAATTGAACTGTTGAACTCCATTTATAATTCCTTATATGTAATTTAAAAAAAAAAAACAATAACTAAAATTTAATCATTAAAAATTTTAATACTATTAGAATAAAATGATGTTTCCTTCCAATCATTTATTTTTTTGTTGAAAAATGTTTTTTTTTTATTTAAAGGAGCACAAGATCTGGAATTATTATCCAGTAAAAATAGTTTTATGTATTAAACAAGATCAATATTGTACTTATATTGCATTTATTACAATTGGAGATGCATTACGAAACAGTTTCGTATTGTTTAGATACGCACACACACACACACACACACACACACACACACACATATATATATATATATATATATATATATATATATATATATATATATATATATATATATATATATATATATATATATATATATATATATATATATGTGTGTGTGTGTGTGTGTGTGTATGTATGTATGTATGTATGTATGTATGTATAACCGCAACCATTTTGAAAATCATATATTGACTCGCTAACAGCGTTTTAACTATTCAATCAATTTCTTATTTGTTATAAACTGTCATCTTATTTTCGTTTGCATTAGTATGTTTTTTTTTGAAAGTACTAGAAATCTATTGTTAACAAACTCAAATACTTTAAGCTTGATTCCCGAATATATATGAACGCAATAAATGAATAAATACATAAAATAACCAAATTTGT
This sequence comes from Thermobia domestica, assembly GCF_964235325.1. Lineage (NCBI taxonomy): Eukaryota > Metazoa > Arthropoda > Insecta > Zygentoma > Lepismatidae > Thermobia > Thermobia domestica. The sequence goes on along the minus strand of NC_137459.1, from coordinate 138,401,248 downwards.
TTAATTTAGATATGATATTAGCAGCACTAATAAATAAGTAAAACTATTATTTTCATGACGCTGTTTTGTCATTTTCAGACATAATTAATACATAGAAATACATTGCTTGAAATGTGCATACATAATAAATACATAGAAACACATTTGTATGCAGAAACAGATGACTACTATCCATTTCATAAAGATAGGTCCCCTGAATTCGTGGTGCTGCCGTGACGTTCAGTCAAAACTTATATTACATTGTCGTACCCCGTTGGAATTGCTGAAATCTTGTCTTTTCAATACTAAAGACACATTTTTTCCTTCGTACTATGTAGTGAGAAAAAAATAAAAATTAATTAAAAAGTGCGTATTTTTTGCACTTTTTTGGTAGATCAATGTTTATAGGACTATTTCAGAAAAGAGATCAAGTGAAATAATTTCCTGCGTATAATATGTAGATGTATCCATTAACTGTAAGTTATGGAAAGTTCAATTTTCATCACTTGATACTTTTTGTGTAATTAAAACAAATGTACGACGCTTTGATCTCCTTTACCATGGTAGGTAGAGAAACGTACAAAACACTGTTCGAAAATTTGGAAGTCTAGTGTTCCAAATATTTGAAACTGTTAACAAAACATGTTTAATTGGTAGAGTATTTATTTGTTTTTAAAAAAAAAATACTTCAACATATTCTCTGCGTTAAGCGGTGATCCATGTTGCAGCCCAATCTTTAAATTCCCCGCGCTTGTATGAAGAAACAGCATACAGTAAGAGGAAGTGCGGCACGGCTGTCGTACAGTGTTGTCGCGTTCAGGAAGCTTGTAGCGCGAAGCCTACTTCATAAAAAATGTAACAGGAAGAAGTATTCATTATAACCTTTCACAACGTCATAAAAATAATAATAATGCATTACACATCTCAATGTAATCAAAATAAAACGTTGAAGTGAAACATCCAAAAACTTATCTCTTAATCTATTTACTTCATTCACTTTCGTAATCGGTTTGTTGACTCATCGCTGCTCCTGCTATCTTTTTCAATACTTATTAACAATGGCTCTATTTCTACCTCAAGATCTATCAGTATACACATTTTCCAGCTTACGAACATGTTAAAGATTAAAAAGAAATGTAGCCTTGGCAATCACGTGTTCACAAAAGTTCTGCGATCAATTCCCCTGCCGAATGTACTGTAACACAGAATGGGTCCTTCGTTTTATTTCAATGAAAGAAAACAATGCAATGACTAGGTGACGAGGGCTGTATTTTTGTCTAATCGCGTCGCACTGATTACGTCTTCAACACTTCCCTTCGGTTCGTAGGCGTCAAAAACTTACACATGCACTCACACCATATGGGTTCATTGCAATGAGACGGACGAATGGGCATTTATATTTTCCTGAGTATAACTCCTGCTTTTTGATTAAACATATATTCCTTATGAATATTCCTTTACGAGCGGCGGTATTACAAAAATAAGAGGCATTTTTTTTAGCGATAATGAAATTGCAGAACTGACGAATGACTCCGACTCAGACGGTTATGAGTTAGTAATGAATAGTAATGATATTGATTATTATGTGCTCAGTGGCGTATTCGGGAGTGAACAAGATAGCAACTCTGTTTCAAGTGAACCTGAAGCTGCGCCAGGAAAGAGAGAGAAAAAAACGTGTCGTTCCTATTCAAAGACATATTCTGATGTAGCTTGGAGCGATAAAATTCAAGTAAATGCAAAACCCCTGTTTAGTGGTGTCCCCGGAATTGATCAAAATGCTGGGCTACCTACATAGTATTCTTCATATAAAGTGTTTATGCTGTATTTACCGATGAAGTTTTATAGTAAAAAAGGTTGAGTTGATTTTGAGTTGAACGTCCTGTTCAGCAGCGAGACTATATGAGACGTGGACCTACTGATTAACGTGGAATCCAAACTACATGAGCTCCCACCAGGAATAGTAGCAAAAGTTATGAATCTATACCCAAAACAGCAGATTGAGAAAAAGACAAAAATACTGAAACAAAAATCTTTGTTTTCTAAATGAAAGCGTGTTACTTCAATTGAAAACAAGGAAATTTTTATTCTAATTATTCACATATGCCTTGTACGGAAGCCAGCTTTACGCGATTTTTACAAATCAATTATGCAAGAGCTGTTAATATGTCTGTCAAGTGGTGGAAGAAGCTGTTTTTTCTGCAGTTTGACTTATCACACATCTCAATGCTCACATACTGTACAGGAAGAAAGCAAGAAAACATATTGCACTTCGAACTTTTTATGCGAATGTAGCAGACAAACTGCTGCACTCAGCAGGCATTGAAGTGCAGGAACCTTCACCCGGTAGAAGGCTGGTAGCAAGGAGCCATTACCCATAGGGAGTTTCCCCCAATATCTGCAAATCGTAACAGAGTAGGACAAAGGAGATGCGAAGTGCGTAGCATCCGCAAGGTAAAAGGAAGTTTTTAATAAATATAAGCGTTTATTGCAGGGATGCAAATAACCACTAGCCCGAGGCGTGTGGTTCATCGGTGCGGGCGAGTATTTAATATCATACGGAAGTTAAGTAAATTTGTTTATTATGTGATGTGGGCTAGTATTTTTTTTTCTTGGGCGAGTAAACTTTTGTTGCTTATTTGCATCCCTGGTTTATTGTCTGATATACAAAGTTGAACTTTGCATGGGAAAGTGCTTCGAAATGTACAACACTAAAGATAAGTTCTGGGACTCCTAGATCTGAAAACAGATTTTCTGTGAAGTGTAAACTCAATATTACATATCAACTAAAGTTGTGTCATATAATAACGTTTGTGCTTGTATTTGTTTCTGTGCAAGTGTATTTTGTACTTCGTGCAGTAAGTGAAAAACTGACAAACAGCAACAACTTTTCGAGGACCATCACATGCAAATCCAAACAAAATAAGAGTTCGTTTTCTAATTTTGAACATTTGGCGCATTTACTGTATATCCCGTTAATTTCTGAGAAATTAGTTTAAAATATGTGGAGACATAAAATTTTAAAAATATCTCTAAAAAGTGCCGGACAGTGTGCGTTACAAGTTTAAATACCCGTCCGTCTGAGAGTGTATACGCACCTGGAAAATGCGGCAACGTAGCACTCCGTATAAACTGAGATAGCGAAGGGCGCAAAGCTGAGAAAATCATGTCATATTTGTGATTGTTTATCTTTTAAAACAAGCCAAAACAGTTTGGATGAAAAAAGCTACTTTAAGATCTTTCTAAAAGTTGTATTTTTTTTAGTGTTAATACTCCGCAGCAATTAAGAGATAATGATATCTCACTCTTTATACCGAATAACTAGAAAATTACTACGTGTTGAGTAATGAATTTTCAGAACTTACAGGTAATATATGCATCTACATATTGTGCACAGGAAATTATTTCATGTTATCTCCTTTCCGATATATCGTCCTATAAATATTGATTTACCAAAAAGTACGAAAAAATACGCACTTTTTCATTGAAAATATGTATGCCTTAAGTACTGAAAAGACAACATCCCAACAATTCCAACGAGGTACGACAATGTAATATAAGTTTTGACTGGACATCACGGCAGCACAGCCAAGTCAGGGGCCTATCTTTATGAAATGGATAGTAAGTATCTAATCTGTTTTTTTTTTTTTTTTTTTTTTTTTTTTGCTGGAACACCATGATTCAGATAAAAAAAAAACAGACTTGAATATACTGTATATCATTATTTCTTCTATGACAAGCTCACAATGTCCATGTATTTTTATAATTATTCATTTCAAAGGTTTTCATTAATTTTACTTAATTTACAGGGGTTGAATAACAAGTAGTAACTGCATTGTTATAGTTCGTACCTGGTTTTATGCATAGAAGAACACCTGTTACATTTCCTCAATGCAACCACCTTCTGACGCATATGTGGAAGGCGTCGTATACTGTCAGCACGTCAGTAGTTTTCGTTGTTCCGCAAGGATAATCATTTGGTGCAGATGTGGCTTACGTTGTGTCGTAGTGCTTCAAGCGAATTGATTCCGTCATTTGGCAAAAAGGCCGTCACGAAGACCCTAAGAACAGGGTTATGCTATGCGCTGAGGTGCCACTATAACATTGATTTACACACGCACTTCATCTTTTTTTTAACATATTGTCATGACACTTCTTCTATCCTCTAATTTACATTACTGATGCTTTTGACTGAACAATATACAGTTGTCGTCATTCGTCCTACTTCATCGCCTTACATTTCAGTATCATCTACGTAAACCTTACAATGCTGAGATACAGCACTCCGATGCGAGAACAGTGTTGCCACTTATTTTTATCCAACCTATGCACTTGCGTTTATTACACATAAATGCAAAACTAAAATTGAAATGTTTGAAATTTTCGAACATCAAAAATAGTAATTAGCAATAGCTGCAAATCCTTTTAGAATGAATTATATTAAAACCTGGAAAACTTTCAAGATAAACATTTCATTTAATTTTATTGGGTATTGGTTCAAGTTTTAAGTAGTTATTCACATTGTTAATTCATTTTTTATGTGTTACTACTAGTAAATCCAAAATTATTACCTGCATACGTTGTCACTCCTAATGCAATTATTAACTCAAGTCCCTAAAATCGTGTAGACGTTTATTGTGATATTATTATTATGTAAAATATATCTAATAATAATAATAATAATAATAATAATAATAATAATAATAATAATAATAACATTTTAGTTTCGACAATCTGGAATATCATCAATGCCTGGCTGTTGGTTTATCCTGTTATGTTTTCTGGTATGTGTTTAACACTTACAGGCAAGAGTTTCCAAGTGTCACATTCTGATTTGCTTGAAACACCTGGAGTGAATAAAGTAATCAAAAGTAGGGCATGCGTGTTTCTTATATCGACCTACTTGAAGAACGAAGTGGATAAACGTCCCCCTAAAGTGCGGACATAGGGCAATATTTCAAATCTTAGCAAGGCTATAACTAGCAACGCACGATGAGAATTTGCTTGAAACTCCTGGTTTGAATAAAGAAATCAAAATTAGGACATATGTTTTTTTATATCGACCAACGTGGGAAATGAAGGGGCTAAACACTTTGCTTTGGATGAGGATGTCATGGAATCAAATGGTATCACCGAATCTAGAGAAGTGGATGAAACTTACGAGGAATATGTGTGAAAGATAACATCTGCGACTTCCGGTGTTATGGATTGTGAGTCTGTAAACTTGTAATACAAGAGGAACGCCGTTGAATTATGGGACTGTTAACATAACAAAAGAGATTGTCTTAACGTCCGTTATGCGACACTGCAAGAAAGTAACCTCTTGAAGACAGCCCTAACGTTGGGAAAAGCAAGTCTCTTCAGGTGGAACACTCAAAGACAGTTGCGTGAGGAGTCGCTCGCCGTGCTTCAGAACTTTCAAACCGCCGTCGGTGCACATTTACCGCTGTATGACGTAGATCTGCAGCGGCGGGCTCTCCAAACAAGTCAGGAGCATAATCTCGCTTCATTTACGGCTCAAAAGCATGGTTGTGAGCATTTAAGCGGGCACTTAATATTGTTTCACGTAAAGTGACCAAATTTATAGCTGTTTTCCAACAATAGCCAATGTGTATCTCTAACGGCTTAACTTGTTATGGTCTTCTTAACAGGTGTAGTGTTGTGTGTGTTCGCATATTAGGGTAGTGTTTATCTCTTTCATACCCCACTTTGGCCAATATAAAAACACACATATGTCCTACTTTTGCTCGATTTATTCATTGCAGCAGTTTCAAGCTAGTTACCATTGTGCAGTGCTAATTATGGAATTACTAAAATGTGTCATATTGTCCTATGTTCGCATTTTAGAGGGTGTTTACCCCATCCAGCCTCCACGTTGGGCAATATAAAAAACACGTATGCCCTACTTTCGGTTCTCTTATTCATTCCAGGAGTTTCAAGCAAATTTCCATTGTTCGTTGCTAGTTATGACCTTGCTAACGTGTGTGATATTGCCCTATGTTAGCACTTTAGGTGGGTGTTTACCCCATTCATCCCCCATGTTGGCTGATATAAAAATATTAATGTCGTACTTTTGATTCCTTTGTTCACTCCAGGACTTTCAAGCAAATTGGATTGTGACACTTGAAAACCCTTGCTTGTTAGTCATTTAAGAACATACTTTCAAAGTTTTATATTAGTTGTTTTCTTGAAAATGTCATTTAATTTATAATTTCCAATTTTTCACAACATTAAAACATATTGACATGTTGGTGTTTACTTATATATTTACGTTCTGAAATACTGCAACAAGAGCTGACACTACCATAAAATATGCCTAACTCTAGTGTTCAATTTATGAAATATATAAGTATGAGAAGTCTTGCACGACCACTCTGTTCGTCAGTATTTCTGTCAATCACAATAAGATCGTAACGAGTGGCAAAAATGTGTTTTATACAGGTTCACTGTCTGACAGATAGGTTCCATCAGTACCTTGAATCACTATCCCAATTTCGGTTTGCGATACTATCTAAAGTTCTACACTTAAATAAAACATGTACACAATTCTCCAAATCAAATGTGACTAACATTCTCAAGAAAATGTCGAAATTGACATAGAATTGATGTTGAAAAATTTTATGTTTCGCAAGTAACCTCAGACTACAAACAAAACAGCGTACTTCACTTTGCCATAAATCTAGGAAATATTGATTTCAAACGACAAAAATGAAAATTAATAAAAGTATTCCAGTAGGCTAGAATAACGATTACTCATGAGAGAAAATATCAGAAGCAGATAAGAAAAATATGTTCTCAATTTCCAGATAACTTTATAAATTAATTTATTGCCTGCTTATGTACTATAACTCACCTAGCACCGGCTTAGCTTCATCTTTGCTACGAATAACCGTTTGGTTACTGTACACAAACGTAAAAATGCAGTTACTGAAGACAAGAACATGCAGCAAGTAGCGAATATTCAGAAGAAAATGAAACGAATATTATTGTTTGTATTTTGTCTGCTTACCATCACACGATTGCGACAAGTTATTAGGGAATAAAGATAAAATGAAATGTCAACTCTGTAACAGAAACCCAGAAATCACTGTAAATATTAAATAGTTATCTCAGTACTTGTGCTACTGAACCATAGTTCTTGAATTTCATTATATTTACTAGAAATTAAATATTAAAATATTATGTTGACCTATGAAGGGAACATAATGAAATCAACGTGGACCTCGGCTGTTCATAATATATTTTGATGTTATTTATAAACTAGCATGTTATATGTGAAGATTCCGTGTGATTTGAAACTGTTATATGTTATTCTAGGAATTCACTGATTTTTATTCTATTCATTTATTAATTCAATATTGTTACTGTTGAATGAAATATCTAAACAAAATTATTACTAGACATACGTAATATGTTATATGACGTAAATACAGTAACTGGTGATATTTTATGAAGAGTACTATGTCCACGATGAACGAGCAGTTGGTATCGTTAAAAAAAATTATGAGCTATTCACTCTGCATTTTTCTTGTTTACGTTCGCAATAAATATGTCTAGGCATTTGAATAAGTGTACTTCTAAATAAGGAACTGATTCGTAGCTAAGCTGTTAGCGTACGTGCCTTTGGAGTGGGAGACCCAGGTTCGATTCCCGGCCGAAGCTCATGTGTTTCGGATTCCACGTTAACCCTTTAACATTTTGTGGTCGATTAAGTAACCACTGCTTTTAAAGCTCATTATAAAATATATTTACATTAATAATACGACCATTACTGCATAGGGATTGTTTTCGATATCTAATGTGGTTAAGAAAATAACCACTAAACGTTTATACTGTTTTGCCAAGAGATGGCCCTACCTGATTTCAAGTAACTGTTCAAGTGGTTACAAATGTAACCACAATGCGTTTCAGGGTATGAGGCTGTTAATCTTTTCATCAGCTCTTGCAATAAACTTTATTTACAGGTACGTTTTCCAATATTAGTCCTACGTTTTTAGATATTATGTTACGAGAGAGTTCAAAGAACATTAACCACTCGGTGTTTTTCCCTGGATGTACGAACAGAAAATGACTGCCAAATATGCATATTTCATCCGGCCTGAAACTGAAGCCAACATTTTGTGAATTTCATGCTAGATTTTGGTTTGATATGAAATGCATGTACGCAAGTAATATTCGATTTCATTGTGTGTTTTCGAGACGTTAGGGTTCATATTAATACGTGTATGAAATAATTTGAATGCAGGATGAACGGCTTAGATGTTATGAGTAAGTATGCACTGAAACCAGCTATGCACGTGAATTGGTACATTCAAAAGAATTAGCACATGCCAGGATTTACAACAGTCAATGATGCTTGGCTATCTTTCTATCTCAGGCCTAACATCCCAAGAGTTAAAATGGAGGATTATTTGCTAGTATTAATATATTTATTTATTTTATTTATTTATTTATAATAGTCCTCTACAGAGCCAAACTCCATTTACAGAGGAACATATGTATACACACATAATTACATATGAAATACATATATATCTATATACTGAAAGAAAAAAATTAAAAAAATACATGTAAACAAGGAAAAATACAAGTTAAATAATAAAAACAAATTAAAATATTAATAGTATAAATTTAAAAGAAAATGAAAAATATGAAAAAATGAAAAATATGAAAAAAATGAATAATATGAAAAATAAAAAAGTCTCCAGCATAGGTTCAACTCATAGAGATAATTCATAGAGATAACACTTCTTAATTATTTAATTAATCCATGCATAATGTCTTTTCAAAATATTATTTTTGAGTATACGCAAATATACAGCGGTAGGATAAGAGAAGTCAAGATCCAAATCTGATGAAACCAGCTGATTGAAATTCTTACAAGCTCTAACTATGAATGAGTCCTGGTGAATTGTAATATGAGATCTCGTTATGTTAAATATTAAATTCTTACGCAATGGTCGTTTTGGTATATTGAAATTAACATATTGGAGCAAATTACAATTATCTGTTACTGAGTTTATTGTCTTGTACAAATATGTCTGCTGAATAAGGAAACGTCTACTGTAAAGAGAATGCATATCAAATTTAATTAAAAGAGAAGAATACGAAATCTTATTTTTAGTTGCTGATATATGATACAATTTGAAATAAAGATGTTTCAAAAATTTAAATTGGACTCGTTCTATGTTATTTGCTTGTAATTTGTGAATAGGATCCCAAAGAGCACAACAGTATTCCAACTTACTTCTAATCATCGCTATAAAGAGGTGTTTTAAAGCTTGGATATTATATAGGTCTCTTGTACTCCTTATTAAAAACCCTAGTGCCCTGTACGACTCTGCAATAATTTTATTTATGTGACATTTAAGTGTAAACTTATGATCTAGTAATACACCTAAGTCATTAACAGAATATACTCTTTTTAACTTTTCACTATTAATCTTATACTCAAAAGATGGACAATTAATTTTATTTGAAAACGTTATAACATTACATTTTTTATGTTAAAATATAATTTGTTTCTGATACACCATTGCAGACAACTATTAATATCTCTTTGTAGTTCATGTCGATCATTATTCACTTTTATAGCTTTAAATATTTTCATGTCGTCGGCATATAATAAACAATTACTATATTTTACAACATTTGATAAATCATTAATGAATAAGGAAAATAGCAATGGGCCCAAATTTGAACCTTGTGGTATACCTGAATTAGCTACGTAAATAAAAGATTTTACAAAATTATAATTGACAAAATATGTTCTACCTCGCAAATAAGAGATCATAATATTTATCAAAGAGGTTGAAAACCCCATAGCCAGAAGCTTATTTATTAAAACCGTGTGATTTAATTTATCAAATGCTTTTTGAAAATCCGTACAAATTACATCAACGTAATATCCATCATTTATAGAACTTGCAATAAATTGAGAAAAAGAAGTTGGTCAAAGTTGAGCGTCCTGGGTAAAAACCATGCTGAAAAGGTGAAATATAGGATTTGACATGCGAGAAAATTCTGTTAAATAAAATTTGTTCGAAAATTTTTGAAGGAACTGAAATTAGGGCAATAGGTCTATAATTTTCAATATTATTAGAGTTTCCCGTTTTTAATATCGGTGTTATTTTACTCAGCTTCCATTTATCCGGAAAGGATTGAGTTTTCAAAATTAAATTGAATATCAAACATAGTGGAACTAATAATGGTTCAGCACAACCTTTAAATAAATATGTGGGAAGTTCATCTGGGCCACTACTTCTGCTAGATTTTAATTGCTTTATTGATTGGTGAATTTCATTTTTAGAAATATGTGTTATTGCTAAACTATAGCTTATAACTGATTCATAATTTTCATTCAGAGTATATGTAGGTGGACTAGGATCATAAACACTGCCAAAATACTTAGCGAACCCATTTGCAATTTCTTGAGGTGAATTTAATGAATCATCCCTGTATTGCATTACAGAAATATTAGATTTTCTTTTTCTTTTACTATTCAATAAGTTCCAAATTTTTTTAGGGTCGTGTTTGATTATTTCTTCATAAGATTTAATGTAGTTATTATACGCAGTTTTTATCAATTTTTTCGAATGTCTACGAAATTCATTATATTGTTCGTCATGATAATTTGAAGTTTTTCTGCGTCTCCTATGATACTCTTTTCTTTTTAGAACATTAATTATTTCATTATCGAACCAATGTGGAAATTTTCTTCTATTTCTATTGTTAAACTTGGGTACGTGTGCTTCAATAATTTTATATACTGTATCATAGAAAATATCTAAAGCGTCATTTATATTCCTAACGTTTCCTAAGTCATTCCATGTTTGATTCTTTAAGTCTCTATAGATACCACAAAAATCTGCCTTACGATAATTATAATAAGAAGAGACGTCACATCTCTTTCGGGTATCCTTATAATTACATGGAATATTAAATACCAACGGAGGGTGATGTACATCAACTGATACCAGAGGTGAGGTACATAACTCGACTTTAATTACATCATCACGGCCGCATAAAACCAAATCAAGTGTTATGTGATTAACATTTAAGACATTATTCACATTCGTTAACCCTAACAATGATATAAAATTATTAATTTCTGTGATGAAAATATCATTTGCATTCCAATTTGTTGCAGTGCCGATAAGTGATGGTATGTTAAAGTCACCTATAATTAATAATTTATCATTATATTTGACAAATAAATACTCTATTTTTGAATACAACTCTCGATAAGTATCAATACTTGTACCAGGAGGTATATAAAGCACAATAACCATTATCCTAACAGCTCGTATTACAATTCGTGTACAAACAATTTGAATGCCATCGATACTAGTATTAATAGAATAACTATTATATTTGTCTTTAATGGCTAAGATTACACCTCCTCCTCTAGTCCCCAACCTATCCTGTCTATAGATTATATATCTGTTATCTAATATTTCATTGTCATAAACATTACTGGTAAGCCAAGTTTCTGTAATAGCTATTAAATCATAATTCTCCGCCAAGACTCCCAAATACAAGTCACATGATTTGTTATTAATACTACGCATATTTTGATAATAAACAGATAAATCATACTCACTAAACATGTCTACTTATGCGAGAGAGCGTGTATATCTGCCATTGAATTCAATGTATATACGCGTCTGTCATTGGCTGATTTTCTAAGCTTAATCTTACAAGCCCAGTCTATCCACACAAACTCATAATTATTTTCAAGCTTCACCTTCCTTGCTTCCTTGAACAAGTTTCGCCTGTAACTAGTAAGGTTCGGATTGACATAGATAGGGTTATTAACCTTCAATCCAATATCACGACAGGAAAGATTACGTTTTACCTTTCGTTTTTGAAGGAATGCGTCCCTATCTTGTCTCCGGACAAACTTTACAATTATGCCTGGAATGGAGTTACCTGCTGTAGAACTTAATCTATGACAAGTATCTATCATAGAAGTGTCCAACTTACAATCAAGCGCATTACCTACATCTTTTATTATTTGGGTAACATTTTCGTTATTCGCAACTGGAATACCATGCACTTCCAGTGTATTCCTACGACCATATTGGTCCAACTCCTCAATTCTTGACTCCAGCACATCAAGTTGCTTAACTAAATTAACAGTTTCACTTTTCACTTGTTCTACTTGCTCAACACACTTTTTAAGGTCACTATTGTATTGTCTTAGCATGTTGTTATTTTCTTCTATTTTCTCATGAATAAATTCAATCGATTTTAAGATATATCTATGTAGTTCTCACCATATCAAATCATGACATAGTTTAACCTAATCTACGCTAGGACTGAAGCGTGGGTGATATCCATCGCTTACTTTACGATGTAAAACAAAGAAAATCATTCACTTTACTTTTTGCTTCTTCCTTTCATACTACTTCTCAACGATTTCGGTTAGTTTATGTTATATAAGTTAGGTTAGATCAGAAAGAGCCTTATTTCTTGTTTCTCCTAACTTTTTTTTAAAAAATATATATAATTTGGCTTGCGGCGTCTCATAGTTTCAAGATCCATGGCCTACAGTTGGAGTACAGAAGTACTCTCTTGAAGAATGTTTTACTAACAATATTTCCTTATTCCTTATTGTTTGATAGCTGCCGCTAACTAACCTAAATTCGCTTTTGTGAATGATTTATTTACGAAGTTTTGTTTTGTGCATTGTAGTTCTAATTTGGGCCAGAGCTCTTGCTAACCTAACATACCGAAATAACCATTCATTATACCACCGCGATGTCACGAAAGTAGAGAGGTATGTGTTCTTCAGCAATAGAAAAAGATATATGGAGAACGTATTGGATGAGATAGATTCGGATTCGGATTATGGAGGAGATACAGGTCCTGAAGACATGCCTCCTTCACACAGGAATCTAATAATGTCGCTCAGCCTGGAACAAGTTCTGCTGACACCATGGAGGTCAATTCCGATTCAGATGACTCGGTTGCTGATCCCGATTATCAAGACTCGGATGAACAATTATCAACTCTGAGGAAAGTTGTCAAGAAACATTTTGGAAATGTTTCGCTCATGAATATGATAAAGACATATTGTTAAAAAAAAAAAAAAACTATTATTCTGTCCGTTAGAATTAACATTTATAATATGATTTATCTTTCTTCAAGGCACGAACGGTGATCAATATTTTACCGAACAAAATGTGTAATGATGATGATGATTATAATGATGGATTTTTTTGCGTATTTTTCATGAATCTAGGAATCGTAACTAAATATGTAATGTGCACCAAAGCCACAAATTAAAAAAAAAAACGTTTTGAGCGTTAAAGGGTTTTAATCAGTAGGTAACGTCTCATATAGCCTCGTTGCTCAAAGGGACGTTAAATTCAAAATTAACTCAGCTCAACTTCAAAATAATTACAAACTAGCGCACCTTATAACGCGTCTTTGAGACCACTCGCAATATGAAAACTAATATTCTAAACAGTATGTCGACGAAATTAGTTTCTCAGGGTTGGTGCCCAAACAAGCTGTCTTTGAATTACTTGAGCAGTTCAAAATTTTACTTTATTTACCTATCACCAACGTATAAATTGACACTAAGAACTAAAATATTTTAGTAAATACGAAGAGCTGGCCGGAGATAGCTTCTTTTTTTTTAATTGTAACAGTTCGTTACAGCTATCAGATGCTTTCCCATGCCGGACGGGTCTTTAGGGGTAAGAGTCAGACGAAGAGATATATTATGGTAGTGGGCAGCAGCTCTACTATTACCACACTGAAGTTGAAGATGATTGATATCGGCAAGACTCAGATGTGGACAAAAACCAGGATTTCCTCTATGGCTGTTTCACTGCGAGGTGAAAGGACCTGGGACACCACCACTTTACTCAGTTCCTAGAAAACAACATGGAAAGTTCAATAAGATAATGCAATATTAGAGAATACGATACTACTGTTTCACAGAGGGTTGTCTCCGGCAGTGGAGGGAAACACAGCTGGACCTTCTCGGTTGTCATCAAACGAAACCCCTGCAGGATACGAACCTGGAATGTGCGATCGCTGTTACACTGTGGAAAACTGTAAAACCTGATGAAAGAAATGGAACGCATGAAGATAGATATCTTGGGAATCAGCAAAGTTGGGTGGCCTTATGGAGGAGACATATGGAGTGGGGACTTCAGAATGACTCACTCAGGAGCTATAAACGGTACAGTAGGAGTCGGTTTTGTCTTGAACAAGATGGGGCAGAAAATTATAGTCAGATGGAAATACAGCAAAAATATAGTAATGTTGAAGATAGCAACCGAACCGAGGAATATGACGATAATCCAGTGGTGCTCACCCCCCCTCATGTCCATGACGCACCCCCCTCAATTGTCTATTCGTAAATGTTCTTCCATGAAAAAAAAAAATATTTTCGATTAATTTTTACACCTCCTCAAACATAATTATATAGATTTTTAACCCGTCCAAATATTTCAATGACGCAAGTTGCGTCATAGCCCCCCCCCCTTGTGGGCACCCCTGGATAATCCAAGTATATGTGCATGCATCAAGCTACACAGATGAGGAAGTAGAAGAAGCACATGAGCAAATAGAAGAAGTATTGATGAAAGTTGATAAACAGGACTATTTAATCATAGGTGACTGGAATGCAGTAGTCGGCGAAGGCAAAGAAGAGAACATAATTGGGAATTTTGGCCTAGAAGAAAGGAATGTGAGAGGTGCACATTAGTTGAGTTCTGAAAAAGCCATAATCTGACTATAACGAGGACTCTCTTCGAACAACTACTAAGAAGACGATACACATGGACAAGACCAGTAGACAAAGAAATATACCAAACAGACTATATACTAGTCCGACAAGCATTTATAAATCAAGTGAAGAACAATAAGAGTTACCCAGGAGCAGACACTGACTCAGACTATAATTTAGTTTTGATGAAGAGCGAACTCCGACTAAAGAGGAAATGAGTGGTAGCACCAAACAAAAGTTGGAACACAATCAAGCTAAGACGAGACGAAAACACGAAATGGGAATTTGCTTATGCGACAGTGAAATAGACATCTATTATAGCTTTAGCGGGTGATGACATCAACTCGAAATGGGAAGAAAAGAAAGCAGGAATTACAAACACTGTCTATACACAGGAAGAGAAACGGGAACCCAATATAAATCCTTGATAACAGCAGAAATATTGGAAATGAGGGAGCAAGGAAAACAGTTCAAGATAACAAACAAAGAAGATGAAAACAGAAAGTGTAGAAATCACATCAACAGAGAAGAAAGCTAGAAAAAAAACTGAATGAACAACTTGTGTAAAGCAAATGAGGAAAATATCGTCAAAGACAATACAGGAACGACATATAGAAAGCTTAGGAAACAGTCCGGTGAGAAAACGAAACGCACAGATATTTTCATAGACAAGGACGGGACAACGCTAATAGAAGAGCAGGAAACCAGAAGATGGAAGGAATACATTGAAGAACTCTACAAAGGAGACAGATTGAACGAAGAAGAGATATAGAAGGAAGAAGAAGTCCGATGAAAATGGATTAGGAACATCAATTTTACAGTACGAATTTCACAATGCTTTGGAGAAAATGCAACATGGTAAAGCTCCAGGAATAGATCAAATACCAACGGAAATGATTAAGAATCTCGGAACAGCATTAAAAGAAGAAACGATTTAACCTTATTAATGAAATGTATGTCTCAAGAAAAAAAAAACACCAAGATACTTTAAGAAAAGCATATTGATACCTATCCCGAAGAGGAAAGATGCACTGAACAGAGAACGTTAACTAGCTTGCTTTTCCTTGCATCAGAAATACTGTGCAAAATTATTGCACAACGAATAGAAGGGAAATCGAAGAACGGATATCGGAGGACCAGTTTGAATTCAGGAGCAAAAGGGAATAAAGGAAACAATACTGAGTCTACGGTCGATCATGGAACAGCACATCAGAATAAACAAAGCAATTGTGATAGCATTTGTAGATATAGAGAAAGCTTTTGACAACATAGATTGACACATCATGTTCAGAGCGTTGAAGAACCTGAAATTTGATTACAGAAACAGAAGAATAATGTACCGACTTTATGTGAACTCCAGACAGCTGTTACAGGAAGAGATCAGAAGGAAACAAGAATAAGTAAAAGAGTGAGACAAGGATGTGGACTTTCACCTCTCCTGTTCAACGTCTAAATAGAAGAGGCTATGAAAGAATTCTTTGATGAAAAATGGAAAGGCGTGAAAGTAAATGGTCAGGTTTTCAGCACAATAAGGTTTGCTGATGACATAGCATTGATAGCGGAGAACGAAAATGACATGCAGGAAACACTTTCAAACTCGAACGACGAGCTGAAAAACATGCAAAACGAAGATAAAGAAGAATAAAACCAAAGTGATAAAGTGCACAAGAGCAGAAAAGGAAGAGGCAGACTTGTGCCTAGATGGAGAGAAAATCGAAGACGTTCAGACGTTCCCCTATTTAGAAAGTCTAATATTCTCGGACGTAAGAAGTGAAAAAGACGTTACGTTCTCGTAAGTTCTAGAATAGCGCAGGCTAAACGAACATTCAATAGGAAAAGAGGACTACGAACACCAAATAATATATCGCTGGTCATTCGTAGACGATTTATTAAGACACTGGTATGAAGCGTGGTGCTGTACGGATCAGAGACGTGGACATTGGGAAAAGCTGGAAGCATTTGAAATGTGGTATTTATATATTTGACACGTATATGACAATAAAGTAATAAAAAAAAACAATCTAAAACCAAGAAATTGGTGGAAGGCACTGGTACATGTAACTATTTCACAAATATATATGTGGTAATTGGACGTTCAGTAACTGCATTATCGTAACTATGATCAGTGAATACATGAAGGAAACCCACAATTACTTCGTTATTTCATCATTTGGTACACGGAAGTGAATATGTACTCACGAGAAAAGTATGAAACTATGGGATTATTTTTATTATGTAACACAATCGATATATATGTATGGCAGACTGCGTAACCACCGAAAAATATGCAGAAAAGAAATTTCGTATACCATATCAATGACTTAGTCTATTGACACGTTAGGAATTTTGCAATATAGAAGAAATATTAGTTGATGGAGTAAATATGTATAGAAATTTAAGCCAATTATGAAGCAACCCAACTGACTCATGTGTATGGTGGGTTGCATAAGTAAATGATTATTGCAACCTGCTATGGCAAGTGAAGAACTTCTAATCAGTTATCGTATACGTAGTATCATAAGATGAAAAGATGTTTATTAAAAATAGTAAATAAAATAAAGTGAAATAAAATATACCAGTTTATCATCTCACGATTATGTTATTTAGGCCAAGGAAGACATATGATTAAGGCAAGTGGATGATGGTGGAATAATTGGTTGAATGATAAAATTCGTCGAAACGAGAGTACCCCGAGAAAACCAAGGGGCACGATGTAATCTACCACAAATTCACTTGGCTGGGGATCGAATCAGAGACCACACGTACCCGAGGTAATCGATCTACTGATCCATCGTGCCCCGAACAGTAAATAGGTATGACAGTAAATGCCTATCGTAAAGCAACCCAACTGACTTATGAGCATGATGGGTTGCATAATAAACTGAATTTTGCGTCGTGACTGCAAGCCAACTTGATAGGTTTGCCTGGTTCCCAACACTTCATCTACGATTAAACTTTATTAATTCACATAGTTTCACAGGAACACCTATTCACTGATGTCAATTATAAAGTAGAAATTTAGTTTAAAGGAAGGTTGTTTGTTTTAAAGAAATGCTATTTTTACAGGGAATTTGCAAAGTACAGCGTGGTCCAAAAGTAGGGAAATAACCAAATAAAATCCAAACCATTCAGAATTGAAAAAGAAAATGATAATAACAGACGAGGGGAAAACCTTCTGAGATATATGACACCATAAGCAGCCACCTTGAAATGGAGGGAACTTTTCAAATGGAAATCCTATCGTGTGATACATCAAACAGGACGGAAATGTTTCCAGGAGTCTAGCGGTGAAACAATTTTTCTCCACAACCAACCGTTGCAAAGTTTTAACCGATTTTCTGCACTTACATAGAGATAACACTGTGGGCAATTATGACCCACTGACCTATGTTACAGCACTTATTTAATGTCCCGTTCCTCTTGAGCAATCGCTAAACGTATCCGCTGCTGCCAGTCATCCATTACCCTGCTCAGCATGTCCTCAGGAACGCTGGCAGACGCATCAATAATCTTGCGTTGAAGGTGGATAATATCCCTGACCTTGATACCATACACAACGGATTTCAAGTAATTCACAGAAACAAATCCAATGGATTGAGGTCTGGGAAACGCGATGGCCATTCCACAGGTCCTCGGTGCCTTATTCGTCTTTGTAAAAATTGGTCATCAAAGTACTCTCGAGCACAATCTCATACGAGTTGGGGTCCAGTCATGTTGATAGAACAAAGAGAGTCATTTACTAATGCGACGGACTGCAGAATCTCCTCCTCAAGCATATTATAGTAGGTAATTGCATTTAAATTGCCCTTGATGAAGAATGGGCCCACCATACGGGTACCTCACATACCGCACCACACCATTACTTTGTCAGAGCCAACGACCCAATAACCGTCGTACTAGTGTGGATTGTTGTCACACCAATATCGGGGATTTCGCTTTCTCACCTCGCATCCCCACACAAATTACCTAGCAAGCATATGAGAGTAACAGCAAGCCATATGCGAATCGAGGATTTTGTCTGATTTGTTCACATCACAGACTGTTACACGAAGTTGTAGATATCAACACGTTAATCACGCGGCTATTGTACTGAACGAAAACATAGGAGTTTAACATTGTTTTATCACGAGGCTTCATTCACTTTATGCTCTATATTTATTTATAAAAATGATAAAAATATATAAAAAATCAATCGAGACAGCCTTGATATTACCGTGTGATACTTCAGTGTATCGCGACAACTAAGTTGATAGTGTCTGAGTCAAGTCTAACGTATGTTAATAACTACTGTTCCATCTGAGTTGCGCGGACTGCTGGCTCGCAGCGAGTCCGCACAGGTGTTGCGGGTCGGAAAATCATTGCTGGCAATGAGGCAAGCCACACGTGCAGACTTTCCCGCGCCCACAGAAATGGAAAGCGAAGAACTGAACGAAGAACTATTCATTAACGAAATACAAAAATATCACGAAATATGGAATTTAAAGTGTGAAATGTATAGAGATAGAAATAAAAACGGGATGTATGGAATAAGGTGTGTGAAACCTTATGTGAGAATCTTAATGAAAAAACAGAAGAAAAAAACAGCATTGGTATGTATTTTTATTACTTTTCAATGTAAAAATCTAATATTCATGTAGTGTTTACATTTGATTTTCGTTTAGCGTCCCTTTCCAGCAGAGAGGCTATGAATATTTTTTTGTGATAACAATATTCAACAAATACGCTTGGAGAAAAAGCCTTTATTCTTAATGCAGTTTTTTTTTTTTTGATGATATTTCTTGTCACTCACTCCGGAATGAACCGACTGTTTATAACGTACGTTGCATTATACTTTAGGTCGAGGCAAGGGCGCCCATTAGGGGGTCTAGGTGGGGCGTTCGCCCCCCCTAAAAGGAAATTGTACTTGGGAATATCGAAAACACACTAGAATTTTGCATTAGTTGTAGCAAAAATGAAACTATATTTGAAAAGTCGCTTATATTTGACCCCCCTTGAAAACCACAACATGGTCGCTCTTGGGACGAGGTCACGTATTATATAGCTTCTGTGCTCAAAAGGGACGCTGAAGTCCAAAACAACCATCAACATAATAGCAGAACAGAAAAGAAAGAAAAACGTCGTTTTTCGGCTGACAATTGTTGTCTTTATTTGTTAATGTACTAAATTAAAAAAAATAGAGTTAACACGGAAATTGTTGCACATCAGGATACTCATGTGGTTAAAAAATAAAAAAGCATGCTCGAGATGTAACAGAAATATTTTTGTTTAGTGTAATTAATAATATTGTGCATGTCGTTGCTATTCTAGATATAACAACTGAATGTTTTCTTACATAAAGAACAACTTAAACAAAGTTATCTTGCCATGTGCTACACGTATTGGGGATTTCCTCAAAACCTTCTATCGTTAAATGTCACAATTATAAAAATGTTTCCTTTCTCTCAGTTTAGAAATGGATTATTCGGAAACACTAATACCATTATTTTTTATTTAAGAGTTTACATTAAGAATTTCACATCTCCAATTTAAGCGAGTCCTATACTTTCTCAATATATAACGGGAAATTTCACTAATATAGGAATGAAATGAAATCCTTGAGATTTACGTCGCACGATTATACCGGGTAGGCTAAAGGAAATAATGATGATGATGATAAATGAATGAAATGGTGGAATGAATAAAGTGGGAGGAAACGGGAGAACCCCGAGAAAACTCACGCACACGGTGCTTCTCGCGCCACAAAGCCCACTTGACGCAAGCTGGGATCGAACCAGAGGTGAACACACTATCACTGAGCCACCGGACCCAACTACTATAGAAATCCCCCATTTCCCCTTCAAGAGAAAATTTTCAAAGACGCTGAAACCTGTGCTCCATTATTTTTAATATGAGTTTACATGCCGAATTTTACATCTCTAACTGAAGCGATTCCTCGCATTTGGTAATTTGTGAATAAATAAAGGGAAAGCGTGATATTCGGGAAGTCTCAAATAAATGGCTCATTTTTAATTTAAAGCCCCAACTATGTCAAAAAATCGAAATAGTCACGCAATTGTTAAACTACGCCAGTGGCCGCTAATAATGTCTGAAAATGTCTATGAATAGGTCTCCGAATGTTTAACTTTCTGTGCTCTTACAAACGATAATTAGTTAACATAATTAACTTACCTTAATGTAACAGCCAGAGCTCCTCCGTGGCTAAGCTGTTAGCGTACCCGCCTTTGGCGTGGGAGGCGCGGGTTCGATTCTCGTCGGGAGCTAATGTGGTTCGGATTCCACGTTAATCAGTAGGTCCACGTCTCATATTACATCGCTGCTGAACGGGACGTTAAACTCAAAATCAACTCATTAATGCAACAGCCAACATTTCAATTGATGGTATCGCAAGTCTCACGAAAGTATCTTCTGCTTTAATTTTATCATTTATTTTCGATAACAGTTCATCAAATGAAGTGATGCTCATGTATAAGAATGAATAATTAAAGAACTTTTCTTTGTCATTGCGCAAATCAATAAACATGTAAGAAAATGCCCCTTTAACCAGTCGTGAGCTTACGTACGGATAAACCCAGTATCGTCTCTGTTTCTTCCTTAGGATTTTACTGGCTAAGTATACAAAAACAGCACGTTTTCTTCTTTCAATTTCCATCTTCATTCAACTGCAGCTGGAAATAAAATGAGCTGTTTTCTATGTCCATGTGAAGTGGTTGGGCTGAGACGCCCGCACGAGTCTGCTACGAGTCTTTTGCGGGCCCGCAACGGACTTTTCTGCACGTCTGAACCGAGCCTTAATCTTATGCTTTTTCGGTATCTATTATGACTATGTATTTTCCAAACCGTTGTTCAGATATTGACGTATTTTTGGCTTGGAGGCTAGAGTTGTGGTAAAAACTTCAAAGCTGGTATACACATGCATCTTAACGGGGATCCATAAGGGCCATAAAAGGGAGATTTTTTTGCGATTTTTCGCATCGTTACCGGTTTCGGGTACACACTGTTGTCGCGAGGGAAACTGTATTGTTGTCTGACCTGGACACTATATCGTCGAAGTGATGTCCAGTGTTTCTTCCAGACCTGTATATTTTTGGGGGTCACTTCCCGCAAGCTCTGTGAGTGCCCCCGGAGAAGACCAAAATAATACGTCTATAATACCATAATTCATAGAATATTATTAGCAGTCCCCCGGAATACCAAATGTGCACCCTGGAACATTGTTTCTAAAAAAAAAGCACTTGTGATGCCAAAGCTACATATGTTTGTATTTCAAGACTTATGTGTCGTCTTGAAGCTTCACATGAACATAGTACCTCCTCTCCAGACCATCTCAACAGTTGTAATATAATTATATCCTTTCCCTCTACGTATGTAATAACGAAAATATTTTGTTCGCGATATACAAGCAGAAACTACTTTACTAAAACAAAGCAATGGTGATAAGAAAAAAGACGTATGGCGAAACAAGGTTTTGCTTGGAATTGAACCCAGACCTGCTGCTTACAAAGCAGACGGATTACCTTAGAGTCAAGTTACTACGTTGATTTAAGTTTGTTCTATTACCCTCAACATAGCACATCACAGGCCAGATCAAGCCAATTGAACAACATCGCAACTTTGCATTCAAGATGACAACTACTCCGATGATTTGTTTCTTCACTTAAACTACACTTTATCCTTAATAAGATAGCAAAGCCTGACTTACCTACCGTGAGCACAACTTACAATTATCATAGTTAGAAATGTTTGAGCCGCCATATTGTATCGAAGAAAAATACTTTTCCAACGTGTCCGATTTTTCCCCTTGCTTACGCTGCAATGTACACATTTGAACGCAATTTCGTGTTTCCGCCATATCTACAAGTTGTCTAGAATTAGACGCCCCCTGTAAACATTCTTAGCACTTTCTTACATCGAAGATGATTATTTTTTCAAGTTTAAGCACGCATTCCGAAACTACGCATCAGAATAAACATCAGCTCGAAATTGTGGAGTTCTAGCAACAGCCATTACAAATTTCACATTTTCTCGATTTGTTCCCCCAAACGAAAACGAATTTTAATGCTTTTCTTCTAACTCAAACTATGTTCCTAGTTTCACTGCCTGAAAAAAAAATGACTTTTCTATGATGTGTGCAACTACTATTAAAACCAGCATTTCGAAACGACGAAAAATTTCGACCCTTCATTTACATGGAAAATGGCGCCTTTTCACGATATCGAAATTTTCCCGTTACTCGCTTGACATGATGAACACGAATGCGAAATTTGGTGTTTGTATGTTTTGTGGAAGTATGAAAACAATTATTTATTTAATTTTACTTATTTATATATTTTTCACTTAGAGTTTAAACTCAGTGAAAACATTTCTAAGATTCAAACATAATTATTTTCTTGAAGTTCAATCACGAACATGAACATGATGCTTTCATTCAAGTCTATAAACCAGATAAATAAAACTTGGTCTTATTTAATCACATTCTATCCTATTTGACCATTATAATTGTCGTGTCACGCGGCACTTCACAAATAATTGTAGATGGAAAGTGTTATGTAATGGAAGAATGATTCCACACATTTTCGTTTCGAGTTTAAACAAAGTGAGACGATGGTATTGGACAGCGATTTGACTCTTTCTGTAACACTTGAAGCGAAACATTATTTCCGATATTAAAAGTTGACCACAAAAACGAATTTAGAATTTAGTATTTATTTCTACTTTTGTCACGTTGTGTTCAAGTAAAGTTTCGAACAGATTTTAGTACTATACTAGTTGAACCTGCGCTCTCTACACAGCGCATCATTCGTATATGAGCATGAATCTACTTTTCATTTCTCACAACATCTGTACATGTCCCTTTACAGAGTACAAGTGAAAGATGTCCTGCAAAAGGTACCAAAAAGGGGAGATTTTTCAATTATTTTTTCAACATCTCTCACCGTTTGTAACATTGAGCCTACTTCCGGTTGGACTTTCTAATTTATGTATGAACAGTGTTCTCTTTCTTCTTGTATGCAGCATGTAATAAACAAATGCATTATATACGCAATTAATGTCCTTCGTTTTTCGTGATCATTTGGCCATGAAACAGAACACAAGAGAGAGATACAACCCTTGTATACAATTAGGTTATGTTGGAATGTATAACTCATATGATACGATATTTTATTTTCTAAAATTCCATCACTTTCAGTGTACCTCTACGATCAAATTATTTTTAATATTCAATTAGAACTGGACCATCTAGACACAACTTGGAATCGACCAGTGAAAATAGCAAGTTTCTAGGACTTGTGGCTTTCGAGATCTCATTCTCGATAGGATTGGAAACAAACATATAAACCTATCATTTTGTGTACTATATATTTCGACCACTAAAAGTTTACCACATTTGTAAGCACTGTATCCATAAAAATTCCGCCCGATAGCTTGAAGAATAAATAATATATCAAAATATACCTATCGTGTAAATTTGTACTGTCAATACCATTACTTCTGACAAAGTATTCAAACTATCGATTCATTTTTTTTTTTTTTTGTACTTTGTACTATTCTAAGGTTTCATAGGGTTTTATTTTAGCTTATCATTCACGAACGTATCAACAATGTTCTATGACATTTAAATCGTTTCTCTTCTAAGTTCGAGAGACGATAAAACAAACGAAACTGTGGTGATTAGAAGAATTAAATTTTAGATTTCAATAAGTTTGCAAGTTTCTTATCCACTACAAGCCGAAAACAATATTTCTTGGATATTTGTTCGTCCCGATTTAAATTTACTGACTCGCCTGGAATTCCGTTCAACATGCGAGCTCTAAATTTTAAACTTAAAGATGTCTATAATATTTCGTATAAACGTCCTTTATTCAAATTTTATTCCTACCCCCAAAATTAAGGGTAGTTTATGAATGATGAATATATCTTAAACAAAATCGTTAAAGCCCTAAGCGCGATACACCTCTCATATATATATATATATATATATATATATATATAGAGAGAGAGAGAGAGAGAGAGAAGTATCGCGCTTAGGGCTTTAACAATTTTGTTTAAATTTCATATATCAATATTTCACTTGTAATCCTCTACTATTTCACAAATCATTTATCAGGAAATGGGGAGTTCACTCTTGGGGTGCTTTTTGTTGTGGTTGTTGTTGTTGGATAACTTTCTCGACAACAACAAAAGGCAGATTTGTGCATATTTCATTAATAATATAACTCATCTGTCATGAAAAAAAAATGAATCTCACAAGTTGCACTTTACTCTCGGCTATATGTTGCTTTATCCGGGTCACTTTGTTGAAAAGATTTACGTAATCTGCGTCATATTTCACAAATTAATGTTTTATTAACAATTATTACAATATGGAATAACTCATTTGTTCTCAATAATACTCAGAAAGAATATTTTACTCTTGTGAATGCTTTTTCGAGCTCTTTTCTCAGAAACAACTCGTTGTTTTTTTTTTCATGCTTTACAAATAAACACGTCATTAATAACCTGACAATATGTAATAACTCATTTGCCCTTAAAAGAAAGCTATAGTTTATTTACTCTTGGAGAGTTTATTGTGAAGGGCGTTTTTTTTTCATTTATTTTTTGAATAATGCTCACAAATACTATTCGCGTAATGTTGTTTGCATTACATTAGTAAGTCCAATATATGACGTAAGTCATGTTTTCATCGAAACTTCCAGGAAAGGTATTTTTTTTTTTTTATTTTGGAGTGTAAGTTTTCTTCGGGCAAAGTTGTCCAAAAGTGCATTATTATTTTGTTTATATGCCACTAATTTTTTCAGTAATAATTGCAGGATAATATGATCTAGTTTAATATATTAGAGCAATAAAGTTCATTGCGGTAATTAGAACATTTTATTGTTCTTATGGCATGCTTTTCTCGAAGCCTTTATGCAAACTTCACAGAAGTGCGCAAACTGTACGTATATGAAGTTTTAGTTCATTTGCTTACAAGGAAAGCTATATTGATCTTATACAAACTGTCTCAAAGGAGCTAACTGATCATATCTATAATACACCACTTATCTACAAGGTTAATCTGAAAGGATGATGTATGAAGTTCTTGTTTCAACCTGTGGATTCAAGACTTCAATTAACACCAAATTACTGGTTATATATATATATATATATATATATATATATATATATATATATATATATATATATATATATATATATATATATATATATATAAAGTGAACGATATTTGAGTTTCAGTGCCTGATTTTTGATTCTGGGAATAAATTACTTGCATTTTCAGTAATTATCTCAGATGAAAGTGTTTCATCCTAGCACTTGGAAAGAGAAATTGTCCTTCGTTCTCTGAGAGGATGGATGGTCCTTGGCTCTTATCTAAGCTGGGAGCGAAAGATAAGGTAAATCAATGTTCTCCTCTCTTATCTAACTAGTCTTGGCATCAGCAAGCGCTGCTCCAATTAACTAAAATCCAGCGGGGTATTTGAGGTTATTATATATTTTCTCAAAAACAACTAAGCTGCTAAATTCCATTTACTATTTTTAAATGGTATCTTGATTTTAAAAAGTTAATATTTTTTTAATATTTTAATGTGCTTTATTGTCGTTTTATTTATGTTTCAAATAATTAATTGTTTTAAGTACGTGTATAACTCAATGCTATTAGCTAAATAATACATATCATTATGAAACTAGAAACATTTGTTTTCAATAGTTACAAAGTAGTGCATAACAATTCAAGAAGTTATTAACTGTATTCGTTATTTAATATACCTCAACTTAACTTCAATGTCCACCATTTTATTCATTTTCCGTTGGACAGTGGATGATATCTTAAAAATCCAATCTTCACAATAAGTAATTTGTTTTTCGGTGTTGCCAGATCGTTTTCCACAAATTCAGAACTTCCCATGCACTATGATTTTTAACTGATGTCCAATATCGTTGTAGTGTTGCTTGTACGTTTTCATTCCAATTCATTAAATATAGTCTTTTCACTTTTATCTATCTTTTAGAGTCCTCCACATTTTCTACCATTGTGCAGAACATCAAAAATGTCCTGGCCAATTTATCTCGTTTTAGTTTTGAATTACCTTGATTACATTTCATTTCTTCTTCTATAATTCTTATCACTTTTTCATTAGCTTTCTTCTAAACGATTCATTATTCAGTTCTTTTCTACGTCAATGATGCAAAAGCTGTTTCTTAAATTATCTCCCATCGCTTTTAAATAGCACAAATATTGAAAGTACTGGCAGTTCAAAACAATATTGGCACTTTCAGTAACGTTAGTGGGCCTTATGAAATTTCATTCAAAAATGCTGTTTGTTATATTTACAGCATTTAAAAATATAAATAACATATCCATAGACATGCAATCCAAGAATGGAAAATCAAAGGCAGTAACCGGAGCGTAGAGCTGAATTGTATTTAGTAGGTTATGGTGAATGTTGATGAGGTAGATATGAGAGGGAATGATAGAACAATAGAAGCAAATACATAAAAAAAAATATATTAACAAAAACACCAGAGGTGCAAAAAAATGCATCCAAGTTCGTCAGCCCCAAAAAGTGCTGAGATGAAGATGGGTGAGCCAAGTTTCTTGCCACTACATCTGGGACGAACACTGGAACTTGACGCGAGGTGTCTAACATATTCGAATACACCAAGATGTATGTTCCTAGTTTCAAGACTGGGACATTCCAGCTCTAAAGCTGGTGGTGGCCCCGAATCCACCATACTCACGAGCCCCATCATCCTTAAGGCTCGTCACCATCATTTTCCTTAACACCTCGTGGAGGATTATAAGTTTCCTTTGGATTTCGAACCTTACAGCAGTAGCCTTAGCCCAGTACCAAAGTTGATATTCTGAGGTTGGTGATGGCTCCAAACCCACCATGACCACCACCACAATCCCTAAGGCTCCTTAACATAATTTTCCTTGACACTTCGCGCCAAGTTCCAGTGTTCGTTTCAATTGCAGTGGCCAATGAACTTGGATCATCCATCTTCGTTTCAGAATTTTTTCAGACTGACGAACTAGGCTGCATCTTTTGCACCTCTGGTGTTTTCGTTCAGATTTCACTTCTTTTTGTAGTTCACCATATTAATGTCGTATATTGGAATTGTCAATTGTGGCATATTCTCGGATTGAAAATTAGACGTGTACATTTTTAAAGGAGTCATAATGTGACACATGCAACAAATTCGAACAATTGGATTTCTCATTTCTTGTACAACTTCATTAATTCTAAAAAAAATACCAACATCTACATTCTCTTAATTATCAATTTAATTTCATTATATATTTAATACCATTGACTGCAAGAAAGAAAAAAAAATATTCACCGAAAAAAAATGTATATTAACTTTCCTTGTCTAGGTTTCCAACCACCAAATTTACAGCAGTATGAGCATGGCTTGTCCCACTTGACCACTCAGACGATTGAAAACATTATCACTATGCACATGATCAGGGCCGGTTCTAGACATTTCGTAAGTGTAAGCAAACAATTTTTAGGTGCCCATCTAAATTATAATAAAAGAGTAGAAAGTTGTAATGGACAAATATATATATATATATATATATATATATATATATATATATATATACAATCGAAAATTTCTTCAATATCTGTGGTCTCCCTGTGAATATTAACGAAAAATGAATAAATTATTACTAATTGACTGTGGTGAATACTGAACGAAATTCCCGTTTTAATAATTAATAGCAGTAATAATAGCATTAATAATTAAAATGCTCCACTTGGTTTCTTATCATCAACCATTGTCAATACATGAAAAACAAAGTTCTATTGAGAAATGAAAACAAACGTTATTATAAACAAAAACAGAACGACTCAAAACAGAAAAGATGATGTTGACGAACGACAAATGGACTACAGCGATTTTGGAACAGCAATATTAGGAACTTTTCCTCAGAGGTGATCAAAAATTCCATTTGTCCCGCCTGTCTTTTCATAGAATTCGCCCCCTCTCTGGACCAATGAACAATAAAAGCCTAATCACTTGAACTTTGATAATGTGCATTTCATTTACGCTGACCTTTCTCAACTGTTACTGTGGAGAATGAACCGAAGCATTATACGGGGACACTGTTTATGACAAGGCGGAGTACCCTTGAAGACATTTCTTTCTACACTGATAGTGTCGGCCAATCCATAAGCAACACGTGAACTTGTCTCCCTTTTTTTTTTTTTTTTTTTTTGTTGTTGTTGTTGATCCATTTCCACTTCAAAGATATATTTGGCAATGATAGTCCATTTCTCTAGGGTTGTTGGAAGAGGGATGAAGAGTCTTTTATATTTGCATTTTGTGCATATAGAGGGATTGCGGAAGGAATACTGCTGTCTTTAGTCAGACTGCCGCAGTGCTTAATATAACATCTATTAAATGGCTAAATTTCCCTACATTTTATATAATATTGGTAAAATCTGCCTTCTTCCCTCTTTTAAAAATAATCTTTCCTAAATCTCCCTGCGCAGTGGAAATCTCCCTTAAACTAGCATCGATTGTTAGCGTGGCAGTGGCGCCAATTGATGTACGAGTCCATTTCAATTGTAAAGATTAATTTGACAGTCAACCACATAAAGATTCGACTTTATTGTCCTTTTAAAGTATTTTATTTGTATCAGCCTGTACAATATTTATTTAAAGCTGTTTGGAATTTTTTTTTTCATCATAACATTTTCTCTAATAAATATTCACATTTAAAACACAAAATTAAATTTCCAGTTTAGCATAGTTCGCAGAATTCTAGATCCGGCCCTGCACATGATGTGTCGGATTACGGAAGCGTTTCCGATCTCTGACTGTAAGGACAGTTTCTAGCCTATTAAAAATTTTCGATAGCAAATTCCTCAAATTTCGTACTCAAGATGTTATAAGGTACCTTCATGGAGAGTTTCACATCTTTACCTCATTAAGAAGTACCTAATGGCTACGGACAGTTTTTTCTTCCATAAAAAACTCCCATAGTACATTTCTTAAATTTCGAACGTTTTTCATACTTAAATCGTTATAAGGTAGGTACTTTTATGCAGAATTTCACGTCTCTATCTCATTGGCAAGTACCTAATCAATGCGACTACTGATTGAATGAACCGATTTATGTTTGGCTGATGACAGTTTTTTTCGCTCATAAATAAATTCCCATAACACCTTCCTCATATTTCGGAGTATTTCCATACTTAGGCCATTATAAGTTACCTTTATGCATAAACTTACGCCTCTGTCTCATTGGGAAGTACATAATCAATCTGATGAATGAGTGAATGGACCGATTTCTGCTTGGCTAAGGACAGTTTCTCGCCCATAAAAAACAATCCATAACTCATTTCTTAAATTTCCGACTTTCTCCAGACTCAAGTCATTATGGTGTACATTTATGCAAAGTGTCACGTTTCTCTTTCGTCGGGAAGTACCTTATCGATTTGATGAGTGAGTCAGTGAATCAGTGAGTCTGAAAATTTCATATTTAAAGGGTCTAGTACTCAAACAGGGTTGAAGCTAGGGATATGGTGTTTTAGTACATGAGCACATCTCTCAGATGTCTCCTTAAATTCTAAACCTCATGTTTCTATCATTAATAAAATCGTTTTTACAGAGCCTCGAAATCAGCGATTTTACCCAAAACTTGTTCGTGTATGATATGCTTACGGTATTTTCTTCGCGGAACCTGGCTACCATTCACTGTCGTGCATTTTGAAATGCATGAAAGTTTGTCGGAATCGTAATGCCGCAGGTTATGGATGCGTTAAAATACCAAACAATACTTTCAACAAAGTGTATATTTCCAAATAGCATCATCATAGGTATTCTGCCATTACTGGCAGGTCATTTGCTGCAACTGGCAATCGTCCATTCTCCACGGATTTCCACTAACCTCTTCGTCTTCACGTACGATTTCACTGTTTTGATATCGTTCATTAATTGTAGTCCCCTTCGCCCTCTCCCTATCTTATCTGCCACCACACCATCTACCTCGTCTCTCGCGATACAGTTCTTTCTTAGCCAATGTTCCAACTGCCTTTTCTTTCTCTTCTTATTATTATTTAAAATTGATCTTTTCTCCCCCATCATTTCTGAGACTAATAGCTCATTCGCTTTCTGCTCCACACCCACGTTTCGAAAGCTTCAGTCGTTTCTTATCATTTTTGCGTTGTGTCCATGTATCAGACCCATGCAGTACAATACTCCACATGAATCATTATATAAGTCTTTTTTCTCACCTCTTTATTGAAAGTCCCACAAAATAGTATTTTCTTTCTCGTAAAGGCTTCTTTGGCAATTCCTATGCTTACTTTTTGTTCAGGTTTACGCTTCATATCATCATTAACAATACTATCCAGGGTTTGAAAACTAGTCCCATATTCTATTTTCTCCCCTCCTACTTCTACATTTGACACCGAGCACTTCGATCCAATCAGAATGGGTTTTGTATTTCTAACATTTACTTTCATCCCGTATACTCACAGCCATTCCTCATATGTTATACCATCTTACTTGTTTCCTATTCAGATTCTGCAACAAACACCATGTTATCTGGAAACCGTATACACCTCACACTACTCCCTACTGAAATGCTCCTTTAATTTTGTAGGCTCTTTTTCACTATCTTTTGAGATATATATGTTAAATAATGTAGGCGAGAGACAACATCTCTGTCAAACTTCTCTTCCAATTGCACTCCCTTCTGACGTTTCTCCCTTATTCTAATATTTCCTTCTTAGTGCATGTATAAGATTTTTATGACTCGGCGATCTTTCCATTCCAATGTAACCTTCTTTAGAACTTCCAACAACAATTTCCAATTCACGCGGTCAAAAGCCTTTTCTAAATCAATAAACACAACATATACATGTTTCTCTTTTTCTATAAACCTTTCGCTGATCGCCCTTAATAATCAAATGACGTCTCTTGTGCCCTTACCTTTCCTGAACCCGAACTGTTCCTTCTCAAGTTCTTGATTTGTTCTTCCATACAACCTTCTGCTCAAAATTCGAAGCAACATTTTTGCTGCATGAGACTTGAGAATAATAGTCGTATAATTCTCACATCTCTTCTTGTTCGATTTCTTAGGCATTGGTATCGTCGTCAGGAAGTCATTCTGCCACTCTCCTGTTTCTTATATTTCATTACAAAGCAGGAACAGTTTTTGCTTGCCTTTGTCCCCCCTTGTTCTTAATGAAATCGATTGGTATATTATCCATCCCGGTTGCGTTTCCATTCCTAATCTCGGATAAAGCGTGTTCAAACTCATTCCGAAGAATACTAAACCCTTTATCATCCTCGCCTACTTCATTTTCTACTTCAATCTCTAGGCCATATGGTCTATACGTAACTCATATAAATCACAAACATATTCTTTCCATATTCTAAGACTTAACTTTTCTCGTTCACTACCTTTCCATTCTTATTTCTACTGCCATCGTAATATCCGCTTGCTTTCTTCTCAGTTCCATAATTTCACCTCCTTGTGCATTTCCTCATATTTCCCAACTCTTTCTTATTCTTCTGTCCTTGCATTTTCTTTTGTAAAACTGTTTCCTTGTTCTGTTTGTTTTCCTTCACAACTCGTTGTTTTACTTGTATAACATTTTTCTACCCTCTTCCGTATCAGCCTGTTTCCACATCTTCACTTCCGTCATTTGCTGCAATATCTACTCTGTAACCCATGGGCTTCCTTCCAGTTTTGTGTTTGCGGAAACCTAGTAGTACTTCTGCAGCCTGCTGTATGAAAGTTTAAATGTTACTTTATGCACCTATCGTTTCCTAGTTTGAATGTTTTTTTCTTCAAATTGTTTAACAAAAATATTTCTCCCTTTCTCGTTTTTCAGCTTTTCAGTATTCAACATTTTGTTGCTCAATTTGCTTTTGCCTACATTTTTCAGTTGAATATCCACTTCGGCCAGCACAAGATTATAATCAGAGGAAATGAGCAATATTGACAGACAAAACCATATTAACGAAGAAATAAAATGTCGACTAACAGCAGGGAATGTGTGTTATTCAGCTCAAAATATTTTATCGTCGCCAATTTCGTCGAAGAATTTTGTACTTAAAATATACAGGACAACAACAATGTTTGTTTTTCTGTATGTGGTTGCGAAACATGTCCGCATACTGTGAGAAAAAGAGGATAGACTGAAATTGTTTGAGAATAAGTTACTGAGATAAATATTTGGGCCAAAGATGCACGGGAATCGGGAATGGCGACAACGTCAT
Organism: Thermobia domestica; assembly: GCF_964235325.1. Classification (NCBI taxonomy): domain Eukaryota; kingdom Metazoa; phylum Arthropoda; class Insecta; order Zygentoma; family Lepismatidae; genus Thermobia; species Thermobia domestica. Next base: position 138,368,289 of record NC_137459.1, on the reverse strand, counting down.
AACGAGGAACTGCATACATTGTATTGTTTATCAAATATTATAAGGGTTATCATGTCGAGCAGGCTCATGTGGGCAGGCCATGTATCCAGAATAGAAGAAAGTAGGAACGCTTTCAGTTTTAACTGGAAATTAAATTGGAAATTGGCCTTAGAAAGACTTAGGCGTAGATAGGAGGACAATATTAAGACGGATCTCGCAGAAATAAGAATAAAAAGTAGAAACTGGTTGCAGTTCGCTAAGGACAGGGCCAAGGAAAAACTTTCGTGAACGTGGCATTCAACTTTTGGGTTCCGTAGGCCGTAGTTAGTCAATTAGAGAAACACAATGAATAGTATAACGTTCCATTCATTTATTATTCTTACTAATATTGTTCTTGTAGATTATGATAAAACAAGTAATACGGCATTTTGTTATTGCAACTTATGAATATATGTTTGATACCACCCTAGGTACACAAAAATTGCGCTAAGGATTTTGGCTCCTTATATAAACACTATAAGTGCAAAGCCATTATAGTATGTTTATTTCTTTTAATATTTTCGATCAAATCACTCTTTTGTTTCAATAATGACTTAAAGTTAAACAATTACTTTAACACAACGAGCATAGAATGATAATGTGTAAATGATCAGTGACCAATGAAATACAACACTTTCAATTATTTTCCCCTCGTTGAATTATTTAGTTTAATCATTAGGTTTTAAAGCATCTTACTATTTCCATCCTTACTGCAACTGACAGTGCATAATTTTTCATTTGCGAAATGAAATTACACTTTAGTGTAACGTCCCACAGTTCTACCCTCTAGGCTAAAAGGGGACAGAGGATTAATGGAAGTAAATTAATATGAAACTAAATGTTAAATGCTCTCCCACTGGGAATTAAATCATGGATTACGTACACTAGTGTCACACTTTTCATGGTGCTTAAATTGTTGATGATCCTGTTTTCTGTCCTCGTGGTTCCAGATTCTACTCTCACAGTGTAATATTTGTTTCGGTTACTCAAAAAGTATGGTTTCAATCCTACTTTCAGCATCAGTTTCCTTGTCATGCAATTTTCATGCTAGAATGGAATATGGAAGGTTAATTAATCAAATGCACATCGAAAGTTAACCATATCTTAAAATGAAAACAAAATATTTGTCCTTTGATCCCTGATGTTAAAGAAAAACGTTCGTGGTTCACTTATGTCATTTGCAGGAGTTTGTAAAGATAATGTAATGTGCAATGACTTCATATGTCTCTCAGCCACCAGCATATGTGCGCATAATAGAAAATGTGTACATTTAAACTACTAATATGGTACCGCAAAGTGAGAAGTGTAAAACTGAACGTTATATGCATCTCAGATTGACATGTAAATATTGAGCATGTTAATACAGTTACTGTAAATATCATTATCAAGCACTAATAATTAAGCATTATTGATGATGAGCTCATATATTGTCAATGCATATTGTATATAATTCTGTTTTATTATTAATGTTTTAACGTACCACGTTATGTACGGAGTTTAATGAAGACAATGATAATGCTAACGAGCGAAATGATGGAATAAAAATGTGGCAAGAAACGAGAGAACATTCAAATAGCCCACATGTACGGCAAAGCCCACTTAGCATCAGCTGTGATCAAACTAGGAACTGCAAGCTCTCTACCACTGAGCCACTGTAACCCTATAATGAGCATTGTACAGTGGCCAAAATTAGTTCATTTCGATTTACTTCCATTTGTTTAATTTATACAGAAGTGAGTTGATCCATTTTGATGCATATTTTGTTAATTTAGAAGTGATGATATTTTCCCCGAAGTAATTAATTCTGCTTTTTATGTGTAACAAGAAATGAAGCGTATGAGGTAATACACTATATTACTTGGGACAGTCTATTTAGACAATTAACTTCATTTATCAATTAACTGAATTTTCAGAATTTTCAAAACAAAATACGTGACATCCATACAAACTCCCGTTTGTTTGACTTGTTATGCAAGATAAACATTATTGATTACATAAGGAAACGAAAATATACTATCCTGTTTACATGGAAACAAATTTATTGTGGAAGTATGTGTTCATTAAGATGCCGATCACTAAGCCTTAATAAGAGCTTTACAAATCCAAAGCATGTGTTTGATCAATTTATTCGGCTTTTGTGAAGCTATGCGATACCAACAGCTTTGAAGAGCCTTCCACAGCTCTTCAGTATTCGTTGGCATATGTGCACTGATTGTCATGTAAAGTTCATGTCAGAAGAGCTCGAAGGATGATAAATTCTTACGCTGTTGAGGCTATTCCATTTATTATTGTTATTATTATTTTTGTGTGTGATGATATGATCCTCTTCAATAATTTTCAGATAATTACTGCTGAAAGAATGTTTGGGATCGTTACCAGCTTGTAGTGCGAAGTTTGGTCCAAAATCTACTTTCCCAACAGAATTGCATGTCTCATTGAAAGGCTGTGATATATGTTTTTCTCCATCGTCCTGTTAAGAAGGAAATCACCAACTTGGTTGCCTGTAAAATATTCCTACACACTCACACTACGTTTTCCATGTTTTTCTATTGCATGTAGGTATTGCACGTCGAGATGAGCGCGCTTCTCGGAAGGGTTCCACACAAACATTTGGTGTTGGAAATAATAAAAAAAAATATATATCGGAAAATATAGATTTATCAATGCAGAATACAATGTTCTAGTTTGCATGGTTTTAGTATTTTTGTTATGACACGATAACACTTTCTTTTTGCGGCAGTTCCTGCTGGAATGAGTGGTTTCTTTGCTGTAACCGCACTCTCAAGACCATAAACCTGCAGATTTCGAGCCACTGTTCTATTTGATATCAATTGGGAACAGCACTTCCGTAGTTTTGCTGTTATTCTTGGGCCAGTTAGACGTCAATTTTGTTTACATGTAGTTCTAGCGAGCTTATCCTTACAAGAAGTTTTCATTTCTGGACGACTTGTTTGTTTCCACGTTTATGAATGTTTTTTTCCTTCTTTTTTCAAGAGTTTAATGCGTTGTCCGGCGTGCAATCAATGAAAGAATTTTCATACATGATAGCTCTCTCCCTATTTTCATACATGATAGTTCACAGTTTTTCTTCCACATTTTATAGTACTTACAATTCCTTTACATTAGTCTACTAATTCAGGCAAGTGAAAGCAGCGCGATTTCATGCAGCGCATTTGCACCCAACTTTACCTATATATGACATGATTGAATAGCACGCATATAACTGTTCGTTGTAAGCAACATACATTTAACGATAAGGTTTCGTACAAACGCCACTGAATGTCGTTAAAACGATGCATCCCGAACTAAGTGTGACGTTAGTTGTCTGTTATTCACATGTTTGTTGCAAAGCAGTTTTCCTCAATAAGTATATATCAACGTAAGCAGGATGTTACTCTTTTATATATTTATATGAATAGTGTTAGTTATTTTACAGAACAAAACCAATAAACACGATTTTCTATAGATACAATGCCATTTATTCAGAAACATTCTAAAAAAAAAGATCAGTAGTGTGCTCACTTTTGACCATATATAGTCACAAATTTTGTTAGTTAATATGTATATTGCTTAATTAATTATATGACTGTAGTAAGTAACTATCTTCAGATAAACAAAAAAAAATAAAATAAATAAATAAATGGACGTGAACAAGTAGAAGTTCGATTTCTAAACAATAAAATTGACTTGCACGGAGCTCTTTTGTTCGAAACTTTCTCTCGAAGTGAAAAAAAATCAAGTTCGAGAAATGCTTAATAAATCAATCACTCGTAATCAATTCTTCTGCAAAAGACACTACATTTGTAACACGATCCCATTCAGAAGTTGAAAAATTTCAACTCATCTAGCATCAACTTTTCATTAGATGTTTGGACTCATTTGTAAGAAATGTCTTTTGCGGTTTTTCCTCTATCCTTTCACAGCTTTTCATCGTTCCTCTTTCCTTTTGTATGCGTTTTTTTCTCTCTTTCTTCACAGAGAAATTTCACATCTTCCCAGCAGGAACAGTTGTGATAACAGACGATGCCAGGAAGCGTCAGAAAAAGTAATGATGTTAGAACCAGTACCAAAATGTAGGAGTTATGTCAAACGGTTCGTCCCATCTCGGAAATAGACACCCCCACCCCCCAACACACTAGCAAGAGCCCTAACATCATTTCTTTTTGTGGAACTTCGGTATACAAACTTTAGAAAACACTGAGATAAAGAGAAGTTTTGAGTGGTTGCCAAGCAGTCACATTCATTAGAAATGTTTTTATAGCTGGTGTGAGAAAGGAAAGAAATATGTAAGACAATGAATAGCTGTACATAACGCACGAATAGATTTTCTTTCAGGATATCGTTACCCTTCTCAAAGCTGTTCTGTGCACACGTACAGTGAAAGGCGGCATACGAACGTGGCTTACGAGAATGAGAAGCATCTTAAAATACGTTTATAGTCTGTAAATTTTCTACTGAGAAAAGCTCTTCGTTTTCATGTAATTTCAAAACGAAAGCTTTCCTAGGACACATGTTTTGTGTTTTATATTATATTCGTTCGTTACAGAATAATATATTCGTCAAAGATAATATTACAAAGCGTTTAGAATATGCACACCGTGGTAACATACTGAGTAAAGAATATTGTATCACTAAAGCATGTTGAAACCAAACTATAGCTACATTTGAAGCTTGAAGCAGTCAAACAATTCCCTAAATGAACACGGAGCAAGTAGTTGCTGAACAATCGTCAATATCTACCCTAGTAAATGGTGAAGTTGACATCTTCAATTTAGTCAATATTTCCAACATCAGAAATTATTGAAACTTCTGGCGTTCGTACAGCTTATGTTGATACAATCCCATTATTTGTTGTTTAGCTTCCACAGGCTAAGGAGGCTTCACAAAATGTCCTCACTTCACTTCGTTTACAGTGTAGTTTAATTGCTGATGATTGATCGTGCTAGGATTAATCATTGTTAGTATATAAATTGGCTTTTAATTTGTCATTTTTACCAACATTTTTCACTACTATAGCGCATAATAAACGTTTTCAGTTGCACATATTAGCTAATGTTTCTTATCTTCATATATAAAGGACGGTAAATTTTGATAGTTCATTGACTTTGTTTGTTACTATCCTCTTATTAGCGCATGGAAAATAGTATGCTAATGGAAGACACACACATCACAGTGTTATAATTTGAAAACTATACCACTTTTCACATTAGCTTCGTGGTGGACGAGCACTGTACTCCTGGGTCTTCTCGGAGTGGTCCAGCTTTCTCTAATTTTGGGATTCCACAAATTATTGCATCTATATATATTTCCAGTCATTTTTCCAGACTAGACATTACAATTAGACATTTACATGTACAGCGGGGGACACTTTTAAATGGTACAGCCATATGGAGATTTACGGCTAAGGTGTACCATTTAGAAGTGTCCCCCGCTGTACAACTAAATTTTAAAAAAAAGTAGTTTAAAATTATATCCCCCCTCCTCTTCCTCATTCTTCTTCTTCTTCTTCTTCTTCTTCTTCTTCTTATTATTATTATTATTATTATTGTTATTATTATTATTATTATTAGTAGTAGTAGTAGTAGCAGTAAAGATTTTAGAATGTTAAGTAATATTGAGTACAATATTATGCTACAATATGATTTAAATAAAACTATCGTATGGTGTAAAAATAATGATATGAATATAAGTTGTTTAAAACTATGTGTATGACATACAGTAATACATCTCGATACTACGTTAGTCAACAAGATAATATTTTGAAAATGGTTGATACAAGAGATCTAGGTGTGACTTTGATCGTTTTTTTTATGTTTTAATGAACACATTCTACACAAGACATGTGCTGCAAAGCGAAGAAAATAAGAGGTTATGCGCTTAATCAATTACCTGATTTTGTCAACCAGATACATATAAATTCATATACCAATTGTTTTTAAGGTCGAAATCAGAAAATACGTTAGTAATCTGGAATATCTTAACACAGGCTTAAGAACAAACTTGAAATTCTACAAAAATGTTTTATTTGATTGCTAAATGTTACACTAGGTTTGGTTATAATCCATCAGGTTACTAGATAAAATATTTTAAACCCGAGCCATTAGAGGACAGGAAGAAGTTGCTGGGTTCCAATTTTATTGATAATATGTTTGGCAAATGGAGTTACGCGGCGTATAGGTTAAGCAAAAGATACTGACCACCGCACTATACCTTATCGCTCCGATTTCTTAAACAAAATCATGTTATGCTGCAAATATTAATGAAACATTCTCTTGTGAGACAGGAACCAAATTACAAAGCGTTTTCGGAGATTTCCGCCCCAAAAACTCACATCAAACGTAAACTATCACTTTTAGACCTTGTTCATTTGAAATGTCATATTCTTTGTGTTAGAGTTGTTAGGGCTTAAGGAAAACATCCCCAAGAGTAAAGCAAATTTTGTGAATATTCTAATGGAATTGATTTATAGAACATTATTTGAATTTTAACAAAATGTGTAGCTATTAACTATGAACAAAATCGCCTGTCGTTTCTCACAAGGTAATTAAAAAAAAATGTCCCAAGAAGAAAATACACCTCTCACATTTTTTAGGGCAAATGAGTTATGCCATATTATCAGATTATTAACGAAATAATTAATTACGCAATGCGATCAAAATCACCGATTCGCTGTAGCGAAAATCATTCGAAAAGAAACTTACTCCAAAAATATACTACCCCTTGTAGACTTTTCTCAGGACACATAAGTTAAGACATATTATCAGACTATTAATGATATATTTGCTTCTGAAATATGAACGAAATTGCCTGAGTCGTTATTTAAAAAAAAAATAATAATCATATACCAGCCTTTGGACAAATATTATTATTTCAGGACAAAGAAGTTATGCCATATCGTCAGGTTGCCAATGGAATATATAAAATGAAATACGAACTAAAATACGAACTGGAATACGAAATGAAATGAAATGGCATACGAATACAATAAATATTTATGAAATAGGAACAAAATCTCTTGGTATTTTTTTAGAAAACCATCTCGAAAATAACTCATCCCCAAGAATAATCCACTACTTGTATATATACATATATATATACATATATATATATATATATATATATATATATATATATATATATATATATATATTAGGGTGGTCCTTAATTTTCGATTTCCGAATTTCTTTGCTCCCAACCCCTAAATTGGTTCCATGTCGGACCAAATTAATCTGTGAAAAAAAATGGTCTCAATCGAAGAACATTTAACTGCCCCCCAAGCGACCTAAACATCTGAATGCATTTACAATGTATAGTATATGGCAAAAGTTTGTAATAAACTTTTGTAACTTAAAAATGGCTGAGGGAAAGGAATCATATCTTGGATAGAGGTTGTAGAAGTAGATCCATATCTGATACTGAGTAGGAACCGAGAGGAGGCATATCTTTACGTCCACCATCTTGGATTCGGGCACAAAATTGTAAACCAGAAACTGCGGCATTTGCATTCTTTGATGATGAAGTGTCACAACATGTGAAAGAAAAAAAGATTCTTAATATAAAAGGGAGTACAGAAGTATGTGATGCACAAAACCAAATAAAGCGATACTCTATAAATAGTGCAGAACTCAACAGCTTCAGAGAAAAATAATTCTCAGACTTCGTTTCCGCAGATTCGAAGACATGTTTCTCAAGATTTTCGATAAATACACATTTTCTGCAAACATGCCCGTCTACTTGGAAAGAAGGTGTGAACTTTCAACGTGGGTTGAATATATTGAAAAACATTGTGGTGGTGAATGATGCAGAGAGAGGTGTGAAACTGAGACAAGAATACGGGAACATTTTAACAATGGATGCAAAAGAGAAACAATACATATTGCAGATAGTCAGTGAACACAGAAAAAAGTATCCAGATGCTACAAAGGTTGGCTTAATGATGCAGTAGAATTTGGCTAGTTATCCACAGCCTCCAGCTTTCTTTTATCATCATTTTAAACATTCATTATATTATTTATGTAATTTCGTTTCATATAAATAATTTCAATATAGACTGGTGTGTATTTCGACGGGATGTAATTATATAATAACATATATAATTATTTCCTTGTTACATGTATGTAATAGTTTATTAATATTTCAGTAAACTATAAAGAAAAAACAATATTGAAAGACAATAAACTATTATTTCAAAGCTAAAAAAATAAATGATCAGAGATAAGTTGAAAATATAGGAAGATATGTTTTTATAATGAAATGTTACCCAAAAACGATGTCACAAAACATAATTTCTATTTAAAATTTTGGGTCCAAATACAAAATTACGGACTTCAAAATGGCCGCCAACATGCTATTTCTCAGGGTCAGATGTGGATTACTTCCAATCCCTGTATCCAAGATTTGGTCCCTTTCCCTTCAGCCGCTTTAAAGTAAGAAGGGTTTATTCCAGACTTTTCCTATATATTAACATATTGGATATGCATTCAAACTTTAGGTCGCTTGGGGGTCGGTTAAATATTCTTCGATTGAGCCCATTTTTTTCATGGATAAATTGGGTCCGACGTGGAACCAATTTAGGGGTTGGGAGCAAAGAAATTCGGAAGAAAAAATTTCGCCATGTAATTAAGGACCACACTAATATATATATATATATATATATATATATATATATATATATATATATATTAGGACAAATGATAATGCCCTTTGTCAAGTTATTAATGAAATGTGAAATTAATGTAATGAAAGCGAAAAAAAGCCCCAATAATAAAGTGCCCGTTATTTTTTTTCTCAGAAAAAAAATACTTATATCACAGTTATGGGTTGTTGTTGTTTTAGCGAAATATGAGCAAAGTATTTAGAGCTGTTTTTAATAGCAAGGTTTGATCTTTGCGAATGAGTAAACAACCTTATTTTAGGGATATATTTTTTTTAATGGAGACACATCAAACATTAAGTGTAAAATTATTTATCAATATGTTGTGGAGTACTACCTGTAGGCGAGGGTACGTCAGGACGAGCAGATGTACGAACGGATGAACAGACGAACATATGTCGAAGAATAAATTTCTCGATCTTTATGGGCCATGAAACATGCACATCCATTGAAGTCTATTTGATTTTTTTTTCTTTCATGATCACCATACTGTGTTTCTCCTCGTCGTTCGAAAGTAAAAGTGTTGAGTTTGAAGTCTCAAAGTACAGTACAAGGGCTAGGATATTATTTCAAATGAATGACAAGCAACATGTTTTAAACGAAAGGATTTTAACAAATTTCAGGATGTTGCCGCCTGAACCACTATTCATGGAATGTTAACATCCTACTCCAAAATAAGTGTGGATTCGCTTAGCTTCAATACGCAATTACAGAGATTGATATCGGTGTTCACTTTTAATGTAGCATTCACTCATCATGTCTTGGTTGCAAAGTACTCATCCATATCTAATTTGACAGAAAAATAGTTCATACAATACCGTATCTGTATATGCGTCACGTAGAGAATGGCGTAGGTATAACATCATTTTCATTGCCATATATAATTTCTGAATGATTTCCAACGACGAGATTAGTGATTCAGTAGGCTTTCCCCTTCTCGCAGCTGGAACTAGTTTTTTTTTTAAGTTAATTAGCACTATACATACTCTAGATCTTGTTCACTGAAAACCCACGACTTAGATCTAGGTTTCTATTACAATTCTGCATGAGTATTGTGCGAAGTTTTAACAAATTTATTCCATTGCTGGTTCTGATCGTACATTTTTCCTGTTCTTAATAAATTGATACGTTGCCAATCAATGAGCTAATATGCACAGCACCTCAGAAAACCGGGAACGAAAACACGTTAATACAACAATACGCTCATCATCCAGCATGGTGTCCATATATTTTTCTTGAAATTAATGTTACATTTCTTGCGATAAGAAATTTCTTCCGCGGGACCATATAAATGCTAAGCATTACAGAAGTAGCTGTTTCAACATAATCCAAATTTGTTGTTTTGTTTCAAGTTTCCAAAATTGATTTTCCAATAATGAAGTCTTCATGTTTTGAATATTAACTTTTGTTTTATTTTGTGATAATTTTCAGTATTCACATTTAGCAAACCATTTACTACGAAATCCGTACAGCTTAAAGCCGTGTCCGTAGTAATTAAACTAACATTACCTAGTGATAATTGTGGCACAAATTATATACTGTAGGTAAATCCATTATGTTGGAATAATTTAATTGTATGAATGATGTTTCCCGCATATCCCGTATATCTGGTGTTGATATAAGAATAATGAAAATAATAATAATAATATAAAACGACCAAGAAATTTAAAGGAAGCACTGGTAAATATACGTGTTTTCAGACTTATTTATTTGACAAAGTGTTGCGTTTTAAACAACATTGATTTTATAGTTTCCGAGATTACGACAAAGGAAAACATTTCTACCACGTTTGGTTCTGTCCGCTTGAGTTTGTACCAACCCTTGTTTCTCAAGATAGGGATTTAAATACGCTGCATTTTCTTTTTATCGTTGCAAGATTTCATTTTTCTCAACCATCTTTCTTTAATCTTCCCTTTCACGATCGGACAGTTACCAGATTACTTCTCAAACTGATTTAGCATAAGCTTCTTCAAACAAAATTTATTTATTTTTTTTTTCTAATAATTTCCTGAAGAGTTTCTTTGAGACTGCGAAATGTTAAAAATGAACTTATTCTATTCGATTAGCATTTCAAGAAAATATATGTATATTCCAAACGTTGTGGAATAATTTCCTGTAGAGCTTCGAATATGAACGTTAAATATACATTCAATAAGAAACGCTATATTTAACTGTCTTCGTCCATTTTTTTTAAATATCTTCTTGGAACAGTCATATTAAAGAAGTGTGTTTAGTATTTTCTTTGATGAACCTTAATTGAAAACATTTTTTTCTTTGTATCAGTTGAATATACTTTCTTATATATAGACACATATTCATTGTTACAAAGTTTATTTTTTTCTTCTGAAATTGATAAGTTGTACTACTAGAAAACTGTACATACATATTTTAGTATAACATGCACATTTTAATAACAACAATTGTGAAAAATATAATTAATTAATAATTTTCTTAATTGTCTGTATTGAACTGCACATGACTTTAACATTACATCATACAGAAATTGTCGGTGTAAACATGTCACGCAGCTTCTGGTTTAACGTTCTGCGGCTATATATTTCATAGGCTAAATTAAATACGCAACTAATGTAACCAAACAATAACGGGAACATTCATGGAATGAGAAAGACAGAGGAAATGGAAGGCACCAGATAAACCCCATATGTATGGTCTTATTTTCAACTAGCTCTCAATGTCCGAAATCGTATATATGCAAATATATCAAGTTTGTGGAGGACTTCAACAATATGCTAATTCTGAACAGGTCTTATCGGGCTAGCAGCCAGGTAAATACTGTTATATCTTGCGACATTTCGAGGGCTTACATCGTCCTCATCTTCAGGCGAGGGGCAACTTTATTGCCCCATCATATTCACCTGAAGATGAGGACGACCTCAGGCCTCGAAACGTCGCAAGATATAACAATATTTACCTGGTTGCTAGTCCGAGAAGACCTCTTCACAATACTTCGCCATGAAAGCTTCAATAGATACAATATGTTAATTAAGTGAATGCAAAAGTGTACGGAGAAACACTGAATGTATTATCTACTTTGCAAATAGTTATCGATTTAACTGCTTATGTTTACTTTTCCTTTATGTTTCAGGTACGTTAAAGGAATATTCGTTTGCTCGCCACTATAAATTTGTAAGTAAACCAATTATTATTACTATTATTTAAAATATGTATTTCATTTTGAAATAAAGATCAATGCATAAATCGAAATAGAGGATGTACATTCTGTGATGGACAATCTAATGTGTTTTGTTTCCCAACATGCAGGATTTTGCAATGATACTCATAAAATATATGTACGTGAAGTGGCATGCTTCATGTGTATACAGGCATGAAGAAAGCAAAAGAAGGCATTTAGTACAATCAAAGATATTTTAAGAAACGAAAACGGTACAAAGTGGTTATCACTTGAACCATGGTTCCATTGATGCCCACAGACGTGCTTCTAGTATGGTCCCATCAATGTTTTAAAATATGCCTTATACTAAGATTAAAAAGAACACATGCAATGTAGAAACGTAACAGGATTGGTGTGTACATTTAGACTCACTGCATTACTGCATAAATGCATCCATTAAAAATAGTATGCAGACAAATTTGGCACATTTAACACATTTTGACAGACAAATTTGGCTAAAATGTATACAAAGAAAGATAATTAATTTCCACAATCTACGTAGGGGCTACTAAATACGCACTAATACTAGTTACTATTTAGCTGTAACATTTTCAATTGGCATACACAAATAATTATATAATTAGTCTCCGACCATATCTAAGATAATTGAAATGCAGATTTATTAGGCAATAAGTATGCAAAACAATCGTAAAAATCGAAACTCCGTAAACAATCGAAAATGAGTTCGACTTCGTGGGCATAGTTTCAGTGATTAAATGTATAAGCAAGTACCGCGACTATGGGCAAGCTAGAAGTAAATATGGTTACGCTGTTTCGATAAATCCCCTACTGATCGAAACGGTCGCCACAACTCTATTTTGTTGTTGTCACTCTATCGTGCGCGTACGTTTGGTCATAAGTTTCATGTATCCAGACAGTACAAAATTACATTAAATCAAGCATGCATCATTTTCAGAGTCATCATAATAAGAAGTATTGTACTGCCCATAAGCATCTTCTTTTTTTTCCTTTGCTTTACACAATTTCCTGGTTGTAGTACGGGTAGGAGGTCGAATCTTAGACATACCAATGGATCTTTCGAAATCTTAGTAATCGTAGTTCTACAATCCAGACAAAGAAGAGATACAGAGAGCTGAACGTCTGTGGCAGCCATATACATTCCACCCAGTAGACTTGTTGGAAACCACACCTGTTTACTGCCCAAGAATGCGCAGATCATTCGAACAAGACAGGTACAACGTCTTCATTACCACCGAAAGAGTAGGTCAAAGCGACGGCAAATAAAATATAAAAATACATATATCTTAAATAGTCGTGACTATGATAATTAATACTTACATTTCAACGATCAAAATTGCACTACGGAATTCATGTGACATTTTCCGTTGTGAGAGCACACAGATAGCCAAAATTATGTGCTTGTGGCCATCATAGGGATGACGACCTTTATTAAAATTGAAAAAAAGCAATTCCCACCGGAAACAGTTTCAGTTGTTTGGTTGTTGCCATCTTTCATATAGTCTGGCATGATGCTCTAATCATGTCCATTTCTCTTGAACTTCTATTCACACAACAATATACCATATAAATATATATATATATTAGTGCATCAGTAATTTACACATTGCATGTTGGTTATGCGTTTTGTTTTAAAAGCAAGGATATATGAGGCATGGATGTTTAGCTCAATATGGATATATAGCTTGAGAATATCTCTTTCTGGGAATCGAACCCAGATGCCCGCAACACAACCAAAAGCACTTACGGTTTCCTTATGAACCAGCAATGCAGTATCGTAACAACGTTGTGATAAATCAGTGAATAAATTTGTTTTAATTTGTAGTATTTTGTTACATAATATGGTCAACACATCAGTTCACATCGTTGTCTTTCTTGCACTCCAAGCTCACCACACCTAAATTCAGGTAGTTCTGGTATTACTTAACAATGGTATGCAGACACTCGAAGCAGCGGTCCCCACCGGGAATGAAATCTGAGACTACTAAACGTGAAAATGCTAAATACTAGTGTAATCGCAAAGGCAGTGACAATAGAGAAAGCATAATTTGATTTTGTTCGAAATGTACAATGTTTATGTTTGGTCTTATGTGACATAAAGTATTTACCAATTAATATCAGCGTACTTGAACTAAGCAGAAAAGTATAAAGAGTAATTATTAAATACAGTGGATCCCCGCTTATCAGAACTAATTGGAACCGAACCCTGTTCGGATTACTTAATTTTTTGCAATAGTCGGAATAACAGTAAAATCACGGTTTGAAGCGGGTGAACGCGTCTATTGTGTTGCAATACATAGCGTATAGTATTTCGAAACACGTTTTCTGACTACAGTATACGTACCGACCGTACTGGAAAAATGTTTAAAATGTTGAAAAAGCTTGATGTCTATTCTCCGTTAGTAGATACTGTACACTACTAGCATTGTACGTTTAGTTTTGTGTTGCAGTGCAGTAATTATCCTACTACATTCCAGTATTTCGCTCATACTAAACCTACAAGTTTCAATGTTGCAAAGTACGTTCTGTATTATATTCCAAACTTTCTGTAAATGTTGTAATGTGGCTTAAGGCCTAAATATAAGTTTTTTTTTTTAAAAAAACGTATTTACCGAAAGTTTACTTTGTTTTCCACGACAGAATGCACATATTTTCAGCGTTTTAGTTATTAAATTCTTAAAACTGCGTATTTTCGCCACAAAAAAATAATAAAATTTTCCTCCCGGATCTGCTCGGATTAGTGTTCGGATTACCGGAACTCCACTGTATATGTTTAAAAAATAAACCAAACTATAAAACCAAGGTACACATTATTCATGGTTTGCTATGGTGTCACAAAACTGTAAAGCAATTATGATTTTTTTATTTTTTATTATTTTTCTTTTCTTTTTTCTTTCTTTGTTTTCCTTTCTTGCTTTGCGTTTGAACATAATTATATAGTTCAAGGAAGTTGGGAAATATTAGTTCGTATACTGATAATTTTGCTCTTATGTTGTGATATTATGGCTAATTTTAGTAAGTACATGTTTGATGGAATGGTGCAACAGTGGCAACAAATTCCTATGACAGACAAATATAGCCGTTGAGAAAAGGGTTTAGAATGCATATTGATCAACCTGCTACAGACTTGAACATTTATGATGCGGAATACTGGCAAGAATGATTCTTGAGATCATCTTTCCAGCTCGCCCAATACGTGACGAGCGCACTACGCTTACGCGAGTACACAGGCACCCTTCTGTCAGCAGTAATACTAACTCAGGGATTATAACACCACATTCCATCGGGGAAGTATGAAAATAGTACTCAGAAAATACTGATAATAGTCGTTAAGCACGGTCGGAGGTATTCGCCGAGCAAGATTTCGTAGCTTTGTGTGAGGATAGGAATCTCCTCCCCGAGCCTTGAAATCATAACTAGTTCAATCATCTCCGAAAATATAAAGTACAAAATCTAATATCACAATGCTCATTTTTCTCAAGAGGTGTGTGTTTCACACTGGATTTAACCTGACATCACGCGTACTGGAACGATGTTCGGCATTCTGCTATAAAAAGAGAGCTTGATTGTTTAAATAAAGCTGTAGCAAATTTTAAATTGTGTTTGTTGTGTATAACGAATATATATATATATATATATATATATATATATATATATATATATATATATATATATATATATATATATATATATATATATTGCATATTTCAACATCTCTTTTTAAATGTAAGTGTGTGCATGTGTCTGTATAATATTCTTTCTTGAAAGGAGAATAATTATAATCCATTTTTGTTATCAATAGGTTCTCTTCGTTTCCATATAATACTGCGCTCAGTCGGTGCGGATATCTTACTCTACGAAAAATGAAGGGTGTGTTCGCTTTCATTTTTATATGCAAAACGAGATATAACTGAACACACAAACCAATGTAACATGAATAGCATACCCAAGTGGCGATCATTAATGTTCCCACGAGACGAGATAAAAGATTGTCTCGTCTCGATTTTCGGAAAGCTTTGCTCATCTCCCCTTGGAAAAATGCTAGTCCCGTTTCGTAAATGTATACATAAAATCTACACTTTATTTTTTTCTTAATTTTATCTAGAAGTTATAAGAAGCATTCCGCGTCCACGAAGAGTGTGTTATAATACATTTTAACCATATTTATTATTGGAGTATTGTGTGTAATGACGTGCATGTCTTTAAATGTTCACAATTGCTCTTCATTATGTTCGTAAATCATTTTACTTATTTACTTTTTTATAATATGAATCATAGTGTTTGCTATCTAAAACTTTAGTCCACTAGTTTTGCCTACAAATCTCGAGAAGCTTCTTGTCTCTTCTTAAAAAAAAAAAAAAAAAAAAAAAAAAAAACGAGATGAGAATTATATCATGTTTATCATCGTCTCTAATTTTAAAATGTACTTCTTATCTCGAAGACAGGGCAATACGAGAAGTTTTTCGTCTCACGAGCAACACTAGATAAAACTTAACTGACTTTCGGCATCATCCTGTTTTAGAACTTAAGAAAATCTGAACAACGATTCATTAAAAAAAAAAAAAGTTTTTCCTGTTTAAAACGGGACAGCTTCAACGTCATCAAAACAATTATAAGGTAGATGCAAAGCAGTTTCAACATTTAGAAAAAAAATTCCTGCTGTTCTATGAAAAGATATAATCTTTCTGAAAGAATGTCCTCCATTCAATAATGTTTTATTTGTTAATTCTAGGCTAACAGGAACTCATGCTGATTACTATTCAATATACACTTTGTAGTGACAAGCATTTCGTTTGGAATGATGTTCTTAAAGGGTACTTCCAGTTGCAGGCCTTCATGTGGCCGTTGTCATTAACAAGGAAAACATTGATTCTGCTAATTTTTCGTTAGTTGTACGTCGAATGCTGAAACTGCGCTGGGGATCTGAAGCACAAAGAAAGGAGAAATAAACAGGATCAGTGGAATTTACCTGAAAGTATTTCTTTCCCCCTCATAGCTGATAAGCATATGTGAGGTGTGGTGTTTCCTTCGGGAAAAGACATCTGGAAATCAAAAGAGCATAAACTTACACAAAACACTCATTTTGTAATAGTAAAGAAGCAAACAATGCTGTATGATAGTAGTTGATGTAATCGTGACACTGAATGTATATATTGGAATAAGCCTAACACGCAACTACAGTTGTAACTTTCTTAACGTATAAGCTGGCGACATTACCAACACCCGAGAAGGAAAGGGAAGCTATCTGCTGGGTCGGTTCTCAAGAATTCTTCTCCACAATACATTCATACCGCATAGTAAATTCAGTAGCAGCCCGGTACATGCACTACTGATCAAGAGAGTTCTAACACGAAGTACATTTCACGTTCTCATTTTAGTCACACACGTGGATACGAATACGAGAATTTCGTTGAAGTTGTTTGCTCTTCCACAATGTTCTTAAATTCAGATTTCGTTCTGGCAGTTTATTAAAAGAAAGATAAAAAAATTGTTTTAGAAGAACCTTTATATATAGTAAAAAAAAAAAATACACGGTGAATAGTAGGGTCCATATAGGGTCCATTTACGAATTGAACGAGTTCTATGTTATTTATTTTGAGATGTTTCATCAGTTAAGCACTAGGAAACGATCATATTAACAATTGTATAATTCTATGTATACGTTATTAATGAATCCCACTTAAAGTTTAACATTGATAATTATCTGCATTTCATCATTCAATCAGCAGCTGCATAGTGCTAATTCAGTAGCGTTTTAGTAATGACACCCATTTATTATTGCTAGTGATGAAAAACGTGAACCTTAATATTTGACATCAATGACTCAAATCGATTCTTCTATGTTTACATACATTCCGTTTTGTTTGCAATATAAACAAAGATCCTGGGAGTTGTGGTGTCACAAATTATACTTTGCCGCATGTAATAACTCCCATCATTTCTCTTTCTTAAATCACATACTGCAAACACAAGTAATACCATTAACGAAACACAGATTTACTGCGATTTGGTTTGTGAAATCTAAATGGAGATAACTGCATTCGTAATCGAAATCATACAGCGAAGCAATATGATTGCAGTAAACGAATCTTCAACCTGAAGGAGAAAATATATTTCTTAGCAGCTGGGAAATTCGGAAGAGTTCCAATGAGTTCTCCTTCGTTGAGGACAGATGCTCCTGTTTCCTGCAAATAGATGACTCGAGCGCTGCTTAATCCGATTACACACACGGGTTTGAAGTTATCTTCATTTGAGGACAGCTTCTGTCAGCTAAGACAGATCTTCCAGGTTACATGGCCTTTGCTATTATTTAGTGTCTGAGAAACGTGATGAAAGTACAAGCTGTGAGCTTATCTTTCCGTGACCTCATTCATTATAGTTCAAATATACAGGGAAACCTACTTCATACAGAGTCTTGCAAAATGGAGTTTATATATTGCATTATGATTACCAGTTAATGAAAAATTATATTTTCTTACAAATTCACGGTTTTTCAACTAACATTCAAGCCGAAAGTTCGCGTTGATTAGTATTGTTAGATGTAAATCTTTATTGTCGGTAAGGTTGATACGTAGTAGACTCGTAGAAAAACTAGTATATGTATAAATACAGTTTAATTTTCAAATGATTTCTTAAGTTGTTATTCTTGTTATATTTCTAGGCAGTATCCAATGCACCCGTAATATCATGAGAATGAAATTCTTTACTATTAGAGCAATAATGAAGAGACACGTTTTTAAGTTTGAATGATGATATGGAAGTGACTACTAAATAAAATATGATTAAAAGGGAACAATTACATATAATTACACACCCTCTCCTGGCTTAGCTTTAACATGTTAGTTAAATTAATTTGTGCAAAAGAGAAGAGGAGATGAAGAAGAAGAATGGAAAGTTTGGTAACCAAAATTAACCGTTTCCATCTGTCTATAATTAAGTCGATGCTAAGTCGCTATTATGCTCAAACCTTTCTCTCACCTCCTACTTCTAAATAATGCATACATTATGAGTTATAGTGACACATGGAAGTATAAAATAAAATAGGGTTTCAACTGAAAATCAAACTTATGGTTGTTACTTTTCAATTTATAATATCGCAAACTACACCTCAGAAATTCACAAGGGAGAGGGATACAGTGTTATGAAGAGAATTAATATTGAATATTTGAATGCTAAAGAAAACAATAAAAGCAAAACTTCAACTAAATATTCTTATGTGTTAGCATTATGGCTGCAAAATGCTGAGCTTCAATGCGAGAAAAATGCGGTTGCAAACATTGTAGAAAGTAATATGAAAAAAAAAATGTTGTTCCTTAGTAGTTATTGTGGTCGTTCTCATATGCGAGGTAAACTGGAATTTGCAATAATTCAAACAACTGGCACAAACTCATTCTGAAATATTGTGTGCCGAAGCAGATTGCAATCAAGTCTATATACTTAGGTATATATATATATATATATATATATATATATATATATATATATATATATATATATATATATATATATATATATATATATATATATATATATATATATATATATATATATATATAATATGCTGAAAAATGACGACTTCATAGAACCAGTGAATTCACATATTTATCAGAATTAAACTGTGTGAGAAGCGGCCCTACTATCCTGATGAGCAAAGCTACGCAGCTTATTCACACAAACATAGATGACTTAAATGAAATTAGTATGGAGTTCGTGTGCTTACTTGCTATATATGAAGGTGGTCCGCTTGCGTCGTGCAATAAGTAAGTAGATGGCCATTCATACTTAACGTCAAAAAGCAGTTGCCCAACTCTAAGGTGCACCCAGGTTGCAAGTAATAACAAAAGTAGTTAAAAATACTGATAATCGCTAGTTGGAACTTGCTTATCCCTTTTGAGAATTGATTTCTGTATGATGGTCATAAACTGCAGTAGCAGTGGTAATCAGTGGTAAGTCACGTCATATATGACGAGTTGGCTATTGTTGCTGATGCTTTTGCGAGTAAGGAGCAAACGGACATGAGTCTCGTCTATGGTGAAACGCGTTGGAATGCATCTGAAGCTCGGATGTAACATCAGGAGCGATTCGCAATGCGACGATGCTGTCCGTTCATGTGTTTAGACGTACAGAAATAAGACTTAGAACACACAGCTCATACAAGGTGCAAGGAAGAAGACACAAACCAATACGTGACAAAGGGAATAATGTAGAAAGAGTGATTGGTTATATTTAAGAAATCCGATACACAGTAAATATATAATGGTATTTATTTCGTCGCGTTTGTTACATTTCTTGGTATTTAAGCCATTTATTCACGAATTATTGTTTGGTTCATTAATTTTGTAAGTTGTTTGATATGTTTTATATTTGGACACTGTTAGTCCAATGCAGTGATTAACGTTTTTGTTAACTCCCATTAATCATCTGATTAACCATGTTTCAATAATGAAACAGATGGCAAGATAGGGCAGGTATATATTTAAGTAAAAACTAATATTGATTTTAAGAATACATGTCAATATACCAACTCAAAGTTTTTTTTTTTTTTAAAAAAAAACAAATAATTTCTAGTCTTCATATATAGCATACACTATTATGTTTAATGAGATATGCATAATATATTATTATTACATATAAAATGAATGATCCAAATTATATACCCGCATAGAAAATTATGCCAATGAGTTTTGCCGCCCTTATCTAGCCATGATTGGAGTCCCCAAATCTGAGAAAGACACAGAGTCTCTGTAACATGTGATTTCATCATGTATGAAATTCTAAAAGGCATCGGGAGTGCAATGCAATATTGGACTTTTGACACGTTTTTGTGGTATTACTCTAACACAGTCCACGTCTTGTTTGTTTCTCGGCACTAAAACTTAAATTATCTTCCCTGTCGTATTGAATTCCTTCAGCCACTCGTTTTCGAACGCTTTGCACTCTTATTCGTGCTTTCCCCATACTATTCGGGCTGCGTACTTTCGCAAATATACCCGGACACTCTTTCGTGAGAATCTCAATAAATCCAGTTTATCGCATTTACTTTGCAACTCATGTGATACAGTAACCGAGCGTTGACGACAGACACATTTATAGGAAAAGCAATCAACTTCTAGTACTACTTCTTCATTCGTATGCTGATTCTCAAATTTAAAACATTCTCAGCTAAGCGATCAACGCACCCATGAAGAGATTATAATTGTTAAACACACCTGCCATATTTACCTCGATGTCCTTCTTTAATGTCGTATTCCACCTTTCAACGTTGGTCATGGGATGTGCTCATGCTTGAGTTCACGCAATAGTAACAATATTGCAGTCTTTGTATCGAACTAGGGTTATACCACTGTTTACATCTGTTATCTGATCAAATGTTCCTCTTCTTGCTTTTCAGATCAACAAGTGGTGCGTTTTCATCTCTATTTCCTCTAATCGTTCATGTTGTGGCGTGTCCTTGCTTTTTTTTAATTTCTTCCAATAGTTGAATCGTGGTGAAATAATAGAAATAATGAATTTGCCAATTGGCAGCTCTGCTTGAACATTCAATGAATGCGACAGCTTCCAGAGGTGTCGCAGCCTAGTAGTTATGGATGTCGTAGTAATTTGTCAAATTTCATTTAAAATGCTATATTTTATATAGTATTAAACAACAGATCGAGTCTTCGCGTTGCACAGTGACCACACCTAGTGCTCGTTCCTTTGTGTGAACAGTGCTAGAACGGCCATGACGGATTCACACAAACACAATCAGGTAAACTCTTATGTTTTGAGATGTTAATTCTCTCTCTCTGTCTCTTGTAAATCAAAAAGGGATCAGTCTTACAGATGTTTTCGAGAATGTATCCTTTCTATCGAATTCTCACTCAAATACTGTTAATGTAAATTACTCATGTACTTTTTCTCGCCAAGCTCAACTGAATCCCTACTTTTATTTTGCTTTTTCTTGTAATATCGTAAAAAAAATAAATAAAATAAAATGAAATAAATAACTATATTCGAGATGGCAATGCCAATTAAACTGGAAAATAATATTCGTTAACTTTATTTCAAATGAAAATTTAGATTAATATGTCCACGGCTTTCCTGTTGTGGAACTTACATGAGCAACAACGCATTTTCAACTGAAAAGATAAGAAAATATATATATGTTCTTGAAAAAAAATGACTAAACTTATAAAAAAATGTCTACCTCTTGTTTTTTTGTGTACAAACATTTGGTCACCTAGTACCGGGAGAATTACGAGAAGGAAAGTATGAGGAGTTGGAGACTAGAGCGTTGCTGAATTTTTGGGAAGTATGGGACACCAATAAAGCACGCACTAAAAGTAAGAACTGATCAGCGACCCTTATTTATTCTTAAAGCAACTATCCAACATGAGGAAGACTGGCCCTCAGTTCAGCATTTCTTAGCTTATTTAAACACATTTACATGCGCAGTGAATTGTCTTTATAATTATCAATAATTTCATAAATTTTAGTAGACTGTTTGTGATTTTCGCAGCCTGTATCTAATATATTATTATTATTATTATTATTATTATTATTATTATTATTATTATTATTATTATTATTATTATTATTATTATCAACCGTTGCCGATCCACTAGTGGATGAGAATGTCTCTAATATTTCTCCGCAACCATCTGCCTTTGCCAATCCGTTTCTAAGTTAATCCTCAGTGCTTCTGAATTTCGTCACACTACATCGTATTAGGACATTTTCTATGTCTCTTCTTGTGTCTCGGTATCCAACCAAGGATTGTTTTGTGATCTGTTACCAGTTATTCTTAAAATATGTCTTGCCCACCACCATTTTGGATACTTTATTTTCGCGATTATTTCTGTCACTACTTTCATCTTTCTAATAAATGTACTTTTTTTCTTATATTTCTTGGTTATTCCGAGCTACATCACTCCATGCCTCTTTGTGTAGTCTGAAGGTGGTGAATGCATGATTTTGTAAGTATCCAAGCCTCCGATCCGTAAATCAAAACAGATATAATTAATTTGTTAAGAAATTTTCGTTTCATACATCGGGATTTTACTTTTA
Organism: Thermobia domestica; assembly: GCF_964235325.1. Classification (NCBI taxonomy): domain Eukaryota; kingdom Metazoa; phylum Arthropoda; class Insecta; order Zygentoma; family Lepismatidae; genus Thermobia; species Thermobia domestica. The sequence continues at coordinate 138,345,400 of NC_137459.1, read as the reverse complement.
AATATGCAATTGTTTCTTCTGAATGCACTCGACTCTAGTTTGATGCATCTGTTTAATATTACGATTCCAATTAAGTTCTTGTCATCAGTGTAGCCGACGCGCGGAATCCGCAGTAATAAATGGTAATGAACATCTATGAATGTTTTCCAAATGTTCGTTTGTTAATATTCTCTATTGTTCGCTTCGGTGTGGATGCTTCTTTAGGAACGTTCAACACATGCAAATCGTATAATCTTAAAATGTTCTCTGATAAACAAGACGGCGTTTATACGACTTAATTGTGTGTTTAATGTCCATATTGATGTGTTTGAAGTTATTATTTTATATATTGAGATTTTGTGAATTTGAGACGAAGATTTAGATATGTGAGAGTAGGTTATTTAGTTTAGGTAGAATATATCATTTAGCAATGATTTTGGAATCTACTGATTTCTGATAATTGAAATCTGTAGTTATAGTTTAGATTGTTTAAGTAAAATGATTTATTTTGTTTAATTCATGAACAAATTAGATCGGTACTTTGATTACTAATCAATTGTTTACTAATCGCTAGTGCGGTACAAAGGGAATTCATTTTTTATTTGTAAAGATGTGTGTATTTTATTTAATACTTGCAACATGATGATGAAACTTTACGTGCATATACTTTGATCCTTTATCCTCAACATCATAACAATTATTGATTCTTATTATTCACAGGTAAACCACAATGAAAATCAAAATTAATATCAGGATACGACAACGGTAGTAATGAAATTCCCGCTCAAAATCGGTTATGAATCAGCCCCATAAATTGATAGGAAGTTACTTCATGTTTATGGGGATCACACATTGAATCCCGTCTGTATCCAACGTTGGTTACAGCGGTTTAAAAATACTAGATTTTCCAGATGAGACCAAATAAATCGTTGTCTCCTTTTATTGGGTTCAGTGTTGTCTCCTCTTCATAGACTTCTTAAAACATGGTTCCACAATTAACAAGGAATGTTATTGTTTGTCACTGGATACTGCACGACGAATGCTAAGGATTGTGTACACGTTTCTCAGTTATCACAGGATTTCGAAGATTTGAGAAAAGTAATATATCATGCAATGAGCCAGATAACCGAGAATCAGTTGAATATCTTCCGTGTTACACAGGGTGGTCATATATCCAACACTTGTAATGTCCATAAAACTTACAACTGTCCTTTCTTCTTTCCGATCAATGTTGCTTTAGTATGTTCTTAAAGTACAAAATAAAATAAGTTTTAATTTAATACACTTTTTAAAAAATGATACTCTATATTGCAAATTCACCACTGAGAAAACACATTTTATTTGTTGGAGCGATCTATAACAACCAGTGATCATCTCTATATGTATGTATCAGCCATCTGCAACTGGTCAATCAATGGCGTACAAGTGTGTATAGCTGTACAACGTGAAACATAGCAGTGAAGACACGTAGAGGAAATAATGGAAAGTGATGAAGTAAGATAATGAAATGAACAAGTGTTTGCAGTGTACACGTCATGAATCTACGAGTAGTATGCATGCATAAAAACATCGACTACGGTATTGATATTATTGTTTCTCTATCATACCGCTTTTTATCAATGTTACCTGCTCCTTCCCCTCTCTATGAGGCTTAGTTAGAAATGAATGTCAAACTATGGTGTCAAAAAGAATTTAATTGGAAATTGCTGTTCTGTATAGTGGGAGTATTTTTTCTTCCCCATAGAATGTAGCATTTGGAAAACAAAGGAATGATTATTTCGCTCAGCATCACATATTTCTCCTTCTCTTCTCCATTTTTTTCTTTATTCCCTTGGAACAATTGCTTCCTAAGTTCACGTTAACCACTCTCAAGGTCTCATAGTATGTTTTAGACATAGGTTGACATTAACCTTCATTTTATATAATACATATAATATTGACAGTCGTAAATCTTTGTATATAATTATCATGATTAGTTTTAAAACTAACGAGGAAACCAATTCAAGTGTAACACAAAATTGTGGAGGAGTTTATGCGCAACAAAATGTTTTTTTTTGTGTGTGTGTGTGTGTGTGTGTGTACAATTAAAACCATTCGAGAGAAAAACCCTCGATCTCAACCTTTCCGGAGATATAGAGGAATAACGGGAAGGTTGGTGCTCCGATATTTTGTTAATTTGCGGCTATGTTGCGAGTGAACATGTTTGAAAACTGCATTGAAAAGTTAAGAAAAATGCACCAGGGTGGAATAAAGGTGGTGTTGAAAGTTGAGAGGAGTTGCGTAGCTTTTACCCGGAACCGTAAAAAGAAGGAGCTTAAGTAATAGCAAACGCCGTTGACACGAAGAACAAAATTGTATGATACTACATGCTAATATATCATGTCGTTAGTTCGTAGAAAATGAGAAAAGATGATATAAAAATGTATTAATTGCATTGCCAAAGGAACAGAGACGTTATTGTGTGAACAAAAATACAATTGTTATATTCTGTGCAAAAGTATTATAGAAAAAAAAAAAAAACAAATTAAATAATATGAATCAAGAAAACATATTGTTGCAAACGTAAGTACGACATTGTGAGCTAGTGGTCTACTATGCCACGCTTAATTGCATGCATGGAGAGCATGCCCGCGACCGTTCGGTCTATTTAATGGACGGGTTCCGCCAAATAAGGCACCCCGCCCGTAGTTGCACAACATACGCTATTATTGCTCGTGCACGAAGTGCATCGTCAAGATTCGTCCCTTAACCTTGACACCTAAGTGTGTCACCCCCACTCTCTGAGGGAGTGGGATACGCCCACTGCGCGGCCAGACCGAAGTCCTGAGTGCATACCAGTAAACCTACTGGTTGAGGTAGACTGCTAGCGAGTCAGTCCTACCATGCTCTGCAGGCATGACGCCCGAGCGTATTAAGGCAAGCTCACCTCCCGCCCGTGTTCACCGTTACCCAGATTCCTGGGATTGGCTCCCACAAGCTACCGAATCCCACGGTATGACCACAGCCCGGCAGAGTCCAACCCAATCCGGCGCCCCAGGCAACGCCCGAGGGGGCTTGTTCAATCCCGGCCCTGCCTACCTCTATCGTTCAACTGGCAACCGCCTTGTCGTGTAGAGGTACCACGCACACGTCGAGATACTCCCATATCTCATCCCGGACCCAATGGTACGTGTTCGGTCACCATTTGGGTTTGGTGCCGGCCCATGTCCCACGGAACTTCCTCCCATTAGCAGGATCAGTACCCTTACCCAGATTCCTGGGATTGGCCCCTCCCCACCTCCGGTTGGTCCTCCCGCAGGCTGGAATCCGACACCCCCCGGTAGGGTCGTCCAAACAATACGGGACTTCCTCTAGTTACGGTAGAGGTACACCGTACATTACCAGAACCAATGACTGATGTAGACCATTTGCTCAAAGGCAGGCATTGTCATTTGGGAGCCGTGTCTCCCCTGGTAGGCCCGCCCAAACAATACGGGGCTACCTATCTTTAGTTGTTTAGGTACCACGTACACGTTGTAGCAAAGCCACCTGTCCGAATCCCAATGGTACGTGTAAGCCATCATTAGAAGGGACACCCACACCCTTCCTTCGGTAGGGTCGTCCAAACAATACGGAACTACCTGTAATTACGGTAGAGGTACACCGTACATTACCAGACCCAATGGCTGATGTAGACTGTCTACTTTTAAAGACAATGGCCATTTAGGAGCGGCGGCTCCCCTGGTAGGGTCGTGTGACCTCCCACTTCCTCAGTACTTCTGAGGTACAAGTATGCGTTAGGATACGAGGTATCCCATCCCGGACCCAAGAGAACGCATAGCACTCTCTTTGAGGACAACCAAGATCATCCTCCCGGTAGGGTGCTGGATCCGCCCACACTCTTGGACACACCAGCTACCCACTCTTTCTAGCGTGTTAGGGTACCACGCAGCCTTATCTCCCGGACCCAAGGGCACGGCCTAGTTGCCCATTTCGGGGGATACCGGAAGGCTCAGCCCCGCCGGTAGGTACAACAGCAAGCTGCCTACCCCACTGAAAACGTGATGGGGTCACACGTACTCTCCCGGACCCAATGGCACGAGTTAGTCGCCCATTTCGGAGGATAGCTAAGCCTCACCTCCGCCGGTAGATTGTTATCCTGGTTCGCACCGACAACTAAGTAACCGTTGCCAGCTCTGTGCACAGGATAGACGAGAGTAGCATGTTCACACGCTACTCCCGACCCTATCTCCCCCGGGCACACTGTGGCCACAATGCATGCCACAGGACATGGGCCCGATGGGAGTCCCTCCCCCTTTCTCAGCACGGGCTTGGGACCGGCCATAGTGACATACATTAAAACGCAATGTATGGATCAATAAGAAAAATAGTGTCTTCAACTTAAAAAGAACGAAAACCGCCACGTCTTATATACTGTATATCATATACAGTTCCGATCGGTTAATAATATAAATTATAAATGCTGGGAAATTTCGGATGGCCACATTTTTTTTTTTTTTTTTTTTTTTACATTTTTCATCCTATTTGACTGATAATAATTTTATTTGATTCAGCGTATCAAGCAACCTGAACATGCATACCTGACACGCCTATTTCAGGCAACAATGAAACTCCGGTATTTTTGCCTTCCCAGTCCAAAACATTCTTCCCTTAGATTTTTTTTATGGACCCTTCGGTTTTGTAACCCTCATGACTAAGGCGATGTATTACTACAGCTTCCTGGATGAAGGAATTATTCATTTTTAAAAGACTCTTTTACTTGTACTAACACTTCATATTCAAAATATCTGCGCAGCAGCCTTCTCCTTATTTCTCTATATCTTCGGAACGGTTGAGATCAAGGGATTTTCCCTCTAGTAGGTTTAATTGTACACACACACACACACAAAAAAAAAATGGTTTGCGCATAAATTCGTCCATAGTTTCGTGTCACACTTGAGTCGGTTTCCTCGTAAGATTTTTCTAAAGTGTATATATTTATGTTACTAAATTTACACCAAATACCACTCCGTCAATTACATTTCACTAAATGCATACATAAATAAGGACAAATGTTCTACTAAGCATACTAATTAAACAATATATGTGTATCGTAACAGATTTAACGATGTAAGTATTCTTCATATATATACTGAAACATTAACATCAACGCTCTCCTTCATTAATATTCAAAGCACGCTAATTGGCTCTCATAAAACGAGACTTGTAGAAAATTGTGTGTTTAAATCATAACTTTAGACCTTAGGTAGGGCTTTACTTAAACAAAAAAAAAAAAAAAAAAAAAAAATCTTACATAGTACAAGAAAACTTGAAGATTTGTATATTAGTCGCTTACGTTAATTATGGAAATAAATACTTTATTTTCTGTATTATTTCTCCTACTGTCATTTAAAGGCAAGATTATTGCGCACTACTAGCTTTAAAACTTATTAAGGAATAAGAACAATATTGGAGATGAAATGTGTTTAATTTATTATTGCCTTCCATTTATCCATTCAATAAAACATATGGCATTATAATGTACAATGTTTTCCCCTTTTGCCCCATCATTTATTTTAAATAATATAACGTAGATCTTGATAATGAAAACATAGTAGGCCCTATATCGATGTCAACATGTAATTTTTATGTTGAAATTACATTTGCAGTGGCAATAAAGTTGTTGAGTATTAAATATGTAATGCGGGGACAGCATGGCCAAATTAGAAAGGACTTGAGGACAGCTCACAAAGAGGTAATAGGGAAATAATAACGCAATATACATAAAATTTCTCAAATATAGAATAATATATACTATTACATTTAAAAAAAAAATTAGAAATAAAAGACACCGCATCTCCGAGGCCGTATTACTATAGGTAGAAACGCGAACTTAGATATACTACTCATTTCATCACAGAAGCAAGGGATAAAGAAAGATTTCTGGAAATACGAATAGTACTAAGGCGGGTGGGTTAAAACGTCTTAATTTTCTTGCCAATGATGTTGTTTCTCCTGAATCATTGGTCTGACATGGAACTCAGAATACAAGCTCTTCGTTAAACATAAGGAAATGCGTAATTCAGTTTCAGCAAATCTTTTTTTTTTTCTGAAATGGGAAAAGGCGTTATTTCTAAAATACTCGAATTTTCCTTTCTTAATCAGAAAGCTCCAAATTTGCTTAGGTTGGAGATCTGACACTCAATAATCAGCCTTTGATTTTAAAACAAGGAAAAAGTTATTTCAACATATTTCTAAAGATTACAACCTTAAGATACAAAATGAGGCAACGCATATAGTATTAGTACTTATCATATCTTATTCACAAAGTCCCAAACGTAGAGTTTCGATTTAATTAAAACCGTGAAATTCAGTAGTAAACTCTTAAATCAATACGTATATATAAAGGATCAATATATATATATATATATATATATATATATATATATATATATATATATATAAAACTTTGCCCCTAAGGATGCGAATAAGTTGGATGAATTCTTTAATATTGAAATTTTCCTTGGCTTATATTGGGATTCTCTTGATTTGGAATCGTAAAATTCGGTATATTAAAACATAACTGAAACAAATGGATCTTGTGTTTCAACGTTTTACAAAATTTTACTTCTAAGGGGAAAAAGTGGTCATCTGTATCATATCTACATCATCTTCTTCTCCTTATTCTTCTATTATTATTATTATTATTATTATTATTATTATTATTATTATTATTATTATTATTTATAATAATAATAATAATAATAATAATAATAATAATAATAATAATAATAATAATAATAATAATAATAATAATAATAATAATAATAATAATAATAAGCTGTCTCCGGAAGCTGTCTCCTACGTCAAGCAAGGCTAAATAAAAGGAAATGATTTCCATAGGTCCATAAATATGTAAACTATTGCATGACGAAAGCTTTGATCAGATTCTTCGTGGTAAATAAAATACTGCATGAAACGCTTATAAAGGTGTAGTAACAGTTTATTGGGTTGTTGCAAAGTGTAAAACTACATTGACCGTGTAAAGACACAGTTGGAGGAGTGTGTGGCTTAGGCTCCAATGTGTCACTCCAAGTCCACTTTCTCAACTCGTATATAAACGTTTTCCCCAGTACCTGCAGTGAAGTTTGTAATGAGCATGTTGAGCGCTTCCACCAAAACATTAGCACAAATGAAAACTAATATCAAGGCAGATGGTGCGATCTCATTATTGCTGGCTACTACTGGGCACAGCTAAGGGATACCCCATGAGAAAAACACGAGGCAAAGAGAAGCCACTCAATTCAATAAAACTAACTAAATGTTGGTGCCGCAAACATAGTTAATGCAAATAGTTTTCATTTTAGATTCATAAAACCTACATTTGTAATCTTAACTATATATAAAACTACATGAGCTGGCATAAATTATTGAGCACCTCCTGTAGGGCTACAATGATTAAATTTGGCATGATTGTAGCTTCCCAGGACTAACCCACAGGAAAATTGCCAAAAGTTAATATTTTTAATTTTCAGTGTGTCTAGAGAGGGGATAAAGAATTTCCCTATGCTATTTAAAAGGGCGTTTTCTTGATTTTTAATTTCATGTTTTAGGTACTTAGAATCAGAATAAAAACTTAAAATTTGATATACTTGTACGTTTTCGTTAGCGTTACGTAAGTGAATCATCAGAAATAAAAATTTCCAACCGTAGAGTGGTTTTATGGTGAACTGGAAAATCTTTGCCATTTTATTTATATTGGAAGTCCTCTACACCCCAAAATGTTTAGGCACTTCCGGCAGGATTATAATGATGAAATTTGGCATGATTGTAGCCCTCCAGGACTAACCGCCAGGAAAATTGCGAAAAAGTGATTTTAAAAAAATATTGGTATAAAAGAGGATGAAGAAATTCCCATGCTATTTATATGGGCGTTTTCTTGGGGTACAAAATATTATTTTACATAGTTGAAATAGGAAAAGAAACGACAGAATTGCGGGTTCAAGAGGTGCGAGGCCGTAGGCCGAGCAGATACAGTGTGTGGGGTGAAGCCTCCGGATGGGCAGGTTCAGGAAATATGAAAAGCAAGTTCACGAAATTCACTGTTGATGCAAAGGCCGAAAGATAAGAAATGCCAGACCGTAGGCCGAGCATACTAGGGGTCTCGGGGCGGAGCCCGCAGCTAGCCAAAGGCTAGTCTATATTATAAAATTGAAAGTGATTATGTTTGTGACTCTTAATCTCTTAAACCGCCCGACCGATCTTGATCAATGTTTTGACGTAGATGCAGTTCTGGCCTGGGAGTTGTAACGCGTTCTCCACCCTTTACTCGTACAAGTGATTGAATGGAGCCGTCGTTAGGTAGAACAAATGTACCCTTCGGGCACATCCACACTTATAACGTATAGCAGGTTCAGAAATTAAATTATTTAATGCATAAACAATGTTAATTAAATATATAGTAATCCTGAGTTCAAAAATATTAGAGCGAATGCAGCTACTATTCATAAATATACTTAATAGTATGGTTAATCGGGAAAATAATATTCTTTGTTCTATTCATTAACTTTATAACAAATTCAATAAAGTAATACATATAATGACTGCTAATAAAGAATTCCATCCAAAGAGGCTACTTCAATAGACAAATATTTCTCCAGCAAATAAGCAGATAACCTTAACTTCCTAGAAAATTACATATAATCTGTAAGAATTTTTTTTTTAATCTGAACAATTCTTAGTTACTTATATCAAACTTATTTGTTTATAATTAATAAATACAGTAATTAACTCACCAATATTTTGAATACAATATTCCTCCTTGTTATTTGCATACTATAGACATGGAACTTCACACAAAACATGTATTAACAGGATCAAATGGAAACACACTTTTTTTTTTTTTTAACGTAGCACCAAATAACTATAACTTATTTCACACATACACCGATCCTCAATTGAATTCTTAGAATATAATAATATCACGTAATAAGATTTTAACTTTCAGAACTATGCTTTCAAGATACAAAATAGCAACTGGTTAACTGGTTTTACCCATTTCGAACAAAATTCGAAACTCAGAATAGCTCAGACTTCTACCTTTGGATTCAACAGCTAAAGTGCTGTTGCCTATAGACAGAAATTAAACGTAGGAAGATAGTTCGCACAAATTCCGCTGTTGGCGCTATTATAATGTGAAGCTGATTTACTTTTTTTTTAAACTCTAAATAAACATCTCGTTACACATTGACCTCTCCCTCAAAAAAAAATTATTATTTTTTTTTTTTTTTTTTTTTTTTTTTGTTATGAAATATGCAGAATCTCGTTTGTCTCAAGTCACGATTAATCACCAAACTATTATCACTATACCTACTAACTAGCAGAAACATACTTCCCAACTACACCAACTAAAGAAAAATAAACTAAAAATAAAAAAATAACCCCCAAAATACAATCAAACCACTACCATACTCTACACTCTCTCTACAGTTAGCAACTATAGTAATTCGTCTATGATTCTCATCTTTCATAAATTTACAAACACTTCCAGAAAATTATGAAATAGCGCCTAAATGCAATTTCCTGATTTTCCTAAGCAATATTAAATATAAAGCGAAAGATATATATATTTTACATATTCAATAATAGAAAAAGAAATTACATTGTAACTTACAATTTCTGTCTTGATTACGTACTGAACGAATAGTTTCCAGTTGAAAAATAATATGTTGATTTATCCATAACCAGTTTTATCGGAATAATCCATTTTCATCCAAAAGACATGACAAACAGACTGGAATCCGGTCCACGGAATTCTCCATTAACAATTGACGATACAATCCACCGACTATTGGACCAAAAGCCCAATTTACAATTAAGGAAGCAATACATTAGACATATTTAGACGGACACATTACAGGCCTGCAATGAGAAAACTATTTTAACATATAACACTTTAAAAATTACTTAAAATTATGTTCGTCTATTGTCTTATAGCACCAACGTAAAGCTTCAATAACACTTTATGATTCTTAATAATTTTTTTTTTTAATGAAGATTTCTAATTAACAATAGGGATTCTCCTTTCTCTGAAAGGTTTTGTCATTGAGACATGTACTCTACGAATATCTCTGTCATTTACAACAGATTTAACCTGTAAGGAGTTTTCACCAAGGAATTTCTGGAGTTCAAATGGCCCCAACCACCTTTCAGATAAACTCTTCGTAATGTTATCAGCCAAAGATGACTTGGTTTGGGCTTTAATTAAAAGTTTATCACCCACTTGATAATTTGTAGGTATTCTTCGTTTATTAAAAATTTTCTTTTTCCTATGCCATGCTTTCTCCATATTATGGAGCGCATTTACCCACAAATTGGGGTCTTTCTTTTGGATATCTAGCTCCTGCACATTCCATTTTACCTCTAATGGGTCTCCGCAGTTATAGTTACAAACTAAATCAAAGGTACTACACTTGGTCTCCTCATGAACAGCGCTGTTAATCGAGTACTCTATTTCGTATAGACCCGTATCCCATTGATTCTGTCTCTTACTAAAGTATATCCTCAACGAATTTTTCAAAACTGAAATGTATCTTTCAGCTGCGTTTGAGGCACTATGGTACGGAGAAATTCGAATATCGCGAATACCATTACTATATAAAAAATCTTTAAATAGTGCAGAGCTATACACACTAGCATTGTCATGTGCCAAAGAAAATATAAAGCCATGTCTACACATTAATTTATATAAACGATTGATAATGGCTTGACTAGAGAGTACACGGAGTGGTTCTAAGAAAACTCGCTTAGAAAACGAATCTACCACAATCAAACAGTGGCGTCCCGATCGTGTATTGCACATTGGACCAATTGTGTCCGTATACCATCTCCCATTTACAAATTTTACAAAATCTGATGTTAATTGACCCATTTGTTTCCTATTATTAGGTTTATTTTTCTGACATAGCTCACAGCATGACACAAATTGTTTTATATCTTCTACCATCCCACTCCAAGTATATTTGGCTGCTATACGCCCAATAGTTTTTCTTGTCCCTAAATGGCTTCCGGGTAAAATACAACTATGATGAAACTCTATAATACTATTGGCTAGACATTTTGGAAGACAAATCTTATACGGGTTTTTTATAGCTTTAGTCTTTTTACACAGAATCCCTTTAATTAACTTATAATCCTCTAATCTCTCCTTTCGTTCTAAACGATGTATAATCTCCATTAATTCAGGATCTCTAGCTTGATGATCTTTTATAGATATGTTAGCAAATGGCATATTCCAGAGATTTACTAAGCATAAATTATTAATCTCTTGTTCCATGGTTGGCTCTAAATACATAGATTCAAAATTTTCCTCGTCAAACAATCGTGACATAAAATCTGCACTTATATTCAAGTTACTTGAAACAGATTTTACAGTGAAATCAAACGCTAATAATCGATACAATAAACTACCATACCTTTTGACCCTTCGTATGTTACGTATAGCATATGCTAAACCCACATGGTCTACCCTCAATTCGAATTTATTATGCAAAAACGTTTTATATCGTTCCATGCATTCAACCGCCGCCATAAGTTCCAACAAAAAGATCGGCTTATTTAAATCATATTTACGTAAACGTCTAGAAAAGAATGCTACCGGAACTCTGTTTCCCTGACTATCTAATTGTTCTAACGTGCCTCCTAAAGATTTTAAACAGGCATCTGATGTAATTATAAAGGGTTTATTCAAATCTGGAAGTTTCAATACTACATAAGCTTCAAATAATTCCTTTATCTGATCTAAAGCTCTTTGCTGTTCTTTTCCCCACTCAAATTTACACTTCGCCGAACGAAGTCGAGTTATCGGTTCCATCACATCATGAAAGTTTGGTATAAACCTACTATAAAACTGTAAAAAACTAGCTAAGCTAATCAAACTTTTCCGATTTTTCGGTGCAGGTAATTTCCTGATAACTTCTATTCTAGAAGGATCCATACATAGATTTCCGTTTTCAACAACAAATCCCAAATATGAGATCTTTCTCTGAAATAATGCAGATTTATTAATCGACAATGTTATACCAACCTCATTAAACTTCTGCAAAATTGACTCAATTAGCTGTTTATGACTCTCTATATCTTTACTTACTGCCACTATATCATCAAAAAACCAATCCACACCTTGTTCTTTCAAAGGATATAGCAAATCAGTTAAAACCTTTGACAAAATAAATGATCCTGAAGATATACCAAAAGGCACATACTTATATTCAAATAAACCGCGATGAGTTAAAAAGGCGGTATATTGAGTCGAATTTTCACTAAGTTTCAAATGATGATATGCTGCGTGAACATCAAAATGGCTGTAAATAACTCCCTGTGATAGACTAGCTAACACATCTTCCATACGAGGAGTATATTGTGCATTTAAACACAAACGAGAATTTAGAGATTGATAATTCACTACAAGCCTTTTACTTCCTGACTTATTGTTGACAAGAAAACAAGGAAAAGCCCACTGGGAATTACTAGGACGAATTATTCCTTGAGCAAGTAAATCATCCAAAATTACATCCATTTGCTTTTGTTCTGCCCGCGAAAGAGGGTAAGGTTTTTTCCGTATAGGTGTATCGTCTTTTAACAATATTTGATGTTCAAATCCATTAATACATCCTATCTTATCACTAAAAACATTAGGATATTTATTTATTAAATTATCAACATACCCTTGTAAAGTATGATCCTGTTCCAAGAAACTAGGGTCTACTGTGATTGGTGACAATGCTGATGGCCGCTGTTCAAAATTCCCTGACCTCTCCGGATACAATGAAGAAAAAGTCTCTCCTGGGTTGGCAACAATAGGAGGATCTAAGGGCGCTGGCGATATGGAAACCTTGCAGACGCCTGGCGACGAAGTCATTTCCCTTTCTCTACAACCGTCCTTCCTCATAAACAAATTGGCATAAGCAGAAGCACCATCGCTACAAAATAAATCGCTTTGCGCAGAATAAGAATTATCCTTTTGGGAGGGGGGTGACAGATTATAAGCAAGGGGTACCACAGCACGTTCTTGTTTCAATAAAAGTTTGTTATTGTCAAAGTCTATCTGAGCACTTATAAATTTTAGTTCCTGGACTCCTACGATAAATGTAGGTTCTAAACCTTCCACTAGAAAGAACTTCAATTTGTAAGTTTTCTTATGAAATCTAATAAACAAGAAAACACAGGAATTCAACTCGATCTTTTGTCTGTCCACACCTACTCCACTAAATTTTTGCTCATAAACACGCACAGGATTATTTAAAGTTTTATTCCACTTCTCAAAGTATTGTTTATTCACCAAGGAAACTGAGCTACAACTGTCAAGTCCTCCTTTTAATTGTTTCCCCATAATAAAGGCATTGACAAATGCTGCAATTAAGTTCTTAAATGATCCTTTGTTTGGATTCTCACTCTTAACCTCCCTAAAGTTTGAAGAAAGTTTATTAACTGGACCTTTATTGACCTTACTTGCTTGGGAACTAACCCGGGACCTCTCACTATTTGTAACACTGCGTACCCGCTCACCGCTTTCAATGTTCAACTTAGCTATACATTGAGAAAGTTTATGTGGGCACTGGGAAACTCTGTGATTTCCTTGACAAAAATAGCACTGAACTACTTTTCTTCCTACTGTTTCCTTTTGTTGATGTTTAACTAAACTATTGTAAACAATTAAGTTCCGCTGATGTAACTCATATTTTTCCACTTCTGCTTTCACAAATTCTAGAGATACTGGACGATTATATTTAAAAAGTTCATAACGTATTTGAGGCTTCATCCCATTTAAAAGAATGTCAATTAATGTTTGTATATCTTCTCTCCCGTGTGTGATCACATAACTATCCACCACACTCTCGACGTGAGATAGTATATTAACCTCCGGCTTTTGCAAACAATAAATATATTTACGTTCTATTTGTTGTTTACCTATCGGGGTCACAAATTTTGAATACAATAGGTAACTAATATGTACCCACTGATTTGAACCCTTTATCAAATTAGATAACTCATGATTGATAAGGCCACTACTCCTTCCTAAAGCTATAATAAACAAAGCTTCTTTCGGGAACAAGTTGAGTTTCATAATCTTATAAATCTCTAATAAGAAAAGAAAAATAATTTCGTCTTTAGTTCCATCACAAAAAGGGATTCTTTTTATTTTTTCCGAAAAATTCTCATTGGCAGCTGATACTGCTAATTTATTCATATCCACAGAGAACGGCATAAAATTATGTAAATATGACTTACTACGTTCATTCTCTGTATTGATTTGTTTATCAATTTTCCAACAGTCTTTTTCATTTAAAGCAAAACAGCTCTTATCTACCACAGGTGCGCTGAAACCAGTTTGCCTTAACTGACCTACCGCAACACTCTCACTCTCATTCCTCAAATCGTGAGTCGTTGCACCTGCCAAGGCCGAAGTGTAAACACTGCTGGTATCTGAATCTAACAACGGTGATAAACTACCAGCTGTTTGTGGCTCAACTGCCCTACAGTAACTGTCCCTATATCTTTCGTTTTCTAAAAACGAAAAATCTTGCTCCCTCAAAAAAGGATTTAATGGATTAGGTATTATCAAACCACCATCTCCATTGGGAAAATGATTTAAATTTAACTGGCCCTGATGGGTACGTTCACTACTCGTATCTGACATGTTTCTGGTTCGAACCCCGCAATATATAAAACTCAACTCTCACAAAATAATTTCTATATACAGCCGATATGTTACCAAACAAGTGATATCCTGACAAGTAAGAACTAGATACGTGTATCATAACAAAATTAACTACACTGGTGCTAGCAATACTATATTTCATGTAGATGAAAAACAGAACCTGCTTTCCCAAATCTATCCTTCCTGCTACTTATAATAATAATATTTCTACTAATGAAAAATAAGAAGGAGCACTTTAGCTGTTGAATTTGTGTAACGCGTTCTCCACCCTTTACTCGTACAAGTGATTGAATGGAGCCGTCGTTAGGTAGAACAAATGTACCCTTCGGGCACATCCACACTTATAACGTATAGCAGGTTCAGAAATTAAATTATTTAATGCATAAACAATGTTAATTAAATATATAGTAATCCTGAGTTCAAAAATATTAGAGCGAATGCAGCTACTATTCATAAATATACTTAATAGTATGGTTAATCGGGAAAATAATATTCTTTGTTCTATTCATTAACTTTATAACAAATTCAATAAAGTAATACATATAATGACTGCTAATAAAGAATTCCATCCAAAGAGGCTACTTCAATAGACAAATATTTCTCCAGCAAATAAGCAGATAACCTTAACTTCCTAGAAAATTACATATAATCTGTAAGAATTTTTTTTTTAAATCTGAACAATTCTTAGTTACTTATATCAAACTTATTTGTTTATAATTAATAAATACAGTAATTAACTCACCAATATTTTGAATACAATATTCCTCCTTGTTATTTGCATACTATAGACATGGAACTTCACACAAAACATGTATTAACAGGATCAAATGGAAACACACTTTTTTTTTTTTTAACGTAGCACCAAATAACTATAACTTATTTCACACATACACCGATCCTCAATTGAATTCTTAGAATATAATAATATCACGTAATAAGATTTTAACTTTCAGAACTATGCTTTCAAGATACAAAATAGCAACTGGTTAACTGGTTTTACCCATTTCGAACAAAATTCGAAATTCAGAATAGCTCAGACTTCTACCTTTGGATTCAACAGCTAAAGTGCTGTTGCCTATAGACAGAAATTAAACGTAGGAAGATAGTTCGCACAAATTCCGCTGTTGGCGCTATTATAATGTGAAGCTGATTTACTTTTTTTTAAACTCTAAATAAACATCTCGTTACAGAGTGCTTTTAGCTATTTACTTTGACGGTAGAGCTCAGGGGAAAGGGAGGAATGGGAATTATAAAATAATAAATAAAACTTCATAACTCTTGAACCAAACGACCAATCTCGATCAAAGTTTCAACATTGATGAGGTTCGTGCCCGGAGTGTTTCTTTTTTATTATTTCATTTTGACGGAATAATGTAGGGGAGGGGGAGATAAAAAAAACTAAAATTATTATATGTTAAAATAAAAGTGACTATGTTCGTGAGTTAATAATTCTTAAACTACAAGATCGATCTCAATAAAATTTTCAACATAGATGAAGTTCAAACCTGGATTTTTTTTGATATATCACTTGACTTTGACGGTAGATCTTAGCGGAGGGGAGGAGGGGAAATATATGAAAATGAATTAAACTTAATTACTCTTGAACCAAACGACCAATTTCGATCAAACTTTCAACACAAATAAGGTTCAGGCCTGGGATGTTTTCATTTCACTTTTACGGTGCAACGTAGGGGAGGGGGAGATATATGTTAATAAAATTGACTATATTTGTGACTTCATCACGCTTAAACCACCAAATTTCCAAGATAGATGAGATTCAGAGCCGGGGTGGATTTTGCCATATCACTTTCTCCTTAAATCCTTGGAGAGGGGTGAAGAGGGGAAAGATCTGTAAAATTAAATAAAACTTCATAACTGTTGAACCACCCGACCGATTTCGATCAAATTTTCAACATAGAAGGGGTTCGGGCCTGGGAAGTTTTTTATATATATATATATATTTTCACTTTGACGATATAAACTTGGGGAGGGGGATATTTATATATAAAATAAATAAAACAACTCTTGAACCCCCCAACCGATCTCGATAAAATTTTCAACATAGATGATGTTCGGACCTGGGATAATTTTTGTCGTTTAACTTTGGCGATGCAACGTAGGGAAGGGGAAGGGGGAGATACATGTAAAAAATAAAGAATAAAGTGACTGTCTTTGTGATTTCATCACTCTTGAACCACCCAAACAATATCGATCAAATTTTCAACATAGATGACGTTTGGGCGTGGAATGGTATTTATCTATTCACTTTGACAATAGAGCTTAAAGGAAGGGGGGAGGAGTTAGAAAATAAATGAAAGTTAATAACTTTTAAACCAAATGATCAATCTCGATCAAATTTTTAACATAGATGAGATTCTGGCCTACTGTTTCTTTTTTATCATTTCACTTTGACGGTAGAACTTATGGGAGGGAGTAGGAGGGGGAGATATATATATAAAAAATAATAACTCTTGAACCACCGGACATATATCGATCAACTTTACAACCTAGATTAAGTTTAAACCTGAGATGTTTTTTGTCATATCACTTTGGCGATGTAACTTGAAGGTAGGGGAGGGGATAGACATTTAAAACCGATCGGAAATTACCGATATTAGTGTCGAATCCATAGTTTTCTGGGTCGCTGAGATAAGCAGAAACACGTCTAATGACATTTAAATGCATATTCAGCCCCGCAACTTAGGGAGGATGGGGATATATATATATATATATATATATATATATATATATATATATATATATATATATATATATATGCAGTGAAACCTCCCTTAACAGACACCTCTCAATAACGGACACCTCTATAATACGGACAGATTTTTTTGTCCCGACAAAAATATATGTTCTCTTACGGAACAAAACCCTCCCTTTTACGGACACTCTCAGATACGGACGCGAACAGTCCTTTTTTCCCCCCAAACGTTTCAATAACCTCTTCATAACGGACGGGAATTATTCTCAGTTCTGCGATATATTACAGTAGACAGAAAAGTCTTTTCCCGACAGGTGTATCTATCATGAGTCTAGCCCGGTGAACCATCAAACAGAACAGCTTCAAGCTGAAATTGAAATTATTTTTTCTGCCCTCAATAAACTACTTTCTGGTGGAAATCATAGAAAACCTTCAATAAGTAATAACACTCATGTAGGGCAGTCGTGTGGCCAAGAATTCTATACGAAAGATCTTCCCTTCCCTAACAAATTTAGTCCTTTTTCCTCTGGGCCTTGAATTTTTCCCGACAATTTCATAGATAACAAAACAAACGCTGTTTGCTTTACAATAACATTTTCAACGAATAATATTTCCTCTTACTTCCTTGGAAAAGTAACATTTTTCTCTTACTTATGATCCTGGAACAAGCCTGGGTTGGAGTTTTCCAGGCATCCTTTTTCACTTTTTTTTTTTTTTTTAAGAAGATATTCTTTGTGATTGGGGCTGAGTCAATAAACATATATAATAACAGTAACTTGCTTTTTCATCCATTCCGCCAGTACACAAACATACATACATAGGGCTACCCACATATTTTTTTTCCGCAACTGTACTGAGGATTTTCAGAGAACACTTGCTAATGAGTTTAACCGGTTAGTTGATTCCTAACGCATCTTTTGAGAAGGTCCTGAGAATTTGAATATATTAAAAACGCTTTCCCTCCCACTTTCCCCTCCTATGTAGGAATAAAATTATTACCATACACGCATTATCTTCTGCAATATACGAATATATTAACACATCCCCAGCAATAATACTATTTAACAGAAATCAATTTCTTCTTCATCCCTCCCAGAAATTCAAATACATACTAAATAGAATATTTGCATATTGAATTTTACGTAGTTATGCTCATACATAATGTATTTACTGTATATTACTGCATACAGTTACCGTTGCGAGAAATTAAATTACTGTAACCTCTCTGTAACGGACACCTCTCAGTAACGGACAAAAATTCATGTCCCATTGGTGTCCGTTATATATAAATGATCGAAATGACCAATATCATTGTCGAATTCATAATTCTTGGAGTCGCTGAGATGAATAATCACACTTCCGATGCCGTGCCCCGCAACATGGGGAAGGAAGGGGGATATATACTAATCATAGAAAATGACCGTTGGATCAAGGAGCGCTTTAGTAATAGTAAAAAGTGACTGACTAACGGAATATATTATTTTACTATTTTTTTTTCTTACTTTGATCCAACGAAGCGGGTAATTGAGGCTAGTAGTTAATACGTAAGTATTTTGTTCTGTATTTATTGCTATGCAACCATTTTGTAGTATCATGTTTCCAGACAGGAGAAGTCCAATACGAAGTCCAAGGGAAGACTTTCACATGAATCAAGCTCAAAGCTGGTGTTGCATAGCATTTTCATATGCATATTTTTCAGTTTATAGTCATCACACATGCATTTGTTATACTTAGGTATGCTACAATTATGTATTTAGTTGTGTACTTAGTTCTATAGAATCGTAATTCTTGTGCTACACAGGAGAATACTCACACGGAGTCCAAGAAAGCAATTCTCACCTGAATAGAACTAAAAGTTGATTTTGTACAGCACTTTGTTGAAATATTTTTCAGTTTATGTTGATAATGCATGCATTTGTAAATTTTAGGTCAGCTTTTACTGCAACGCATTCATTTAGTAGTTGAATTTTATTGCTACACTGGAGAAACCTACCAATGAAATATGCAATACGTAATATAATGTATCGGTTTCCAATACCACATTACAACAACTGTTTCTTAAAAAAAAAAAAAAAAAAAAAACAGTAGCTAACAAAAGAAATGTGAGGTCATATTCATTTTTCTTGTTCCACAATTAGTAACAGTCAACTATTTTGGGAAAGGAAGCATTCAACAAGTCTTGTTGTAGCTGTTGTTGTTGACATCGTTGCCTGGTGTAATTGAACACGTGTTTCAGTATTTTCCAAAATTTCACTCCTAAGGTAGGATAAAAGCGGAGGACCATTTTTCCTCTAACACCCAAATTTTCCTTTCTTTTTATGGGGGCCGCGGTTGCTCAGTGGTAGTGTGTTCACGTTTGGTGCAGGAGTCCCAGCTCGCGCCAAGTGAACTTTGTGGTGGGCAAACACCGTGTGGCGGGGTTTCCTCGGGGTTCTGCCGTTTCCTCCCACTTTCTTCATTTCACCATTTCATTCATTTCTCATTATCACCGTCTCCTTTAGCCTAGCCAGCATAATCGTGGGACGTTAAACTCAAAGATTTGATTTCATTTTCCTTTATTTTTATTATTAAGAAACGGTCAAATGTGAGGATTCACTTAAGTTGAACATGTGAAAATCAATATATAAGCTCTTAAGTAAGAATAATATGAAATCACACCTCACAGCCTTTGCAAAAATTCCACTTTTAAAAGGGTACAATTTATGTAATATTAAATTATGTCACTACTTTTTCAGAAAATGCTCATTGGAATGATGCGTTTAAGTTTGAAATGCCAACTCCGTTGTATAAACTCTTAATTGAAACTAAACGACTGACAGACGGAGATTAAATTGAACACGTCTGAAGTGAAGGAACCTTTGATGTGAAATAAAACCTTCAGAATTGACCCTTTCAGTGCTATCATTTTTATCTCCCCAACTTTCATTAAACATGTGGGGGACACGGTGTCTGAGTGGTTGAGCGCTTATCCTCGGTATGAGAGGTCGCTGCCTCGATCCCCCGTTAAGTAAGTTTTGTGGTGGACAACATCGTGTCCATGGGATTTCTCAGGGTAGGGGAGACCGGGGACAATTGTAACAAATTTTACATTTTATTTTTTCTCTCACATGTTTATGAACAAATAAGTCTGAAAATTGCACAATACCTTACGTGAAGCTTTGTTACTCCATTCATTTTTTTGTTTGTTTTTCATACATGACAATTTCTAATATACAAAGTTACGAAGCTTTTTGTGACAGCATTTCTCTTGTTACAAACGTCGCCGTGCCCGGCTCAATTGTAAGAAAGCTTTGGGGCAATTGTAACATGATGTGTTTAATGAAAAGTACAACATATATGGCAGAGCAAAACAATATTTATGGTTAAATAATAATAATTCAGAGTTATTATTATTATTATTATTATTATTATTATTATTATTATTATTATTATTATTATTATTATTATAGGTTTAAAAACGGATGGGGACAACAAACTGAGAGTATAGACTACATCCTCAAATTTAAAAGTAAATTTATTTAAAAATATACAATTTCCACGCGTCAACAAGATGCATCGATGATGAGTTACTTGTTAGCAGTACCGTGCCACATTAGCTCGATTTTTTTTTCTTCGGACTGACTTAAACATGGACAAGCAAGCCAAGATTAAAATATGATGTAACAAAAATTCAAGTCAGTGACGTAACAATGGCGTTTGGCGTCCCTAGGCAAAATCCGTAGCAGCTACCCCATACCCTCTAATATGCCCAAGCGCACTGCGCCCTTAGGCAATGTCTACCCTGCCTACCCTATTGATATGCCACTGTTTCAAATCCTAATGATACTGTACTAATAGAACCCTACACTGCATTTGTAACCTTTATACGCATCCCTTACACAACAACACGAACAGAGAAAACGCTACTGTGCTAGATATATTAAGTAAAACAAGTGAAATGTTACATTATTGATTATTTCTGATGAATCAGAAAGAGACCCTATTTGACAAATGAGTCTTTAGAACGTATAGGCTATTTAAAGACATGTTGGAGGAAAGAACATATTGAAATATTAGCAATAAAAATTGAACACAACATCGAAAAGCAGTGATTCACAGCCAGCAACAAATGTTTGTGAGGGTGTAGAAAGAAGTTAGGGGAGGTCCCATATTGAAAAATGTCGTGAAAGTATGTTTCTTTCCCTATAGTAACCATAATAATATATTATACACTAGGGCCGCCTAGGATTTTTTGGGGGGTCAGGTCCCCCCTACGTACTTGTGGCCCCGGAAAAGCATACTTAGTACTTGCATTGCTTTATTAATGACATCAATTGTATTACCTTCGGTCATATCTAGTTTATTTTCATAATGTTTTAGTACAACTTTGTCTGGGACGATTGTAACGTGTTACAATCGTCCCCGATCACCATGTTACATTTGTTCCCGTTCAACGGTCAGCGATAAATGCCATGACTTCTCATAATTACATTGAGTCAAAGCATCGAACACAATATCCACGTTGTCAAGGAAAGAACATAGATTGCACACACACACAGGGTATTTGTTTACAGTAAAATCATATCTATCAAGATAAAATAAAAACAAATCAGTTAAAAAAAATACTTAACTCTGTCAAAATCACGTTTCTTCTTGTCCAGTCTTCCACACTTTACTAACGACGTTCTTTTTCTTCTTCCCACTTACAGCTTGTATGAGTGCCCCCAATGACATTGTACAAACGGTATTTCGAAGCTAACTTATACACTTTGACCCGCGTTACAACTGCCCCCGCCTGCCCTACTCCCGTTTGGTCCCAGATTCTCACTCCACCAATTCTTCCATCATCATTCACTTGCACCATCTCTCTTAGCCTGAAGGGTATAATCGTGGGATGTTAAACTGATAGATTTCATTTCGTTTCAATAAACGTGAATTGCGATTGTTTCTAATAGGGAAAATATTATATGTAAGTTAACCAGAAACAACCTTTCCAGATTCAAATGAAGTTTTCGCTTTCTAGTTCACTATCTAGCAATTAAAAAAGATTCAAATCTAAATGAGCATTGAAATTATATATGTATTCTTATTACTATGGACTGAATTCTATTAATAAAAACAGTAGGCACCCTTGAATATAAAATGCTAATATTAAGTTGGTTTATATTTCTAAATACACTTATATAACTATTCTATTTAGGTAAAACTCCCTAACTTCTGAAGGATACTGGAGCCATAATTTTCTTACTCTACCTGTAAAATTTTTGCAGTGTAAGTAATTGTAAGTCTTAAAAAAAAGGTTGTATGGTATGATGTTATTCAGTACTATTGTCAAACATCATTGCAATCCTGTGGAGTGGAATTTGAAATGTGTAGCTGCTTTTTTTCTCTGCAATAACTGAAGTACAAACCTTATTTAGCATAAATAAAGGAGAACTAATCCAAAATTATACTGTCTGTGTCATATTAATAGAAATATATACTAGTATTATTATATACTAGTATTATTATATAAGAATATTATATCCAAAGATGAGATATACACCAATCGATATATCTCGTTGACTTGAATAAAACGATACGAGTCTCATGCGTAGTATTTAAGAAAACGGAAACATAAAAATGGATTATGTACGATAACGATGCCACTTATTAAAATTAAACTGATAATGAATTAAGGCTCATTCACACATAGGGTGATGTATCCATACGGTTCTTCTAAGATCCGTCCGTGGCATGGCCGCGACAATTCCCATATGCCATCATGCCATGTCGTGTCGCTGTTTGCTACACCATTCCCCAAGACGGATTTCAAAGAGGAATACTGTTCGTGTGCTTCATGTGCAGCGAAAGAAGCTGAAGGATCGCGGCCAACAAGCCACTACTGGGCTTGTTTCTGTTCAAGGTGGATTGTCGGGACACGGCACATCATTTTTGAATTTAAAGACAACTTTGAACGAATTTTCAATGTCAGAATTTTAAAAGAACTTTCTGGACCAACGGTGGGATGGAGAACACAATGGGAATGGTATACAATGTGCAAATTAACCCTTCTACCAGTTCCATTTTTTTTATTATAACTCCAGAAGACTCAGTGCGATTAAAAATGTATAGCTCCCGATTGCTATTAAATTATATTTTATTTTTAACTTCGAATGACGTCTAAATATGATAGATATCTATGTTTGATAGATAAGTTCAAACTTGTACAAAATGACATGCCTGGGGTAAATTTGCTTGCCTAGTTTACGAGAAAACAGAGAAAAAGAATTGCTTACCAATAAAGGATATTTTGTTTACACTACTGGGTTACTGGTGGGGACTGTCCGTCGAAGAGAGATCTCAAATTTCCCAGGCCAACCATCTAGAGATGTTTTTCGTGAGTTTTCCTCAGGTACACCTGGCAAATGTAGGGACAATACCTAACGTATAGGTCCCAGGCCTATTTCCTTCTTCCCTATTCCTTTGTTCCTTCCATCTTCCCCGTCTAGTTTGCTCGCCGATGGACGTCATCCCTCATATGTGGTGAGCTTAAGTGCATAGCTGCCGCTGTACCCACATATAAATATACATAAATAAACTGCTGAAGCATATTTTTTATTTATATACTGCCTATGTACACAAAATACAGTGTTAAGTAGCAGCTTAATTGCATTTCTGTTTTATTCTCCTAACGCCACATATTATGCATAAATGTTTATAAGAAGAGTAAATTATAGTATATGTGACCTATTAATACGAAAATTAAATAAGCAAATAATAATTAGATACTCAAAAAAATGTGCATCCTCAAACTTTTAAATATTTTCATATGAATCCATTGCGTTAGACTTGTGTATCTCCTGGTTCGTCTGATGGGTCGTTTTTGTTAGATTCATTGTAGAACCATATTTTGTTCCCAGCATATTATTTTATTTTTGTCTTACTTTTTTTCTAATTCTATCATATTTTTGAATGTATTAAACGCATACTCATAAGCATGCTGAAAATTATTCCTATCCTTTAGTTTGGAGGAGGAAGGACCCAGTTCTATCTACTGAGGGAAAAAAAAAAAGAACTGATGAACATATGCCGCTGATGTGCCTGATACAAAGCAGCAAGTTTCTATAAATATTATGAAACAAAATTGCTTTTGAGGGCTTCTGCTGTATACGCTTATGTTCAGATAGTATCCACCGAGTGGGAGCGACAAGGCTGTCAATTTCAATGTGAAAGACCAAAGTTTACTGCTCACCACTGTGGATAGAAGTGTATTAAATAAGAAACTCGTATACACGCCTACTTGTGAAATAGTGTACAGAACATTCTCCTTCAAGTTAAAGCTTACTTTTGACTTTAATTTTATGTTTATTTTATTTACTTATTTATTTTTGTATTTATTGGCAGCACTATACTTTGCGAATTACGGTTGCAAAAACGTGCCGATGGACTGTGGTGGCTCAATGGTAGGGCGTTCACCTCTGGTGCGCTTGATTTTTGGTTTGATGCCAGTTTGTGCCAACTAGAATTCGTGGTGCAGTAACGCCGTGTGCACAAGTTTCTTTGCGGTCCTCCCATTTTTCCCTCACATTCTTCATTTCACCATTTAATTCATCACCATAATCACTGTCTCCTTTAGCTTCAGTGCATAGTCGTGTAACGTTAAACTTACGTTTGTTTACATTTCATAAGAAATAACTATCATGGAAATAAAATAGAACCTACCAGTAGAGTTGTTTTCTTACCCGCGCGATTGCAAAATACAATATGAGACATATCTTTAGATTTCTTCAACAATAAACCAAAGCAACGAGTAACTAACAAATCAGAAATTATGTTTAAATACAGTAATATGCTTTTCTTTGAAAAAAAGAAAGCTCAGCAAACAACACGTAGAGAAAAAGTCATGTGATCAGTGTTGGGTTTCTTTAAAAGCGAACTACTGTGGCGGGGATATTAACTGTTAATGTAGAAAGATAGTATCAGTAACGCTAGAGAGGTTAATAATTATTTCATAGATACATTGGATTTTCGAGCGCAACATTGAACTTTTCAAAATGAATCTGGTGGTCTAATCTACACGTTTTCGTATTTTTATATCCATCCAGAGAGGTTATTCGCAATTCTCAAAGAAAGTATTTGGTATATTGTATTAAAATCACACATTTTTAAAATATTATTTTCGTGGAAGGTGTATCTAATTTTGTGGGAGGGGCAGTTCGCCCTTTCCTAGTTTTCATATTTTAACTCCAAGCTCTGGTGACCATTCAACTCTTTGAAAGAAAATATATTGCTGTTGTCGAAAGCAAATTTCTTTTTTCTTTGTGTGTGTATGTGTAGATTATTCTGCAAAATTGTTTTGAATGCAAATATCCAAACTTGCAAGATGACTTTTGCCACCTTATTATTCATAGATTGCAACATTATGCAATATAGTTATTCCTACGTGTTAAAGGAAGGCTTATGTAATGATTAGTTAACATCAGAAAAATTTTACGAGAGTTATGATGAAACTGGCAGATACACAAATGCCAATCTTGTCGAGTGATAGAAGTTCTATTAATGCGCGCGTCACACGCAATAATTTGGAAATGAAATTGAAATCAAATGTTTATTCGTTTATTGAAATCTAGCGTACATTTTCAAAACTAAGAATACATGAGAAGTGAACCTATCGAACCTTACATTTTCACGGCTCTTCTACCGGAAATGGAATCCGGGATCGCGTGCACCAAAGGCACACGCGTTTGCTCCTAAACCAGCAACGGCTAAGATACATACGCAGGGTGTTTCAAAATAACACCGACAACGTATGGGAGGCGATTCCTGACACCAAGATAAGACGAAACGTATAGACCAACCTGGGTGCACAAATGCTTCTTTTTGGAGTTATAGGCTGCCGAAAACATGAAAAAAAATGAATTTTAAGGGTAATAGCTCCAATACTATGGAACCTACCGTAGTAAGGTCAAGACTTTATTTAGGAACTAGTATGTGCCCTATTCAAATATCCATGTTTCAGAATTCTGCGTAACTTTCGCAACAACTTCTACAGAGGTAATTGTTGAGTACTTCAAATTATATGCCCGTAGCCAAACTGCCTGTATAAAAACTGTTGCGTGAGTATTTTAGGATGCCGTAATATATATTTTTGGATAACGCTCATATTAGTTTCTAAGTGAAATCTTGACCTGACTACGGTAGGTATCATAGTTTTTGGAGCTATGAACTTTTGAAGTTCACTTTTTCATGTTTTCGGCAGCGTATAACTTCTAAAAGAAGCATTTGTACACTCTGCTTGGTCTATACTTTTCATCTTATCTTGGTGTCAGCAATCACCTCCCAAACGTTGTCGGTGTTGTTTTGAAACACCCCGTATAGTGTATGGTTTATTACTATTGCATCTTTAAAATATGCGCATGAGCAGGGAAGAAACCAGAGGTTGAGGGAGACCTGTTTCCAAGTTTTATCCTCACTCGCAATTCTCTACACCGTTTGCAAACTTTCATTACAAGCCTACGGTTCTCTTCTAAAATGTGGCAACATAGCGATCGCATGCTATAGATCAGAGATGTCTTGGCCTTGTTTTTAAACTAGTTATACCTTCTATAGATAATCTTAAAATCATGTTTGGATACCACTTGACTCTTCTACTATTACCCTTCACTATTAAAGAAGAAAGGAAATCCTAATATTCCACGTCTGATTGCAGGAATAAATTAAAATAATGACCACATTTGAACTTCACATACTGTGATCACCTGTTGAAGAATGACTATGGAAGTTCGAGTAAATAACGAAAAGGCATGACTTGCTACTGCACATTCAAATTCTACGCACCAATCAGGCTGCTCCCGAGCCTAAATAACAAACAACAACACATACATATACATCCATACATACATAATTAGGATAAAAACTTTCACAATTATTGGCGATCAACGACATACTTTTTAGCGCCGTAGAAATTATTTTTCTCCCTGGTTCTCTAGGAAACTTCTCGTGACAATTTACTGTGTACCATATCATGTTGAATTTCATGTTACATATCTATTCACATATAGAGAGTTGTACGATAATACAACGACAAACTGAAGGAGGTGAAAACATATATCATATTAAGTTAAAGAAAATGCACTAAACATTGTTTGAAAGCGACATCGTTTTGTCGTGAGAGGCGTTCAAGAGTCGCGGAAAGCTATTATATAATAGCAATTATATTGTGGATGTCGAAATATATTGCTGTTGTGTCAAACTATTATACGCGAAGCCGACCCTGACAAATGCAATGACGTGCTAATATTAATGGATTGCTCACTGAGCACCCTACGGACAGGGAGTACATATGTGAGTTCTTCATCTGTCTATAATGAACGTTGTAGCAGTAGTCATTACATTTCTTGGCGTCGGATTTATATGTAATATTTTGACAAAACAGCAATATATTTCCGCATTCACGAGATTCTCGCCATTACATAAGCGCCTTCACTGATTTTTGAGCTCCTCCCACAGTAATCGGATGCCACCTTTGGCCCATGCTTATTAGTCGTATACATATTGTGAAACATTCGCTATCTGGATAGCGGTATATTTTACAAATATACGATATCCTTTGTTTACTACAAAAATCAGTACTGAGCATACGATATCCATATCCTACGTATCTGAGGCTGAGAACTAAGCTAGTATAAGTCGTAAGATATTAATTTCACAGGAGAAGCGAAAAAGCGTTTGCAAGACAATATTTTATTGAATTTCGTCGATTGTTTATTAACGAAAAAAAAAAAAAGTTCAATTCCTGCGTTCCAGAAGTCCACATTTCAAAACGTTCGTAGTGTCTCTCATACTAATGTAAATACAAAATATGGCAACTCAATTCCGGACAAAAAGTGACTTGGCATAGTTTACCTCTCAGCCCCAGACATGTACTGCCCTCAGATGTTACATAATGTCGTTGCAGGATGTCTGACATCTAACAGATCCGGATTTTACATACGTATACGTAAGTTACATGCGTCAGTTATATGCTACATACGTCCATCTGTATATGAATTCCTGACCGGCTATATATATATATATATATATATATATATATATATATATATATATATATATATATATATATATATATATATATATAGGGTTAGTCAAAATAAGTGTTACAAGTCAATATTTCGCGAACTATACATCAAATAAGAAAAATAATAAGAGTCAATGTACAACACAGAGGGTCCTAAAAATAGTCGAATACGAGGTTCCCCCGCCTTCATTTTGGGGGAAGGGGTTGTACGTAAAAATTTTCAAATGAGAACATTGGTCGAGTGATACCTAGTTGGAATGAGCTTGGAAAATTCTACATTTTTTTGTACGAAACAATTTTTGATAAAAACGGGCACCGTTTTTGAAAAAAAAAAATGAAATGAAATCTTTGAATTTTACGTCCCACGATTATGCCGGTTAGGCTAAAGGAGACGGTGATGATGAGTAATGAATGAAATGGTGGAATGAAGAAAGTGGGAGGAAACGGGAGAACCCCGAGAAAACCCACGCACACGATGTTTGTCCACCACAAAGTTCACTTGGCGGGGGCGGGCACCGTTTTTGAGATGGCCCCCCAAAATGGTCCTGCACCATAAAAATTTCCAGTACTTATACATCAGAAACGTCTTAGTAGAAAACGGTGAAACAAAAAATGAAAAACGAAAAAGCCATAGGCAACGTGGAATGTTATTGTTGCGGTCTCCCCAGAGCCTCCATCACGGGGTCCCGGGATCAACTTGAACATTTCAAATGGGAATATAGTTTGAGTGATACATTGTTTGATAGATCGTGGGAAGACAAACAGCTTAGTACAAAATTTGTTTTGATTTCTGGAGAGCCTTTTTAAAAATGGCCGCCGAAAATGGTTCCACATTCTTATACAATGTGCATATACAAAGTTCTATATTCCCATTTGAAATTTTCAAGTCAGTCCCGGAGTCCCATGATGGGAGCCCTGGGGACACCGCGACAACACCTTTCCATGTTGCCTATGGCATTTTCATTTTTCATTTTCTGTTTCATCTTTTCCTACTCGATCGTTTCTGATTTGTAAATAGTGGAGATTCTATTTGATACAGGACATTTCTTGAGGGGTCATCTTGAAAACGGTGCCCCATATCAAAAATTGTTTCTACTAAAAATGTTCAATTTTCCAAGCTCTTTCGAACGAGGTATCACTCAACCTATGTTCCTATTTGGAAATTTCACGTACACCCCCACCTCCAAAATGGGGGCGGGGAAAACCTTCTGTTTGACTCACTTCTTGGCCCCTCTGTATTGTGTATAGTTCGCGAGATATTGGCTTATTTTGACCTACCCTGTATATATATATACACGTTTGTTTTACGTTAAGTCCAATAGCTACAGGATTTACACATGCAACCTCCTTTTTACGTACGCCACATACGATTTTATTTTATCTGTGTATTTGGTGTATTTAATTTCATGTCTATTATAATCTACTTCAGATTGTCAGCGTATTATTGTATTACCCTCTATATCATCTTAGGGAAGTATTGTAGTGATGCGAACATTAAAGTTTAAGAGTTAATCATAATATTGAGCTATATGTTTTCTAACAATTGTAAGAATTGACATCCAGATAGAGTTGTGATGATTTTTTATATATATAATTGTTTATTTCGCTATCAGTTCCACTCTAATTTCTGGCTTATTTATTGTATAGATTTGACTTTTAAGTTTGTATAGAAGTCCAGTTTTATATATTTTTGCGATAATTACTATGATGATTTTCTCTCATTAGTACCATTTTGAGCAGCTCAATGACATCGATCGATTGTTATATGCAACACATTTCTACATTTATTTTGGTTAAACATACAAATCATATTGCAGCATTATCTTAATTATTACTATATGTTACACATAAGTTGCAGGCCTATTATGGAACTCAGGGTCCATTCGTATATTTTGGAGAGGCATCAATCGAACCAACATTGATGAACACTTACAAGGGAACATCTTATATTGCTCGCAGCATTGACCAATCAAACAATGCACAATCGATAGAGGAATGAAAAAAATTAAGAAATTCATTTTTTTACGAGAAGACACCTAGAAAAGCAGGAGATACAGGGGAAAGAAGGATCTAGAATCATGTGAAGATAAAAGTGCAAAATATACACTGACACAGGAAGAACTCCAAGATGATTAAAATAATGAAAATGCCATTTAAACAACAGTATAGAAGCAAACATTGTATCCGAAGACATGCTCAATATCATCATATCTAATGCAGTGTTGCCAACTGAGCACAACATGAAGTTTTGTTAAATGGAACGGAATAAAACATCTAGAAAATCTAATTACGAGTAGAACCACACCTGTGAAGTCTTGATGTATGGTGTTGCCAACGTTTGTAGATATAGGCCTATATGGATTTTTTATATGAATCTCAGATATGGAAGAGTACGTACAGTATACGATCCGAACTAGTTGAAACAAAATATGAAACCACAAACAAGAATATAATCACTGAAGTACAATAAATAAATACATACATAAATAAATGCATAAATGAATAAAGAAATAACGGACTAAGTACAGTTTCGAAGCATTTCTGTTAAAGGAAAATGTCAGAATAGTACCAAAACACAGCACATAAAGTAAAATGATCCATCCCTTGGATGACCAAGTGGTCCGCAAACGTTGGCAACACTGTACACCAAGACTTCACAGGTAAGGTTCTAGTCACAACTAAATTTTCTAGAAGTTATAATTAGTGTTTCCTGGTATTTAACGAAACTGCACTTTGTGCTCAGTTGGCAACACTGGGTTTCATATGTTATAAAGCATGTATTTGGATACAATGTATACTTACTATATTGTTGTGTAAATGCCATTTTGATTACTCTAATCATCATGAAGTTCTTTCTGTGTCAGTGTATATATTCACTGCTATATTCACGTGATTCTAGATCCTTCTTTCCTCTGCATCTCCTGTGTTTCTGGGTGTCCGCCCGCAAAAATTTGGATTGCTCACTTTTCTTCACTCCTCTATTGATTGTGCAGTGTTTGATTGGGCAATGTTCCTATCAATATAAGATGTTCCCTTGTGAGTGTACTTGCTTCGCAATCAGAATTGTGTCCTGTTTCCCTATTTCCTGACCGAATTATTTCAGTCCCATTTATTGAATGTCGTAATGCTATATTTAAATATAATTTGAGTCGACTTTACAGATGCATTGCCAGTACAAAATATAATGACCGCATAAATGCAATTAGCCTTGAGCGTTCAAAAGCGCAAACTACTGAGCACAAACTACAAACTTTCAATAATAATAATAATAATAACAATAATAACAATAACAATAATATGCATAATTTACTTCATTTCAATTTTTCCTTGCTCAGTTTCTTGTGGTTAGCGTACTGGTCTGGGCTCGATGCCCAGTGGGAGAGCAATAAAGAAATTAAGGTTAGTGTTCCCCACGATATCTCTTCTCGAGAATGGCATTTTCAAATTCGAAACGAGGCGATTAATTTATCTATTTCGTAAGCAAAGTTCACCAGTGTTTCATATATATATACAGGTCCGAATTTAGGGGGCTGCATCCGAGCACGTGCACCCCTCTCCGTTCTGAATATACCCTATCTAAAGTGCGAAACTGGCAGTGGAAATAGCAATACTTTCCTAAAATGTCACGTCATGTTTCCGTTTCGGGCTGAAAAGAAAGCGTTTTTTTCTAAACACAATAGTTTATGTCAGTTCCTCATACACATCACAGATGCCTAAAGGCATTTTAAAAATAAATTTGATTCAGATGTACCGATAGTTATTGGTGCAGCCCCTCAGAAAATCCTGGATCAGGTCATATATATATATATATATATATATATATATATATATATATATATATATATATATATATATAATATGAATTGATAATATGGATATGCAAACACAGTGAACAACATTTGTTATCAGCGTTGAAAGTCGTTTCGCAATATACTTCAGTAATACATACGGATTAAATGTCACGTTTCTGGATATGTAATGACAAAAGAGGAGGCTGGTAAGTTATAGATGATATTAACAAAATTAAAGCATAACTTTTGTACATGAATGTTCAATACAAGACGAGAAAAAATTAGACAACACTACAAAACGTTTCCAAGAATCGAGACGAGACGGGAAATAATTCTTGCAGAATCGAACACTTCTAGAATCTCGTAGGAGAATTCGACAAATTATATATGACACAAGACGAGACCAGAAAACCTTATTTATCTTCTCGTCTGGTGCGCAATGCCAACTACGATTATTTGGATTCTGCCTTCAACTGTAGGATGATGTCTCAGACAACCACGTTGCTGAAAAAAGGTGCTGAACTTCAACAACAAACAATTCATCATAGTTATTCCCTCTCGTTTCTTTGGAGAAACGCATACGTCATTCACTTTTAATAATGCAAACCGAATTAATGTTAAAAGGAATATATTTACACTCACTTAGATAGAGAAGTGGGTATTGTCTCCTGGATTACAGCAAACATGTATTAGTCTCATAGGAATATGTAAGCGAATTATTATAACGAGAAGAGCATAATAGCAAATGATTCAAATGATACATTTTGACTATTATGTTGTGGTAGCGTACTACAAAACATCATTTCTCCACATTTGCAAATGTCTCACTTGTTCAATGAGCGACATATTGGAAATATCTACAGGTGGGCTTATAGTCAATAATATGCATTCGTGAGCTGGTAAATTATTGAGAAAACCCTACTATAGCTAAACGGCTGCGATAAACAAGCGTTTTATAATTACAGTATAACCTCGTTAACACGAACTCGCTTAAGCCGAACACTCGGTTAGCACGAACAAAATTTCGGTCCCGGCATCGCTGTACGTTATTTTATAGGAAGTTTTATCGGTTAACACGAATTTCGGTTAGCACGAATTACGAACTAATTTTTAGTCCCTTCAGTCAGTAATTGTTTTCATTTAACACGAACTTTCAATCCTTTGCTTTTTTTTTAGATCATTTTTCTTATTTTAGATTTCACTCCAGATCAGTTTTTGTCATACAGTATTTATACAGACGAAAATTGCCTTGTAAATAAGAGAAAAACCAGAAACAGGTATCTTTCCTCTCTTACGAGGTGTTGATTCTGTCCTCCGTCAAGCGCTGAACATGCAGGTGCTTGGCAGACGAGCTGGCGACAGCTCGAGACAAAATATCTTCTCTTCCCTGTAACTCCAAACTGGTGACAGCAATCATAAATACCTTTCCGTTACTAGCGATACTCACCTTGCTAGCGGAGATATCAATTTTACAACTTGACCTGGATTTTCTGCGTGGAAACTTTTTTTTTTTAATATTCGAACATAGGATAATAAACTTATTGTAGTGTTTCCACTTTTCATAGGATGGTACCGAGACCGAAACTAGTCTCGATCTCGATCTTAACTCGAATTTGAGACCGAGAAGTGCTTTTCGAAATCGAGATAAGAACGAAACTCTCAGTCTCGTCTCGATACAATTCTGTGGATGGTATCAAGACAGAGAATAGTCTTGGTCCCGTCTCGAATTTGGAACCGAGACGAGACCGAGACTACTCAGTCTCGTCTCGATACCATCTCTAGTGTTTTCTATGACATACATAATATACTGTAGTGGTATGTATAGTTTGTATACTGTAGTGCGTATGTATGGAGAAAATGTATTCGAATAATAAAATTTGGGTCCCCGGTTAACACGAATTCTTTTAACACGAACTCCTGATTTTTCAGTCCCTTGGAATTCGTGTTAACGAGGGTTTACTGTATTTATTTATTTTAAAGTTTAGAGTATGGATGGTTAATTTTATAAAAAAAAAGTTCACAACATATTTTGGACATCAAATTGTATCCTATCAGATTCTCAATAGGATTTTTTTCTTAAATAATATTCATAACAACCTATGCTTATTTACTTTGTTTTATACTCTCTCTCTACACACACACATACACACACACACACACACACATATATATATATATATATATATATATATATATATATATATATATATATATATATATATATATAAGTGTGTGTGTGTGTGTGTGTGTGTGTCTTGGCATCATCTTCCTCATTGTCTTTTTTCGCTTTCGTCAGTTTTTTTTTTTCTGATTGACATATTTCTAACGCTTTCAATCATTTTCCTTCCTCTTACAGAATGTTCCTGGTTCTGTCCAACATAGTACATTGTTTGACACTTAGTCATTTGATTACCTTTTTTGTTTTCATAATTACTTGTTCCACGATGCGCAATGTAAGTTATGTTATTTCTAAATTGTAGTTTCACCTTTCTCATCCTTGCTTTAATTTAATTCTTATCCTTCTTGTTGTTGCTATCTTAATACTACAAAATAATGAGAAAGTATCAAAGTACGTAATAAGCAAATGCATTACATACACCACTAGTTATAATGTCAGTTATATAAAGTGTTTATTGGGCAAAATGCTTCAAATGATAATTACTCATTTTAGACTGGAGAAACAGTTATCCTTCGTTTTTCATTATTATATGGTCATGAAACGATCGCCTGAGAGATATGAAATCCCTTTATATAGCTATATGGTGTCGGAATGTATAACTCGTAGGATATGCTTCTTCACTTCTTAAAAAAAAAGAAACACTTCTGATGTACCCCTAAAAACGTAATAAAGAAATAACAGCCACGATTTTATTAAATATTCAATTAAAACTGGACAATCTACACAAAATTTGGAACCGATCAAAGAAAACGGCACGTTTCTAGCACTAGTGGTTTTCGAGATCTCATTGTCGAAAGGACTGTTGACAAGCATATAAACTTTTCTTTGGAGACAAACACATAAATCTAGCATGTTAATATATAGACTTGCTGAACCTGTGCGGTCTACACAGTGCATAATTCACATATGAGCATGAATTTCCTTGTTATTCCTCACATTAGTACATGTCCCTTTACAAAAACAAGTGAAAGGCATCTTGATAAGAATTGGCAAGAGATACCATAAAGGGGAGATTTTTTCGATTACTTTTCGAATATCTCCTACCGTTTGCAAGATTGAGCCTACTTCTGGTTGGAGTTTCTAATTCATGTATGATATGTGTTTTCTTTCTTCTTGCATGCAGTATGTGATAAGCAAATACATTACACACACAATTAGTGAAATATAGTGTTCATTGTGCAAAACACTCTAAACAATAAATATTCAACTTACAGTGGAGAAATGATTATCCTTCGTTTTTCTTTATTATTTGGCCATGAAACAAACGCCTGAGAAGTATGCAAACCTTCGTATACAGTTTGTAGTTTTGGAATGCATAATGCATAGGATATGATGTTTTATTTATTTATTTATTTATTTTAATTTCAACACTTCCAGTGTGCCCGTAAAAATGTAATGAAGAAATAATGGCCATGTCTTTTTAAGTATTCAATTAGAACTAGACAATCTATATAAAATTTGCAATCGATCAGTGGAAATGTCATCTTTCTGGAGCTTGTAGTTTCCGAGATCTCATTGTCGAAAGATTGGCCACATACGTATAAGCGTGCAGAAACGTATAATTTAAAAGAACTCCGAAGATGGCAGCACAATTCATTTGCATTGATTTTGGAAAAGGCTTATTAAAACACAAAGACTTTGAACAGTATTAAAAAAAATAAACTTTATGAAAAACGGGTATATTTAAATAATTTATTTAAAGTACAAATACTTTAAAATATTTGTCTTTATTAAACGTGAAATCACAAATAACCGTAAATCAAATGTTTAAAGTCCAAAGTTATAGGTTGGATCTCAGGCACTTTTGTTCTATTGTAGCATTTTAATAGATTATTTTCAATTTCTCTCAAATTTTCTAGCCCACTACTCCTAGAAAATTAAACATTAGAATCACGTAAATCATAACTTTACATGATTTTTTTTTATTGTGCAGTCATGCCCTGCACATCATCACGTACACAGTCCTACACCTATGTGAGAGGGCATCAAAATATGCCAGAACGTTATTCTTCGTCCGATATCAATCCAGACGTAAAGTTTCGATCTAGACAGTCCTGTAGATGTTGCATGTCATGAGGGAGATGACATTCCACACTTATTGCACTAGACAGTGTATTTAATTAAGGTTTATAACCAGGTTTGAAGACAGGATGATACATCACCTAATTGATTCCTGCTTATGCTGCGTCATGGATGACTGTCAGATCTGATGATGATGCAGAATAGAAGTGATTCATATCTGTGGGAGTGTCACTGGTATTGGATAACATGTTGAGTAACATGAGTGGTGTATGGTTGGCCATCGTTCAATTGAGAGATTGTACTTTCATGATAATATATGAATGCCACCAGGATTTAGTGACACTCACTCGGCCAATGCCACACACTCAACCATCTCTAGCGCCGTGCCAGAACAGTATTTGCCAGTAACTTCATTAGTGTGGCATATATTCATCTAATTCCTGTTCAGGCCACATTATTGGAGGCGGATTACACGACCGAGTTGTGAGGAAAGGTATGGCGAGCGACATCCATTATAATAGTCCTTGTCGAGGAAACAATTGCAGATTGTCTCAATTGAAGTAACGGGCACGAGATTGGTCCTATCTTTGATGGGTTGCCGTGGAATTAGCAGAAGTAGCTAATCTGATGTGGATGTCCAAACTTACATTCTAATGATGTATATCTTCCGAAATAGGGTGTGTACACGTGTGGACTTTCTTTGAACCTATGATGTACAGTGACACAGCTTTGGATTCTTCGTCGTTCTGCTGAAATACATTCTGATCTCTCGCAGGCTTACGATATATGTTTGCTCAAATTAACTTAACTCCTTTAACTAAGAGTGCTCCTTCATGGCTAAGCGGTTAGCGTACGCGCCTTTGGCGTGGAATACCCGGGTTCGATTCCCGGTGGAAGCTGACGTGGTTCAGATTCCACGTTAATCAGTACGTATCGTCTCATATAGCCTCGCTGCTGAAAGGGACATTAAATTGAAAATCAGCTCAACTCCTTTAACTAAGATCGCCTACCCTCTCTAGGATTCGTCTAACGTTTACAACAAATTGCATATACTCTTTACAAAATTCACTCGACCTGTATTTTTTTTTCTAAATAAATATTCAATAAAGCACAGAGTAAGAACATTCCTGCCAAATTTGTTTCAATCGTATTTTCTTCTGCAGCTTTATTATTATTATTATTATTATTATTATTATTATTATTATTATTATTATTATTATTATTATTATTATTATAGCTCTCAAATATTAAAAAAAATAGGATAGGAAACTCTTATCCGCTGTTCAGTGAAATTATTTCTATTTTATTTACTTGTATATATTATTTTTTAAATATTCTTTTTTAAGCCACTTAACATTTGTGTGGGAGACCCAAAATTCTTAAAGGATTGCACTTACTTCCTAAAAAAAAAAAAAAAAAAAAAAAAAAAAAAAAAAAAAAACTCTTAAAATAATTTCATTCTAATTACATTTCCATATTGCTGGCACCGACACGTAATATTGTGTTGAACTGACCTATACATGCAAACACTATTAGTGTTTGTTAGGTTAGGTCATGGACTGTAAAGTTTCGCACTCTGTAATCACCACCATTTTTAATTGGCACTTTTATGAAACAAAAAAAAAAAAAAAAAAAACAGCCGTAACCAAAACATAGTCTACAGTTATGTTCTGTCACTTAATTGACTTAACTCGTAACATACACAATCACAAAGGAAAACATTTCTCACTCGTTTGGTATAGCTATAATGAATTCCAGGAAGGAGAAAGTTGTTTGAGAAAACAATGTCATTTTCACAGTAGAATTCAAAGCCTTTCATTACACTATTAATCGGCTAACATAACAAGATTATGAAGCTATTGGGAAACACGAATCGGATCCATTCGAAGTTAATTAACAATACTCTGGACGGTTGAAATCCATTCTGCTGTTCAGTTTAATTATCGCTGATTCCATTATGTGGAGTCCGCATGCCATCACGTAACGACACAACCCAGTAGTGGTATATTCCTGTTATTTTCTACAGATAGACATACCAAAAGAACTTACACTGTTATAAAAGTGTATATTTTCTTTTGTCTCTCTAAAGGAAATAAACAGCTAATTAGAACAGTTAAACGATGATGCCACTTTCATTGTAAGATGCGTTCTTGCTTTTGAAGCAATTACGTGCTGAATAGAAGATTGAGTTTATTTTTGTTGTTGTTATTTGTTTGTTTGTTTTCCACTTTTATGTTGCATTTGATTTACTTTCTCTGTAAATGCAGACATTAGCTAGCATTAACCAGAAAGTACACATAGTGGTATTATTTCTTACAAGCCACAAAAAAGACACTATTAGAACATAATAACATACTATATGAGATACTACCTATAATATATATCAAGCAATTTGCACATACGTACTAGATTTTGAGTTATGAGAGATTTGTTCATTATCAGTGGCGTCCTTGAGCAGATTATGAGATGTATAAGTTTTGTGTGCATTCCGTAAATATTTTCGGTCTTCATTTTTCTGAAAACTATGGAAATCAATCTTTGAGCGTTATTGTATTACAATTATATAATTAATTATCTCAGATAGGTTGCATCTGCTTTCTATATGCAATAACTATAATTCCGACTAATGCTTAATAATGATTCTAACATAACTTGCAGTTTGTATTTACTGATGTTTTGAATCTTTGGATTAAATTGACACGAAGTTTAAAATATTTGAGGCTGTTCGATATGTGGATTAATGTAGAAGCATTTCACTCGATTGCAAACCGAATATTACGCCTATGAACATAATGAGAATAAATACGTAACACTCAAATGCAAATATAACATGATTAGATGGCAGAATTATGTTGAAGTTTTAAAAATTAATTGAAGCACTGCACTAATCAAAGAAGTATAGTAAGATTCAAAACAAAATTTTGTCAAATTATTTTCCAGAAGATATATTTTCCAAACAAGCAATTGTAGTACAACTGTTTGTGTTCGTTGGTAGAATATTTCTGAATAGTACATATGGAGAATATGTATGATCCTGCAATTCTAACAAGCATAAACATCTCTACTCTCTCTTCTATCACTAATATATTATTGTCTTTATACATTATTCTATGTGTGTGAAACACTACACTAAGGCTGGACGTAGATTGACCAGAGACATAAAGCCAAGTTTAGGCAACGGGAGTCAGGAGAGGATGTGGAGAGATCGACGGAGAACACGTGGAGGGAGCTCCCTCGTATGCAAACAGTTAGCTTGCGTATTTTTGGTGTGGGAGAGCCGGGTTTTATTCCCAGCGGATGCTCATGCAGTTTGGATCCCACGTTGAGCTGTAGGTACAAGTCTAATATAGCCTCGCTGCTTAAGGGGACGCTAAACTCAAAATAAGATCAAATCAAATCACACACATAGAGCTCGAATAATGTAAATCAGAGTTTCCAAACCTTTTCCAACTTGCGGCACACTATAGGTGTAACTTGAATTCTCGCGGCACACCCATATTATATATATATATATATATATATATATATATATATATATATATATATATATATATATATATATATATATATATAATTACTATTATTATTTGTAAATATAAAATACCGTGGTATTTTTATGTGATTACTGATTTCCTTACAGAGAAGAAAGCTCGATCACTGATTTTCCCCCGTGGTAAATCATTATGCTTATTTTTCATTCTAATTTTAAAATAGAGAACAATTGCAATGAAATATAGGACTCGGATTTTTAAAAATCCACTTTCTCTTTCGAAAACTGTATCTAACCTTTAACTAAAAGGGAAGATCACTAAATAACGAATAAATAAACAAATCTCCTATACTTTTAAAACACAATTGTAGGTAATCCCATACATGTTTGCTTTGTTGAATTTATTGAATGATATGTTAAAATTTCAAGTTACGAAATAAAGAATAAAGAAGCAATAATGGTCATGACAATGATAAATACGTTTTCCAACATTAAAAATGTACAGAAAAGTAACACAGTATGAAACCTAAAATTGTAGATTTACAGTAGAGGTTCATAGTAATGTGAAATACAAATATACATTTTCCCTATGTCTTGCAATTTGATTCCTATAGAATTAATAATTTGTTTCGATTTCCTCGCGGCACACCACCGGCCCATTCGCGGCACACCAGTGTGCCGCGGCACACCGGTTGGGAAACGCTGATGTAAATCATTAATATTCTACACAATTATTGGCCAATGTTATAAAATTGATATTGTGCAAGATACTTCCGGGTCGCTCAAGATCACCAAGTTGGAGATGCGAAATACAAGAGCAGATGACCCGAACAAAAGTCATGATACACCCTACTTAGCCAAGCGATCCCGTGACCTGTACCTTCAATTATATATATATATATATATATATATATATATATATATATATATATATATATATATATATATAATTAGCTAGTTTCTCTTGTGCATAAATTTAGTTTACATTGTCAATCAGTCTACAATAAATTAAAGCAAAAATAATATTCTTTAAAGTTACTGGGTAGATTACTGTCTTTGGGAATTTACTCAGAAATTATTAACAGAAGAATCATTATTTAAGAGAAATGAAACTCCAACACTACCGAATTTCTAAGAATATATCACGATAAGTTAAGGACCAACTGAATGTATTTATTTACTTCGAAAGGAAGTGTTGATTGGAATTGTGACGACTAATGGTTTTGCGTCATCAGTCTCTGACTCTCTTTCTGACAAGTTGATTGTATTTATCAAATCCTTGTGCTTAAAGTATGTTGATAAGAATGCAATTTGCTCCATTATCAGAGCACTTGTATCTGGTGAGAATGATATTCAATCGCGTTACCCCCAGTGTCTGGTAGATAACATTGTATTCGTTGGTTGAGCTGGGGCTTTATTTTTACTTTCTTTGTTATGTTTATTATTTCCCTGTTACTTATTTTATCATCCGGAATCTTTGACATGCACATCTATGTTATATTTTATATAGTGATATACTCTGTCCTTGTGTTTGTACCTTGATGCGTAGTGTCGAAAATTATATTAGGACTTTTTAATGCATTATGCTTCCCAAAACTAGGTTCCAACTCCATTTGTATTCATCCATTTGAAAGCCAAGACGGTATATCCAGTTCTAATGGTTTTACTATTGTATCTGGACCATTGTACCATTTGGAAGTCTGCTGTAAATTTTGAAATGCGAAGCTAAACTCACTCTCCTTTTCATTATTCCAATTGCTATATCTTCAACAGTTTGTGATGATTAGTTATATCTTTCTCTGTTTAGTCTCAAATACATATATTTCATTAGAGCATCCATATTCTCGCTCACTATAGAAAAGAACAAAAACACAATTTGAAAGTGAAACGCAAAATGTCTTGGAAAAACGTCTGAAAGAAAACAACAATAACTAACAGAAAATAAGTAAATAAATAAATTAACAAATAAAAGAGAGATAAACCAGGGTATGTATGAGGTAATAGAAAATAGAGCAATATTTAAGAAGGAATACATTAGAGAGATTCCTTAAATATGAAGTATGATGTTTTGTTTAATCCCAAGACAGAGAGATTAGCAAACAAACGTAGAGTCAAGTGATCTGCCAGCGATGGCAGAATATTTATTGTGATTTAAATTATGTTTACTTTACTAGTAACACTAGATTTATATTAGAGAGCTTCCTAATGAGAGAAGTGGTGGATCGCTACTCAGAGTAGGGGTACACTGAGATTAATCTCTTAATGAGAAATCTTTTAATGAGACAGGTGTGAATTATTATTTTCCAGTTTCCTCTTTCGCCTTAAATTAGGTGTTTCCTTCAATCCTTTATCTCAGGAGCACAGGAAAGGAGTTTATGTTTATAGATACAAGACATTGCAATTTGTATTATAGACCTATATGATTATTGATTTAAAAGCAAGAAAATCCACGTTTGTATTGACATATAGATGTGGAGACACTAAATGAAACGTCCCTATGCAACTACTGGATAACACTCAGCACGAATTCTTAAATGTGGCTTAAATTGTGTATGCAGGACGAGTGTGGGAGTATGTTGTCGTTGATTGGATTGGTGTTCTCCACCGATTTCAGCACCCGGTCTACACGAGACTTGAACCTTACAGCTTAGTATGATATCCGAGCAACATGTTCTTTCACCAGGAATCGAATCCGAGTATCCTTTGCCAACGACGTGCTTTAACTTTATAGCCACGAGATAATTCAGGTACGTATTTGTGAATCTAGCATTGTGTTCATGGGAAACCCCAGCCATATTATATAAGCTGTTCAACAACATGCAATATTCACATTGAGAATGCAAGTAACCACTCCCG
The DNA here is from genome assembly GCF_964235325.1 of Thermobia domestica. Lineage (NCBI taxonomy): Eukaryota > Metazoa > Arthropoda > Insecta > Zygentoma > Lepismatidae > Thermobia > Thermobia domestica. The sequence continues at coordinate 138,302,634 of NC_137459.1, read as the reverse complement.
AAAGACCTGTTGTTCTGACAATCTTCTTGTTCGGATATGTAACGAATTGTGCAGATATTAAATGCTTGAGGTCGAATACTTGCTACTGATTTTAAAGCGACTGTGACACGGTTGTTGCCGGAAACCGATGATGGTCAAACACCGTTCGATCATATTCCAGAGTTACTTGATAGACTAAGTCTGAGGACCTAGCACACCAGGGTAGAAGACATACACCCTGAGATGAGAATAATTTTCACCAGTGTATCCTGCAACCTTCTAGTTGCGACACCTCTGTATTTTTTCTCGACACAAATGACGGAATTGAGCAGGTGCCCGCCCAAAATCGCGAAAAAGCCAAATTTGAAGAGGCCCTATTTCGAGTTCAAAAGATTGTGGATGGTGGTCCTTATCAGCATAAAGAAAGTCACACATAGGCAATACAAAACTGCATATATCGTGAATGTTCAAATGATATACAGAGTATTCCCTGCAGGGTGAAATTCCCAGACATGCCATCAACCGAATTTCGAGATATACTCTGACTTTATGATTGGTCGAAAATAGGCAAACGATAAGCCTTGATGGCAGTGAACATGAAAACATTTGGCACGATTTCGGAAGTGCTATAACGATCGTCAACAGCGTGGTCTCTTGTACTCGCGAAAACGCATGGTGCGATGTTTTCTTTCACGCTTATAAATGAAGAAAACGTGAAATATACCGTGACGAAATACATATCATTACACGTTATTCCGAACGCAAAGAAACATAGAGCTGCCGGTTTCTAACACTTCTGCCTTCAATCCAAAGCATTGAATGTTCATCGTTGTCAAGATTTAAATCTTGCCTACTTTGGGCCCTTCTTGAAACCAGGGTATATCTGAAAACTCTCTTGAGAACATATCTGTGAATTACACCCTTAGGAAATACCCTCTACACCTATTGACACATTGATGAAATATGTACTTATGCATTGTGTATGCGTTGCTTGCTATACGCTGGTAAGAGCTACCATCCATAGTTTTTCGAATTCGAAATAGGGCCTATTAAAATTTTGCACTTTTTTGCGATTTTAGACAGTCCTAACTCTGAAACTATGCACTTTTCACCATACGTCCATATGAACTTTTTCTCTTATTTTGATGTGAGGAATCACCTCTTACAGTTTCTCGGTATAGTTCATAAACACCCTATATATATATATATATATATATATATATATATATATATATATATAATATGGGTCATTCCATGTCAAATCACCTAGAGCACTGTGCTTCAATGTCTCAGATTCTCTTCAAAATTTTTTCAAACAAAAACACAAATGAATTTTGCTAAATTATTTTTTTTTTTCGATTTTTTTTAACGAGAAATGGGCTGGGAAGATCTTTTTTTTTAAATATGAATTTTGCTTCAATTTCACTTTTTGGCACTCAGCATCATGGAACTAAATTACCATAACTTCTTCATTTTTGAAGTTATTGGGCTCATCCAGGTCCCAAATGAAAGCTTATTATTATTTTTTTTTTTTTTTTGCTCTTTCAGCAACCATGCAAACGATTACACTGTCAAACATTAATGTACATACAAGGCAAATTTTAGAGTTCTTTACAAATTGTGTCATTTTTCAAAAGTTACAACTATGAAACTTTTTGTATATTCATAATAACATGTACATGGTATGGTTAAAAAATAAGAAGAGGGTGTTTTATTTTTTTGCACTTTTGTAATTATTATTTTTTATGTACAGAAATATACAGTTTTAAGTTTTGTTACAAATTGTGTCATTGCTCGTAAATTACATCTAAGAAACTTTTGAAACTTTTTAAATAGAATCGTCTTAGCACCCTGTACATGATGTGGTTAAAAACAAAAAAGGGATGCTGTTGGTATTATTATTATTATTATTATTATTATTATTATTATTATTATTATTATCATTATTTGGCATTTTACATGTACGGAAATATACAGTTTTAACTATTGTTACAAATTGTGTTATAACTCTTAAATTACAACTGTGAAACTCTTGATACCTTTCATATAGGATCATTTTAACAAATACATGATATGGTTAAAAAACTAAAAGGTGTGCTCTTGGCATTTTTGTAAATATTATTTTTGTACTTCAGAGTGCAATTCATGAATCGCTCTGGGCTTTCTATATTCTACGTGCCAGAAAATGAAAACTTTTGTTAGATACCTTTTTGAAAATATCATCTGAGAAGTTACTATTCCATGTCTTACAAGCCAATCAGCCCGGACTTACGCAACTGAAAGCAAAATTAAAAGAAAACATCATATGATCAATGAGAAGAATGAGTTGTGAAATATAGGACACAACATTTTGTATGTAAATCTATGTAATTCTAAGAAGTTACTGGTATGTATATTTATTGTTTTAATTTTTGTACATTAGTTTATTATTTCTTATTTATGATGATAGGGTATGTAATAATCCCTCAACCCCTTACATTGCTATGCCTATATTTTCCATTCACAAAACCGCAAAATTATTACAACAAAAGGTATCCTTTTTTGTTATTTAATCATACCTAGTAAATGCAAACTAATCCTACAAAAGTTACAAAAGTTTGATAGTTGTAAACGATGGTACAATTTGGAAAAAAAAATGAAAGTCATAGTTAAAGTACAAAAATATATTATTATGGTAATACAAAAACGACACATTACACAAGTTCTATTCTTAAGCATAAGTAATATTTACTAACATGATTATTTGAAAAAGTTTTAAAGTGTGACAGTTGTTACTTCAAGTAGGGATGGCCAAAATTTTCGGAATTGAAAAAGCATCATTTTCCGGAAATTTTCCTAATTCTAGATTTTTCCGAAATTGGAATCTTTCCGAATTCTGAAATTTTTCCGATTTTACTTTCCGGAATCCGAAAAGTAAAGATTCCGGAATTGGCCAACACTACTTCAGAGGAAAGGCATAATCTGTTAACAACAGTAAATCTGTTTATTTCTGTACATTCAAAACACAAATAATAATAATAATAATAATAATAATAATAATAATAATAATAATAATAATAATTACAAAAATACCAAAAGCACCCTTTTTATTTTTTAACCATATCACGTATGTGGTAAAATAATTCTATAAAAAGAAGCTTCAAGAGTGTCATAGTTATAACTTATGAGCAAATACACAATTTGTAACAAAGCTTAAATCTATATTTTAATACAAGTAAAATAGCAAATAATAATAATAATAATAATAATAATAATAATAATAATAATAATAATAATAATAATAACAATTACAAAAGTACCAAAAGCACCCTTTTTATTTTTTAAGAATATCATCTACGTTAAGGTGATTCTATTTAAAAAGTTGCAAAAGTTTCATAGTTTTAACTTACGAGTAATGACACAATTTGTAAAAAAAAAAAAAAAAAAAAAAAAATGCTTTGTATGCCTATTAATGTTTGACAGTCTAACTGTTTGCAAGGTTACTGAGGTTCTGCTGAAAGAGCGAAAACGAAGCTTTCATTTGACACCTGAATGAGCCTAATAGCATCAAAAATAAAGAAGTTATGGTAATTTTAGTTCCATGATATTGAGTGTCAAAGAGTGAAATTGAAGCAAAATTCACATTTAAAAAACTTTCCCCGGCCCATTTCTCACCCAAAAAATCGACAAAAATAGCATAATTCCATTGGTATTAATGTATGAAAAAAGTTGAAGAGAATCTGAGACATTGAAGCACGGTCATCTTACAAAATTAGGTGCAACTCAAACGGGGTTGGTATTTGGTGGCCCTGATTGTGGTGGTCATTGTACTGTCACTTAGGGTACCATAAAACATCATAGTTTTCTGACATTCCTGTGTGTGTCACAGGGTTACTGAGAGCACATCTGATATGGGACCCTTCCTCACACCATGTACACTACCGATGGACCACTGATACGGCACTTAGTGAAACTCTGCGGGACGACCAACAAACTTCCTGTAACATAACGTTCATGATAAATTCGCTTAGTAGTATAATTGACGTTCGTTTACTCTTTCGTGATAGTACAAACTAAACGTTGATCCACATATAGAGGATCCGTTCATTTAACTATTCTCATAGATTTGTAAAAATACTTGTGAACAGCTAACTGCATGTTGGCACACTTACGGTCTCCTTGCCCTGTGCAGAGGACAGTGTGATATGGCTTTGAAACTAAAATCAGTTTATCCTTTGTATAGGCATGGTGTCCTTCGCGATTTACTTATTTATTTTTGTTTTAAATTGTATGTCGTATAGACTGCGTATTTATCCTGTGTGAAAATAAAGAAAATAATAAACAGGAAATAAATGTTTGTGTTCAAAATATTCTTCTGGTCTTTGATTTTAGCTAAAATATATACTATATTTACTACATGTTGACGTTATGTTTAGGAAACATAATTATTGTTTATGTCTTGTGCATTTGTAGTTCGTCAAACTAAACAGATGAAGTTTTTGTAATATTCATATACGACTCATTTCTGTTCAATTTTTATATGCTATATAATTGTAACCATTTTTCAAAGATAGATTTCTTGATGTATCAAATGAAATAGAGAGTATATTTTTTGATAACACTATACCTATGATATGTTTGCATGTAAGCACAAAAAAATCATACATGCATATCTTTAGAAGGAGTCCTCCTGAATGGACTTACTGATAAACTCCCAGCATACACTGCTTAACCCAGAAACTTACAATTTGGACAAAACATAAAATTTGTAACTTTAAATACTACCAAAAAGTATTTTAAAATTCAACGTAGAATGGGGTAAAATGCTTGTTTAAATTATTATAATAACATGTCCATATCTCCTAATCTGTTCAGCTTAGAGAAGTAAAATTTAGTGTTTGGAACGCGTTTTAGCATTTTCTTTTCTTTCTTTTTTGACCTAAATGAAAAAGAATCAGAAAGACAAAATGTTGCAGTTATCATATTAAGATGGCATACCTCGGAATTCCTTAAATTTCAAGTTACTAAATTTGTCTCTTTTTTTGCTTTTTTCGTTTTAAAGACATACTTTCGATACTATGCAGTATTACGTAGAAGAGATGAGGTGGTTCACGTATCTGAGTCAAATGTAAAAGAAGCGACAAATCAGATGTTAAATTATTTTAAATGCTAGTTCGAGGTTCCAAAATATGTACATATCATATAAATTGAAAGATTCCAAGATATGCACATATTTTTGGTAATTTGACTATGGAAGGATGAAATGGATGATATAATTAAGTGTGCCACAAACAACCACACACACGGAAGAATAAATGTAGTATTCAACACACGAGGGAATCATCCGTAATAAATTATCAATATCCGTAAATTTATTTATTTACATGAATATACGAATGAATTTTTATTTTAATGCAATGAATTGACAAGTTCCCAGATTTAGTGTATTTATTTTTTTCGAATACTTATGCATACGCATTTTTTTTAAATATAAAATCATGCAATGTAATAGATTAACCCGAAAAGATGTTTGATGCAGTAGCCTTTTGCATGTGTATGGTTGCATATGTACATTGTAATTCAAATATGCGTTTGTTAATCCAATCGTTTATAATTTAAGGTGTATTTCTTTTCTTACACTTGAATGTACAGGAAACAAATTGTGCAGCTATATACATTTCGACCAGCAGATATGAGACAAAAGGCAGGGCTGTGTTAGCAAGAAATGATGTCAGAATTGATATATGTGATGAAGTCTTTTAGACAGTGCATTATCTGGCCCCCATGTGACCATTATGCGAGAAACTCTAGTCTGTAACGTTAGCAACGAGAAATTTTATTTCTGAGCGGAGGGAGGGAAGTGGATTCAACTTGCGGACCTCTACGTGTTGGTTCAAGAATAAAAAAGTCGCTCTTGTGGACCTCTCGTGGTCTGCACCTTGCCACAGTATACAGCTCCCTGGGGAAAGTACGCTTTTTCGTTGCTTCTTTGTTTCAAACCTCACGGGAAATCTCCGCCTTCGGTGTCAAGACGTGATTTGAGAAAAGGGGTTAGCTTTAATGTCAAGCGTGGCCTGAATCTTGAGCATGAGAAGAAACTGTTCTAACAATGAACCTGGAGTCAAAAGCAACGAAATGACACTTAAAGAGGCAAAATGAGCACATGAAATGGATAATAGCCTCTGTATTTAAAATACCATTATATTTTATATCTGCAATATGATGCACGCTCCCATTAGATGCACAAACATGAACATGTAACACATAAAAGATAACGAAATTGCAGAATCAATACTTTGTATATAATTTTACTTGTACTTACGCTAGCTATAACCAAATTACTGTATTTTTGTTTAGGAATTAGAAGGGACCAAATAACTTCTAACAATCACCCATGGGAAAATGTAGTGGGTAATATTTTCAACTGAAATTATAATATAATATTGCATTATGACCCAGAAGCTACTCGGAATCAAGTAAATATTACTCCTGTACGGGTGCTCATATTAACATGGGCGTTCGTATTAACATTTTCACAATATACACTGATCACCAGTTGAATTAGAGACAGCAGGACAGTTACAGAAACCGCCCTGCAGAGGCCCCATTAGTGTATGTGACTGAAACGCATCGCGTGTGTACTGCTGTCGTGTACTTCCTCTCTCGCCATCCATGTCAGTACAATGTGTGATGGGCAAGACAAATGACCAGAGTGCACTTAAACGTGGTCAAATCGTAGGGGGCGAAATCACTGGGTGGCTCGATTTTCGAAATGGCTGCAGCACTCCGATTTTCAAAGGCAACTGTGTCAAGGATGTATCGTAGTTACCTGGCTTTCGGTTAAACCGCACCAGCACGGACAAACTGCCGCGGTTAGGGGCGTGTTGACGGCAGGGGTAGGTGCCGACTGGCCCGCATCGTAACAGCCAATAGACGGGCCACAGTGCATCAAATCGCAGAGAGGTTCAATGTAGGACAGCAACGCTGTGTAAGCAGCCACATAATCCACAACCACCTACCCGCCATGGGCACATAAGCCATCGGATGACGCGAGAACCCCTTGTAACCGCAGAACATAGGAAACGTCAAGTATGGGAAAAGGAACACGGTCACTGGACCGTAGAAATGTTGAAAAAGTTTGCCTGGACAGATGAGTCACGTTTCACATTGGTACATGTCGATGTAGGGGTATGGGTGCGCCGCCAAGTGCACGAGGCAATGAATCTATCGTGCCAGGAAGAAACTCTGCAGGCTGGTGGTGGTGGTATTCTCATCTTGGGCAAGTTTATGTGGACTGAAATCGGTCTCCTAACACGTGCGACACGATCTCTTATAGTTGAATAATAATTTTTCAACTCCTTGTAACTATGTTTCTACTTGCTGGAAATACCTTGTATGATGACCGTAGTATTCGACATTAAAGTGCTTTGAACGTGAAATGCCACGTCCATCTTTCTTGGGTTATTACTGTGGTAAAGCCCTTCAAAATTTGTTGTTTTTCTTCTATGCGATGCTGTAGTATCCATAGTTTACAACACTGCATATCCAATGTAGCATTACATGCTTTAATTTTACGTATAAGTTTGAAATGTGTAATAGCATGACGTAATGTTATTTGAAAACAATGTTTGATGGGCAGGAACACTGCTAACCATATGGTGTCTGACAGTATGTCATACAATTTCCCTACCAATGTTTGTATTTTACATTTTTTTTTTTTTTTTTTTTGTCAATCAGTTTAAAAGTTACAAGGGAGTATCAAGACACGGAGCTTTCCCCAAAATGTGAAGAAATAAAATAAAAGAAGCTAGGTCATTCGTCATTATTTTTTGTGCTTACACATAATGTCCAAAAGGCCTCTTATGTTCAATTCACAGGGTACATCTCTTCAGCGCTGATTTGAAAATATCGTGATAAAGCTGAGGATTGGCATCCAATCTCTTGAATTTTTGTTTCAATTATCAAAAGTATGTGGTTGTTCACAAAACATCTCACCTTCGGCAATACGCCAGATGAAGAAATCGCATGGTGTAAGGTCACATGAAGATGGTGTTCAATCTGATGTACCACGACGACCAATTCATTCATCGAAATGTTGATCAAAATAAACACTCTGAACAACACCAAAGTGAGGCTGTGCTCTATCGTATTGCCACGTGAACTGAATGTTTTCGTAACGAGGGCAATTTTCAAGTTCTGGAATGACGACTTTCTCCATCATTTCAAGGATTTGTTACTGTAGATTGGCATCACCACAATAAATACAATTGCGTCTGTTTACACGACCGTTTGTTTTGAATGAGGCCTCACCTGTCCCGAAATTTAGTTTCCAGAAGTCTCTGTCAGCTTCATTTCGAATGATAAATAATCGCAGAATGCAACAACCGGTCTGGATCATATTTATACAACGCGTGCAGAAGCTTTGGCCCAGTACACTTACATTTTCAACTCATTTAGCATGTTCCTTAAGCAGGTACGTGTTATTAGAAGCTCAAGTGTGCGCGTTCTGGCAAAGTATATTCGGGCTAGATGCACAACTCTGAGCAACAAGTTCAGTGATTTCTTCATTTTGTACACTTCGTGGTCGTCCGCTTTGCAGTAGATCATACACATAATCTATAGCTTCGAAATGTTGGTTCATATTTCTAATGATTTGACATGATGGTGGTTCCACACCAAAAATCTCTTGAAGTCTGCAGCCATCACATGTGCATTTTCGTTGTATTTCCACTTCGGTTTTAGATGAATGCACGATGTTCCTTCTTTAACTTGCGATTCACCTCAACGCGTGTACTACCGGACAGTAACTCATTTAACCCTTATCCGGGCAAGACATTTTTGTAACGTAAACGACCAATCGGGGCCTGTGAGGCCCAGTATATATTTTAAGTGCAGAATACACAAAATCAATGCCTATTGTCACTTACTGTTTAGACTAGTCTAGAATGTACCGGTATATATGTTTGTCAAGTAGCGAAACTTCGTGTCACGCTTTTGTAATCCAAGCAGAATAGCAAATCCGGTCCAGACATTTTTGTAACGTAAACGGGCAACCGGGGTCTGTCAGGCCCAGTATATATTTTAAGTGCAGAACACTCAGAATTCAATGTCTCTTGCCGCATACTGTTCCGACTAAAGGTTACAACAGTCACGTGTTCAATATATAATTATGTGACAATTTGATCTAATATTTGACAGGAATTTCACTAAAGTTATACGGGTCCTCCTAGACCCCGGTTACGTCAGGAAAAGATTTTCAAATTAAAAAAAAAAAACATTGGCTTTACCAACTCGATATGTTCATGATTTTAACTTCGACGAAAGATAGAAGAATTCAGTATTGTATGTCTTCGAAATATGAATGGTTATAGAGAAATTTTAGAAAAATGAAACTACTGGGCCTGGGAGGCCCCGGTTGCCCGGATAAGGGTTTAAAAGAAGTTGATACGGGTCACAACCACACTGAGACATAATAGTGGCCATTCTGGTTTCGAAATAAATAAATAAAACAAAACTCCTTATATATTTTTTTTCCTTATTTGTTCTGGGGAAAGCAACTTTTTGCATGTCCTATATATATTAATAGTTATGCCCTTATTTCGTCTTTCTGAAGAAATACACATTATTAACATTATTCTGAATTAAATCTTTATATACGTTCAGTTGGACACAAACATATAGGCATCATGAATTATATTTAACATTTATGTATTTAACTAGTATAAATAATTTTGTATTAAATTCGCTGAGTTAGTAAAGTTTCAGTTTTATTATTGAAAACAAAATCTGGCTCAGTAGACTTGTTTTCATTGTGCAGTTGAGTTGGAAACACTTGATGAATAAAGGGAGGATCAGTGATTTGCTCTAGGCACATAAGGGTGGAAAATTAACAGTCGCAAGGGACTTCAGAGAAAATGAAGTTCGTGTGCCTTGCCCGAGGTTAGTTCTTTAACTAACGATCGCCAAGACCAACAGATTGTGCTTGTTGGAAGTCTTAGGATAGATTGCATCAAAGAAAATGTATTTGAAAGTGTCCAAGCTCATTCTTGAATATAAATTCCAACGCATCTGTGATTCAAATAGTATATACATCGCATGACATAAAAATATAATGTTGGTAAACAGTAGAAATGAAATGTTGTTTCAATAAGTCAAACGGTTGTTCTGTCAGCTCATTAATCGCTGTGTATAATCTATAATACATAATGTCAGCCTGCACCGCTCAGTATATTTAGTCATACGTCTGGAATGAAATATTTATGCATATATTTTTTTTTCTCTGTTGTAAGAGTTACTATACATAGCACATTTGTATTTGGTGAATGTTTGATTACACAAGCAAGAGTAAAAGATCGCCAATTAAAATTAATCGTGGACTGCATACAGGTATATTTAATTCTGAAATGTGATATTTAAAAAATAAAAAAAAAAATAAAATAAAAAAAATCACATTTGACCATGAACAGTTTTAATGAGGTATATATTTCGTCAGTTACTAGTTCATCTTGTATACCTCACTAACTTTATGTATAATTAACTAATGTGATATGTTCATATTAAAAGTAGTATTTTTTTTTTCCAGCCAGCAGTTCAGTGTCCAGCAGGGATCGCTATATGGCACGGGTGATGTATTGTCTTTTCTCGTAGTTCTCGAGAGGTTATCAAGAAATCCCTGAGAACAATGCGGTACACTACACCACTGGTGCTCACCTCCCTTATGTCCATGACGCACCCCCCCCCCCCCCCCCCGCCAATTGTCTATCCGTAGGTGTTCTTCCATAAAAAAAATCTTCTTTTCGCTTAATTTTTACACCCCCTCAAACATATATTTATATAGATTTTTACCCCCAAAATATTTCAATTACGCAGTTTGCGTCATAACCCCCCTCTGTGGGCACCCCTGCACTACACCCACGTGTCACTACAATTTTGATCCACGCAAGTTGTTTGTCTTTCCAAAACTTATTGTAATGGCGCTTCCACTTTTTTCCTCTACTTCATGGCACTACCGGTTTTGACTGAGTAACACACAATCGTTATTACTTGTTTCACTCCATCCCTGGCATTCTCTTATCACCTACATTACTCTTGTAGTGCTTAGACACAGTCCTGTGATATGAGAACAGTTTTGTCACAACTGTATTTATCGAACCTATATAATATAGAAGAGTAAATCAGCTGACTCACTCAGTAATTCATCATCTTAAACTATATACCAGACTGACTTTTGTGAAAGGCTTATCTTAACGGCAAATAGAGGGATTCGAACGATTATTTTGCCATTCAGAGATCGTCAAAACTATTAGATACATCACCTTAAAAGTTTGAAGAAACACTCTTCTTACACACTAGACGGCTGTTCTCTTTGAACTGTACTCTGTAGATGAGTTAGTCTTTGGTGAAATGTACTTTCTAAGGTAGATTAGGGAATTACGATTTACAATTCTAGAATTTCGGCAGCTATAGCTATTTTACCCCGCCAGCAGGGGTGTAGCCAGCAAGTTTGTGTAGGAGGGGCCCGTCGTTTTTGAGGGGGGGCAGCTACAATGTACAAAGTTTAAAAATGTGTTCCTGCTAGTGTTTTTGAGGCCTGAAAGAAAGGTAAATTTTGATTTCCTTCTGGAAAACTAAAAACACTATTTTAGCTTCTTCTTCTTCTTCTTCTTCTTCTTCTTCTTATTATTATTATTATTATTATTATTATTATTATTATTATTATTATTATTATTATTATTACTATTATTATTAGTATTATTATTATTATTACTATTATTATTATTATTATTATTATTATTATTATTATTATTATTACTATTATTATTATTATTTTCTCCATAAATTATATTCAAGTTAGTTTTTTTTTTTTTTTTTTTTTTTTTTACGCTTAATCAAGAACTTCTTTCCGGGACCAAACGCTATACTTTTGTGCATAACTATAAAGGTAACCAAGAAAGTTCTTTCCCTTTTCGTGGAGGTCTGTGTTCAATTGGACGTCACAACGCGAGTTGAATGCTAGTGGAGATAAGGCGGAGGTCAGTTGTTGGTGTGGGTATATCCAACATACTACCTGATTGTAGCAATTCAGATACACCGTGAACTTCCTTAAAGACAGAGGGTACATGGGACATCCACAGAGCGTCATAAGAGCATGTATGCTGAACGAGTTCAGATGGAGGTCAAACGCCGCTGTAGCGGGACAGATATGCCAGGTCTTTGGTGAGGGTGTCGTGACGACGCGGAGAGTGCAGCAATGGTTTAACAAGTTTAAGGACGATGACGAAACACCCGAAAACACCACGTGCCGGAAGAACAACTCATGTACAGAGAGGAACTGGGACTACAATTTAGTGTGTGGAGAAACCATTCGGCAGCACATCCATCAACTTGTGAAGCACTACAAGTTGGGTCGATGGGTCTCTTATGTTTTGACTCCGGGCCAGAAGGCAACGCGGCAGTCGCCTGTGTTTATTTATTGGTTCGGAGCCATTTCTGGAAAGGGTGTTGACATATGGTAAAAAAGTGGGTCCTATACGAAGCTCCACTCATCATTGGTTACAATCCCATGAACCGATTTCAAAACGGCCGAAACCAGCACTGCACCAGAAGAAGGTCCTTCTGTGTGTTTGGTGCATCGTGCATCGGGAACTGCTACCAGCTGGTCAGAGTATCAATGCAACTGTGTAGTGTCAGCAGTTGGAGCTGTGCTCAAGAAAAACTCAAAACTCTGGAGCCATCACTTCTGAATTGCAAATGGGTCCTCGTTTAAGGAACAACGCTAAGTCCCACGTAGCTAGGATGACTCAGGACGCCATTCTCGGCCTTGAATGGGAAACAATATTGCAACCACTATATTCTCCGGGTATTGCACCGTCCGATTATCAGCTGTTCCATTCTTTGGACAATCACCTTAGAGGACGCCAGTTCAAATCCCTGGTAAAAGTCCAAAATGTCCTGATACCTTCTTCGTTTCACGGCCCACCAAGTTCTACCGCGATGGATTCCATGGTCTTCCAGAACGTTTTCAGAAGGTCGTCGATGCTGATGGAGATTATTTTTGATCTTCCAGGTTAGGTGACATATCGATGTTCGAAGGTGGTGGGTGAAAAAGCAAAAAAACTTTTCTTGGTTACCTTTATATTTAAATTTAAGTCCTTGTATAGAGAACCTATCTACACAAGATTGATTTTCTTTGAAATTTCACTTAATTTCTTTACGGTTTCCTGACAAAAATATTTATTTATCATTCGTGACTAAAAAAAAAAACATAATTATTTTATTACACTGAGTAAAAAATAAAAGAGAGAGCGAATGAAATCCAAATTGAATAAAAACATTGTTTCTCACCAAATTTTCCATCCTCTATGTTTTTTAAAACACTTGTTAAATCATATAAAATATACTGTACTTACAAATCAGTTTAGTACCTTTGTTTTATGGCTGTATTTATAGTACCTTGTTAAAACGTTTGTCTTCAAACTGTCAAATATAAATCGCAGTAAATTGTGTAATCAGTGTCACAAAAAAGTATCATATTTTTCGATCGGTATAAGCAAGAGATACCATATTATTTTTCGATCGGTAAGGAAAAACAATATTTCTCCATACTATTTTACCGTAAATTATTAATTGTCAATAAACTTTGTTACTTTTAAATGAATGAAGCGAGATAATTTTATTATGATGTAATAAAAGCTGGTCATTTGGGGGGCCAGGAAAACATTTGGGGGGCCCCGGCCCCGATGAGCCCCCCCCCCTTGGCTACACCTCTGCCCGCCAGATACGAGGGATGGCGCCCCTTGTCGAATATACTACTCGGAAAATGGGGTAGTACCTTCTAGATACCACCTCTACACATACCTGATGTGAATGAAGAAATCCCAGGGGGAAAAAAAATCATTCAGGACACCTAGCTTGGAAAGGCTATTACACCATTCGGACCGAATGTTACCCCCTGAATCGAACTCGTGCTCGCACCTAAGGGGATGGATATGGCTGTTGGCTACTCACAAATCTATAAAATTATTAGGCATAAAACTTTAACATTTTGTACAAATGATTTCAATAACATCTTGAGCTGCATATAAGACGGCGTTTGCCAAATACGTATACTAGGGGCGGGTGAAGGAGCCTAGTTGATTTTTTTTTGTCATTTTACAGATCAAGAAACTGTTAATCTAATGAAAACTAAAGGTACGCTTTTTTGCTCGTGGTCATATTTTGTTGCAGGAAATTCATGTAATTATTTTAATGACTATGACTTATACTTAGCACTCGGAACACCACGCACTGTACTTCTAATAATAAAACACCACATCTCATGACTTATTTTTATTATCATGTATAGATTAATTGCAACCCCTTAAACATCTATACATATCTTAGCAATTGTGGAAACCCACTTTTCCACTTTAAAAAAAAAAGAAACTGCCTACTATTATGACACAACAACATTCACATACAGGATGTAAATAAAATGTCATTACAAATTTCGAGAGCTGGTTCTTGAAACCAAAACAAGAGAAAAGATCCTCTTGAGGGTTCTTGATTTCAGCTCCGGTTTCAAGATAGAGGGTTGTCAACTTGGAACCCATAATGGACTCCCAATTATTGAAACTGAGCACAAAAATATCAACAAACTTCGGAAACTGGTTCCTGAAATCAAAACAAAAATAAATAAATAAATAAATAAATAAAAAGTCATAATTCAGTTTCTCGAATTCACCTTCGTTTGTGAGACACAGTGTGTCCAATTTGGACCCCAGAAAGCAATTCCGTTTAATGGGAATGCACGGAATACTTCACCATGAATCGGAGATGAAACATTATCAGAAAAGTTGCTTGTCAGAACGTAATTTGTAGCAATACGCTGAGGATTACGGGAGAACAAGTGATTACATCAGTTTTTTTTTTATCAGTGCTGCCATCCTGGTATATCTAGGTTGATTTGCATGTCGCACTGTTATACTGTACAGACCAATTTATATACTGATGAGTCTTGCGTTAGGGCAGAACCGATTACAACATACTGACATGCAGAGTAAAAGTAACGTCGATTCCCTACACGGAACAAAGTAACAAATTGAAACAACCGATATATCCGACTCACTGTTACTAAAATCTATAAGCAAGTTCGTTCTTTCTGCTTTCATTAAGGCATTAGCGTCTACACCAGGGAGAAAGCTAAGCAAATATAAACAACCTGCTGTTTTCACTATCACACTAGAATATTGCCCACACATCCGAAATAAGTTTATCGAAATCTACTTAGTTCAAGGTTCTAGTTAGCATTACAGACAGACGACAAAAATAAAAAAAAAAGTCGAACCGGAGCTCAACCCTTTTGATCCGCTAAGCATGGAATCTCTAGTGTAGTCCTTGCTGTCCATTTTAGAGCGTATTCGTTTTTGGAGATGGGTTTGGATTCCAAGCTGGCAACTCGTATATCGAAACCGAAGCTGAAATATAGGAATTGTAAGAAGACTTTTCTCATGTTATTATATCAGGAATCACCATCCAAAGTTTGTGGCGACTTTTCCTTTACACCATGTATTTCACAGACTACTTGCCAATTGATTCACACAAGTGGCTGACCGGCCAACCATATTATAAATTATCCTGAACATTTCCGTCAAAGCTTTATTCTAATTGTTATTCCCTCTCTTTACATGAAAGAGAACATTCAATACAGCCAAATGATTAAACATTATTCATGAACTATTGTTTTTACAGCTTTATTTTTTATTCTCATATCTTACACTAATTAGCATCATCCTTTTCTGTTGCGTCATCCACCCAATACTACAATATTCATTCATGTTCAGTGACAGAAGTCCACGGTTGTCCAGGGTTTTACGTTTCTGACCGTGGTTACTCTTCCGGACACTTTTTTTTTCTCTGGCTAAATATCACGAATAAATTGTACGTTACCTTCACTGAGCTTACACTATCTTAATCCCTACTCGAGAGTTCTTTTTTTTTTTGCGTGCTTTGAAGCGGTTTTGACCTTCATCAATTCCATCTATTTCCACTGGTTTCATCTTTTAACATGCGATAGAAAAATTTAGATCCTAGTTTTTTTTTCTTCTTTCAATAGGTGTTGAAGATTAGGTGATTTGGATATTTTGATTTTTGAGTTTTCACTATGCAGTACTTTAATTAATTAATGAGCATCCGGATGAGCCCAACGAGTTTTGCCGTATTAATTTTCGTTTGAGTTTACTGCTTCCAGGAATAAGTTAGTCACAAAAATTATAATATTTTGTCGAGCCCTATGAATGCGTTCATTTACAATGCATGTTCGAGTATAGATGCTTATAATTTCATAATTGGAACAGCACTGATGTCTTTATGGGCATACATTTGTGGAGTGATAACTTGTACGCTGCTAAAATAATTCAGAAGTGTTCCAAAAGTACAAGCTATATCGATTGCAAGCAAAGTTTTAGCATAGTTTAGCATCTACATATTTATTCTCGCGTTTCAAGGAACTGATTTTTTTTTTAATTTTTTTTTACAGTTGAGGCAATTTGCTGGGTTATTTGCTCTAGTATGCACTTACATTATGTAGTAAGGGAATAAAAAATGTAGTATGCCTATTCTAATCTTTAGAACTTCTGACGTGACCTCATGCAAATATTACAGGTGATTTGGAGCATTAAAAAATATTTCAACTGGAGTACATAATACAGATAATTGTCATATATTTAAAGTGAACTCTATTGACAATATTTCATAGTCACTTTGTTGTAATACATAAAAACAGATGAATTAAGTTTCCTTTCCGAAAAAAAAAGTTACCTTAATTTGATTCAAGATAATATTTTGTATTCGTTGTAAGTACTCGTACCAGAGGAACGTAACTCCATTTTCGTAGGTTTACAGGCAAGACGACAAAAATATTTTCTTAGAAAGATATATTTTTAATAAAATGGCAATTGATCTACATTACAACAGATGATCGACAAGGAGAACAGATGGCGTTACGTTTCATTTACACCAAGTGGGTCTTTCAAAATTATATTCAAACATGTAGGAAATGAAAACCGCATTTTCGGAGTTAAGTTTCTCTGGCTCTCGTGCGACAATATAATAAAGACACGCATGACAATGTAAAAAAGAGGTGAATGGAGATGTGGTTTGATTCATTGTGTTTTTATGCGGACGTTAGTAGCGGGGTTATTTGTTCTCGTCACGTTGAGGAATAGGGTGGAACGAACCAGAAGAAATATGTATTTAATATTAATTCAGGTAGAAGAGATGAAGAGTTGTTTTCTGAATATGCTCTTTTAAACTGTTGTGAAAAGTATATAACTTTTTTAGATACAGGCATAAAGAATTAACATTAATGTATCAAACATCAAATTGTCTTAGGATGGAACTTCAATGTAAACATTAAATGTAGCAGTTCAAACTTATAAATATACATACACATGTACAGCATAAGCGACATACTACTTGTTGGCTATGACTGATCATTGTGTATTCTTAACATTTCAACTAAATGAAATGAAATGAAATTTGACAGGATCATTGTTATCTCATTACTGTATGTATCTCCTTGGTGTTTATTAAGAAGTTATTTTCAACTCGTACAATCCAAGGAAAGTTTAATGGGTTTCGACCTTCTGGAATTAAGATTGATTTTTTTTTATATTTCTTGTATTTAATTCAATGTATTGAACGTTGTAGATGTAACGTTACGAAGTTTCTGTATGTACCAGTACGAAATTATGGGGTTCATGACAGAAATAGCAAGAATGGTTTTAAAATAAATTTCGGGATGAATGCAGTACTTGTACTATCTTGCTCACTGCGAACATCTTACACATCAATGTGTTATCCAGCAATAAGGTTGACTGGAATAAAAACAAACAAATTCAAATTTAAGAGAAAAGAGCGACTAGTAGAGCATCGGGATGAAAGTAGAGCTAGTAATGACCCTAAGAAATACAATATATAAAACGCTAAGTTGTCCTGTTTGTGAGATATAAGACAAGGCTTATCCTCACGATAGAATGAGGTTCAACGTGAGCTGTGATGTTCTCTTCTCCTCTGCCTGAATAGATCTAATCAAGATTTACGAAAATGACAAGGTTTTATTGCTTTCGAGTGCAACTGGTTGTTGCCCTCTCCTCGTGGTATCTTTCTGATGAAAATCCAAATTCAGTTCGATGACGGCACAAAGTAGGCTTAGTGCAAGTACACTAACGATGGCTGCTTCCGAGTTGGTCATCGAATCGCAGGACGCTGTCCTCGGTGCTGTGACGATGTTGCAGAAAACCGAAAGTATTGAACCCGACGACATGTAGTAAATACATGACAACTTAACCTAGCAGAAACAAATAGCAATAAATCAAGACGGAAGATAAACAGAAAAGTGATGAGAAAGTACAAGAAACTATTGGAAAAGGAAAAAGTCGCTGACGCTCTAAGTTTATTGCTTCTTAAAGAATTTTACATTCATACATCAACTGATGCTTGAGACTACAATTTTTGTGAAGAATAATGTTTTCCTGATGATGACAAGAATCTGCACAATGTCCTCTGGGCAGTCGATATCTTCGGCAAGGGTATTAACCGTAGGTGTCCCAGGCAGCTTGTCTAGAGATCGATCCTATCTCTGGCAATCAAAAGTATCCAAATAACACAGCTTATTTGAATATGCAACATCCCGGAGCTCCACAAAAATGTGTCCTGAAGCGAGCATCCGTCAGGAGGATCCCTATGACACATTTGGATAATCTAAAAAAAAAAATGAAAAAAAAAATCCAAAATCCAATACGATGTCCATTGGCATCCAACACAGGATATCATTTCAAAAGTAACAAATAGTCCTTCAAGTCGTCCAACAGATGGCAGAAATTGCTTACTGGATCAAGGAGGCAGATTATCTGGCAACAGGAGACAACGGTGGCATCATATGTCAGTCATCTTTTGTTAGTGAGATAAGTGCAAGTACATGGATAAACCTCAACCTGAAAAGAAACGGAAAACCGTAAGTAATGTACATATATAAATTAGAAAAAAAAAGCAAATAACGTAATGATAATGATGATAATTTTCTTACTTTTATCTTAATTAAAGAACGTAAATATTTGAATGTCAAAACAATGAAAATAGACCCGACGAAAACTTGAATCAAACCATAGTTATCTACGCATACTACACTTGGTAAAAACAAAGAAACAAAATAATAATAATAATAATAATAATAATAATAATAATAATAATAATAATAATAATAATAATAATAATAATAATAATAATAATAATAAAGACTAAAGGGAAATTTTGGAGGATTTTTGAAGCATTTTTAAAGATGCAGTAATTTGCCCTCTGCATCTCTTCTGGACGGGTTGTTAAGCTGCTTGGATCCGCGCAACCCACTCGCGGATATGACCATTGCTACTCACTATAAGTGCTTCGAAAGTAAGGGGGTTCGGTGAGTAAAAAAAAAAATCTGAATTAGAAAAAAAAATAAATGATGACAGCTGAAATTTAATAGCGTGTACTAAATCCTATGTTCCCTAGCACGAAAAAATAGGTACCGGAGTTACCTAAAACTCAAAGTTAGCACACATGTTTCTAATCCTACCTGGAAATCGCCGAAACAAAAAAATAAATAAATAAATAAAATAAAATAAATAAAAATAAAGAAAAACGAAACAGTAACATGCTAAAAAATTCGACAACTATATATCTTACTTCTTTCAAAAGTTACCACACAAATGTATGCATATAGAAAACGTTGTACTCGTAGAGAATCATTCAAAAATATCTAACTCGAAATTAAGGAAAAACTAATATTTTGCTTCAAAATCTAGTGAAAGAAATTAACTTTATGTAGATGTCTTTAAAAAATAACAATAAGTAATGAAAATGAAAAATCATTTTGAAAATTCAAGCAATTTAGAATAATCGAAGTCTCAAAAGATTACTGCTAAACATGATCCGCCTTATGCAGAGTCGTTTTGACGTATGATTAGCATCATACTAAATGCCTGACTATCTGCAGGAAACATATGTTAGTCGAACTCTTTAGTATTGCAGTAATCGTGCATCATTACGACTCTGCATAAGGCCGGATATTTTTTTTTTCTAATTATCAACTGACTAAATAATAATTTAAAAATAAACAGTTAATATGAGGACTTTCCTTAGACAAATTAAGACAATTAAAATACTCCCAGAGCTGTGTGCGTTATTCTTATTCCAAAAATATAACTTCACTTAAAATAATCATATGCATAGGCTAGGCTTAGTGCCATAAAAATACAAACCTTAATTATCCTCAATATCTTACGCTTTCCTCTAAAGCAACAAGACAAGGAGCGGCAAATTAAACGAGCCCAAAAGCTTAAACAGTACTCTGACTGGCATTGGCTACCATACTGTCATAACTATTTTCCGAGACAAAGGCATCTAGCATGTCCCTAAACAAATAATAAAACAAACACAAACAACTACAGTGACATAATATACTGAAGGAGTTACCCTCATAAATAACTTGATTAAGCCAAAAAAAAAGGGCTTAGGTCATTCAAAAAAAAAAACTAGGTCAAGTTTATAAAATTTAGTTAAATAATGAAATATGGAGACTATAGTTTGAATAATGTTACAAAGATTTAGCAGATTTCCTAAAATTAAAAAGTAAGGCAATTTCGCTTCCTTACGGCCCACAAGAAACAATATGGAAAATCACAGCATACCAAACAATATATCTTAAGTATAATAACTCAAAAGATAATATAGTCATAAATAAAAATATGGAAACCCATCTTTCATTATCTTTCTATTTTCCTTTCCTTTAAACAGTAGCTATCGAGACCTGATATCATTATAGTTTTAAAATGTTATTCCAACATTATTTAATTAATCTAGCTAAAAAAAGAAAAATCCTTAAAATTAAGACTGAACATATAGACATGTATATGCATCATATGAGCGGAACCAAGTGCAATATGTAACGTAATATGAAAAGAATAAAAGCTAACTCACATCCGTGGCCAGGAAACAAACTCTCAATGAGTAACCTTCATCTTCAAAAACCAAAACGTTGCAAAAATAAAATATATCATCATGAGACAATAACCTACACCAAGAATGATACATGTTCAGTATTACTTGTGTACAAAGAACTTTCAGCTTTATTGTGAAAAAAAAAAAAAAAACACACTTGTTATTCTTTTTCACCATGTCTCCAAACACTGCGAGGTCCAACAGACAGGTATCAGGAGACACCGCAAGGAGTGCAGTTTTACCACATCGGGTAAAAGAACCAAGTGAATCTGCTATCTGGATATTTGGCCTGGACTTGAACCCATAATTCTAAAACTGTAGTGTCACATCCAAACTGTCCTTTGTTCCTCCATAGCGAAAAAAAAAATGTGACAGTATAACGATTACCCTTTGCTTTCATTGTAAAAAAAGTAGCTGTTTGAAAAAAGAGAACTGTGTGTCGTTAAACTTGAAACAAAAGACAAAAAAATTTGTTTTAATATCCACCTGTGATAAACTTCCAGAGTCAAAGTCTTTATTAACAAAACCAATTTGTATTCACACACTAAAGTACACAAATGCAATATACGCAATCAAGAGGGTGGTTGGGTGGTGGAAGTTTCGGTGGATGGTGTCGCTACACATTAAATAAACACACAGGTACTACATAGATCTCACCAAAAGCATCTACCACCATGTAATAGTACAGCTGATATATGCATAGGTAGATCATTCATTATTTCACGTCTAGAATTGCCATATGCTCTTTTCAACTGAGAAATGTGCTCTTTTTAGGCCCTAAAATGGTCATGGTAGTTGGTCTTATGAAAATTGTGATTTTTAGGTACTGTCAGTTGCTTCAGCTTTGAAATTTGTAATCAATATTAAGAAGATCTGAAGGCTATCGGATGAAAATATTGCAAGATACCAAAAATGGTGCTTGTTCCTTTGATTTACCGAAAACAGCAGAGTTCTCTTTCTCTCTCTCGCTCTCTCTCAATTCACAGTCGCATTGCTAATGTAGAAAGTTACGTTTTTTTTTTTTTCAATAAATGTTCAATAGACGAAAGATGATAGCCAACTTATTGTTGAGTATGTTATTGAAATTGTTATTGTGCAATATATATATAAAAGATTCACTTGCATAAAATTTTAAGATTATTTGTTGCAAAATAAGAAGCAACTTTCAGAAACCGGGTAACCAAACAGATAAATAAATACATCTGAGCTTGATGATTCAGACGAAAATGATTATTAGTGACAATTTTATTCATTTCTTGGGTTTGTAGAGTTTATTTCAATAATAATAATAACATTAAACTTCGACAATGCTATTTACAAACTTAGGTATATAACCAACTGAAAATAATTGGATATATGATTCTAATAGTTGGAATTACAACTATGCTACAGTCTAAGTAAACTTTGAAGAATTAAAAGTATGAGAATGAAAATAATAATAAACTACACAAAAAGTATCATAGCTTAGAACTTTTGTTCCTGAAATATCAAATATTTAAACAAAAGGTTATGCAAACGTTAGAAATAAACTATAAATTTTAATTGAAAACTACATAATAGCTGCTGACTTGAATCCATAATCTAGACGTAGACTGGATTAATGTTTATAATCGGCATTGTAAAATTTTAATTTTATAGATTATATTTTTTCGCTGTCGTTAAAGATTTTTAAGAGTAGTTTTTTTTTTTTAAAATTTGTTTATTTATTTACTTTGTCTGTTATACGGTAACCCTATTCACGTGAGTTCTTATAATGGTATTATTCTTGGCTTTTCTTTTTCTAATGTATCTCAGAATTCTAGGAAATATTTTGTAAACATGTTTTTATTTACAATACTGTGAATTTTAATAATGCAGGATCTGAATGTGTGTATTAACATTTATTTCGCAAATTTATTATTCATTAGGTTATCATTCAGTATTTGTATTCCTTGATAATTATTCGTTGGAGAGAATTCAAACAAACCTTCTGTAACTTTGATGCGATCTCTCCAGTCCAAACTTCGTTTCAAATAAGGACATTTTAATGCCGTGTAATTGGATAAATTAGAGTTATATAAGAATACACGGACGACAAACATATCTCTAATATGTTTAAATACGAAGCTCTAATTGTTTTGTCTGTTGGTACCTTTTACCTGATGGAGCCAAAAAACATGCTTTATCATGAACGGAAAACTTATTGTTGCCCATATAGAGATAAAATAACGCAGACACACACACACACACACACACACACAAAGAGAGAGAGAGAGAGAGAGGGGGGGAGGAAAATAAATAGGGTCGGAGGGTAGAAACAATGAAGCAGTAGTATCTCAAAAAAGAGGGTTTAGAATTATCTTCACTTTTGATTAAAATATATGTACGCTATACATGCATTTGCTTAGTATAAGAGGGTCAACGTGTCTTTAGGCTATCATAGAAGGAACCTTATAGGTTTTCCGACAAATTTGTGTATTTTTAATTGTAGTTAATTCAGCAATACTTGTGTGGAAGTACACAACTGTAATCTGTACCAGCACCAGTTGCCGTAAGTTATTAGAAATCTGATTTATATACATTTTAATTGTATTATGACTTCTTAAAAGTTAAATCAGTTTGACAACTAGAAAAGTAGTGTATTGGATGCATTAAAACACAGGCACAATTAATACAGCATTTGCCACTGAAAATGCAACAATAAGAACATTCACAATAACAGCGAGAGCGTTGGCAGACAAAACAATGATGGCACAAGTAGAAATGGTTAAACTTACCGCTCTGTGTGGCGAGTGACAACTTGGCTGCAAAATTAAAGACGAACAAAACTAAAGACGATCAGTAGCCTGTGGGGTCACCATGGGCGTAAGAACGACTGTAACATGATGCGAGGCTTCGAGAGAATGAACTCTTGAATGTCCTGCTAAGGTATGTTAAGACGTACGTTCCTCTACATGATACTATAGCTCCTCAGCTGTAACTGACGGAGTTGAAGGTTTAAGATGAGTTGTGTAACCATCTACTAGACGTGGTCATTCAGCGAGAGATCGGGAGAAAGTGCTGGTCAATGAAGCAGAAAAAAACTGTGCCCGGATAGGAAGTAAAGGACAGTAATTGAAACAGAAGGGGACACATTATCTTACTGAAATGGAGTCCTCAAATAACCTGAATTTAACACACAACAGTGCAGGTTCCAACACTTTGGTAATGTACCGTTGGCTAATCAAATGACTGTAAAAGCTTAGGAAGCACGTACGGACACATAATCCAATGGCCAAATAAACCATGGAACCCGGCGGACGTCTTCCAGTGCAGTGCCATAGTAGCGCCGGATACGGGTGCGGCTATCATGATGCTACAGACAGAAGTGGATTGGTCGGGAAATAGTATATCCTGCCATTCGTATCTCCATGCGGGACGATCACGGTATTATTTGAGTCTTTCATAAGTGTGTTCTGCAGTCAGTGGAAGCTGTAGCAGTGAGCACCGTACAAATATGTATCATTATGTTTGACTACGTAGAACTGTTTGCGGAGAAAATGGACGCTGTGCAACAGCCACCATTACATACACCAGTATCCGGGATGTGGTTGCTCTGTCCGTCAGAGCCAAACGCACACGTTGTCTGTCCTCGCAACTCGTGGTGTTCATTGGGACCCTGCTTGTCGCTGCTTAGTGACTTTCTGAGCCATCGAGTCCATATGCGCTGCACTGTGACCGCATTTCGTCCAATATGAGCACCAGTGTCGGGGAATAATAAACCACATTTGCGATATATACCATAATTATTTTTTCGGTGGTCAAAGGTCGAAACTTGCTGGAAAGATTGCTGCGTTCAACGAAGAGTCATCTTTTGACTGCGTGTGCGCATTCACGTTGCACCATTTGTTTAACACTGAACTGTGGTTCTCTGGCACCTCCAGTTTGTATCATTAGATGGCATACCTGGTCCTCTGATGCTCCAGCGATGTTGTGCCAATCAGTTGTTTATACTTCTATGCTCTACATTTTCTGCAAATTTAAAGTTGAAGTAATGTGGCGCTTGCTTTCTGCGCTAATCTGAATGTTACGAGTTTTTAAATTCTCTAGTTATTGTGTAGTCAATTTATTCAGAAAGACGGTGTAACAAAGACATATAATAATAAATGTTGTAATATCAAAATAATGATAACTATTAATTTTTATTATTTTTAAAAAATACACTGGCTATATGTATTATTTTAATCTACGAAGAATGAAACAATCCATTCTGGATATTATGCCAAAATGAAATATCAAAAATTTAACAGATGTGAAGAAACGTTTCACTCAGAATTACTGACACATGAGTTCGAGGTTTCTGAGTAATGAATAAAATCAGCAGTGGAATGGAACTGCATATAAAACTCTACGTAACACGATAGATCATCAATAATGGAAAATGGTTTCAGAACTACCAATTCATGTAATCTAAAATTCCCATGTTTGCAAGTTCACTTCTCTCCACTTTCATATGTAACACCTGATGGGAAAGTAGATGCTAAGCGTACGTATTACATGAAAGCCATGTGGCTCAGGAAGAGAAGCAAACATCACATTCTGGTTTATCTACAGGAAAATACATCAAAGAGAAAATTTAAAACTTCCCTTAAGTTTACTTTTGATCGTTGAAGCGGTTAGGAAAGCCTATATGATAGCTCTCTTTCAAGCTTCATGCTATGATTTCTTCTCTGAAAGCTTCTTTTTAAGTTATATATATAAAAAAGTGTATGTCTTCTTCATTCGATTTCTAGATATTTATAAAAAAATGCTTCTGAGAATGTAATAACATACTCTACTCTATGCTTCATTTTTTTCAGAAGACCAGATAATGTTAGGCTGATGCAAAAAGTTTTTCAAACGCATTTTAGTGTGTGATTGTCTTATAACTAAAACTATTGTTATTTGCGATTTTTACAGAAAAAAACACGTATGCGGTTTAAGGTATATACAAGACAAAATAATGCTTGAATTGATTATTAGTAAAATATTAGTAATAAATTTGACCGTGAACCGAACGCCAGATAGTCAACTTGGTTTCGGTCATGTTTAGACTGGTCATATAAGGTTAATCACAATCTATCTACAATGGATTCATTTTTAATAGATGTTTCGTTCAGTTCTTCCCGATATATATATATATATATATATATATATATATATATATATATATATATATATATATATATATATATATATATATATATATCAACATGCACGGCAGTGCATGGCAGACAAAAAAAATCGTAGGAAATGAAAACTGTTCTGCACTGCCGTAAGCATGTTACACTCGAACAATAGTTTTGTGTAAAATCGCCTATTTCGAGGCTCTGTAGAAACGAGTCTGTTAACGGTAGAAACATGAAGTTCAGAATTTAAGGATATACTTCAGAGATGTGTCCATGAACCAAATCTCACATTCCTAGCTTCAACCATATTTGAATACTGGACCCCTAAAATATGCAGCTTCTAGGCTCAGTGACTCACTCATCAAATTGATTAGGTATTTCCCAATGAAATAGAAAAGTGAAACTCTGCATAAAGGTACCTTATAATTACTTCAGTATGGAAAAGTTCAGAATATGGGGAATGCGCTATGAAATTTTTATGGGCGAATAAACTGTCCTTAGCCAAGCTGAAATCGGTTCATTCGCTCACTCATCACATTGAGTAAGTATTTCTTAATGAGATAAAAACGTGCAACTTTTCATGTAGATGCCTTATAATGACTTGAGTATGAAAAAGTTCTGATATTTAAGGAATGTGCTATGGATTGTTTTTAATCGGCAAAAACTGTCCTTACCCAAGCAGAAATCAGTTCACTCTCTGACTGGCTCACTCATCGCATTGATTAGACACTTCTCAATGGGATACAAACGTGAAAATTCTCATAAATATACCTTATAAGGACTTGAGTATGGAAAGAAGTTCGAAATTCAAGGAATGTGCTATGGGATTTTTTAATGGGCGAAAACTGTCTGTAGCCAAGCAGAACCCCTTTCACACACTCATTCATCACATCAATTATATACTTCGCAATGAGATAGATATATTAATCTCTGATAAGGGTAATCTATAATGACTTGAATATGTAAAAAAAAAAAAAAAAATCGAAATTTAAGGAATGCATTGTGGGAAATTTTTCATGGGCGAAAAACTGTCCTTGGAAAAGAAGAAATTAGTTCATTCAGTAACTCATGGCATTGATTAGATTCTTCTTAATTACATAGAGACGTGAAACTCTGAATAAAGGTATCTTATAATAATATTAGTATGGAAAACGTTCGAAATTTAAGGAATGGTATATGGGAGTTTTTGTGGGCGAAAAGTGTCCGTAGTCAGTAGGTACTTCTTAATGAGATAAATATGTGAAACTGTCCATAAAGATACCTTATAACGGCTTGAGTATGAAATTTGAATGCTATGCAAAATTTTTAATATGCGAAAAACTATCCGTACAATCAGAAATCGGGAACGACTCCGTTATTCAAACATCATGTGTATAGCACTAGCGGATCCAGAAGGTTCGTTTGGGGGGGGGAGCGGTCCGCTTCTTGGAAGATGAGCATAGCCTCAAGGTGAAAAGAATTTTACTTTGCAAGAATCTGACGCATATGAATGCGGAACTGGAGGGGGGGGGGGTAAACCTGATTAACAGATTCCATTTTGGGACTCGAATTTGTATATTTTTTAATGAAAGTATATTCCTTCTGTAGATTTAAATTAAATGCGCATTTTCGTTTCAGAGACATGGCGGTGTCATGATTCACTATTCACTGCAATGTATCAGATGCACTGTCTTGCACAGTACTTGCACAAAAGAAAATACTGTATTGACGATGGCATTCATTTTAACGAAAGAGTATACAATTTGCACTAATCATTTATATTTTGAATAACAATTGAGGGACATCAATTGAAAAAAAATGACACATTCGGTCTTCGCAAAAATAGATAACAAAAGTATACATGCATAAAGAATAATACAAAGTGTCAACAAATAACAAAAGACATTATGATATTCCTATGTACACTCATGTTCACAATGATTGTCGCATATCTATAACTGTCTTCTTGTACGAATATAATTTGATAATGATTTTGCAGGGTACTTTTGATACTGATACTATATGTATAATCGGGAAATGTATATTTGTGGTAAATTTTACAGGAAAGGAATTATAAATACGAAAATTAGAATGAGTAAAACAAAATGTTGTTAAATGGACAAGGAAGTTTTATTTTCGTTTTACTGTTCTTATTTACTGTTCGTTTGACATGAAATTTGCCACCTACATGTCTTTGCCGATTATACACATACTAACATTATAAGATATACCGGATGAATTCGTTATGAAATTATATTCCTACAACAACATATTTATAGATATGAGACAATAATTTTGGACATGATTGTACATTTCTTGGTAGTAAAAATAATACAATAATTAATTATAAAGTATTGTTCAATAGTATATATCATACAGTTCCAAATTGTCCAGAATATGGGAGAGCAATCTTTACAGATTGCTTTCATTTCTGCTTGTATCAGATTTCAAAAACTGAAAATTGAAAAAAAAAGTATAATATTTAAACTGAACTCCAAGGATGTTTAGTGGCTCTGTGATTATTCCCAGTGATAGTGATTGCCCGAACATTAATTTCGTGACTTTCCCCCCAAAAAAGAATGTTATGTTTTTTGCCTTAAAAATACGACCTGCGCACTCAAGGGCATAGATCAATTACAGGAGAATGAAATAGATACACTTCCTAATACATAATACTAATCCTCACTGTATTTAAACCTTGTACTGTACTACTAAGAGTAACCCAGAGCGACGATTTGAAGTTGAACTACATCAGTAACATGTAAGGAAATGATTTATGAATATAAATCCTATATAAATATAATATATTGCAATACTTCTTAACCATATAAATCACTACGAAGGTAAATGCACAATTTATTCAATAAAGTACTGCAAGTAATGTAATAATGTAATAAACTTTCTCTTACCCGAAACTCAACAGAAATTTTGTCAGATCTAGCACGAAATGTTTATAAATTTTACATGAATTAAAACTATGTAGAATCACAATATAAGCCATTATAATGTATAAATAGAAAAAAAAACTGAAAGATTAACAAAGCCTACAACAAAATGAACGAACGATCACAAATGTAAAACCAAAGTGAGGTTTCCGTTCATCACAGCACACAAACTATATTTCCTAAAACATACCGACTGCCGATTTTATTTGACAATATCAGATATTTGAAAAAAAATGAAAATTTAATTTTGAAAAATTCTCACCTTTAAACGAAATTACCAAGAGAGAATGAAGTACATTAAACTTGTTGGTTTCCTTTCAAATCAGATATAATATGGACCTCGTTTGGTCTAATGGCTAATACGCTTGCCTTTGGTGCGCGTGACCCCGGGTTTGATTTCCGATGAGGGTGCAGTTGAACGAAAATAGTGGTTCTGATTCCACTATAATCAGTAGGCCCACGTCTTATTTAGCCGTCCTGGCACAACCATGGAACGTTAAACAAACAAATGTCACATGTATAAGATATAACTGTTCATTAAAAATATAATATAGCCTATATACCGGTACACATTTTTTTACGATCGTAGTTGTGCCCTTTTGTTAGTTAAAGATTTTTGAAAAAAGCAATTTCAAAAACTTTCGAGTTCGTTAATCTTTCTTGATTTTGTTTGCGATTGAGATACGTCCAAGCAGTTCAACTTTATACTCAGACTGATGACTTTTGGGGAATACCCACGAGTTGAAAATAATTACGACAAAAACCACGACGGGCGGAAACCACACAACGGCATTAGTCACTTTGCAGTCCATCTCTGTGAAAGTTACAGCACAAACTCAAATCTACGTCCTTTCTTGTTACTGGCAAATCTGTCGATGACACAATCGTAATCTACGTTTGTCTCGGTGCGTATACAGTAGTGCCAGGCCGCTAAGTCAATCTACACTCATCCGAGATCGTAGCCATGCCTTCAACTTTTTAGTGTTGAAAATGTTCTTTCGGCTGATGCTCTGTATAGGGTATTTTGTGCGACTACACCGCTTTTGCAGTGGTATAATTCAATATGTAAAGAGAAAAAGCATTAGACCAGACTAGGAACACTGAGTTGGAAATTAGCTCTATTAGGTAATTTCTTAAATGCAGTTTTTACAAACATAATATAATTATAGCTATGCTTACAACAAGTAATTGTGTTTTACTAGACTTCGCTTAGGTAGGGCTTCGCCCCCAAACCCACAATTTGCTCTACATACGGCCTCGCACGAAATAGCAAATGCTCCTACGTGCTACTGTGGCAGAATATTTCGCGTTCTTCCTTCTGTCTTTCATATAGAACTGGATTGAGCTAAAACTCTGTCATGAAATTAAACACTTCGAAAGGCATTTTAGTGAACCGCCCCAAATCTGTTTCTTCCCTTCTATGTTAAGTAACAAAAACGCTCAAATACATGTTTATTTTAAATGAAAAAATAAACTATCAACATTCATGTCTCTAACCTTAAGGGATCCCGACATATGGGCATCCTTAAGGGATTCGGAGAGATGACCACCCCTTTCTTTCTTCGAATTCCAAGAATTCCTTCCCTAGTGACACACTACGTCAAAAACTCTTATCTGCTGCCCGAATTCCAAGTTTTTAGCTTCAGTGGTTTGGCCTGTGCGATCAGTTATTCACTCAGGACTTCGTCTTTTATATAACAGCTTTAGCTTGTGTTATTTCCCAAGAAAAGATTAAGTGCCATTAAAAGTCACAATGAATCCCTGGTTCCTTCCTAATGTTTCCGTGTTGAACCCCAAAAGTCACGGCTCTCTCTGTTGATGTAGTAGCTAGCGAACGTATCTTTGATATATGAGGTTATATAGTTTGATTCCCGGTGAGTGAGCATCGAACGCACTACAGTAGTTCAGATCTAACTTTAAACTCTAGTTCTCGTTCTGTAAGGTCTACCGCTCACTGGCAACATTTTGTCGGGCAACTATCTTGTTGCCCTGGCTAAATGCATTGAGTCTGATGGGAGTCCGCTCACTGAGGCGACGGCGACAGAAAAGTTGCCGAGGTGTCGCCAAGCAGGGCGACAGCTCGGCGACGGAACAGTTGCGCAACATTTAAAAATGCATTGAGTCTTATGGGAGTCCGCTCACTGAGGCGACGGCGACAGAAAAGTTGGCGAGGTACCTCCAAGTAGAAAGGTAAAAAAATAAATATTTTCCACAAGTTTTTTCACGTAACAGTTCGTTCCGTGTATAGCGCGTGAAAAGAAGTGTTTACAATGGAAACTAATACATTCTTTGATTAGTGACTAGCATGTCTTTAATTAGTGATAAAGACTATGAAAAATTAATTGAGGAAATAGAGAAACGCTCAGCGTTAAAGAAGAAATATATATAAAGAAGAAATAGTGGAAGGAAGTGTGTTTCGCTGATAAGAAACTAGAATGAGTTTTCCAGATAAGAAAAAACAACACAGGTTGGTATATTATTCGATAATGACATATTGCTGTCATACTACACACTACTACTTTCATTAATTTCCCACAACTAGAAAAAAATACAGATAAAATTATCATTCTCAGTTTTCTTTCCATTTCAAATATAAAAAAAAGAAAAAAGTGTACAGTATAAAAAATGGCCAATTTTAAAATATGAAAAATACGCGGGAAGAACGAAGAAAGCCAATTTTTATTTTATTGCTATACGTGGAACATCTGAAAGTACGTTATGGTACAGTGTTGTTCGATTGCCGTTTTTGTTAGTTTCGTTCTGTTAGTAATTTCCAGTCGTTTTATATTTTTGTTATTCTTATCTTTTAAGTCGAATAATTGTTTCCGTTCGTATTAGTTTACACAATGCTGTTATTTTTGTCACTCATTGACGCTCAGGTACGTCATTTAGGAGGGCAGGAGGAGGCAATTGCCCCCAAGAGTTTGAGGAATACATATACTTTAATCAATTGTCTACTAATATACTAGTACAAAACGTGAAAGTCTTATGTCGGTGGTGCTCTTGCCCCTCTCAAGCGAAGTCTGAAATGACGCCCTTGTTGACGCAACCTTCTACTTCTAAAGTTTGATAGCATTAGCGTAATTAAGATAATTTGCTGAAGAGCCATGACCCCTTACTTCTAAAAATTGCTAGAACATTTTAGAAGATCTTGTTATGATAATGTTATATATGTCGTCTGAGTCCATCCCCGCCCTCATTGTTAATCTCTTCAAATTATTTAGTTCCGCATTGTTAGTTCCACTCATGGCTTGTTTGAGCTTATAGACCTTTAACACGCCCGAAACCCTGTGCATGCAAATTCCGAGTGTGAATTGACTTTAAAAAAAAAAATGTTAAAGGTGCCCACGATAGGGTACATGTCTAATAGACCTTTGGTACTAATTTGAGGATGCTCAATCCACCCAATTTTGAGATTATTTTTCTCGAGACCCCATAGATGGACATGTTAAGAAAATAGTTCTATTGGATTGAGCGTCTTGAAATTAGTAGAAAAGGAGGACTTTGAAATTTGTCCAAGCAGGTCTTATTTCATTTATTTAAATTGATTTATTTAACCATTGGAATGGGCTGTAGTTTTTTTTTTTTTTTTAATGCCCGAAAACAGCAATTATGTGAACTGTTCCGGTTGCCAATTATGTAAATTGTGATATCAAATGCTCGGCAACTTTTCTGTTGCCGTCGCCAGTGAGCGAGGATATGGCAACAAAACTGTTTTGTCTCCGTGAAGTTGCTGACTGCAGGCGACAGCGACGAGATAGTTGCGCAACTGTTTTGTCTCCAGTGAGCGGTAGGCCTAAAGCATCGCATTTGACAATCGACGTAACCAACCGAAAAGTCTCAGATTCAGAGAGTTTTTCGGTAAGGAGTGCTGAAGATTCTATATTTCTCTTTATTCAAGGTAAAAGTACTTGAAGTTTCGGGACCCGATTTCCATTTCCATATCCTTTTTCTAGAACACAATTTTAAAATATACCTTTTTAGTTTAAAGAGTGAACCGTCTCACCCTCCTTCCTACAACTGTTCACCCAACGAATGAATCACATGCTTGCTCCTTTGGGGCTTATGTGACCGCCTCAAGGAACTAGGGACAGAAGTATTAACAGTTCAAATGTGTCTGCATTAAGTACCACACATTTTGATTAGACTCTCCTAGGCTTGTCACACAGATTGAATCGGTCGGGAAAAGACCATATTTGTATTTTCCAACGATAAATACAGGAAGTAAAAAACAGACCTTTTGGGGGGGGCGGTCGCCCCCTCCGCCCCCTCCCTTGGATCCGCCAGTGGTGTATAGTGATAATGTTATCAATCGTTCGAGTGGGCTAAGGCGCGTACAGACTGCCGTAAATTTGGTGGTTGGAAACCTAAACAAGGAAAGCTTTTTTCGGTGAATATTTTTTTCCCTTTCTTCCAGTTATTGATATTAAACAGATATTGAAATTAAATTTATAACTAAGAAAATGTAGAGGTGGAGATATTTATAATTAATGAAGTTTTCCAAGAAATGAGCAATCAAATTGTTTGGCATTTATATGAGATAGGTTGGTGGCAAATATAATTAAGTTTATAAGCTATTTAATAAGTGTATATCATTAGAACGAAAACCCGAAGCAGCATGCAACTGCGCAACATACGTGTCACGTAATGAACTCCGTAATTTCGCAATATGGAAGGGTAGGGAACAACTAAGTGAGTTGAAACACCAGCCATGTCTAATGATGTATCATCGAGGATTCAGCGTCAAGGGTTTTGGGACCTTGTTAATACTCTTCGTATTCAGGTAGGCCTAATGAAAAATGAGATGTGATCGATCGTGATTTTGTAGCTTGGGTAAATGAATTAGAATATCGTTTGGATATAGCTCTCTGATATATATTTGATAGAAGAAACTCTCCCCGCTGGTCTAGTGGATAGCAGTGCGCCTTTGTTTTATAGGGTCCTGAGTTCGATTCCCGGTGGGAGAGCTCTTGGGAACTAATTTTGTAATTGGCACATTATGACTTACTTAAAAATGCACAATTCTAAATTTCAAACCAAGAATATGCCGCAACTGAGAATCCCAATATACGACATTGATATGGTGAACTACAAAACGAAGTGAAATCGGAACAAAAGCATCAGAGGTGCAAAAGTGCTGCCAAATTCGTTAGCCCCAAAAGGTGTTAAGATGAGAATGGATGAGCCAAGTTCCTTGGCTACTGCATCTGAAACGAACACTGGAACTTGGTGCGAGGTGTCAAGGAAAATAATGTTAAGGAGTCTTGGGGATAGTGGTGGAGGGAGCGATGGGTTTGAGGCCACCACCATCCTTATGAACACTAACTTTGTATACTGCGGTAAGATTGTTGTTTCGAAACACAGACAAGGAAAACTTATAATCTTCCACGAGATGTCAAGAGAAGTGATGTTGGAGAGCATTAGGGATAGTGCTTGTGAGTGTGGTGGATTTGGAGTCCACCACCAGCCTTAGGGCTGACATGTTCCGGTCGTGAAACTAAGAATAGACATCTTGGTGTAGTCGAATATGTTAGATTCTTCGCGCCAAGTTCCAATGTTCGTTTCAGATGCAGTGGCCAAGGAACTTGGCCCATCCATCCTCATCTGAACGCTTTGTGGCTGCACTTTTTGCACCTCTGGTGTTTTTGTTCAGATATATACACAATCTTTCTGAATCAACATTTGTAGTGCATTTTTTAAATACATTTTACAGTTTGTATCACACTGTAGAAAGGGTACTTATCTAGATATGCAAATGCATTTAGCATGAAGTCCGTCAAGCGTTTTCAAACCATATGATCTACAACATTGATTTGGTTGAATTAATGTGATGCGTGTGCATCTAAGGACAATTATTAATAATGATTCTGCAGTTTTTCGGTTTAGTTTTGGATTTACTGGAGACCGATTCGAGTGATAGGAGAGAAGAAAGTATGGCAATCTTAAAAAAAAAGAAAAAATAAAAGAAAAAAAGTGAAATTCGAGATTTCAACGGATTTAAGTTCTATATACTCTACTTGCTGAAAATGTGACTTTTAGTTGGTTGTCTATCTGTTTCCCTAGCATTGTATGTGCACTACCGTCCGACGTGCTCAAAATACATTTTAAACCAAAGTGTTATATTATCGTCCAGATGAAGGGTTCACATTTTCTTGCTGCCATAAGAGAATAAATTTTAAGAATGTGAGTTTCTCGAAAACCATTATAAATGCTGTATTTCTATATTGAACAAGACAATATTTCACTACCAAAACTTCCTCTTCTTCTTCACCTCAACCATAGGTTGGTGGGCAACATGGAAATTTTAAAACTTTTCTCTCGCTTGGGAAAGCTATTTTATACTTTGATAAGGCATCTTCTTCGTAACTGTATCTAGATATCCTATCCATGGTCATCCTCTACCTGGTTTTCCTTCTGTCTTTCACTTTATCAGCACGGTGATCCATTTGGAGTGTCGAATAAGATGGTCAAGCATACTGTTTCTTCTTTTTCCTATTATCTTCATGATATGTCGTCCTTCATTAGCTTCCTTTAATACGTCTTCATTCATTTTCCTTTCGGTTCATGATATCCACAGCATTCTGCTCCTACACCATATTTCAAGTACTTCCAGCTTGAATATTTCAGTTTTTCTCAATGTCCATGTCTCTGATCCGTACAGTGCCACACTCCATACTAGTGTCTTAATAAATCGTTTACGAGCGTCCAGCGATACATTTCTTGATGTTAGTAGTCCTACTTTCCTCATCTTTTTCACTTCTTCCGTCCGAGGATATTAGACTTCCTAAATAGGGGAGCGTCTTAACGTCTTCGATGGTATATGCCATTGTACTGGGAAAATCTGAAATGGGAAGCTTACTTCTGAGTTTAAACTCATTTCAGACAATTTTCTCAAAAAAAAAAAAAAAAAAAGTGATTTTCGGCACATTCCACAAATAAACAGTTTACCAGTAACTGCAGCATTATGTGATTTTTTTTCTTTTTAAGAAAATAGGGAAAAGATAATATGATATAATGTTGACTACTATTTATTAGAATTTGATTTAATTGATATTGTCTGTCTAATACTATCTGAATTGTTAATATTTGCTGATTTATTTGTTTATTTATTTAGATAATAGTTTAGCGTTTATGAAATTGGGGGCAGCAGGTGAGGTAAATCCACCTGTAGCAAATGCCAAGATCTATACGAGTGCATTCACATTTTTTTTTTTTTTTTTTAAGTTTCAACAGAAAGAAAGCGAAAATATTAAAAATTCATAGCTTAAAGCGGACAAAAATGACTTGATCAATTCTAAGATAATCAGTCTTGTGTACTACTTATATTAAAATGGCATACATGTTTATTTGTTTTATAGCTATTTTCAGCAATTTTTCACTGTTGTTTGATACTGCAATGAAGTTCGCAGCTCTCAGGAGTAGTCAATAAAGGAAATAACCAAGTGAGTTACTATAACCTCTCACTAAAATATAGGGTTGGAGAAACTTTTATGCATTCCGTACTTTTTAGCCTTATGTCAGTGTTGGTTTCATTGTTATTGGAACAGTAAAATTTGCTTACTTACTTATTTAATGAAATGGAAGAGTAATTTACATTGTTAGTAATACTTATATCCCTTAAGAGTTCCGGGGTTTTTGGGCTATTTTTTAGACTTTCAGTCAAGCAGCTAGTGCATCGTCACTATTTATCCTAGGATCATGGTTCATACCTCACTCTCTTCAGAATAGAGCTGGCTTTCAAATTGTACCACTTGCATGCTCATACCATATACCTGGAGCGGGAAAAATGTTGTCAAAGGGAAACTTTTGGAGGGAATTTTTTTCCTCGCACTTTGGGACCCCCTGGAGCAACCCTGTGTGAACGTAGACATCTAAGAAAAATCTGATAAATAGCACTTGGTATATTGAATGTGTGTGCCAAATTTCAAGTTTCTATCTTGAATACCAAGAGCGGGAGAAATTTTATCAAGAATTCCCACCATGCCCCAAATTACCGTAAAACACCATGATCTCAGGTAAAAAATTTCCTGAGACATCCCTAATTACTCTAGGGTCATGTCTTGCCCATCATTCTCTTCAGAATAGAACTGCCTTTCAGGCGGTATGACTCACGTGTCTCCATCATGTATCTAAGGCGGGAAAATGAGGAAAAACGGGATTTTTTGGGTCTAAATATCCTTTTTCCAAATTTAGCCCCCCTGGACCCCCTGTCTTAACGCAGAGATCTGACAAAAAAAATCTGGTAAATACTACTTGGTGGACTGAATGTTTGTGCACAATTTCAATCTTCTACGCGTAAATAAGCCAGCACAAAAATAGTACCGAAAATGTCCAAAATTCCCCTATACAGAAGTATATTTTAATAAAAATTCCCTGACACTTCCCTAATTACCCTAGAGCCATGTGTCGCACATAATTCTCTTCAGAATAGAACTGCCTTTCAGGCAGTACCATTCACTTGTCTCCATCATGTATCTAAGGCGGGAAAATGAGGAAAAACGGGATTTTGGGTAAAAATATCCCTTTTTCAACATTTTGACCCTCTGGATCCCCCCTGTTTTAACGCAGAAATCTGAAAAATCTGGTAAATACTACTCAATGGACTGCATGTTTGTGCAAAATTTCAATCTTCTACGTGCAAAAATAAGCCCGCCAAAAATACTTTACATAAACCCTCCCAAAAAAAAGTATTGCACGAAAATATAAATTTTAGACTTATGGCGTCATCACCTCCTATTGCTCGACACAGGAAGGTGTGAAACCATCCGTAATGTCTTCTGCAATGCCTCTGGACTTGAAAAAAAAAAAAAAAAAAAAAAAACTGGCCGAAAAAGCTCAAATAGGAGACTTATAACGCAGTGTACCATGAAACACCCCGTATGGTACAAATTGTACCATGGGATCTCCAAAGGGATATACATAAATTCATTGTCATTGTCGTACTTCTTTACATATATGCAGTACAAGCGTGTCTACAACATGAAAGCGTGTTGAGATTTTGCTAAATATGAACCTACTTGGCAGAAAACTGCAATTGTCAGAGATAGATCATCTCTCTCTCTCTCTCTCTCTCTCTCTCTCTCTCTCTCTCTATATATATATATATATATATATATATATATATATATATATAGAAACTAGAAGTTGTGCTTTCGCTTCATCTTTCACCATATCTAAAATCAAACTTTTCTCTAGTACAGATTAGGACAATAATTTTCTTTATTTTCTATTTTGAACTAACGACGAACATTATTGAAGGCACACGGCATCTCGACATACTTACGTCACGTTAGATTAAGTTAGGATTATTTCTGCTGTTGAAGGTATTGACTGGCACAGTCTGTCTCAAAATTAATAACTTAATACTGAAGGATTTTTAATTTTAAAAACAAAGTAAAATGTAACGCATAAAATCTAAAACTCGTGGATTTTTGTTGTTGCTATAGCAGTTATTTTCAAATTACAAAATTTGCAACATGCCAAGGTGTGGCGATAAACAGGTTGAGAAATTCTGGATTAGGGGACATTTTTTAAGAAGTAAGAAGAATATTGCCGTAGATGCGCGGTACTTGGACCCAGTTTTACAACATTTTTTTTTTATTTTGTCCTGTATTCTTCCACGAAAACTGGAAATGATTGACATGACCCATATTAAACATTAATTACATTAGCCTGCGATGATTTTATTGCATAAGTGCAATATATTTCTGTGATGTGGTGATTGCCACCTAAGCCTAAAAGTGAAGTTAGTTTTGTCTCATCACGTCACATTTTGTGACAAAATCGATATAATCATTTTACCTATTCATTCATATGCGTCTCAAGCCACGAGGACTAAATATTCTGATTGGCTGAAATGCTATTACTCTCATGGCTTGAAATGTTGTAGCAGTAGCTAAACAGCAGCTTATCGTGTCCGCCTAATGGTACGGTACGATAGTAACACCTAGCGGCATTGTTTTGTTTATTATATTGCTTTTCCTGTGAATGATTCATACAGTTTCGTTGTAAACTACATAATTGTGCTCAGTGCTTTGAAGTCCATAATATCGTGGTGTGTGCTTAGTATTTAGTGACGAAAGTGAAGTGCTTGTTCACACTTTTCGAAATGCAGCGTCGTAATTGTAAGAATAATCCAGATATATTATGTTCTATTAGTGGGACATTTGTGCCCATGAATCAACGGCGCAATGTAACCTCCTTTGTGCGAAAGGCTTAACTTGCGTATTTTGGTATAGCATTGGGAGATCAGGTCAAGTCTTGGGCACCACAAGTTTTGTCGAACAACTGCGGCAATGGACGAAAGGTGACAGACGAGCATTGCCGTTTGGAATCCCCACGGTGTGGAATGAACATACTAACCATTGCACCAATTGCTACTTTTGTTCTGTGAATGTTAAAGGTTTCAACAGTAGAAACAGGGCTAAAATTGCTTACCCAACTACAATTCCATCCGTCAGTCTACCAGTATCCCATGGTCCTGACATACTTGTCCCACAGCCACCAAACCAATTAATCGAAGCCTCTTCCGAATCTCCTAGTGACAACAATGACGATTCGGACTTTGACCCACAAGAATCAACAGAGCCTATACTTTTCGAACAGAGTGGTTTAAATGATTTAGTTCCTGACCTTGATCTCACAAAGGAATCTGTCGAACTACTGGGATCACGACTAAAGGAGAGAAACCTGTTGATGCCTGAGATGACGTACTATTGGTACAGGCATCGTGAACAATAATTTGCTGCTTTCTTTTCTGCAGAAGATAATATAATACTTTCCAATAACATTCCGGAGTTAATACTAGAATTAGGATCGCCTGACTATGATCGATCCCAATGGGGATTTCCATCGATGCTTCCAAGCGGAGTTTGAATTGTGTACTACCACACAACGAAAACTAGCCAGCATCCATTCCAGTTGCTTATTCTGTTGTCATGAGGGAAAGCTACAACAACTTTGATTTGATATTGAGCAAGATAAAGTACCACGGACATCAATGGCAAATATGTGGGAATTTTAAAGTCATCGGCCTTCTGTTGGGTCAAAAGTCAGGCTATACCAAATTCCCATGTTTTCTGTGTGAGTGGGACAGTCAGGCAGGGCAGTCCACTGGACTCAAAAGGAGTGGCCAGATAGGCAGTGGAATACTGGTTCGAAAAACTTACAACGTGCAAGTCTTGTTAATACACATGATATACTGTTACCTCCGCTTTACATTAAGCTTGAATTGAAGCATTCGTAAAAGCTCTAGATACTGAAGGGGAGTGCCTCAAATATCTGTGTCAAAAATTTCCTGGCATCAGTAATGCAAAAATTGAAGAGGACATCTTCGATGGTCCAGATATTAGGAAACTTTTTGGTGACGCAAATTTTGAAAATGTCATGAACCAGGACGAGCGCTCAGCATGGCAAGCTTTCCGAGATGTAATGAAAAACTTTCTTGGCAACAGAAAGGATCCAAGACGTGGTGGAAAGAATGCTACTGTGATGTAAAGGATTGGATTGTAACATGAGTTTGAAAGTGCATACCCTAATAGCATGTTAGTTTGCAGCAAGTCTTTCACTATATTTGAGTTTAACTTGCTATACTTTCCGTGCATTATACACCTGCTGCAGGGTTTTTGAAAGAGTTACCCGCAAATGAGGTAATTTGATTTTCACTTGCTAGATTTTAGTTGCCTCGGAGGCTTGCTGCAACTTTGTAGCAAGTGTGTCAGTTCTAGTTTCTACCAACAGGTGGCACAAAAGTCTAATCTTGGAAATCTCCACGCCAGGCTGCAATTTGTAATAGGTGCGAAGTGTGTGAAGCATTAAAACAAGGGGATCATTATCCAGTATGTAGAGATAATTTATATTTTAAACGTGTATTGTTTGACAAAGTTGTTGAGAAAAATATACTGTGTGTATGTTCGTATATAGTAAATGTTCGGTTTGTAAAAGGCATATAAAATTAATCAATTTCTAGAGCAGAATATGTCTTTATATGCGTAAGAAAAAGTTGACTTGTAATGCAAGTATAAACCTGCAGTAGCCTTGCAATGCAAGTATATACTTGCAGAAGACTTACTACAAATTTGCTGTCGAGTTGCTAGGGACTTGCAGTGCAAGTGATATCCTTGCAGAGACTTGCTTTCAACCTACACAAACTTGCTGCCAACTTGTTGTGCACTTGCAGTGCACGTGATATGCTTGCAGAGACTTGCGTCAAACCTGCACTAACTTGATGCCGACTTGTTGTGCACTTGCATTGCAAGTATAAACTTGCAGTAGGCTTGTTCTGTAAGTAAACCCCTTGCAGAAACTTGCTTTGCAAACTTACAATACACTTGCACTGCAGGAGTGCTGCAAGTTCGAAGAGCGTCAACTAGGAAGTTTGCATTAAACTTGCATCAAACTTGCAGGCTTGCATCACAAGTCTGCTACAAGTTTGCCAGACTTGAATTGAAAATCTGCTGCAAGTTTGGTACAAGTCATTTTTGCTATCTGGGTATGCTGTTTTCCCATTTGAACTATTTTCCAGACAATCTTGGAGTCGTGAGTGAGTAACAAGGAGAGCAATTTCATCAGGACCTCAAGGAACTCGAACGTCGTTATCAAGGAAAGTGAAATTGCAACATGCTTGCAGACTAGTGATAGTTGTTGCAGAGAAGATTGTGTCACTAGTCACAAGCGTGCCGCGACAAGACTCACTTTCTCAGGGAAGAGGCGTAAAACCCACTAGTGTGGATATTTGTGCTGCATGTCATGACCTATGGGTGTGTTATGTCCTCATTTAAAATGGCGCAGATGAGAGCACAAATTAAAAACACTATGGAGTTTGCGTTTGCTTGCTTTAAGAGTCTTACTGTTTTATAGTGAATGCTTATCCATAAACATTGCTTCTTTTTCTCCGCATTTTCTTGCCTTGTGTTTCTAATATCGTGATTACGAGTTAACTTACTGTCGCATACAGCACTAGAAATACAAATAATAGATGTTAATATTGTTTATATTAGTAAGTGTACCAGTATTCGTAGCAGTGTTATGAATAGTAATAAACCATTAGATACATTGATGTTGGCAATGTTAATATGCAATTTGCAAGAAAACCTGATGTGCAATAACTAAACCGACTTTTGTTCTGAATTCGGTACACCCGAAATATGAAACGTGGCTCACTATATCTCATGCAATGATCCAAAAGATAAAATTCACAGGCTAGTGTTATAGGCATTATTGTACCAAATTTCACATAAGTAAATCCCCACGCTAAGCGGGTTTGCATATCCAGGCTCCTAACTATGAAAATATTTACGATCACTCCAACCCCAATCATTTCACAGATTCAACCTGTTGTATATAAGTTATTAGGACATAAAATTGAATGTAATTTATACGAAAAACCCTTTTATGCATTGCAAGACCTGTAACGTCCAAATATTCACCACAAACTTATAGTTGTATCGACATAAACAAACAAACAAAATAAAAAAAAAGTGTGGAGCAGGAAACCACTTTACACAAAAGTCAAAAGAGGTTATTGAAGGCATACGAACTGGTCGAGCGGTTTGAGTGACTAGTCTGTCAATCAGAAGTTTATGTGTTCAAACCCTGTAGAAAATATTCGTTTTGTTTTTTTTTTTTCTTAAAAGTGTGTTCCTATTTTCATCAGAGGACTGAGAACATTTCTTTGAATAAATCTTTGGAAACTACTTTTCTCTCAAATTCGATTAGAAGCGAACATTATATGAATTGCAAATCTAACATCCACAGCTGAGAACAAAATATTAAGTATGTTCAATATGTCATTATTATCATTTGATTTGTAGTGAAAAACTAATTATAAGCATTGACAATTTCAGAAGATTCTCCCCCGGTAATGGTCAAGATATGAATGAGAAAAAACTGATAAAACATTATTAGTCCATTTGAGCATGATCGAAGATAACTTATGGCCACGAAGGGGAAATTTATGTCGACAGGATCTCAAATTCTCCGACAGGTCATGCCCTGAAATCTTCACTGTTTGAAAGGTATCCTTAACAAATAGAATATTATATTTATTTCTCCTTCTACGTTTTGAAATGGAAAAATCATAATTTTAAATAGAATTATAATACGATAAGCATAAAGATTTATACAACTAATGAAGTAAATATCCTTGTGTAAGTTATCGATTTCTATTCGGATTAAAA
Source organism: Thermobia domestica (assembly GCF_964235325.1). Lineage (NCBI taxonomy): Eukaryota > Metazoa > Arthropoda > Insecta > Zygentoma > Lepismatidae > Thermobia > Thermobia domestica. The sequence goes on along the minus strand of NC_137459.1, from coordinate 138,259,431 downwards.
CTCGAATATTCGTTTGCATCACATTTTAAAGTAAATCGTCTCTATATATAGTTCCTACTGGAAAGCATGTTTAACTCCAATTACTTAATCAATATTTTTAATAATATATTTTTATTGTAATACTCTTACTATTCAATGTTGTATGCACTTAATTTCCCAAAGCAAAACCTCACAAATGTATAATTGACTAGTAAATATTATCAAATAAATTATCATTTAGTTTACGTAAACATTGCATCGCCTGATTTGAAACTTCGTATTTTAAATAATAATAATAATAATAATAATAATAATAATAATAATAATAATAATAATAATAATAATAATAGTAGTAGTAGTAGTAGTAGTAGTAGTAAAATCATAGCCATATCTTTATCAGAATTTCAGGCTTAGTCAATAAATGAATTCAACATAGTCTCTATTCGAAGCTCTATTTAATCGAATCAGATAGAAATACGAAGAGGAACTTCGAGAACAGGTAAAAGAAAAATGTTACTTTGGTGGGTTTGAAAGTAACTTTTAAGAGGTTTTTTTTTTTTTTTTTTTTTGCAAATTACAGACAAATGCCTTGGACACTATTTTCTTTTCTTTAAGTTAACTGATTCACCGAACGTATCTGACATATGAGTAACTTGTCTCTATTTTCTACTCGGTTATACACGTTTTACAATCTTTTCCATTAACCTTGAACGACAAGAACACGAACACAAAAACATCCACGTAGGTATGACAGTTAAAATTCCTAACTTCCCCCACGGGGAATCGAACCCGGAACCACATACACCTGAGGCACACGTGCTAGCCACTAGACCAGCGGGAAGAACAAATAAAATGTATTTTGTAGTGTCTGAAGTTTATAGCTATTTCACCCTGTAGTAGTATGTCTATTGATTTTTTAATGTTTACCGTATTCGTTACTTTGAGGAATGATATATATTATTGATATAGGTTTTATTACATATTCGGCCATAAATATTATATAAATTATCAGAATTATTCATGATCTTCCATGGAAATTCACTGGTGCATGCGCAGTAGAAACAGAAGAACACAATTTTCTGATGTTGGTCAGAACGCAAATTTCTAACAGGCTGTCTGAATTCCTTGGTGGAAAGCAGTAGTTCCCAACCTAGGGACCTGCAGATTCCTCCTGAGTAAGCATGAAGAGCGAGTAAGGTGGCGAAAGCTACTGGCAGAAAAGAATTGTGCAATAAGTAAATAAAGCACTACTTATTATGACTTTCAAATTCAGCTTGACAATTTTATAATTGCCGTTTTACAAAAACATCATATTGCACTAGGAGGGTATGCAAAAGTTTTGCTGGAAATAAATATAAATTCCTGGGATGATTATTATTATTATTATTATTATTATTATTATTATTATTATTATTATTATTATTATTATTATTATTATTAATATTATTATTATTGGTCTCCTACTTCTTGGCCAAGATGTGAAATATTCACTACCTTCTTCATAACGCTAAATCAATTTCTTCACTGTTTTCTCGTCACAGCTCATACTCCTAGCTATCTGAATGGCAATTTGTCTAATTGTTGCTCGACCTATGATTTTCCCTCGCATAGTAACAGATAGTTTTCTACAGCTTTTAGAGCGAGGTATTTTGACAACCTGTAGAAATTTGCATTGTGATTCGTATTAGCAATGACAGTAAAGTGGATATTTCTGTTCCTACTGTGCATCATCAGTATCATTATATCAGAAGTATTCCGCCATTACCAGCGGGTCACTTACCGCAGCTGAGAAGCTGCCATGCTCCACGATCTTCTGTTAACCTCTCCATCTTCACATACGATTTTTCTGTTTTGATATCGCCAATAGCCTAATTCTGTTTCTATATAGTCTAATTCGTCCTCTCCCTCTCTTCCCTGCCACCATACCCCTCAAAATACTATTTCCTCCATCCTAAAGGCTCTTTTCGCCATTTCTATCCTTGCTTTTATTTCACGTTCGCATGTCAAATCATCACTAGTAATAGTACTCAGATATCGAAAACTAATCACTTGTTGTTTTTTCCCGCTCCTACTTCTATATTTCACACCGATCGCTTCGTTTCAATCACCATGGATTTTGTCTTTCTAACATTTATTTTCATCCCATATTCTTCACAAGCCTTTCTCAAGTTTTCTACATCTTATTAATTTTCTTTTTAGATTCTACAACAACAACCATATCAACCCCAAACCGTATACACCTCACCATTCTATCTTCTACGGAAATTCCATCTTCATTATGTAGACTCGTTTTCGTTATCTCTTCTAAATAGTTATTAAATAAAATATAATCGGCGGAATATAGCCCTATAATCTCTGTTGAACTCATCTTCCAATTACACTGTCTGTCTACTGCGCATGCACCAGTGAATTTCCATGGAAGATCATGAATAATTCTGATAATTTATATAATATTTATGGCCGAATATGTAATAAAACCTATATCAATAATATATATCATTCCTCAAAGTAACGAATACGGTAAACATTAAAAAATCAATAAACATACTACAACAGGGTGAAATAGCTATAAACTTCAGACACTACAAAATACATTTTATTTGTTCTTCCCGCTGGTCTAGTGGCTAGCACGTGTGCCTCAGGTGTATGTGGTTCCGGGTTCGATTCCCCGTGGGGGAAGTTAGGAATTTTAACTGTCATACCTACGTGGATGTTTTTGTGTTCGTGTTCTTGTCGTTCAAGGTTAATGGAAAAGATTGTAAAACGTGTATAACCGAGTAGAATATAGAGACAAGTTACTCATATGTCAGATACGTTCGGTGAATCAGTTAACTTAAAGAAAAGAAAAAAGTGTCCAAGGCATTTGTCTGTAATTTGCAAAAAAAAAAAAAAAAAAAAAAACTAACTCTTAAAAGTTACATTCAAACCCACCAAAGTAACATTTTTCTTTTATCTGTTCTCAAAGTTCCTCTTCGTATTTCTATCTGATTCGATTAAATAGAGCTTCGAATAGAGACTATGTTGAATTCATTTATTGACTAAGCCTGAAATTCTGATAAAGATATGGCTATGATTTTATTACTACTACTACTACTACTACTACTACTACTACTATTATTATTATTATTATTATTACTATTACTATTATTATTATTATTATTATTATTATTATTATTATTATTATTATTATTATTATTATTATTATTATTATTATTATTATTTAAAATACGAAGTTTCAAATCAGGCGATGCAATGTTTACGTAAACTAAATGATAATTTATTTGATAATATTTACTAGTCAATTATACATTTGTGAGGTTTTGCTTTGGGAAATTAAGTGCATACAACATTGAATAGTAAGAGTATTACAATAAAAATATATTATTAAAAATATTGATTAAGTAATTGGAGTTAAACATGCTTTCCAGTAGGAACTATATAGAGAGAGGATTTACTTTAAAGTGTGATGCAAACGAATATTCGAGTTTTAATCCGAATAGAAATCGATAACTTACACAAGGATATTTACTTCATTAGTTGTATAAATCTTTATGCTTATCGTATTATAATTCTATTTAAAATTATGATTTTTCCATCTCAAAACGTAGAAGGAGAAATAAATATAATATTCTATTTGTTAAGGAAACCTTTCAAACAATGATAATTTCAGGTCATGACCCGTCGGAGAATTTGAGACCCTGTCGACATAAATTTCCCCTTCGTGGCCATAAGTTATTTTCGATCATGCTCAAAGTAGACTAATAATGTTTTATCAGTTTTTTCTCATTCATATCTTGACCATTACCGGGGAGAATCTTCTGAAATCGTCAATGCTTATAATTACTTTTTAATTACAAATCAAATGATAATAATGACATATTGAACATACTTAATATTTTGTTCTCAGCTGTGGATGTTAGATTAGCAATTCATATAATGTTCGCTTCTAATCGAATTTGAGAGAAAAGTAATTTCCAAAGATTTATTCAAAGAAATGTTGTCAGTCCTCTGATGAAAATAGGAACACACTTTTAAGAAAAAAAAAACGAATACTTTCTACAGGGTTTGAACACATAAACTTCTGATTGACAGACTAGTCACCCAAACCGCTCGACCAGTTCGTATGCCTTCAATAACCTCTTTTGACTTTTGTGTTGTAAAGTGGTTTCCTGCTCCACACTTTTTTGTTTTGTTTATGTCGATACAACTATAAGTTTGTGGTGAATATTTGGACGTTACAGATCTTGCAATGCATAAAAGGGTTTTTCGTATAAATTACATTCAATTTTATGTCCTAATAACTTTTATACAACAGGTTGAATCTGTGAAATGATTGGGGTTGGAGTGATCGTAAATATTTTCATAGTTAGGAGCCTGGATATGCAAACCCGCTCAGCGTGGGGATTTACTTCTGTGAAATTTGGTACATATTGAGCACAATTTTAGTTGCATACATTGAAAACAAAGCACAGGTAACTTTTGTACAGAAATGGGTCCAAGTAAGACTCGCGTTCGGGCTACTTGAAAAAAAAAATGAAATGAAATCTTTGAGTTTTATGCCCCACGGTTATACCGGTTAGGCTAAAGGAGACTGTGATGATGAGTAACGAATTAAATGGTGGAATGAAGAAAGTTGCAGGAAACGGGAGAACCCCGAGGAAACCCACGCACATGGCGTCTGTCCACCACAAACTTCACTTGGCGGGGGCTAGAATCGAACCCGGGACCCCAAGCACCAGAGGTGAACGCTATACCACTGAGCCACTTAAGGATTTCGACCCGCATTTTCGATTAATGACCAGTTACTTCGCCTTTCAACTAGTATCGCCAATCAATATAATTAAGGTCTCCCATCATGTCTCGTCTTATTGGATCTTGGAAAAACTTTCGACAAAGTTTGGCATTATGGGCTCATACGAAAGCTCGAGAAACTTAACCTTCCGATCAGTTATTTACGCTTTATATATACCTTCTTAACTAATAGAATCGGATAAGCTTACATAGGATCTGACATCTTCCATCATATTTTCTCCATACTCCGGAGTTCCACAGGGTTCCGCACTCAGACCACTTCTCTATATATTGTACGCCTCCGATATACCACAACCTACCCAGAATGTGTATTTATTTCAATACGCGGATGATACTGTGTTTCTAGGTATGGTCAAGACCATGTAGCAGATCAACACAACCTTGCAATCAACTCTCAATAATTTAAGCAATGGTACAACACTTAGCGACAAACTGTAAATACCGCCAAAACCCAAGCATTGGTCTTTCTACTTCCTATACGTCGCTACAAAGTTCATCGTAACCCTCGTAGCTTTAATGTATCTCCATAAGGCCATCCACTTCGACCAACACCTACAGCTACATATCTCGGTGTTGTTTTTGACTCTAAACTGAGTTGGAAGGCTCATTTAGAGAAAATAACACAAAAGGCCACTTTGCGGCTCAATCTTCTACGGCGTCTAACAGGAACTACTTGAGGTATACACGCACCTCTCTTAATCAATACATACAAAATGTTCCTCAGGCCCATGTTAACATTTGGCCACATTGCTTGGTGCAATGCTTCAGCGAAGTTTTACGACCGATTATCGATCCTAGAACGCCATGCCATTAGACTTGCATATCGCATAAAGTTACCATACCCGAACTTCATGGCATACGAACACATCAACTTTCCTTACCTTATTCAACATCTTGCAGACCTCCGTTTGAAATACATACTATCTTGTCTCCCAGTCTCCCATCCATTACTCCTAGATACTTTCCAATCTAATGCTGAAATTGACGCACCGCATAAATATCTACATACACCGTTAAACGTTCTCCTCACGCTATACCAAAAATCTGCGCATCCTACAGCTGAAGACCACATCTTTCATGTATATTTTATACCAGATCATCTTCATCATTTGTTTCCATTTTAACATTATGTATCAAGTCAATATTAACTTTGGGCTTTCTCCGTGTCTCCATCAGACTCGAGTCACCCCGAGACAGAAGAACTAACATGCATTCGTGTATCTAACACTATGTTTGTGACTGTGGCGTGTATGCACTGCATTTCATTTTACACTGTCATGTTTAGTTCATTGTAACACAGCACGCTGGTTCTATGCGAACGTTCCATTCTGTTTATACCTGCACCATTTATAAATGCATTTTGTTTTGTTTATATGCACATTTATATTTATCTACTCACTTAATGTTTTCTTTGTTACTTTCAGCACTATTCGTTTATAAAACTGCACATAGACCATCTTATATGATATAACCCACCAGTGTCGTCAATTCTGTGCCAAAGATTAGGCGTAACCCTCTAATGGCTAGGGTTAGGATACTAAGCATACATTTTATTATTGTCAATGTGAACGATCAGAATTGGTGGAGTGAGTCTGTTTCTTAATTTCAATCATGTTTCGTACGTGCCGTAAGAAACCAAACAGTTTTTGTTATATCTGTGGTGAAGCTCAACGGAAGCCGTTGTCACCACTCGTGAAGAAGGCATATGAGCTTTACTTTGGCTGTAAAGTGGGTGATCAGGACAAGTGTATACAATTAGCTATAGTTCCTGTTCAAGGACCTTGTTAGACTGGTTAAAGTGTACGCATAAAGCAATACTTTTTGCTGTTCCTATGGTATGGAGGGAACCCCGCAATCTTCTGGACGACTGTCATTTTTGTTTAGTGAACGTAAATGGCTTTTCTGGTAGATCAAAGAAGAAATTGAAGTACCCAAACATACCTTCAGCGCTGAGACCTGTCCCTCACGACGACTCGATGCCTGTGCCAGTGCCTCCAAAGCAGTACACCGTGGACTCAGAGGTGGAAGAAAAAGATGATTGCGAAGAGAAGGAATATGATGATGATGATGATGACTTTCCTTCACCCGAGACTTCCACAGAACACCTGATAACACAAACTGAGTTGAGCAACCTAGTTCGGGACTTGGATCTACCTAAAACGAAGGCACAACTGCTCGGTTCAAGACTTCAACAAGGGAACCTTCTGAAAAGTGGGGTGAAAGTGTCACACTACGGAAAGAGGGAATCGGCCATTGCAAAGTGGTATGAAATGGACGGTGATTTAGTGTATACTAATACTGTTCGAGGATTGTTTAACGAACTGAAACTAATATATATCAACCTGCTCCGTGGAGACTTTTTATTGATGCATCTAAAGTTAGTTTAAAGGCCGGTTTACTTCAGAACGAGAACAAGCTGCCGTCAGTACCAATTGCCTACGGATTTCACATGAAGGAGACATATGATAATCTTCAGAGAATGATACAAAAAATATGTTATGATGAACATCAGTGGAGCATATGTGTGGATCTAAAAGTTGTGGCGTTATTGACAGGATTGCAAACAGGTTACACAAAATTATGTTGAACAAACTCCATGGCTCTGGATAAGTAGCTTAACAAATAAAACACAGTTCTGACCAGAGCAGAATGAAATATATTAAAACTATACTTGCAATGTGTTACAGTTTCAAGGACCTAACGTCCTCTTCATCAGACACAGACACTGAGAAAAGACAGGTGACAGCAGATCTTATATACACGAGAAAGTGAAAGGCCACGCCCTTTCTTCTCTCTCATTGGTCGGAGGGAACAAATGAGGATAAAGGCAATTCCGCGCCAACATAAAAATATAATGAGCCCCTTCACTTTTTCTAACAGTTCTTTAAACAGATGACATACAAAGAAAAGTAAATTACAAATAGAAAATATTAAATAAGAAAAATAAATAACTAAATATATATATATATATATATATATATATATATATATTCTATCACATCCAACAATTTCTCCCATTGCTCGTGAATATTCATACCGCTTGTCCAATTCATTAAGTTCTCCTCTTGTTCTCTCTTTATTCTTCTAGCCTCTTTCCACTTTCTAATAATCTTCCTGTTCTCTCTCTCTCTCTAAACCCCTAGCCCCCTCCCAGTCTATTTTATGTCCCGTTTCCTTTACATGTTTGTATATAGCGTTATTATCTCTTTTCAGTCTAACATCATCCTTATGTTGTTTTAATCTATCCATAAGCCTTTTCCCCGTCTCCCCTATGTATTTGACTTTCTCGTGTATATAAGATCTGATGTCTTTTCTCAGTGTCTGTGTCTGATGAAGAGGGCGTTAGGTCCTTGAAGCTGTAACACATTGCAAGTATAGTTTTAATATATTTCATTCTGCTCTGGTCAGAACTGTGTTTTATTTGTTAAAATTATGTTGTTTCATTTGAGAATGGGACAGTCGAGCAAAAGACAAGCACTACGTTGTAAAACAATGACCAGTTCGTGGAGAAAACAGTCTGGACAGAAGAACATAGCAAAGTCAACCTTAGTTGAGGAATCTAAAGTTATATTACATCCCCTGCATATCAAGCTTGGCCTCATGAAATTGTTTGTGAAAGCAATCGATAAAGAAGGACAGGGTTTGCTTACCTGAAACAAAAGTTTCCAAGCATTACTGACGCGAAAATAAAGGAAGGTATCTTTGTTGGTCCTCAGATAAGGAAGCTATTTAAAGATCCTAATTTCAAGCAGATATTAAATGATGTGGAACGAAGAGCATGAATGCATTTGAAAATGTATGCAACAATTTTCTGTGAAACAAGAAATTGGAAAACTATGTAGAAACAGTGGAAGAACTTATTTCATCTTACAGAATTTTGGGGTGCAACATGTCGTTAAAGCTTCATTTCCTGCATTCCCATTTGGATTTGTTTCCAGAAAATATGGGAGCTGTATCGGACGAACATGGTGAGAGATTCCATCAAGATGTAGCCGAAATGGAGAAGCGATACAGCGGTAAATGTACTCAGAATATGTTAGCAGGCTACTGTTGACACTTCCCCAGCAACACAAGAGACAGAAGACGACAAAATAAGAACTCTGTATTACTTTCTAAGCGCTTTGGACATGCCTATTTGTAAAATCAAAGACACTGAACCACTGCATTCCAATTGATCCATATGATGCTATTGAGACATGCCATATGCTGTAGATTATTTTATTTTTGTGTATAAATTTCATATTAAAGTGTATCCTATTTCCTTCTAGAGATGTAGACTTATTAAAATTTAACTTTCAGAAGGAAATGGAGTTTAAATTTTCTTGATTTTTCCTAGTTCTTATACAGATACATCTATTGAACATATTTAAATACTATGGAAAATTGGCAATAAATAAATAAATAAATAAATAAATAAACAATTCTCTCTTAAAATTGGTGGGTGATGGAGCAGAACTGTTTTCGGATTCTGCATGAGCAGATCGAAGTCTATAGGAATCAGCCAAAAAAAATGCAGGGAGGAACAAAAAAATTCAAATTTGCAGAACAGTGTTATCTATATAGATATATTTGACGTTGATATGCATGAATCGGATACCAAAAGTGTAACGTTCATAATGTCGATTGCAGACAAAATGCAAAACACCGCTATGGAACTTAAAACAGGTAGGTAGAGGCTTTCGTAGTCGGGGAATGCGAATTCAGTCTTAAAAGTGCAAAATGCAGTTTGACAGAATCAATGTGACGGACAACAATTGCAAACAGTATGTACACAATGGGCATATATGATTCTTACATATGCAGTAGAAAAATACCTATAGTACATAACGGGGCAAGTAGGGGCAGGTTATGTTTTACAATAAACAGGGAGCTTGACTTGCTATACAATCATGCCAAAATTGAGGCACGGAATGCAGGAAGGTTTTGTAGTGCACATGAAAACTTTATTACGTCAACAGATTGCAATCATATACAATAATTATTTCACTACCAACTCCCTCCTCCGCCCCCGAAGAGATACGCGGGGATCGGCATGTGTTATATATCGTTGAAGAGCTCGCACAGAGTGCACTTTACATCTGTAACATCTCGCTTTGGATGGTGCTTATAGGGTGCATTGAGGTTAATTGCATATACTATCTGAAGATCCGAACAATGACAGTGAGAAGTGAGCTTTTGAGTTTAAAACATAGTTTTGCTTCCACAACTGTCTTTCCTGTTTCACATTATGCCATGTACAATTGTGAGAGATATATATGACAAATGTCCATTCTCATGAGTAGAGATGGTACCGACACCGAGACTAGTCTCGATCTTGTGTCTAATTTGAGACCGAGATGCACGTTTCCAAATCGAGACAAGACCGATACAGTGTCCAGGCTCGTCTCGATACATATATGCGCATTCTGTACTTTTGCAATTTTTGTCCGCCGTATGGATCCGTCATATTGCATTTTGCACGTTGAGCAGTAGATTCATACTCCATGATCACGAAAACCTCTACATATCCGCTTTCATTTCCATAGAAGTGTTTTGAATTTTGACTTTCATCTTGGATCCGCCATTTTGAATTCTACAATTTCGTTATTCACACATAGTGATATCGAATATCTTTATGTACCTAATTTCAGATCTTTTTTTTTTTTGTAATTTATGTCTGTCATGTTCGATCTTCCATTTTCATTTGTAACTATTTGATGTTAGATTCATATACAGCTACCTTTCAAACCTACATATACCACGTTTCAAAACAATTACATCATTGATTCTTATTTTGTCCACGTTTTCTGGTGTTCCGAAGCGTGCCTTATTCTGATCTTCAAATGGTCACCACGCCCTGTACAGGCCCCACTCAAGTGAGATAATTCACATGGGAGGTGCACTCGGTGTGACCTTACCAATGATGTGTAACATATGCCGATCCCCGCGTACCATTTCAAGTACTTCCCTTGTAAGTATGCAGGTTTGGGAAACGTCTTCAAAACTATATTCCTAGATGTTACCTATGACTCAAATTACCTGAAGACTTAAGTATATTGCATTCCTACCAGGAACGCTCAGATACACCTAACAATAATTAGTGTAATCACTCTGTGCATTATGCTCCTAAGCATACACTATTTTTCGGATCATTACGTAAAATCATTAAGTTTGCGCTGCTGGCCGCCTAAATGTTAGATTATGTAAAACAATAACTTGACAAGAAAATATATTATTTGATAGGCCATTCAAGGTACTTCAGCCACAAAATATTCTCAAAATTGCATACACTTGCTCAGATTGGACCGATATTGAGGAATTTCAAGCGATTAAAAAAATGGTAATAAGTAATAATAATAATAATAATAATAATAATAATAATAATAATAATAATAATAATAATAATAATAATAACTGAAGTATAATTTTGCAGCAATCTACTTAAATTAAGCAAATGTTGCTTTGATTCATACAAATAAACCTTACCTCAGCAAGCTTGACACAGATTTTCGTTTCGAAGAAGCACAACATATTTCTAAATAATGAGTATGTATTGTGAAACTAAGTTATTTTACAGTTCTTTGTTATTCATAAGTATTGGTACAGTTAGAGAAGTGATAGTAGAATTTATGTAGATTCACTAAACTATTCTCTGAACATTTGTTTTAGTTTACTCATAAATGTTTAATTTAGGTTATACCATATAAAAGGAAACAATATCAATAAATTAGCATTGTATGTGCAGCACTATCTTATTCCCGGAAACGTTCAGAGGAGTATTTTCGCTTGTTCAGTGCACGTATATAAACACAATGAAAATGGTTTCCCTTCGTTTCCTGTAGATTCTCTTTTTCTTGTATTGCTAGCAAACGCACACATCGTATTCATCGTCGAAAAGGCCACCCTACACCAGCTACATTTTAAGGAACATTCTTGGAAGAAGGTATTTATGTATGTGTGTAGGCTTATGTTTGTGTGTGAACACACACACACACACACACACACACACACATATATATATATATATATATATATATATAATACTCAGAACACAAAAGCAGCTTGGAACACAGCTAGCAAAACCCACCCAGGTTAAATACGAGTCCTTGGGGATCCCAGAAAAAGCGTGGTATCTGACACCAACACTAAAGATTTTCCGGAAATAAGGGAGAAATAATCCCTCAAGCTTGAGTACAAAAGCCGTACTCTTGGCTCGCCAGCAACAGCTTGTTATTCCAGAATGACGCTCCCCAGTACTGAGAACCGAACATATTTCTAACCACAGGATTTTCTCCGAATAATTGCGTAACAGACATTGTCGTCTGTTCTTCTCAAACAAGTTTCGTCTATTTCCATCGACACGCGCATAACTGTCACTGCATTTTAACTTTATAGTACATTAACTTATGGACTTCCGCATGTAAACACATTGAAACAAAACCGTTTGATACCATTGTCAATTTTTCTTTCGATTTAGCAACGTTCAAAGATGCGTAAAAAAAATATATGCATGATTTTGTTTCACATCTAAATATCTCACATTTTTAAGTATATATTCTACTCTGAAACATAGCATTATCGTTTCAACATAAATTTTCTCAATAAAATACATGTTTTCATTGACGTGAATTCCCTTTAGCAAAAACAATACAATATTAAATATACATACATACGGTGGGCACAAAGTCTCTTCCCCCAATACCTGAAGAAGTAGCATAATGTGTGAATTGGTATCACTCTAATAAATACAACTAAATCTCTTTACATGACCGTCCATCTTGAATGATACCTCAGCTATCCAGAAAATTTGTTTCCGGAAGTCTGTGTCAGCGTCGTTCCGAATAATAAGAACACTCAGGGAAAACTCAACACGCTGGTATGGATCATATTCGTTCAATGAGTACAGAAGCTTTTGCTGGTAAAGTTTCAATCAAATACTTTAACATGTTCTATATCATTCCCAGGTGGCGTGCGCGGCATCTGGGTTACGTTTTCCGGGCTAAATACAGAGCTCATGAGTTCAGTGTTTCCTTCATTTCATACACTTCGTGGTCATCTGCTTAGCGGTAGATCATATAGAGAACCTGTAGCATCGAATATTTTGTTAAGGCGTTTTCATGATGTGATGACGATTTCCTAGAAATTTTCTGGAAGTCACTATAGAAAATTTCTCCTAGTCTGCTGTCACATTTTTTTCTTTCGTTTCCACCAAGCATGCAGCACAGAAACGCGTTCCTTTTTATTAATTAGCAATTTGTCTCTATAACTGTACTATTCGGCACAGCTTGATTCAGTAAATAGTTCTTAAACAAAACACGTAAGAAACAGTGGTTAAAAGTTCCAACCACACTAAGACCGCCATTCCATTTTACATGAATCTTGTAGCTCTCATAAAAAAAATCTTCAAATCCTATAATATTTCTCCATGTAATCATAGTCTTGAAAGGAGCATGCAACTTTTTTTTTTTCATCTTGCAAGGGGCTAAACCATGTGCAACTTACTGAATCGTCTTGTTTGCTACCTGCTATCGCCCTCCCGCTGAAATAAAAAAGAACAGTTTTGCCGCTTCCGAAAGAACGGAATCTTTCGCACACGGAGGGGAAACGCGCCAAAATACACATTTCTAATGAGAAGGTTACCTATTTGTCCACTAGAGTGCACTTCTTGTTTTTAGATGTCTTTCTTGCTTTCAGAAAGTTGTAATGTGTAAACAGATCGGGTTGCAAGATGTTTTTTTTTTTCTTATGATAGCTTCAAGATTCATGTAAAATGGCAACGCGGTCTAAGAGACACCGTAGTACCAGATCTACTACAAGAAAACAGAAGAATAAGGGGGAGGAAAAAGAAGCGGTTGCTGATAGTTCGCTTGTTTATTTTCTTTCCTTAGGCCTACCGCTCACTGGCAACTTTCTGTCAAGCAACTATCTTTTTGTCCTGGCTAAATGCACTAAATTTTATGGTAGTCCGCTCACTTAGGCGACACCTGCAGAAAAGTTGCCGAGATGTCGCAAAGCAGGGCAATGGCTCGGCGACAGAAAGTTGCGCAAGAACTAAAAAAAAAAAAAAAAAAAAAAAAAAAAAAAAAAAAAAAAACATTGAGTGTTCTGGGAGTGCTCTCACTGCAACGACGGTGACAGTAACATTGCCTAGGTGCCTCCAAGCAGGGAAACAAAAGAAATGCTTTCTGCACGTTTTTTTTTTTTCGCACAACAGTTTGTTCCGTGTGTAGCACGTGAAAAGAAGTGTTTGCAATGAAATCTAATACGTCTTTTGCGATGAAGACAATGACAAAATGAGGAAGTAGAGAAACAAGCACCGTTTTATATATATATATATATATATATATATATATATATATATATATATATATATATATATATATATATATATATATATAATTACAAGAATATTTGGATATAAAGAATACATTTTGGAAGGACATGTGTTTTGCTGTTATAAAAGAACTTGAATGATCTTCGAGGGATAATTGCATAAATACTATTATAAAGCGTGTAAAATTTTCCCTTCAGCAATCTCTCGCCATATGTGATGCACCCGTATTTCTTTTTTATTCTTTTTTTTATTTTTTTAAATTCACCATTAGCATTCTTTGATATCCATCGCACTGTGTCTAATCCCTCCAAATTGTATCAAATGCACGGCAATTGCTCCGTTGCCGTCGCTAGTGAGGGAAGGTCTGGAAACAAAACTGTTTTATATCCGTGAAGTTGCTGACTGTAGGCGACAGCGACGTGATAGTTGCGCAACTGTTTTGTTGTCAGTGAGCGGTAGACCCTACTTGTTCTGGGGAAAGCTACTTTGTGTCAACTTATATATATATATATATATATATATATATATATATATATATATATATATATATATATTGCAATATAATGTATCATAATATGTATATAATTGTTCATAGTTTTGTTTACATGGTAAGCTGAAAGCTTTGCTGTAGTAAGCAGAAATATACATTATTGTAAATTAGGCTTTAATAATATTCACCGAATATTAAAGAACAAATATTAATATAAGGTACTAAATATTTTTATTATATTGAAATATTATTATTTAAATCGTTAAATAAATAATTCATGGTAAAGTGAGATGGAGTTCATATATAGTTCAGTCATGTCTTTCAACTTTCTTCTTTAAAGTATATATATTTGGCTTGTTAATGCTGCATTTATTAAATGAATGTATTTATTTTAAGGTAGCCGTGACCGGTAGCAGGGTAATGCAAATCAATTCTCCAAAAGGCAATAAACTGTGGTAGATTAGTTGGGTTGTTTTGGGTTTAGCGTCATCTACTAAACTGTGGCTACATAAGACCTAGGCTTACAGTAATTAGGACCACAAGGAATCACACAGGAAATAAAACTCAGTTACCTCGCACTAAAAGCGTGCACGCTAAGCATGTGGTTACGAGGGAGCTTTGCGTTATGGGAGACGACCTATACCGTGAGGATTGATATCGCATGGCGGCATGTGCATGCGCCAGCTGCATCTGGCTCAGGTCCTTGTCGTTTTGCAGCCTACCAGAGAGAGAGGATACTCAATCCGAGGAAGAGGGAGGTAGGTGATGTAGAGAGAGAATCCTGAATGCATTCACCACGTCATTCAGTCCCAATATTGGAGAGCTATTTATCTATCACGTGCTTGAATGAATATGTGGTACGAGGCTGCGTTGCATTGCTCACAATACTGAACCATGGCTCAGCTGTTCTGTCATCTGTTCAATGTGCGACCGGTTTAATAGTAAGTGGTATATTTCATAGTCTTGGTGTTATATAAGAACGTAAAAGACAGAAACTTAAATTCACACTTTGAGTGCAGTTTCTCTAAATCAAAGAATCGTTCTAGAAAACCATATTGCGAGCTCTAAAATTTATAGTCATTAGATCACTTTCACGACGGTCAGCGATAATTCTGTACCCTTTCCGGGAACGAACAATACTACCACGTGCATTTAACCTCACTACTAGAGGACATTCATATGCAATTGTAATAAATAAATAAATACTAACCAAATACATCGCATAAGTGACGTATGCGTATATCCACTGTATAAATACAAATACAGTTCATCGAATACTTACATTGACTGATCCAATCCAAAAGTATTGAATGTAAAAGTTTCCAACGGATCTATATATTTCTAAGCCGGCCTTAATTATGCTCTTGACTAATTGAGTGACCTTATCGTGTATAGAATAATATGATATAGAATAATATGATAACTAGCTAGATTATTTTGTTAAAGAAACTGACAAGCTCGAACCCACCCTATAGACAATTTTGAATGCAATTTCACTTCCTTAAATAATTTTTACTATTTGCACAAAAGTTTAACAGAAAAAAATACTACTTACATTCACACTAAAAATGAAATATTTATGCTATTTTCGATTAATCATCTGCAAGCCGCTGAATTCGCCCTAGAAGTAGATAATGACAACTTTAACGTGTTATTGTTCACACATTGCATCGCCATGATGAAATAATCTAGTGGAAGCATAGTCTTTGTTTGACGATACTTCCAAGTTAATATGCACACTAACAAAGCATTTGATTGAAATATCAGAAATGAAACAACTCTCAACTCAACGAAATACTTATTTATGCATCACGCATCATGATTGTGTGTTCAATAGATGCATCACAGAGATTACAATATATTATCTTTATTTTAAAAAAAATGTTGAAGAAAAGTGTGCACTGAATGCACGGAAATATATATTATTAACATTTCTTGGCATAAAATACGCTGAAGCTTGTTCTGAGTTCACTGTAGTTACATAAAACAGTTACAACAAAAATACACCTTGCTATACTGCCTTAGTGCATTTAAAGATTGTTGGCTCACCCTGCAAATATTTAGGTAAAATCATTGGATCTTATATTTTAAAGGCAAGTCAGCCGCAGATAGTTTTAAGAAATCTCGAGATTTAAACTTAATCACTTGCTGGCTACGGAAATAATAGACATCATTATTTAATAGAAATCGTAGTTCAAATCCCATTAATTATTAATTGGTTTGCGTTTCGCTAAGACCACACAGACAAAAAAAAAAAAAAAAATGCATTAACCCTTAATCTAACTAATACGCTGTATAAAGGTAAGGAGGGTGGCTTGGAATCGAACACGGCTGCCTGACTAGATTTTGCATGCTGTGCAAGATTGTCAGTACTGGATTGGAAAGATTGAAATCTTGCATTGGAAATGGGCGAAATTGTAATTTGATTGTAAATATCAATCACGTCTATTATTTCTATTATTTCCGTAGCCAGCAAGTGATTAAGTTTAAATCTCGAGATTTCTTAAAACTATCTGCGGCTGACTTGCCTTTAAAATATAAGATCCAATGATTTTACCTAAATATTTGCAGGGTGAGCCAACAATCTTTAAATGCACTAAGGCAGTATAGCAAGGTGTATTTTTGTTGTAACTGTTTTATATAACTACAGTGAACTCAGAACAAGCTTCAGCGTATTTTATGCCAAGAAATGTTAATAATATATATTTCCGTGCATTCAGTGCACACTTTTCTTCAACATTTTTTTTAAATAAAGATAATATATTGTAATCTCTGTGATGCATCTATTGAACACACAATCATGATGCGTGATGCATAAATAAGTATTTCGTTGAGTTGAGAGTTGTTTCATTTCTGATATTTCAATCAAATGCTTTGTTAGTGTGCATATTAACTTGGAAGTATCGTCAAACAAAGACTATGCTTCCACTAGATTATTTCACATTTTCTGACCATGCTCTCCAGAAGCTTACATATACAAGTGCTGAGGTTGATTGGCATTCAGCAGTCACTTCGAACTGGATAATCTGTAACGTGTAGTTTGGATATACACTGGACATGTGTGTAGTGTGCCACTTTATTTGCCAGTAAACCGTAGGGAGCAGTTCTAGTATTGAGAAATAATAGTCGCAACTGGTGAACAAAAACATCGATATCGAAATCGATTAATTTGCAGGATTGCTACTCGTGAATTCATACACTGCCAACGCTTATTTACTCCTTTGCTTATCCACCCCATCCACTCTTTTATTCTATTTACATTTCTCATTGTCATGATTGTAAAAGCGCACTATGTCGTGCATTGATCAGCTGGAAATGATTGGCTTATTTCATGCTTGTCGAACTTCTATTTTAAAATTGTATACGTGCATCCAAGGACATAACTGCTTTCTTATCAAGAAGATAATAAAGTAAAGTATGTATATACAGACCTCAGAAGTTGTAGCAGAATTGCGAAAAAAAAAATTGATTATTCAATAACTGCTTTGTTTGTCATATGGAGTTTCGTGCTCAACGATTGATCACTATTAGCAAGGGAAGCTGTTGAGAAACGCATGAGGGGTGATAATGAAAGCAATTGCTGAGAGAAAATTAAAATCAATGCGAGGGAAATTGCGCCTACTTATTGATTGAAATTCAGTGCATCTTTTCAGTCTATGCTATTTGGAACGCTGATCTACTCTTGAAAGTGGAATCGGAACTATTGCAAATATTTGTGTCCGAAATAGCATCTCCATTGGAAATTGAATTTGGGACAAAGTGCATGACAAGTATGTCCATTAGCAAATTTGCCACGAAAGAGCACGAGATGGATCTAATAACCATGATCTAGCCTCTTTGCACTAGCCAATGGGAATCCTTAATGTAGCATAGTTAGTGAACACAATCGTTCTCTTTGTCTGCATAATGTAAGTAATGTTCACGATATTATTGTTAGTTTTGCCATGTGAATTCTGGTACAACTATGTAGCGTTTCCTATCTACATTTTCTTTAGCTGTACTTTCTAAAGAGTACCGCCATGTTACCTGGGATGGGCGCGGGTGTGCAATCGACCACCTGGTGGATGCCCTCGCCCACCCCAACATAATTAGGATAATGCATGAAATATCCTATACTTCAAAATAAATACTAAGCACATTTAGTTATCAGTATTGATGCAGTTTTAACACTATGCTTAACTCTGTAATTGTCTTAAGTCAGGTATTTGCAATAGTGATGTCAAAATTCGCGATATCGATTGAGTAAAACTTTCTATATCCTTGTTCAACAAATAGTCGTGTTATTGGGAAAAGTATTAGCTGCGTTAAAGAAAAGAGAAACGATAAGGCATTCCAATGAACCAATTGAACAATAGAAGACGCTGAATAGTAATGTCTCATTTTCGGGAAATAATGGGCAGAGTAGTGCTTTTGCCGGCGATAGTTTCGTTGAAGAATGTTGTAATTGTTTACAATAATGTGTCGTATGTCTTATCTATGTGTCTATTGAGCTATGCTAGAAATGTTTGGTAGGTATATTCTCAACTGTTTTCAGAAACATAATGTATATCCACCCATGTATAATGTCGTCCATTCGTAAATTCAAGGTAAGTATACACTAGATTATAAAAATACGTGGGCAAAAGCCCCATTATATCCCTGTATTTAGCGTTAAACTATAAATGAATTTGGTATATCCAGGGTGCGAATTACCGGGGTGGATGAGGGGGATTTTCCCCCTCAATCACATTTTGTCCCCCCCCTAAGAAGTCAGCTGAAGTATCCCCACCGGGGATGCTCGCTTTCCCCCTCAAACTATGCTTAGTATAACTCCAAATTTCACTGATTTTTGTTATTTCTTGTAAATTTAATCTTCTAGCTGTATTTCGAAATGATCGATGTAAACTGTTCAGTTTTGGTCATTTCTACTTACCACCTAATTACCCACTATTTTCAACGTTGTTTAGTAGAACTATATTATTATGACTAAGGTTGTTACTTGCAACTGTACCTTCGTACCCTTCAGTTCGTCATCGTTTGTGAATTTGAATGTACTAATTGCGTATAACAAAGCCACATATAGATTTATAAATGTTCTTAGCGGTTGGCCAAGAAGAAGTAAACAAATAGCTTCTTCTACCATACTTGGCGAAGTTTGGATATGTCATATTCGTCCTCTATATTTGTATCGATTATCATCTTATTTTAATTTTTGTTATAACATGTTATCACTAGAAGGACCAAGCCGTCATTTTGACGGCATCACGTAAAATAATTTTCTATATCTCATATATTTCTTTGACTGACGCAACCATACTTTAGGACTTTTATTATTTTATAGAGAGGTTTGATATAGCATATAAACATTGTGTGTCTATTTTAAATAAATACATATTTTTGTTGTATACCCCTAGAAGGACCAGACCGTCAATTAGACTGCCATATTTAAAAATCGATATTTTACTGTTAATGTGAACTGTTTTATAGGTTGTACTCTATATGGTAGTATCTCTGTTGGAAATAATAAATTTTGAAATATTTTACATTATTTTTTCTTAGTTTGCTGTTTGAAATGTTTTATTTCTGCTTTTCATTGCTGTAAGGAAAAAAGATATATGGCACTTCTTTGAATATATTTTCTTCTTCAATTATGTTCGTATCTCGTTGGTAACATTGTTCTCTGTAGAAATATGTTTTCTTGACGGTAGGTATGAATAATTACAAAAGCAACATGAGACCTGTTAAAATGTTACGTACTTTCTAAGATTTGAGTGAAAATCAATTTCGCATGGAAAAACAACAAGGAGACTGCTTCGATGAAGACAGCAGTAGTAGCGAAAATGCAGTGTCTGAAGCTACTTCTTCTGATAAGAGGAAGGAAACAGATATAGAAGTTTCCAGAAGTAATCGATCAAATATTTTTATAGCAGTTCACGGGACACGTTGGAGTAAAGGGAACAAACAGAACATTGCTGGGCATACTACCTCTCACGACATCCTTCGCGAGGAACAAGTTTGTTATATTATGCTTTACATCATATTGAAGATGGTGATTTTGGTAGTGCTTTTCGCTTGTTCATAGACGAAACAATGTTGAGAAACATTCTGAAATGCACCGTTATTAAAGCTCAGAGAGTGTCAAGATTATCTTTGGGCACTGTCAATTCTAGAACCCGTTTCATTTCTAGCAATATTGATATTTCGTGTAGCTTCAGATATACCCGTAAAGGAACTATAGAACGTAAGCTATGGACCAGTGTTTTACAGAAAGATTATGGAAAGAAAAGTATTTCTTGAAATAATGAAGTATCTTCGATTTTGTGAAAAATGTCTTCAAGGCTAGAAGCAAACAAGTTTGATTTCGCATCATCTGTGTAGAACTTATTCATTGAGAATTGTATCAGGCACTATAAAACCCAGCAGTGTTTGTGTGGATGAATAGTTATTGTCTACTAAGATGAGATGCAAATTGATGTAATGTATGCCTAACAAGCCTGAAAAATGGATTCAAATTTGGTTGCTTGCAGTTGTAAAGTCACGGTATGAACTAAAAGTCTTTCCCTACCTTGAAAACTACTAAGAACGACGTCGGGACTTACAGTTAGGCGAATATATTGTTCTGAAAACGATGGATCCTTTTCTCAACAGAGGATTGAATGTTACTTGCGATAAATTTTCTTACACGTTAAAAATGAGCCGAATCTTTGAAAAAGAAACAGATGATCTTGATTGGTAGTCTGCGTTCAAACATGAGATCTTTCCAAAATGTGCTTGAATCAGAAAGAAAATGATATGTTCACTACAAACGTATATGAAGATCAATGAGGAAATCCACTCACTGTACACAAGTGTAAGCGCAAGAAAAGTGTTTCTGTCTTGAGTTCAGTGCATACAAGTTGAAATAAAAATGTATTGAAAATGTAAATTCACTTCCATGTAATAAAAAGTTCGATATAAAACTAATTATTTTGGTGCATTATACACAGGGTCTGTGCTAAAGAAAAGTGGCCCAGCCAATGTCTACAGAGCAGGTAGGGTGATCACGTGACTAGTATAAAACTAATTTCATACATAGGAATGGAATATTATTCCTTTATTTTAATCTTGCATGTCACTGTCCTGTGGGTGAACTTCCAATATTAATATTATATTTAATATATTGACGGGGTTTAGTGGATTACCCTGTATAATATCACGAGAAAAAACTTACATAAAACATAAGCTTGTCAATTAAACAGATTAAATTCAAGCTAAAATAAGAGGAATATAAAGAAAAATGATATACATCTCTTGGAATTAAATAGCCGTCAAAATGACGGCTCGGTACTTCTAGGGAGGTAAAAAATGTGGTCCTTCTAGTGTTATTTCATTTTCCAGTGTACTCTTTGTTAGCCCATGGTCTTCATTTCCTAGTAGGTTGTGTGTATGCAACTCAAAAGTTGCATTTAATTTGTGATAATTAGCATAATAATCACTGCTTTTACAGTTTACGGAAATGAACTTTTGAAACGGTACTCAAAATCTGAGATATAGGTATTCTCTCCTAAGTATATGTTAACGTACACGCTGGGAATACGCTCCTAGTGAGCAGACATGTTAATGAAGGTGAGTTTTAGGTGAATAAGCGAATAATTCAAGATTTGTTTCAGCATTTGTTAATACGACTGGTTCTCCGTGTCATTGTCCGTGTCTGTATAAGCATTTCAACTGGAGCGGGTTTTTTTAAAGTTAACCCTTCATTTTTCCATCTTTTCGCTGTACAGTTTGCTGTCCACGCAATTAATGTTGTCTGAAAAACTTCAGTGTAATGTTTTACTTTATTTGAATAACGTAGCCCATAGTGAATCAACTCATCTTCAACCTAACAGTAAAGTAATTTTTAAGTGTTGACTTTCTGTGCCCATCACGGAATCGATATTGGAGAAAAAAAGTCGTGATGAGCACAGCTTTAGCGGGAAGTAGAAGCACAAGCTCGAAATTTGAATTGAGATATTTTAAATATGTGGCCTTCGATTTGACCTTGATGTGAGAAATCGGGACCAGCAACAATTCATTTCTTATTTGATAGGCTAATATCTAAATTTTCTTAAATAAATAAATAAATAAATGTCCGGTTTAACTGATAATTTTAGAGGTTTTCACAAGACTGAAGTCTGTTTCTTTTCGCAACCTGTATGTATTAATGCAAAGTGGAAGCTTTCAATATGAGTGGAAAAAATTAACATATGCTTGTGATCATGGCTATCGCTCGAGCCGAATTATTAACTAAATAAACCTTAGAGAGCTACGGGGACAAGAGTGAGTACAACATTAAAGCACGATCAGAAAGGTTTAGTGGGGTGTGTGTATGTCAGACAATATATATGTGCATAGTTATTGTCGGTAGATTTATTAAATTAATAAATCTCTTATTTATTACAGATGTCACACTCACACGCGCACACACACACACACACACATATATATATATATATATATATATATATATATATATATATATATATATATATATATATATATATATATATATATATGGGGGTAAGGCATTTATTGTCTCATTTTGAAATTTGAACCTTCAGGCTACGTCCTTTGTCCTAATTTTATCCCCCCCAATATAGATTATCTAATTCGCACACTGGGTATATCCCTCATTGTAACAATGTAAAGTTGTACTTTTGTTGCGCTCAAAATTATCTGTGCCTGTTCAGTTAAAATATGAGTAAGAAAAACATCAGCGGTTTCTTCTCACAAGCGAACATCTTATATTGATAGTAGCATTGCCTAATCAGACAATGTGCAATCGATAGAGGAGTAAAGAAAATTGATAAATGTAAAGTTTTACGGGCCGACACCCAAAAGCGCATGAAATACAGAGGAAAGAATAATCTAGAACCATGTGAAGATAGCAATGTAAAAGATACACTAACACAGAAAGAAATTCAAAATGAGTAAAGTAATCAAAATGACATTCACACAACAGTATAGTAAGCAAACATTGCACCCACAGACATGCTCAATATCATCATATGTAATGCAGTGTTACCAACTGAGCGTAAAATGGTTTTGTTAAATGGCACGAAACACAAATTATAACATGTAGAAAATCTAATTATGAGTAGAACCATACCTGTGAAGGCATGATGTACAGTGAGGCCAACATTTAAAGATAGACCTACATGAATTCCTACATGAATCTCGGATGTAGAAGAGTACATACAGTACCAATACACTGCGGAGCACTTTGTCAACAGGAACACTGAAAAACAGACTACCAATAACATGTGAGGTGATACTATACTCTTTGTTAGCACATGGTCTTCATTTCCTAGTAGGTTGTGTGTATGCAACTCAAAAGTTGCATTTAATTTGTGATAATTAGCATAGTAATCACTGCTTTTACAGTTTACGGAAATGAACTTTTGAAACGGTACTCAAAATCTGAGATATAGGTATTCTCTCGTAAGTATATGTTAACGTACACGCTGGGGATACGCTCCTAGTGAGCAGACATGTTAATGAAGGTGAGTTTTAGGTGAATAAGCGAATAATTCAAGATTTGTTTCAGCATTTGTTAATACGACTGGTTCTCCGTGTCATTGTCCGTGTCTGTATAAGCATTTCAACTGGAGCGGGTTTTTTTAAAGTTAACCCTTCATTTTTCCATCTTTTCGCTGTACAGTTTGCTGTCCACGCAATTAATGTTGTCTGAAAAACTTCAGTGTAATGTTTTACTTTATTTGAACAACGTAGCCCATAATGAATCAACTCATCTTCAACCTAACAGTAAAGTAATTTTTAAGTGTTGACTTTCTGTGCCCATCACGGAATCGATATTGGAGAAAAAAAGTCGTGATGAGCACAGCTTTAGCGGGAAGTAGAAGCACAAGCTCGAAATTTGAATTGAGATATTTTAAATATTTGGCCTTCGATTTGACCTTGATGTGAGAAAGCGGGACCAGCAACAATCCATTTCTTATTTGATAGGCTGATATCTAAATTTTCTTAAATAAATAAATAAATAAATGTCCGGTTTAACTGATAATTTTAGAGGTTTTCACAAGACTGAAGTCGGTTTCTTTTCGCAACCTGTATGTATTAATGCAAAGTGGAAGCTTTCAATGAAAAATGAACCTGCTAATCAATTGTCAATCCAAGAACATATATCATTTCAGTTTTATGTGTTGTGTTTGATATTATTCTGATTTTCCACTTGGACAAACTTGCTTCGATACTGTGCTCCGACCCTTATTTTCGTATTTCAGTGATTATATTCTCGTTTGTGGTCTCGTAGTTTCGTTTTAACTAGTTTGAATCCTGTACTGTATATTCTCTTCTACATCCGAGATTCATATAGGTCAATCTTCAAATGTTGGCAACACTGTACATCAAGACTTCACACGTATGATTTTACTCATAATTAGATTTGGTAGATGTTATAATTTGTGTCCCGTGCTATTTAACAAAACTTGATTTTATGCTCAGTTGGCAATATTGCATTACATATGTTGTTATTTAGCATGTCTTTGGGTGTAATGTTTGCTTACTATACTAACTAACTAACTAACTAACTAACTCTATGGCCTATGGAACCCGGAGGTTCAATGCCGCGTTCACAAAAGCTCTCCACTGACTTCTATCCTTAGCTAACTGCATCCAGTTTCTACTCTGTATTCCAATCTCTGCGAGATCCATCTTAATATTGTCCTCCCATCTGCGCCTAGGTCTTCCTAATGGTCGTTTTCCGATTGGTCTTCCAGTCAAGACTTTGAAACCGTCTCTACTTTCTTCCATTCTAGCTACATGACCCGCCCACCTAAGCCTCCTAGACTTGACGATCCTAACAATGTTGGGTAAACCATATAAATTATGTAGTTCCTCATTATGAAGTTTCCGCCATTCCCATTCTCGTTCCTCTTGGGTCCGAATATTCGTCTCAGGATCTTGTTCTCAAATACTTTCAGTCTATGTTCTTCCCTCAAAGTAAGTGACCATGTTTCGCAGCCATACAGAACAACAGGTATGATTATTGTTTTGTATATTTTGAGTTTCAAATTCCTCGACAGAATTCGCGACGACAACAAATTTTGAACCGAATAGTAACACGAATTTCCTGCTTTTAGTCGACATTTAATTTCTCCGTGAATATGATTTTCCTCTGTTAATATTGATCCTAGATATTTGAAAGTATCCACTTTATTTGTTAACTATACAGTTGCGCAAATTTCATTTTGATTACTTTAATCATTTTCAAATTATTTCTGTGTCAGTGTGTCTTTTGCATTTCTATCTTCACATGATTCTAGATTATTCTTTCCTCTGTGTCTCCTGTGTTTTTTGGGTGTCAGCCCGTAAAACTTTGGATTTCTCAATTTTCTTCACTCCTCTATTGATTGCATATTGTTTGATTAGGCAACGCTACTATCAATATAAGATGTTACCTTATCAGTATCTCTCTCCTATTCAAAGAAGCGAGATTTTCGATTAGTTGATACCAGTGATTGCCTTCTTCTACAATATACAAAAATACTATAGGGTTGTATCAAATGTATTTTAGCACTTCTTTTCTTTAAATCCACCTAGATGTAGTTTCATTGAATGTGAGAAGGTCGATACACCATTGGCCCAGGAAGATACATTTGGAGCATGTCATTTTGCTTCCGCCATCTTGGATTCCACATTTTTATAACGAACGATTGATGGGTGGTTTGATACATCACTTTGGGCTAGAATTTTATCAAAATGACAAATGTGTAATCAAATTTTTATGCAGCATGATTTGATGAAAAAAATATTGACAACTGAAAGTCATGTTTACCTTTATCTCGTAAGTGTCAAATCATGCTAATAACACGTGACGAGTACATCCAGATAATCAAACTGTGGGACAGAAGTGCTCATGCAGTGACTGTCGATTTTAACCAGCGTGATCCACAACGTGATCCTGTGTCGCATGTTGCAGTGTCGGAGTTATTGACCAAATATGAGGAAAAGACACAGTCGTAGACATACCTCTTAGCGTACGACGGCGGACAGCCATGGCCAAAGCAACAGTTAAAGTAGTGCTACCCTCCTCGATGCCAACCCCAGCGGAGCACACGTCGTTTATGAATGTAATATAGGGTTAGTCATGGTTCAGTGCACAAGGTGCTGCACATGAATAAGCGGCACCTGTAAAAGGTGCAAATCCAGCAACGTATCTGAGGCCGATCTTGACCTCTCAGTACAATTTTGTGAGTGGGCTATCGAGCAATTACGGCTAACACTATGTTTGGTATGCAGATAATCCTTTGGATGTAGCTCACTTCTACGCAAATGGGGAGGCTAAAAGGGAGAACATGCACTATTGGACACCTGACAGCCCCGCATGGACAGATCCCTCCTAAATAACCAGCAGAGAAGACTGTGGTGTATGCAGGTGTATGGGAGGAAGACAAAGTTATACATAGGGGCGGATCCAAGAGGGCTATAGGGGCTATAGTCTCCCTTGACGCTGAGGTATACACTGGATAAAATGAGCTTCAATCCTGCTTTACACTGGATAAAGCGGCAAACTATGATTTAGCCCCTCCCTTGATCATATCCTGGATCCACCGCTGTGTATATATTCATTCCAGGAACTTTAACTACAGAACGATACCCCGTGCCTGTTACAGGAACAGATATTGCCAACTGCGATGTCCGAATATGTTACATTACCCAGTTTTTTTTTTTCAACATGATGACGCTTATGGCGTTCTGGTGAGTCACTAATTGGTTAAACAATTCCTTGGAGCATTGATCTGTCGACTTCGGCCAGTTGATAGGCCTACCCAATCACTAGACTTAACACTACATAATTTTTGCATTTGAGTATATGTTAAGGCGATGGTTTATGTTGTGAAAATTTTTAATATTCGTCAACTGAAACAACATATCATCGCTACCTATCCACTTATTGTCCACACAACTTGGTAGAAGCTTCTGTAAACGTGCATTGCTCAGCTCGGATAACATTTAAAACACATTGTTTAATAGGTAAACATAGGTTTTCATCAACTTATGTTACAAGGAATTCGGTGGCATATTTGACACCCTGAGACAATTCTAGAATTCTAGCTAATAGTCATATACCACACTACTCGTTTATCGTTCGTAATAAAATTTTCTAATCCAAGGAGGTGGATAAAAGATAACGGCCGACTGCGTAGCATGCTCCCAAAAGTGTCCCAATGGGCCTAATGTTTATTGTCCGTCTCACATTGAACGAAACTACATTCGAGTGGATTTTAAAAAATGGTGCTAAAGTAATTTTGATACACTTATATATATATATATATATATATATATATATATATATATATATATATATAGTATGACGTCTTGCGAACATCAGATTTCAGAATTTGCAGTGTTGAGTTTGGAAGATAGTGATATTTAGTCAGGATCTTGTGATGCTCGATACATAAAGTATCACACACATATACATACGCCAAGAGTTAAACTATAAGCACATATGCTTACGCTGGAGGCTAATTAAACGATAACTTGAAAAATTTCAATCATTGTAACGTATTAAAATAGGCCATATATAAATTTCTCTTCATCATTGTTATTTATCGAATAGCCTTAATATTTACTCCAAATTTAATCTTACCACTTTGTAAAATAGAAAATGTTAGCAATATTTATAATAGTTTCTGTGCATTATGCACTTTAACTTTCAGGTGGTTGAAGTATAGTTTTATATCTTGAATGCGGTTAGATACTGTCCGCATTGAGAAGAAGATTACAAGCTCAAAACCGCAAATATGTCTGAAAAAAAAAAAAAAAAAACTCCATGGCCCATAATAGAGTTCGCTTGGCAAAAGAGATGTGTTCAGCGGAAGACCCATTCAGTTATTCCATTCCATTTCAATCGAATGAGCTGGATTTCCCTTTGGATCCAAATTCCATTTTACGCCACGAAAAATCGGCGATCTACAAAACCACATCTAAACTTGCTGTACCGCAGGCAAAAAAGGAAGTGGAGATGCTCTGACACTCACTTGACTCAGAAGGCTTCTCAGTTCAACGTGACGGAATGGAAAATGCCACAATCTTGCAGGGGCACCGTAGCGTGTTCAAATGCACAAACCTTTCTAAAAGTTTTAATTTTGAAAAAAAAATAAAAAAATAAAGAAAGAAAAATGTGTGGTATTAGAGTGCATAACAAAATTGTCTTCCGTTTTTTTTTTTCTTTTAAATAACTAAAGACTACAATGGAACACTGGAGTAAATCCCGTGGAGATGAGGGGCACATGTCTCCTCCAATCTTGGAACTGATGAGACTGTTCTCCCCAATAATCGGATTTGAAATGTGCTTTTTGGGAGAAATGTGACCATCTGGGTTTGATTGTCACAAAGGAAAGTGAGATGAAATTGATGTTTCCCCAGAATAAGCTTCAAATCTGCCCGCCTCCCAATGTTGAAGACAACTCTGCTCCCCTGACCCTCCACAGCATTGTATTTCAACTTCATAAATATTTTAAACATATATATGCTGTGGCGTCGGCTGTGTACGTCAACTCCCTCGAAGTTATTTCTTACATTGCAGAACAAGAGTTTCGATTAGTCATTTATTTAAACATTAAATAGTTAACTGTTATCTGATTTCCAGAACAAATGCAGCTTGAATTTATTTCGATTGGGTTCGAATAAATACATATTTCCAAACTTATTGATATTTACTGATATTTTTGTTCTGTAAAATAAAACGTATTTGCAGCATTTCATATAACACTTTCAGAAGCATTCTCCTAAAATTCTCAAGCACACTTAAAATAAAATGGCATCTCACATATTTTAAATATATTTTTATAAATAAATGTTTTGCTGATTATTCAGTCATCATCCAAATCATTAGACCGTATTCATAAAGTTAAAGGGTATGCATCCAAGTAAAAGGTTGTGCTTTAGTGTATAAGGTAGAGATATAAGCATATCCCTTTTTTTCATATTCATAATGATTACCTTATACTTGCAAGGGTATCCTCCATTGTTTGAAGTAAATGGTGTGAAAACAGTTGAACATCTAGATACACAAAGAGCTCGCTTATTAAAAAAATACTACGACAAAACTGAAATTGATACAGCATAAGGAATCTTCCTTACAAACTATCGTAACTGATGAAAATTAATTGCTTGTAAACAGTAGCGTAGCCAGGATGTGTGTTTTAGGGGGGCCCAAGTGCTGTTATAGGTACATATAGAAAAATTACAAACAAAAAAATATATAAACATAAAAATATATTAAAAATTACAAACATCAAAGTACCAAAGTACATTGTCGGACCTCTTTGGGGGGCCCGCCCCTCCGGGCCCCCCCTTCCCTACGCCACTGCTTGTAAAGTTATAATATAAGGTGTATAAACTGCTTGTTAATAAATTTACTGTTTCTAAAGTTGAACTTCATGTGCATGTGTGATTAGTTACACCACAGTAACAATTACAGACTGTTTACAATAACACTCAAGTTCCTTCTTATTTCTTGTCCTTGAAGACGATGAGCAAGTTCATCAATACCATCGAGTTGATGATGATCACCATTGTCTTCTGGTACTTCTTCATCTGGTTCGAAACCCGGATCGATTAAAGTTCTTGCAATGTTATGAAAAAAAAAAACGCAATAATTATTTTGGGAACAGTTTCCAACTTTACACGGCAAACGTACCATAACATCGGAAAGCGACGTTTCACTTTGCCAAAACATCGTTCGATATTTCTCTCTCCTTTTTAAAAGTTTGTTATATTCCAGTTTAGCACCAGGAGCAGGATTTGTAAACGGAATCACAAGGGATGGTTCCATCCCATACCCATTAACACCAAGTAGCACAACATTCGCTTGGTTTCTTAATAGTGATCTAACCTGTAAATCTTTGCACATTCTTGAATCATGCACAGATCCAGGTCAGTTAACATCAACACTCGGGAACATTTTTTGGGGGGATCACAAGTTGCTTGTACGTTCATATTAGGTTTACCTTTCCGGTTTATGTACTCATCTCCATGGAATTTTGGTTTCAGTATTCCTACGTGGGTACAGTCAACTACACCAATTGGTGTGGTAAACCTAAAATTGCTTTGCCACAACCGCTTAGTCTGCATTACTTCACTGTTGGTAGAAGGAAACTTTATCCATTCATGTGCTTGAGCAATGATGTTGTCAACCACTGCATTTACAGTCCGAGATACCGTAGCGTAACATTAAACTCCTCTCCGATTCATTTTTGATAGCCGGGATCAGCGAGATAGGTAAACATATTTTAATTTTATGTACGGAGGACAGCGCACCTTCCGGAGTTTCTGGATTCGCGCCAATAAATCTATCTGTAAGCAACAGTAAGTTGTCTTCTTCAAAACGGTATAGTTGTTTACAATCACAAACAAGTGTAGTTAACCGGGATATGTAACGTTTAACATCCCTTAGGCGAACAACATCCGCCATCACACTCCAAAACATTTAACTGGAATGGAGAGTTTGCTACTGACCACACTCGTAATTTTTGAAGGATATGCTTTTTAATTAAAGTAAAATGTAATGGTTATGAATATTCTTACTTTGATGTGAAGCATAAGGATCAATATAATACGATATGCTTATATTAACAGGTAAAATGTTGTACTTGAATATTTATGAACACAGATTGAAGGATTTCCTTCATAGTTTACACGTATAAGCTTATCTTTTTTTATGAATACGGACCAATTATGACCACACTCTACTTTTTAAACCGAATTGGACCGTCATAAAAGGTGCGGGTACGTTAGAATCGCTCCGCAGACAATAAAACGTGTCCTACTTGATCAATCAGTGTAGTGCTTGGCGCAGAACAAAGAAAGCTGACGACATATCAGAGTTTGATAGGATTCAGATTGTGAAGGTAAGGCACCTGGAAACAAGCGCTCTGGAAACTTCGAGATTTGTCTGTGTTTGCGACATGCTGCTAGTAGTGCCTTCCGAAGGTTGGAGAAGGACGGTGAAACAGCAACAATGAGCAAGGCGTGGGGCGGCCACACTTCATTAAAACATCGGGAATCGTACATTGTCGAGATTATTAAAGCATGCCAGGGTTCAAACTGTTGCACGATTAATATCAGACTTTAGAAGTGAACAAACCACGAGTGTGTTAAAGCACACTGTTCATCATATACTGTTTTGTGGTTCCACAGTAGATGTTCCATTCATGTACGAATGATAAACGCACAACTGGAACGAGAACGTACACATTGCCGTTTAACTGCCGAGGTGTTTCGCAAAGTTGAATGAGTCGTTGAACCATCCAACTGTCTTCGTCACATCGATGGCCGATGCAGAATTCGTCGCCTTTCAGAGAAACAGTTGTTTGAGTAGGGTGACGACAGGCCGGTGGCAGCTCCATTGTGATTTGAAGAATCATTACATGGCTACCCATGGGCCCGATAGTGGGTGTGGAGAGTACAATGGCGCGTCTCAGCTATCAGCAGGTCATTGCTGATCACGTATACGGATTCTTGTCGACCTTGTTTCCAGCTCGGAGTGGCATATTTAAGCAGGATAATTGTTTGCAACAAGGGTAACGTTGCGCTGCGGTGATTCGGGGAACCGTGGTGAATTTTAATTGATACAGTGGCCCATTCAAATTATGCCGATCTTAACGCTATTAAAGACCTTTGGGTTGTTATTAAGAGTCAGATCCGATCTCATTCATTTCCTCTTCAGAACTTAGATGAATCAAGTAATTTGTGTTTGGAAATGTGATGTCCCATGCTTCCAAACATCTATCAAGATATCATTACTACCCATGCCAAGCCACATTGCCGATGTTCTGCAGTCAAAGGTAAATATACTAGAAATTAGGTAGTAATAATATTTGATTGGTGAATGTGTATATATGCAGGGTGCGTAAGGTATTTGAGGACATATGATTGTACGCACGCAGGTTTATGTACACTAATTAGTTTATAATTTCATAACATCAATAACAGATCCTCAGTTAACACAAGGAATGAAGAAACATGCTATGGTGGTTGCAATACATAGACACAAACACAGCGGTCTTCAGATTCGATGATTTTAGAAACTCACCGGATCATTCATGTAAAACATTTGGAAGGAATTTGAAGCTTCTGATGAGTGTGTGGCACCTGTAACCAAACAAAAACGAGCATAGCATTCGGAGAGAAGCAAATTGACACAACTTATGAAATATGTGTAAAACATTGTTGGTGCGAGCCCCAGAAAACCCATGAAGACAATTCTTAGATGTCAGAAATTGTCCGATGGTACAATCCACACTGTGGTACATGAGGATATTTGCTACAAGTAGTATCTATCTTAAAATGCTGCAATAGCAATTAAGAGCTACTGAGCTTCAACCTATAATCTTTGCTTTCAAACCTTTGGTTTACGGTTACTTGTGATTTCACGTTTATAGCCAAGACAAATATTTTTTAAAAAGGTGTACTTTAAATAAATTACTTAAAGAGATCCTTTTCACAAAGTTTATCCTTTTAAATTATTGTTCAAAGCCTTTGCATTTTAATAAGTCTTCTCCGAAATAAATGCAAATGAATTGTGTTGACATCTCATTTGAGTTTTTTTTAAACTATACGTTTGTGGACGTTTATATATTTGTGGCAAATCATTTCGACAGTAAGATCTCACAAACTACAGGCTCTAGAAAGATGACGTTTTCACTGGTCGATTGCAAATTTTGCGTAGATTGTTCAGTTCTAACTCAATATTAAAAAAAAAATGTATGGACATTATTTATTTATTACATTTTTACGGGTACACTGGAAGTATTGAAATAATAATAAAAAAAACTAAAGCATCATATTCTACCTATTATACATTTCAACATCATATAATTGTATATAGGGGATGGATATCTCTCAGGTGTTTGTTTCATGGCAAAATTATAATGAAAAACGAAGGATAACCATTTCTTCATCTAAGTTGAATCTGTATTGTTTGGAGTTGAATCTGTATTGCCGATTTTAACCGAAACTTATTTCACTTGTGTCTGCAAAGGGACATGTACAGATGTGAGGAATAACAAGGAGATTCATGCTCATATATGAATGATGCACTGTGTAAAGAGTGCAGGTTCAGCTAGTATTACTATAAAATGACAATTCATGTCATCATACTAAAGAACCACGGTTTATTCGAGTTAATTGATTATTAATCAAGGTCAAACATTCAAAAGAACCTTATCAAAACATAGAAATGATCTGTTTTTTTCTCTCTCTCTCTATGAAAATATAAGATGGAGAGGAAACATTATTGACGGTAGTTGGTATATCCTTCTTAAGCCCCTCATGTTATGCATGCTAAGTGTCCTGGAAGTGTAATTGAGAGGGTGAGCGCAACAGTGGTCTAACCCACATTTTTAAAAATGGAGAAAAATCAAGTTAAACACATGTGTTTTTTTGTATATATATAATGTATGACACATTCAAACCCTCGTGGTTACTTTTGGTATATTGTACAAAAAGCACATGTATACTTTAGCTTGATTTTTCTCCATTTAAAAAAAAAAATATGGGTTAGACCAATGTTGTGCTCACCCCCTCAATTGTTTCAGTGGTGGTGAGTAACAAAGGATACGGCGTGTCACCACAGTTCACTCCTCAACGTATTTGGGTGAATGCTGCTGGCTACATTAACGTTATGGAAACAATTATCAAGCCCTGATGGCGTTTACAACGGAAGGTTGTACCAGTTTTAGCAGGACTCTGCACCTACGCATAAATCCGTGATAACATAAAACTGGATGGCAGCCAACCAGCACGATCACATCACAACAAATTTGTGAACATATAATTCGCCAGATCTAAATCATATCGACTATTACGTGGGAGACGTTTTCGAGCGTACCAGTAATATACCCTGCTACGTTACATGGTTTTCTAAAACTGTCGTTAATTAATTAATATTGTAATACCACAACCACGTGTTAGTCGTCAACAGAAGCACGCAGACGAGATATCAAATGTCAATAAACTAGCACGTGAAATGAAGAAGGAAGACAACAGTACTAGCGATGGAGATCGGAGACACCCGGAATTTCCGTATAAAAGGAGGAACAGAACACTTATCGGCATTAGTCTGCATCGTTCTGATCATCGTTTCTTTGTTGTTCTAAACCTTGACAAAGCTCTCTCACCACTCCATCGCTGCTCTGGGCCTCTAAATACTCTTCACCTTTCTCTCGGGTGCTCTGGGCCTTGATATACGAATTCCTGCTTCCTCGGCTGCTTGAACCTTGACGCCCCTAATAATCTGTCTCGGCTGCGCTGGACCTTCAGAATCCTACTGCATCTCTCGGCTGCTCTGAGCTTTGATATTCATTTAATCTCTCCCGGCTCTCAGGAGCTTGAGATGCTTATACCCCTCTCGGCTGATTTGGACCTTGAGGATGCTACACTGACACTTCCAATATATTTTGATTAATTACTGGAAGAATTCGATAAGAGATATAAACAAATACAAACCTTTAGACTCTGCTTTTGTAAAGAGACTGTGCAACACAACCGTTGTATCTACTAACAACACATTACAATGCTCATCGTAAACAAAGGCTATCTTATTCGTGTATGTAACTGCTTGCGATCGCGTGTTGAAGCCATTATTGTAGATGGTGGCTATTGCATTCAACAAATATGTATTTCAACCATTACTGCATCAGTGTTTCAAATTTTATATCATTATAGGTCGTTATTCATTAGATATTGTTATATTTCTTACTGTCTCAATCATATACTCAAATACCTTACACAACTTGTATGTGTGTATACATATTCAAAAAAAGGAGAAAACATCTGTTAAGGGTAAAAATACGAATTAGTCATTCAGAACTTTAGGATCCGGTAACAACACTACTGACAACCATTCTATATTTCACTAGACTTAAAAAATGTTCAATTCATTGCGTACACATTTTTATTCCCAGTTATAATATTCACATAGTGTGTCGGCGTGATTTAATTGCATTCAATACACAATAATAAGACTAGCTTTAAAGTTTGAACCTTGATATATATATATATATATATATATATATATATATATATATATATATATATATCTGGTGCTTTGCCCGTTTGGGAGGTGATTCCTGATACCAAGATAAGGCAAAAATTATGACTATCCTGGGTGCACAAATGCTTCCTTTCGAAGTTATAGGCTGCCGAAAACATGAAAAATTGAACTCCAAAGGTCCATAGCTTCAAAACTATGTGACCCACCGTATTCGGCTCAGGATTTCACTTAGGAACTAATCTGTGGGCTATCCAAAAACACATTCTCCAGAATCTTAAGATGCTCACGAACAATTTTTATAGAGGGAGTTTGGCTACATTCATATAATTTGAAATACTCTCCAACTACCCGGTAAAAATTGTTGCAGAAGTACCGCAGGATTGTGAAACCTGGATATTTGGATAGGGCACATACTAGTTCCTAAATGAACTCTTGACTCCACTACGGTGGGTTCCATAGTTTTAGAGCTATGGACCCTTAAATTTCATGTTTCATGTTTTCGGCGCCCTATAACTCCGAAAGGAAGCATTTGTGCACCCAGGATGGTCTATACTTTCGGTCTTACTTAGGTGGTAGGAATCGTCTCCCAAACGTTGTCGGTGTTATTACGAAACACCCAATATATATACAGTGGCGGATCGAAGTGCTATAGGGGCTATAGCTCCCCCCTTGACGCTCAGTTTTACACTGGATAAATGGGCTTCAATCCTGCTTTACACTGGATAAAAGGGCAAACTATGGTTTAGCCCCTCCCTTGATCATATCCTGGATCAGCCACTGTATATATATATATATATATATATATATATATATATATATATATATATATATATATATATATATATATATATATATATATATACACTTGTATTAACCACATAGCTAATAGGAAATAATAGTAGAAGGATGAGTTAGCATGTAAAACTAAAAGTTACTTCACACCAATAATATGTAACTAACATGTTCTCCTTACTTTCTGTACCTTTCATCGAACACGGAGATAAAATGTAGCAACATCAATAAGTTGAAGAGAACGTCGTCTCCCCACCGCCTACTCTTTGTGTCAACACAAACTCTGCCGCAGTGCTAGAGCGTTTCCTCCCTTTCTCCTACATTAACGTGTCACGTTGTCATTTTACGACGAACATTGTTGCATTATTATAGGCCTAATTTAACAAAGCATTCCATGCAGACGAAAAAAAAAACTTCAGACTTGGTCCTTCGCAATACCCTATCAAAATGAAACGAAGGCAAACCCAACTGAAATTGACCATCGTAAAATGCAACTGACTCAGGTATGCGTCCTGCAATCACTCATCGACAGTAAACTGTTATTTACAGTGTCAGAACACTTATAGCTAAAAGAAGGATAAAGGAACAAAGGATTGGTTAATATCAACAATCAACATTGAGAACTAATAAATAATGCATGCAGATAAATGGCATGAACAATCTATTGTTCAGCGAATTATTTTGAAATATGTATTAGAATCATTATGCTGCTTTGTTTTGCAAAGATTTACGAGACTAGCATAATCATAAAACTACATACTAGTATTGTTTTATATTATTATTATTATTATTATTATTATTATTATTATTATTATTATTATTATTATTATTATTACTGCTTTTCCATACTTAGCTATTACAACCAAAGCATAACATGATTCAAAAGTGTAGTTTGAGTGAATCGTCTCCATTAACGATGAACGCATTTTCAAAATACGAATACAACTTTTACAACAGATCCGAAGAAATTTATGCAAAACTGAATAAAATATTCGCTGATTCAGCCATTCTCTTGGATTCACCACGTAAGCAAGTTCCAAGTGGCTTTGTAAAACGATATGAACGCATAGTATACTATTAGCCAAATACTATTTTCCCTCTTTAATGTATATATTAGTATGTATTCGTGTATTAGACTCCATACTATTGTATCTGGAATGTATAGCATATGTCTAACATTTTCATTGATAATAACTGTATTTTTTTTTTCACTGAATTGAGCACCATAGTCAGATTTTCGCATATATGATCTTATGTATTACTACAAAGCGACTAGAAATACAAATAAAATTTGATCCTTCGAAATTTAGTGACTTTAGGTACAAAGACTATAAAACGCGTTTACTTACAGGTTAGTTTGCTACACGAACCTAAATTTTGCAATCGTCAACAGAAACTGGATTTCCTGTATTGAAGGGAAGCTATAACTGCTTAGTCGGAGAAAAGAAGATTTAATTAGAAAAAAAAAGTAAATAATGTAAATGACAGGAACAACGATTTTGTCAGAAATGACTTAAAAGTTCTATATTCAAACAAAAAGTGGAATTTCTTTTACGTCACAAAGATGATTTTATCATTTTATATTCAATGATTAAAAATTGTTGTGTACAGAGAAGAGGAATGAGGCGTATATCTTTTGCGTGAAGCATGAGTGGAACTTTTTGCTTACAAGGAAGACAAGTTGACTTCGATTCTCAGTAGGAGATAATTTCAAAATTTACCCTGCTGTGCAAGGCAATTGGATTTGTGCCAGAATTTGAAGCAGCACAGTGTTTTCGATCCGACCAGTTACAAAGCGAGACAAATTCATTTCGTTCAGAAGAAACCCCTTTATGCTACATATACTAACATAATCGTATACATTCATATGCATATTTATTTATTTGTTTGTCACTTTCTATGTTGTTTACGAAAATCCTCAACATTGGTTTGGCGTATTTCTAGCTTGTTATACTTTTCAGGTAATTGAAGGATAGCTACCGTAGACTGCATGTTTTTGAAGTGCATATACTAGATTGTGCCATACTTTTACTTGTATATGTATACATACATCTTATAATAATTATGTATTTACTATATGACTAAAGTAGGGTGGTAGGCTATTCCTCTCTATGTAAATAAAGTTTGCCATTTGAAGAGCTATGTTACGTATTTTGGCATATCAAGGCAACACTGACAAGGTAATACACGAAGTGTCCCCTCGGGATTAATGTAAAACTGATTTGAATGCAAAGTTCTCCGCGGCCCAAAGTGTACTGTACTGATTTTAGCGGCCCATACTGGTAATTTGCATATTTATGGGCCGTCATATGCCCGGAATTAATACCCCACTATAACGCTTGGTCACAAAATTGCTTTTTGTTTCTTTAGATGTAACTGAACATGAATGTGGCATATGCAGAACAAATTAGATCAAGTACTACTTGCCTGATACGTGTTATCTACACCAGCCGCCATCTTGGATTCGCCATATTGAATTCAACTTTCCCTTTTTCAAATGGAAATAGGTGCATGTGATACATCAGATTCATAGACAATTTTCTCGGAAATTCATTGGTGTAGTGAGTTTTATGGTAGTTTGGACCATTTGCAAGATATTGCATGTTAAATGTAAGGCACTTCACAAATTCAACCATTAGAAAGTTGTGCAGGGCCCCGTATGTATATGTAATCTTTTAAGTGATTTGTTGTTGACGAAATGTTTTCTAAGCGTACATACATATAGACACACAGACGTAAGCAGGATATGGTACATCTTCACCAAGATCTGGTCGTATCTAAATTTACATTAGGCATTTTGTTCGTAATGCAATATTCCTTTTTATAGTATAACATGAAAGGGTAATAACAATCACTCACAGAAATGGAAGATTATGACACCAATGCTGTAGAGAGTTTGTTTATACAGTACTTTTGCAGTTAGAAATTGTTTTGATTTGTCAACATAAAAAATGTAAGCGTAACTGATATTACTCTGCAATGTCTATTCGCGAAGTGCCTAGAGGGATTTAAAATGTAATATCTCGCAAATAGTACAAGCTACCGTAAAACTCACTACACCAATGAATTTCCGAGAAAATTTTATATGAATTTGATGTATCACATGCACCTATTCCCATTAAAAAAAAAAAAACTGAAAGTGGAATGCAATATGGCGGATCCGAGATGGTGACCGGTGTGGATAACACGTGTCACAGAAGCAGTACTTAATCCAATTTGTCTTGCATATGCCCACATTCATGGTCAGCTACATCTAAAGAAACTAAAAGCAATTTTGTGACCGAGCATGATAGTAGTGTGCAGTCGCCCCTTGTCGGTCTGAGAGCTCAGATAATACACTTATAAATGACGTAATTGGGGATGTCAGAACCGAGAAGTTGCGCCCAGGATTTTGTATTCGTGGACCTTAACAGAATGCGAGGTACGGGATCTAATATGGGTTGCATTTAATTGAAATCCAACACGTACAAACGAAACAGACTGTGATGTTAAAGGGGGTGAAAATTGGTAAGAAGGTAGTAATTTTCAGGATAGGTTACTCTACTCGCACCTACTTGCGGGTCTGATCGTTGTCCTCTCGACGATTCCTCCAACGGGCCGACGTCCGTCCATCCCTCT
This sequence comes from Thermobia domestica, assembly GCF_964235325.1. Taxonomy (NCBI): domain Eukaryota; kingdom Metazoa; phylum Arthropoda; class Insecta; order Zygentoma; family Lepismatidae; genus Thermobia; species Thermobia domestica. Next base: position 138,219,405 of record NC_137459.1, on the reverse strand, counting down.
GTTTGGCTGGCTGGTCGTACAAGTAACCAAGGTTAAGAGTTGGCGAAACCCGGACTGTGAAACCAACTTTACGAAGATCGCAATTTTAGTTAAACTTAAAACTTCTTCTCAAAAAGCAATACATCGTCGTAGATTGCTATCTGGCGTTAGCAGAAGCAAATGTGCTCTATAAGACAGAGCAAGGCTATGTCAATCGTAAATTCCAAAATGAGGTTCGCGGTCTACATTCTAACTCGTCTCTAGCTCCATGTCGACTGTCCCCTCCAAAAGTCTTTCAATCGATATTGTATAGCGTTCTTTCCGGGTTCATGTCCTGGGTTATTCACTCTGATTTGCGTCTCGATGAAAAAAGTGCATGCTTGTAGATTAACCAAGGTAAGGTGATGATAGGAATGTGGACGGGGAAACAATCTGTTGTTTTATTAATTGAAAAATTACAAACGTAAGAAGTAAATGACAGACAGCAAAGGCAAATGAACTTAGAAAAAAAAGTCGAAAGGTGATTTAACTTAAAATGAATAGTTATTCTTTTCACTGTAATGTTCTTTTCAAAATAAATGTCCCATTGTTCAAAATAAGATACCTTGCCATGTGTTCAAATACACATATCTTCACAGTAGTACAGGAATGAATTCCGGGTATATGATGGCTCATAAATATGCAAATTACCCATATGGGCCGCTAAAATTAGTACAATAATATTGAGCCATGGAGAACTTTGCATTTAAATCAGTTTTACATGAATCCCGAGGGGACACTTCGCGAATGTACCTCGTGAGAGGATTTGCAACGTCCATGACATACTATGGGAAAAATGAGAAGTAAGCGCATTTCCAGCAAATTGTCATTATTTAACTGAATACATCTTGCACTGTTATTTGTCTTACTTTTGAACACAACACATGTATTCTCTCTCTCAGGAAAATGCGTTCATGATATTGTGTCCAAGTCATTTTCGCTTATATTTGAGTGTCAGAAAATTCGTATAAACACGTCACCTACCAGTTACGCATACGACGTGACTAACGCAATTATGAAGTTACGACACATTTCAATTTCCTTCCCTGTCATAGATTTTCCCACAGTCGTTGAGTGTTTTGTGACATAGAGATGGAAATAGAGGTAAAGAAAGCAAGAAAGAAGAGAAAAATAATATAATAAAGTATTAAGTACTTTTTAGTGTCCACATAATAACTGTTCTAGTGTTTAAGTTCAAAAGGGTTTTATAGGAAGTAAACATCGTTATATTATTTGCTCGGATACGTTATTCTTAAAAGTGCATAACGTGTATGGAATTGCAAGAAACAATTATATCCAGGGTGGTAGTGCATCAATGACGAAAAATTTGGAAGATGACTCTACAGCAAAAAAACAAGCAAAAAATGACATATAGACATCGGATGAATGCGGCTTCGTTTGGACAGTAGAGGCATCTGAAATGTCACATAATGAGGTGGCAGTTTTCAATATAGCGAGAACGGAGAGAAATAGGAATATAGTGTTAAAATATATATAAATAAATCCCATCCTAAGAATTAAATTGTGCACACTTACTGCGGAACAGTGTCCGCTAACTGGAGCTAGAAATAAACTGTTAAACACTGTTTTTGATGAAACGTGCAGATCGCGCAAAATACGTATGAAAGAAAAGACCCAGTGTACTGTAAAGACAAGAGGTATTGTACTTACCGTGGTCAATATAATGCCATCTTTCAGCAGCTGTTCAATATGTCCTCCTTGTTCTTCGATACAAACAGTTACACGATGGCGTAAGGATTCTGCGACTGGTGGTAATATCGCTGGCGTTTGCCGTAGTGTGGCAAAGGCAGCAAACACACGCTGACAAAGAACGTCATGCACGGAGAGTGTATAAACGAGACTCTTTACGTAACCCCACTGGCAAAAATCTAGGGGATTTTGGTCGGTTGAGTGTGGGGGCTCCATGCTTGTCTGCCTTTACAAACTATCCACCTGCGTGGAAATGTTTCGTTCAAATATGCACGAATGGTGTGACATGAATGAGTAGGGGCGCCATCAAACATAAACCGCATATGCTGTCGTGTCCTCAGTGGCATGTCTTCAAGCAGAATAGGTAGGTCCTAGATAAGAAACTGACGATTGCTGTCATTATTGCGTTAACTGCTGTGGTAAGAAGTATGTACCCACAACGTTATCGCCAATAATACCAGCCTACACATGCAATTGGAAACGCTGTTGATGCTTCATCTCCATGATTGTATGCGGTTTATTGGGTGCTCATCGATGGTCATTGGGGATATTTGTAATGTCATCCCGTGTGAATAATGCCTCATCCAAGAACGACATGTGTGCTAGAAAGTCTGGTGATGTACGGCAGCGGCGGTACAACCAAGGCAGAACCTTCGTTGGGCTCCATAGTCACCATCGTATAACGCATGCGTTCGTTGTACGTGGCAGGCTCTGAGAGGTTTAGCACGAGTTGATGAGGAACGTGTTTCTGCCTTGCTATTCTTCGGGTACTAATACTCGGGCTTTGAGTCACATGTCGGAGTACTATCTCTTCCAGTGCGGGTGTTCGAACTCGTCGTCGTCTTGGAATGTCTCCGTTGGGTAGGAATGACCCAGTGTCTCGCAGTCGCTAATGAATGCGAATAAACATCGCCAATACTGGAATTTGTCGATCTGGGTTGCGTTTCGTGTATCATATACGTGTTTCTTCCGCATTACCTTCCGCTAAGCCTTACATCAAATGCATATTCGCCATTTCAGAGTTACGGTATAATACCCTATTCTAGTAGTGCGTTACACACAGCATTTGTCCGTTCCGCACTTATCAACATCAACACTGTTCCACACGATACAAAGTAAACCACGTTCACATACACATGAACATTACCGTGCGTGTAGAATTTAGCACTAACACGCTTGTGCTGTTACTGTGATGGCCCTATTCACTACGAATGAACTCTGCATTGTTCTCTGCACCTTCAATGCGAACATTCTCGTTACTATCACCACGCTATCACTTCTCCCTATGGCTAGCTCTACAGCGCAATGCTCCGCACGCCTTGTTGTTCCACCTACTATTGCTATGCGTCCTCTGTCATAGCACATGTACAATACAGTACACCTAGAGTTGTATTCCTTGTCTCTCGATTACTTTCAAGTAGTTGTGTTTTCACCAACTTCAACTTCTCTCCGCGGTTCATTCGCTTTCTTTGTGCTCGCTTGTGCCGCCACTCTCACGCCATCACTTATGCATAAATCTATGCTTCGGATGGGGTTTCTTTTGATATATTTTGTTCCCGACAGTTCTATTTCTCTCCGTTACAGATATACTTTATTCTTATATTTCGCTTCCCATAGTGTCCCTACAGCTTACCCATTGTTGTCTTTGTTCACTAACATTTGTTGCTGCGCGTTCTACGTAACATCCCCTCCTACAGTTTGTCAGTGTAAATTGTTTACTTTTCTCTGCGTTTCATTCACTTTCTGTCTGCGACCTGACGTCGCCACTGTTTCGCCATCACATATACATAATTCGATTCTTCGGATGGGTTTTTTTTTTTGATATCTCCTGATCCGACATTCCTATTTGTCTTCGTTCTTGCGATATTGCAAACTTCCGCCTTGGAATGTGGCATTTCAGATTACCTTAGCGTACAAACGAAGTCGCATTCAGCCAATGATCATACGACATTTTTTCCTTGTTTTTATCTGTAGAATCATCTCCCAAAGTTTTCGTCATTAATGCACAACCACCCAGTATATGTCTATATATATAAAATTTATGTATATGAACATACATACAATTCTGGAAACGGGCGGTTGCTAATAAGATTCGAGTTATATTTCAGTAACAAGATGTGCGGATTCTGCAAGTAGCTTAATGAAATAACTATCCATTTAAGGAATCTGAAAATGCATTAGTGTATTATTTTATATACAAGCTAATTTTCTGGAGAATTGCTATATCCTACTCTCTTTTCTGAATAAGTAGCTTGTCTGGTATTTTCCCATTTTCTTCTTCACATAGGAGTGGAAATGCTTATATATTTCCTAGACGTTAGCACTAAAGTTATATACAATGTTCTTGCTTCGATTCCAGGTTGTGATAATTTGCCCTTCACAAGATCGTATATTGCGTTTTCTCGGGGTTGGTCCATTTCTTCCAATATTTTACCAATTCGTTCATAATCACTATTTTCCACAGAGCTTGAGCGTGGTATGTAAACCTAGACATTTCTTTTCATTTTAATTGAATATACTATGTATTATGTTCAATACACGATATATATTTTTCAGTAAATACATTCCTGTCCAAAATTTAAGGGAACGAGCGTATAAGAGTTACAATTATGAACAATTAGTATAATTTTTTTTGGTTGCTCAGAAGTACGGAACAGATTTCTGTGGACTAAAAGAGTGTGTTGGCCATTAGAAGTCCGAATATTTGTTAATAGTAATGTTCAATACAGGTTATGATTATCGCGAACACTTATGCAGACTGCACAGCATGCGAGTAGGAGACTCGAGGAAATTCGTTAAAGGCGCCGAGCTAACTGTAAATTAATTATACTGATTTATGATAACGTGGTATAAAAGTGTCCTATTTTTAATTGCTACATGGAGAAAGCAGGTCTTGATTTCTAAAAGGTGTGAATGACATTTGGGAGATGTTATTGACCATTGGCTTAATAATGGCCACTGGGTACCCAGTGACCTATAGCCCTTGACCCTTCAACATATGCAACTGAACAGAATGTCTGTAAGCATAATAATTATTTGTTTTTTTTTCGCTTCGATACGGTCATTGTTCCCTGACCTTACAGGTTCGATCTCAAGTAGTGTATAAAAATTAGTTGTTGAAACTTGCTTCCTGTAGCCTAGGATCCCCAGGGACAAGAAAATATTCCCCTAAACACTGTTTGTGAACGTAATAATTATTTGTTTTTCGCTTCGTTACGAATCATATTGTTCCCTGACTTTCCAGGTTTGATACTCGGTAGTGTATAAAAACCTGATTCCTGTAGCCCAGGGTTCCCAGAGATCCTTAAATGACCTTCCCAGGACCAATATGTGTGTGAAGAACGTGCACAGTAAGTACTTAGCTATGGCATTAAAGATTGTTTCGTACGAATAAAAAGAATGGTTATCGAAACCTGTTTCTTTTACTTTCTCTTTTCCCTATGCAAAGTGGGATTAGAAACATTGTTTCGTACGAATAAAAAGAATGGGAATGGGATACAGGTTATGGAAGAAAGTAACATACTGCTTATTCTCTGTCTGTAAGACGTCGCGAAATTGTGAGGTGGAAATATTTATTTCTTGATTCATTTTTTTCATATGCTTGATACTGGTTCATATACAGAGCGTGGTCTTCATACCTCCTTCTCGGCTGAAGTCAGTATACTAAGTAGAAGCTTTGAGGAAAGTTTGTTGTTCTGTGAAGTGAAAGTATTATGTACGTGACGTCAGCTATTTCCTAAGTCGCACTGCCATTGACTGGACTGGACTGTCCGATAGAGGAAAATGCATATGAAAATTCATTATGTCGGCGCTGCCCTCTTGTATTTCATTAACCTTTCTCTCCTTTCTTATGCATCCTGCATGTGAGTGAGTAGTAATGGGGATACTCTGCCTAACTCTCGATTATCCAATTTGGGGTCCCCATGGACCATAACGAATGAATCAGGGATGCTTTGGTCTGGGATTGCGTCACCAATTGAAATTTTGCTTATGCTTATTCAGGGCCATGCACGATGGTACGAATGAGTCAGAGGTACCTTGGCCCTGCTATGACGTCATTGAATTGGGAGTATTGGATCAGAGGTCATGATGATTCTTTAAAATTACTAAAAAATATGGTCTTGATGATTCATTATGTTATGAAATAGTACAGGTTTACGAATGCTTTTTTTTTTTGTTCCCTTTCATGGCATAAAATTTGAAGAATGTTATATTTTTGATGAGATGGACTAACAAGGGTGCAAATGAAATCTTTAGTTTTACGTCCTACGCTTATGCAGTTTAGGCTAAAGGAGACAATGACGATAAGAAATGAATGAAAGTGTGGGAGAAAATTGGAATATCCCGAGCATAACGTTGACCACCACATAACTACTTTTGCGATGTTTGAACCCGGGATCCCAAGCATCAGAGGTGAACGCTCTACCATTGAGCCACCACCTCCCTTACTGGTGCGAATGAAGTAGAGGTAGTTGGTTCGAGCTAATATGTTCGTTTGACGTCACTGAACTGGGATTTTTAGCTTGGAGGTTATGATGGCTTTTTCGTTCCCTTTTATGGGTATAAAATTACCAAAACAAGGTTTGATCTCTATCTCGACAATCTATTACATTATGAATTAGTAGACCCAATAATAGTATAAATTAGTATTAGTATTAATATGAAACTCGAAAACTTTGGATTTTCTCCGTGGCTAACCGGTTAGCGTATGTGCCTTTAACGTGCGAGACCAGAGTTCGATTCCCGGAAGGAGCTCATGCGGTTTGGATTTCACGTTAATTAGTAGGTTTTATCCTCGCTGCTGAACGGGACGTTAAACTCAAAATCAACTTAACTCGAAAACTTTGGGAGGAATACTTGATTTTGATTAAGGTATAGGTTTCATTCACAGGAATTATGGGACTCGAACCACGATATTCAATTGTCAAAAAGTGTGTCCTGGAAAGCATACATTTATTGAGACGCATAAAAGGGGTGGAGGGGCGATCCCGGACCTGGATAACAACAATAATTTATATCGTATTCGTTTGTGGGTTAAATAAAACTTTTGGAAAGATTTAAAAAGTTTCTTCGTGTATTGACTTATAATCATATGTTGAAAAGGAAACATCAGCTATATCGTGTTACCTATGCTTACGTATTCGTTGTCACAGTGTCGTTGGCGTTGTTTGTTCGAACAAATACGGTGTTTAATTGTCAAATAATGTTTAATGGTTTACTTTGAAAAAAATATATTCATTCTTTGAGAAGGAGAAAAGGGATGAGATGAGGTTATTTTGGACATAATTAGTACCTATCGTTTTCGTCTGTGACGTCACATTTACTTTTCGCTTAAATCTGATTGGTTCATTGCAATAACGATTAATCTACTTATGTAACGAGATAGCATTGAGGAGTTATTTCTTATGATAAAACAAGAACATATATATGTAATGGTTTACTTTGAAAGAATATATTCATTCCTAGGGAAGGTAAAAGAGGGAAGTGATGAGCTGACTTCGAACCTAGTTACTACCTTTTATTTCCGTTCATGGATAAATAATAATGACGTTACATTTACTCTTTGCTTAAATCTGATTAGTTCATTGTAATAAATCTTACAAAACATTGTTATTGGTTTGAACGATTTAAACGTTCAGCGTTTGTGTTTAGTTTAATTAGTAAGGGCTTAGCTGATGGAAAACTGTTCCGACAGTACTTGTTACATGCTTGTTATATGTTATTTAGGTTCATGATTAAAATGTTCTCAATATTGTGTAATATTTCTAAGCTTGATTGGTTCTTTATTACAGTATATGGATGCGCATAGGCTTTTACAGAGCACGGGTACATGGACGAACGTGATTGGTAGCAACTTTTTGTGGGTTAATTTGGCAGAACCAAAGTCATGGTCCCCAGAACTAATGTTAGTATTTGATCACCTAAAATTGCTAAAGATATAATTTGGGAAGGTTTCTAGCCTCATGCATTCTCTTTATTACGTTATAGCCATGCACGGTCTATATTTAGTCTCCGAAGGTCATGGGTTTGATTCTCGATGAAAGTTTATATGACTGATATTAACTTAAATTCTTGTGCTATTTAGGATTTATGCTCTACATAGACGTTGTCTGAGCTTTTCAAAGTAGAGTTTGCTGTTACTTTATTTACATATAATGAGGATATGCGTACCTAAATGCACTCATCTTAAGCTTTTTGATGAGAGAGACCGCGATATTTTAAGGTTACTTTCTTGATCTTGGTGTAAGTTCGTGTAATTTATATCTTAATTAACATTGACGGTTTAGTTAAAATCATCTCAAAATATTTTAGCCAAAATTTTTCAAGTCAGTGCAAAGAGGGAATTGTTTCACGGTTAACCGTCAAACGCTATCTGGTTTTTAACTATTCGATTAAAAATTATCGGTTTTTAACTATTCGATTAACAATAAGCGGTTTTTAACTATTCGCTTAAATTTTGAGTCCACTAATTTCCAGTTATTACAAAAGTTCAAGTGAAAATTTGAAACTAATTTTTTTCGAACTCAAATGTTTCAAATCAAAAATATTCAAACTGAAATTTTCGAATTAAAAACATCAAACTATACTTTTCGAACAAAAGTTGAAATCAATATTTTCGAATTCATATTTTCAAACAAAAGAAATCAAACTGAAACTTTCAAATTCTCAACATCGAACCAAAATTATCGAACCAAAATTTGAAATAAAACTTTTCGAATTCAACTTTTCAAACCAAACGATTTCACACTGAAATATTTTGAACTAGAAATTCTAAACTAAAATTTTCGAATCAAAACATTTCAAACCAATTTTTAGAACTAGAAAGTTGAAACTAAAATTTTCGAACAAAAAAATTGAAATAAACCTTTTCGAATTCAGTATTTTTCAAACTACAAAATTTCACACTGAAATTTTTGAACTAGAAATTTTAAATTAAAATTTCCGAAAAAATGAAATCAAAATTTTCGAACAAATCATTTCAGTACAAATTTTTGAACTAGAAAGTTGGAACTAAAATTTTCGAATTCAAAATTTTGAAACCAAACAGTTTCACACTGAAATTTTTGTACTAGAAATTTTAAGCTAAAATTTTTTAAAAAATGGAATCAACATTTTCGAACCAAAACATTTCAATCCAAATTTTAGAACTAGAAAGTGGATACTAAAATTTTCTTATTAAAAATTTTAGTAACGAAATTTTCAAATGAAATGTTTGGACCTAAAATTTCAAACCAAAATTGTTGAACTGAAAGTTAAAGTTTCGAACAAAAGAAATAATTCGAAATTTTCAAACAAATTTCTTGAAAATATTTAACCATAGCCGTTTACTGATTTTAAAATTTTAAGTGTCTTGAAGAAATATTTGGGACTAAGTTTTGAGAGATGAACCGTTTCGTAAGCCATAGCCAGACAGAGACATTGATATTTCTTGAAATGAAGTTTAATCAAGCTTTATTTCATCAGACAGTACTAACTTACGTTCCGTTTTAGTCCAGTTTTGTTTCAGATCAACGGCCAACCATAATCGGACTTTTTTTCCGTATCATCATGAAAGCACGCAAAGCTTCTTAGAACGGTTACAGGCGTTACGCAACGTAGAAACCCGAATCTCTACCACAGAACAAACATAAACGCATATTTTTCAAGACCTTAAATCGAACCTGGGACCATTTTAAGAGAAGGTTACTTACCACAGCGATTCTCATCTGATGTGATCAATCGACCCAGACAATCTCTTGAAACAATATTATACTGTAAACTGATCCACTTTCAATTTAAATAAATCTTTATTTTGCACTTGAAATCACTCTGTTTCGTCACAGGTAAAGAATGCAGCATTTGCAGTTTTGTTTTGCGTCATCATTCAAAGCTCAGTTTGCTTCGTGTTCTGCAATAGGATTTCTTGAAAACGTGTTTGTGATGTTAATTTGATTTTCTTCCACCACCAGTGATGGGCTGTTCGCGATAAGTGTCTACTATTATAGATCGCCGTTTTACAACAGTGCGTAAACTTCATTCGTCAGTCTTTCCATGAAACGTTATCGTTCTCAAGGAAGTACAGCTGATGCTGACTCTTGCAATCTTGAAATCTTAATCGACCTTGCCACAGGAAATCGCATTTGTTTTCATTACGAAATCTAACCATTCAACCTATCTTGAGTTGTACTTTGTTATTACAGGAGAGGTGGTAAGTAACCTTCTCTTAAAATGGTCCCAGGTTCGATTCAAGGTCTTGAAAAATATGCGTTTATGTTTGTTCTGTGGTAGAGATTCGGGTTTTTACGTAGCGCAACGCCTGTAAACGTTCTAAGAAGCTTTGCGTGCTTTCATGATGATACGAAAAAAAAGTCCGATTATGGTTGGCCGTTGATCTGAAACAAAACTGCACTAAAACGGAACGTAAGTTAGTACTGTCTGATGAAATAAAGCTTGATTAAACTTCATTTCAAGAAATATCAATGTCTCTGTCTGGCTATGGCTTACCAAACGGTTCATCTCTCAAAACTTAATTCCAAATATTTCTTCAAGACACTTAAAATTTTAAAATCAGTAAACGGATATGGTTAAATATTTTCAAGAAGTTTGTTTGAAAATTTCGAATTATTTCTTTTGTTCGAAACTTTAACTTTCAGTTCGACAATTTTGGTTTGGAATTTTAGGTCCAAACATTTCATTTGAAAATTTCGTTACAAAAATTATTAATAATAAAATTTTAGTATCCACTCTTTAGTTCTAAAATTTGGATTGAAATGTTTTGGTTCGAAAATTTTGATTCAATTATTCGAAAAAAATTAGCTTAAAATTTCTAGTTCAAAAATTTCAGTGCGAAACTGTTTGGTTTCAAAATTTTGAATTCGAAAATTTTAGTTTCAACTTTCTAGTTCAAAAATTTGTACTGAAATGTTTTGGTTGGAAAATTTTGATTTCATTTTTCGAAAATTTTAATTTAAAATTTCTAGTTCAAAAATTTCAGTGTGAAACTGTTTGGTTTCAAAAATTTGAATTCGAAAATTTTAGTTTCAACTTTCTAGTTAAAAATTTGGACTGAAATGATTTGCTTCGAAAGTTTTGATCTCATTTTTTTCGAAAATTTTAATTTAAAATTTCTAGTTCAAAAATTTCAGTGTGAAATTTTGTGGTTTGAAAAATATTGAATTTGAAAAGTTTTATTTCAATTTCTTTTTGTTCGAAAATTTTAGTTTTAACTTTCTAGTTCTAAAAATTGGTTTGAAATGTTTTGATTCGAAAATTTTAGTTTATAATTTCTAGTTCAAAATATTTTAGTGTGAAATCGTTTGGTTTGAAAAGTTGAATTCGAAAAGTTTTATTTCAATTTTTTGTTCGAAAATTTTGGTTCGAGGTTTATAATTCGAAAATTTCAGTTTGATTTCTTTTGTTTGAAAATTTGAATTCGAAAATATTGAGTTAAACTTGTTTGTTCGAAAAGTTTAGTTTGATGTTTTTAATTCGAAAATTTCAGTTTGAATATTTTGATTTGAAACATTTGAGTTCGAAAAGAATACATTCAAATTTTCACTTGAACTTTTGTAATAACTGGAAATTAGTGGACTCAATATTTAAGCGAATAGTTAAAAACCGCTTATTTGTTAATCGAATAGTTAAAAACCGATATTTTTTAAATCGAATAGTTAAAAACCGGATAGCGTTTGACGGTTAACCGTGAAACAATTCCCTCTTTGCACTCACTGAAAAATTTTGGCTAAAATATTTTGAGATGATTTTAACTAAACCATCAATATTAATTAAGATATAAATTACACGAACTAACACCAAGACCAAGAAGGTAACCTTAAAATATCGTGGTCTCTCTCATCAAAAAAGCTTAAGATCAGTGCATTTAGGTACGCATATCCTCATTATATGTAAATAAAGTAACAGCAAACTCTACTTTGAAAAGCTCAGACAACGTCTATGTAGAGCATAAATCCTAAACAGCACAAGAATTTAAGTTAATATCAGTCATATAAACTTTCATCGAGAATCAAACCCATGACCTTCGGAGACTAAATATAGACCGTGCATGGCTATAACGTAATAAAGAGAATACATGAGGCTAGAAACCTTCCCAAATTATATCTTTAGCAATTTTAGGTGATCAAATACTAACATTAGTTCTGGGGACCATGACTTTGGTTCTGCCAAATTAACCCACAAAAAGTTGGTACCAATCACGTTCGTCCATATACCCTTGCTCTATAAAAGCCTATACACATCCATATACTGTAATAAAGAACCAATCAAGCTTAGAAATATTACACAATATTGAGAACATTTTAATCATGAACCTAAATAACATATAGCAAGCATATAACGTATACTGTCGGAACAGTTTTCCATCAGCTAAGCCCTTACTAATTAAACTAAACACAAACGCTGAACGTTTAAATCGTTCAAATCAATAACAATGTTTTGTAAGATTTATTACAATGAACTAATCAGATTTAAGCCAAGAGTAAATGTAACGTCATTATTATTTATCCACGAACGGAAACGAAAAGATAGTAACTAGGTTCGAAATCAGCTCATCACTTCCCTCTTTTACCTTCTCTAGGAATGAATATATTCTTCCAAAGTAAACCATTACATATATATGTTCTTGTTTTATCATAAGAAATAACTCCTCAATGTTATCTCGTTACATAAGTAGATTAATCGTTATTACAATGAACCAATCAGATTTAAGCGAAAAGTAAATGTGACGTCACAGACGAAAACGATAGGTACTAATTATGTCCAAAATAACCTCATCTCATCCCTTTTCTCCTTCTCAAAGAATGAATATATTTTTTCAAAGTAAACCATTACACACTATTTGACAATTAAACACCGTATTTGTTCGAACAAACAATGCCAACGATACTGTGACAACGAATACGTAAGCATACGTAACACGATATAGCTGACGTTTCCTTTTCAACATATAAGTCAATACACGAAGAAACTTTTTAAATCTTTCCAACAGTTTTATTTAACCCACAAACGAATACGATATAAATTATTGTTGTTAACCAGGTCCGGGATCGCCCATCCACCCCATTTTATGCTTCTCAATAAATGTATGCTTTCCAGGACACACTTTTTGACAATTGAATATCGTGGTTCGAGTCCCATAAGTCCTGTGAATGAAAACTATACCTTAATCAAAATCAAGTATTCCTCCCAAAGGTTTCGAGTTAAGTTGATTTTGAGTTTAACGTCCCGTTCAGCAGCGAGGATAAAACCTACTAATTAACGTGAAATCCAAACCGCATGAGCTCCTTCCGGGAATCGAACCCTGGTCTCCCACGTTAAAGGCACATACGCTAACCGGTTAGCCACGGAGAAAATCCAAAGTTTTATAGTTTCATATTATTACTAATACTAATTTATACTATTACTGTGTCTACTAATTCATAATGTAATAGATCGTCAAGAAAGAGATCAAACCTTGTTTTGGTAATTTTATACCTATAAAAGGGAACGAAAAAGCCATCATAACCTCCAAGCTAAAAATCCCAGTTCAGTGACGTCAAACGAACATATTAGCTCGAACCAACTACCTCTACTTCATTCGCACCAATAAGGGAGGTGGTGGCTCAATGGTAGAGCGTTCACCTCTGATGCTTGGGGTCCCGGGTTCAAACATCGCAAAAGTAGTTTTGTGGTGGTCAACGTTATGCTCGGGATACTCCAATTTTTTCCCACACTTTCATTCATTTCTTATCGTCATCGTCTCCTTTAGCCTAAACTGCATTAGCGTGGGACGTAAAACTAAAGATTTTATTTGCACCCTTGTTAGTCCATCTCATCAAAGATATAACATTCTCCAAATTTTATGCCATGAAAGGGAACAAAAAAAAAAAAAGCATTCGTAAACCTGTACTATTTCATAACGTAATGAATCATCAAGACCATATTTTTAGTAATTTTAAAGAATCATCATGACCTCTGATCCAATACTTCCAATTCAATGACGTCATAGCAGGGCCAAGGTACCTCTCACTCATTCGTACCATCGCGCATGGCCCTGAATAAGCATAAGCAAAATTTCAATTGGTGACGCAATCCCAGGCCAAAGCATCCCTGATTCATTCGCTATGGTCCATGGGGACCCCAAATTGGATAATCGAGAGTTAGGCAGAGTATCCCCATTACTACTGAGTGACCTACTAGTATGATGCGAGCTGAGAGCGAAAAAGGTATGGGGAGGAAACAACCCTGTACGTGTGAGGAGAATGTATTGCTGGCAATAGTATGCACACAGCTTCCCCTCTCCCTCCTTTTGCATACTGTGTGATGCGTACATGCCTTCTCCAACTTCTTCTCTGTACTTGTGAACACTGTATGATTCTTTGTCAATCTCCTGGGCTCACATACTTTGCTTTCTCGGTGCAACCAAATTTCATTTTGGTATAGAGAGAGATGATTGGAAACTGTTGTTTGTTGTTGTTGAAAGTAGATTAACATAAGTGATTTTGAGAACATAGTACTTGTAAATCATTGAGTAAATTGACAGTCGCCAATTCTAATCAACAAATTAATGTCCATACATTAGAATGAAGTTTTATCATAAAGCTATACATGATGCCTAGGTGCAAATCAAAATTTCAATCTATGCAAAACATGACTCCAATAATGTAAATTTCAGTTTGATTTCTTTTCAGGCAAGATATATAAGCAATCTCTTATTTGCACTAAAAAATTGTAATATGTGAAAATTCTAATATGGTCTATGATTTTTTCAAGATAAAATGTTAATTGAAACTTTATCAATGAGCTCCCATGTCGTTAATACAGTTTTATAAACCCTGATCCCTGATCTTCTTCCTTTTTCCTTATATTATGATATTAAGCTATGCTATACAAAGTGTGCGATAAGGATTTTTGTGACTTATTCTTTGAAGTTGTTTTTTTCTTCAACTTTGGTGGACAAACACCGTGTGTGTGGGTTTTCTCGGGGTTCTCCCGTTTCCTCCCACTTTCTTCATTCCACCATTTCATTCATTATTCATCATCACCGTCTCCTTTAGCCTAACCAGCATAACCGTGGGCCGTAAAACTCAAAGATTTCATTTCATTTCATTTTTTTCTTCAACTTAGAAGATACATGTAAGTTATTCTTTTTTGTTACATGCTATTTTATGATCTTCTTCTCTATGAAAATGCGTTAAGAGGAAGTTTACAGTGTTTGAAAAAATAGTGTAATGATAATATGGGAGTGAACGGGAAAGCTCCGGGAAAAACCACAGGGACAAAACTATTGTGTACTATAAACCTAGCTTGTTGAGAACCAACTTAGCATGAACTTACGCAGTAATAAGCTATAATCTTTGAAACGTAGTAGAACGTGAATGTAGAAGTAAACGGGAAAACTCCGACAAAACCCACGGGGACAGCCCCATTGTATGGTGTAAAGCTAAGTTGTTGAGAACCGTGTTTTATTTATTTAATCTTCTATGAAAAACTAACGGTACCGAAAACGAAGAATTTAGGAACCAAAAGTTGAATTATTGTTATATGTTGTTCAACACCATGGATACACGAGTTGTGGATCTACACTTTTTAGCGACCAATTTTCAATTTGTTAATAGCTAACTACATAGTTGAGAAAAAAGACAAGAAAAGCTATATTTTTCTATTTTTCACAACACTTTGTTCATAGCGATTTCACCGATAATCTGAACCAGATATTTTTTTGCTGTTTAAGGTTTGAATCCTCGTCATTTCACACCGCAGGTGTGAACTATATGACTTACTACACGCGAGTCTTTACATTGAAGCTGTGAACTTCTTGCGGTATTACACCCGGTTTGAGACCAGTTTTTGAAATCGGGTCTTTAAGGCAAAGACGCGATGCACAGATGCTTTTGCTCGTGCTTGAATTTTGTTTCCTACGGTAGAGACGGAAACGATATGCGTTATTGCTAGGGTTTTAACGATTTACTTCAAAGGTGCATCCGCCCAGATTCCAACTTGGGTTTTCAACGCAAAAGACGCGATGAACAAATGTTTTTGCCGGAACTTGAACTTTAAATTCTTTACTACAGATGACACGATGAGTAGCCCCCTTTGCAGAGGTTCAAACATCTTTTTACTGCAGAAAACACGTACATTAAACACTTCTCTTTGTTTTCTTTCATATTATTTACAAAGTGCCTTGCCAAAAATTCCTTGAAAAGTCGGATTGAAAATACTAATTATTTATTTCACTTCGATACGAAGGTCGAATTATTTACTGGTTGCACTCCACACCGTAATTGCTGTGTACCCCGAATTTTCGAGTGAAAATGAATAAATGAATTATTTATCTCGTAATAAATTACTCGAACACTCAGAGTGAACGTATTAAAATGGGAGGGGTCCAATATTATAAGTGAAGTAAGAAAATACTCTTAAAATTATTCGAACAATTTGTGCTTCAATGGGTTGCTTGAATACGAATCTCATAAACAGAAAGTGTTTCTAAGAAACTAAAAAAAAAAAATTAATAAATAAATGTGATCCTATGAAGAATGGTTCGAAACATACTAAAATGTATGAGCGTACTAAAATGTTTGTTAGGAGGAGTCCAAGCCAACCTACTCATGTTCTTATAGCACGAGCATTGATAATGTATATATATATATATAGTAGATTTTATATGCAATTAGAGGTGGGAAGCCCATGGAGTGGTGGTGGTGGTATGGCATTCAAGGGCCATTCATTATTAAATCCGTATAATTGTTTTAAAATGCACGTTTAATTACGAGATTTACATGTCACAAGACGAGTTTACTTACCTGAACATGGGAATTACACGTACGAACATCCGACCTGAACAGCAGTTCACAATGAACTGAACTTCACCATGCTTATCGATATGTTAATGTCTTAGATCAAATTCTAAATAATTATAATAATTCATATTATTCAGTTATTAAAATGGCATCTGCACAAGTAAATGATTCCAATGTGAATCAAATGTGGGAAACATTATATGGAAATAGAATGAATGAAAATAATATAAGTTGCAAATTTAGTCCTGGTGATTATGTTCGCGATAGTAAGTATAAACATATATTAGAAAAAGGATATTTACCTAAATGGTCATAAGAAGTATTTATTGTAGATAAATGTATTAAATCAAATCCCTTCACTTATAAATTTAAAAGAATTGAATGGTGAAGAAATTAAAAGAGTATTTTATGCACAAGAATTACAAAAGATAATTAGAAATTCAAAGAAAACTTATTTAATTGAAAAAGTATTAAAACGTAAATATGGGTGGATGTATGTAAAATCGTTGGGATATCCGTGAAGTATGAATTCATGGAGTAGATCAGACCCTACCCAGTCTGAATTCAAATTTCACACACGACTTTTACGTTACTCTTTCTTCAAATGCATGAAGTAAACTTTTTGATAATAATACTACAGCTTCATTTCGAGTTAAATTAGCACAACCTATTATTTAAGTGATGGGAAATGTGGGCTTGTATTAACACAAATTAATATACCGTGGAGTTTTTATAATGTTGGTGAAAATGAAGAAATTATAATTATTACTGTTATCGATGATAAAGTAGAACATCATCATGTTCTAATAATACCAGGATATTATTCTTATATTGAATCTATTCTTCATTGATTCCTTAAAATTTATGTATGCTGCAATATTTACAAAATAAAAGTCATTAAACATTCTTTAAAATTAGATCAATGTATGATTGGTATCTCATCGGGATTACAACATATTTTTTTGATTTATTAATGAAAAACACCTGATATTAAAAATGTTGTGTACACAAAGGTTGGAAATGTTGATTTGATATTAACACGTGGAAATTTTCCATTTAATTTAGATTATAATATTCCCAACACACTTAATGTCTGCGTTGATATTGTAAAACAAAAACAAAATATAGGACCAATAGTTCGGAAACTTAGTGTATATAATGTACAACATGAGTCATGTAATTTTTTTTTTGTTTCACATTATGTCAAAGTTGAAAAGAAATATTTTCATACGATAGAAGTAAACTTAAACAATGAACATGGACTAAAATGACCATTTCGTTTTGGGACTTCAAACTTGACACTTCGCTTTAAACAAAAGTGATTTCTGAAAGCGTTGATGATAGTTTTTACCTTACATTAGTTTCAAACGCTTGTACAAATGTATATCCTACTAATAGCCCAATACATATTATTAATCAATTAAAAAATAATGTACGAAAATCAGAATCCCATTGGTACGTGGGGTAATGTGAAGTACATATTCCATTAACATGTTATAATGTTACGGGAATTGAAAATGTTATGTGGCACATATTTAAAAATGGAGAACCTATGAAAAGTAAAGCCTATGATATTATCCAGTCACTCATCATTTAATACAGTGACAAGATTTATAACACAGTATCAAGATTTATAAGATTTGGTTTTTCAAACATTCTACAAGTCGAATGTGACCAACGTGTAGAATATATTACATTCTAATCTACATTAGCTTTAAATTAGTTT
Organism: Thermobia domestica; assembly: GCF_964235325.1. Classification (NCBI taxonomy): domain Eukaryota; kingdom Metazoa; phylum Arthropoda; class Insecta; order Zygentoma; family Lepismatidae; genus Thermobia; species Thermobia domestica. Next base: position 138,201,174 of record NC_137459.1, on the reverse strand, counting down.
TTTTCTAAAAAATTGGAACTTGTAAAAGTCCGTCGCGCATTGAAACAACCATACGTAGATACTGGATATATACACCAACATTTATACATATACATATATTTATTTATACATATATTATACAATATCAACTTTTAGGTGATAGAAAAGAACCATTATTACGTTTAGCAACAATCTCTGATATTAAATACGGAAAAGTACAAACAATTACCTTTGAAGATATTCATTATATGCCACTTGCAAAATTTTAACACAGTCGAAGTACTATTAAAAAGCACGGTGGGCGAATATCGCCGTTTCTATCTGGGACACTGACCGTAACACTACAATTTAAATGCTTTGGTGAAACTGCTAAATAATAATAAAAATTAGATCAGGACGTGTTTCTTATCATCGTGGACGTGGAATATCGTATTTCTCAATATCGGTATATCAAAGAGGACATGGTATAGGTAGTTTCTTTAAAGGGTTATTTCGTTTTACTTACCGTTTCTTAAACAAGGTGCAAAAATTGTAGGGCGTCAAGCAATACAAACGGGTATACTGGTTGCGGGTGATGTATTGGAAAGCCGCCCATTTAAAAAAAACATCTTCACACAAGTGTAAAAGAAACTGGTGATAGTTAAAACACAATACCCGTTAACCCTTAATAGCAATACGTTTTTCTTATCGCAGTTTGCACTTTCCGGGCCTGCGAGGCCCACGTACACTGTAGTATGATCATATGAACATAATTTAGTGGAGATCGTTCTGAATGTGTAACAAACTGACATTTATTTCGTATAATTTGTTCAATTCTACATACAGCAATATAATTCATAAATTATATATGGGCACAATATAAAGTATAAACTAAAAATTAGTATTTCGAACATGAAAAGATGCAAATTTTCACGTTACATATACGCTTTAAAGTTTTATAGTTTGAAAATTTAACGTGAGATGTTTTAAGTTTATTGTTCACAATATACATTATTTGTTTGTCTCGCTGGTACCTTGAAATATTTCTTCACATACTTCATATTTCATATATTGCTCAAACACAACAAACATATTATTTTGACTTTTGCAACATACCACTTTGATTTTTTTGTCTCTAGGACCAGTGCACAATTGACATTGTTTCCTTCTTTTTTTCTCTAGATCTTGCTGGATTATCGTTTTCAATCTTGATACCACATCTTAATAAATTCTCTCTTACAAAATAGAGGGCTCATCTTTTCTCAACATTAGAGGTGTATTCAAATCATAAGCCAGCTCCCTGATGAAAATCCTTCGCTTATGCTACCTTTGGATATTTCAATTCGGATTATGATATTTGAAAACAAGATAAGAGTTTGGTATTGCTACTTCTAACATATTCATGAAAAAGACCATCTTCAAGTCTGTCTTTTGCACGAATATTCTCGCAATTTTTGATCCATAAATTCGACGCCCCCTTTAGTTTCATTGTAGTAGTTGATAATTTCCTGTTTCCTTTTTAGGCGATTACCACCGATTATCGGATCATGATGCATGTTGCTGATTAGAATCACTTTTGTTGTATTGGAAACATAACTAACCATTGAAACATCATTACTAAAAGCAAATTCGGAACAATAAACATTTCTCTTATCACTAAGTCTCCTGATGGGAGAGATGCTCCAGTTATTATTTCTATCTGTTCCAACTATTGTTATGTTTCTAGTAAGAAGGTATCCTGCTAAAGAAATAGTTGAGAAATAATTGTCTGCTATGTTACATCCTTCACATTGATTGAGGCTAGACACGAAACGCTTGGCAACTTCTGCTGCAAACCTCTTTGAACTGGTTCAACAATTTTTCTACCACAGTTGAAATACACGTCAAAAGTGTAGCTAGATATAACATCGTACATAAAAAAACTTTCATTCCACATTTTGCGAGATTTTTAGGCATGTATTGAATAAGAGGACATCTACCTCTAAATGGACTCAACTATTCGTCAATTGTTAACGATTCAACGTTAGGTTGATTTGAATTCAATACATTTAAATCTGTTGACAGATATTGTAGCATTGTAATACGGGTTCGAATTGGGATTTTGAAACAGTTTCCTGACGAATACATTCCAATTGTTCTCGACGGCAGCAAAAAGTAGAAGTCCTAAGAACCCTAATATTTCTTCCTTGTAGACTTCTCTCCATTTCTTTGGGACCTTAGTTGCTGCTCGTCTTCCTTGCAAATTAGAGCACAACACAATTTCCTCAAAAATTTCATGTGTAATGAACGAATCAAACGTAGCACGAGGTGAATCAGTAAATGTTCCCTACCGTGGTCAAGGAGCTGTGAGATCTAGTCTGAGATCTAGTATAATATTCTAAGATATAGTCAGGGATTGTTTGCCCAGAGAACATGACAAAGAACATCTGTCTTTTGAATGCAATTCTGCACTTACAATATTCGACGTTCCGTTACTTCCTTCTGTACCAGTCTTTTTCATTGGCACTTATATCATTTTCACTGTCTATTTTCTATATGACAATCCACATCATTACGAACATTTGAATTTTCACCATCACTATTTTCACTACTGCTTAACCATAATCGTTTTCATCCCCTTCTTCTAACATCCGTCTAATATTTTCACCTTCCGATTAGACTAGTTATACTTACAAGTCACAGTAATGAATAACACGTATGCCAACAATTTTATATAAACACATTATGAAAGAATGTAAGAGACATCTATTAGACACAAGTAAAACAATACATTATAATATTTACTTCAATACTTTGAAGGAAATGAGTGAGAAAGACAGAACATGTATGTGGCATAATGAATAATATGAATTCGGGCCTACAAGGCCCGGATTGTGCAAAATCAGGGTATATAAAGAAAATGCCTTTACGTTTCAAAAATTAAAATTGTAAAATTGAAATGATATCACCGTAACAGTTTTCAATGTTCAACTGATGATGTCAGAAAGACTTAGCCTCATACATATATATTTATAAAACTTAGAGCAGGAAATATCTTCCGGGTCTCTCAGGCCCGGATTGCGCCAATAAGGGTTAATAAAGTTTGACAGTTGCTAACTGGTAGCGGTAAGAGACGGTCACGAAAAAGGAAGGGTCCTGCAATTGTAAAGTTTGCACCACCGACAAAAAGTAAACATACAAAAGATTTCTTTTCATAATGGCACTCCTAAATACAGATTCTGAATGTTGTACCAAAGAAATAGATTTTTTGTCTATACCTATGACACAAATAGCTATTGAAACAACTACAAATGTGGAATATTGTCCTATTACTACATTAACCTCAGTAGGCCCTACTGAATTTGCTATTCTTGGAATTTATTCATCCTGCATAACTATATTTTATGTACGTTCTAAAATTACAACAGATGATGGTACAAATTTAACTGGAGATGATACTGAATCACCAGTATACGATTTCCAACATTCATTATTTAGTCAAATTGATATTTCGTTAAATTAATTAGTTCATCAGGATCTTATCCTTATCGCGCATACATTGAAACATTATTAAATTATTCTTATGATGTTTCTCAAACACATTTAGCATGTGACATGTGGTATAAAAATACTACAAAACATTTTAATAAACTGTATAATACAAATGCTGGTTTTAAAAAACGTGCTAATAAGGTGAATTTTTTTTTTTTCAAATGTACGGACGTCCTCATACTGACATTGTAAGTTTAGATTGTATGCTTCCCAATAAAGTAAGTAAACGTGTAAAATTACACCGTAGTAAAGAGAAATTTTGCTTAATATCTCCTGAAAATACAAGTTATAAAGTTGCACTTCAGGAAGTTATTCTTCATGTACACTCATGTCCAAAATTGTTGTATTATGACTTTAAATAGGTTGTTGTAGGAATATAATTTCATAGCAAATTCGACCGGTATTTCTTATAATGTTACTATATGTGTAATCGGGAAAGACATGTATCTGGTCAATTGCATGTCAAAAGAGTAGTATATAAGAATAACAAAACGAAAATAAAACCTTGTGGTCCATTTAGCAACATTTTGTTTTACTCATTCTAATTTTCGTATTTATAATTATTTTCCTTTGAAATTTAACACAAATATACATTTTTCGAGTATATGCACAATATCAGTATTAAAAGTATCCTGTAAAATCATTATCAAATTATATTCTTACAACAAGACAGTTATACACATGCGACAATCATTTTGGACATGATTGTACGTCGTATTGACGTAGCTATAGATTTAGCTATGCAATTAAATACGCGAATGGTTTCAGAAACGGCCAAATTACCTTTCACAAGAGTAGGGACTAGATCTTTTACTATTCCTGCACAAGTAACGTCTTACAACCTTCATAAATCTCTTCCTGGGTAATATTTCTAAAGGCCTGGTTATTGGTTTAACCTTTAACACAGCCCTCAATGGAAATCACATCTTAAACCCTGAGTTTCGAAACTAACATTAACAAACTGCAATTACACATCGGCTCAAAATTATATCGTCCCAACCCCCTCTCCGCTGATTTTAATAATAATTTATACATTCTAAGTTTCTGTACTCTGATTTCAAATATTGGTATATATTATCAAAATTATTGATATACTGTTACTCTTGATGAATATCCAAATTGACTCCAACAGGAACTTCAGATGACAATACATGGGATGTAGTTCGTGATTCCCCTGTAAATTTAAAAGTATAATTTTCAGAAACTTAAACTGAACCTGTTGCATACGTTGTGTATGCAAAATTTCATTCTTTAGCACAAGTAGTCAAAAATATAAATATTTATACGGACAACACGTTCTAATTTATTCACTTGAGTAGAATGAGGGTTGTTGCGCACTTTTCTGCTTTCCACGATAATGATGATGATTGCATTGTAAATTAGCTAGCAATTGTAAATCCTGACGCTCCGCTTTTTTAAATTGGTTATTTGAACCGCCATATCCATTAAAAGTTACCTGAACCGATCATAACTACAAATGCGTATCTAAGTGAGAATGTGTATGGCATTACCTGGCACGAAGGCGATGTAGAGTATTCCCATCTTAAGGGAATACATCAAACATATTGTTCAAATACTACATGTATGCACACTTACGGAATCAATAGATAGTGTTTTCTTGAAGAAATTCTTCAAAGAAATGTTACAAATTTAGAAGAAATAGAATGTCCAAAATATAGCGCATTAAGTTTTCACATTCATAAGTGTGCACATAATAAACATTGTTTCGGACAAATATAGGTGCAATGTTCATGAAACATTTGTGTTTAATTAATATATAATGTGTATGGTTATTTACTTGTGAATAACAGCGATAATTACAAAAATACTCCAATTAATAATCTTCGTCATGTATAGTGACGGGCTCTTAAAAGTGTTACTAGCTGATAAAGTTACTGGCACAAATGTTACTGGGAATTACCCAATTGACAAACTTCCTGTAAGGGTACAACCACCTACTGCACTACGATTAGTCCTGATACATCGAGTAAAGTAGATCGCATTAAGATGCATTGCACGTCGTTGAGAAAAAAAATTGTTACTTTGATAGTCTTGCTATGGACATTCCCAAGGAAATAAAAATAATATCTAAAAATACTAAAATATATTTTCTAAATAATCAACAATATCAGGATTATGTGTTGTGCAGATATTTTGTTGTATTCTTTTTACATATTATGAAAACTCAATCATTTCTAAAACGTATAGAAATTTTTAACAAGAAATATTAAAAAGAATGATGATATGGTTTATAAAAATGTAAACAAAATTTTAAGAATTAAACATTTTTTTAATTTTATTATACATTTATATGTTTCTTTTTATTATATATACAATTTTTAAATTAAATTTTTAAAATTTTATATTTAAAGAATGCATTCCTGAATTTTATTTATAATTCCTAAGACAAATAACATTATAGTCTTCATAATGCATTAGTTAATACTTTTGATCTTTCATATTTCCACTAATAATTCAATTGTTGTGCATTACGATATGCGCAGTCTGATTTCTTTAAAATATTTTTGTGAAAAGAGCAATATCTATTATATGTGTTTCTGCACAATTCATTTAATGAAGGACAATATTTTGTTTATAAATGAATAACATTTTCTAATGCAAATATTATTTTAATCCAAAGAGATTTCTCTAAACCTTTACAATAAAAGGGTTGAATTCTTTCCGCATAATTGATATACAAGGTTCCGTATGAATGATACAGTATATTTAGATTTGCTATCCCAATTCAAACCGTGTAAAGCTAATGTTAACCAATCAATTTGTTTTTTTCAACCTAACGAAGATAAATTATGTTCTATTGGAGATTTTACCAAGCAATGGGAATTTGCTGTATCATCGCATGCGCTTAGACAAAACTCACGAAAAATAAATTCGTTATCAGACATTTTAAAATCTTGAATATCAATAATATACTGATTTACGCATCGTGAAATTTCATTTGTGTGCTGAATTAAGAATAGTATAATTTGTCCAACAATTTATGTATTTTTTAAAAAAAAATCACAAGTTTTGCGCATAAAACATATAAATGAAGTTTCACTATGTTCTTGTTCAAACATTTCAAAAAGTTCACTAAAAGTGTTATCAAGAGATAGCTATTTCGCTGCAAATGTTCCAGTATTATGAAGATGGCTACAATCATGACGAATATTCAATTTGCATTCCACGCATTCAATTTGATTATTATCACTTAAATATCCTTTTATTGTTTTAATATACAATTCACATTAATATTTTCAACAGTACGTAACAAACATGGAACACTAGCACTATTCGAATGCATTTCTTCAATCTGGAATGTCCGATTTCCGTCTGTCTTTTCTTAATGAAACGTCGAGTAATTCCGGGTGATAGTCTGTATCATTTAATAATTCCACATATGTTTCATAGAATTTTTCTGTTGTTAATATTCCAACAATGTGTGTGTGTTTGCATTCTTGTAAAACATCTTCTTCAACACTAGGGCTTGCTATAATACTCCAGACACGGGTTTGCAATGAATTTGGGGGTACATTCATACAATCATGAGCATAATCATGTAAGGACCCTTCTCTACATCTGTCGCATATTAATGTATCGTTAAAACCCCATTTTTGAATATCCTTCTTTATACATTCTCGGTCCACTTTTTGACTACTACAACAACAGTCTAAACTAGAAACTCTTGATGTTCTTAATAATATAGGCGGAGATGATGGTGGGTTTCTGAAACTGTTAGCACTGGTGATTCTATTGCGTTAATATTAAATTCTTCATTTGAAGATGATTCGTATATTTGTGATTCAGCATCAGATGATGTTGCTTCAATATTACTATTTCAATGATCCTTTTTCTCATAGGACTGCAGGATGTATATATTTTTTTATCTTATAACCTGTATTTAAAATATTGTCATACCCACAAGGTAATCACTTATTCACCTTACGCAGCGTCAAACTTATTTTGTATTAGTCGTCGGCATTCTGTGATGTCTACCCACCGCGGCACCAAACTTCTTTGCTAATGCATCGGTGGCATTCTGCGATGTCACATTGCAGTAAGGTCAATAGCGAAAGCACCAACTTTCACTTCCGTCCGTACATCCGTGTTTGAAAAGCCCGCGATAACTTCAGTTAGTCTCCTGACTTCAACCAAGAAGGGCCTATCTGAAGACTGCTAGGTATCCTGCTACAAGTCCTTAACAAGGAGTATGCTTATGCATACGATGCCAACAAAAATAAGTCACGCATGAATAAAGATTATTCCCTCCCACAATTTTTACTGGATCACAATCAAATTTACCAACGAGCATGCCTAGCATACAATAAAGTTAAAAATAATATGATCGCAGCATAGCTGTTCTGCGGAGTATGCTATGCATACGATCCAATAAATAAAATAATATGTTCACAATCAAACGAATTATTTAGAAGTTCGCAACAAAGTTGCTGTACTTGAGTAATGTATTACGAAAAATTAAATAAATAATTAGCAATGAATATTTTTATAAATAATATTATGTAATTAAATATATTTTTTAAAAAAAATCGCTCCGATAAATAATAATCTGATTTGGAGATTATTTTTTTGTATGATCACAGCATAGGTGTTCTAATGAACTTCATATAGAAGCAATGGTTTAAAAATTATTACGTCATAATAAAATTAAACAACGAGTTTGCAAAGTAAACCATCCAGTTAAAAATAATACGAGATAATAAAAATACGATCCAATAAAATTATTACATAACCTGACCTTCCTACGGAAGTGATCGATTAAAAAATATTACACCACAATCAGGACGGTTCATCAAGTATGCTGTGCATACAATCCGATAAAATTGTGGAAGAATAATTTTGCCAACGCGGTGAGATTCTTTATTTTATTACATCAAAATCAAAGGTTGTTCATCCAGTAAATTGCGCGAGAATAAAAATCAAGTGATACAGGTCATTCACCTTACAGAAAAATCCTCACCTACTTTCCCATGTACCACCTAAGAGTACATCCATTTCTATACTACGTTAACATATCAGAAATCTGTAAAATTACGGAGTTTACCGTTAGCGCTACGCCTTTAACGAATTTCCTAGACTCTCCTACTCATGCACCCATACTACGAATTACGCCATTAAGCAGCTTTTGTGGTACATAATCTCATTCTTGATAAATTACACTGCAAAGTTTAACAATTGATCGTGGTGGAGGTGTTATTGCTGCAGTCAATCGTCTGTGAGTTTCCCATGGATGCTTAAATGCGATTGAGGATCAATGACTGCGTTGTCCGCTCGAAACGCGTGCTGTCTTAATGTTGCAGGTATCTTCCTCCTACTGTGCCCAAAATGGATGTGTATTATCATCGATAAAACGAACTTTAGGACCGTATATACACCACAGAACAGACGGGAATGCTGTTCAAGAATAACTTTTCTATAGATTTCAGCTGTTTCCGTCCGCTATTGGGACACACAAATTAGTGTACGAGCTATTAACTTGATGCCGCCGCACTCCATAGCACCAAGGTCTCATACTTACCCCTTTCAACAACAGTTTGGTAGTGGTAGCGCTTTTCTGGTGTCATTTAAACAAATGAAAGAAAAGCGAGAATCATTGTCCAAACTGAATCATGACTCGGCACTGAAGAATACACTGTTCCACTGTGCTGAGATCCACTCTATTTTAGTTATACACCACTGTAGGCAGTCTGACACTGCTGTTGTGTGAGGGAAATATACACGATGAGTCTATGTTCAAACAACAATGCATTCTTGTAACACACGATGCACAGTTTAACGTGATACGTGGGTCCCAGAGGCACATGTGAGGTCTTGAGCTAGTGTATCTGCTGTGTTCTTTGGTCTTTGTGGGACATTTAAAACCAGATAGCAACCCTCACATGGCGTAGTTTGATGTCGACTGCCTCCACCATAGGGACTTTCAATGCAATTGCCAACCAGGAAACTATTCCATATTCACGACACCATATTGCGAGGAAGATTTAAGTACTTAACCACATCCTATTGCCTTCGTCCGATTTATAATCTACTGATTATATGACTGCATATGACATCCATTCGTATGCATTATCTGGGTCATTGTATATTCCTAGGAAACGCTCACTATGACCGATATGCACTGCACACTCCACAAGCCACAACTCACTAATTGCGAGTTTCTCTTTCTATAGACGTGCTTCATAATATCACAGACATGTGTCACCGAACAAGTTATTATTTAAGTCATTTCAGTCTGTTGCTCACAACATTCGTATGACGTAATGATTGCTTTCCGAAATTAGTTTTTTCTTAAATTTTGGACATGAGTGTATATTGCACACTTCTCGTCTTATTATGCAACCGGACTACTCACCCTGTACTATATCCTAATCATACTGCCCAACTTTTAAATCTATGAATGTATTTTACGTGGGTTTTCTAGGACATGCTAATATTCTCTCTTTGAACGTTATTATTATTATTATTATTATTATTATTATTATTATTATTATTATTATTATTATTATTATTATTATTATTATTATTATTATTATTATTATTATATGTGTTAATATGCGTGTATTTTTTGTTGGTTCCATGTCCATAGTGCATAACTAGTGGAGATGTAATGATATTACGTTTGTTCTTAAAAGTCATTTTAGGGAGTTATTTTGTTATTATGATTAAAAGGATATTTAAAAAAAAGTGTTATCGAACATACGTAAGTAAAGTATAAAGCAGAATATTTAAATGAACACCAGATAATAGCAGAAATGTTATTACTTACAGTATTGATAATTACATGTTAAATGCTACTGCTTAAAGAAAAGAAAAATAAAGAAAATTTAGCACTTCTTTTATTGTTGATTAATTGTCTTAATATATTTAGATTTAACGATTTTAGTAGGAAAAGACGAAGCATTCATATAGAGCATAATACAAAGAAGGTCATATATTATGCAATAGCCCTTGATGGTACATTTAGCTTTACGCGAACAATTCGCTATAGCATCGAATGTGGTTTGGTGTTTGCAAAACCACTAGTATTTTGTCGCTATCTCCATTCTTTCAGTATATGACATTTATTTTCTTTAATCTCCAACGTTTCTAGATGTCGTCCTTCCCTTTTCCCAGCGTCTCGCTACGTTTTGCGTTCTCCGTCCTTGTTCTTGGAAACACATTAAACAAGAAAACTTACTTCCTGTTCCACATTCACTCGCCGCCAGAATCGCTTCACGGAAAGCCGAACAAAACTCCATCATATTTTTATAAATTGTTCTGGGAAAATTTTTATTCGAGCAGAAATAACGCGATCTTAATGAACCGTAATGGAACTCTGTTTGGTCAATGCAGAAAAGAAGTATACATAGATGTGGCATACAAGTGAGATCTTTTTTAATGAATAAAATAATATTTCTGCTTTGAATTTTGCGCGTATATGACAATCGTTTATATTGTATACCAAATTTTGTTTATCAGTATAGATAGAAAGAAACAAACAAAACTAATGGGATTCTATAATCCAAACAACAAATCTGAATGCACGTATATTTTATTTGTTTGTTTGTAATGTTGTATTAGAAGAATGGAAAGAGTTTCGTGAAACAAACAAACAAACAAAAGAAATAAAGTTTTATTTTTTCTCAAGTTTAATTTTTATGGAAAAAATCAATAAATCTGAAGAGAAAATCAGTGTTGCAAATGTAACTTAAAATTTGTTATTTAAGAAAGAAAAAATCACATTCTGAAGCATTAGAAAGCAATACTATAAGCATATTATATTTTAATGTAACAAGCTAGAATGAGTAATTTAATTACAAATAAAAGGAAGGGCTGTCAATATTAATTAACCGAAATAAACAAGTGAAGGGAATTTACTATAATGCGGTAATTTTTAATAATAAAATCGGTATGAGGAAGCAAGTTATACAAAGTAACTAAAGTAAGCAATTTCTGAGCTATAAATTTGTTAAACAAATTAGCATCCAATTGTTATCAAATGTAATAGCATACAAAAAAAAATTGCTTAAAAATAACCATTTTAGCGAACTGAAAAGTGCAAATACATTTTAGAATGCATGGGAGAAACAGTGTAAGTTTTTAAAAAATAGGATATATATTGTTTTACCAAGCATAAACATAAATCGCTTATAGTAAAAGTACCAAGACGCGATTATTCAACTCAGGTTTAGAATTGGCTTATACCAAGTTAACCGGAGGTGGAGCACGACACATAGATCTCAAATTCTGACTTGTTTTGGAAAATTTCTGACATAATGTTTTTTTCCGCGCAGTCCAGAATTAATAAAAAAAATAAAACTATTAAATAAAAATACAAATAAGTCAGTACAAATGAAACTGTTAACTAGAGGTTAAAATAAATTAATAAGTAAGCTTAATAATAAATTCTGGTATACTCAAAGTACCTTCATATATATATGTATATATATATATTCATTAACAAACTGAATCAATAATTTCAACTACTCAATGCTTTGATCGCGTTAACGGTCTGCTGTACAGCATATGCCACCCTTTTCGCTGCAGCAAAGACAGGCAATCTATATCCGAGGGCCAGGCACGGTATTCTTAAAACTTGGATCTGGCCCGCGATATGCTTCTTAATATGACAAATAAAGTTACAGGCTATAATTCTTGTTGTAATATATTATATATTGTCCGGTGTATAGTGTATTTTTATTTTTGTTTTTCGGCTCCCTCCTAAAATAGTTTGTCCATTACTAGACTCTAGTGACCAGAGCGAGAACGTTCGGTGCACAGCATTCCAGGTTCGATTCTCGGTGAAAGATGATTGAAAAATATAACACTTACAGTGGTTCGGATTCCACCTTAAACTGTAGGTCCATGTTTCATATAGCCTCGATGTTGACCAGAGACGCTAAACTTCAATCCCTCAACTACCATTTTCTGCATAGATGCAATTTTGTTTTAATTAATGTGTGTAGTGAGGTTTGATGATCCGTTGCATTTTTTTATTAATATTTTTATTTATTTATTTATTTGCTGAAGTGCCTGATCTTCGTACAGAGAAAATAGATTTATGAGAAATGTTTGAATATCCTTCCCCCTTAAAAATTTTATTTCATTGAAAGTGCAATAGTGAAACTGCAGAAAATAATCAACTTTTAGCATAACTTTTGAAACATAATAACCTCACAGGATGCACCTTAATAGAATTAATATAATTAAAGAAAAACAAACAGCTTGATGTATTATCTATCTTTCAAAAGTAATTTTGAACAGGTCAGACGTTTCTCTACACTCCAAAACATGAATTGGACTCAATTCTAAATCATTTTTATTACCCCCTATTTTATCTTTCACTCCTGCCGACGGAAGTGAACTCCAATTAAACCTGGAAATTGGCATTGGTTTTACATATAACTTCTTCCTACTGCCACCTCTTGGAGTGCCTTACTCCCATTTTTTTTTTTCAAATGAAAAGTCATATGTCTACCAAGTTTGATTAAAATTTTTACAAACGCTCCGGAGTTACACTGGAATATACATCTATGCACATTTATCTTTCTTTATTGTCTCTGTAAATTCCCAGTACAGCTGACATACCCGTTCATGCCTAATCTTGGTAATAAGGATAATCACGATTGTAACCTACTAGCTTAACAGACCCAAACTATCGATTCGCCATTAGTCTTTTCATTAGATGCATCCTACTTTTCACCCCTTCTCATCCTTCATGCCAATTGGACATTAACGGTATCGAGGATGTAATTACTAATCTAATGACATAAATGACTAAGGATTCGACGTTAATATTACTCTTGTAAATTATTTTTACATGTCAACAATGTCCCACCATCCTAGGGGTGCTACTGAGGATTAAGCGTAAATTTAAATGGTACGAAGGGTGTTGCCAATCAACTTAGGCATCCCGAAAATTATGAATTCAACGCTAATATCGGTCATCTTCCACCTTTCTTACATGTCAATATTTCAACCGCTTGGGTGCTAATGGGGGCTGAATTTGAATTTGAATGGAATGTGGAGTGTCACGCTTTACCTAAACGAGCCCGAAAAGTATGGATCCTACATTAATATTGGTCAATTTTTATCATTTTGTGTCTGTCCATCCCACTTCCCCTAAGAGTAAGGGGGTATATTCCCCTTAGTGGGGGCTAAACTTGGACTTAAACGTCATCAGGTATACCACCAATTAACTTAGTGAGGCTGAGAAATAACGATTCGATTTTTAATATCGGTTATTTCCGATATTTGTACATGTCACCATTTCACCTGTCAGGTGCTAATAAGGGCTTAAATCGGACTTAAGCGGTATCGTAAGGTCACCATTTATTCAAATGAACTCGGAAACTATGGATAAGTCACTAATATAGATCAGTTATGATTGTTTTATATCCTCCCGCTTCTTCCTTTAGGAGCGATAGAGAGTCTTTACTCCAACTGGGAGCTGACTTTCAACTTGAATGAAGTCAAAACTGTTATTAATTAACTTATGGACCGTGAAAACTATGTATCAGACGCAAATATCCGGGAGTGACTTCGTATCTAAACGGCACCGGAAGTTTCCCTGTTAATTTCACGGACTCCGAAAACTACTGATGCGACACTAATATCAACTGTTTTTGATCATTTTTATATGCCATTCCCCCTAATCCCGATAAGTGTGCTAGAAGTCTTACCCAACTGGGGGCTGAATTTGGTCTTAAGGGGCATCAGAACTGTCGCCAATCAGCTCATGGACACTGAAAATGGGTTCGACACCAATAATCGTCGTTTTCAATCATTTGTATGTCCCACTCCCCCTAGGAGCTCTAGCAGATATTTCCTTAAGATCAATCTTTTTTTCGGACAGTAAATAATACATATGCCAGTGCCAAGTCTGGTTAAAATTAACTCAGGTGTTCTAAAGTTACCTCGGAACATACATACACCCACACCAAGATAAGACAAAATATGAACCAACCTGGATGCACAAATGCTTTCCTTCGGAGTTATAGGTTTCCTTCGGAGTTACATATATTATACAGATATATAATATATGCATATATGTATAAAAAAACGTTAAAGGCCCACAGCTCCAATACTATGGGACCTACCGTAGTCATTTCAAGACTTCACTTAAAAACTAATATGTGTTCTATTCAAATATATAAGTTTCACAAGCCTGCGGCACTTCCACAACAATTTTCATAGAGGTACTTGGTGAGTACTTCAAATTATATTCCCGTAGCCAAGCTCCCTCTATAAGAATTATTGCGTGAGTCCCTTAGGATTCCGAAACGTGGATTTTTGGATAGCGCACATATTAGTTCCTGTGTGAAATCTTCGCCCGATTACGGTAGGTCCCATACTTTTGGAGCTATGGACCTTTAAACTTCATATTTTCACGTTTTTGGCAGCCTATATCTCCAAAAGGAAGCATTTGTGTACCTACGTTAGTCTATACTTTCTGTCTTGTCTTGGTCTCAGGAATCACCTCCCAAATGTTTTCGGTGTGGTTTTGAAACACCCTGTATATATATAATATTTATAGACGTTACAGGTATATATGGACTTAAGTCCGTCAGCTATGGTGGATGTCGTCACTCGGCAAGCATACTGTCCTGGGGGATGGTAAGGAAGGAAGCGACCTGGGACATGAGATACCGTCCCAGCATTGTATGTTGTGGATGAGCAAAAAACAAGAAAATCCTCAGGATGCTTTGTCTCAAAAGGCTGTTACAACATTCCGATCAAAGTTCATCAAAAGGAATCTTACCCGCGACAGCGTGTAACAAAGTCGAGAGCATTAGCGACTACGCTAAGCGGACCACTAAAGTTTTATTTACTTATTTATATTTTTCAAGAATCGGTGAACCAACATTATATAGTGTGAGTTTTAGTAAACTAACACGATTTAACATGTGCTATTTTCTCTTATTAGACTCTTATTCTCTTACTATGTATTTGTGTAAAATGTAGAGAACTAATTACACACTTGACTAATACTGAATAGAACTTTACGCTATTAACGAAAGGGACTGCCGAAATTAATACAAACGGAATACATGTTAACTACCTCTTCGGTGCAACTTAGTTTGCTTATTGAATGTTCAACAGAAACTGGCGTCGATGAAGATGCCCTGTCCTTTGATAGCATTTCAGACACATAATTAATATAGGTATTAGCGCAAGCCTGATAATTTGTGCAACTCTCTATGCATATGTATATCGGGTTAGATATCTTCTTAGCAGAAACAAAAAAAAAAAAAAAAAAAGAGAGAGAGAGCATAGCTTATATATGCATACACTATACAGCTACAATTGAACTTTGTTTCCTTGCTTCACCATTTACTTCTCTGCTTCAGGCTTGTAAAACGATTGGATCTGGCGCTCTTACATTTTCATTTGTTTTACATTGCCGTTTTCCGACAGGACCAGGCACGAAAAGTAGTTTCGAGTATTTCACTCTTTATGCATGCATTGCCTGATGGAAAACAATTGTTAATCATCTAGAAATAAACATCTGAAGTAAGTTTAAATTCAGTTCTTAGCATTCACATATGGATTTTGTTTAATTCTGATTTGCTTGATTTCGTTTGTGGGCTGCTTGCTGGGACAGTGTAATAATATAAAATCAGACTTATTATCACGCTTCAAGTTTTTAAGGAAATGCAACGAATTTCATATAAATGTAATCTCTTACGCAATACATGCAAAAACTAATTGCTATCAAACTAATGGAATTACCTGTAGTTCCCAAAACGTAAAATATATGAGGTGTAAAAGTGATGAGGCGACTGCAACGTCTAGTCGTTGATAGTGTGTGGTATACTGTATTAGTAGGTACTTTGTAAAGCGTCAGGTGGGGTAATACGGTGGTGTGTATTAAAGCGGACAGACGTTTATCGTTTAAAATGATATAACTCTCTGCGTTTCAAAGAGGCCAACTTACCAGTTGGTGACTAGTTGACACTAATGCACCTACGGTGACCAGTGTGTTCGCAGATGTGCAGCAAGGAACAGTGTCTAGGATGACGATGACCTACAGAACACATGGTAACACAGCAACCGAGGAGAGTAACTTGATGAGAGAGGAGCCCCAGTGACAAAAATCTCCGAATATTGAAGAAAACTGTCACCAAGGGCCGTAGACTGAGTGCATCAAAAATGGCTGCGAACTTAGTAACTACCTGAAATATACTATTGCAACGCGAGTTGCATGATCTGGTTGTCGTGGCTGAGTTGCAATTTGCAAACTACTGAACACTCCGATAGCGTTTTATCGAAGAATAGAATATCGAGAAATGCGAACTGTACTGCCGATTACGGAAACGTGTAATATGGTCCGATGAGTCAACCTCCTCCAAATGAGCAATATGGTAGTATGGTCCGATGGGTAATATGGGTAATATGGTCCGATGAGCAAACACCTCCTGGTTACTTCCTGCATAAGGAGTAAAATTTTGTAATATTTTGTAGGAGTAATATCCATCAGGAAATAATTCATAGAATGCAAGCGCTCATTCGACAAGAAATAAGAGGTGTTGTGCAAGCCAACGGTGCACAGTGGAGTATTTAGTCTTGAGACCCGAATAAAAATATTTACCATTTAATATCATAAACTAATCGATTAAATTAAATTGTGTTTACCTGCAGTTTTAAACATACATTTTAGCCAATACCTGGTCTTGCAGTTTTGAATAGTCAGGAAAATCAAGGAAATTATATTACCTTGTGTATTAATTACTTTTTATTATTGCTTTAAGCTGTCTATGGTAAATACTTTGAAACATTTTAAGAGAAAATTCTTAGTTTTGATATTAATTAGCATCAACTACATCAAATAATGGATAAAAAAGTAACAAAAACATAAAAGAGAAACAGCAAAACTTTTTATTTTAGATATATTGTACAGGGTGTAGACAACATTCTGGACTGGACTAAATATTTGAGAAACTGTAAATGAAGTCGATCCGAAGTTAATTGGAATCAATGTTGGTGGTAGGGAGAAACATTATGGCTAAAGTTGTCGTTCGCCATCTTGGCGGCCGCCATATTAGAATCAACTTGTTTATTTTAAATGTCAGTATGGTCATGTGACATATTAAACAACATTCCAGTTCGAAGAGAAATCCAACGTTAAAGTTATTTTTCCAAAATCTGCAACAGTTTTGAACTTGTAAATGAATTTAGATACGTTATGTTATATTTCAGACTTAAATTTTATGTGTGGAGCATTGTATGGACGGAAACTGACTGTCTCTATTTTCTTTCTTGTAATTAGAATGGGGTGTTGACTCGAGAGGAAAGAATCGAAATTATCTTTTTGGCTGGAGGACGCGATTAGGGCATCACTCATTGAAGAAGGTGTTGAACTGCGTCCTCTCCAAGTCGAAAATGTTTGTTTCTAGCCTTAGCTATCACGTCTTATAGTTGCTCAATAGGCAAAATAGCATGTTTTATGATTGCTGGGCTATGAATTAAAACTGTATGTAGAGCTAAAGTCATTGGGTAGCAATTATATAGTTTTACTTAAAGTTTATGCAGTGGTAGTAGCGAAGTTATGAAATTGTTTGACGTCTATTTCATGGTCACTAGAAATTGCCTATAAAATAATATCTTTTTTTATCAAGTTTAAATCAACACCAGTTATTCGGGCAGCAGTTCCGTGGTCACCAAAACCTCCCTGAAGTGTTCTCATCGTTCGTATTATCATGGCTTAGGGAGGTCCACTAACAAACCCATCTCTTCTCTGAAACTGGTTTGAATTTCTTTCCTTCGTCTCTTTAACTATGGTTTTCTCTTCTTCTGACTTCCCTTGCCACTGTTTAATAGGGATTTTGTAGGCTAAGTGTGATATTGATTCGAAAAATCTGGTCCTAGTATGAGGGACAGACAATCAAAACAAGAACAGAAAACAAATTTCATGCGTCATAATTCATGGCGCAGTTTATGAACTTAAAAGTTTCAGTAAATGTCATTTATTACATAATTAATTGCACGAAACACCACTTGAATAAATTAATTCTACTTTTCTGTATAAACTCAATCAACTATAGATTAAACTCATAGTTTTTTTGTCAGGGAACATCTGTAAGACCTTCTGAACTCACGTAAAAAAATAGATATAATTTATAAATATATATTTTTTGTTTTGATGGGGTAATTTCGGGCAAAATTTTATTCTTGGATTAACTTAACAAAAGATTGAACTTTTAAATGGGAAAGAAATCATTGATCAACTAGAATCAGAACATAAACAAAAACACTTCTAAACTTGTAAACTTTATATTTTTTTCTTGCAAAAAAACTCTTGACATTTCATTACATATTTAACCACCAAGAGTTAGAGTTAAAATGTTCATATATCATAAAATTAAAACGTCTATCAATGCACTTTAAAACAATACAGTTTTTTTGTTAATAATGACCTTAATACAATTATTAAAATTATTATCTCAAAAACAGTACGCGCGGCCACACTAATTTTAATTCGCATGTCCAGAAAAATTTAGTGAATTTAGCAATTATTTAAGTTCAGTTCATATTTCAATAATTGAATTTATGTTTACAAGATCCACCAGTTATCGAAGAACAAGAAATAAACTGTATTTCATGTATTTTTCAAATTTTATTTTTTCGACTTTTTTTCCGGGTTTTAGGGTTAAATGCTCCACTGTGCGGTGGTCACAATCAGTATTAAGTTATATTTTCTTCAGGTATTTCCATCATTTTAGAGCCATATGTATATGTAAAAATTTGTGTATTGTTAAAATTTAATTAGCTCATTGCCTGTCAAATTAATTAATTAATTATATTTCATAAAATTATTTCTCTTACTGCTAAATATAATGAACCAGAAAAAAAAGTATGCTTGAAAGTAAATTCACATGGATATTCGGAAAAAAGAAAATATGAGTTTAATGTAACTCGTGTATATATGCATTATACTTATATGTAAAATGTGTGTAATTCTCCTACAGAATTAAAAAAAAAATACTTTATTAATCAGTAATGTATTCACTTTCACGATTACCTGTTCAGAAATTTTCAGGATTGTACAACATATTTTTTCACGCTGAAAATGGTGGGTGTCGCTATCAGTTATAGCCACATAGTTTGTTAAATTGTCATTACAATATAATTACTTGTTCAAACTAAGGAAAATGTATGTACAGACCATGAATCCGGCTATGATTTAGTATCCAGCTGCACTATATTTGCCCCTTGTTTTACTGTAGAAAGGACATTATATAACAAGACGTTGTACTGTCATGATGTTTCATAAATGAAGGATTCTATTTGTTTCTAAAACTCATTATGATTGCACAAAGTTTATTTTGTTTTCTTCTTAACTAAAACGGAAACGGGTGTGAGTGTACAATTATGATTGTATGTGTTGTTTCCTGCTGATCATCTCTCCCTCTCTCTCTAGTAGAGCTTATAATAGAAAGGCAAAACGGAGCAGAATTCATGGGATACCTTCGAATAGAAATAACTAATTAATTGTATGAGCCAAGAGGGTCTGAAACAACTTCAATTCCTCTTCCAGATATCGAACTCCGTAGCTTGTAACGATGGGACTTGGGGACACAGCACACCCGTCCAATTAGTGTTTCTATCATTAGGGGACTCGTAAATATCCCTAACCGCAACTTCGTACCAAACATTTTCGACCAAATGCGGTTCAAGAGGACTGGACACATACTCCTCTCTCTTTCTCTCTCTCTCTCCCCTGTTAGCTGACCAGCGACCAGGCCCTCACTGTGGTCTTCCAACACCGACAGTACAACGTTGTGTACATGAGACACAAATTGGAAGCAAGGAAATGAAAAACTGAACTGTTTTTGCATATCTAATGTAAAAAAGAAAATTATATGCTCTATGGTAAATCAAAAGTAATGTATTCAAAAAATGCGTCTCGTTTGTAGTAGACTTACGATTTTTTAATGTATGTAGTCAGTAATGTAGACAGCAATTTCTTTTCAACGTGTTACGTGCTTAACGCTACGTTGTTACTTAACGTTACATTTGCATACAGGTAACACTTTAGAAAACTGCATATATCTAACTTAGTTGTTATTGGGATGAAATATTTAATTCCATTATAGTAAGAACTAGATTCCCTGACATAACATATTATTGATTGTTCATTATCGACTGTTTAACAACGTTTCCTCGACACTTATTTTTTTTTTTAACGAAGGGTTGAATTATAATATATTTAGGTGATCGGTAACGTTGATTTTGCTTATTTAACATTAAATTTGCCCTGCAATAGCCAGACTTAGCGTAACTTATAGTTTATATTATTTATGGTAAAATAAAATATTTACAGACGAAGAAATCAAATACAGATGTTACATTAAATATCTTCCACTTTTCATCTCTCCTTAACAACACCAATGATCCTAAAATGTGCAGGATGGTGCACGAAATAATTTGACTTGTTTGATTTGATTTTAGCGTTCCTTTCACAAATGAGGTTATATGAAACGTGGACCTACAGCTTAAAGTGGGACCCGAACCACATGAGTTCCCACAAGGGAATCAAACCTGGGTCTCTCACGCTAGAGACGTGTACGCTAACTGCTTAGCCACGAAGGAGCTAAATAATCAATTATATATATATATATATATATATATATATATATATATATATATATATATGAGGTACATCAAAACGGACGATATTGAAAACAAGCAAGAATTTAAATAGAGAATAAATATATTGTGATTGATATACAATTGCACACCTTGGATATTTTCGATGTAGTCACCTTCAGATATTTCTCGCAGCATGGCAGAAGCTTATGATTACTCTATCTCTTTCTCTCTCTCTCTCTGTCTCTCTCTCTCTCTCTCTCTCTCTCTCTCTGCCTCTTTTATACCACCTGGAAGTGCATCCAGTCCAGAACTTATGTATTGAGCACTTCATGTCGTTGAAATACTTCGATTCAGCCATTGTTTAAGTGAAGAAAAATGCTGTGACCAAGATCGGAACTGTAAGTAGGATGACTGAAAAGTCCCCATCGAAATATTTGAATTATCTCAACACTACGACCAGTTGCGTGTGGGCAGGCATTACCATGAATCAGCAGAATTTTAGAACGTATTATTCATCTCATCGTATTATTGACGGCACGTTGCAGATTATTCAGTGTTTGGTAATACGCATAATGTGTAATTGTTCGCCCTGGTTCCAAGAATTCCGCAATAATCAAACTTGGTTATTTCTCAAAACATGATTGTCATGATACTGTGGACTTTTAAATTTTGTTTCAATTTCTCTGATTTAGAAGGACCAGAATACCGCCATTGCATTGACAGCTGATTTGACTCCTCAATGACGTACGATATCCAGGTTTCATTTCTCGTCATTTCGTGAGAAAATTAGTTATGTCCATCTGCCACTATCTGGACAAAAATCACGTGCATCTGGCGTTCTGCGTACGAAACCGACTGACCATACCGCGTGTGTCGATTGATTCTCCAATGTTGTCAAAACCTTAGTTATGCGTCACATCAGTGGTATCAACCACAAAGGCGTCGGTTTCGGATCCAACACTTCTATATTCCATTCCCCTACCTTTTTATTTCCCCTCATTTACCCTACATGTTTCTATTAGCCACTGCTCCAAATGTAAAAGTGACCTTTGGCGTCATTCACGGTCACTTCGAAATTTAAGTTAGTTTTGATTAGGAATTATATTTCTGGGGTGTCGGCATCTATGATTATTTGTCCTGTCACGAACATGAGGAATGACACCCCTGATGAAAGGGAAGGAAGAAATGATTGTGGAAGGAAGGAAACAGCCTGAGACCACTGTATTAGGTACCATCCCAATATTTGTCTGGTGTGCATGAGGGAAACTCAGGAGAAACCACGCTCAATATGGCTTGCCTGAAAAAGCTGTTACACTTTTTATTCAGTGTTATCCAAAGGGAAGCAAACCCGGGACTGCTCGCACCAAAGACGGGATCATTCGTGACTACGCCACGCTGGACCGCGAAATTTTAGTTACTCGATGGAAGTTTGTTATTCATGTTTAGTTTTTGTTATGAAAATTATTTAAGTGAAATTCAGTCAAACTTAGCTTTCGTCATGGGAATTACTTCGTAAAATTCAGTCATATACACGTATATATAATATGTATGTAATATGTTTATGGGAACTAGTGAAATTCATTCAAGTTTGGCTTTGACTGTGGAATTATCTTGCGAAATGCATTCAGGTATAGCTTTGATTATGGGAAATTTATTATGCAAATTATTTTGTGAAATTCACACAAGCTTCACTTTGGTTGTAAACATTACTTGCGGAATTCAATTAGGTATAGTTTTGATAATGAGAACTGTTAAACTTCATTCAAGTACAGGTTTGATTTTTAAAACTTTTTTTTTTAATCCAGTCAGGATTAGCTTGGATTACGGGAACTAGTGAGTTTCATTCAGTCTTAGTTTTATAGAACCATTGACAAAATCCAGTTAGGCTTAGCTTATATTGTCGAAACCAGTGAATTTAATTCAGGTTTAATATTCATTATTGAACCGCTGATGGCATTCAGTTAGGCTTAGCTTAAATTACGAAAACTACTTGTGCAATTCAACGAGGCTTAGCTTTGGTTTTGCAAAATATCTGTGAAATTCCATCAGGCTTTTGAGACGAATAGTCAAACTCGGACACTAAAGAGTTGCGACTGTTTTTGTCAATTTCCAAGCATTCTATTTCATAATGGACTTGACTGTAGGCCTATATTTCACTGTAGTGACTATTAGGGACATTTCAGAAATGGTTATTTTCTGATAGAGGAATTATTATTATTACTTTTCTAATTAATTGATCTGTAGGTGTGAAACATAGCTATTTCCAGACTGAAGTCAATTAGGTTTATAGAAAAAAAATGCCATAAAACCAAAATAGCGGTTCGGTTCTAATTATATTGGGAATCACAAGTGACCACACAATATTCTTAAAATTCATATGGCTGTCCGAGTACTAATGAACAAGACTGCACGTAATTTGAATGCGTTCTTTTTCCATATATTTTTAAATATGTATAGAATATAATAATATATTTCCATTTATTTAACAAGTAGAAAGTACAAGGTTGCTCGCATAAGAGTACCCCAGTTGAGTATTGATTGTTATCATGCTCGGCTACTTTTATCTGGATCACTCCGTAGAATGATTGCATATAACAACAATGTTAGAAACTGTAAATCCGTTTCTTTTAACTAAAAATAAAAAACAAGCTTATGATGGTATAAATAAAAATGTGTTCGTTCTCATTTTTAATTTTACAAATAATTATTTGGATGTGAATATAAATTGTAGAATAGAAGTAATGAACATATAGCGTAATGAACGGCATACCAGCCACCATACCTGTACATACACAGATGTATTACATTTGCTCAACCACGTTGCAGAACTTTATATAATTGATTAACTTAAATAATTGATGAAATCATTCTCTGCTTGAATTTATAATGATCTTCAGTGTAGTTCTAATCAAGTTAATTATAATAACTTAATTGTAATTAAATTTTGTAAATTAATTATGATTTGTAAAGCTTTTTAATTATTAAAATAATATTTAGGATAAAATATATTAATTTCCTAGTAGTTTCGATTTATGTTGTACTTATTGCCGACAAGTTAAACATAAAAATATAACAATACCAGAAGTACACAAACTAGATAGGCTTATAACGTTCTGTAAATTTACAGTTCTAAGGACAAAGGTCATTCATTGATGCTACACAAAAAATGCAAAAAAATGAAGTTTTTTTTAACACTGAATGATTGTTTAATTGGTGATACAGGGTTCCTAATTTCGCGATTACATTCATAATTGTGTGCTATATATATATATATATATATATATATATATATATATATATATATATATATATATATATAAGCTAATAATATAAACGCGTTCTCTTCAACCAGTTTATTACCAAATATTACGAATAGTAAAATTTTAGAAAATAAATGCATGTTTCATATTGCAACGCTTACAGAGGAGAAAAATAACATGTGAGAGATTTATCTGATTTATTACAATGTAGATAAATCATAAGCCTTCATTTGGTATAGAAGTGCTATCAAATATTTATGAGAAAACCTTTTCTGGTGTCACACGAAATGTGGAATGAGACTATGGAAAATCGATTTGTATTAGTGAACAAGAAGATCCATAGGCGGGAAAAAACCCTGATCGCAACCGTTCCGTACTTATGGGGGAAAGAGTAGGAGTACTGCCAACAAAACACGTTGTGGATAATGAGAAAAAAATATGGCACGAGTTCGATGAAAGTATGCATGAAAGCACAGTTATAGATACACTACAATGTGACATTACTTTCGGCAATACTCTGACAAGGGAGCGCAGAGGCGTAGCACATCACGACAGAACAGGGGGCGGATAAGCGCAAGTAAAAATTGTCATACAATTGAGGAAAACGAAGAAGCAAGACGTCAGGGAAATTGTACAGTAACAATGCACGGTCAATTAATCATTTACAAACTATAGACAGCTTGTAGACGTC
This sequence comes from Thermobia domestica, assembly GCF_964235325.1. Classification (NCBI taxonomy): domain Eukaryota; kingdom Metazoa; phylum Arthropoda; class Insecta; order Zygentoma; family Lepismatidae; genus Thermobia; species Thermobia domestica. Next base: position 138,176,145 of record NC_137459.1, on the reverse strand, counting down.
AACATAAAGCAGAAATGGAAGAAAGAGGGCTATGGAGGGGATTGACCGTAGAGCCCGGACCCTCTCTCCTCGAAACGACCGATGTGTATAGACTGTTGTAGTAAGATCAGCACCTGATCTCAGTTTTGACCTCTGGGTCCCTCCCTCAGGACCCATGACCACTGGCCCAGGGTCAATGACCAACGGAGTACTTAGGACCACCTCTGTAAATTTTGGTAGGGGTACCTTGGCCCACCCCCGAAATTTTGGCAGAATACATTGGAACGCTCCCTTAAACTTTGGAAATTGCCAAATTTGAAAAATGGATGTGGTATCGTAGGACCAGGCTATGTACCTCTATAAGTTTTGGGCGTCCATCTCATTCCCTTTCATGGGTAAAAATGCCAAGAAAAAACTACATTTCGGAGGTCTTTAACCTAATTTATCCCCTTTTGATGAGGTCTTATTACCGTATATGATTATATGGGCATGTACAGGGTCCATTCCCTTTCATAAGACATAAGTACATTGATGCACCCCTTTCACAGTTTAGGGAGTGGGCCAAGGTACCCATGCCAAAATCTAGAGGGGTGGTCCTAAGTACATCTAGGTCATTGACCCTGGGCCAGGGACCATGGGGCCTGAGGCAGGGACCCAGGGCCCATAAGTGAGACCAAGTGATGACCTTACTACTACAACAGTCTATACACATCGAACTTTACGAGGAGAGGGGGGTCCGCGTTCTACGGTCAATCCCCTCTATACTCTATTTCTTCCATTTCTGCTTTATGTTGACGTCTAAAGGCTGTCTATAGTTTGTTATTGATTGTTTGACCATGTATTTTTACTGTACAATTCTCCTGACGTCTTGCTTCTTCGTTTTCCTCAATTATATGAAAATTTTTACTTGCGCTTATCCGCCCCCCTCTTCTGTCATTATGTGCTACACCTCTGCGCTCACTTATGAGAGTATTGTCGAATGTAATGTCACATTGTAGTATATGTTTAACTTTGCTTCCATGCATATTTTCATCGAACTCGTGCCATATTTCGTCTCGTTATCCACAACGTGTTTTGTTGACAGTGCTCCTATTCTTCCCCCCATAAGTACGGAACGGTTGCGATCGAGGGTTTTTCCCGTCTATGGATTTTCTTGTTCACTAAAACAAATCGATTAACCATAGTCTCGTTCCCCATTTCGTGTGACATCAGAAAAGGTTTCCTCGTTAGTTCGATTCTCCAATTACTTAAAAATAAAAGTTCGTTCACACAAAGCGAGAATATGAAACAAGTTGAACAAATTTACTATCTAACTACTAGGAAAACGTAAAGACATATATACGAAAAAAAAATGACTAGATCCAACTTCACTGTAGATTAGTAATAATAAGTGTGTTCAGAGTACGTACGCTTGGGACACGCATATAATTCAAACAAATTAGTAAATGGTGAACGCATGCAAACACCATCTACATAATTAGCTTTAAAACTGTCATATTCAAAGTGATATAATTCAAGACAAGACCAAGATTGTGTCAATTTTTTACCATTGCTACTTTCTTCACCACACTCGTAACTACGGCAACAATGATAACTGAAGATTGTTTCATGTTCATTAAATACATCTTATTACTCCTTTGTGCTGGACTTATTTTCTTCTTGATGTGATAAAGTGAACTATTTGGTAATAATCAAAGTTTGGTCGGGAAATTCTTCAATATTTATTCTCAATATGCGCGTTATATTTGTTTCTTGGTTTCGAAAAATTAGGGCCCATTCAATTTTGAACCCTTCATTTTATGTCTTTCTAATGAAATTTATACTATACTCAGGCTCGCTATGAATGGGAATCGCCCTCGCCCTCACCATTAATCACAGTCGAGGAAAAAGTATATATATATATATATATATATATATATATATATATATATATATATATATATATATATATATGTAAGTTTGGCTACGCGCATGTAATTTGAACTACTCACCAACTACCTCTCTAAAAATTGCTGCGGAAGTACCGCACGATTCCAAACATGGATATTTGGATAGAGCGCATACTAGTTCCTAAATGAAGTCTTAACCCGACTACGGTAGGCCCCATAGTTTTGAAGCTATTGAATTTTAAATTTCGTTTTTTTCATGTTTTCAGCCGAGTATAATTCCGAAAGGAAGCATTTGTGCACCCACGTTGGTCTATACTTTTTGTCTTATCTTGGTGTCAGGAATCACCTCAAAAACGTTGTATGTGTTGTTTTGAAACACCCTCTATACAGGGGTTAGACAAAAAATCTAAAATGTTTGCAAAAGTGTGAAAATCATACCTATTATGGTGTGGGGCCCCCTTGGCGTTCAGAGCAGCTTGGATCCGACGTGGAATGGACGTATACGGCTCCTGAATCGTGGTGTATGGAATTTTGTACCATTGTTCCTCCAAAACATGCTCCACTTCCTTAAGAGATGCTGGTGGAGGGTAATGAGACCGAACACACCTTTCTAACTCAGACCGCAATGGCTAAATGATGTTCAGATCTGGTGATTGTGGGACCCAAAAAACGTGTGATAACTCCTGGTCATGCTCCTCGAACCATTATTTAACCGTTTTTGCAGCGTGACGGGGTGCCAAATCATCTTGGTAGATGACATCACCATCATTGAAATATATTTGGGCCATGGTTAGAAACTGGTCCCTGAAAATGGCCTCATACGTCTTAGCATTCATCATTTCATGCAGGGCTATGATGGGACCTGCAGAAAAACACGATATCACTGACCATACTGTAACAGAACCACCCCCATGCTTTACAATTGGGATTAGACAATCTGTATTATAGGTCTGAGACGGTGTTCTCCATACATAAACACGACCGGTTGTTGAAAACAAGGTGAAGGTCGATTCATCGGAGCACATTACGTGTTTCCACTGCTCATGAGTCCACGCCTTGTGGTACTTGCACCACTGAATACGCCTCTTTGCATTTACTGCTGTGACCAAGGGTTTGTCGATAGTGGCCCTGCCATGAATTTTCATTTTATGAAGTTCCCGTCGCACTGTTTTCAATGAAACCAGATTCTGTAGGCCGGAATTTAGTTCAGACGAAATTGTCATTGTAGTGTTCTTCTTTTTAGCTGCTACAATCCGTTTCAATGCCCTCCTGTCCCTATCTGACAGGATTATCTTTCGACCACTGTTTTGCTTTGCAGACGCCGTTTGCCCATGAATTGTGTATGCCCTCGTGACATTGGACACAGTGCGTTTCGACACTCCCACAAAGTTCGCCACTGTTGCCACTGAAGCTCCAACCAGACGGGCACCAACGATCATGCCTCTTTGGAAGTCTGTCAGGTTGCCCATTTTCCCGCACCACTTTCACACCACGACACTCACAGGTTAACGGTTACTGCTGACGGAAGAGGAAGATCCACATGACACATTGAAAACCAAAAAAAGGATCGGCAACCGCAACACATGTTGTACAGTGGAGGGCCAAACTTACGTGTCCTGTATGAAGTGTTTTTATATTTTTGTATACTCTCTGTATATATATGTTTTACCGGTTGAAGAACCAGAAATTTAGTTGTTGATGTTATTTAAGTTCGAAGAAAAAAGAAGTTTGCAGCTAGAGGTATAATTCTAAATATTAATATATGCTACGTGCCTTCTGTAAGTGAGCGGACCATAGCAGAAGTAGTTTAAGAGAAAGTTAACCACAGTTATACGGTACTTATAAAAGATTGCCGTAAATTAGCTTCAGTGGTCAGTTCAAGGGAGAAGTAAGGCGGAGAGTTGGGAGCTGTGGTGTACATCTCCAGAAGTATCTTGTCATTTAGGATTCTGATATAGATTCCTCCTGCTCATCAAAGGTTGAATTTTCTGGTCTCCTCTGCCAAATCTTATCCTATAATATGTACATTTGTCTAATGATCTTTCACTATGAATCATTTGAGATGATTAACATGTAAAGGAAATGTGTCCCATTAGATCTCGCTTTTGCAATGAAATATCTTAATCAAGTATTTTCAATTTACTAACATTTCATACCGAGTTTTATGCATATTCAGTAAATCATTATAGCAAATTATCCTAGTATCATTTCGTTATATAATCTGCATTTGCTCCTTCAAGTTTCTTATAATTACAGATAAAATGTTAACTATGAAGAACTGACAGACATTTTGAAAAAGAAAGATAATTTTCCAACAAAATTTATTTACAATTTATTTATTTATTAACGACATAATTAGTAGTAGGATTCTTCAGTTACACCACACCGCGAACGAGCTTACTATCATCATTGGGGTTTTCATTTGTTTGGACTTTGCTAATTATTGCCTTAAACAGCGCTTATGCTTAAGGACGCTCAAACGCTCAATTGTTCAGCTCGAGATCGATTGAGCCCGAGAGGTAGGCTTGCGAGTTTGGATATCTCTGTAAAGTATATTACCAATCTTAAACTCTTCATATGATCTTATCCAAAGGCCAAAATAAAGTTAACTAATAATGTTGTTTTCAACTTTATCCCGCATATACCCATCTATATCTGAAGAAAAATATAGCATAACTTGGTTTTCAGTTTTCGACAAGAAGTGTTTTACACTTATAGGATGTTATAAATATATGTCACAATATTTTGGTAAGAGATTCCTCACATCAAAATAAGAAAAAAAAAGTTAATATGAACCTCTGCTCAAAAGGATAGTTTCGGAGTTACAGGGTGCCGAAAACGAAAAGCAAGTGAAATTTGAAAGTTCATAGCTTCACTACTATGGAACCTATCGTAGCCCGGTCAAGACTTCACCAAGGAACTGGTATATGAGCTATCCAAATACCTTATTTAAAAATACTCCAATACTTGCACACCAATTTTTTCAAGGTAGGTGGAGAGTAATCAAGCACTCCCAATTAGCCTCTCTAAAAATGATTGTGAAAGTCTCGGAGGTTCTGATAGATGGGTATTTGGATGGTTCACATACTAGTTCCTCAATGATATCTTGACCTGACTACGATAGGTCCCACAGTAGCTTCGAAATTTTAAAGTTCAATTATTTCACATTTTCGGCATCCTGTAACTCCGAAGTTATCTACTTTCAGCGCAGGTAAATATGAACTTTTTTTTCTTATTTTGATGTGAATAACACTTGGGAACCACATTGTTGTTGCATTGATACTGACACCTCCTTTACCCTAATTTCGATGTGCTGATTTCAAATATGAACTTCATTTTTGTGTGTAACCTTTTTTTTTTTTTTTTTTTTTTGCAATTCAATGTTTTGTGTTTTTCTTTCTATAATGTAAATGTATGGTATTTATACTTTTTTTACAATTTGAACTTGTCGTATTGTGGAGCAATGCACTTTAAGAAATCTGGTAATATAGTCTGTAAATAGGTCTAACACAAACACATTGGTGAGAAAGTTAATCTATATATTCAGAAAAGAGTGTAAATACATTACTATATGCAAAACATATACAGAAAATATGCAAAAGAAACGCATTTGTTTCCGGGCATTACATATGCACACACTATGAGTGTGAATATAAGTATTTACGCAGAAATTAACATATATGTCTGAATACAAATCACGTCTATTACAAAAAAATATATTAAGCCTTGTAAAATTGAAGAATAAAACATTCAAAATTGAAACTATGCACATCTCAGTTGTAAATACGTACGTAAATACCCAATATATTAGTGTACAAATGTAATTTTAAGTCATTTACGTGAGAATTACACATTCATCTGCATAAATGCCACATGTATTAGAAAATTGATTATATTGATAATTTAAAGTTCATAAGTACGCATTACAGATTATATAGCCTATATTGCAATACGAAAATATTTGTCTCTTGTAATTCACACACTCTTACATCTAGTATAGAAATATATCTAAGGCCTCTTCCCTGATAACATATTTATCTAGACACAGGCCACAGTAACACAAAAACTAATATGAAAACATGGAAAATTCAAACACTTTCTATTGAGACAAAAATGGGTAACCACAGAATACTCTCGTTTGATACTCAAGCAGTAATATGCCAACACACTTTTATCCCGTCTCCCTTGATAACGCTTTTCCATTGTCATCGAGTATTGATGGAAACGCTCTCCCAGCTCATCACTACAATCTCCGAGGTTTTCAGTGAATTGATCATGGTGACTGTATAGAAAATGAATCTTCGCACTTATGTTGCGCCCAAGATCGCGGAAGACCGATAACATTCTCTTAACGAGCACTTCACAGTTATCCGACTTTTTCTTGCCTAGAAAGTTTTTATGACTTCAAGGAAAGACAGCTATGCTGCCTCCTCCTTGTAGTTCATCTTCTTGGCAAATTCTTAATCAAGCAAAATAACACGAATTTGAGGTCATCGAACACATCTGCTTTGATCTCGTAAGATAAAGCAGAAAATTTAGAAGTCAGATACTGAAAGCAGTCACCATCAGTATTCAGTGTCTTCACGAACTGTTTCATCAAGCCAAGCTTGAAGTGGAGTGGAGGGAAAATGACCTATCTCGGATGATTTTGGTTCATTCTTCATGTTTGGCATTCCCACATTCAAAATATAACGGATAGGTCATTCTTTTCCTGTCCAGTGCTGTTCTCGAGCTCGGCTGTCCCACTTACAAAAGTAGTACGGTTGCTTCGTGAAATCTTTTTGTTGTCCAAGCAGCAAATTGACCATTTTGAGATCAAGACAAATGATCCAGTTATGCTCTCCGTACTTGAGTAAATTAATCACAAGTTTAACATTATTATGTTCTAGCAAATACACCGAATGACCAATTGGAATCGATCCGTAAACATTGCCGTTGTGCAAAAGAACACACTTGAAACTGCGCTTCTAACTGTCGATAAATAACCTCCATTCTGTTGGACTATAAGAGGAATCGCCTAATTTAGTTAGAAGACTTCGGATACCATGGCAGCAAACAAAGTTGTTGTTTTCTGAAAAGTAGTCTACTAAACCCTTTTCCCGCTTTCGGAAGTGTGACATTCGTGCCGATTGATACAACAGAAATTTTCTTGTAGTCTGGAAGCTAATAGCTAAGCAGCTTTCTTGGACCCAAATCATGCACTAACCGTAAGTCATTTAATTCAGGCTGGATGAACTGCTGAGGTGCAGATGACTGTTTAGTGACAGATGAGTCTTTGGATACCATAGCCGTTTCTTCACACACCTTATCACAAGCCGTACGATCTCCGTCCCTTTCACTTTCTTCATCTTCGGAAGAGCCGAATCCATTAAAAACTGCAAACGGGAGTTCATCCGAGTGAAGGACCGGTCGAAATGCTGAAGGGATACTCGGATACAAAATAGAATGTAGTTTCTTTCTTGCCAATACCCTTCATATTGACCACGCAAAAATAACAGTCGCTTAGATGGTCCTTCGGTTCTCGCCAAACCGTGAGAACGCCCAAAGGCAAATCCTTTAGCTTTCCTTTTGTCCAATCATATAATATTTCCCCACAATTATGACACACAATATGAGGAGCCCATTTCTTGCCTTGGTCGCTAAGAGAAAATACGTTATGTAGGCACGCCTAACAAACGATGTTATATTGCGTCTTTGGCGGGGAAGTGTGTAGCAGCCACATACGTGCACAACAACAGGCGTCAGGTTTATTTACACAATTCTGTCTACATGAAGAAATCATGATGTAATATAAAAAAAATCATCAATATTGGGAATATGTACTCTGTTGTTAGAGTAGGTTTAAGTGAAAAAAAAATGCAAAGTACAAATAAATGATGACCTTCTCTACAAAATATGGAAGTTTCAAATTGCATGGAAACTATAGCATGTAGAGAGAAACGAATTTCAAATTTCGATTCAGTGGGCAAAAGAAAATGTAGAAACAGCTGGAAAATCTCATGCAACAGGAAACTTCAAAAAAATTGTTCCCCAGTGTAATCTGTTCTCAAACTATTGTGACACATATTTAAAACACCCTCTATATTACTGGTATAAAGTTTCGAGAATTATTTTTTTGTGTGTGAGGAGTAAGCACAACCTTTTCTTTTTCAATATCACTTTTCGTATTTGCTTCACAAAATTTATCTCAGAAGTGTTTAAATGCGGTTTTATTTATTAGTATTGTTATTAATAATATTATAATTTGCAGTGTATGGCTATAATTGAGGAAATAATTAGAGACGTGAGTGATTGGTTTAGTAATTTAAGGTGATACACTTATTTTCAGTTTAAATTTTGTTCATATAAGCAAGAAAGCTTCTCTCTCGGTTAGGTCGTCGGGAGTGTATGTTGTAGTAACTGTTTACAACAGTACATAGATTTAGGAAGTTGAATACTTGGAATGTGAAATACACGAATAACATCAACTAACTTATTATTGTCGCATGAATGCACTTGACTATATATTACGATTCCCATTACGTTCCTAGACACACTGTCAATCCATGTCACAACTGTCTAAAGACTAATTTTCCAGTTGCCTTCAGAAACGACGTCAGTTCATTTTAGCTTCATCTATTTCTGGAATATGAACAGAAGTGATGTTTATGTGTAATGTTTAGAGTATCATATAGACTTATTACACGATTAAAAATAGTGAATAAATAATCAATAAATATAATTGTTCAGGAATCACTGTTTCTTATGGCATGTGTTGGGTACTACTGCAAATAACCATCCAAAGGAATATTGTAATTTTAAATTGTCAAAATGCAATACACTACACTGGGTTAAGGATTTATTATTTCTTTGTGAGTAGTTAGAAGCATGTTTTAGTCAGTTATATGCAAAAGCTCGCAGCAAACACACACAAACAAACACAAACACTTACACACGCACAAACACACCTATCTCTGTGATAATTGTTTCTCCCATTAAAGAACTTGGTCATGTTCCTTTACTAAATTTGTATCATACACATGTTAAATTTAGATCTAGGACTACTCGAGGTTTAACATATTATGTAATATTTATGTAAGGTTAAGATGACAGCACCACATATTACATTAAGAGCGGATTAACCCAATAATGTTGCAGTCTTGTGTTTTATCTATTTATCTATCTATCTATCTATCTATCTATCTATCTATCTATCTATCTATCTAGATAGATAGATAGATAGATAGATAGGGGAAACCATACAGTTATTGGCACTTTAAGAATTTGTTTTCATTCATATCTTTATAACAGATTTATTTTATAAAATATACTGGCGATTTTTTAATATATACTTTCTGGGAATCTCTAATTGAATAATATGTTGAGAAATTACAATACAAATGTAAAGTTTGGCAATAAAATTATATTTTGTAATGTGGCAATGATCTTACAGTTATTGGCACTCAAAAAACAGTTATTGGCACCCAATGAGGACAGTTATTGGCACCATTATAAAGCATACAGTAGAAGATACGATTTACAGAAATAAGGCTTGTAATCCTGACTGGAAGTAATATCATTTTTTATATGTATTAATAGACAAGAAATAGACAATTTAGGCCTTGAATACTATGAATTAAAAACAAATTGAAACAGGGGAATGCACAACATATTTTTAAAATTAAAAAAATGGGAAATTCACAAACAAAATTGTATGTTTCAATGATTTATGTCAATCCGTTTCATTAATCTTGTCTTCATCTGAGACCACATTCACTGTGATCCTGTAGAACGTAGCACCCGTGACACACAAATCCATCTTCTATGTCTTCTGGTATGTGTTCCTTATGGTACTAAGAAATGCAACGACTGTGATGTTTGCTGTGGCACAACTCGCATTCAAGATCCACCCTTCCCGAAAAGAATGGCTGAAAACAGTGTTTGCAGGATATTACGTTGCTTCTCGCAGCTGATGACGAATCGAAGTTCAGCATCCTTGTGAGCGTTCCATTTTGTAATGATTCTATCAGTCCTTTGTCTTGTTCAATGTTAGAAGTTGAAGGAGCGCTTATCTGCGTTGAACAATCGAGATAGACCTCATACTTTGATTTCTTTGCAGATGCTTTTCCTCTGCGTTTTAACTCTTATTCCTTCTCTCAGACATCTTTCTTGTTTACTTTCTGATATTCTCTTGTTCAGCTGATTGCTTTCTTCATTTTTGTCGTGCAAAATAGCTTGATATTTATGAGACGTTATTACAAACGGCAGTCTTTCTACATTTCGTTTTCCCTTTCTCTTAGGAGTTTCTGGCCATATTAAAACATCTTGCAGCAACGGGTGTTTGGTTTTTAACTTTTTTGGAGTTGATCCGAACCTTTTTGTAAAGCATTTGCATCTGTAGTACTGCCATTGGTAGGTGTACTAGGGTTCACTTCACAAAGAGTATGAGCATCACTAGCAGTATCTGAGTGGTTGAAATCATTGAGTTGGATACATGCAGATCATGCAGGTGAACCTTGCTGATTGTTCGCATGCCCCGACTGAAGATTAACACATCTCTCTACCGAAGACTGAGGCCTACTATTATCTATAAGATGTTGAAATGAGCGATGCAGTACATGGAATTCTTCGTTCTTATTTACTAGGACTTGTTCATTGTCAACTTCCTGAAGTCTTCTCATTACATCAGTTCTTACTATACTTTCAAACTCGGTTTCGGTTAATACTACATCCTTAGTTTGCTCATTACCACCGCGTATTTCTTGAACTGTTTGTATTGGTTTTGCAACGCATTTAGTGTAATCTATGTCGTTCTGATCAAATGGGTGTAAACCGCACGCCCTAAATCCATTTTATATAATAGATGGCGAAATGTAAGTGTCAAGTGCTTGTTTCAACAGAGGAGCAAATTTAGCTTTCGTCAGAGACTGCACTTGATTATAAAGTTGCCACTCTCGTACCACTTGCTTCCACTCATCCTTCAATGGTGTAAATACGACAACGTCAGCAGGTTGTAATATTCTTGTAGAATTGGGGTACAGTGCAATGAGTTCAATTTGAAGCTTGCAGCAAAGTTCGCTAAGTTGGTAAGTAGGATGAGTTTTATGACCGTTCACAAAATATATAATAGGGAACTTGACATTTTTCGATTTTAATTACGGATATAACACATTACCTATATATCCATAAAATACTTCAGCTTTCATCCACCCGTTCTCACTGCGACCAATACCCTATCCTGTAGGCAGAGATAGAGCCACATCATTAGGCACACGAACATAAGGGAAAACTATCATTGGGGGTGTTACGTCACCTGCAGCACTGAAAGTAAACATAACTGTTAAAGTCTCCTTTGCATTTCCGCTAACACCTTTCCAGTTTTCGGCCAAAGCAAAAAGTTAGTTTCATCACCGTTGCAAACACGTGTTGCATCCTGCAGAACATCTGTAAGGTTATTGGCTTCAAAATACTTCTGTATATTATGAAACCATGATCTTATGTCGTTTTTTCTTACACAAGCACTCACACTCGTAACAGATTCGCACGTTCTTTCCGCAACCTTACGATTTCTTTGAAAGAACGATTTATACCATCAATCTCCCGGCATGTTATTTAGAAACGGATTAGGACGAGAATGTTTCACGAGAAAGTCCTGAACACTTTTAAGAATATCCTATTTCTTTCTGTGAAAACTCTTTTCAGCAAATTTTATTAACAATTTCACCAACAATGGTTCTCCTATTCTAAAATGGGTCGTGGTCCGGAAGATGATTTCACATCTTGATTTCTCAGATGGAATAGTAATGTAGACCGAGGAACGCCATACTGCTTCGATGCTGTCTTCATTCCTACACTTTTTGATATTGCTTCAAGGGAAGCACTTCTCTGTTATAGTGTATATCTTTTTCTTCCAATCTTTGGCATTGTGTGCCGATTTCTGCAACAATAAGAAAACGTTTTGTAATTAATTTTATATGAAAAAAATAGGTTTGTCATTGATCTAGGCCCTACCATTTAAAAAAAGAAAGTAGAAACTAAATGCCCATGTTGCTAAAACCAACAATGTCAATAACCGCCCTGACGTTTTGGACTAACGTTTTGAATCTCTCAGCAGACTTTTCTTTACTGGAGTTTCTTTACTCCGTTATTCACATTGAATTAGGCTAGCTCGTTATTGTTAATAACTATGCTTGTGTCTGACCACGCGCACTTCATGGCCGACTAGCTGAGGTTTGAAAAATACTTTCTTGCTGTAACTCAAAGTTCAAACTATTATAATAAATTTTGTTGGTGGGCTAACTCTGTAACTCAGCCGGGTGGGCCAAACTTTGCCAGTCCGCCCCTTAACTAGACTACACGAAAAAATAATTTAAATAGGCATATTAGACATATTTCAATACCAGAACCTATTCTGCTGCAAATTCCTACAGTCATTGGCATGGTCATTTATACAGTTCTTGGCACTGTGCCAATAATTGTTACTTATTAGAGTAGGAAACCAAAATTTTGACCAAGAATAGATGTGGAGATGGAAAGCATTATCGGACAGTTTTCAAGCTATTTTATTCTTCAGCATCAGAGACAGTGATTGGCACTATAGTGCCAATAACTGACATTTTATATTTTCATTCGTACAGTTATTGACACCCCACGCATTCACTCGAAGGACAAACAAATCAGTTGAAAATGTATCATTGGAATGATTAGTAGACCCAATTCCTCTCGTGCAAAAAATATTAAAACATTTTAAACAATAGCAAACTAATTGCATTTCTCTTAAGCTGATAGATACCCTTAACAAAAAGTATAAGAATTACCTGCAAAATTGAAAAATCCAAATAGCTTCCACTGTTGACTAGAGCTTGCCTCCAACTGAAAGGTTCCCGGCAAAACAAACAAAGGGAACGCGGGCAGAGAGGATCAGAGCTGCCAGCTGCAGGAAATTTTTACCAACACATATTCATTTTTCCTTAGTAAAGAGAAAAAACTAAGGAAAGTGCCAATAATTGTCAGAGTGCCAACGACTATATGGTTTCCCCTAGATAGATAGATAGATAGATAGATAGATAGATAGATAGATAGATAGATAGATAGATAGATAGATAGATATAGATATAATGTATGTGTGTGTGCTAGTGAATTGTCATTCTATCCACATGGAGAATATTCTAATATAAAGTACTTGAACCCCATCATCCTCTTAGAATACGTATCGATGATGCATGTGGAACTGCAACGGCAGTGTCACAACTCATCTCATATATTGAACAATATCAAACGTTTTATATTATTTTCACATGCCAATCTCTTCTTAACCTAGTGCATATCGATAGGCTGAACTTGAACTTTAGTGACGTTTGTAGTATTGTAACCCCAAAAACTTTGGGTTGATTTCGATTATTTATTTTTACACGTCACCCCCTCACGCATTCTGCTCCCCGAGCTGGAAAAAGTACTAAGACTTAAGTTAGGCCATAGCCATGCCACATATTTTTACGTGTCATGCCCCTCACCCTTCACCGCCTTCTAAAATGTGCTAAAATGTAAGGTAGGCCAAGCTATGCATACCTGAAAGTTAGGCCAAGGTATACAAACACTGACATACCAAACTAATCAAAATCAGCGCAACTAGAAAGATATCGCAACCAAACATCATTACATTATTTATACATAGGAAATGTCCCCTTTTTACATTTTCCTAAGTGAAGAGTATTGAGATACTTCTTCTTCTTCTTCTTCTTCTTCTTATTATTATTATTATTATTATTATTATTATTATTATTATTATTACTATTATTATTATTATTATTATTATTATTTTACTTAAATTTTGATCCAACCAAAGTGTGTTTTAACCAAAGTAACAAGAAAACTTTAGGCTGCAGTCCATTCATGTACCAAAACTTATCAAATCTGTCCAGCGGTCTAGGAGGACTTCATGCACACACATCGTTACAATAATTTTTATATGCATAGAAGATACACTCCTCGCTCCACTAAATACAAGACTTAGAAGAAAAGACGCTGGGAAACAGGTCCTACTCTTTCAAATGAAGAAGATATGTACTAAGTTTCATATTCGTAAGTTGAGAGGATTGTGAGATAGTCATTTTCCGCAAGGATTTTTCGATATGCATTTTAACCAATGTAGTACGACAAAAAAGCTATGATCCAATGATGTAACAAAAATAATCGACATCGTTCCAGCGGCCTAGGAGGAGAGTTGAGGAATAAATATATTTAGGTGTCTACTCGGTCTCCTTGGAGCTTTTAAAAACGCAGGAGCAGGGTTCCCATCATTTTAATGAAGAATTAATATACCCTAAGTTTCAACTTGCTAAGGGTATCATTATAATCCCTATTTTCGCCTAACCGTTGACACCTTCTAGATCTCTCTTAGGAAACACGTTTTAATCCCCGTAGCATGATGAACGTAGATTGCGGTGTGATTCTGTCATGCGCCAAAAGTCATCAAAATCGGTCAGTCGGTTTAGGAGCAGTTATATATATGATACAACAGGAACCTTTAAAAAAGGCCGATGTACGAATCTGTTTATTTTTACGAATAATTTATACAGCAAGGTTCATCTTGCTAAGTTAACATGATCATAAGATACCCATTTTTTCGCATAAAATTTGAACCCGCGATATCCATTTTAACATAAGTAACATGGTAGATCTAAGCTAGGAAAGGGTCAAATCAAGCGATAAAATTTTATAAAAATCGATCATAGCATCGAATTGATTTCTGCTATAAACGCTTATAGCAGGAATACTCGCTTGCTATGACCCAAGAACTGACACAGAGAAGGTAGTTGCTTATTGTTCTCGGAGATTGGCGAAAAGTGAACAGAAGGCTAGTATTTGGCAAAAAGAGTTGTACGCTCTCATATATACTTTGCGGAAATTTCGCTATTTTTGCTAAATAGAAAATTCAATCTTTACGTAGACTCAAAGTGCATAGCAACGATGAACATACAAACTGATAAAGTTGGGAAATATACCAGATACAAATTATTTCCAGCCAATTATGATTTCAAAATATAGTATTTACCAGGGTCCAAACATCCAGCAGATATAATTAGCAGGCTTCAACGAAGAAAATATATCAAGAAGGAAGAATAAAAAGAAGAAGATGGCAAACAAAAAGGTGAAGACTGTCATGCATTTGGATCAAATAGTCTTCAAGTTAATACCTTAGAAGTAGAAAATAACAACCTTCTACCAAACATCGCAAGAGAACAGCGTAAGGACAACAATTACGAGGACATAATCTCTGTTTTAGAAGGAAAGGTACCGGACAGAATCTCCACAGTTAGATCAGCAAGATTTTTTTTTGTCTGAGAAATGACATAATATGTAGGAAACAAAATCATCCTGATTATGGTTTATTACATCTTTTATGCATACCCAAATCTTTAGCCAACTTGTGGTTCACAACCTTCCACCCCCAAGCAACCAATCCACATTTTGGTTTCACAAAATCCTATAAAACTGCCATAACGAAAGTTTATATGCCGCTCCTTAAGAACTACCTCACTCAGAAAATGCGCACGAGTCAAGACTGTCAAAGACTAAAAAAAGCTACCAGTAAAGAAACAGGCCGAACTACTGCATAACCCTGTGAGAGAGATAGCGAAAACATGGGTATATGATGAACTGGGGCCGTTCCCAAGCAAAGGGAGAAGAAATAAATACATATTAGTAGCCACAGAATTAGCTACGCGTTATGTTATTGCAAAGACAGTGGACGCAATAAATGCGGAAATATAGATATTTTTAGAACATGACATCATTCTCAAATTCGGAGGATTTACGACACTGTATTGGGATCAACATCCAATACATGGAGCAGGTCGTTTGTAATATTTAGCGCAGAAATGCGATTTCATCTATAAATATTCGCCAGCATATAATCATGCTTCGATAGGACTAGTAGAGTAAACTAACAAAATTATACGAAATTGTCTCTTTTTTTGTACAGGAACACCATACGGATTGGGAGGAATGGCTACCACACGTTACTCTTGGCATTAATACTTACATACAAGGTGGGACCAAATATTCAGCAAGTTTCTTATTATTTGGATACGGACCTAGGATCCCGACAGAATGCACACTAGAATATGAACAACATATACAAGTTGACAGGAACAAACTAGCAGCCATCAGGAAGAAAGTGCGAAAGATCCTGGAACAGGCATATAACAAAAAAAAAGAAAGAAAGAAAGAAAGAAAAAGAAATTTTATGACAAACGCCATCCTATAGTCCAGGGAATCTTTTTTAGTATATTAGCCTACAAGAAAGATCGGTTTACCTGAACACTTTACCATTTATTACGAAGGACCAGCAAGAATTTTAGAGAAGCTTAATCCAAATTTATATCATGTGGAACTACCTCCTAAATTTCGGAACAGAACTCAAGAAATTGCGGTGGACCGCATCAAGCCATTCTGCGAGGACCAAACTGAGGGAATACAAAATTAAGAAGATAGAGGCAAAAATGCAAGAAAAAGATTATAACAAACTTCCAAGTACTTAGTAGTGGTTGGCACAAACCGGTTTTTCGGTTTTCGTTTTTAGTAAAACCGAGACCGTTTTTTTGAAAATTTTCAAAAAACAGTTTATCTACAAAACCGGTTCGGTTTTTCACCGAAACACGTTATCTATTTTCTCCAAAACCGGTTCGTTTCTTCACCGGATCCAGTTTCGCTCTACTTCAAAACAGGTTCCGTTTTTTTTAATTGGTTCTATTTCTGACCAGAATGGTGTTTCGTTGTTCTTCGGAATCCGATTCCGTTTTCACAGAAGTAGTTTATTTTCCAAAAGTTTTCACCGAAACCCGTCGGAGAAAACAAACCAGTTTCCGTGAAAAACCGAACTGGTTTTTGGAGAAAACCGAAACCATTTTCGGCGAAAACCTAATCGTTTTTTTACAAACCGGTTTCCGGTTTTTATAAACGGTTTTGCCCATCCCTATTACTCACCGGGAACAGAAAATGAAGTAACAACAGAAGAATAGAAAAAAAAGATGCACTAACATAATATCGCACTTCTTTATTTCAATTATAAACTGTATCTCGTTCTGTTTAACTTCACTACCTCAGTATTTCCGTTCTTCTAGCAAAATGCAAGATCAACATTTTTTTATCTTTCTTTTTAAGTTCCAAAGATCATTAATCCATGCAAGGTAGAAATAGAATACGTTCCTGTTTCTAACATCGCTTCTTCAATACGAAGTACATGATTGCTTATTACGTCACTTTTCTTTCCTATACATGATGTTCATAAAATCAGGTTCCTGACAAACTTTATACAGATTGACCAAAAATTCACATTCTTTAATTTCTTAACTAAAATTTTTCAAATTCTGAAACCGATCATTATCCTCTCATTAATTCTAATAATAATTTATTTCTGCCTCATCTTTCATAAGTTCCGTTACAAAACAAAAACTTAAATCAGCTGAACATGTCTTTATCATTAGGCTACTAAAGTTGAGACTCAACCGATACAAACTACAAATACCGGATGTGACATAAACATAGATACCAATTTCAACCATTAATGAACTGGTATATATTTACTAATTACAGTGATGGCACTTATGCCCACGTTGAGGGAAATGATAGTGACTACCTTGATGCTGCTTAGATGGGACAGAGACATAGTGTTTACCATTACATGTATATATGTACAACTTTTCTCATAATAATTTTACAGTGTATTATAGTGTGTACACAGTGTATCCATATGTATCAGTGTTGTGGTGCAAGCAAGTTTAATCGATAATAATGTATTTTTTTTTTTCTTAAAAATAATCTTGCAGATTATTTTTTACAGTGTGGGGCTGTAAGGATCCCCACATCACGACAAAAGCACATGCTAATACAACACGTGTTATTGATTATAAACAATGAAGCAGACGAGAAGTCAACACTGAAGACACCGAGGGAAGCCGAAAGAAGACGTACCTCACGAAGGGACCCGAAGAGGACAAATGAAAGAGGGACCACAGAAGGTCCTGGTATCAATCGACCAACTGATCAACTAGCCATCACCTGTTCTGAGGTCACATTGAACTAGGAGTACACCCTTTCTAAACCCTATGTCGCACTGGACTAGGGATCCCAACTTCAACTGAAACCTTGCGAGGCTGTCATGAGCTGAGGATGTTTTCCTTAATCTCACACACAACCTGCAAGTGTTCTGGAAGCTGCCGTGAGCGGAAGGAGCACCCGGCAAAACACCGATATCCCTTCATTTGGTCATTAAGGAAAATACACTAATTATTATTTGTAAATGAAAGACATTGTACTTAGCAGTTTTTTGTATAATATATTGGTGAAGGGAGAAAAAGACTAGCCCGGCCCGTTATTTTGTCTCTACCTATAAAATCATTGCGATATAACTCTAATTTAATATTTTTTTCTCAAAGAATTTTCCTAGATGGTTTAAGAGAGAGAATTTATATAGGAAATTATTGGATACAATCTCCTTACTTACTCAGCTATGAAAATATTACAGAAATATTGCTGCAAAATTAGTTCAAGTTGTGCATGTAAAACAAAGCATGCACACTGGGGTAGATGTGACCGCTCCCGATTAATTAAAACAAACTGTGGTTTCTCTGTGATGCTCTTTGCGAAGCAGTTGAGTACAAGAATTTTCATTGGGATGTTCATTATAAAAATGCAAATGTACAGTAGTACTTAGATACTCTATATGCATACTTAATGCAAAAATAGCTATAATGGCAATTTCATTTTTTTAAATGCAGGTATGCTATATAGAAAGAAAAAAGTCTATGGATGTACAATTGTGTGCAAAATTGATTCCTATTTTTATTTGATGTGTGTTATCATATGATATAGTTGTGTGTATTCAATTAGATGTATTATGTAATCAAGTTGAAATAAAAAATGCATTTTAAAGGAAATTAATCCCAGTATTTAATTTTCATGAAATGAAACAGAGGTGCATTTTCGAAGTGTGTTAGTGTTAAAATTTGCATTAAAATTTAATGCTAATATGACATGAATAGAAAGAGAAAAAAATATAACACTTTACACATAAAGGGGATCGGGAAAACAATCTTTCAAACTAGCGCACGTGAATGAAATAAGAAACACTTCGCGACGTGAAGTTCACACGAACATACAAGGTGGATAGTTAAAGTGTGCAGGTAGGCGAACGATCACGAACAGTTTGTTTGTCAGCAGGGAACGACTATTGTATTTGGTCTAACCACAAGGAACATAATGGACACATGCAAGTCTTTAAATGGTATATGAACACAACACAGGCATTCGGTTTCCACGGAACGTATTGTGTGACACTGTGTCCAATCAATTGTTTGGGGTCTTCATTGATAGACTTGTGAGAGCTAGTTGAGTTCACAAGACAAGACTAGACATTTCGGAGACGATATACGAGACGAGAATGCTCTTAAAATTCAAACGTGTATCTTCAGGATGCGAGGTAGCACTTTAACGACACCCTTCCGAGGCGAGACAAATCCAAATATAGTTTTGTGGGTAACACTTCTGGCAGCGGAATATTATCTCCATGTCTTACTGTACATATTTCGAGGACTTATGTATTGTTATGACGCATACGTTCCATGCATGATGATGCACAAAATCGCCAGACGACGAATAGACAAAATCTTTGAAATAGTTATTCATTCATTATAGTGGACAGGTGCAAGGCATTGTGGAAAATGGATTGGTCATAACATACCAATACCCTAACCCCTGCAACCAATCTTCTACCACCTTGATTTTTTACATTGGGAGCCATCTCAAAGCTCCTTTCTATTCGTCGTCTGTCCAATCTGCTTACGATCTGGAGGAACTCTTCGTTCCATGTACAACAGCATTTGAGCAACGTCACTGGTCATTGAATATGTATGTGCGTCCATGATGCTTTGTGCTATATACTTCTGGTGACATTTTTGTGTGTGTGGCATTTCCTCTGGTAACGCTGCGTCCACTGTATGAGCATGTATCTATCTCTTCCCGACAGATGAGGTCATTCCCAGGCATGCACTAATTAAATGTTACTGCTAGTGCTCGTTGTCGTCATTCAACCTGCCCCTCTTGACTATCCATAAGATATCCTGGCAACTGTTTCCGTTGTTTTCAGCATATCAGTATCTCTCTCAAGCTCACTGATCGCATGCCCTTCTGTATGTCTATATCATTCACCGTGTGCCATGTCTTCCGTTTCACTGTCTATCTAGGAAATGATATATACCTAATAGAGCCATGAATATTGACTAAACATTTGGGACGTGCTGTACGCTAAGAACATAACGGTAACACATTTTGTGCAGCGCAGGATGACATCGATTATTACAGGATCAAGTGAAGAAGTAAAATGTAGTTTGCGCAAACAGTCGTCATAAAGTGGGACGAATACAAAAACAGCATACCTATATCTCTCTACATGCACAGGGAGGCAGCATGGAATATTTTCAAATTCTCCAGAAGCTGAAACTCTCGACGAAGCTCGTCTGTTACACTATTGAGCGATAGACGTTAACTGGACTGTAAAAGACCGCAGTAGACAAAGGAGGTCACGAACACCGTGGACTTCAGAGATCGTGAAATCAGTGACGGCACCTACGTGATGAAATTCGGCACGAAGGCAATCAGTGATGGGTAGTGAAGTACAAATTTAACTCGTGCGTGTTAAGGTGTGATTTATTAATGCAAAATTGCATTGTCAGATGGTCATAAAAGCAAAACACTTGGTAATGCGCTGCGTAGCAAATGAGCATAGATGAATCCTTTTCAACTTTTTACTTTTGAGGCGGTGTTTAGTGGCCACAATGACATGGTTTGTCACAAGTTCACACGTAGTAGCATAAAAAGACTCATTGAGTTCAGAGAAGTAACCATTCTGTTTCAGGAATGGTGTGCGGAATTCAGCAATGAAGACACTGCCAATCTCCACTTTTTTGTGAAGAAAGCATAAAGCATCAGTCAGAGTATACCAGCGGACTATCCTGGAGAGACTGGTTAGGGATCTCAACCCATCTCTCTTCGTGGTCAGCTCTGGTAATTCCAACAAGATTCAGCACCCGTCCACAAGGGTAAGAACACTGAAAAATGGTTGTACAGCAATACACCAGACTTTACTTCGACATCTGAGAAGTATTTTGCTAATATACATCTCACGTTTATGAACCGACGATTGTGACCTATCTTGTAGAAGCGCCTGCAGAAAACGAGACAACGACATTAACATTTTGAAGCTCTCTCTTATGCAGGCAGTAGCAGACTTCCCTTTAGAAACAGTACGTAATGCAACTGATACTTGACCGCACATACTTACGGCTCGTGTGCATGCAAAAGTATTTCATTTTAGTAGCATGTGTTTCGTGTTCATAATGCATTGCTGTATCACAATATTCAGATATTATAACATGTATCACCTTATTTTATCCGTTTATTGATTACTTTGTGGCAGTATTTATGGTAATATTAGCTATTCACATGAAAGTGTATAGTTTTTCATTAGGGAAATCGCATGCTGACATGTTGGCGTAGCCTTGTCGCCGTCTATATCAAATGCGCCACGTGGTGTCGTGGACAATGGTTCCCCTTTTTATGTGTTTCACATCATGAATACGTGCGAGTGAATGACGCTGTTTCAGAAGAAGTATCACGGGTATTTGACCAAGTCCCGCGATACCATATGAAAATTCTATTTCTGTATTAGATGATTTCAATGTGAAGGTAGGGCGACAGGATGTTTTTAAACTGGTTATAGGGAAAGAAAGTCTGCATAAGGAAAGTAATGACAACTAACGAGGTTAGTTTCGTGAACTTTGGAACATCCAAAAACTTAAAATTTTAACAAAAATCTAATAATATTTATGAAAATATGAAACAATATATGAGTTTTTACGACGTCCCTTGATTGTGTCCTATAGGTTAAAGGAGACGTAGATGACCAGGATGAAGGAAATGATCGAATAAAGAAAGTGGGAGGAAACGGGAATAACCCGAGAAAGCCCACGCACACGATGTTTTGTATATTATTATTATTATTATTATTATTATTATTATTATTATTTGTAATGTGGAATTGCATATTAGGAAACACATTGGGTAAATTTTAAAGAAAAGTTTCATTCGCGGCGTGGTTTTGGCACGGCGAGATTTTGGGCGGCAAGGTTTTGGCCCGGCGAGATTTTGTCCCGCGAGGTTTCGGGCGACGAGGTTTTGGCCACGCGAGGTTTTGGCCCGGCGAGATTTTGTCCCGCGAGGTTTTGGGCGGCGAGGTTTTGGCCACGCGAGGTTTTGTCCCGGCGAGATTTTGTCCCGCGAGGTTTTGGGCGGCGAGGTTTTGGCCACGCGAGGTTTTGGCCCGGCGAGATTTTGTCCCGCGAGGTTTTGGCCGGCGAGATTTTGGGCGGCGATGTTTCGGCCGCGAGATTTTGTCCGTATACCACTCCGCATACCACTTGTTCACGCTTATGTTTGCATGTCAAATTGGATTGAATATGCGTGAATTTTACCCTGAAGATCGTAATTCATCCTATATTCGAGCTAGAATATTCTTACATTTTGTAAAAATCGTCACACAATATACACTGAGTGCTCACTGTTGTTGTTACAACTTTTGATCGTATGACAGAATGGGCACGGCGTGGCGTGGATTCTGGTGGTTTCTGATATGTTTCCACAGGCATCTAGCACCATATATTCCTGAAAGCATACCACCCATCTCACTGCAAGAGTAATTGTGCGAAGAGCTCGTTCCACAACATCCCACAAATATTCTACAGGATTAGGGGACCAATTCATATGCTACAGGTACGTGGAATGCTCCATGAGCCAATCAAGTACAGTCCAGGTCAGGGTTGTTTTGTTTAAACAAATTGTTTGATACAAGTGATTAAAACTTGCTTTTAACAATTGACGTTGTTTAAAACAAATTTTATGTAAGTTTTTAACATTTTGTTTTCAACACTTGTAGTTTTAAGACTTGTTTTAAACATATGTTTATTTTTATTTTTGTAAAAATAAAATCTGCCAAAGAAAGAAAATTGTCAAAAGTGCTCCCCATTCAGAAGACTATTTTATTCCTATGTGAATGTTCTGATTTCTCGTGGCTACAGCAGGTCAATGTCGTGATCTACAATTTATTTTGTTTCTTTTTTTCTCCTTACTTTTAACGTATAGTGTATTTTAAATGTTTCTTAGTTAACTTGCAAGGAAGTGTCGTAGTCGAAGGTTGGACTACTTGTAGAACTGACATTAAAAAAAAAAAAAACAATTATCATGGAATCGAATTTTTGTGTTGTATTAGGAAACAAACAAAATGTTACTTGCTAAATTGCGGTTCTGAAATTACAATATCGCAGGCATTCGTTGATGCAGTACTTGTTTCTCAGTTTCCGTACAACTTGGAATCGTTTAACATGAGTTTTATGTTAAGAAAAAAGGACATAATTTGTAACAAATTTATTAAAGTAACTCAAACTCAATCAATAAGAAAACGACCATACGACCTCGTTGCAAAACATGTAAGAAAAAAATGTTCATTGTGAAAAATGCAATGCTGTGAATAAAACTGGAAACCCAAACGAATAGTAAAGGTGTTGATCCAAAAATTGCTTCTGATGATTCTAACGTCAGTGATGTGGTTGAGATGCAACTGGAAACTTCAGGTAAGAATTAATATTCTATCAACAATATCCTTTTCATTATATTATGAAAATTTTGTTTCGCTCCTCTTCCCCACCTCAGTTTATAATTTTCTTAAAAATTTGACACCTTGGCATAGCTTGTATAAAGCGACCAGACGAGAAAGCACAAGATATGGCAGTCGCCCAGATAACTAACCATTAAAGCGTGATACTTGTTGTAACATCAGTGCCGAACGTCAGTGTCTGGGACAATTTGATCTCAAATTGTTCGTCTGTCTGGATGTTTGCATTACGCTAGGTGGCGCCATCTTCCGTCTTTTAACATTAAACTCTAAGGGTAGAGGCACGAGACAACGGAATTTGCTGTATAGATTTTGACTGCGATCCAACGTAAAATTTCAAAATTAGTGGTTCGAATCCCACTTTTTTTGTAAAAAAAAAAGCCCTGTCTCATATAGCGTTGCTACTGATGCAGGACTGTAATCAATCAAACTAAAGAAATTAATTTTAAGCGTTTCGAACAAACTTAGGTTGCAGGATAAATTTTGCTCCAACTCAGTTTTATATATATATATATATATATATATATATATATATATATATATATATATATATATATATATATATATATATATATAAAATAGTTTTAGATATGTGGTGTTCAGAGCAAAAGGGATCCAAATCAATTTTCAGAAAGGTTCACTTTTGTTCAGCAAACGTAGTATCTTCGTAGCCAAGGGTACGAAATAAATGAAACAAAAACCACGCAAAAGTGTGTGGACTAGAATTTACTAGGACAACTGCTACACAAGGACGTTGATGGAATGGGGAAGGAGGGCTAATTTCCGACTCCTTGCTCATAAATTTAAGATATTAGTATTATATTGTGTACGCTGCATCGTGGGAATGATTAGCAAGTTAAACTCCGAATGCCATAGTCAATGATGCATAATTTCCTTGAATAAATGCAGGGTGTGACCAAAAGAATACGCCGACGGAAAATGCCATCTTCTCACAACCACGAATCCGAGATGAAAGAAATGAAAGCTACATGACAAGATGCAATCTAGAATTATATATAATTGCCGCTAGAGAAGGGAGTTCGTTTAGAGGTCATCCGCGCCCTACCTTGAATTTCAGATTTTGGGGGCAGTAATACAGATTTAGAAACCTTTTGCTGACCGAAGTCCAACATAAAAACAATGAAGTCCTTACACCAAATAAATACGAATTTTGATGTTATAATTCATTTCCATTGGCCGTAAGGAGTTACAGGCCTATATTGCTGTCTTGGAATCCTTGGGTCAAAAAATATACAAAGGTGGCTCTACTTTTGAGTTTCGGGTCTGCTTAAAATTCAGGAAATTAAGCAACTAAGCAACTTTCCAGTTTTAATCATATATGTGCTCCCCGTATTTATTCGGCGTAAGGACCTCAAGCTTGTTCTATTGGACTTTGCTTATCAAAAGATTTCTAAAACTGGCTTACTGCCCCCAAAATCTGAAATCCAGAGTGGGGGTGGTTGTCCTCTTGTTCCACTAACGCCCCTGTCTAGCAGCAGTCATATAAAACTATCGTACTCCCTTTCGCATGGTTTATTTACCTTTGTTTTGGACTCTTGGATGCGAAGATATTTGCGTTTTGAAATAGAATTCATTTGCTGAGCAAAACTGAACTTTACTGAAAATGGATTTGGATCCATTGTTCTCTGAACGTTCCAAATATTGCTTTTCTTCAATAAATCATCGACTCAAAACAACCAATTACATAGGCTTGTAGAAAATATTTTAAAGTTAGCACAACATGACGTCTGCTTCAATCATTACTTTTCGAAAAGGACACCGTACAAAAAATCATTGCATTTCCTCGTCTGTCCGAGTTGGGTGATTTTTGGATATGTTGTATCTGAGGACCCCGTTGTTAGTTTTTTTTATATGGAGTTAACTCCCTATGACCAAACCTGTGTCCTCTGGAGATTAACAAAGGTCACACTTTTTCGAACTTGGCATACAAAAAATATAGGCCTATATGTCTTAGCTACGACAATTAAGGATAGTCCAACTAACTGTGTAATTTTGGTGACCTCTAGAGGCCGCAGTGTTATTCATAGGGAGTTGGCCTTATGTAAACAATTGATCGGGGGTCCTCAGGTACAACATATCCAAAAATCTCACAAATCGGACTGAAGAGGAAATGCAATGCTTTTTGTATGGTGTGACCTTTGGTGACCTCTGGAGGTCACAGGGTTGGTCGTAGGGAGTTGGTCTCACATAAACAGTTGACCAAGCGGTCGTCAGCTACAACATATCAAAAAATCACCCAAATCGGACAGACGAGGAAATGCAATCCTTTTTTGTTGCGGTGTCCTTTATTATTTTAATATAATTTTATTAGCATCAGTGTTCTGAAATAATATTCAAATTTTGTAACAAACATCTCACCCGCCTCCACGAAACGTGAGCTTATTCCCTAAAAGCATAACTAGAAAACTTTCAAAAGCGCTAACTCCGAAATGATTTGCTTTAGGGGTAAAATAACCGCACAAGCGTATTTCTGGTGAAATTCTAACCTTAAAACATGTAACATGACTCCCTTTGCATTTGAAATTTCGAATAACAATCAAAAATGTCCACCATGATGCTTGATAGCACCATTTGGTGTGTCAGACCACTTCTAAGTGTCATCATTCTCCCTCAACCCGTTCTCCACACACAAGGATCGTGAGGAATTTGTTTTTCCATATATATTGATATATTGCCTGAAATCTCTATAGTAGGTAGATTTTAAAATCTACCTAAAAAGCTTATTACAACCAAGAAAGTACTTCCGAGAGTCACTGGCAAGAGGGTTTAATGAAAGAGGGTCTTGATATGAAATAAGTTGAGAATTACTAATCTATACTAAAATATAATGTACCAAACAAAATGCAGTCTAACGAGAACAAAATCAATGAAAAGATCGGTTATAAGAACAAAAAAGTCTTAATAAATACGTTATTACACGATTATGAAATATATTTAAAATCAGATTTTAAACTGTTCAGAATGTTTAAAACTATTTTTGTTTGTGTTTTAAAACATGTTTAAAACATTTTGAACTCCTTTTTCATGTTTTAAGCACATGTTTTGTTCTTTTTAATGCATTTTTTCAACCTTTGTCCTGGTTTAGTAGCACCGTGCATTTTCATCCTAGAAAGTTCCTCTTTGTTTGTGCAGAAATGTTGCATTGTAGGATGTATGTGATCATCTAACACATGCAGGCACACAAGGAATGTCTCGCTGTGGTTCATGTACACTAAAGGTCCCAGTCCATACCAACACAAACATCCTCAATCTATACAGTCACTCTTACCTGCCTGCACAGTACGCACCAAGCATGAGGGAACCATAGCTTCGTGCTGCTGACGTCATGCATGCAAACGCCTGTCCGAGAGGAGTAGCACAAACCATGGTTTATCGGACCAACACGCATTTTTTTTTTCAATCATCCAAGGTCTAATTAGAGTGTTCTTGTTCCCAAGCGTGACAAAATCGGCAGTTACGAGTCATAAGAAGTGTGTGACGAGTGGGTCGTCTGCTGTGGAACTTCATGTGTGTCAGTTTACACTGTATAATTGCATAGAATGTGGGCGTTGTTCATTCGTTATTGTATTGACCATGTAATTCCCGGACACTGGTTGTTCCTTTGGCTGTCACGATGTGTTTTACGCTACGCACACCTCATATTTTGAACTTCAGCATGCCCCTATAGTTCCCTCTCGTGGAGACCTTTGCCCTATTTTCGTCCCATTCCTTGTGCATCTTCACTACACAGGAACGGGCGCATTTGACAAGTATTGCTTTTTGGGTTATAACTATTGACGAACCCATTGCTCGGGTACCTACAATCACGCCCTACTGGAATGCTGATAAATTCTGATTACCTTGCATTGCAGCAATGTGCTCTCTTCCAATATGTACCATCGAGTGTGCTCCTTCTCTGCAACACCACCAGTCGAGGTGGTCCTGCAATCAGCTCAGCTGCTGGCCTCACTTCCTTGCGTGGAGGGGTGGTCGCAATTCAGTAAGCACTCAGTGTATATGTCCATCAAACATATACATATAGTACACGGTACGCAATACGCAAAGTGGTACGTTTTAACCATGAATTTCAACTAAAATTAAAAACAGTGACATACGGAGTGATAGTAGTTATCGCTCCTTATCTGACATTCTGTAGAAAGACACAAATGCTTAATGTTATTTGCTTCCGAAATCAGATTTATTATTATTATTATTATTATTATTATTATTATTATTATTATTATTATTATTATTATTATTACGCTTATCGAGTGAAATTGCTGTAGTAAATCAGTACTCATTCTTCTTTATTTGTTACAATGCATTTTGAAAGTATCGCAATCCCTTATTAAAGTAAACCACTTTTTTTTTTTTTTCATTGGGTCAGAAGAAAAAAGAAATCACTTTGCAAAATCAGTCATTATAGTTATTTTAAATATAAATGGTACACAAATAATATAAAATGTATTTAAACTTATGAATGCTTTATGCTTTGAATAAAATGTTAGTCCTACAAAACGGAACGTTGGTGTATTTGTGTAGAGAAAAAGAACGAAACATCAACTTAAAATACAAAAGCATTTGATGCATTCTTTATGAACTGCAGAGATGAATGTAGGTGGTAAAGTTTCCAGAACATTTTGCGACTCCATTTAGCAATCCATCGAATACTCACTACCTTCATTAAGGTGAAATTAATGTGCTAAATGACAAAATAAGTGTGTGATTAGTAGTACGCTAGAGAGGTATTCTTAGGGATCCATTAGACAGAAATGGTTCTCTTCGCAAGCGAAATCAAGCGTTCTTACAACACGAACCACTTAGTGAGAGAAACTAAGATAACCAAACCTTCTTCATTGTCTTTAACGTGAGAAATTGCAGACCAGAGAGTAACTCAAGAAACATTTTGACTGATGAGAGGCGTCACTTTTTCCTCCATCGCTCTCAAATCATGATTAAAGTAAATGTTTTGCTAGCCTTTCTTTGTTCTCTTTTTTTCTTATATTTGTCAGTAACAAGAAATGCTCACACTGAATCACGTGGATGGTCTTCCAGATTGATTTCCTTTCGACTCTCCGTTTCGAATACTTTGAAACTACTATTAACACAAAGAGTTACTACTGTATATATTTGCCACGTTGGTTTTAATATTATTTGTATCCAAAAAAACTACCAAAAACAGAACAAATGACAAACATTCGTATCAACACACACACACACACACTATATATATATATATATATATATATATATATAACAGTAACTTTCGGTTCAAAACTTTCTTTAGGAACTAATATGTGCCGTATCCAAATATCGATATCTCAGAATCCTGCGGTACTTCCACAACATTTTTATAGAGGTAATTTGTGAGTACTTCAAAATATATACACGTAGCCAAACTGTCTCTATGAAAATTGTTCTGTGAGTACATTAGGATTCTGAAACATGGATTTTTGGATAGGGCACATATTAGTTCCTAAGTGAATTCTTGACCCAACTATGGTAGGTCCCATAGTTTAGGAGGTTATGGAACTTTAAATTTCATTTTTTTTAGACATTTTTGGCAGCCTATAACTCCGAAGGAAAGCATTTGTGCATCCAGGTTGGTCCATAATTTTGTCTTATTGTGGTGTCAGGAATCACTACCTCCCAAACGTTGTCGGTGTTGTTTTGAAACACTCTATATACACCCAAATATTACCTTTCTTCAATAAACCATTGACTCAAAATCAGCCAATTGCATAGGCTTGCAGAAAATATTGTTGAGTTAGCCCAACATAATGTGCGCTAGAAATATTACTTTTCAGACATTTATTATTTTAAAATAATTTTACTAACAACAGCGTTCCTAAATAATAATCTAATTTTATAACTAAAATTTTGCACACCTTCAGGTGACTAATTGAGTAAAAATTACGCACACGTATGTTCAATTCCGATAACAATACAGTTATTTGAACCAAATACCGCAAATAATGCCAAGTTAAATCCAATGGTCATTCGAAACGCATGTTGCAAACCACTGGTGTTATGCAAATGAGATTAGGTAAAAAAAAAACGCATTATCAGTAATAACTTACTGAAATAGAAAATCAGCATTTTGAAAATGAAATGAAATCTTCACGTCCCACGGTTATGCCGGTTAGGCTAAAGAAGACGGTGTTGATGAGAGATGAGTTAATTGGTGGAATAAAAAAAGTGGGAGAACCCCGAGAAAACCCACGAGCACGGTGTTTGTCCACCACAAAATCCACACAGCGCGATTTCACTTATGTTGCTTAGCAAATATGAGACAGAACGTCTTCACTGCCTACACACATGATATGTTCGTAAAGTTAGCTTCCAAATTAGTCTTACAAAGATCAGAAAATACCGCAGTTAACCTTAAACCCTACAGTGAATTATACACTTTTCTTTTGGCATAATGGCAGAGTTGTTAACACAAGCATTAAAACTTATAGCAGGCACACATTGTACCAGGAACTGCATTCAAAAATAAATAAATAAATAAATAAATATGCTAGAAGAAACAGCACACGTTCGGTCTGAAACAGATGAGACTTCATTTGTTAAAAAATAAAATCAATTCCTCTTTATGAAGATAAGGTGGGTAATTGTAAGGGAATTTTAGTGTCCTGGTGAATATTGACACACTTTCTGTTCAGTTCATTTTTTTTATGTTTTAATTCTACTTTATTTAACTTCTGCATTGATAGCAGTAGCGAGCAAAGGCTCCGTTCCATCAATATCTGATTGACAGGCTATACTTCTTCAGAACTGTAAGGCTCATTATTTCTGATTCCTAATGGCTGCGAAACGAATGCTTCCACGCTTTATTTTCTATTCCCATTACCTACTCCTACACCAAGTTTCGTCCAATTATCTCTGAGTGACGTCGCACCTTTTCCTCGTCAGTACAAAATTGTCTTCCTGGTTGTATGGCTAGTCTAAAATATTTAGCGTGGGAGACTTAGATTAGAAAACCCGAAACCGGTGGGAAACCATGTAGCTCAGGTCCTACGTCACACTGTTGGTTTACTTTTCATATAGTATCGCTGCTGAAGGTACGCTGAACATTAATCCAATCCAAACTATAAAATACAAATAAATTACAAGACCATATGACTTAGGAAGGTAGTGGATGATATTAGGACAGGTTGTATGCAATAGTTGCATAGCGCATACATGCCTCCAAACCTTACATGGACATAAGTTTGTTGAGCTTCGTATACCTGCGAATTGTCATGACCACTGTGCAATAAAATGTAAGGATATATTTCTTAATACGTGCGGTAGATTAGTTGTACTGCTTCGTGGAATAGGCCAAATATGGATTTATAGCTCTTACTGCCTAATCAGATATATACACTGTGTGCAAACCTGAAGACCAAAAGTAAATTTAATATGCTGTGTCACTCTCAAATTGCACAAATTGATGAAACTTGAACTGTGTGTAAAAAGTAGGGTTAAAGTGTGATAAATTAAACAACAGGAAGAAGCGCATAATATGAAGAACAAAAATGGTATATGTATACAGGAGCAACAATTTACATTGAAGTCACCGCAACACATGATCTTGCCCTATTGTTATAGAATGAGTGAAAGTCCTTATATGGGTGTGTGATTACTACGGACAGCGAAATGCTCTGCAACTTGTTTCCATGGTTTTCACAAAGTTGATAATAATTTGTTGATAACATACATATATTTACATTTCAGTACAAGTTTGCATCTGAAAAACTCAATTTCATGTATAAAACTAAATTGCAGAATGAGTTAACTAACCAGCTTTAATACATTATACCAAGTTAATAGATGGTTGTACTCAAAACGACAATGAAACATATTGTTACTTGATGTGTTTAATATTGACTTATTTACTGTTTCAAATAAGTTGTTATTGCTCTCTCTCTCGTCTGTTTATAAATCTTTTCTTTCCAACCTTGTTATTTCCTTTTATGTAAGTAACATTATTTAGCCATACAGAAATACAGATCTGTTTGCTGATTTAACAACACATATATGCTATGGCTTACTATTATTGTTTCTTTGTTCAATTAAAATGTCTTTGTATAAAGAATTTGTGTAAGATTTTTTTGTTGTTGTTGGAAACAATTTGTGTTAACTCGCAGCACCAGTAGAAGACAAGGATTTATTTTAAAACTTCAAATAAAATAGATTTGACAAAATTGCCCTTATTACAAAAATGAAAAAAAAATAGTTGTGCCAGGTGTTTAACACGTTATAATATAGGACGCAAAAGTTAAAGTTCAGAAATGACTAAACTGGTTTGTAAACTGTTTTACTTCCATGCACGTAGAATCGTAGATAATTGTCTTCGCTTGTGTTGTTCACTCATGTATTTCATGTAAATTAGTAAAGGAAGTGCGTAGTACGTACAGACCTCGGAAACATAATTTCAGAACAATGAAATAGCCATTGTTCTAAAACAAGAGATAATTGTTATCCAGGCATTGCCTTTGGATAGTGGAATGTCGGCTTTGAGCTTTGATTCTAGTATCCAGGATTGGGCCATATACAAATTATACTTTTCTTCTATTTCAGATTTTAACCAATTTCTTTGTTATCTGCTATGAACTACTTACGTCTTCGAACGTTAAATTTGAAATAATATGGCTAATAATAATAATAATAATAATAATAATAATAATAATAATAATAATAATAATAATAATAATAATAATAATAATAATAATAATAATAATAATAACGTTATCATAGTTTCACATGTTTAGATTATGTTTGCATACTATGATGCTCATTTTATGTATATCGTGCTTCAGATGCTATTTGTAACGAAGAAGTTTGTAAAGACGATGGAACGCCTGTACTAAAGTAATTGAAATCAAAATTTGATACTTTTCATTAAAACTGCATTCTACCGTCTATAGCTTATATCGATTTTATCAATTAGAATATTCAAAAATCGTATTCTCAGAACGTTAACTTGGGTAGTTGATATATATATATATATACTAATAAGCGAAATAATATTCACATCTGTTGATACATTTGTATTATAACGATTATGAGCAATAGCAATAGAATTCTTTAAAGAAAAGTGGCTAGTTTGGATTTTTTTTGAGGTAGACACATTATTTTCATCATCAGGATGTTCGCAAATCAGTTATAGTAAATTGAGAGTATTCCAAGCTGCGCGGTTAACTTTGTTTTCATATGAAAGATATTCCCTTTAATATATTGCAGTCTTCTTTTTCTGCCCTTTTGTTCCTTCCAACAGTATTTTACACAACGTCCGTCAATACGCACTTTCTTTTAAAACAGCATATTAACCAATTTATTTTCCTCTTTGCAGTTGTCTACAAAAATATTAATTATAATTTTATCCTGAACATTTTTTTTTGTTTTCTGCTTTTCCCTGCTATGTATTTAGCTTTTCTTTAATCCAAAATCTTTAAGTTCTGCAGTCACTTTTTAAATGTGGATCTTTCTTCTCCTTGTAGTATAATATTTCCCACGATACATTAAAAAAATCCACTTTCGTAACAATCTTTTATTCTAGAATAAAATTAAGCACAACAAGCATCGCGTGTTTTTAGCAACCTTCAATTTTTTGCCAACTATGACATATAATTTATGATTATAAAGCTAATGTTGTGTATATGTAGGATTACACCACATAAAACTCAAACAAGCTTTCCATTTCTAGCACACTAACATATTGTATATGAGATCCCTGTAAATTTGAAACCCAGTGGTAGGAACGGAAAATAAATATTTGCATAGTTAATTCAAACGATTGTAGATCAATCCTGATAGGCGTAGACGAACAAAACTTGTGTCATTTTATGCAGAATGGACGATAGTCTCTGTGTTTTAAATGAAATAAGTACATAAATTTTGTATCAAGAAAAAAATAACCCTCTGTGGTCACACTTATTTTTCTTTGTGACACGAAGGTCACCCTGGGGTCCACAGGACCCCACCACCTTTTTTTATCTTATTTATTTTTTGAAATATATTTTTGCAATATTTTTTGTTTTCACTGTTCTGTGATACGTTCTACTTACCATAAGCAATAAATTTGCACTTGTAAGCGATTTGGATACTTTTATTACAGTTTTCATTAACAGTCAGAAGGAAAAATACGTTTTTTACTTTATCAAAAAAAAGCTAAAAATCTTAACACTTTATTGATCATTTGTAATAAAATATATGCATATCATATACCAACATAACAAACACGTGTTATACAAAATATGAAAGAAAAAAATTCCCATACACTATATTGCGAAGAACGGTAAAATTAACCTTTTCAGGAGCGACAGGGATTTCAAAAAATCATAGACCTTTACGTTGGCGGCCCTAGTATCCCTTCTAATTTTCACAGATATATGAACTATACCTCGTTGTAAAGCTTATGTAACACAGACTTCAATCAGCTAACATTTGTACCACACGCGCCAAACCCTTAGAAAAGAAGAAGAATATTTTTTAAAAACGAGAATTTATTTGTTTTTTGGAAATTTGTGAAAGGCTGGCAACATTGTTACTTCTCGTACGGAGGGAAAAAGTTCACATGTGCGCCAGACATTGGGTACAATCACGTAGAAAATGAAGGGCGAAAATTCAATGCCAAGTGATAAAAAATTCCGAACGCATTTCCTAAGAGAATCATCCTGCATATATTTTATGAAATATTTTGGTCTACCCTGACGTTGACTGCCCTAGGTACGCCCCTAATTGTCACAGAGATATAAACCATACCTGATTGGAAAGCTCATGGGACACAAATTTCAACCTGCTAACTCTTGTGCCCCCGTGCGTGCGACAAATATCAGTGTTGGCAGCGTCCCACAATTTTTAGGTGTAAAAAATAAACACTGAAAAAGGGTAAATTCAATATCCCTCTGATTCATCGCTTTCATGCCCAATGGCCATACATAGGGTATTGCTAGTTAGTATGTTCATTCATCTTTGTTGATGCTATTTCTATGCTTGTAGCTTCTTTGGGGAGAGAGTTTCTCCCCTAAATGCTGAGGGAGAGGGGAAGTAGCACATTCAATTTCCCTCTACCTTTCCGTTGCGAGACCCTTGATGTGGATGAAATGCACACCATTGGAATTGTTATCACTCCTGAAGATACAGACACCTAAATCATCTCTCTACGTTAATTAGGAGCCGAACTATGGAGGTTTAAACTACTGGCTCAGCACTTGAGCAGTTGGTCCTGAAAAGGTTAACGCTTTGATAATTGTACTTAAATAAAATACGAAAGTCTTCTATACCACTGTCACCATCATTATTGGCAAGCAAAAGTTCAAGTATTTCATCTTCTTTTAACTTACTCTGAGCCATATTTCATGAATAGAAATGCCAGAAATAAAGTAAAATAGGTGGAATTAGAAAGTGAACAAAAGAAACAAACGCTTACGTGCCGGTCACAGTGGGGTCTGTTGGACCCCAAACACACTTCACAACCATATTGCGTAGCTCACAGCTCGCAATTGACGCAGTTTACCAGCCATAACAACAGGCAGTGTTGCCAATTGAATTTACATGGATGGAATTTCGGTAAATGAAGAATATAGAAAAGAAGTGGCAATAACGACAACGATCATAGATCTTACGTCGTTTATTTTCTGAGTACCACTACACTCTGTTTTCAAGAGGTTGGATTACCTAAGAGGTTACCTACGACCTTATGTCAGGATCTTTGCTGTGGTTGATAATCTAAAACCTCGTGGACGTGATGTAAAGCCACGCACAGTAGTAAAACTGTTTCGAGTCGAGGTTCCAGAATTTCCAGAATAAATTTCGGAATTTAGGGAGTAGGAAGTGTGTCTGCGCCATCTTTCCGTAATGAGTTCCATTATGCAAATGAATCTCTCAGCGCATAAGACAAATTCACATATATGATTGTATAACAGAGTTTGCATTATGATTCAATTCTTTACATACAATTGTTTACAAGTAAACTTAGCTCTGTATAGTTTTGTGTGTGTTTCGTAAACTTATACCACTCAAATGAAAACACGACTTAACTCTAAATAAAATCTAAGATTAGGACTACCATACTTGCAGGCTTGAATACTATGTTGCTATGCAAAGTAGAAGTAAAATCTGAGATTAAAATACGAGGATTAAAATCCGAAACAGAAACGCTAAAGCATTTGAAGTTAATATTTGAACAGTAAAGAAGTTTGAAGTTTATTTCTGAATATGTGAATAAAATAGTTACGTCTCATTTAGTTTTAAATAGCAAATGTCCCTAAACAAAAAGAAAAGTGTTTTAAAATTCTGTGAAAATTATGAAGTTCCAAAATAAAATTACCAATTCGATGGCAAAATGCGATAATTGAATTCCACTTATATAAACAATTATTTATCCGATAAAGCATTGAATGTTCTTTTCACTAAGCGTTGAAGTAATCTTTAGAAGGGACATGTTTCAGTTTTGTTCGTATTTATCTGTCTTAAAGAACACTGTATCGTAAAGAAACGTGTAAAAGGTAGCATTGTTCTCGAATGCTTACTCTTTTACCTTCACCCAAGCTGCCTCTGCAAACTCTACAAAATTTACGTATTCGTCTCGTCCAATGCAATGTTTGCTTGCAAATTGGTTAACCTTATTTTTGACAAGTGGGGTGCAAACACATCCCAGTGCTATTTGTGTTGTTGTTACTGCTGCAAAAATATTTATACAGGGATGAGACTCAACAATTTTAATTATTTATTTGTACGATATATATATATATATATATATATATATATATATATATATATATATATATATGTTTTATGGGGAAAGCAATTGTACTAAATTAATTGCCTTCTGAATGTTTACAAATTAGATATATTAACATGCTGTATTTAATGAGTTGAGTTTGAGTTTAACGTCCCTTTCAGCAACGAGGCTATACGAGACGTGGACCTACTGATTAACATGGAATCCGAATCACATGAGCTCCCTCCCGGAATCGAACCCGGGTCTCCCACGCCAATGCTGTATTTAACCTTTCAGGGATTTCCACCATTTGAGGTAAATTTTAGGCTTTCACTCAAACAGCTACTTCTTCCTCACTATTTATTGTAGAATCACGCTTCATACCTTGTTGTTTTTAGGATAGAGCATACTTTCCAACGGTAACACTCACTTGTCCGTATCATACACTTGAATTGGAAAAATTGAAAAAAAACTGATTTTTTTCCTTAAAAAAAATCACCCCCTCGGAACACTTGCGTTCCTCGAGCCCGGCTCCGGTTTCACATAGGGATATCGAAAAATTTGATAGATATTTAAAAACAAATCCCTATGCAAAGTTTCAATTTGATACCTTGAAAACCAAAGGCGTGGAATTTTATTTTTAAGCAAAGCAATTTTATTAGTAAAGAAAATTTGTCAGGCTCCTCCGCCCTCACTTGACGCCGCCAATTTGACCATTCTTTTCCAAGACACATCTCTGATATTATTTCGTCCATCCTTGACATGACCTATAAAAAGGACTTAAATACTTGCTATAGAACCTAAATAAGCGGCCAAAGACGATATTACGCCATATTATAAAAATATACCATATATCATAAAAGGGATAAAACGGAATTAAAATTATACTGTATTTGTGAGAAAATATACGTATATACTACATTATTTTATATATCCAAACACTATGCAATAAAAGTTCCATTA
This sequence comes from Thermobia domestica, assembly GCF_964235325.1. NCBI lineage: Eukaryota > Metazoa > Arthropoda > Insecta > Zygentoma > Lepismatidae > Thermobia > Thermobia domestica. The sequence goes on along the minus strand of NC_137459.1, from coordinate 138,138,899 downwards.
TAACATTTATATATTTTAATAATTAAATATTATTTATTGAAAACAATGATTTATGTGTGGGGTGCATTTGCACCCCACACGCTAAATAACGTGAAAAATTTAAGTGGGTAAAAAGAAAGTAATATACAACATTGGCAAGTTTTTCAGCCACATTATAAAAATCAGAATCAATCACTCTCAACACTATATAATAACAAGTGCTATTATGCACTAATAGTTTTATAAATCGATAAAAACTATATGTAGATACCGTATGTCAATATTTTATAAGCATTGCAAATCACTAAATACTTGAAAATGGATACAATAAACACTAAACACATGAAACCAATCTTTATATATATATATATATATATATATATATATATATATATATATATATATATATATATATATATATATATATATATATATATATATATGGTATCATTGGTGGTATCAGTGCACTATGTTCGAAGGTAATAACATCTCCATAACCTGTTTTTGTGGGAAAATAATTAATTGTGGCTTGCTTCATTGTTATATTCAGCGCATGGATAAGTCTATAGGTAGTGCGAAATATCTTAATGTTACGAATGCTCAACCCAGTGCATAAAATTGAGTTTAGGTGTTATTATTGTAAACTAAGAGAAAAGTGTGTTGAGTTTAATATTCAAGTATTAAAATTTGAATATTCGAATATTGAAAATGAGTGAAGTATGGCGTTATTCTAAGTGTTCTGTTCCCTCTCAACAAATGCATTTCTATTTACCGGGGATATTTATAAACTAATTAGGAAAATATACTATTTAATAATAGATAAAACTAAATCTATTAGACTGACTCACTAGTAGATAAAATAGTAATTATTATAGCAGTTAATATTTAACTAAAGTCTTGTAAAGGTTACAAACGTATTGTTATCAATAAGATGCAAAATTATATATTTTATATCCTATTTTTAGCTAGTTTGTCTATAAAATAGTGACTATCTTAATTCGTTATTTGGATTAAATATCACGAAATAGATTGAAGAGTCATGTCCAAGTACTTGTTTCATTCTTAATCTAGTAATGTATCATTCATGGTAATTATAGATTTTCATAGGTTCGGTACCGTTATCATAGTTATTAAATAGTCCATATTCTATGAAATTATGTATCATAGTAGGGTATATACCAGTTATTTTATATTTGAGCGCTCTAAGTCTATTCAGGAGTAAAATATTATCTATATTTGTGAAAATACGTCTTTGTCAAAATCTTGAAAAATTATCACTTATGAAGTACAAAATTAAATCTTAAACTATTCTTATATTAATATTGTTAAAATGCAGCTGCGACATGATATTCCGGGTCAGTGCTTTGCGCTGCATTATAAGAAAATCGCATTTTCATTTAACTACCTGTGCACCAATTCGGAATTAACATACAATTCTTAGAATTGTTTTCATTGTCCAAAAAGTTTCTTTTTCTTTTTTAATTAGCGCATATCTACGGCTTTCTTTGAGTAGCCCTAATTATTTCTTAGGTGTATATATTTATTATTATATGCAATTTGTTATCTTAAGCAACATTATATTATTATTATTATGCAGTTATCCGTAGATTTATATTCAGCATATCAAAATTGTATACACACTTATATTCAACATTTATTAATACCGTATATTCATCGTACACTAGTATATTACTGCAATGATTGTTATTCACTTATAAGAATAAATATATTATCTAGTAAGTTATACTATAGTAAAATCCATTGAATATACCTATTATTGTCTAACCTTGTAATTCTTTTTTTGTTTCTTTTCAGGTAAGTACTTCTCTGCGTCTAGAATACATTGTCGAAATATTCATGTATATGTTTGCAGTACGTGAGTACTTACTTAAAACTCATATTTATTTGCTCTACTATAAAATTGTTAATTTAATGTAATAGTAAAGTAATGTTTTGTTTTAATGCTTTGATAAATAATTGTTAAGTATGAATAATTTGTTCACCAAAAAATAATTTCGTGTTTCCATAGATATTGGCTCATTCGATAGAAATCATAGCATTAAATAGATAATAAATATCACAAGATTTACAAAGATCAAAGGAGGCTTTTTAATTTCTTATGTGTCTCTGTACATCAGTGGCCTCTCACTAAGTTTATTGTCGAAGACTGACTGTGTTTAAATAAATAGATATGTCCTAGTAAAGTCATCGGAAATGGCTTATCGGACTCTTAATTTTCTGTTTCCTTAAAAAAAATATATATGATTTCCATTCTAACTAGTATTATGCGTAAAAAAATATTTGCCTAACTTGTTCAGGCCTTAATTTCTCTAAAATTTTGAGTATTCGACTAATGAATATTAGCATTGTCAAATCGTGCTTCTTACGGTATTTTTACGTCTGAATTTTGAAACGTGGGGAGATTAGAATTTAATGCAATATCGATGGAGCTTTTGCAACTTTTCACTGGCTCGTCTCGCTGGCCAAATCAAAACGCAAAAATACAGATTTATGTTCTTCACAACCTTAGTATTGCATTTCTATCATCTTCTAAACTTATTCCTAGTTATCCCTAGTTATCCTAGTCGCATACCTACCCTATTCATTATTTAACGAATTTAATTCTTATTTTTATTCATGTCCTAAAATATATAAATCTTTATGACCTAGTTGTTATATTACATTTCTTACCTTTGCTCTATGTGTTGTTTTAAAATTAAGTTTTATTTTTTCTGCTTCTTAGTGCATGTTGTGGAGAGATAACCAAGCGTTTTAGCTCAGCTGTTAGGTTTGCTTCCTTTTGATATAATTTCTTTGTTTTCTTCGAAGTTGTGTCTTCCTTGTCTGTTCATTGATATCGAAACAAATGAATCCACCATAAAGCTGTTATAACCAATTGTAAGAAAATTACTTCTTGCTTAAAACCAATCCTTAAAACTACGCCTAAATTAAAACGAAATAAAACGAACAAAATATTCCTTAACCTATATACACAATTTAACAATCCAAGGTTTCTAAATCTAGTTTGCCTCTATTTGAAAGAAAACCTCCGAGAATGATTTTTTTTTTCCATAAAGATATATGCATAAACTGATAATCTAAGAGAATCACTTGACATGACCTGAGGAATCTGATCGTTCGTGACGTGTCATGTATGTTCCTACATCTGCTTTCTGATATGCAGGTTCAAAGTCGAATCTGAAACTAGATATCTGAAACTACTTACCTAACGTGCTCTGGTCTACCCTGGTTCTGAAAATATCAACTAGGGTGTTTTTTTTTCCTTTAAGTGAAAAAATTGCAGCAGATTCAAAAATTCTACAAGACTTTACAAGATTTGCCACGGTCGCTAGAAATTTTACTTTGCGATCAAATTTGATTGTAGTGTCTCTTTCTCGAAGTGCAATTTCAACAACAAACTACTTAGATCTATTGCATAATTTTTCCTGATTCCATTTCAAACTGGATTGCTGTACTTGGGATAATATTGTATAAAAGTAGAAATGCTAAAACACGCAGCTTAAAGTACCTGATTTATGATTCAGGTATCACCTGTTTATCACTACTTCTCACAATTGGGTAATGCAAATTTAGTGTCGTTCATAGTATTGTTTTGATCTAACTTACCACTAGTTACTAGTAAATAATTACAATTCTCTTAATGTATAATATCTCCGAACTCAAACTTTTAAATCACTTTAAAAGTATTTAGCAACCAGTCAAGGGTTGGCGGGCTTGAGTTTTAAAATATATCTACCTCCAGGTTGAAATTGTTTTGAAACCAATAAAAAATGAGAAAAACTCAGAGTGTTCTCGAATTCTGTTGAGTTATTTGAATTGTGGGCTAGAACTGTTGATATAACTATACTTAAACACTGTAGACCTTCTTTCTGGGATCGAAGAGTGGACGTAAGACACGCAACAGACCTTCACCATGCTGACATATGACATATTTTCCTAACTGTTAGTTCTACCAGTAGTGTGTTTGTGAGAGGTACAACAGTGAAATCTCATAAATCAAACTTAAAAAAAACTTTAATTGAGTTTAGTTTAGAATGCACATTTATATGCATGTTAGTGAAATTTCTTATGCACTGGGAAATCCTAGGACAAACATATTTCTCTAACACATACCTGGCAGATTCTGGTGGTGGTGAATATTCCAGGTCCGTGTTTTGATTATTGTTCAATTCCAACCTTGATATAGTCTTGATTGGTTGTGGATTATTATCTCAGAGACGAAGTACTGATAAGTAGTAATCCTTTACTAGTCCTGTAATGATTATGCCGAACACTCTCTATTTCGTGTTAAACTCTCAATGAATAATGTTTAAGTCGAAGTTTGAAGAATTAAGAATAAATAACTTAATCTTTGTTCCTTGATGATAACGAACGTAGATCTTGTGTCGTCTATTCTGTGAGTACCACTGTCCTCTGTCTTAAAATTATTTAAGACTTTACAACATAATATTTGCTCAGGTTGATAATCTAAAAGCTCGTGAACGTGACGTGCACGTGCAGTAATAAAACTATTCCGAATCCGAGTTTCAGAAGTCCAGAGCAAATTATGGAATTTAGGAATTAAGAAGTATGTATGCACCAGCATTCCGTAATTAGTTCTATTATGTAAGTGAAGCTCTCATCAGCGCATAAGACGAATTAACAGGCACTATTGTATAGCAGGGCACTAGATATATCCAGGTTGTTAATGAACTATACCGACAAACTCTAAGAGGTGATTCCTCACATCAAAATAAGAGGAAAAGCTCACATGGCGAAAAGTGCATAGTTTCAGAGCTAGGGCTGTCCAAAATCGCGAAAGAGCAAAATTTCAATAGGACTTATTTCGAAATCCAGAAACTTTGGATGGTGGTCCTTATCAATGTAAAGGAAGCCACGCATACACAATCCAAAAGTGCACGCTTCGTCAATTTTCAATTTATACACAGGGTAATCCCTACAGTGTGTAATTCTCAGATATGCTCTCAACAGAGTTTTTAGATATATCCTGATTTCAAGGAGGGCCCAAAGTAGACAAAAATAAGCCTTGGCAAGAATGGACATTCAATGCTTCGGAGGGAAGTCGGGAGTGTTATGAACCGGCAGCTCCATGTTTTTTTAGTGTTCGGAAAAATATGTGATGCAATGCACAGCATTTCGTCACGGTATATTTTACGTTTTCCTCACTTATAATCGTCAAAGGAAACATTGCAGCATGCGTTTCCTCGAGTACGAGAGACCGTACTGCTGACGATCCTTTACACTTCCGACATCGCTCCAAAGGATTCTGTGTTCACTGCTATCATGGCTTATCGTCTGGTTCCTTTGGACCAATAATAAAATCAAAGCATAGCTCAAAATTCGGTTGGTGTTATTGTTTGTGAATTTCACCCTGTATGGAATACTCTGTACATCCACTGAAAATTAATTTAATATGCATTTTGGATTGTGTATGCGTGGGTTCCTTTACACTAACAAGGACCAACATCCAAAGTTTTTGGAATTCGAAATAGGGCATGTTGAAATTTGACTTTTACGCGATTTTCGACCGCCCTAGTTCTGAAACTATGTACTTTTCTCCATAGGTCCATATGAACTTTTTTTTTCCTCTTATTTTGGTGTGTGGAATCACCTCTTACTGTTTGTAGGTATAATTGATTAACCCCTTGCCGAAATTTCTGAAGTTTTTTTTTTCATTCAGGGCATTGCTACCATAAGTTTCCATTTCTTCTAAAACATTTATTTTTTGTCTTATTTATTCATGTAGAGTGACCGCTACCAAGAAAAAAAATATAAGTGTCGGTCACGTGTGCCCGACGCGGCGTAGAACTTAAAATTTCTTTGTCTGTGCCGCGTCGAGGAGGCTGTCGGTCACCGTAACGATTTGCATATTTATTATTCTACCTCACGGGTTATGCTTTTTTTTTTGCGTTTTATGCTGTTTCTCTAGCCTGGTATGTAGGAAATATTGAGGTATTACTTTTGTATATTTCATCAAGAATTTATTGCTGATACGAAGTAACCCTTTTTGGTTTCTTGGAATTATGGTGCGTTATATATGTGCAACTACAATATGCCTAAACCAAAGAACACAATTAAAACACGTAATTTTTTTTGTATCACCACAGGCCCGTAGCCAGTCCAAAAATGTACGGAGGGCCCGGCAGAAGTTAGGAGGGGCGATCAAACCATATTATAATTCACCACCATATTATAAAGATCATTTGCAAACCTACCTTGAAAATTTTAAAGGACTAATAAAAATTTAGGACGGTACGACCGGCCCCGCGCCCCGTGGATACGACCTTGTATCAGGATAAAAAATTGAAGATTTATGAGGACATATCTGACGAGAACTTTGATATATCTTACGATGATGATTCCGATTATATACAAAGTGTTTCAGATGAGAATTCTTGGTGTGGAAATACATCAACTGTCAGCGAAGCTGAAGTGGTAACGTGAAGAAGAAAGTATATATTTCTGCTCCGCATGTTGTGATCTTCCCTCCTCTCCCTCCACGCCTCAAGGAGAAAAATATACGCAGTGTACCGCCTAGCAATTGCACATCTTCACGCAAGTAATGCAATTTATGGAAAACAAAGGTGTGAACCCAAGTTTTGCTGCAGCTTTAGTACAGAATGAAACTGTTGGGTTTTCTCTTGCATGGTGGATAAAGTGATAAATATGATAGTTGATCAGATTAGTGTAACTCCATATGCCACTCAGGTGTTAACAAGTATCCGTGATGTAGGTTCCTGTTCAAGATTACACGATTGTTTACTAACTGACAAAAATGCAATCAGAAATGTGCTAGGTCTTGTTGCATATGGGAGTAGTGAAAATGCCATCCTTGTCAGATAATTAGAACCAGGAAGACATGTTTAGAAACAGTTTTGTGCCTTCTATCATGTCAAGGAATAGATTCGAAATGCTGCTTCCAATGATCCACTTTGCTGACAACAATGCGTGTCCTCCAGGATACCGGCTTCATAAAATTCAGGGCGTGATTGATTTGCAAATTGACAATTTTCACAAAGCTTACACATCATCTGAAGCGGTTTGTGTGGATAAAAGAAACACTAATATTTTCTATGAATTTCACACAAAAATATTTTTTTAAATATATTTTTATATGAAATTCACAGAAAATGTAACATACATTGTTTAGTATCAAATTGTGTCTATCATATGACCAATCAAAAATTAATGTAACTACAATATAATGTAACACGTGTTTCACATACAGGACCATGTATACACGTGTTACATCAATTTTATGTGAACATTATGTAACATAATATTGCTTCAAATATGTCGACGAAATATGTAAAACAATATTTGTATATTGAATAATGTATGGGAAAGATAAATATCCCGTTCCGGAATTTATTGTGTTCCTGAAAGCAAAGATAATAATTGGTGGAAAAGTTTCGTAATGCACTTTCTTCAATACTCTATAGTCTGTACTCAGAAGCAAGTTTAAAATTTGTGGAATAATTTAGTTCCATTGTTGAAATAAATAAATAAATTATTGTTGCGTCGGTCGCCTATGACCGACGCGGCAGTATTAGGATGTCCCTTATATAAGGTAACTGTGTGTTATTCTATGTGATTGTAAACACGCATTAGTCAAATAGCAGCTCCCTACGAGAAAGTTAATCCGCTGCCGATTTGACAAAATCATGAAATGACGTTTCCACATTATGATATAATTTAGAATGTCCAACCGTGACAACTGAAAGAACAAAAAAGACAGAGAAACGGAACTTTGCACGAATCAACTAGAGAAAGGAAGACATCTGCCCATGTATTGACGAACATCATCCGATGAGCAGTGTAGCCAACCCAAAAGAAAATTGTTTTTGTAAATTGAATGACCTAAATTGGATATCATCATTTGAAGCAACAACAAAAATATAAACAAAAGAGATGGCAAACGCAGGTCAATGTTGCAAACTTTTCGAGAAATAACGTGGAACATGTGTTAAATGAAAATGTTAAATGGTCGGGTCCTTTGTTAATTAACAGCTAATAGTTTAAGATAGAATAGATCGAAATAATAGTGATCCCAGTACTTCACCCTGATACTTAGGTGCACTTGCGCGTGTAGTGTTAGCAGTTAGCACAAGTGATCGAGTACTTCAAGGGAAATGGCAGGAACTGGTCAACATAAAAGGTATTGTATTTCGCGCTGACAACACCAGACCTCAAACATATTTAACGATGTTTCTGGAATTGATAGAACTTGACTTGGAGGTCTCAAGGCACCAAAAGTATAGCCTGAACCTGGCGCAGTTGCTGTCACTGTAGATCTCCCTAGATGGTGTTATTTAAGTTTGAGAAGAGGCCTGTGAAAATTACGTGTCACTATTTTTCATTAAACACCTCAGAAGTTAAACAGGAATGAGTTTGTGGTATTGAAGGAAAAGTGACAGATCATCGAATAAAATTGTACATATATTAGGTTGTATAGTATTACGTTCAAATCACAACAATTCTTCTCTGAATTTTGACCTTCAAATGCTCAATATGTTTATACAACTTGATATAATTAAAACTCGTGTATTGCATATGAAAGTCTATGCGATACAAATTTATAGTTTCAACTAGATATAAACTTTTGATTTTAAAAAAAATAAGAACAAAATAATACATAAACTTCGTTCTTTTTTAATTTTAATTACTGATGAACTGCATTAAGAGGTAAGTCATCACTTCGTGTTCTCTAAATTTAAAACAGAAATTCTGAAAATTCATTTTGCATTACTAACTCAATGTCGTGATTACACCATCCTAAAAATTAAACTAGTGACGCTTTCTGTCTCCGTATATTTTTTTTAAGGAAAAGTTTTCTTTATGAATTTTTCATGACTACCTTGGATTTTTTGTTTAAGTAATAAGCCCCTCTGAGGAGGTCTACCATGAAAAATGCAAGTGCAGAATATTTGATTTTTTCCCTCAACGAATAAAGGTGAAATAGCAAGCAGTACGAGAGACACACACTATGCAAGCGCAGTTCAGAGCAAAGGAGAAGCTAATTTTGATTCTGCTTAAGGTTATTTTCCAAGTGAAAATAGCTTGTTTCTAACTCAATGGATAGCGCCACCATGACAAATGTACTTTAACTATGTGTGAAGAGTTGTATAAAACAATCAAAAAATAGAGAACAGATAAACAATTCACCCAAAACCAACTAACAAGTTAAAATGAGCATTACAGTAAGTAGGGAATGGTATTTGTCACATTTTCATGTTGTTGTTCCTGTCATTGTTGGATGAAACAATTGTTTATGAAACAACCAACTATTGTTTGATTGTTCGCATCCTGAAGTGAACTAAACTTTGTAGTATAACTCACTACAAACATAGCAAGAGAATTGTAAAACTGCAGTTCAGACATTTTGCTGCGGTCATTTTACAAACAGGTCATTGTTGAAACGAAATCAAATTATCTCAAACTGAGACTTAGTGTACAATGGAAAGGAGAAGGGTTGCAATATCTTCAGAGCAACTAATTAAATAATTTTCACAGTGTTTCCCAACACTAAACACTATGTATGCATTATCGAATCCTAATTGTTGCAAACAACGACAAAACACAAGATAAAATTGCGTATTAACATTGAAAATGGGATAAGATTTTCCCGTATAAACCGGTGAAATATTATATTACTATTACCAGAAGAGATGTCTATTGAATTAAATATTTGGGATTTCAATATTTTGCTTGTGACCACCGTTTGAACTGCTCATTGTTGTCGAAATGGGTCGGTCTTGCTCAAGGCCAGACTTCCCTATACACATTTCAATACTGTCAGAACGACAAAGTACTTGAAGTGAATTACAACATTACTTTTCCACATAAACTGCTCGTAGTCATTACTGGAAAGCCTTTGGTGCAAAAATACAAAACAAGAGACGGAACTACGTATACGAATGTTGTAACAATATAAGGTATATTGTTTTTTTTTTCGTAGAAAACTGTGAAATTTTTACTATTATTCCAAGTAAACATATTTTAAGAGATATAAACATATTTACAATTCGCTTGAAAGCTTTGTTGGAAACTGCTCAATGTTGCCAAGTTGTTATTTTGGACGTTAAATATTTAATTTCAGCTGAATGGATGACGTTAATCACTGTTGTCACCACATGGAAAGAGTTAAATAAATAGTCAAAAATAGCGAATAAATAAACAATTCACCTAAATCCAACTCACAAAGCAAAGCGAACACAATAAGACATACAGAATATTATTTGTAAATTTCAAATATAGTAGGTTCTACCGTTGTTGAAACCAAAATTTTGTTATGAAACAATTAATTATAACTTGATAATTTTAAATCAAAACTCAAGTAAATTTTGTGATAAAACTTACTATATATGCAGTATATATATATATATGGAACTGTACATGTGAAATTTTGACATGGCAAAGTACAAATGTGTCTGAACATACAATGCACCGAAAACTTCTCCTAATGATGGGTCTCCGCACCCGACGACAAATCCATGTGCTAATGTTAACGCCCATGATATCGACAACTACGACTGAAATATACATGTAACCATCACCACTGGACCTTGTCGCAGTGGCAGAACGTTGCATTGTCTGATGAATCCCAATACCTTCTTCATCATGACCATGGGTGGGTGCGAATGCGTCGTGTTTCAAGGGAACAGTTCCTTGACACCTGTACTGCGGGACGAAGATAAGCTGCACTGAGGAAAAAAAAATGTATGTGGCGAACGTAAAATCGATTGTTATATTTGTAAATCCTGTAGTTTTTGAAGTTATGTCCACCGTCATCCTCAGCTTTTAAGAAAAAAGTATTCATTCAAATGTTTGAACAGTATAACATTCTCGTTCTCCATCTTTATACAAACAATCAAATTAAACTTGACTACCATTACGCTCGCAGTTCACTCGCTGAATGTATTGATCTGGAGCTATCAAAGTCAATGACAAAATCTTCCAGGTGCTGGTAATCAGTACACATAATTTCCTTGATGCTGTACTCGTCTTCCAAATAAAACAAGTGGCAGTAAGATATTATCTGTTTATCTCTGTGTCGGTGACTGGCTATTGTTCACTGACATAGTTGATGCTCCATTGCTCCATTCTAAGAAATTTACTTACAGAAAAAAAACATTTGTTTCTGATGTAGTTATTCATCCGAAGTGTAACGTAAAAAAGTAAAGCAAACTAGGTAGGTTACTTAAAAATATAATGCGCTACTGTTACAGTTACTTTGGAAAAAAATGTAACGTGTTACTAGGAAACGTTACTTAAAAAGTAACGCGTTACTTGCGTTACGTTACTTCCCAAGACTGGTACAATATGCCGCTCTCAGAAGAACGGATTTTTCTCAGTGTGGCAGCGGCTTAATTATGCTCTGGGGAACATTCCCTTGAGCATCCATGTGTCTAGTGGAGCTCGAGCAAAGCACCATGACGGTCGAGGTGTATCACACAGTGCTTGCAGACTACGTACACCCCTTCATGACGACCATGTTTCTCAACGATAGTGGCATTTTTCGGCAAGATAATGCACCATGTCACAAGGCCAGAAGTGTGATGGAGTGGTTCGGAGAACACAGGGTCGAGTTCCAAGTAATGTGCTGGCCCCCCAACTTGCCGGATCTGAACCCAATCAAACACATCTGGGATGTAATTGAACGTGACGTCAGAACGCATCGCCCCCTTGAATGAATTTACGGGAATTAGCTTATCTGTGTGTGGGCGTGTGGTGCCAACTCTCCCCAGCGACCTACCAAGGATCACTGCGTCCATGCCAGAACGCGTTGCCGTTGTTGTCATTGCCAAAGGTGAACATACTGACAATTAGGCAGGTAGTCTTAATGTTCTGGGTGATGTGTGTGTATATTTAACTCGTATATTTTGCCTCAACTCGAATTTCGAGACGTCTTGTCTCGTATTCGAGTAGAGACGAGACAGAAACTGTTGAGTCGAGACAGAAACACATTTTCGCGTCGAGACAATATTTTCTCGAGACACGCTTAAATCTCGACTCCACTCAGCTCGTGCTCATTCCTAATAGGAAACTTCACGATGGCTATAACTCATCAATTATGTTAGCTCTTTCGTTGCTATATGATTAGAATGCATAACTTGGAGGCGGAAGGAGACTATGATTCGGTTCTAGTTGGATGTTTATGTGACTTGGAACCCGTGTTCAATTGCATTTCAACATATCACATCGTCTCGATGCTGGAAAGTGACGGTAAGCTCCAAATCATCCACTTCATTGAATATCATATCATATGCAAGTTGATAGGGGGAAACGTACCACTCGCGTAGACCCCGACCCACGTCCGTATCCACGGGGGTCTAGGGGGCCGTGCCTCCTTTTTTTTTACTGCCCTCATAAGTTTTCACAATCTTGAAAATGAACTATAATATGGTTGGATCGGACCCCTAACATCTTACAGGACCCCTACATTTTTGGGCTTGCTACCGGCCACCCCACCCACCCACTTGGGGTTACATTTTACATACTTTGGTGAACCCGTGAGTACCTTGGAACAAGAGCAGAAAAGTAAACGCACAACTACCGTCACCGGAGATCGAACTTAGTTTTTCCCGCTGAGAGGCAGACGCTCACCTAACTACAGCATTATTCATGGTTGTCTTGGTATTACCATAATGAATATTGTTTCTGTAAAGGCAGTATTTTCTTTGCAAGCTTTATTCTGGCATTCTGTTTTTATTTTAAATGTAAATTCAGATCAATGATATCTCATATCTGATGAAAACAATGAGAAAAATAGGATTCCATTTCACAAACCTACAACTTCAAAGGCTATATATGGTTGTCTTATAAAGATTAAATTTATTCGGAATTTGAGTTGTGTATTTATAAAAGAAAAATGTTTGAATATTCTCTGAAAAATCTTTTCCGTCTGACATTTGACATTAATTTTCTAGTCATGGCTTTTTTCTCCCTTCGAAAAATCAACAAGCGTTGGAAATAAAATATGAAACGTCATCAATATTTTTTTCTTCATTTTCTATATCTAGTATTGGTTCGAACAGTTCCTTTTTTATAATGATTGTACGCTTGTGTCTTTTTTTCTGTTGTTTTACTGGAAATGTTTTAGTTTCATTTGTTTTGCTTCATTTTCCCTATTAGAAAAAGCAGCAAAAAACATTCGAAACCCACTACAAAATGAACCGTCTCTGTTTTATTTGTTTATGGAAGCCCAAGCTTCATTTTGAGAGCAGAGGACAGATGTTCCAATGCAACAACAGGAATTTCGGAGAGAAAAGACCGATAACATCTTGGCGTAAGTTGATTGTGGCATTGGATTCGGCGGCCCCCTCATGTAAAATGCATGTGGACTACGATGTCTGCAAAGAGCTCCCCGCCCAACGCACCTAGATCTCTCTCTCTCTCTCTCCCTCGAACTCGGTCAAGCCAAGAATCTCTACTTCATTACATGAACTTCAGTGAATGCTTGCTATCACACAATCTTTGATCTGCCATGCATAACAATGGATGTAACGATTTAATTCATCCATGCTTGAAGAAGAAAAAAAAATAGTTAAGTGCTGTTAGTATCTGTCGTACTCTCTAGAATTTGGTATGTCACACACGCACATATATATATATATATATATATATATATATATATATATATAATTTGTTTTCAACTTGATTGATACGACTTCCTCCGCTTAAGTATACTTTGCAGTGTAGTGTGTAAAATTATGTTCTTTATTTAAATTAGATGTTCGCTAATAATTAGCAATTGATGGCCTCTGCAACCGCTTTTGAAACAAACGTACACATGTGTGTTCGCAATTAATGGATGTGTCCATCTCTATCTCGCTTTATATTTCTAAAATTTAAATATAGTCCTAGATCGTATAGCATACAGTGTTAAAAAAAGGAAAAAAAACAGTATGGCCTTATTCTTCAAAGGTATGCTGTGTTCATAGATTAAAGTAAAATAAATACGCGTGGATGAAGTTTAGCCAATTGATAATCTGGTAAATTAAGATATATTATTAAATTATCCTACGTACAATTTCACGGCTGATTGTTTTTTTTTCTTTTTTTTAATTTGACGTCCCTTTTCACCGCGGAGGCTACCTGAAACAGACTAAAGTATGCACACAAGAATCGAACCTAGGACCGCGCGCAGCGAAAGCACCATTTAGGCATGGCGAACATTTATGATTGGAAGAATGTTAGTTTTAAGAAATAAAACTAACATAATAAGTTTGTAGTTATTTTCTTAAAATAATACTGCGCATTGCTGTACAAAACGTGAGGACGTGCAGTAGTCGGGCCAAGACTTCACGTAGAAACTAATGTATGCACTATTCAAAAATACATGTTTCAGAATCCGAAGGTATTCAAGCAACATTTTTTTTTATAGATGGAGTTTGGCCGCGGGCATATAATTTGAAGTACTCACCTACTGCTTCTATAAAAATTGTCGCGAAAGTACTTCAGAATTCTGAAACTTAGATATTTGTATAAGGTGATACTAATTCCTAAGTGAAGTCTTGACCTGACTGCGGTAGGTCCCATATTTTTGGAGCTATGGACCTTTAAAGTTATTTTTTTCACCTTTTGGGCAGCCTATAACTCCAGAAAGAAGCATTTGTGCACCCAGGTTGTTCTATGCTTTTTGTCTTATCGTGGTGTCAGAAATCACCTCCCAAACGTTGTCGGTGTTGCTTTGAAACACACACACACACACACACACACACACACACATATATATATATATATATATATATATATATATATATATATATATATATAGTGGAGTCTCGTTAATTCGAACTTGGATAATTCGAACAGAAGTCCATTCCCCTTCAAAACTGTATTGAAAACAATAGTAAAAAATCGTGGATAAATCGAACTTTTGAACCTATGTTTTGTATAATTCGAAGTAAATACAGTTGAAATTTTTTAATGTTGGACAGATGTAAACAGAGAAATACAGTTTTAATGTGTTTTCAGTTATCCAGATGCAGCCATAGGTAAGAGTAATACAAAAGATAAATAAAAAATCTATGTAATGATAAAGATGAAGGTGAGTTGGGGAAGAAGTAAAGATAGAGAACGTGTGCCACACAATTGGTTGAAAATTTAAGATGAATTATTGATAAAGTCAGCCAAGTGTTATTAATATAGTAGTCAACGCAATACATGAAATTCAAGATTTGTTACCGTACAAAAAGAATCAAATTTAAGCAAATAAGGTTTACGACTTCTTAAAAGTGAGAACAGAATATTCAAATTGTTACTGGTTTTCAATTGTTTGGGCTATTCAACGTATGTTGTAGTGTTGTACGTAAATATATTTTCCATTGTACACGTAGTTTGAATTGTGTGGAGTCAATGTCGTTTGTTAGTTTGCGGTGTTCGATCACGCAAATAATAAGCTGCTTTAAAGGTAAAGTCTACACCATATGAATATGTTTTTGATGTACAGTACTTTGGTTTATTTGTTGTTATATATGTGAAAATGAATGTTGTTGGATAATTCGAATTTTGGATAATTCGAAGTTTTTTCGTGTCCCCTTGGACTTCGAATTAAAAAGAGTTCACTGTATATATATATATATATATATATATATATATATATATATATATATATATATATGAGAGAGAGAGAGAGAGAGAGAGAGAGCGATAAAATTGATTTAAAATGGTCAGCTTTATCCTTACTAGTCTTGCTTATTAGTGTTTGCCGTAGACAACATTCAATTAACTCTTCACATGATCGTTCATGTGCATACTTTCATATTATCTGTATATGTCTTTCAAAAGTCCCAAAGTAAAGCGCATACTGTTCATATAACATACTTCAGCTACTCCTCGGCATTAATAAGATGTGTGTACTACTGTTGGTAGGCTACCAGTATATATACGCATAGTACAGTTTTCGCTACTCTTACCTACGGAAAATATTTTTTATTTATATTAGTGACAAAATAAATTTAACATTTATATTTCAATGATTTATGCCCATTTGATATTTCCCCGTTTCACCGTATGCCCTCAAAACATATTTTGACAGACAACTGATAAGGATATCATCTTAAGGCGAACGGAAATTCCCGTTTTGTTTTATAACATAAAGGGAATTTTCGTTCCTTGTATATAACAAAGAGAGATTTATCTCAACTGCAATCTCTCTTCTATTTCTAACAAATTAAACTCAAGTATCTTTCAGGAACATAAATTTTATCACATCCAAAATAACATACGCAGTTTCTCTGTGAATATAATATGAAACAGCGTCAATATATGAAATTATGACAATTTCACTCTTCCTAAGTCTGTCACATAGGAAAAGCATGTCAAGTTTCTATGTAGATACACTCTGTGATCAAAAGTATCCGGACACCTGGCTGAAAACGACTTACAAGTTCGTGGCACCCTCCACCGATACTGCTGGAATTCAATATGGTGTTGGCCCACCCTTAGCCTTGATGACAGCTTCCACTCTCACAAGTATACTTTCAATCAGGTGCTGGAAGGTTTCTTGGGGAATGGCAGCCCATTCTTCACGGAGTGCTGAAGTGAGGAGAGGTATCGATGTAAGTCGGTGAGGCCTGGCACGAAGTCGGCGTTCCAAATATCCCAAAGGTGTTCTATAGGATTCAGGTCAGGACTCTCTGCAGGCCAGTCCATTACAGGGACGTTATGGTCGTGTAACCACTCCGACACAGGCCGTGCAGTATGAACAGGTGCTCAATCGTGTTGAAAGATGCAATCGTCATCCCCGAATTGCTCTTCAACAGTGGGAAACCAGAAGTTGCTTAAAACATCAATGTAGGTCTGCGCTGTGAGAGTGCCACGCAAAACAAGGGATGCAAGCCACCTCCAAGAAAAACACGACTACACCATAACACCACCACATTACAATTTTACTGTTGGCACTACACACGCTGGCAGATGACGTTCACCAGGCATTCGCCACACCCGCACCCTGCCATCGGATCGCCACATTGTGTACCGTCATTCGTCACTCCACACAACGTTTTCCCACTGTTCAATCGCCCAATGTTTACGCTTCTTACACCAAACGAGGCGTCGTTTGGCATTTGCCTGCGTGATGTGTGGCTTACGAGAAGCCGCTCTACCATGAAATCCAAGTTTTCTTACCTCACGCCTAACTCTCATAGTACTTGGAGTGGATCCTGATGCAGTTTGAAATTCCTGTTTGATGGTCTGGATAGATGTCTGCCTATTACACATTACGACCCTCTTCAACTGTCGGCGGTCTCTGTCAGTCAACATACGAAGTCTTCCTGTACGCTTTTGTGCTGTGCGTGTCCCTTCACGTTTCCACTTCACTATCACATCAGGCACAGTGGACCTAGGGATGTTTAGGAGTGTGGAAATATCGTGTACAGACTTGTGACACAAGTGGCACCCAATCACCTGACCCTGTTCGAAGTCTGTGAGTTCCGCGGAGCGTCCTATTCTGCTTTCTCACGATGTCTAATGACTCCCGAGGTTTCTTATAATGAATATCTGGCAGTAGGTCGCAGCACAATGCACCTAATATGAAAAACGTATATTTTTGGTGGTGTCCGGATACTTTTGATCACATAGTGTATAATATGAAAAAACATTAGTATATGAAATTTCATCAGTTTCACTGTTCTAAAGTCTATCTTTTAGGCGGTGAATCCTGCTGTCGAGCAGTCTCCACTTTACCTTTCTAAATGTCCCCTGATTAAGCAGCTGAAGAAGTACTCGCAGTCTTTCATTTTCATGTTGCTAGTCTTTCATCAATTCGATGAAATAATACATGTCTAACAAGGTACATTCGTGAATTGTCCACTCAATATTAGTGTAAAATTGATTAAAATAAAAAGCTCTCCGCAGCCCAATGTGAATTGTACTAATTTTGGCGGCCTATACCGGTAATTAGCATATTTATGGGCCTTCGTATATCTGGAATTCAATCATACACTACTATAACGCTCGGACACATAATTGATTTCAGTTTCTTTAGATGTAACTGGACATAAATGTATGCGTGTGCAAAACAAATTGGATCAAGTACTTCTTCCTTGACACATGTTACCCACCCCGGCCGCCCTTTTGTATCAACCATATGGGATTGAACTTTCACTTTTTTTGTTTGTTTTTTTTTTAAATGGGAATAGGGTAAGTGATACATCAAATTCATGTACAATTTTCTCGGAGGTTCATTGATGTAGCGAGTTTTACAATAGTTTGTACCATTTGCAAGGTATTTCATGTTAACCCATTGCGTCCTCTTCGTCACTTAAGTTGCCACGCGAATTTTTCGTCATAGTGCACAAACTCGGATTGACATTGCTGGTATTAACTGTGAAGTAACTTTGGAGTCTGTTTCGTCATAGCATTGTTGCATTTTCTTTGTATGATATACTGACACGAGGTTAGCACTGCTTTTTGGGTTCAATGTGTTTTGAGGCGAAAGACTCAACTGGATTGATTTGAAAGACTTCAGAAGGAAGGATTGGAGGTCTGTCAAGGAAAGATTGCTTTGATTTTAATTGTTATATTTTTGCAGTGTATTTTCTTCCTTAAAATTCTAACTTTTCAAAATGTTTCTTTTTTTGAATATGTAGAAATACGTGCCTATTGGTACTTACGTTGCCCGGCTAAAAAAAAAATAAGAAAAAATAAACATTTTTCAAAAATATTATAATATTTATTTTAGAATACTATTAGGAACAAATAGGCGAAAAAAAACTTTTCAAATTACCAGTGGGGAATTCTGGGCACTAATGGGTTAAGTGTCAGGCACTTCACGAATATTGAACTGAATAGAAAGTTATGCAGGACCCTGTATATATATATATATATATATATATATATATATATATATATATATGTAATATTTTACGTGATTTATCGTTGACGAAATATTCTCTGAACGTACGTACATATAGACACATAGACATCAATACGGAAATGGTAGGTCTTCAACCAAATCTGGTCGTATCTGGATTTACATTAGGCATTTTGATACAATACAATATTTCCTTGTTACAATATAACATGGTAGTGATAGTAGTCACTCACAGAAGTGTGATAAGAATTATGACAACAATGTTTTTTTTTAATGTTAATACCTATAGTATTTTTGCAGTTAGAAATTATTTTGATTTGTCACCATCGAATACGTAAGCGTAACTGATATTACTTTGTCGTGTCTATTGACGAGGTGCCTGGAGATATTTAACACGCAATACCTTTCAAA
Organism: Thermobia domestica; assembly: GCF_964235325.1. Lineage (NCBI taxonomy): Eukaryota > Metazoa > Arthropoda > Insecta > Zygentoma > Lepismatidae > Thermobia > Thermobia domestica. The sequence continues at coordinate 138,119,668 of NC_137459.1, read as the reverse complement.
CGGTAGAAGCTACAGTAAAATTCACTCACCAGTGAATTTCTGATAAAATTGTACTTGAATTTGATGTATCACTTACCCTATTCCTATTTTAAAAATTGAAAGTTGAATCCAATATGACGGATCCAAGATAGCAGCTTGGATAGGTAACATGTGTCAGAAACTCAGTACTTCATACAATTTGTTTTGCATGTGCAAGCATTCATGTCTAGTTGCATCTAAAGAAACTAAAAGTAATTTTGTGTCCGAGCTTTGTAGTAGTACATGACTGAATTCCGGATATACGAAGGCCCATAATTATGCAAATTACCGGTATGGCCGCTCAAATTAGTACAATATACATTGGGCCTCGGAGAACTTTGCATTTGAATCAACTTTATACGAATCCCAAGTGGCACTTCTCGAATGTACCTTGTAAGTTTCCCTTGATGTCTTCTTTCGTAATTTGGCCTGCTACCCTTCCCCATTGTTAACCATCTTTTTTCGATCATTTCCGAAGTGATTCCACACGTCATTGAAAATATGTAAAAATACATCATTAGCACATTAAAGATTCAAAGGATTGCAGGAGAATCTACGTTGGAAAGTCGATAGCAAAATTTTAGGTGAAACTAATTTATTTATATTGTAAATTTAAAGGATTTATTATTTGTATAATTTACAAATCAGTGAATGTAGAATCTTTAATACATGCACGTTGCATGAAAATCTATATTACAGTTCATGAAGTGCTAATGGAATAAAATGCTTTACTATGGAATGCTCGAAATAGCTTTATTAATTATTTAATAATTAAAAAAATGCACTAAAAGCCAGTTATCTCTGTAGGAAAGAAAACATACTTACGGATGAAATAGCGCGTCACCATCACCCGCCCAAGTGTCTACAAGATAATTATGAAACCCCTTCTTACATGTAGCGTCAGACGCATCTTCTTGCAAACGTAAAAACACCGCATATAAGTGGGACGTTGATACCAGAGATACTGCTGCTGCATGTCGAATCCATCTTTTCACTTCAGAGTTCTCTTTGTACAATTGAGAAAGTCCTAACTGCTGAACCATCCTCCACACAGACTGAGAGAAGTGGAAGAATCACCCTCTGATTTTAACATCAGGAAATGCTGGATTTACAGCTTTGATTGCTGCTTCCTCATAATTAATAGAAACTCCTTTCAATTTGAAACGTAGTTCAAATATCTAAGCTTCTTCCATGATTATCTCCAGTAACATTACATGTGTATCTTGGTTTTTAATGGGAAGTAAGCAGAAGGGAAGAGAAAATACCTGGCCAAATTTTTGTTCCATACAGAGTGTGCAATTGGGAGAAAAGACGAGGTACAGTGTCAAATGTCTCATCAACTACAATCTTGTCGCACCGACACAGGATTTCCAAATTTTCAGCAGCGCCGAAAACCTATTGAAAATGAAAAGACTAGAATAAATAACTCAGACATTCTAACATAAATGCTTTAATACTAATATTCGTACTTCTATTATTGTTGTCATATAAGACTTTCACGATTTCAACAACAAAAAATAACAGCACTAAAACAATACAAGAAAAATAATTCATATTATTTATTTCCTTGCAAATGATGAATGTTGTTTATTAACACTACATTAACATGTTTAGTGTTATATAGTAAAATAATTAAAACCAACACTCAATCCTACTATTAGTTTTCTTTACACTTCGTACTGTTCTGGAACGATCGACAAAATTGTGTTGCTACATTTTGGAAACACCTGAATCTACCATATATATGTGAAATTTCCACTTTCATAAAACACGAGCGAATACTCGAATACCTTCATGAATAATCAGGTTGTTTACAGGTCACCAGATTTTTTTTTTTTTTTTTTAATCGAAAGTCTGACTTGAGAGCGGAATAAAAGTATTCAACTTGAAATGTCACCCTTATTTACGTTTTCATGTAGCTTTCAATTTGCTGTGAACGATGCACACAGGCACGACTGTACGCAGCTGCATTTTCCCCAGCTAATCGTGTCTGTTGCTTACAAGCCTCAGGTGTCAAAGCACTCCAGTCGCGGTTCACAAGCTATCTAGCTGAGATATTTCTCTTAAAAAAAAAAAAAAATCATTTCAACATGGATGAATGATAGAAAGGCTTAGAACAAAGGACATTTTAACCCTGTTGATCTTCTTTAGCCTAGGGTTACATTTTTTTTAATGGAATATTTACGAGAAAGTATTTCTTTTTTTGTTTACTCACATGCGGATCATATACGCATACACTGCAGCAAACCGCAATGCATACTACTATGAAACTTTATGACCCAATCTAATATCATCATAATTATTCTGCAGTTACGCGTAGATCACTTAGCGAAGTTTCATGCACTGTGATTGTGATCTAATCCCCCTTTCTGACATAGAAATTATCCGTTTAATATCTGCCTATTTCTCCATTTTTCTTTAACTATTCTTTCTATCACTCATACTTCAGAATATAATTTCTTCTCGCGCAATGTAATAACAAGCTTATATTCATGTATTTATATTTAACATAACTTTTTTTTTCATTCCCTACGTTTCTTAGAATTTTTTATTGCTTTTGTGTTCTACTTAGTTGTTTTCTCCAGTACTCTTCACATTCACATTTTGAAAGAGTTGATTAGGATTAGGAATTATAATTCCGGGCTTTCGGCATATATGATCGTATTAGCCTGTCACGCATGAGGGATGACGTCCCTCGGCGAATACACTATTCGGGAAAAGGGAAGGGAAAGGGATTGGGGAAGGAAGGAAACGCTCTGGGCCCTGCATATGAGGTACTATCCCGGCGTTTGCCAGATGTGAATGAGGGAAACACAAGAAAACTTCATTCAGGATGGCTGGCCTGAGATAGCTTTGACAATTTTTCGACCGAGTATCCCCACTGGAAACCGAACCTGGAACCGCTCGCACCAAAGACGAGAAGGTTATAGACTACGCTACACGGGGCCACTTCAAAGAGTTAAGTCGTTTTTCTCTTATTGCATTCGCCTACTGTCCATGCCCGAAAAAAGAAATATTGCATATTCAGCATTTTAGATAAGTTTCTCTTTTTTTCAGTCTTTGTACAGTATTATTCAGTAATGGAACTATCCAGGTAACAGAAACTAGTTATTTGGGCGTATTTCTTCTCTCTTATTTCTAACATTTGATACAGATTTATTGTTCCAAGCATCATTAATTTATTTTAATCCCTCACATTGTGCACGGTTTCCTCAAACTTTTACATTTTAATTTGCTGTTCAGATCATATACGCCCAGGTCGTTCTATTTACTGACGAAACAGTGTCTTCTCTACGTATATTTCTTTCCTTGTAGTCTCCCGTAAATTTCATACGGATATAGCACTAGTCTTTGGAGTCACATAATGAAACTGCCCAATGACTGACAGTGTCGATGTCATTATTGAGTGTATATAATCACGCATATATTCGACAAATGTACACTGATTATGGTGAATCTTTTATTTTCTTCTTCGTTTGAAATAATAATACTTCTTTTGAGGACCACTTAAACTTCATAAGAACATAAGACAGCTTTCTAAGCTAAATTATCAAACTCCTCAATGGCTGGTAATGTACAACATTGATTTTATGTAGGATCACATATAATTTCGAGAAAGGTGCACTAATTTAGACCTTTTCTTTCTGCTTTCTGGCAGTTTGAAGAAAATACTGTATCCCTGTGGTTTCATGTAAACTTCATAAGGATTTAACGATAGCCTTCGAAGCTATAGGGTGTCTTTAAAGTCGCCCAACCCAAAATTCCGAATGTCAGAATTTTTTGTATCATAGGTGCCAATAAAATGAAACTCCCACACAGGGATGGCATTTTCTTTCTTTTTTTAGATATGTTTATATATAAACCGTGGGATAGAAGTTCGACATTAGTCCACACGAATGCCACCAACGTACATGGTGGCTCAATGTTAGGATGTTTACCTCTGGTTCGTGGGGTTCCTAGCTTGATGCCCGAACAATTAAGTTTGTGGTGGACAGTATCGTATCAGTGGATTTTCTCGAGGTGCTCCTGTCTCCTCCCACTTTTTCATTCCACCAATTCTTTCCCCGCCATTCACTTGCCTTAACCATCGTCTCGTTTAGCATAAAGGACGTAGTTGTGGAAGGTTAAACTGACATATTTCATTTTCAAAACTATTATAGAAACTAATTTTGTATTAGGCATTAATTTATTTGATTTGGCACACACTTCATACAAACCTAAATAATATTAGAGCATTTTTCTTCTTTTTAAGAGCTTTATTATTTTAGCGGTTTTATTATTTTATACTTGCCAGTGTTTTTGTTGAAGTTTATAATAATAATAATAATAATAATAATAATAATAATAATAATAATAATAATAATAATAATAATAATAATAATAATAATAATAATAATAATAATACGTACCTTCAAAATCCAATCCGTTGGCTAAGAGCCACAACAACAAGACGATCTACAAATTCATTACGTTACATTTTATAGTATTATCAAGATAAGGTCTTATTTAACACTTACATGCTCTCAATCGTACTCAATATTAATTCAAAATCTTGCATAATATAATAATTCGGTCACTTTTATAGCTGGTCACGATTTGCCACGATGTCAAGGTCGATCTCGATTGGGCGAGTACGGGTTTTATTTGTTTTTAATTATGACATGCCACTTGTAATATGCCACCCGCTTATATAGCAGCTTGAGGTCTATCACCGTAAAACTTTGGTTCCGATTGGAATAGCTGAGTTGAACTTATACAATATAAAGTGTCCAATTTTTCAGAGATAAATCAAACTAAGAAAGCTTTCTTTTTTTTTTTTAATGATGTTTGTCGGAGACAAATTATGAACTAATTACACAAGCCGACGTTTCTAAACTTTTGAAAAGTTACAGAAACAAAACTCACTGACTCTGACTGACTAATTTTAGGTCCCTGAATATGAATATGATATCAATTTTACTACATTAGCTCGCATTTTTGTGTAACGTATAGTTGCCAGATTTACCATATTAGGGAAAATGAGCTATCATGAAGTGTACCGGCCAATGAGTTGTTTGCATGCCGAAAGAGAATCAACTTCATTTCGACAGTTGGTCAAGAACGACATTATTTTTTATAAATTCTTACAATAAATTTATTGAATCAAACCAGTTGAAAAGCTATATATTCTGTTTGTGTATTAGCACTAAAAACTATATATATATATATATATATATATATATATATATATAGGGTGGGTGCGCCATATATGGAATACGTTCCTAATATGAAATACCAGATTGTTTTGTCTGCTATGTTCTGCCACTGAGTGGACTGTACGTAAACTTGTACACCGTGGCGCCCTTAATCTGCGCATGAGTGGTTTGCTGCCGAACGATAACAAGCCATTTTCTTTTGTTGCAGAATATTTTTCTGAAGAACTTGAGTTTTTCGAACGTATCTTTCCATACTGCTGAATGTACGCAAAGAGTTATGTATTATTGTTGAGTTTGTGATATTTAGATTACATATATAGTGTACCATAAAGGCATAAAGATTCAGTACACAGAGAATCACGTAAGCGTGTGTAGGAAGAGAACTATCCAAAATGGCGATTTTCCCAATATGGAATACTAGTAGGATCCTAATTTGGAATATTCCCAATTATAATAACTACTACTACTAGTACTACTACTACTACTCTTAAAGAAAGGAAGAAAGAAATTTATTAGCTTAAGGAAAGGAACAAAGGAAATATTCGGGCCTCGAACTCCGAGATCACATCGGCCTTTAAATTAAGTCTACGAATTCGAAAGGACTCGACCCTGGCCTAAGAAAAAAGTATCATCCCGGAATACGCCTAATGATACTGAGGGAAAGCAGGGAAAACCTCACCAAAGGCCGGCGCCAGGATAGGCGGTCTGAGCAGAGATCGTGCCCATCCTCGAATTATCCAAACATCGCATTGTAGACAAATGAGCATGTTTTGTTCTAGTATTCCATTTTAAGAACAGGTAGTGTTCCATATTAGGAGCGGGGTGTGCCTAATATGGGAAATTGAGTTTCTTTCAATTTAGTAATATTGTAAAAAATCATTAATGAGGAACAAACTTTCATACTTGTATTTTGTTTTGCAAAGGTACCACAAGTAGTATGATGCATAATATTTTTATTCTGGAATACGCATTTCTGAGAAATAAAGAAGAAACAAAAAGTATTCCATATTCGGTGCCTTTACCCTATATTCTGTTAGTGTAGGCCTATTAGTATTTACATACAAAGAGTAATTGATAAAGTCTAATGTTTAGAGCTGCAAATAACACCATCTGCTTTACTTTTTTTCTTTTATGAAACGCTGGGTCCTCTCTCTTCACCGACCAGCAATAGTTTCCCATCATTGCCGGGTCCCAACGTCCTTGATATAGAGTTTCCATCGTTCTTATATCCAAAAAAATACAACTTGAACAAAAGCACGCCAGGCATTTAACTCTTTATCCTTTAAACTCTGTTCAAACAATCCTTCATGGATAAGTTTGCGAATATCGGGTCCTGTGAAAACTCCTTCTTTTAATTTACCATCACATAGTTTTGGAAAACACTGTCTAAGATACTTAAATCCTTCACCTTCTTTGTCCATAGCTTTTACGAAATTCTTCATGAGGCCCACCTTAATATGAAGAGGTGGAAGCAGCACCTTGGCTGGATCGATCAGAGGCTCATACTTGACACTGTTGGTACCGGGCTTAATTGTCGCTCTGGGGAGCCACTCTTTTTTTTTTTTTTTGTGAAAAATGTTTTCCTGTGGCTCTTGAGTCCCAAAGACACAAAAAACAATATTACTTTGTAAATCCACCTTGCAGACCAAGTACTATTGCAATAACTTTCAAATATCGGCAAATTTGAAAACCGTATTCTTTGTAGTTACCACGATTTAAAATGAGTGCGAGATTCTCGTAAGTCTCTTTCATCGAAACAATGTGTGCCACAGGAATGGACGGCAACTTATTTCCATTATGAAGTGAAACTGCTTTCAGACTGTACTTAGACGAATCTATGAAAATACGCCAATCGGATGAATCATGCTGAATTTCTAATTCATTTAGCAGACCATTGATATCCGTGCATACTCAAAGGGAACCTTCCATTCTGTAGTTTTCTGAAAAGGGCTCGTTCGTTTTCCTGTAGTGAGTGTAAGTTGTTCCAGGAGCCAGTAAATTCCACTCTTTGAGTCTAGCACCCAAAAGTTGAGCTTTCTCTTTCAAAAGTTGTAACTCTCTCACTAAATCATTCAACTCATGTTGTAGGGTGAAGTGAGACTCGTATTTTACGTAGAAGGAACTGTCTCTCGGATATTCATCTGCAGATATTGAGTTGGTGTCCTCATCGCTTCCTGTAGGCGCTATAATATCGATAGTTCCCCAATCTTTCGAATGAGTAGGTACAGGTAAATTTTCTCCATGGGGCACTGGTCTGATCGCAGATTGCAAGTTTGGGTATTCGATTTCACGTTGTTTCTTCTCGTTATTTCCTGCTGTATTCGTCATACAGAAATAGCAATCATCATAATGATTCCGGGTTTCTCTCCATATCATGGGAACATCAAAAGGAATCCTTCGTTTGGTTCCTTTTAGTCAAGCAGTCAGAGTCGCGTAGCACATCAAACAACACACATGAGGTGCCCAGCTTTTATCTTGATCACCGATCTTGCAGCTAGAATAAGAATAATGTGCTTTCCTAACGTCATCGTTTATTGATCTAATCTGCGACTTAACCATAAATACGCCACAGATATAACAAAATCTCTCCGGCGAGTTTTTACATCCTCTGCGGGAAGAACTTGACATTTTGCACAGGAAAGCGAAACTTAGAGCAACAGCAAAAACCCTTATTCCATAAAATCACTAAAAGATACTGAAACATAGGCAAACTGTTCTAAAAATACGGTAAAATAAAACTGAAACTACTGACGCAAAAATTCCAAGTCAATTCTTCCGACAAAATACTTATACACTTGCGAGATTACTTACTGCAATGCATAAGAGCAAGAATGAGCCACGCAATAGCGGCGCAGTCGGCGCTTTTGTCTCCCGCCTCATAGTGCTGCTCACTGTTGCCACGTAGACCCTATTTTTAAACCGGTTTCAGTGGTCTAAAAACAAACAAACAAAGGAGGGGGAGGAACTCAAGGGTCAAGCATTTCAATCATCCCCGTCCTCCCGGTATCCATTGTTATATATGTCAAAAACAAGGGGGGTCCTCTCTGTCGCCAACTGAGTGAAATCTAATTTATTTCTTACTAAAATAGCATTGTCAGACCGGTTACTTCGATGGCAACTGAAGCCGTCAGTACAAAATGGCCAAATTGGCAACAATGCATAACGCCAAAATACTAGCTAATGTAGTAAAACGGCTATCAATTTGGAATTCAACATCCTGAAATTAGTCAGAATCAAAGGATTTCCTTTCTGAAACTAAAGTGACGTCGGCCAGCGTTATTTTTAAATAATAATTTTATGTTAAACCTTGCAGATTACAGCTACATATTCGTGAGCTTTTAATTTATGCCTTTACGTCTAGAGTTGTGAAGCTAAATGCATACCAGACGATGCAGAAACTTCCCAATGTATTTGGAACTGATGAACTATTTCGATTTTGGTTTATTAGTACTTACCAGAAATTACATTTTCTCTGTCTCAAAGAAAGTACAGATATAAATGTCACATACGTCCTGTTTTTTCTTGAAAAAAAATAATGTTATTGAAAAGTGAAGAGGTACTGTCGACTGCAGTGTAAGAAACATGCTAGTTGAATATTTAGAATAGTATTAGAACAATATAATCTGACAACCCAGAACAGTTCTAGTCAACTGTTTCTGAAGTTTTCTTACGTAACATTGTCATTTTCTGCCTGAAAAAAAAAGTACCAGCGGAATTCGCAGATATTCATTTTATTTGTTTCTTGCTAATCTTTACTCATTGTAATCAAATCAGTAGGCATTACGCTTTTCACACCCAACAAACCCCACGCTCATAGATTTTATTTTCGTTTCCTTAGGACTGTTTTCTGGTTGAGTGCAAGCTTCAAATCTGCGTGAGGTCTCACTTATCAGATGTGTTTTATGTATCCGGTGCAGTTAGATTTCAACTAGCCTTGTGAAATGCATTCTTCTTTTGTCAATACCTTAGCAGAATTCAATATTTCCCTCTCTTATAACGACTTTAGTTACATTTAGTTGCACATATTTATAACACGTCAAACGTAGTTAGAAAAGTAATTAATTTGAGTAATTTAGATCGCCACTAAAAACCATTAAATTGTATGATAAAAGTGCCTACTCTGTTGAAGGACGTGTTAAACTTGCCGTGTAATAACAGTTATTTGTTATAATTACAACATAATAACTCATATATTCTCTGTACTCACCTGATTTCTCGTTCCAAAAAAAAATCTGGAGTTACATGATTTTATATTATTAGTTGTGTGTTCAAGGCAAAATCTTAAATTCGTTCATTCAAACACACACCAATCACTTTACAGTATAAGTGTTGTGCTTGGGCTTCAGTTTCAGAAACTGAAATTAATTACGTAATATAGATTCATAAAATACAAGGTAATACAAAAAGGAAAAGAAAATACATCTGAAATAATAATTCGAAAATTGAAACATTATACCATGTGCGGGTGAGAGAAACAAGTTTGTACATTTTATGGTTTAGATTTTTTTTAATGTAATATTTCACCGCGAAATATAGAACTAGAAAGCTTAATGCATTAGCCGATCATTCATTTGATGTTGCAATATTATTCATAAAACTGCTCATCCACATTTAGTTTAATGGTCACATTATTGCCACTGTATGCAAAGTATTTTATTACTTTTGCTTGAAATAAATATCAGGTTGTCTAAAAAGTATTGAGTATTCTGTGGTCAAAATTGAGGATGCATTTATTGTTATTTGAAAATAACGGTGTGAAGCACGCAAGCACCTTTGTGTTGGGTGATCTACCAATTTTCCGTTTTCACAATAATTTCAACGCTATAGAACTTACATGCTTTATGATCAGAAAACTTGTGAAATGTAGGTTTCACAGGTTCTTTTTGAAAATAACTTTATACAATTCAAGGAGTCGTGCGGAGACCAAAATATATGACAGTCCGACAGTGCACGGTCCAGGCTATACGGTGAGTGTATTAAAATCTCCCAGCCAAGTTCTCTGAATTTCTGACGAGTAGTTAAAGATGTATATGGTCTGGTGACCGGCGGCAATAACCTATGATTCACAATGCTTTTTTGTTTCTACAGAACGCACATCATAACTTTTCTGGACATCAGAGTGGTCTTTGCCGCGGATTGTAAATCCTCTCTTCGTTTCGACCACACTTCTTTTTTTGCAGGGTTATCCACCTTTCATTGTTCGTAAGCAACCGTTTTAGAAACGGCTTGAGTTCGTTATGTTTCAGAAGAAATTCGCAGATATTGACAAATTCGGTCGAGTATACGTTTCTGAGTCAGGTCGAATTGCACCCAAATGCTGAGCTTCTTTTCGTAGCCAGCTTTCAACAAATAGTTTAGCAATGTTTGAGTGTGAATGCTTAGATAGTATATACACACACACCCACACTCACACACAAACAGCCTATGTTGCAGTATAGGATTATTATGGAAATACTGATATATCAAAATTAAACAGAATTGTATAGCTGTTTTGGAGAAAAATGCTAATTTTCGGAGGAAATTTAAATAACTCCTCTAGAGAAATTTATGAAAGCCTTAAATTTAAAATTTTAGCTGGATATATTGGATGGTGTGCTCTCTAGGCGAGTGAACATACTTACATCACAACAAGCGGATGATATAAAAAAAAATCACTCTTTAGGCATGTATAGACAGTGAAACATGTAAAATCCTTAATCTTGAATAAATTTATTTTTTCACGATTGCCACATTTTTTTCATTCCTATTGTCACTGCAAACTAAAAAATGAAATTAAACAAAACAATGATTTATGTGCAGCACATGCTTATTGTTGTTTGATTTTTCTCGTCATCTAAAGCGTTTTAATTATATGTTGTTGTTTTATTTTTCTGATTACTCAGACTAAAATGATTGCTTAAGCAAAAGAAAAAAAACAGTAGGTGATTTAGTTAACAAAATAAATTGTGTAACATGTAAACTAAAATTTTAAGCATATGTGCTTTTATTTAATCTGGAAACTGACAATCAAAGCAAACAAATTCATTTTGCACTTTCTCTGTCAGTTATTCTCTGCTGTCTCTGAAAACATTTTACCCTGTGTAATGTTCTGAGTCGCATTGTAAAGTTAGCGCAAAGTCTTGCTACAATTGGTGCTGATTCCATCCGCGCACGATTACCGATTGATTGATTCTTTGGTTCACCGAACTCGTGTCGCTGGGATAAACAAACAAAAAGCAATATTTCCTGTAAAGGTACGGGAAAGAAGCAAGACCCGTAAAAAAGTAGCGGATCAAAAAGAGGCAAAGGTTATTTACGCTCTGTTAGATTTTCCGAAAGTATGCACTTCATAACATGTACACAATAGAAGTGTTTTCCTCTTCAGGAAGTTAGAAAGTGAACTTTTTTTTTTATTTTATTTTATTTTATTTATTTTCAATACTTTCCTCGTTGGCATCTGGAACTAACAATTTAACTTGTCGGGTGTGGGTGACATTGACGTTGAATCAGATCAGTTGCTTTATTTTATTTATTTTTTTAGTAAATGGTTTTAAATACAAATAGTTAAACTAATTTATAATGAAACGAGCAGAATTGCTCGTTCTTCGCAAGGGAAATAATATTGTTTGTGCAAAACATTCTAAAGATGAATATGTACGAACATATACAGTGAAAGTTGCCTGTGTTGGATGCCACCAGTTCTATTGAAAAGTGGCCAAAACAGGCGGCTACTTTGCAGAAAACGAATGCACTTTGAGGCAGTAAATAGTATAGATTGTATCATACGCATTTCTAATGCAGTAACTATTTATTATTTTACTATCGATTTGCATCTTGTATCATAATTCCTCGCAGCTATATGACAAGCGAAGGTTGCTCTGTTACGGAAACTCCGATTTCATTCTGAGTAAGAACTCGTGTGTTGAGTTGAGTTGATTTTGAGTTTAACGTCCCGTTCAGCAGCGAGGCTATATAAGACGTGGACCTACTGACTAACGTGGGATCCGAACCACGTGAGCTTCCGCCGGGAATCGAACCCGGGCCTCCCACGCCAAAGGCGCGTACGTTAACCGCTTAGCCACGGAGGAGCTCAGAACTCGTGTATTTTTGAATCTAGTTGAGATGTAACTCTATGTCTCAAATAGCCTTGGTAGTGTAAGGAATATTAGGTTACAAAGTAAGCAATCAAAATTACATAGTAAAATATATTTCTGCGATAGGTCTATAAGACATTATAGGCCTTATGCAGAGTCGTTCTGACGCGTGATAATACCATACTAAAGAGCTCGACTAATATATGTTTCCTGCAGTAGTCAGGCGTTTAAAACGACGCTAATCATACGTCAAAACGACTCTTTATAACGCCGTATATACCTTACATTTCTACCTAAATTTGCCATTATTTAGAAGTTGATTGACGATTAATTGACGTTTCAACATAATAATTACGTACAAAACATTACATTCTGTACTAAATTGTCAGTTTCAGAAAAACACAGAACATCCGTCCCGTCTCATTCATCCAGTCTTTAGTTCTGGATTTGCAAACATTCATCCAGGTACTAGATTTTTACCACCAAGAAGTTTAAATGAATTGTAGTTGTTTATTTATTTCATTCTACACTGCAATATGAATGTGACAGTATTATTATTATTATTATTATTATTATTATTATTATTATTATTATTATTATTATTATTATTATTATTATTATTATTAGTAGTAGTAGTAGTAGTAGTAGTAGTAGTAGTAGTAGTAGTAGTAGTAGTAATAGTAGTGGTAGTAAATCATGATGAAAGTACAAATACCACAACTGAATATTTTCATGTGGACTGGACTAATACGAAATATGAATGTATTATTGCTCGCACGGACACAGTATATCAAACATAGTAAACCATACCATCCTCTCCTGTATTGTTGGAGAAATTACTTTCAATTGATAATTTTTCTGCCCCTTTTTCCTTCGAGTTCACTGGCTTTACAAAATGTGGTAGCACAAGATGTTTATAACGGTTTGTTAGAAATGAAGAAGATAACTTATACTGCCAATGACTCAATTGGGTGAAGTTCCACGATATATAGTTGACGACTTACAAAGTAATAAGTAATGTATATATTACAGAAGAATGCAAGTTCCATAACATTGAGGCCAATTTATGCAGGTGTCCAACTTAGAGGTGTCTAAGTTAGCAGGTTTTACATTACAAGCGTAAACTTGTTCCTCTGGTTCCAGGATACTTGTTAAGGTAAGTTTGATTTTTACTTTTCGCAACGTTAAGAACGAGTCCATTTGTGGCTTTATCCTTAGTATTTCCAAAGATAACATACGTCAGAATAGCATCATACTGGTTTCAGCAACAGTTATTTAATATAATTAATCAAACTAGTATTTCCAGTGATGAGAACCATGGTGCCATATTCCGGTATCTTAACTTAGGATACGTTTCCATGTAACACAAGTTGAGTTTGCGCTAGCAAAATATTAAACGATAGAAGCTTTTCGCTTATGAAACCGGTTCCGAGAGAGCTTCACAAACGCGAATGAAATGGCCTGCAACAATGTTGCCAGTGTTGTCCAAAGTAACTGTGCCGGACTGAACAATTCTAGACTGCGCGGGAAAAACAGTAATTGGTCAAAAAATGAGATGTCAAAATTGGAGCTCCATGTGTCATGTTCTGCCTCCGGTTATTTTAGTATAGGGTGTTTGAAAAAAACTCCCTAGATTTAAGTATAAATTTAATTGGGAAATGAATGAAAACTTTCATCAATGAGTACATATCATGAAAGAGAATTCCATCAAGTTTTATTTAATGTTGGTAAACTTCAACATGGGATCCATTTGTGGCCCTGCAAACATCGAGACGATATTCCACTTCTCGCCATGTATTCACCAACATTTAAGGTGTAACTGTCCCAACTGCCGCGACGATTCTTTCCCGTAAATGATAGGTGTCTCTGATCTTTTCACTGTACACAACATTTTTTTATGTGGCCCCAAAAGAAAAAAAAATCCAATGGGGTTAAGTCTGTGCTTCGTGGTGGCCAAGGTATTCGGCCAGTCCTGCCTATCCACATTCCTGGAAAGCGAGTATCGAGAGCCGCTCGCACATGGTTACTGTAATGAGATGGGGCGCCATCTTGTTGGAAAAACACAAGCCCATTTTCCGCCTCAATATCGTCTATTTGGGGAAAGACGTACTCTGTCAGCATGTCATAGAAAACATCCTCGTATATTGTTTTTCTTTTTCTACAAAAATGAAACGACCAATCACACGATCTTCCACCAAGCCGCACCATACATTAAATTTGAGAGAGTCACTTTAATGCTGAATAACTGCAGGTGGATGCTCTGCCCCCCAAAATTCTGCAGTTATAACGATTAACTGTTCCACTGACATGAAATATAGCCTCATTAGAAAAGAAAATTTTAAGAAAATGACATCATCATCAGTTTTGTGTAGAAAGTCAGCAGCAAACTCACGCATTTCGATTTTATCAGTAGGTTTAATTTCATGTAACAATTGCAATTTGTAGGCGCGCAACTTACCTTTAGGCACTCCTAATTGTAGACCACGTCTGGCCAATTACTTCTTCTGGCTCCGAACACAAGAAATACGGATCTGTTCAACAATATCTTCAGAAGTTCTCGGTCTACCTGGTTATTTTGCTTTTAAAACACTACCGGTTTCCTTGAAAGACTTTAGCCAATGACGGATAGCTTTTGCTGTAGGTGGTTCACCACCATACTGACGTCTAAAATAACGTTGCACTGTTAAAACTGACTCAGTTTTCAAGGCCTAAATTCACTTTCTGTTGCGAAGTACACATTGTTGCTGAGTTGCTCTGCACTGCACGCCTGCTTGGACTGAACTGAGGAAACAGAGTAAAAAAAAAAAAAAAAAAAAAAACACTGGTTGCGTCTCAAGGTCAAGGAGACCTGCCAACTGCAGAGGAACAAAATTGAAGAGTTGATGAATCAAACACCACAAACTAGAATAGTGTGTCACTTTGTACAAATTCTAGGCCACATTGAAACTAAGGAGTTACTTTTCAAACACACTGTATAAGTCAATTCTAAACGTGAGTTGAATAATCACGTATTGGCACTGCTAGTATAAGCGATTCATACTTATGAATGGTGAAATAAAACATCGCCTCCTGGAAACCTGCGTTTCTTTTCTTTTCTTTTTTTACACTGTTTCTGCAGCGTAGTCTAGAATTGTGTAACACCTGAATGAATTAGATATCCTGATTGTGCACCCTGGCCGTTAAGACTGTAGTATATAAACGGAACAGGAGGGAATGGAAAATAAAACATTAAAGTTCGTGGTGGTGTATTATTTTTATTTATTTCTGGGAAGTAGGCCATACGCCTGAAATAATTTAAATTATTAATTGTTCTAGATGAGTTGCTAGCTCAAAAGAGTTTTCTCCCCAACACACTTACGCACATGGTCTAACAAACGTGAATTTTCATATTCTTGTTTCCACCATAAACCCCCGCATACAAAGGTACAGAATATGTCTTAATATGCCTAAATAATTGTTCATAACTTTCATAATAGTGCTATAGTATATGTCTTAAAACATCTTATTACACACACACACACACACACACACACACACACAGGTATATATATATATATATATATATATATATATATATATAACATTGTGAAGAAAGCAACTCTCTTTTAGTAAAATTGTAATTTTAATTCAATATTTGCTACTTATTTTGTAGTTTGAGATTGTGCGATTATGTTGGAATGGCAAACGAGAACAGAGTTGAGAATTAGCAAGGTGCTTTCTGTATTCATACGAAATTTCAAATTACTTTGCAATCCAAAAGCGCATACCACGTGTATGGATAGTAACAAAGCACCAATGTAATAACTGCAGATTTCCAAATTATTAAAAGGGAAGTGTTTCGCGTATTGCCTAATAATTCATCATTTTATATTAAACTTAAAGAAAAAAAAACCTGCAAAATTGCATAACTAGAAAGCATAAGTTGTTGCTTCCCTAAGGACTAAATATGAAATGTTTATATTCATACGCTACAGAAGTATCTACACCACAATTATACTGATACTAAGTGGTTGCTGGAACCACAGTGGACCTGTGGTACGTGGAGTCATCAGTTAAATCTCAGCTTGTGCCAAGGGAGTTTTGTGGTGAACAAGTACATTGTACAATCCGCGGCAAAAAACCTGCAACATGAGGATGTAAGTTTATTGTGAAACTACACCTAACAGCACAGGGAATGAACATAACGTCTAAGTGGAACGAATCACGTCAGGATAAACCTTGGCCTCCTCCCGTGCACACTTATTTTGAAGCAAAAGACTTCGGCATTTCACAATAAACTTATATGCTCATGTTGCAGGTTTTTTGCCGCGGATTGTACTTGAGCATTCTTTGAGTTACCTCATTTCCTTCATTTTCATCATCGTCATTTTTTTTACCCTACACGGTATAGACTAACTATGCCAAGTAAAACTGAAATATGTTCTAATTAGTTGCTCCCCACAAACATTTGACTCGCTGCACATCGTATGTTCAAATAGTGCTTAAGAAAAAGTTATAATTATTTGCGTTTCACTTCCTCACCTAGACTCTTAAAGAATCGTTGAAATTAACTTAATGATGAATGGATTATTATTTCTAGTAATCCCATTTTAGACTCCCCCCAAAACAGATCTATCTTACTTAAACAATAATCAATAATTCAATGAAAGACGTGAAGTTTAATATAGTTATTGTTGATAGTAGTTGTTGATACTGACTAAACAGGAAAGAAATGATGTGACGGAACTTTATATTTGACAAGATTGTGTCTTTCTTATACAAGTTTCCATCCCTAGTATGATCGCTGCGTGTTCTTCTCTTTCACAGTAAAAAAGGAGGATGGGAGTAGTGAAGTTTGTTTCGATTGCCTATCAACTTATGTGGAACAAGAATCCACAAAATGAAAACAAATTGTTTATAGAATGCACATCTCTCTCTATTTCTACATTAGCATTATAAGCCGTCGCTCATGACTACATTGTTTGGAATATAGATATAACACAAGCACGCGTACGGGAGAGATATATTTATGTTAGTAGTACGTTGAAAGTACTGCTAAACCTTTCAACCTTCTTTATTAATGAATCACAATACAAGGAAGAAAAAAAGAAACACTACTTATATATATATATATATATATATATATATATATATATATATATATATATATATATATATATATATATATATATATATATATATATGATATTAGAAATGGAAAATCAAACGGGATATATATTATATAAATCCAATTCATTTAGTATATGGGAAATAAGGGCAAGACAAATTGTTCCAACTCTACAGTGAAATATATGAAATAGGATAATGACCAAAAAACGCCCTGAAGATTATCATGATCCTGATGTTTCAGAAACCGAACCCAGAGAGATCGGATTATTATAGAACTATTAGTCTCATATCTTATGTTGACTTCTTTTTCGACTTCTGAACAAAAGGTTGTATGGAAGAACAAATTTTAAAAAAAAAAGTTGAGGACGAATAATTCGGGTTGGAAGAGGTAAGAACACGAGAGATGCAATTCTGTTATTAAGAGTAATCGGTGAAAGATTTACAAAAAATGGGAAAGAGATGTATGTAGTATTTATTCATCTAGAAAAGACATCTGACCTTGTGAACTGGGAATTGTTATTAGGAGTTCTAAAGAAGATGGGGTTGGAATGGAAAGATGGAAGATCGATAAGAAACGTATATATGAACCAAAAGTAAGTGTTATAATAGGGTAGGAAATGACAGAGAGGAGTGCAATTGGAAGATGAGTTCGACAGGGTTGCTATCTCTTCCAGCAACATTTAATATATGTCCAGAAGATATAGTGAAAAGGAAACTGCAATTTGAAGACGGCGTTTCCGTAGCAGGTAGAATGATTAGATGTATACGATTTGCAAATGATATGGCGCTTGTTGCGGAATGGGAAAATGAAATAAGATGTTATAAAACTTGAAGAAGGGTTGTGAAAAAAATGGTATTAAAATAAATGTTAGAAAAATAAAGGAGTCCGTGCCAAATTTAGAAATAGAAGAGGAGAAAATAGAATCGGTGGTTACTTTTCGATACCTAGGTACTATTATTAGTGATGATATAAAGTGTAAAGATTAAGCAAAACAAGGATAGAAATGGGGAAAGAAGCCTTTAGGAGACGGAAAATACTATGTTGTAGGACTTTTAATAAATGATTGAAAAAAACTCTTAAAATGTTTCGTTTGGAGTATAGTACTGTATAGGTCAGAAACATGGAAATTGCGCAAAAAATATGATGAAAACCAACTGGGATCTTCCGAAATGTGAGTGTGGAGAAGGACTGAGATAATTAGCTGGGTCGAGCAGAAAACGAATGGGAGGGTGATAGGAATGGTGGGGGAGGAACAACATATTTAGATATTATTAAGAAGAGGAAGAAAAACTGTTTTGGATATTGGCAAGAATTAACTGTATCATGAGGGTATGATGGCAGGAAAAAGAGGTAGAGGGCGAGGGAGACTACAGTTAATGGACGAAATCAAAACAGAAAAGATATACGTGAAAGTGAAGAGTTTAGCGGGAGACCGTGGAGCATGGAAGCTTCTCAGTTGCGGGAAGTGACTGCCAGTAACGTGCGACAGTATATGGTGATCATGGTGATGTATGCGGTTTAAATGCAAAAGATTATATATATTAAAAACTGGTTGTGAGAAAATCTCAATTGAGGAGTTTGTGTAATAAGGGCGTAAGCGAGTTTATGCCCGTTTTGCATCAAACACATTTGTGGCTTTTGCCATGCTTGTTTAGCCTCCTTCTAACATTTCAATTCAATATCGGAATTAAATGCTGCATATTACATTGTTTTACATAAGAAAAAAAAAAAACACTACTTAATTTTTCAACACTATTTTTCTCTAACTGCATATTTCAGACTTACGCTCTTATTGCACCAAACTTCTCAATTTTGTCTTTAGCTAAAAACAGGAAACTTATGGATAAGACAAAGACTATATCTATGTTATCATCGACAGTTGATTGATGTGGTCTTGTGCATAATTATTGTATAATTTACCTACTGCTACTAACTTAGTTATTTCGACCAAGCCTCTAGATGGCATATTTTGCTTTTGGACGGGAAGTTTAACACCTATTTATTTATTTATTTATTTATTTATTTATTTATTTATTTATTTATTTATTTGATATACCTAATGTCATACGGTTCCTTTTCTGGGCAAAATGACAAACGTATATAGTCATAGGTTCGATTCTAGTGACCTCGGATATAAACTTGAGTAGTGATATGTACTAACTTCAAACCGTAAGTTCCGTCTCATACAGACTTAGTGCTGAAAAAGAAGGCATTTAACTGACAAGAAACTAAGCAGTTAATGCCCAAGTGTTATAATTTATAGCGAAAATGGATTGGTTGTTTGTTTGAAGTAAAGTGTCCTTTCAGTAGTAAGGCTCTATAAGAAAACGAACCCGCGTCTTAACACTATGAACTCTCACTTGGAGTCAAAGTCTAGTATTTTTATTTATTTATTTATTTATTTATTTATTTTTTTTGCCAAAAACGGTATGTTTGCCACAGTGGCGGATCCAGGATATGATCAAGGGAGGGGCTAAATCATAATTTGCCGTTTTATCCAGTGTAAAGCAGAATTGAAGCCCATTTTATCCAGCGTAAACCTGAGCGTCAAGGGGGCCCTAAGCCCCTCGGACCCCGTTGGATCCGCCGTTGGTTTGCCATATAACCATCATGAAGCTATGTAGTGTAGCTACATAAGAAAAAAATCACAACAATATTTAATATAATGTAATTTTATACTAGCATCTCGTTGTTATCAAACGAATCTCGAACTTGCAACTTCGTTTTCCTCGCACCAGTCAGTACTTCAAACCACTGGACTAAACGTCCTGCAAGTTCCCATAATAGAGGCAGTAATACATAGTGAATTTACACATAAACTTGTCCTTAAGAACAGATGAAGACGTATAAAAAAAAAACGTTGGAATATTTTTGGCTTGACGTCCGCTGCTAAGTTGACAACACTTGTTTGTTTGTTTATTTATTAGATTACATCCGGAGCTGAACGCTAAGACCTTAGCTTACACGCATGTTCCTAGCGAGCAGTGTTAGTGGCTCACTGATGGTAACTGATGTAACGCTTACAATAATACAAGCTGAAATGTGTATTCATCGCACGGGGTAAATAGGTTTATGGGAAATACTTGAATCCCATTCTCCTCACAATATTAACTTCAATGAAGTTTTAACGAATATATATATATATATATATATATATGCAGATGCTCCTCTTCTTTTGACACAAATATTAAAATACCACACTCCCCCACCATAGTACGATTTTAGTCAATTGATATGAATAAAAAACGCTCAAAGTGGGTACTATATATTTTCCGAAAGTGATTTCAAAGGGGTTAGATGTTCCCCCAACCCGAAAACTATTTTTTTTTTCATGAATCGCAGTCATTTCTCTCATTTTATGTTTCATCTCCCCAGCCCCACTCTCTGCAAATGGGGATGGACTTGGACTTATGCACTGAATGGACTGAAAACGACGCTGCAAGTATTACTATTCATTTCAGCGACTCGGGAAACTATCGATTGGACACTAATATCGGTCGTTTTCAGTTACTTTTACATCATTATTCTCTCTCCCAGGGTGCTAAAGGGGGCTGAATTTAAATAGCATATGTAGGAGCCTTCTTTATCTAAGTGACCCTGAAAACTATGGATTCGACATTAATATTGGTCGTTACCTATCATTTTTATGACTGCCCCTCTCTCTCCACCTTGCAGTGCTGAGGGAATTTTGCGTCCACTGCGGGCTGAATTGAACATAAACGGAATCAGGATTGCCACAAATTAACTTAGCAACGCTGAAAGTTATGTATTGGACACTAATATCGAACTTTAATATATATATATATATATATATATATATATATATATATATATATATATATATATATATATATATATATATATATATATATATACTATAATTTCGGATCCCCCCTGCCAGGTGTCAATGATAGAGTTTAAATCGGACTTAAACGCCTTGGAGAATGTCATTATTTATCTGAGCAACCCCGAGAACTATGGATTCGACACTAATATTGGCCGTTTTCGATCATTCTTATATGCATCTTCCTCCTTCCTCCCTTAGATGCAAGGGAGTCTTACCCTCATTGGGGGCTCAATTTGGATTTAAAGGGCATGGAAAATGTCATAATCAGATTATGGATGCCGAAAATTATGGATTTGAAGCTAATATCGTTCGTTTTCGATCATTTTTGTATGTCTCTCCTTCCCCTATCCGTAGGTACGCTGCGGGGTCTTGCCCAATGATAATCTCTCTCTCTCTCTCTCTCTCTCTCTCTTTCTCTCTCTCTTTCTCTCTTTTTTTCTCACGCAGCAGATAATGAGCGTACCAAGTTTAGTTAAAATTGCTTCAGGTGTTTTAGACTTATGGTGTTACATACATACATACATTCGTATATCGTCGTATGAGAACCAGAAGAACATAACTTTGAAATTTGAATTTTCGCTTTGTTGTATGCATGTAGCTTGTGCATAATTCTGAAAGCCTCACTTAGTGTCAAATTGAAGTAACTCCATCCCTTATGCTTAGTGTTGTGAAGTAGTAGTATATCTCCCATTCACGGACTGATTTTAGAGCCAGATATACTTTACATCCAGTACATTGTTATGACTCAAAAGAGCTCATTCAATCAGTAGCATACGCAGGAATTTATTTCGGGGGTTCCAAACTCAATAGGAGGATATTTTATATTAAAATTTCTAAAATTGCTCCTGAAATTAGGCTAAATTTTACGAAAAAAGTCGAAATTTCGAGGGGGGGCCCGGGCCCGCAGGACCCACCCCCTGCGTACTTCCCTGCGATTCAATTGTCAGCACCAAATGTTCTTATTGGCTCATATATTCTTATGACTCAAAAACTCAGGTGAATTTTAAGGAATATGTTTTAACCAGTAACATTGCTTTCAACTCGGACAAGCAAATGCACTTACAAACAAGATTCAATATCACATAAAGAAAATAAAAAGGTTTATTCACAAGGCCTTTCAGTCTCCTCCACCTTTTTATCTCCTAGCAAAATGTACATTTTTTTTTCATCTCTGTCAAATACTAATCCGCAGAATGAAATTTATTTTTAAACATTCTCTTATTGGTGATTCTTTATTTTTTTTCATACAATACAGCAGTTTTACCATTTTCTCACGAAGAATGACAAAACAAGAGATCAGTGAATGAAGTGTGACTGTAGACTGAATCACTTGGAGGAGAAAAATACTTGATGTAGCATTAAAAACGCAAAGAAACATGTAAAAAATAAGCTTATGAAACGGTAAAAAATAAGAGAAGTTGTTGAATTCAAGTGTGCTTAGTGTTGACTAAGACTCTTTGTCAACATAAAAAAAAAGAACGATAATCCTAGACCAAAGACGAAAATAATGTCAACCGAAGCCAAAGAACTTCAAGGGACGACCATGCTAGAAACTGGTAAGTGAGATTACGAAACTAGGTTGACCATAGTTTCTCTGCTTGATACTGTTGTCAGCGATGTGCTCAGGGAGTGAATCATGAGGATTCAGAACACCCCATCCAAAATTTCGATAATTCCGTAAATCTACTACAATTTTACGCGAAAATTTCGACATTTTGTGTAAAGTTTACACTCGTACTGAATTTGGACCCTCCCGGAAATAAATGTCGAGTGCATGCCTGACTGCTATTATTCAAAGAATACAAGTCAGGCTTTATTTTATTATAGTAATTCTTGAACATTTTTCTCTACAAAAGCAGTGGAAGAATATACATTGTCTGGATAAAGCATATGGAAAATCGTATGTGCTAGGTGCCTCTACGCATGAAAGAAAACAGAAAAGTTCATGTAAGAAAATCCAAAAACGATTTCTATGGATGGACCACTTTGAGCACAAAAGTATGAAAGAGTGAGCCTGACAAATCAAAAATGAAATCAAGGAACAAGCTTCAACTGGGAATGTAATTTGCTAGAATTTTTATTGAAAGCTGTTAATCATTGTCCAGCCATTTCTCCAAAGTTTATCTTGTACAAGATAAGACTGCCTGTACATTATCTAATTGTGTACAACACTGCTACAAAGCAAGCAACAAATTTTATATGACATGAAGGTGTTACTGAAAAAGGAGCAATTGAAGTACCATCGTGTGTGTTTCATGAGCTTACAAGCAATATACAGATCCGACTCAAACTTCGCCCAGATAACACATAATAGAAAAGAAGAAAAAAAATGCCAAATTAGAGCTGCTCCCATCCAGAAATACCGGAGATATGCTCCGCAACATAACGCACCACGCGACAATATGATATAAGGTGAACTTCGCAAGATACCAGTTTATGTTTGAAACGGAAAGGATCGGCAGCCATATATGCCAGTAATGCACATAAATATGTATAAATGCAGAATTAAAATATGCATAGCATAAGAAATAACGAACTGGATCATTTACTTGGTCTAATACAATCTTCTTGTTTTTTCTCTTGTCTTATTTTATTCTGCTTGAGAAAAGCGGAAAAGAAAATCAAGCAAATCCGAATGTTCTTGGCTATTTAATCGTCTTTATTTCAAGCTGCATTATCCTGCATACCATTATGACAACATGGTGTTTCAGAGAAAATTAGCTGATTAGTTTATTTTAGTGAAAATTGAAAAAAAAGGAAGAAAAATAAGATAAAACAAAGAAAAGAAAATCATTTGTACATCGATTTTTTATGTTATTGCGCTACTGTTGCTGTGGTGTAATATGCGACTTGTGAGATGAAACTGAAAATTTAAAATTAAATAAAAACTCAGTTAATACGGTGTTGCGTTAAATTTAAGTTGGATGATTTGACTCAATCAAATAACAAAATGTTGATATTTAAAAATAAAAAAAAGAAAAAAAACTTGCAATATCTCCAAAGTTGATAGCACGTTTACATGATATTCATTTTCCAATAATAATAAGTTTTAAGGTATAAAGAAGAAGAGTGACATAATATTGTAATAACTATTGTTTAGTTATCTTCGAACACATAACCTGTATCCACCAGAAAACAAAACATTCTTTGTTCGTGTTCATTCAATAGCCAGAGGGTTACATAAACAAACCATCTTTTTGTATAGTATTATTACTTATTTTGTTTTACGGCATACTACCCCGGTGAAAATTATGTGATTTGGTTATCTCGTTAAGCTGTAGGTAATCATCTCCTACAGTTTCGGCACTAAAGGAGACACTAGACCCAAAATTGAAGAACGAAACAGTGACAAACCATATGACACAATTGTAAATAAGTTAGTGTGTCCTTACTTCTACAGAGTATATCCCTTTGTAATGTCCTAATTTCTATACACACACATTTCATACATATACATATAATTTTATATATATACCCATACATAAAATTGGTAAATACCCCTACAGAATCAAAACCTTCCCACGGATAATATATGATTAAATTTTTAGAACTGCAGTATTACTTTTGTAGCCAAGTACACAGTTGTAGTATAATGTGAACAAAATATGTGTAAACATGTTGTTTGTTTTTGTCTTTAGTTATTATTATTAAATGAGTACCATTTAGTTTTTAGCTCTCTTTGCTTTCGTAGGCTAAAATTATGACCATTTTGCATTATAATGGTGTGCACATATTTTCAGAACGTCACTATTTTACTTTCAAAGTCCACTTCAGTCAAAATCAAGCTTGCTACAACAATCATGTATTGGGCGCTTTATCAATCAACGTTGTCTCAGAAAGAATTGTCGATAATATAAATTACTGTTGAAAACATTTGAGCTTGCAGACTATAACTGTTTCTCGGCTGTTTTCCTCAGTATTTTCGTATTTCCAAGTCGAAAAGTGTGTATGCTGTGGAAAGTTTACTTTGCAAATAATCTTATACTTTTTTCTGTCGTCATTTTAGAATGAACAAGAAAGTAGAGTAATTCCAGCTAATAATTATTTATTTTATCAACAAGGCATTCTGCATGTTAGATGCTATACACTGTATTTTGAAATATTCTATGATTTTTATCTGTACTTTTTTTATGTAGTTCACAGAGCCTGGGGTGTTTTAATTTAAACGTGTCCACAACCAAGTTGTATGTTGCTGATGAGAAAGAAGTGATAATAGGTATTTTCAAGTCCCTAAAGCAAATTCGCGTTTTCAGAATCTTGTGAAAGAGAAAATCGAAGCTTTGAACTCCTGCTAATGACTTAAAATGTCCCAAGGCTCTTGCATTCTTTGATGCTGTTAAGTAACATGAATAAGATAATTGTAGCATCCAAAGCCTCTGATTTGCTACCTCAAATATTTTTGCTTCCAGGAGACCGTTCGCATAATAGAATACTAGGTTTCTGGTCTAGTTCGCAATTAAATGAGATACTGTTTGTATAGAATTTATATGATTCCTTGCTAGTTTCTCTTCAAAATCATCGTAACTTTTACGCATATATTTGCTCGTTTAAAATAGCTTTTGCATTTGTAAATATAGGTAGATTTGACTGTGTGTCTTTAGAATTATTCATGGTCTCTAAACTTAGAACAAGAAACACAAACATAGGATACATATACTATATAAAACATGATGAAAAGCCGTTACTGTTTTAATTTTAACAACATTTTTATTTGAAAGAAAAAATAAAAATAAATGATAACTCAAAGAAGCCGTATTTTCTTATAATAAGCAAATGCATAAATAAACATGGGAAGCTCTTGTAACGTATATGTTCAGAAAACTTTTCTTTTATTTTATTAAAAATCTAGCTAACAGTTCGTTTCGTCTAGATGGGGTCAAATAATGACTTGGCAGTATTAAAACAGTGTGATCGATTTAGATAAGTGTCTGTACATCGTTTTCTATGACGTCTTAAAGGGAGATGTCCGTGTTTGGGGTCAAAATTTTTTATTTTTGAAAAGTATCAGTTTCAAATCTACGGTATTTGAAGTTTCATTGCTTGAAATTTCATGTTCGTACGACATTAGTTTCCCTTTGAGAAATAAAAATTATTGTGCACTTCCGTTGTATTTTCAGGCTTAAGTATATCTGTTTTTAGTTTTGACGTTCATTCCAGGTTATTTGATCATCCCGCTCTTCTGTAATGATTTAGTATATATATATATATATATATATATATATATATATATATATATATATATATATATATATATATATATATATATATATATATATATTTGCTTTGTCGTTCCGAAAAGAATCACACATCATTTCGCTTACTGTTCTGCGTTCAGAGTCCTTTGTTTTCCTTATTAGTTTGTGCTAGTAAACATAAAGCGACAAAGAATTGGACGAAAGCTCGCCAGAATTGCGTGGAAGGAGACAGCCAAATAAGCAAGAGTGATTTTATGTGTTATCAGTTTTTTTTTTTTTTTCTTTAATGGGAAGATGCAAAGGTGTTTTCAATAGGCGTACGTTCCATAACAATAGACATACAAGTTTTGCAACTGACAATGACCCAAAGAAAAGCAGGCGCTGCGTATGAAATTTCACTGGAATGTGAGTACTCGTAGCATAAACATTCATTGACTACTGTAGTGATGGATGCTGTCAAACCTATCTATAGAGCTCTTGCGGATTCCACCCTTTTAGGAAAATGTTTGCATTGGAAAACACATAACCCCAATGAAAGTTTCAATGCACTGATATGATAATGATATTAAAAAAAAATACTACATTTGCGGGTTCTAAAAACTACATTGCGGAGCGATTGCAGTGCATGAAGCAAGAACTGGTGGCCTGGAAAATATGACAATTTCAAGCAGTGAATACACCTCAAACTACTGCGGAAACATGGACATAAAGCGTATAACAAAATCCGCCTTGATGATCTTAAGACATTAAAAAATTGACAAGGAAATAAGAATAAGGAAAAGAAAGTGTAGGAAGAATGAAGAAGACACGGTCTGAGACGAATAATACGGTTATGGTGCATTCTGAATGTTGTGATTCGCCTAATTGATGAAAATCCATTGTAAATTTTAAACTTTTAATTTCTCAAAATTGCATTTTTGGACATGCATATACCATTTTCTCGCAAACTATTAACGCTAAAGTAACTAAATTTCGCACAAATCTTACTTATATGTACACTCATGTCCAAAATGATTGTCGCATACCTATAGCTGTCCTCTTGTAAGAATATAATTTGATAATGATTTTGCAGGGTACTTTTGATACTGATACTTTGTGTATAAGCGGGAAGTGTATATTTGTGGTAAATTTCGTAGGAAAAGAATTGTAAATACGAAAATTGGAATGAGTAAAACAAAATGTTGCTAAATGGACAAGAAAGTTTTATTTTCGTTTTATTGTTCTTATTTACTGCTCTTTTGATATGAAATTTGCCACATACATGTCTTTACCGATTATACCCATATTAACATTATAAGAAATACCGGAGAATTCGTTATCAAATTATATTCCTACAACAACATATTTATAGACATTCGGCAATAATTTTGGACATGAGTGTACCGCTGTTTGCTGAACTAGAATTATAGCATAGTGCATTTATTTCTCTCAATTGCATTTTGGTGAATACAAAAAAATGATATAATTAAAATTCTTTGATTTTTTAAAATAACTATATGTTTTGTATTTAACCTAGAAAAATAACCCTAGTTCCGTAGCATTACCAGCTAGTTTAGGGTGCGTGCTATAAAAAATAAACGAATCCCTTCAGTAGTTTCCAAGAAAAATGTAAAAGCACTTTTAAAGATGTGCTAAAAATTTGAGCTCATGAAAGGCAAGATAGAGGAAAAAATAACAGAGATGCTGAACTACTGCGCACATTTACCGACCAAAAATTAAACTTTGCAAGCAATAACAAAGTGTGAGTTCGCAAATTTCTTGTAAGCAGCCAAAACATGGACATCACCCTTAAAATAAAGAAGCATACACACATCTGGCACAGAATAAAATACGAGAAAGCTATATGATGTCAACAAGCGATATGCACCCGAATGAAAGAATTATACTTTCAGTTAATATTATATATTGTCGGAATAAATATGTGAATATATAATAAGTTTTATCGCTGAAAACTTAGCTTCATAGTTTTATAGTTTTAATGGTTCATTTTTTTAAGTATATATTTTTATAATGTGCTGAATGAGGTGCATTACCAAAATTAACTTCTTAGCAATTTGTCTGGGATGTCATTCGAAACGATTTTCACCACTTCCAATTAAATGACAAGATGGTGAGTAAATTGTAAGCCTATATCCAGACAAAATCATAGTATTATATATGCAATTGTTTACTATTATCAATTGCCTGACCATAAATATTGATGTAATCAATTGAACTCTAATTGTGGTGACTGCAAGAAGCTGCATTATTCATTATAAACATTTTTCTGTATGTGTGTATGGTTGCTGGGGTATAATTTCAACAAATATGTAGAGAAAAATGCGAACCTTTGCTAGTGCTTCTATCAACTGACACAAACTACGAAATGCTTTACTTTACTTTACATTACAGTCTTGTTCTAAACATCGTGCTCACCAGCCGTGTTTAGAAGCGAAAAATGAGCTAAGAAAAAGGTACCGTACGTAGACAATTCTGACACTTTGGCTCTAGACAAAGATCTCAATTACCCTATGAAAATTAATATTCGTTTAGTTTAATTCCATTTGAAGTTAACAATTCAGTTTTTTTTTCAAGTAAATGTGTTTATTTTTTTTAAAGACTGTGCATTTCTATCTACATATTTTCAGGAGCTGAAACACCTACACCTTAATGCAAGAAGCAAAAATCGAAATTGTTTATCGTGTATGACAACAATGCATGAGTATTTATCTGGTTTCGTGCAAATAATATCACGGATTCGTTTGAAGAAGTTATGCTTTTATTTGAGCAAATAGCTTTGTGGTGCTATCTAGTCCTGAGACCCGACCGTACGTACCAAAGAATACGTAGTTGCCAATTTTGTAATAAGCTTTTATATATATATATATATATATATATATATATATATATATATATATATATATAAACTAGGCTTATGAATAAAAGTAATACTTTTCAATATTAAATAACATTTGTCTTTCTAGACGAAGGTACTTGATAGCAAGACATACATAATTTGATTGATATTTTAATCATTAAGTTTTATTTTAATCGCCAATTTCCCATTACGCGTGTTAATGACTCCAGTTTTGAAACAGTCGTAATGTCGATATTAATGTAATATCAAACTCGGATCTCTCCGAAGTATTTTTGCTCGCCTTTTGCGTTTGCTATGTTCGTTCTAATCACCTCTGAAGCTTCTGAAGGAGTTTAATTATTATGGGCTAGAGGTAGAAGATGGCAAATGAAAACCCTGAGTCTGAGATTAATCGATAACTTCCTTCCAATTACCATCAGTTTTCACAAAACATCTCTCTCTCTCTCTCTCTCTCTCTCTCTCGCTTTCTTTCTCTTTTCTCTCTCTCTCTCTCTCTCTGTTGCGTTCTGTAGTGTTCCTTTCCGGCACCCCATCATATGCTTTGGAGTGATCGAAATTAATAAGAGTGCTAAGGGTGTAAGCAAAGGAAATTTTAATATGAAAATGATGCAGTAGGAAGAGAGCTCTTGTTTAACTAGAGCAATAATTCTTATCAGTCGACACAGAGAGGTAATTTCAATGTGTATTTATATGTACGGTCTAACAAACGCGTTTAAATTTTCTCTAACTGGAACACTATCAAACCACTAAGTCAGCATTTAAAGACGTAATTACGAGCAATTCTACACACTTTTCTACTTACATGTGTTGATCCAAGTAATATGATGTACATGTATAGATATATGCACATTTACACAGAACTAAAGGGAAACTGTTATACATAACATATGCATTAGTTATATATACATAAATACTTATACGTAACATAACGCACATATGATCTTACCTAAACGGAAGTCAAATGTCCTGATTTTCTTAACATGTTACCTTATACAATGAACTTCTAGGTATCCAAGTTGTAAGCGAACATGCTTTCTTATGCATGTGGTCTCTGGTTCGATATTTGATGAGGGTTCATTCACGTTCAAATGTGGGTATGTATGTATATCAATTCAATGTACGTATGAATAACGAATTTTACTCGTTAATTTATATGGAACTGCATCCATTGGTGATGGAATAGGTCACCAAGTTC
Organism: Thermobia domestica; assembly: GCF_964235325.1. Taxonomy (NCBI): domain Eukaryota; kingdom Metazoa; phylum Arthropoda; class Insecta; order Zygentoma; family Lepismatidae; genus Thermobia; species Thermobia domestica. The sequence continues at coordinate 138,089,178 of NC_137459.1, read as the reverse complement.
GTAGCACATGACCATGAAGGCCTAGTGATTCAGTTTGAGTGGTTCGGTTCTGAAGAAAACACTACCCAGTGTGACCGGAAACTAGGAAACTTCGAAATGCAAATCAGACCTCTCTCATGATTAGGCTGTTAGCGTGAGCGCCTTTGGCGTGGGAGATCTGTGTGCGACTCCTAACGGGAGATTGTGATTTAGACACCATGTTAAAATGTAGGCCCACGTCCCGTTGGTGAAAGGGACGCTAAACTCAAAAATCATCATCATCATCATGATCGTCAAGAATATGTAAAACGCGGGTCTTTTAACGTAATTATAACAACCATGACTGTTTTTTTCTCTCTATGAATATGTATGTAAGGAAATTGCCAATATATATTGTTGTGAGAGTTGTTTCCGTGACTATTGCAATGCAGTTGTGCTGGATGATAAACACAGTTGAATTCTAGAGGTGATTTATGTTCCTGAATGGAAAACATATATAAGAATACATCATAGAAACTTTACAATAATATGACTTAGATGAACATTCCCACAACAAGAGCTACCTCTAATAAGATATGCGGCCTTCCAGAACGGCTACAGTTGCTGCACTTCTGTTTGGCATGGTTTGGATTAGGTTATCGATGCTAGCCTGTGGGATGTTGTCCACTCAGTTGCAAGTGGCACTGGCCTGTCAGCAATACGTCCGTCAAGTGTGTCTCGCACACGTTCAACGACATTTAGGTTTAAGGTGGATGCTGATCTTGCCATTTGTTCGACATCCCCTGCCTACAGCGTCATGTTTACCACACATATTCGGTGAGGTCTGGCATTATCGTGCCAAATATTAAATAATTTGTCATTTTATTCAGCCATAGGAACAACATAACGCCTAATGGATCTCAACTTTGTACCACTATTTTTTTTTAAACACGTTCCAAATGATCTACAGTGATGTGCGTCAACTGGTACTGATTTCTATCCACAACATTATTTAACCACGTCCATATTGTGTTACTTCTTCACATCATCATCATCATGATAGGTATTCTACTATTATTGACAGATCACTTGTCACACCTGAGAAGCTTCCATGCTTCACGACCTTCCGCTAAACTCTTCGTATTCAGATACGATTTTTTTTTTTTTGTGTGTGTGTTGATATCGTATGCCAATCGTAGTCTCCTTCACACCCTCCCTGTCTTTATTGTGAGATGGATGATTACTAAATCCGCTTCGTTTCAAGAAAGGTGAGTACCTTAATTGTGATCTGAAGTATGACCAGTTTTGATAGCAGTACACTGCTGCACTCAACATACCCTCGTTTATGATGTTCAGGAGACTAGTTTCTGTGACCTTTACGCTGTAGAGCCGTCAAAGGAACATACACAAACGGCTTTATTGCATAAATACACCCTTCCCATATCCTAATGAGTACAGTTTGGGTTGACATCCTGCCAACGGCGCCGACTTTCCAAAATTTATGTGGGTGCATATCAATGGTGGAACGTGTTATATGTTTTCAGGAGAGCGTCGATATTTTTTGATTGATTTTCTTTTAGTTAACATCTTTTATGAACACTGTCATAAAGGGTTGTGCTCGATTATATGCACAATATAGTTTTATTTTTTATTATTGTTATGGTATTTATTATGGTATTATTATTATTATGGTATGGCAATAATAATAATAGTATTTACGTCTAAATAAAATGTAGTACCGGCACAATTTTTTTATATGAATACACAATGTAATTGTTGTGCAAATACTGTTTTGAAAAAGAAGACACACACACCATATGTTGCGTATAGTGTACCCCTTACTACCGGTTGTTGTGGGTAACAGCTTGATAAAGAATATAAAAGAAATCATTATATTGCTTTACACAACATTAGGTTGATTGATAAAAAATGTAGTATCTTCTAAAATAAGCATATTTATTTATAGTCGCTTCATGTTGGCTTGGCGTATCTATCGAAAGCGACAATTACAGGAAGAAGCGAAAACAACTACCTATTCTAAGAAATCTTCTCATTTCTTCATCGTCATAAGGAGATTACTAAAGGCCAGGAAAGAGCGCGTAAAATAATGAAGTTCTGAAGTCAAATATTTGACTAACCTCTTAGGACCTGGATTTCGTTTTTCGCCTGAATAAATTACGTTCGTCATTTTTTTTCTAGTTAGATCTTTTATTATTTTTTTTCATTTTGTGGATAACACTTTTTTATCGGTTTTAAATTTCAATTTTAGTTTCAATATGACATTTTGATTTTTTTTGTTCTTTTCAATGTGTTTTTTTGCGATATATCTTCTAGTTAGACCTTACAAACATGGGAGAATGAATAAATTGTATTTCTTTTCCTAGCGTACGAATTTGCATTTATATCTGACAACACATTACATTTACATTACTCTCATTACAATGCACTGCACAGTCTGTCAGCTGTTTTCGTTTGTTTGTATTTCGCAAAAATATTTTGCACAATAGTTCTTGACCAGTGATGACGCTAGACGATGTAAGGAAGGCGCCCCAGAGTGATATTATCTGCTTCCTACTTCCCTCCTACAAACATGTTCTAAGAATGGTCGAATAATATAAAACTATTACTCTTGGTATATGTATATATATATATATATATATATATATATATATATATATATATATATATATATATATATATATATATATATATAAGCCGCAATTAAGAAATTCTGTTCTTACACTTGTTTCCAAGGAATTAAAGCTGGTCTAACCACTGTACTTGACATGTTTAGTAAACTCTGATGTTTTTGATGTAATTGGAACGGTTTCTTGCCTTAACGGTTAGTATTTTACCGTTTAGTGTGAAAGAGCGTTTATAGTTTCCAATTAGTTACGCCTATTTGTCACTTAACGTTAAATTGAACGTACGTTTGTGTCATACATAGTCTTGTCAATAAGTTTTAGAGCTCGTGCAATACATTTTAAAATAAAATATTGCATTAGTTTGTCTCTGCTCAAAGTGCAATTAGTTCGATGCAACAAGGTGTATTGGTTTACAAGTGTTCCCAGCTTATATACATGATGACGAAGAAACCTCTTACGGGTATCTTCTTCAAACGAATAATCACAGTTTCTTAATCCCATCAATTGTTTTAAATTGTACTAGCACAGGGTTTAGCCAGTAGTAGTGAGCCATTGATATATATATATATATATATATATATATATATATATATATATATATATATATGAACATGCAACTACAAAGTATATGGAGGAATAAGCATCGAGGTGGGAGCAATACTCCAAATAAAGAAATAAAATATTTTAAGGAGGAAATTCTGCTGTGATACAGTTAACTCCCCATCGCTCCCTTGAGGATGTACCGTTAAATAACGTTTAAAACTTAAATGGGGACCGCTACTTCTTATTACACATTCGCGCTCTACGGGGGGAAAATAAGTACAATTCATTCGAAACTTTCATTTCCATTCTTGATAAGTGTTGCTGTAATTAGTTTCACTCAGGTTTCTTCAGTTGGAATCCGCCAGGTTTTATTGTAGAACAAATCTGAGATAAACAATACAAATACTTTGTATGAGTCATTTTCTCGACTCATGATAGGCGGAGTGAAAGATTGCTCTGCATTCGTTGCAAATTCAGATAATTCAAATGTAGCCATCCATTTAGGTGCAACATACAGTGGTAATCGTAAATGGCTACCAACTATTTGTCGGCTACATTTGTTTGTGATCCAAGCTTACTCTACCTTAGAGGCTATCCGATATATACAGGGTGTTTCAAAACAATGCCTACAACGTTTGGGAGAGATTCCTGACACCGAGGTAAATCAAAAGGTATAGACCAACCTGGGTGCATAAATGCTTTCTTTCGGAGTGATAGACTGTCGAAAACATGAAAAAATGAACTTTAAACGTCAATAGCTTCAAAATTGTGGAACCTATCGTAGTCGGATCAAGACTTCACTTAGGAACTAATATGTGCCCTACGCAAAAATGCATGTCTCAGAATCCTAAGATACACACGCAACAATTTCTATAGAGGCATATAATTTGAAGTACTCACCAATTACCTCTATAAAAATGTTGCGGAATTATCTCTGGATTCTGAAACATGGATATTTGGACAGAGCACATACTACTTGCTAAGTGAAGTCTTCACCCGATTACGGTAGGTTTCATAGTTTTGGAACTATGGACCTTTTAAAATATTTTTTTATCACGTTTACGGCAGCCTATAACTTCGAAAGCAATTATTTGTGCACACAAGTTATCTATGCTTTTTGTCTTATTTCGGTGCCAAGAATCACCTCCCAAACTTTGTTGTTGTTGTTTTAAAACGCCCCGTATACATATCGGGTTATCGGGAAATATTTGAATACCGTTTCTTTTTAGAACAATTATTTAACGAATTAGTCCCAGAAGCGACAGTCCTATTAGCGACAGGAACTGTTATCTGTCCTATGAGCGACCGATTCATTTACATTGAGATGATGGAAGATGATATGATTCCATCTCGTAAAATATGTTTGCCTCTGGCGTTATTAGCGCCCGAACAATCTTGGTATGAAATATATACGTGCCAGTGATCCTGTTCGTCAAATATATTTTTCCTCTACTGTGAATGCAAATAAAACTTACTTTAATTTTGAGTTAGATTTGACATAAACATATCAAATAACTTAACGAGGCAACAGGGATATTTCCATGAAAAGTATATTCCTAAAGGTAAAACAATCCAAAAGTACACAAACTCTTTAAAGTATCCCCCCCCTATTGTAAGCTGCTAAAACTAAACTAGTTGTTTAATTTGTCTTCCTTCCTTGTTTTGACTTCTGCATAAAAGCTTGTTGTGAAGAAATCTGAAATAATCCCTTATATCTAGACGAACTGTTAAGTCCTGCGAAAGATTTGTAACTTGTGTAATAATTTCTTCGAAGACACTGTGTTTTTAGATTTATTTGATATCCTCAAATGGTGAACACCATTTTTCCATGGGCACCCGATGGGAAGGCAGGGGCCGCCTCCCTGGCTCACAAAAATATATACGTAATATAGCAAACCACGTATATTAAATACCAGATATACCAGACGTGATACAGCAACCATGGAGATGCCCCTCCCTAGAAAATTTTCTTCGGGTGCCCATACCTCTTTCTGATTTCTTTCTTATGCCATAAATATATTCAATCTAAACTTATGCTCCGTATCATTTTAACATGCCATTTTTAATTATATTAGAATCATAGACAAAGAGGAGCTACTCTAAATATTTAGTTAGTTTTCCCCTTGATAGGGTCAATGTATTCATATAAATTAATTCAAAAATATAATATTAGGAAAAACGTACCGGTATAAAAGATTGTTAATATAATGAGAGCATTTTCACGTATTAAATTCAGGTAGAGCGAAATTTTTCATAGTACATTTTGTTAGGTTCTAAATCACATTAGCATGAAACAAGTTAAAGAAGAGAAAACCTTATCTTCTTCCATTATCTTAGTATGAACGAATCAGTGACTCATAGGGCACTTAATAGATCGAATCGGTCGCTCATAGGACAGTTAACAGTTCCTGTCGCTTATAGGACTGTTGCAAGTGGGAAGACACCTTATTTCACAGAGAGTGAGTAATTATTAAAAACAAATGCAGAAGATACTATACGTTTGGTATGGATATTAAAATACTTAACCCCTATAGTCTACGTCTTAGATCATATTGATATGATTTTTAAGAAACCTCGAAGTGGGTACTCTATCTTCCGATACTCATTCTAACAGGTCAGACGTTTTCCTGACCCGAAACATCATTAATTCTACACAAATCTTAGTCACTTTTGGCATTTTATCTTTCACCTCACCCATCTTACTCTTTACAAATGGCGATGAACTTGAAGTTAAACAGCTATGGAAGCATCCCTGTTCATTTCAGTGACCCAGAAAAGTATGGATTCGACACTAATATCGATCATTTTCAATTACTGTTACGTCACAATTTCACCCGCCCTTGTGCTAACGTGGGATAAGTGGCATTTGGAGTGTCATTCTTTATCTAAGCGAACCTGAAAACTATGAGTTCGACACTAATATCTGTCATTTCGTATCATGTTTATGACTGACTTTCTCACTCCCACTAAGAGTCCTCTGGGGGTCCTGTCCCCACTGCGAGCTGAAGTTGGACTTAAACGGAATAAGAACTGTCACCAATTAACTTAGCGACGCTGAAAACTGGTGTTTCGACATTATTATCGGTCGTTTTCGATATTCTTAAGTCACCAATTCACCACCAACCAGGTAAAACTCAGGGTCTAAATCGCTCTTACACGGCATCGAAATTTCCACTATTTATCTAGGCGATCCTGAAAACCATGGAACCGACACTGACATTGGTCATTTTCAGTTATTTTTATATGTTACCCTCCTACTTCCCCTAGGTGTACTAGGGGGTCTCACCTTCACTGGGAGTCTGCAATTAGACTTAAAGGGAATCAGAACTGTCATCATGGACCCCGAAAACTATGGATTCGACACTAATATTGATTATTTTACATATTTTTTGTGTTCCCCTTCCTCTCCCCCTAAGTGCGCTAGGGGTCTTACCCCAACGGTACTCTTTTCTTGATTGTAAGTGATATATCTGCCAAGTATTCCAGAGTTATGCTGGAACACACACACACATCCATCCAGCTACATAGTATTTCATACTTACTTTTTAATTTATAAATATGTTAATCTAATTGCTAATCAAGAAGTTCGTCAATCGTTCCATTCTTTTATTTTGTATTACTTTTGAAGTATATTTTATTTTGCATTTTGGGTACCTCTGTGAACAACTCCAATTAGATATTCTGTTCTTGTAGTTGGTTTATTTGTTGTTGTTAAACTAGTTTTGCCCAATTTCAAGACTACGAAGCAGTATAACCAATACATACTTGGTACTCAATTACAACTTCCACCACAGACTTCACCAAATTATCATAATGAATTCACGCCGAATCCAGAGCAATCTTCCAAGCTACCTATCATGAGTAGAAAAAATAGTTAATACAAAAGACTGTTTATCGCTTATTTATTCTGCAATTAAACGTTGCTGCTCCCAATTGGTGAAGTTTTAATGAAACTAGACTATTTTTCAACAAGTACAATGCCATTTATCACGAATCGAGAAAAATGTTTTGAATAAATTGCATGTATTTTTCCTCGAACAATCCGAATCTAATAAGAAATTGAGGTCCGGATTTAAGTTTCTAAATTGTCCCCGCTCCATCTCCAGGTAAGGCGATAAGGGGCTAATTTCATCACAGGTAAATTTCCCCCTCCAAAATATTAACATATTCTCTCGAACAATGTCTTATTTTCGACTGATGCTTATTTTTCTAGATAGTATGCAGTTTCAAGTTTAACAAACTCACCTTGTCCATATTGTAAAGAAAACATGAAACTATTGTTCCCAAATTGACCTGCAATAAGGAAAGAACTATTGACAAGCAACCATAGACAAGTACATGCAACTAGATAAATTATAAGGTATTCCAGATTTTAAAATCTGCTTTGGAACTACAATTTATTATATATATATATATATATATATATATATATATATATATATATATATATATATATATATATATATATATATATATATATATTTTTTGGGGGGAGCATTAGTCTCAAATACTTACGAAACTGTACTCAAACATGATTTATATTTGTTATATGTCATTTTAATTGATTGCAATATGTTTTCTGCGTTCCTACGAGTTTCATTTCTCTAACACACAATTTTATTTATTATTTTACATTACAGCAGTAGTAAAGTCACACTAAGTTTTAATAAGATTAGATGAATTTTACAAAACTTACAGCAGAACAAGCAGACACACAAACTACGTTGTAGCAAGTGGCACAGGTACGCTTACGTTCAATTCATAATGTGTATGCTCATTTAATAATACATATTTCAATAAACAACCCCTCTATATGCAAATTAAAAGTCCGAAGTTCACCTTACATATTAAAAGGAATGTAACTAATCGAATATTTGAGAGTTGTTGATTAGAAATAATTAAACATTGAGTTAATCAAATAGATATTTTTCACTTCCGATCGACTACCTTTACATTGAGGAATAATTGCCTTTCACGCAGTCCATTTCCCCTATTCCTCGACCATTTCTCTTCGTAAAGTTGTAAGAATTCTTGTCTTTCTAGCTATTTTCTGCAAGCTAGCTCACTACGACTACTTGTTCTGCTCTTTACAATCATTTTTCATTTCCTCGGCCTGCGGAAGACTTATTTCTTTCCAGTTGACTGGCTTTGTCTTCGCTTGGAAATACACTCATGATCTGAATTTCAGAAGGTGTGACTTGTCTCCGTCAACACTACACTTCCGCCCATTTTAATAGAACTTAAAGAGAAAGTAGTCTTAAATTTGTAGACTATATTATTATGTGAATAGTATCATTTAATTGTTTCCCCTATCTTACGTATGCAATAGACTTGGTCCCTTTATACGCATGTTTTAGACACATTTATAAAAAAACTCATGGTTTTCTTTTTTAAAGTATTTATGCATACTAATATAATTACTGATATAAAGGAGTCTGTTCAAAATTGAAACTAACATTACCAACAGTGACGAAAATTTTCTTATTCATAAAAACATACTCCACTTATTCCTACATCGTTGTTTAGCCGTGATATGAGGTGGAAAATGTTTTTCTATATTTTTTTTCGCAAAAATTTTCGGTTAACAAATATCAGTGATCAAGTAACAATTCATCAGTATTCATAAAATTGATTAAATTCATGTATAGAAATGTTAAAAAGTGAAATATCGTTTGAAGAATACGAAAATTTTCATAGCTCAGACAATTTTCAGTACTATGTAGGAACAAGTGAAACAATTTTTCATGAATCGAAATATTTTCTGCCTTGTATGAAAAAAATTGAAGAACTTTTTATGAGTCGGAAAATTTTCATCATTTTGAACCCAAAAGTAAACAACTTTTTGTGAATCGAAAAGTTTTACTGCTCTGTAGAAACAAGTGAATGGAATTTTCATGAATCGGAAAATTTTCATCACAATGTAGAAACAAGTGGAAAAAAAGAAACTCTTCATAATCCAGACAATTTGAGTATTATGTATATTGATGTTTGGTGGAAAATTTTCCACTATATTTAACTGCACATTCAGCTATAAAATTCAACTCCAGAGGAACGTTAGACAGCAACAAATTATCATTTTCCAATTAGCATTCGGAAAGCAGAATTTTTTTCTAAGATTTGAAGTTGGGAAGTAAAAGTATACAGTCCCTCTCTCTCTCTCTCGATATATATATATATATATATATATATATATATATATATATATAATGTGTGTGTGTGTGTGTGTTTAAAGTGCAGGGAACATCGAGTTCGTAGAGAGCAAATGTCCCATTTCAATATTTAAAATGTAACAAGAAATTGAAAAGAAACCTTTGTGAATTTATCAATTTCAGAAATAGAAAATTACACTATTTCTTCACATGTAAGACTGCCTATGTAATGAAATAACTACATAAATGTTCCTTATGAATATTATTTTTGTAATAGAAAATAAGAAAAAAAATGACGATTCGATAGAGCAAGTATATTATAGATAGATAGATAGAAATATATATATATATATAGATATATAAAAGAAATATGTTTTTTTTATATTTCGTGAATTAAAATTAAATTACTTGTTGCTTTTAGAACGCAGCACTAATTGTGCAGTTTTTTATGTTTCTTTTATTATTTTATTGGAAGAACATCTACACAAATCAGCTTCCTTATTAATTATATTTCACTTCTCTTCTGAATGAATATATGAATAAATAAATGTTTATTTCCAGAAAATGGTCAGCATTTGCTTTCATCAGTCACTTAAACTCGAATTTTGGGTAGTCAAAAATTTACAGTTGGCACTTTATATTATATATACTTAATTATAAATGTTGCAGTATGTAAATCTATAAAAGTATTAAAGCTGTGAGAAAACCGTCCTATGCGTATTAAACTGACGAAATCTAATATTGTAAGATCAAAAGTGGATCTTGAGAGAAGAACGCATTGAAGTTTTTGAAACATTCTTAAAATAACGAATCGTTAGATTTTCACTTCATGAAACTTTTTAAGACAATATTTATTCGCAATAAATTTTACGGCTAAACAACGATGTAGGAATAAGTATAGTATGTTTTCATGAATCGGAAAGTATTCATAACTTTTAATAAATTGAAATTTTAAATAATAAATCCGGTTCCCGAAAGCTAATTGGAAAATTATAATTTGTTGCTGACTAACTTTCCTCCACAGAAATTCAATTTCGTAGATCTATGTGCAGTTAAGTATAGTGGAACATTTTCCACCTAACATCACTATACATAATATCCAAAATTGTCCGGCTTATGGAAAGTTTTATCCGCTTGTTTCTACATCGTGATGAAAATTTTCCGATCTATGAAAATTCCTTTCCCGTGTTTCTACAGAGCAATAAAACTTTCCGATTCACAAAAAGTTGTTTTACTTTTTGCTTCAAAATGATGAAAATTTTCCGACTCATAAAAAGTTCTTCAATTTGTCCATATAAGACAGAAAATATTTCGATACATGAAAAATCGTTTAGCTTGTTCCTACATAGTGCTGAAAATTGTCTGAGCCGTGAAAATTTTCAGATTCTTTAAACGATCTTTTAGTTTTTAACATTTATATACATGAATTCAACCGATTTTATGATTGCTGTGGAATTGTTACTTGATTACTGATATTTCTTTAGAACGATATATCTTTCCACCTCACATCATTAATTACCAATATAATATATTTCGACTTACCAAATAGTCCCACTAATACCAATGTTTGTTCATTAAAAATAAGTGCTTATAAAATGTATAAAGTTCTCAGACGCTCTAAGTGCCTTAGTTATAAAAACGTGGCACTCTTCATGACCTGGAAACCACATCATATGGGATGTATTTATAAACAAAACAAACCAGAATAACCTGGTGGGTGACAGAAGTGCTAGAACGACTTGCATTAGGAACATTTTGGTTGTCACTTTTGTTTTCAAGAAAACAAATCCCAGGTGGTCATCGGTATGTATGCAATTTTTATTATTGCAAGGAATTGTTCATTTTCTACTACATAGCAATATATAAGGATTTGTAAGCGGAGAAACTTACTCCTACACTACTCAAATAATATCAAAGATTAGAGCCTCGTCTTTCATATTAACAACCACAAGGAAACCGATAAGTCCTGCATTATTTTCTAATAGTCTTATAACTATTGAACTTTGAGAAACGTTGTAGGCAATGGTTTTACATTACAGTCCTGATTTTATCTATAGCAACTTATTTTTTCTTCTTCGAATTATTCCTTGAGAGACTTCATTTTTATAGATCCTCACCATTTTGCTCTTTCATATTATGTATAAAAATAGAAATTCATCAAGTATTATAATTAGACAAATACATTTTAAACAAACTCTTGAACAATGTATCCAATAACAATGCAGAAAGAAAGTAACGCTTGTACGGTATTAATGAAGTTTATTAGACCCAATGCATTTTTTCTATTTCACTTCAGTTTCAGAATATTACATGCTACAAATACGCATTTTTTTTTTCAATTTAATTTCAGTTATAAAATATTACATACTACTATTTAAAAAAAAAGAAAAAAAAAGGTTCTTTCCTTAATTTCTAGTATCATGATGTATTATCTAATTAAAGTTTTAATGTTACCATGAAGTTAGCTATACTAAGGAAATGTTTCACCTAAATTTGAAGGGGGACTGCTAATAGTTGATAGAATAAGTGGTTGAGAGGCTCGATTTGAACCCAAACACGAACACAATTAGATGGAACTACAAAACTAGTAAATCAAGGGCAGGGTAATGCCACTTCAATTTCCCTGCAATTCAAAGATGTACATAGTAGGGAGATAGGTAGTTGGAGCAGATTTATAATTAGTATTAGGGAATACCATATATATGGTAACTGAAATTTTACGGCTTCATTACATTGATCATATACTTATTAGATCATGTCAATCAACATTTCTATGGTAAAAATGTTCTCATATTAGAAAATGTGCATATTAGAAAATGCCTATGATCCCCTAGTTCAGTGATTCCAAATTACCTTAAAGTTGTGAACCCGCTTTCTATTTTTGCACGCCACGCTACGGGCCCTCATACCTATAAATGTTGGTATATGTACGGTACTGTAAAAGTAGGTAACAATATAAGTACAATATTATTAAATTATCAACATTTTCTCATGTTGTAAGCATGCGACGTATCAATGTTTTATCCTGTCTTCCTGATTTCGGGGAAAGCCCCTTAATATGTAAGAGCGAAATACTACAATATATACCAGAATATGCATGCAATGGGTAAAATCATACCTGTTTTCAATGTGGACAGTTCTTTCTATATTTGGTTCTATATTTGCTACTCTTAGTCGTTAACCATGTTCAACATCGAGATACTTCTATTATTATTATTATTATTATTATTATTATTATTTTTATTATTATTATTATTATTATTATTATTATTATTATTATTATTATTATTATTCAGAAATAAAGCATTGGATACGTTTGTTCATGAACATATGTGTTACAAAATGGAACTATATGTTTCAATGTCGTTTTACCTATTTTTTCATACTTAGAAAATACCTTCAAAACTGATCAAGTATACATTCTTTGAAATATATTTTAAATTAACAATTGTTATGGTTCACAGATTTCCAGACTAAAATCAACAGACAAACTATGAAAATGCACATTAAACCGGGACACCCTACGAAAATTGACAATACAATCACTTGTTTTTAATTGAAATATCAGAATTAATTAAATGATACGTCAGTACTTACAAAGATTGTGTGTGTGTGTGTGTGTGTGTGTGTGTTGTGTGTGTGTGAGAGAGAGAGAGAGAGAGAGAGAGAGAGTAGATTATTCCTCTTAGTTGAGTATCGATGACTATGGGAACCGGCATTTCTCAAATATTGCATACATATTCATAAACTTTCAGATAAAAACAGGACATCTGGAATTTTGAATATTTTTGGGAAGAGTGGAGAGAAACTATGTAAAACTGGAAAATTTGAGAGCCCTAAAAATTATAAGTAACATGAACAAATTCATTTTGCTTCTCCTCAGGCAATTCTTTTAACAGCACCACGCCATATTTGAAAATACATCTTATCCATGGATTTTCGGAATCTGATGGCGGAAAATTATCTCTGAACATAGTGGCTAATCATGCAAATGTTCAACGATGTCGTGTTTAAGCGTTTGTGGCAGTTCATCACTGAACTCCAGAAATACCTCCTATGTTGGGAAAGTGCTGAAACTCCATCTTCAACTCGGCTTTCCCATAGTCGTATTTATGTCCGATCTAGACGTTTACCTGATTTCGCGAGAGAAGGAATCGCCAGATACATACTTGCAGTATGCCACACAACCAGATATAATCAATTTGTTACCTTCAGTATGAGCCATTCTTGTTCATAAATGACTTTTGCAACGTCATAAGGAACCAACATCACATTCCATTGAGGATTTTTACCAAAAAGGTTTTCGTATATATATATTTTTTTAACATTTCTGAAACTGCTACTTTTACCTTGTAAAGTTCTAGCAGTATATTTTTATGCTGCGAATATTTAGTTTTCATAAATCATCTTATTAGGGAGAGCTGACACAGAAATATCATTCAGTAGATTAATTCGCAAGCGTACCACAGCATAATCCATACATGGACTTTGGCTCCGAAAGCGATGTTCGTTTATTTTCATATTATTACTGTACTTACGTGTTTTAGATTTTTTTCTGTATTTTGTGTATAACATAAATCGATGTACTGACGCTAGGACAAGGATCGCACTCCGAATCAACAATAGTATATGGCAGTTCAGAATCATATGTTTTATACTGTGGATCACTTTTTAATTTTAAATAACCTGGCCTTAACAATTCTTTCGTTTTAATAATACATTGAAAACAATGCCTGCATAATGAATGCAATAGAAAGGAGTAATGATAGTATACTATATTAAGACAACTGTCACAAGCGTTTGTAGTTCGACATTAGGAATGGTTTCTAAGTTTGTCTAACATTGACATACTTAAAAATTCGATACCTGAAAAGAAATAACTGGATTTACTTAACATATTAGATTTCTAGGCAGCTTACTTGGCGATAATCGAGCTTACAGGTGTAGTTTATTGCTGTGTTTACCGACAGATGAGTAACGTCACGACATTCTTTGGTCTGTACTATCGACAGTCTTGTGCAGTAATTTTTTTTTTTTTTTTTTTCAAAATGGAGTGCGTAATAACTTATGAGATGTAAAATACTGTATTGCAACAAACTCCTACGGGTCTGCAGACCACCAAATGGGAAATCCTGCTTTAGTCCGTTCGTGTACGTTGATTTCAGAAGCAGTTTGAGAAACATATGCATTTTGATATACAGGTAACTGATGTTCTATCGATGTGCCTTATATGACTATATAAACAGTTGCATGTTTCGACGTGTGGCCTTAATCAATTTTAATGAGAGCTGGTAGTCCAATTGCGTGGAAGATGTTATTTTTGCATCAAAATATCCATATATGTCATACTGTTCCTGGAACCAATGTTCACTGACAAACGAATGTGTGAAAATAGACATCGTTTGAGAAGAAAATGTGTGAAATTAATATTAAATGTTGAAGGAAACTTTTAAAAATATAAGCATTCACACCCAAGTTCGACCGCAATGACGCGAATCCAGTACAATACCTGCTCATTCTCCAGTGACATAAATAGTCGCTTCTCACTTCGAATGCCACATAGAAACGTTAATTTTAAGAAGTAATATTCTTTACACAACAGCAAATTTTACTTTGACAACACTGATCATTTTACTAAATTGTATTATAAAAGTAGCCCAAAATTACCAACATATATTGTAATGGTGGTCTTGGAGTATTGAAATGTATAATAAAGCGTGATGAAGTGTGTAGGCAACTGAATAGCTGTTTACTATAGAACAGAAATACGCAGATAATGCAATATTAATATCCATGGTTAACGATTTTAACTTACTTTTAAACTAACTTATTTTGAAATAATTTACTCCTTGGTTAATTTAGTTATATTTCGACTACATGTTCACTATGTACATCTATATGTATGTAACATATAATAAAAACACACTAACGGACATCAAAACTATAATACCAGAAGAGAAGCATGCGAACAACTCATTTGCAGAATCCGTAGATCATGGGAAGAGCAACATTATTAGCACCGGAACTTTCTCGCGCATTACTAGCGTTTGTCATATTATGTAGAAATAATTAAGTAAAAATAACCAAATGAAAGTGAAAGTCAGAGAGCCATATTTGCGTAGTGAAAATATGAATACGGCATACATAACATCGGGATGCTTCTTTTGATCGCGTCACGATTGTGACGTACCAACAGTGTAAGAGTAAAAACAGCATTTAAACACTTTTAGCAAAGATATTGAGGGGGAAATATATTAATACATGTGTTTATAGAGTGTGTTTTGCGTGTCTAAAAGTGTTCATTCTCTGAAAGCAATATCAAGTATACCATATTTAAAACACTTCTTCTCGGCAAACAGTTCGAAAACAAAGTGAGAACATACATTTTGCACATTTTGTACATACATCTGAAACATACTTGAACAACACAGTATCTACAAGGGATGAATATGTGTCATCTAGATGTGTTCAAAGAGTGTCCGTAATGTGTATAGTATCCTACTGTATCTAAAAGTAGTCTCTGTATTTTTTTTTTTTCTGCAGTGAGTATATTATCCTTCAATACATTGGCTCCTATGTTGGACAGTCACAGTGATTCAGTGCTTTAAAAAAGTAAAAACACGCGATATCAGTGATCGCAATTTCTCTGCCAAGCCATCGATTGGGTGAATAGACAGCAAGTATACCGGTTATGCAACCACAGCATAAATGATCACGCATTAAATCGGAAATGTTGTGCAACAAAAAGTGTCCACATTTATGACTCGAAGTCGCTAGGAATATCGGAGCTTTATCTACATTGGTTATTGCTCTGATTGATCGATTGAGTGAGTGAGGGATTAATGGGGAGGTCAGATATCTGCAACTTCAATAGTCCTGAAGACGTCATACTCGTATATGACGTATCAAATATCATGACATCCTGTACGATGAATTCGACTCTTATATGCAGCGTCACAATGGTTGCATCCGATCCGTAAGAAATGCGATAAAATACAAGAGAGGCCATGCATTCTGTACCGTTGTCACACCGATCCAGTACTTGACTAAATGCCATGAAATGTTATTGTGTTCCGTTTTTTTTTTTTAATATTATTTTCTCGTAACTGATAAGCATCAACGTAACGTTTATCAGCTATCATTATATCATTGAAGTGTTAATGTATGTTGTGGGTTCATTATTCAACAGGATAATGCGCGACCACATGTAACATTCAACTACCGAAACATCTGGGTAGCCTTCATGTCCAGTGCTTCTTAGCCTGTATTCACCTGATATCTTACCTAGGGGAACATGTCTGACTCATAATCATAAAATAAGTCGTACGCTTCAGATTGTCCATGTTCTCACAAGATGCGGTTCGACAAAGTATAAGAACATATGCTTGCTATAGATCATCGGAAGTATCCACTATTTCTTCGTAATTATGCCTCGCTGTGCAGCAGAAATTATTGATGTCCATGGTAACACTAATATCTGTGCTGTATTTTCTGTTGTTTTCAAGGCCGGCATAATGTATTAAAATAAGTTCCCATAAGTAGAAAACCACGATACGCTTCTACATCTAATAGTCGGTTTGTGTTTTCAAGTCTACCAAGCATTTATTATTATTATTATTATTATTATTATTATTATTATTATTATTATTATTATTATTATTATTATTATTATTATTATTATTATTATTATTATTAACGTACTCCGTTAGCTAATCTCGACATTTCTGTTAGTTATTTAGAATTTGATGAATGTTGTTTTCTCATTAAAGCTATATGAAACGGGAACCCAGGGGATACGGTGGCTCAGTAACAGAGCGCTTCCTCTGGTGCCTGGGGTCTCTGGTTCGATCCCCCGCCAAATAAGTTTCAGTTGGATAACATCATGTCTGTTGGTTTCCATGGGATACTTATGTCTCCTCCCACATTCTTAGTCCACCAATTATTCTATCATCATTCATTTGCCTTAATCATCGTCTCCGTTAGCCTAAATGGCATAATTGTGAGACGTTGAACTGAAAGATAGAAACCCGAACCTACAATTTGTTGTGATTTGAACTACAGTGCCATATCAGGAATCAAAATGGGGCAAAGCACAAAAAAATGCAATATCCTAATCATTTGGCTATCAAGAAATCATAAATTGTAAAACATTCCACTAATAATGCATATATGTATAGCACAGTATGCTCTATACATATCTAGTATTTATTTTCCCTTGCAATGCGCGAAATGAATATGCAATATAAAGAATCAATAATGATATTTTTCCACTACTAAATAAAATTTTAACAAGTCTACGTTGAAGAATGTTTGTTTCAAACAGAACTATTATATACATATACAATATGAGTGTAGAACTCATTGTTTCATTCTTGCACGGAGTAGATATAATAAATTCCACAAGAGCTCAATTAAATGTGCTTTTGCATCTGCGTCCAATTTGCATGAGTGTAGATAGTGATTCGAACAAAAACCTAGATTTTGCCTTAAAGAGGAACATTCATAATGTACAGCTTGTATGACTATAAAGCAGAACACTCAGTAAAAATGGCATATTACTATTGTTACATTTTTTAAAAATATAATATTACTTTGGGAATGTGAAATAAGATACAAAGTGTGCTAGTTAGCTGTTTAGTAGAAAACACATTCAACATTTCACAACTTGTTACCACAAAAAAAAAAAAAAAAATCACAAAATTATCATTCGTCAGTTTTTCTAACTGCTCAAGATCCTTCCTTTTTTTATTTTTTTACGATCTAGTCTTTAGGAGGATATCAGTACTAATAATAGCAAAATTGTTGGTGATTTAAACAAACAGGTTTGATTAAAGTAACTTTTGTATGCAACTATAAAATTTGATTCGGCTCAAGAGGGTGATACAATAAATGGCGTCCAAGAAACTTTTATGTTCTAAATTAGCAGTATTCACGCCACAGAAGGCGGTAATTCTCTCTCTCTCTCCTTTTAGCTACGCTTATGCACAGAGTAGACCGTTTATATTGATACGCCATTGTAACTTTTAAACTATTGAACAGAAACGCTCATACTTTGTACAGCCAGCGACAAAAGGTTTTCTCCCGTCTAGTGAAATTAGTTTCGTAAATATATTTATAACTTCGGAATGGAAGGGCAATTTGAGTACAGTTTTCAGTAAATTAAAAATAATGTAAATTTCTATACGTTCAAGCCACACGACCATTATAGATTGCACATTATTATTATTATTATTATTATTATTATTATTATTATTATTATTATTATTATTATTATTATTATTATTATTATTATTATTATTATTATTATTATTATTATTATGTTTTCAGTCTTTTGGCAGATCTTGGGACTAATGAGATTTGCTTTTTCCTTTATTTATTTAGGTTTGAGCCTGGGAATGTTTCTCTCACATTTCTCGATTTTCAGCTTCCTCTTTTAACTCCCATTATTTTCTTCTATTCTTAAAATCATCGATCAGTTATGTTGTTCCTGTTCCTCACTTTATTTCCATCTTTTCATATATGGTGGTATGAACAAAACAAGGCATTCGTAAGACGTGTCCAATCCAATTGCCCTGCTTACGAAAGATACTGGCTAAAAGTATCTTCTTCTGTTCTGTTCGTTTTAAGACATCCTCGTTTCTTGTTCTGTCTGTCCGTTTTACCTTCTGCACCTTCCTCCAACACCACATTCCAAAGCTCCGTAAATATTTATTTTCTAAATTCCGTTATGTCCAAGTCTCTAAACTATACCGTCCAATACTTGACCCAACTTCTTCCTTAGTCCGCTATTAACCCATTAGTGCATGAAGATTCCTAGAAGTAATATGTGGGTACAATTTGTTATTTTGGGGTATGTTTAGTGCACTTTAAACGAATGTAGCGGATTCTACCTGAAATTTTCGGTTTTAGTGGGCAGAAAGCGCCATAAAATTAGCACATGCACGTGACTAATATGCCTATATTTCAGCAATGTTTTTATAATAAATAATAGTTTATGCTTTATACAACATTAACAGTTGGTAACTTTCGTTAACGGTTTTAGTTATTGACAACGAATTCACATTTCTTTAACAGTGATGTACTTGATTCATTATTGTTATTTCAGTAACAATGGCCGCTTTTGAAGAATATGCCCGTAAAACCAAAGTGCAAGTTTTTCGAGAACAATAACACCCTCTCGCGACTGTTAAAAAATCGGGCAACAATGTTTTGTTCGCAAAAGTTCTGAATGTGAGATTATAATCAATTAAAACCTAATTAACACAACATCCGATTTTTCGCATCATATGCACTAATGGGTTAAATCCTGCTATTTAAGAGTGATATTGTTGAATGCTTGTTTGGCTATTATCTATTTCGTGCAATAAGTGTCTTTCGTCAAAACACTTCCCAAATACTTGAAATTTACGACCTCTTCAAGCTGTCTTTGTTTTATATCCTGATCTGTAAGGGTGTGATTCCACTGGATATTCTAATAACTTTCGATTTGTCGATGTTAATTACAATTTCGTATATAGTTCACCAGTGTCAACTATTTTGTCAATCATCTCCTATAGTATTTCCCTTCTAGTTCTAGTAACCTTATCATCTGTGTACCTGATATTGTTAGTGATATGTCCTCCAATTTTCAAATCTCCAATGCTCATTAATGTTTTCTTCATCAAACATTCACTGCAAATGTTGAATAATTGAACGACATACTACATCCTTGTGTGACTCTCTTACGATCTCCACATTATTGGTTTCTCCTTCATTCAAGTGCAACTTCACTTGTTTTCCTATGTATATATTGCGAATGAGTCGTCTATCTCTCCAGTTTACCCCATTAAAAAAAAAGCATTTCCGAAATTAGGTTTAATTGACCAGTCGAGACCTTTTTGTCAGTAGATCACGCACAAACGCAATTCTTCCTTTACGTCAAGAACTTGCTCTGATATAATTCTTACCAACCCAATATAACATTTAGTGCCTCTTCCTTTCTGGAATTCAAATTGATCTTCCTCCAACATTTATTTTATCTTACTCCCCAGTCACTTGTTGAGTATGTGCACAATACTATTTCCAGTGTGGAAAATAAATTTAATGGTTCTGTGATCGCACCACTTGTTTGCTGTTTTTTTCCCTTGGGTAATGCAATTATTGTAACATCAAGAAAGTATTTCGATCATTCTTCACTCATGTAGATATTGTTAATAAGTGAAGTCAGTACTTTCATTGCATTGTCTCCTTGTCCCTTAAGAAAATCTGCTGGTATGTTGTTGTGATCATGTGGATATTTTAGGTGACAAGATGAATCCTATGGTATAAACATGGACGTTTTCTAAGAAAGACTAGTATTTCAATACGACAATTACTGCATATAACCAGTCCTAGTCCTGCTCATATTTGGTTTGAGGGACATAAAGATGAACTTCAACACATGTCCTGACTCGGGAAATGCAATATGCTCTTTGCTCTGCCGATTCAGTGACTTTAGTTTTAAGATGATATCCGTTAATATGGTTTTATGTCTGATTCGTCCAATTTTACAAGCAGTGCTAAGCGCACATCTAGTCAGCCTCACTCTATTGTTTAGAGACGGTGAATGTATGATTTCGTTAGTACCCTACCACTCCGATTCATATATGCATTATACTTTTGTTTCCAGAGTTGGAGCAACAAACATTCGAAAGGCAGTTGCTCATAAACGGCGTATAATAATCAATATTAATTAGTACCCTTCTTTTCACATAGTACGTCACGTATGCACCATTTTGTATTAAGCTTATATATAAGTTTTCCAGTGCGATCATTTTGAGAGGGAAAACCATGATAACGTATAAAAATGTGCTCGATTATTTCTTATTCAAAGCATGTAATTGAATTTAATACTGACACTGGAGATACATTTTCACCACGTTTCAGTATGGGATGTTTTTCTTATGTTTGAGTGGTATCGCAACATTAAAAAAAAAAAAAAAAAAAAAAAAAAAAAAAAAAAAAAAAAAAAAAACTGTTCGTCCATTGAAATTTGAAAGGGAGTGAATCGCATGTTTTCTTTTATATGAAAATATAAGCATATAGTACAGCAATAATTATATTAGAAAGCTCAACATCTCATATATAATATGCTGCTTCACTCTGTTTGTTCTACATTATTGAACATACGAGCAATTTTACATGATTATGAGATAATGAAGACAAGCGCACATCAAAAGACATGATACTCAAGAGAAATTTGCTATGTATAATGCGTGCGTGAGAGAAGAAAAGAAACATATAACATGTTTGAAATATCAGAAGAGCCTAACTTACAGTACAGAAAGTCTTACTGAAGGACATAAACCATTAGAGAGAACGCTGGATTTTTAAAATTATTAATAATGCTTGCGTCAAATTCTGAGTGATTAATAACAAACAACAATAATAAAATCTGTGTCATAAAACGAGCAATGAGAAAAATACAAAGGGAAAGGTAAATTCATTATAATATTCAATAATTACATTGTGGGTAATATGACAATCAAAAATGTAGTCTAATAGGATATCAAGTATGCTACTTATCATCTGATGATATGAAGTATAACAATGCAACTTGTTCCAAAATTATAAAGGTAAGCAAGAAAGTTCTGAATCATTTCCCCCACCAACTTCGGACATCGATATATCATCTAAGACGTATCTGAAAGATCAAAATTTTCCCTATCAGTATTGATGACATTTTGCCAACGTTCTAGAAGGCCATGGATTCCATCGCGTTAGAGCTTGGTGGGCCGTGAAGCGAAGAAGGTATAAAGTGAATTTTGCACCTCTATTAGGGATTCCAACTGGCGTCCTCTAAGGTGATTGTCCGGGGAGTATGGCAGATTCAATTGTGTTTCACATCAAAGGTGTGCATTGGTGTCTCGGGTCATCATGGCCACGTGGGGCTTGCATGTTAGAGTTGTCATGTAACAGGAGAATCCCTTTGCGATTCAGAAGTGCTGGATAAAGAATTTTGAGTTTTTTCTTGAACATGGCTAAACTGCTGACAGTAGATAATGTCATTGATGCTCTGGCCAACTGGTATCAGTTCCCAATGCACGATGCTACGAGCAGTCCACCAAACACACAGGAGGACCTTCTTCTGGTGCAGTGCTGCTTTCGGCTGTTTTGGATCCGGTTCATGGAATGTTAACCAATGATGACGGCACCGTGGAGCTTCGTACAGGACACACTTCTTATCACATGCCAAATCATGTACAGAAATGGCTACTTCTTCAGACGAGACAGCAAAGAAACACAGGTGTGTGCTCGCGTTGCCTTCTGGCCAGGAGTAAATTCGTTGTGGGACCCATCGACCCGACTTGTAGTGCTTCCCAAGTTGATGGAGGTGCTGCCAAATGGCTTTTCCACTCACACTGAATTATAGTCCCAGTTCCTCACATGTCTTGCCACTGTTCGCCTCAACTGTTGCCTGAAGATCATTCCGTACGTGTCATGGTCTTTGAGCACGCGGTGCATCTTCTAGTCTGTCATCACTGGCATTTAGCTTGTTAAACCACCTCTGCACTGTCAGCGTATTCACAACACCCTCACCAAAAGCCTGACATAACTTCCACCCCCCCTGCAGCTGCGTTTGACCCCAGTTTGAAGTCGTACAGCGTACACCCCTTATAACACATAACGACAGAGTGAACATTAGATCTTCACAGAGCAAGTTCACGGTGTAACTGAAGTGCCTGAACCAGGTAGTTTGTTGGATATACTAGCACCAAAGCTGACCTCCGCCTGATCATTCGCATTCAACTAACGGTGTGAGGGCCAATTGTACACAGACCTCAACAGAAAGCGACAGAGCGTTCTTGGTTACATTTATATGTCTCATTGGAAATACATAAATATTTTAAATTGACATATTTTAAGTAGGGTACTAAATAATATTTCCGGCTTTCTTTTGCATTGTGTAGTTTGCAACGAATACCTCAATCTCATTGAAATTCATTTTCAAGAGAACAAAACAGTAATTAATTTTTTTTAAACGTTCCTGCATTAAAAGTCAATATTTTATTTATTCCAATTTTAATTCCTTAAATGTAGGATACATTGTAGCTACAGTAGCTGTCAAAAGTCTGAAAGCATTATCAATGAGGAAAAAAGATTTTTTTTGGTCAGGTAGCTACTTTGTCAGGTAAATATTAAAAGTAGGAAAGTAGAGCTACAAGAATATGCCCTAACTATGTTATTGAACGTGCTAATAAACTTAACGATCTCTGAATCTGAAAAATACCGAAAAGTCTGGAATAAAACACACTGTACGTTTCAACGTGGATCAAGTAAGCCTTCCAGTAAGTTGCTACTGCTTGCACTGTAGATGCTGCATTGTGGTGAGTCTTCCAATTTCCAATTAATTACGCTTGAAGAAGGTGTGAACAAACAGACAATGGTAACCGCGTGAGAGCCAGATAAGTGTCTAGTGCATATTTCTCGAAACGTGATAATTGCATTTTTATTATTATTATTATTATTATTATTTTGCAATGCGACGCTTGAATTGTAAACCTAGTAGGGAAATCAGAAAAGAAATATGCATTTAGAGAGAATAGAAATATTTGTCGAGAATGCCAAGAAACTGAAAATTTCAATTGGTGTTATTACACTAACTTTAGATAAGACAGAAAAAAATGGTGAAGATAAAAGAAGAGCACACTTAGAAAGGTGTCAAAAGATGAATATGTCAAGAAGCAATTATGTCATGCTCGAAGCCTAATCGCAAGCTGACAAATTGCTGCAGAGTTGAATAGAATGGGCACTTGCAATTGCAGCAGAGTTGAATAGAAAAAGGAGCAGAACTAGTGTCAACACGAAGTGTGGAGCAACTTTTCAATAAAGCTTATCTCTATGGTCCGGTGGTTCTTAGGAAACCTATATTAAGGCCGGCAGATACTGCAAAATGCATCAAATTGGTATAATAATACAAAAGTTATTGGACACTGGACCAATGACGGAAGGTTCTGTGGACGTATAAGTGAAAGTTTCAACTGTTGGGTTCGAAACACCATCAGTATGTCCGTCGTCAGACACGTGAACTGTACTTTCCGACTGTGTGAACCCCACGGTTTATCATGGATGAAATAACTTGAAGATTTTGATTTTTTTTTGGGGGGGGAGGAACAGAGTAGATAGTAGTGATTACATAAATAAAATAGTGAATGGGAGGGTTACCGTGGGATCCTCACCAGGTCTGCAATGCCGTATGGACGCGGATTCTGTTCGTAAGTTCACATTTCGGCACGATAATCACTTAAAATACATTTATTTGCTATGTAGGAATTGTCACAGAAAAGTTGAATGCCTTGTAGTGGCAAAGTAATGAAATTACCTCTATATCCACCAGACTTGTTTTCATTTAAACTTCATATGGGACGAGCTCGATAGAGGCGTGAGCAACAGCAAATTACCAATCTAGAAGAGACGTAGCAGGCACAATATGAAACTTGGAAACACATTTCACCTGCAGCAGTTGAAACACTACTAGTAGGAATACCCAGAATATGTGCTGCTGTAATTTGATCCAAGGATTGACTCTTTGACGATAGTTTTTCTTTTTCAAATTTAGATTCATGGGTCTAATAATTACAAGTTTTGCTTTACACAAAATCTAGTTATATTTTCTTCGCATTTTTTTCTTTTTTTTTTCGAATGAAAAAAATGATTCATGTTATGTTTTCTGAGCAGAAGCGCTTTACTATCATTATCATTTAACTACTTTCCTCGGACTTCTGATAGGCACTGCACATATTTCCAACTATTTAGAAAGTAATAATAATAATAATAATAATATAACAATAATGTGTGACGTTCATTTCCAGAACAAGCTTATTTCGATGTGAGTAATCAGTAGGTTGCAACTATTTTTCATTATTTTCTTAGTTTTCACGAATTGTAGGATTACAATGCAAGAGCAGTGCTTTCTAACATTGCAAATAAAAATTACCTCAGCATGAAAATCACTCGTATGTAAGGTGATTATATATAATCACTGAATGTACAAATGTGTTGTTTGATATATAGGGGTATTTTTATTGTCTAGAATCCGAATATATGTGTGTGTGGGGGGGGTGCGTGTGCATTTAATAACTTGTTGATATCGAGGCACAAATATAGCATAAATTGAGTAATTTTGGAAATTTCAACTGAGATAAATTGAAGAAAAGTTAATTTAATTCATATTGCATATCTCTTGTGGGCAATTGCACATAATATATCGATATTTGGTATAAGTGTTTTTTTTTTTAAATTTATTATTTATTTATGAAGCACTTTATGGAAACTATTTTTCAATCTTGCAGGTATGTTGAAAATTACACTCCAAAGATATGATAGACATGCTCAAAATCGTGGACGAAGCGAGAGTGAGGGAGGCTTTTTTTCCTAAACTGTTGGATATGAAGGTATGAACTTTTCTGTGTGTAGTGCTATTATATACACAATTCGAAAATTTAGCAGAACTTACTTAATTTATATTTTCAACGGGGTGGACAAGGAAATTTTATTTCGTATGTTGTTGTTGAAGGTTAGGGTCCCTATTCGACACCGATACTACTTGTGACGTAGAACTGCAAACAAGGTGCATTCCAAACCAGCGTAATTTGTTCAGATTCCAATGTTCTCCCACCTGGAATTGAAGTTGGGACCCCGTTTACCAAAAGGGCACGCTAACCAATTCAGTAACGCAGAATGTGTGTTATGCTTCTTCATTATGATTTTAGCAATTGTAAGAAGTTTGGCTATTCGATAATGGGTATGCAAATAGTAAAACATTGCATTCACTTAGATGAATTTAGGATATTACACCCAAGAAACATGAAAAGATGATAAATCTGACTGATGTTTCCTAGCTCTTCATAACATTGCACATGATGGAACACAAACTTGTTATAATGTTATATAATATGCATTGTTTACATATATTTGTATTTTAAAAAATCAGAGAGCGAATTTATTTTAGTATATGTAGAAAAACTGAATTATTGTTGCACTATTAGACATTAAAACTATGTTTGAACTTCGTATCTCAGACTATGGATACTTCATCTACTTCAACGGATTCAGGAAACATGGCCAAAGCAATCGCTTAGGAATTATATTTCTGGGCTTTCAGCTTCTATGGCCATGCTAACCCGTCACATATAAGTCATGACGTCCATCAGGGATCACACTCTCCGAGGAAAGGGAAGGAATAATAGATTGGGAAAGGAAGGAAGCTTCCTGGGACCTATATGTTAGGTACCACCACGACAGATTTTTGGTGTGAATGGGGAAAACCCAGGAAAATCCCACTGAAGGTGGCTGGCCTGAAAAAGCCTTTTTTTACATTTTTTGATAGAGTGTCCCCACTAGGAATCGAACCGGGACCCTTCGAACCAAAGACGAGAGCATTAGCGACTACACTACGCGGGGCCACTGCACAGCAATCGCATTAAGGAAGAAAAAAATAACTTCAATAAGAGGTGCTGTTACTGCATATCGTACCACAGGAAAAACTATTATTATTAGTATTATTATTATTATCATTAATAATAATAATAATAATAATAATAATAATAATATAATAATAATAATAGTAATAATAATAATAATAATAATAATAATAATAATAATATTACAAAATTATCTACAGTTTAGTAGTAGTTTACGGATTACATGTTCAAGTTAGAAAGGACGCTCTATATGTGTATTTATTCGATGCGTTTTCCGATATGACAGAAACAAATCTCCAAACATAATCCAGTGAAAAGACAAATAGCATCATGTGCTAAACTTTATGAAAAGAACTGAGGATGAATTCCGATTCCCTTTCTCACGCAAGAGTGTGTTTAACCTGTAATCACACGTAATTTGATTGAGGCAAAAGGAATCTGTTGTATTAGGTTATATCATTCTCTCACGATTGTTGGATCTGGTACTAGCTGGCACGTCGCCGCGTAGAATGAACTTTGGGAATCGGTTTCTCTATATAGAAAAGGTCTTCGTGCCAGTAAAATGGAATTAATCTCAAGTGCTGACCGTTTTCAGCAAACCCTTGCTCTCGTCTGCAATTAATTACAGAGAACATTGCGACCAGCAGCAAAAGCTGCGGAACAAGACCGGGGTGGACACTTAAACGGAACCGACTGAAAAGAAATCGGTTGAAATGCGAGAGAGCGTAGAAGTGGTAGTCAGATAACTTGAGCTTCGGAGAGCCGTGAAACAGGAATTTTACATTAACATATCGATGAAACGAGGAAGCACAGGTAGTTGCTTCTGTACTGCAAATTTTCATCAAATGTATTTAAAACAAGCCTTCTTTACATTATATTATTATTATTATTATTATTATTATTATTATTATTATTATTATTATTATTATTATTATTATTATTATTATTATTATTATTATTATTGGCATGTTTTGACTTACATACAAAGTCACATTGAGAAGAGAGGTGAACACAACACGGCACTGCTCTTTCATTTAAGGGGAATATATCCAGTGAAATTTATATACTTATAGGGGCCATGGTGGCTCAGTGTTAGAGCGTTCACATCTTGTGCATGGGATCCTTGATTCGATCCCAGCTTGCGTCAAGCGAACTTTGTGGTTGACAAGCACCGTGTGAGTGGGCTTCCTCGGGGTTCTCCCGTTTCCTCCCATTTTATTCATTCAACCACATCATTCATTTCTCATCATGACCGTCTCTGTTAGCCAAGCGGGCATAACCGTGGGCCGTAAAACTTCAGGATATAATTTCATTTTTTTTTCATTTCACTTATATATATATTTATGAAATATACTGGATTAGTGTAATTGACTAGTGTATCACTGGCCTAGACAGTCGCAACATATATGTTTAATACTTGCGATGGTCTGACCATTTTATTTGCAAATTTTTCTATACCGAGGAAAATTGGAAACAGTTCCAATGCAACAATATATATATATATATATGATTATTCTGTACGTTGTACTTTATAAACTTATTTGACATTGTACGCAAATAATAAAACAAAACGTACTTTTAAACTTTTTGTTTAAAACAGAATTACAATAATAATAAACCCGAGTTCAAGTTGCTGAATAAAGTACGAAAATTTGAAGTTAAAATGCATGTTTTTATTTCTAATTAGGAATGTTTGCTGCGGGAATGAGTTGTGAGTCATCAAAGCGAAATAAAAAGAAAAAAAATATAACTTTAGTGTTTAATTGTAATATTTGAAGACCTGAAATGATAGAAAAGTTCGCGAAATGTAAAACTCAAATACTAATTATCTTATTTCTTAAGGCATTAACATCTACAGAAAGATTAATATGACGTTGAAAAGTGGAAGAAAAATGTAAAACTTAATATACGATGCATACGGTGTTAAAACGTAAGCTCATATTGAAAGCAAATAGCTCATTCGTGACCTTATTAGAACTCAGATCACTAAGCAATAATGAATAATATCACTTGCCATAAAAATGAAATTTCGACTTTTTCGCTAATACTGATTGATATGACCACTTTACCCACATCAAACATTTGTCAAGGCAATACACTGAAATGGTGATAAGGAGGGACATTAGCTCATGTCTATTGTCGAGTTCCGCTATACTCAAGTATTGTACCATTACCATTATTGGTACCTAAACAGTAACAACGTTTGAGAGGTGATTCTTGATATAAAATTATATATATATATATATATACACACACACACACACACATATATATATATATATATATATATATATATATATATATATATATATATATATATATATATATATATATATATATATATATATGAGAGAGAGAGAGAGAGACTGACCTAGGTGCAGAAATTATTCCTTTTGCTATGTACACCAAAAGTTTGTCAAATTATTATTATTATTATTATTAATAATAATAATAATAATAATAATATCGGGAGTAAACTGTTGGATTAAAGTAAAGTAGACGGGAATGCTCATTAGCTTCAGTTGCAGATTCCGCTAATGCACAACTGAATGTTGAGCAGGGACGGTGCAAGGGTAGCCTCAATTTGAATTAGCGAGGTTTTGCGGGCATTACCAAAAGTTGAAGGGGAAAATAAATAAATAATGCATTTCAACCACTACAAATCATAGCACACTATTCAAATAAGAAGAACTATTAGAATTCGAATGGAAGAGAGGTACGCATATTTGACTTCAAAGTAATTTTCTTTTTTTTGTGTGTGTGTGTGTGTGTGTATGTAGAATAAATCCTCAGGGGAAGAAATGCAATTTCGATTACACACCGTTTGTGTGTAGGCCTATGAAATGGCTCACTAATTTATGGGGAAAAATAAGTGCAAGCGAAGAAGTTTGCAACGTTTGTGAGGTCATATATAACAATGCCTTCTCCGTGACAAACACACCAGCATTTTTGCTAATTTTGCTGTTCGTATTATACTACAAGATTATAGAATTTAATCTTGGTGTCATTACGTTCATGAGCTAATGCAATACAGAATATTCGATGACACATTTTTGCATTCGCCATTGTATTTATTTTCTGACTGTCATTTTCTATTGAAGTTCCCTTAACATATCTTTCGTAACCACGTTTTCTTTCCTGTATCCTACTACTTTTTATACCCTGCGTTTTACGTTTTCAAGATCTCGAATTATGTGAATGTTTAAAATCCTTCAGTGAATTCCGGCATTGGTTTCTTTATAATAAAAAAAATCACGGAATGCCTTACAAATAAAAATATATATTTGGACAATAAGATAATCAAAACAATTATTTTTATTTTTTTTTCTTTGGTAGATATTGTAGAATTGGCTGAAACACTTGCTAAATGTAACACGCCGTGACGTGGAATACGCTAAATCAAAGGAGTTCAGTAAATATCCTCACATACCCTTTCAAATATGAATTAATTATATCTGTACTGTTTCTTAGCGCAGTCTTCTGCTAATTCATTTTAATTTTCATTTCAATACGAGTTTAGATATTTTGGCAGCTGTGTTTGCCCGTCCATCCAATATTAAAGAATTACTTGAATCATATTGTCATCTAATAATCATTAAGACTCATACATCTAAGCTATATGCTATATTTATACAATTTACATATTCTTACAATTGAATAGAAAAACGCACTTCCCATTTCCGGAAGAATAAAACTCGACAAACTCTTAAATTTTCCACATTACTACATTTTTGTTGGTTTATTGCGGTATCTGCTGGATTGATACTGATCGAAACAATAGTTTTCTTTTCCCTCTGAAGTGGAATTTCGGCGACTCTTATGTAGGGGGTCCCTTGTTCCATCTCAGGACATGTGAGTTGACAGTGCAAAACATAGTGTCCGTTAGTTTCTTATGATTTTCTTGTTTGTTCTCACATTATCATTCCATTAATTATTTCATAATAATCCACTTTCGTTTATCACCTGTTCCCATTAGCTTAAAGAGCATGTGTGTGAGACGTTAAGCATTTCGCTTCATTTTATATATTTTTCCGGAGCTTATTCTTTACCGAGACAAGGTAGATTAATTAAACATGTGTATATTCCCTTCCTTCGAATTGTATTCGTAACAGTGTCCACCTAGCATGAACAATATGCTGTCATTTTTACTTTATGAAATGTTGATGTTTATTTTTCTCTTGAACTTTTAACTATTCCTGAATTCGCTAATTTATTTTAAGGTTACTCTTCCCCCAATTCTGCTCCGATCCGATTGTGCTTTAGTGAAATATATGACTAAAAATAATCTGCATTATCTTTCACCTGACTTTGATCCGACAATTTGTTCTCAACCTATTTTTTAAAATTTATTTTCTTAATCAGAAAAAGATTGCTAATCATAGCGGCTGACCCTGTGACACCCTCCGTCCAGAGGAATCGGATCACTGCTCGCTGTTCCTCTTTGGTGCAAACTTACAATGAAAGAGCCATGATATATCTGCAACAGAAGGAAGAAAAAATGGAGAAATTAAAATTATACTTTCACAGCATGAGCACAACAGTATAACAATAAAATATGCGAGGACAGAAGACAAAGTGCGCAATGTAAGAAAAGTTATGACAAAAGTGTCGATAAGTTTTGACTCGCCCTCGTAAGTTTTTTTTCTAAATGGAAGTAACGAAATAGTAATTTAAACAACTTAATGAATAAGACAAAAATAGTAAATTATTGAATATAAAATGTACTAATTTATCGCATCTCTTTGCCAACATCAGAATAAGTCCTTTGTTTACTCTGACGCAATGTCTTGAGAGTATTGCCAAAAAATAGAAGAATGTCAAACAATAATTACAAATTACCGAACTTTCAGAAAGTAACCAAAAAAAAAAAAATACAGAAACTTAGGGAAAATATTAAAAGAATGGCCTAAAATAAGAAAAATATGACCCTCCTAAATGTTCTATCATCAAATTTTCTAATAATTATTAACAATTATTATCTACTTACAATAATATTATTATTCAGTGACGATAAAGAACAAACATTTTTAAAAATCCGCTATATTCAACCTACCTCTTTATCAGTCGTAACACCTCATTTTCATGAGTTTGTTTTTCTCCTCACATAGCTCCAGCGAATGGTATTCTCTGAGACATAACCTTTTGTATAG
Source organism: Thermobia domestica (assembly GCF_964235325.1). NCBI lineage: Eukaryota > Metazoa > Arthropoda > Insecta > Zygentoma > Lepismatidae > Thermobia > Thermobia domestica. Next base: position 138,057,292 of record NC_137459.1, on the reverse strand, counting down.
ATATAACCATTCAAGCAAAACTTAGAATCACCTTTGTTCGACGTTATCAGCTCCATTTTTAAAACTCCAGCAGGTCAAAGAAATTGCACTTTTTTAATAGAAAGTGAAAGTTCAAAGTTTAGATGCAAAGAAAACTCAAGTCTTCATTGGCTAATGGGGACAAAACTCAAAATTCCATTGGCTGGTTGGTTTTAATGTAAACTCAGCAAATTTGGGAAATTATTGTATACTGGGAACAATGTGAAAGACTTTTGTATCCTTCCTGTTAAACAAACTAAATGAAAATGTATACGTTATTTGTTATTTTGACAAGTGTAACTGACATTTCGCAAATACAAGTAAAACATGATTTTTCATATGGATGTGATAAGTAAAGTTCATCTGCACTCTTACTGTGAAATTTTACATGTTTTGTTGGATTTCCAGTTCTTTAAAAGTAAATGAAATGCTATTTCAATAAATTGAAGAATTACAGATAAAACTTCAGAATGCATGACAATTGAAGAAAGAAACAAACATACAATTTGATTAAGGTGTTCACAGGCACATACCACAGCTATGCACATAATACTGTTGCTTGGATTTTATCACTTGAATTTTGTCCGCACCCCCACATACATAGCAGCATGAGTAATTTTCGTATATATATATATATATATATATATATATATATATATATATATATATATATATATATAACTATGTTACATGAATATTTGCTATTGTGTAGCGTATCTTTGATTTTGAATGCAAGACGAAAATGCAAGTTAAAGATGTCTTACTGTCATCCTTCATTGGTGACGTTTAACTTAAATAACTTCCTGGACAGAGTAGAATTCGATTTGAAGACGAGAGCTTTCCAATCCATCGCAAAAGTTTTAGGAACGACACTTCAGCGTGTAAACGGATTTCTTTCCGTAAGTAAATGGGGAAAGAACTAAACCGTTTAAGTCTGATTCAATTTCTTCTAAGAGCACTAACGAAAGACTTTTCGTTTGAGTGCGGTAAAAAGAAAGGAAATGTAACGGAAGTTAAAGAAACAAAATACAAGAAGAAAAAAAAAGCTAGTGTCCGAATATTTTCGTTGTATTTACTTGGAAGCAAAAAGCAGGAAATTGTTGGTGTTGGAATTCGGACGAGAAGGGAAATTCCTTTCTTAGTTTTCTTGTCACATATAGGAGGAAACTGAAAACTCATTGAGATTCTAGTGAAAGTCTCGTGGGAATAGAGTATGTTGTCTCGCATACCGAGTAGTTGTCTTCGGCGTCTGAAGACACGCAAGCATTTCCACTGTTTCTATTATCGGAGGCGAGATACGCTAAGAGGGGGAAGTGGAGAAAGAAAGAAAAAAATAAGACGCCTCAAAAATCTCGTTTGGTACATGGTGGATGTTAACGCAGAAAATTTCCCAGATTTCAAAATTCTTGTCTTGAAGTATTTCTGTTGACGAAACTCGCAATGACTGCTTGTTTTATTATATAAAAACTAAGAAACATGTATATAGGAAGGGAGAGTCGTGCATTTTCGGAATAAATTTCGCAAATTTATCTTGTTTGTGTGTGGAAGATTTTCGGGTCCCGTTGTAAGAAAGAATGAAACAGTTTTAGATGGTATTGCAAAAATATGGTAATAAAAGTAAGTAACATGGTAAAGTAAATAATACATTACGGTATTCAACTATCAGTTTCTTCAGTCTATGCATATTTGACTGTACGGTGAAATTTGTATACAGCAATTTGACTACAACATAAAGTATTCTTAGTAATACAATTGATTACTTTAAGAAATAGCAATAATATCTGACATAAACGTGGTTAAAATGAAGATCAAACATAGATAAGTGGCCAATTTATGATATTTTCACTTTTTTCTTTGCTATTTCTATTTTATTGCACCAAACACTTCTTTCGTGAGTATATATGTTTGAAGGTATACTGTCCTTCACTTTTTTTCATTTAATATTCTGATTTTTTAAAAATAAATCAAACGTTTTGCTTGAAACAGATACCTGCTGTGACCAATTTACTATTGAACCATGTAACGGAATGGGACGCTACCAAAAGAAATAATCATTTTTGTTAAGAGATAGGCCTTCCTATCACTAATGTAGTCTTGACGCTAAGTGCCGACTAATTATGTGGTCGCATGTCAAATTCGTGATTTGACATATAATAATAATAATAATAATAATAATAATAATAATAATAATAATAATAATAATAATAATAATAACAGTGTCAGCAGTAATACAACAGATTTCATTTTATACGTTGCTATATTTTTAGTTTGTATATATGCTACACATATTAGGGTTGTTATCATTCATCTCTCTTACTAGGGAAGTACTAGAAATGGTACGCGTTGATCTGCATGTGTTATATATCGTTGGAAAGATCACACCTAATGTACCTCACGTGTGAAATGTCTCGCTTGAATGGGGTCTGTAGGTGGCGTGGCGACCATTCGAAGAACAGAACAAGGCACGCTCCGATACACCAGAAAACGGACAAAATAAGAAACTATGACGTAACTGTTTTGATATATATAGGCTTGAAATGTAGCTGAATACAAATTTGACATCAAACGTTTACAAATCAGAATGACACATCCAACATGTCGGACACAAATTACAAAGAAACATTCAATGGATCTGAAATTAGATATATAGAGATATTCGACGTTGCTGTGTATGAATCGGATACCAACAGTGTAAAATTCGAATTGGCGTATCCGATATGGCAGACCAAATGCAAAACACTGCTATGGAACTGAAGGTGGGTAGGTAGAAGTTTTCGTTTTTGCTGAATACAAATTCAATGTTAACAGTACAAAACGTAATATGATGGATCCAATGTGACGGACAAAAATAAGACAAATATGTAACAAACGGGTATATGCTGTTCTTATGCATATAGTAGAAAATACCTATAGTGCATAAGGGGGCAACAGACACGTATTCAGGGGGTCTCGGGGGCTGTCCCCTAAATTTTTGCTTGCCCCCCAAAATTTTCACGGTAGTCTTGCAAATGAACTATAATATGGTGATGAACCATAATATGGTTTGATCGGCCCCCCCTAACTTCAGCCGGCTCCCCACATTTTTGGGCTGGCTACGGGTCTGAGGGGCAAGTGGGGGCAGGTGATGTTTTACGGTAAACAGAGAACGTGTTTTGCTATACAATTGTGCAAAAATTGAGGCATAGAATGCAGGACAGGTTTAATAGCGCACATGAAAGTTTTAAGATACGAACAGATTGCAATCATCGTCAATAATTATTTTGCTATCAACTCCCTGCCCCGCCTCCGAAGAGATACGCGGGGATCGGCATATATTATATATCGTTGAAAATCTGCATCGACTACACTGCACACCTGTAGCATCTCGCTTGAATGGCATCTGTAGGGCACGTTGGGATTATTTGCACATATAATCTGAAGATCCGAACAATAAAAGTGAGAAGTGCGTGTTTAAAACGTCGTTATGCTTGCGTAACTGTCTTTTTAGTTTCACATTATGCTGTAGACACTTGTGAGCAATATATATGACAAATGTCTACTCTTCGTAGTAGGGATGGTACTGACACCGAGAGTAGTTTCTATCTTGTCTCGGTCTCGTCTCTAATGTGCTTTTCCAAATCGAGACGAGATCGAAACGGAGCCCAGGCGCATCTCGATACACATACGTACATTTTATACTTTTGTACATTTTGTCCACCATATTGGATGTGTCATATTGCATTTTGCACTTTTGACATTGAATTCATACGCCGCGGCCTCGAAAACCTCTACCTACCTGCTTTCAGTTCCAGCAGTGTTTTGCATTCTGTCCGCCATATTGGATTCGCTATTTAGTATTTTACATTTTGGTATCCTATTCATACATAGCGACGTCGAGTGCTTTTATATGTCCAATTTCAGATAAATAGCTTATTTTATTTATTTATTTTTTATTTATTTATTATTTATTTATTTATTTATTTATTTATTTGTAATTTGTGTCTACCATGTTGGATGTCATTTTAATTTGTAAACATTTGATGTTAGATTCGTACTCAGCTACCTTTCAAACGTATATATACCACGTCTCAAAACAATTAAATCATAGCTTCCTAGTTTGTCCATGTTTTCTGGTGTTTCGGAGCGTGAATTTTTCTGATTTTCAAATGGTCGCCACGCCCCCTATAGGTCCCTCCAAGAGAGATATTTTACATGTGAGGTATACTTGGTGTGGCCTTTCCAGCGATATATAACTCATGCAGATCCCCGCGTACCACTTCATGTACTTCCCTAGTTAGTGTAAAGACTCCTTTCTAGCAATTATTACACATTACTCATTACACATTATGCATAGACGGTTTCATTTAACGCTGAATCTATATCAAAAATATTTTTCTATATTTTGCAATAATAATAATAATAATAATAATAATAATAATAATAATAATAATAATAATAATAATAATAATAATAATAATAATAATAATAATAATTATTATTATTATTATTATTATTATTATTATTATTATTATTATTATTGTATGTGCATCGGTATTCAAACCCAAAGTTACACTATTCCTTAAAAGGGTCTTTCCTAGTAAGATAGTGAAATCGGTCCTTGATCCTTGGGTTGCTCTTGAAACAAAGGTTACCCTTGACCTAAAACTACCTCAAAAAATTGACCCACTACCCCCTCCCCTTACCGAATTATCGTATCATACATGCTCAAAATTGAATATATATTTTTTCTTTAAATTTTAGTGGGAGTGGTCGAAAAAGTTTGAAAGTTTCGCAGATTGTACATACTATCTACATGTAAATGTGCGTTTATTTTCAAAACCATCGATGCGTATTTTCTTTATTTTTTTGCGTGTTGAAAATTTTTAAAAAAATGTATAAAAAATGGGAGGGTACACGTAGCTGATCTTTTGTTTAAAAAATTGTTATACCCTTACATACAACATATATTTTTTCTCGGTGCCTGAAGATGATGGCAACATTGTAAAAAAGAAATAAAATGAAAACAAACGTGTGAGAGAAGCATGAGATGAGAAGCATAACTTTTTCGAGTATCGTGGTCAGAACTAGTTTACCCAAGTGTTAGATATTATATCCTGTTTTAGTGTTACACGATTCATAGTATAAAAATTACAAGTTGATAAAAAGAGTTTGTACGGACACAGGGACATTTATCAACGTTTAAAAGTATGCAAGTCATTACACGATATACTTCAATATTAAATACGGTTTAAATGCTGTGATATCACTCTATTCAAGGACCTCTTGCGTCACAGAAGGATTCTGATTACCTCTACATGGAATTAAAAAGAAAAAATGAGACGATACTTCCAAAACGAGATGAGAAAATAAGTAATTCTTAGGATCGAGACGAGACGAAAACGCGACAAAAGTATACGAAATGAAACGGGAAAACATGATTTCTAGCCTCGTAGTGTCTTGTTGACAATACAAGTATCATATCCAAAATGACCGTTCATCACAATAATTTTGTAAACTGAACTTATATTAAGTTTCAAGGGAATATCTGAAGATTACAACAAACTGATTATAGAACGGGAAATAAGCTGTAAGCGAAATTATATGCCAAAACAAATATGGATTTATATATTTTTTATTGGTTTATGATATATTTTATGTATGATAGTTTGAATGTAGGGAAACCGCACAACAACAATAACAGTATACATAAGTTTCAGGAACTCATTTTAATTTGTTTCGTCATTAAGAATGAAAATAATTTACCCTATTTGGTGGAGGGCCATCAGAAAGTTACGAAATAGAATCTGATGGCCGTCCATCCCGACTTAAGTTTTCCAATGTAATTCTTACTTTCACAAGGCGAGTGTTGTGGTATCTTTAAATATGCAAAGGTCCTGGTTGTTGGTTATACCAATAGAAAATGGTTTCCCAAGGCTGTCTCGAAGCTGCTAAATGAATAAACCTATTTTTGATCACGTTTAAGGATTTTTTTTTAAGAAATAGAATCGAATTTATTAAAACAATATATCACATGATTCATATTGCTATTTGAAACTTCTAAGAGTAGTGTCGTCTTGACCTTACTTAACAGTTGAACTTCAAATTTAACACATTTATGTTTTGTGCTTGGCAACAATATTAACACTGTTATTGTCGTTCATAAACGCTGTTATCACCTCGTGTAAAATAAACTTATCTCGGCAACTTTTCAAGCTATCACCATGCACAGGCTTACGAAAACAAAATACACAAGTTTTGGATGCGTACAATCCAAGATAAAATAGTGAAATAACAATAATAATTAAAAAAAGCAATAAAAACATTCGCTTATTTTCTTGCGTTTCCATACCACACCAGTGCATTCATTTTATGCTGTCGACCTATGATCGTACTTTGAAATATTCAAACAAATGTAGCATTTAGCTATTATTTACATTTCTACATGTATATAAACAAATAAGTTGTAAAAAATAGCAGAAAACAGAAATAAAATAACACAGTGCAACGCTATAGAAACATGGAATTCATATATACATAGCGTGGTTCAAAAGCGTGCATAAAGCGTTTTTGTGTTAATCTAATTAACAGAATTTACTTCCAGAGCAAACAGTAAAAATTTTACATGTGAAAGCGCAAACATTTTTTTTTTACTATGCTTTACTTCCTTAAACACTCGCGTATGTAACTCGGTTTATGCTTTGACGTACTCTCAATTGTTCGCAAACATTCTGCTAAAGCTTTAAACCATAAGTTTTACAATATATGCAGCACGAGTTTTGTGTACACAATTCAGAAACTGCAAAACCATGCATACACACACAAACACCACCATATATATGAATCATTTTACATTGCAATACACAGTACAATACTTCTATTCAAAAATACAATGAAAATACATTTTTCTTCACGTGACAAATATGCAACAAATATCTGATTAAAATTACTCAGTATTTTAAATGGAGATGATAAGTAGATATTAAGACGAGTCACGTATTAAGCCAAATAATAGCTGATCACTTTTCCTTTACATGCCATGACTCAGGTTAATACACTACTATAATTTCGCTACACTTTCGATACAAATGCCATTGATCCATCTAAACTGTAAAAAATAAAAATAAAATTAAAAAAAAAAATCATAAGTAAATTTTAAAAAATGGAGCAATCTGTTTGCCAAACCTGTATATAAATCAATTTATACCTAGAAAGTAATATTACTAATACTAGTTGAATATACCCATGTTTCGCGCGGGGTTTGCATTTCAAAGTCAACGCCTGTGGGAGTATCACCATTGATCTCAGCGACCGCGAAAACTATGGATTTGATACTAATATCGGTAATTTTGGGCTATGTTTTACATGTCTTGGTATCCCCCCGCTGACCCTTGGCCCACATGCAATTGTAACTGAATTTGCAAGTCATCGCTAATGGAAGTGTCACCATTGATCTCAGCGACCGCGAACACTATGGATTTGACACTAATATCGATCATTTTTTTATTACTTTTACACGTCTCGGTATCTCCCCCCCCCGGTGACCCCCGGCCAGAAGCCGAATAGCGTGAATTTGGAAGTTAATGTAATCGGAGTTTCATCATTGATTTCAGCGACCGCGAAAACTATGATTTGGACACTAATGTCGGTCATTTTCTACTACTTTTACATGTCAAGGTAAACGACCCCTGAGACCCCCTGGTTCGAATTTCGACAAAAAAACTTTTAACTCTGGTCTGGAGCCTGGACCAAGGTATTCATGACTAAAATTTGGTAACTCTCGGACTCTTGGTCCGTCTGGTTGCAAAGCCGGTTCCGGTAAACGCCCCCTGATAACCTCCTGTTTCGAAATTTAAAGAAAAGCTTCTTCTTGATCTGGGGCCTGGACCAAGGTACCCCTGACTAAAATTTGGTAACCCTCGGTCCACTTGTCTGGTCCCCAGGCCGCACACAGACAGACGGACAGACAAACAGACAAACACCCAAACAAACTCTTTATTTTATTTCCATTAGATGAAATGTTGTAAAATTGCATTATTACCAATAAAAATATCATATTTGTTATAAATTTAATGCAGAAAATAAAAGCAAAGTTTGTAATTTAGTCTAAGGAAATGTATTCCAACCTACATAATGAAGGGTAAATCATTTTACAATAGATTTTGTAATTTAAACTACATTTTTTTCCGGTGTAGGTACAGTTTTACAGGTTTGGTTTTATTGCTATTTTTTTATGAGTTTGGCTCTTTTGCCTATCAGAAAATAAGAAAAAAAGAAATGAAGAAAAAGATACATCCAATATTTGTCACAGGACTAATTTCTGTAAGAAATGTCGATGTTTTTGTAATCAGTCAACTAGGATTAGTATTAAAGGTGCTATCCCGGAATTCGCTTCGTGGACTCAACATACACATTTAACAAAGATACAATTGCCTGTGAGAGGATCATTTTCCCAAATTGTTCATTCAACATGCTGATCATCCGGTGTGCACTCACAGTAGCGAAAAGAGAGTTCAAATATAAAACCAAACACAATTACCCTTCCAATGTGTATATATATATATATATATATATATATATATATATATATATATATATATTTGAATATCCATACCGATAATTATTTTTCATTTAATAGTTCTAGTTCGCGTAATATGTTAAATATATATTGTCAAATAAGTTCTAATAATTTATGTTCACTTAAAAAGAAATCTGGCACGTTTAGGTTCTACTCTCCACGCTACAATCCAAAGAGTAAATTGTATTTTGTAGTAATCAGACCCGGGACTTAGGCTGTCACATGTATTGAGTATATGGCTATTTTCAATATTTTTTACTTTTGATCACTGTCTAATCTAATATATACAATTGAAAGTAACTATGTTTGTGACATCATAACTCTTGAAGCATCCGACCGATCTCGATCAAATTTTCAACATAGATGAGGTTACAGTCTGAGATTTTTTTTATCATTTCACTAGAACTTAGGAGAGGGTGAATGTTTAAACATAATCAAAAATGACCGATATTAGTATCGAATTCATAGTTTTCGAGGTCGCTGCGATGAATAGTGACATTTTCGATGTTGTTTAAATTCAAAGTCAGGTCCGCAACTTGGGAAGAGGAGGGGAAAATATATAAAAATCATCGAAAATGACCTATATTAATGCCGAGTCCACTTTTTGGGGTCGGTAAGATAATCGCTGAAACTTCCGTTGCCGTTTAAATTCAAATTCAGCCTCTATTAGTATTTTGCGTAGAAAACGAAATGTGTTAGGTGTCCCGACAAAACGTACCACTTGAATTTTCGCGACAAAACGTACCACTTTTGACGACCTGTCATAAATGACAACCTATCATGGATTAATTAAAGCATTTCTGATATTTATTCCACGACAAAACGTACCACTTATATAAATTACAACCTGTCATGGACTAATTAAAACATTTCGGATATTTAATCCCCTAAAAAACTTGCTACTTCATGTTAAGAAACTACTTCCTCATGAACAGGTAAAACAACGGCAGTATAAGGTTGAGAAGAACAGAGTTGTCAAAGTGCAGAAACTCATTGGTAAAAGAGGGCTCATTTACAGAGGAAATGTAGCAGCTTATAAACTGAAAGACACAGCTGTAGATCATGGGAACTTTTTGGATATTATTCCTTTCTTAAGCAAATTTGATCTTCCGCTTAATTTAGATAAGGTCACCGAGAAGAGTAATATACGAGGAAGTAATCAGGATAGTGGTCGCATAACTTTTACTAAACACGGTGAATTATGTTTTGAATGCTATCAGCACACTTATCAGAGAAGATATTTCGAAAGAAGTCTCTCAAGCTTCAATATTTTCTGTTCTATTAGACACTACTCAAGATATAGTAGTTTCAGGCCAATGTTCTGTTGTTTTACGAAGTATTGTTGTCATTGTAAAATGCATATCTACCACAGGCCAGTGTCTTTGCGGTTTACTGCTGGAAATTCTGCAGAAGTTGAACCTTGATATTAAGAAGTGTATTGGAAAATCAACCGATGGCTCAAGTAACATGCAAGGACAATATTCGGATTTTTTCAATTCACCTATGATCAGTTACACGTGTGATTCAGTTGATTTTGAGTTTAACGGCCCTTTTACCAGCGAGGCTATATGAGACGGGACATACTGATTTACGGGAAATCCGAAGCACATGAGCTCCCGCCGGGAATCGAACCCAGGTCTCCCACGACAAAGGCGCATACGCTAACCGCTTAACTACTAAGAAACTCAGTTACACGTGTGGTGTTACGCTCATATACTCAATCATGTCATATGTGATCTGACAAAAAATTGCATTGATTCTATGTCATTGTTCTGCTGAATGACTGTGCAATATTTATGCGTGAGTCTTATCAGCGAATGTACGTTTGGAAGATCAAACGTTAACAAAGGCGTCTTACAGTTATTGAGAAACAAGATCGTAGAAAACACACTTTTTTTCAGAAAAAAGTTTGGTCATTTTTCGAACCAAAAAAAAAGTGTTTTGTATATAGAGTTGACCATAACAATTAAGAAAATTCCTTCTACAGAAAATATCAAACCAAAAGCTAGGTGTAAAGCGAAAGGATATATAAAAGATCTTCTCAAGTTCAAAACAATTCGGACAGCAGAAATGTTCCTTAAGATATTTCAAGTGACGACCTCTCTGTCAAACTATCTCCAAATAGAGGGTGCTGCTAGTGTAGTCCTATCGGATGGTGCAGACTACTCTGTTCCAACTGAAAAAGTAGAGAGATGATTTTGAATCCGTTAAGAATGCAGCATTAAGCTTTGTAGAATGGAACAAAAACAAATTTGAAGACTTAGAACGTGATTTCTTTTTTTCTATTGACCTGTCGACAATTCGCCTTCAGAGGTGGACAAATATTTTTCCTGTGAATATGAAGATGAAGCTGCTTCTATCCAATGGCCAGGTACTGCATCGAAGCATTCAACACAATATTGGACATGGTAGTTTTGAGTATTTCTTCAAGATTCAAGAAGCAATGTACTTTATGGATTATTTGGACCCTAGCCACTTCAACCAAGTAACAAAACTTCCAGACGTGACTTTCGATAAACTTACATATTTTCTTAAAAACTTCAGTTAAGAAGTTTCCAAGGATACAATAAATGTATTCTCTTGGACTTTTGAAGGACGTGGATATCCTTGAAAGTCAGTCTTGATGACGAGCACAACCGAGGAAAAATGACTGTGCTGATGGTGCAAGTGATTCAGAATGAGGAGAAAATACATTTGTTTATAAGGAAAGCGAATGCAAAACGTGTTGCAAAATTGTCCAATGTGCTGCTTTTTAACTTTGCAGAATTGTAATTTGTGCAGTAATGCTTATCCAGGTTTCCAGCATACAAATTTTTATTGACTTTGCCCGTAACTCAGGTAACACGTGAAAGATTTTTTTTCAAAATTAAAATAAACTGAAATACATTAAAAATAGGCTAACGAGTACCATGTCTCAGGAACATTTGAAAACATTTTGTTGATGTCTATTGAAAATTATTTAAAAATATTTCGAATGCAAAAGTAATAGATACAGTAGCATCGAAAACTAGTGCACTAAAACATCTGCTATTTTTGTAATATAGTATACGTTCTCCTTGAACTTCATATAATATTTTGAACAATTCAGAATAATATACTGATGAAAGAATATCAGATTTTAATTGTCAATTGTTAATACTATTGACTTACTGTAGAAAGAAAACTGTGCAATTGATTTGTGACATTGAGATCTGGTGGCCCTTGTGGGAGAAAGCGCCCGCGCCCCTCTAATAATGCCTATCCGTCTCTGGTCCAAAGCCTGGATAAGGTGTGATGGAAATAAGCAAATATTCAAATATTGCATATGCAAGATTCTTGCTGGTTTTGGTCTGGCGAGAATCTTACAGGTATGGTCTTGGTGTTGCGAGAATCTTGCAGGCATGGTCTGTCTTGGTCTTGCATCAGTACTTTTCTCAGCACCAATCTGTTCAACTTTTAACCTTATTTTGGCCGATATATATATATATATATATATATATATATATATATATATATATATATATATATATACTTATATACCGTCCTATCAAGTGGTACGTTTTGTTGCCTGGCATTATTTGATGGCTGATTGGAAAACTCTTCGCAAGTAGCCCTCCAGACAAGTGGTACGTTTTGTCGCTTGTCATTATTTAAATTGTTTTTAGAAAACCCTTCACAAGCAGCCCTCAGGGTAAGTGGTACGTTTTGTCGGTGGTACGTTTTGTCGCTAGTACGTTTTGTCGCGTATTCATGTGTTATCCCTGTGCGAAGAGCTGGCAATTTGCCAGTTATGATAAAACAGAGGGTTAATATTTTAGTGTTAAATAAACTAATTGTTAAATCCCAAGCTTTCGGATCGCTGTACTGCTTAACATAAAGTTATGCTTAATTAAAGTTCTTACTTTTATTTGTATTTACTTATTTTTAATGCACACGTATTGACTTCTAATTACACAAACGTTAATGTTTAAATTTAAGTATGGTTACGGCCTGTTAATTGCAGTATGATTCATATGGATTGGAAGTAAAACATTGCACAGTCATAAACAACTGGTAGTTTCTATACTGGTTCGTGTCGCTTAGATATTAAATTATATTGTGTTTGGCATGAATAAACACCTTAGTATATTATATAAATAAGTATACTGATATTTACACTTAATAGTGGGTGTTAATGATAGTAGATATATTTAATTTGGGTTGCCAGTAAAGTGTGTTAACATTGCACAGGCATAAAAGTAACGGTAGCAACTAGTAATTCATGTACTGTGTTCGTGTCGCTTAGTCACTAAATATCATGTTTGGCATGGAATAAACACTTGCGGATATTATACAAATAATTACATTTTTTTTCTACACTTAATATTGAGTGTTGATGGTAGTATGTTCATGCAAATTGGACGTAAAATTTCGAAAGTTGCACAATAAAATTAAAAAAAAGTCTAAAGTAACTTTTGATGTGTTGCTAGCAAAACTACATTAAACAAGAATAATAATGCAATGGGAAATGCAGTTTTTTTAAAAAGAAGTGTTTTCTGAACTGTAATATACAATGTTAGTTCATGAGGTAGTAATCACTTGTTCAAGTTTTGCAAATGTATTCCAAATTATACAAGTGACTATCTACATTGGCAGACAGAAGCATAAAAGTGATTAAGTGTTTTCTTCTTCGTCCGAGGAGGATTTTATTCTAAAACTTTTAACGTGGCTCTTTCCTCTTTCCACCGTTAAGATTTAAGGGTTATGTATTTTCGGAAAACAAAATATTGTTTCGGCAACAAACAGAAACTTCTGTTTTTTTCCACAAGCATGTCTTGAAAAGCATTAACCGTTTCTTTCATATATATATATATATATATATATATATATATATATATAAATGGGTTTTTATTCATGAGTAGTTATGAAAGAGAGTAGTGTGAGTTGGTTTGGCTTGGAGCCAAGACCACGCTGTATATAACGCGAAGCATTTGTGGAAATCTAGACAATAGCTTACCACGGAGTCTGATTGAGTCTCCCGTTTACTGTACTGCTCATCCAGGGGTGTGGCAACCTGTCATTCGCATATGGTTGTTGATTAGATCTGTTATGCACACTCTTTTCACTCCAATAGTGTGTTTCACAAGACCAGATGCAAGAATAATTAATATGGAATGAATTTGAAAATTAAGACACAATTTAATATATATATGTAATGTATATATATATTAAAGCGTCATTTATTTAATGTTTTTTTTTTTAATAAGTCCCCGGCCTTTAGGACTATACATCACATACTATGAAACAGCACAGTAATGGAATTATGATATATATATATATATATATATATATATATGGTTTTCTTTTCCTGATTGGCTGAAAATGCAAGCACCAAAATTTAAAGAAGTAGAGGAAATTAGCAAATACTATCATATGTTAATATATTCCCTTCCAAATGCGTAAAATATATCCTCGTTCCTGTAGAAACTTATTTTTTTATTAAAAATCATATCGGTAGTAAAGTGTAAACAATGCCTAGAAAAATAATTTTTAAAAGAAAAAAAAATTGAGAAGTGCCAATACTGCGTATTGTTGCATACAACTGAAATTATATAGGATGTGGTGTGTTCAGTGCACAGGGGAATGGAATCTTCTTTGATCTTTCTTTTTCTTTTCTTTTCTTTCTTTTTGATTTTTTGACATGCATCTTTAAAATATTTTTCTGAAACTTGATTTAGCACTTACTAACGTAAAATGATATAGAAAACCAGTGCAGTGTTCGTTGTTTCAGGGAAATTTTCCTACTCTAAGGAAATTCCGTAGGTAATATTAACGAAAAGAGAAAGAGGAAATATTTTCCTTAAAACGTAAAAATCCAGGAAAATTCTCCGGCTAACTGATTAACTAATATAAATACTTACATTTTCTTTTTCAGAAATAAACCGATATAATAGTAATAGTTTGTGTGTGTTTGTTCAAAGTAGCATTATTTATACCCATTGTTGGCTGTATGTATTTGTGTGTATTTTTTGTTAAAGAAAGATGTAAAAGTATAAGTAAATGAATAAACTAAATATGGTTGCACTTCCTTTACCACATAACTTCTATAATATGAATTGAACACTTAATAAACTAAGGAAAATTTGATAAGCAAAGGGAAAATTTTGTTTTAGTCGAGGGAAATTTTCTTAAGGAAACCTACAAACACTGAACCAGTGTTAACTTTTTCATGTAATTCAACGTATCGTACAACTTTCTACTCCTTTTCCTCCACGTTTGGTAATTTGACATTTGTTTATCACTGTGCTCTAAATGGCCCATATATACATATGGTGAGTCAACTCATGTATACACATTTTGAACTGTCATAGACATGGCCGCCCGAAGGTGGCCCCCTTCTGGCTCACGTACATTAAATACCAGAGATACCAGACGTAATATAGGAGCCATGGAGATGGTTCCTCTTGAGGAAATTTTCTTCGCCCCCCCCCCCTGGTTATAGAACATTTCTTTTCCAGCCTACAAGCTAAAATTTCTAGGGGAAAAGTAATGTTAGGTTTTCCCAGCAGGTGGCATCAAAATCTTTGGTCTAGCTTCTCAACCCAGTTAGTAACTTCAACATGGCGGATGGACTTAGAGCTTATTGCTGCAGTTCAGATACGGTAGTAGCGTGAGTATTGGACTGATCCACTTTCAAGTGTAACAGTTACACGTTTACGAGACACAGTCGATGTTCACGAAACCGTGTGCGATGTGCAGAAAGGTGGATCAGTAAGATTTCAGATGTTTATAAGTGCTGAATCATTAGTTTCAGTGCTGGAAGGATCGTCGTCGTTGGCCGACTTCGTGATCGTTTCCCACTTGTTTCTATAGCATCTACTCCGTGAGCTACGTACTTAAAAGATCTTCTTCTTACATGTCCAAACCACCTCGGTCTACTTTAAGATGAGCAGACGTACTGATTTTCGCAGTACAGTACTGTTTTTCAAAGAGCTGTCCTGCGTGTTGCAAAGACACCTAAAAAAAAATAGAAATATCCTTCTTTTGAAAAATGTCCTGATTTAAGTTATTTCCAATACGTATTTTAATGTTTTACTCTTTATTCACAACATTTCGAATCGCATGCACTCTTTCTCTAAATGGGAAAAACGCTGTGATTTTCAACATTCTTCAAAAGTTGTTCTTAGGAAAGAGAAATAATCAACAAACAATTGTTTTACAATATATTGTTTTTACTGAGAAAGCCTTGTTAAAACGTCACTAAGGAAGAAAATGTTTCTTATTTCAAGTTAGATAGTGATGCCAAACAAGTTAAATAGAAGTTCCCTCGTGCCAGTCTAGATTTTCCATAGTTCCTTAAGATGATCCCATGCTCTGAAAATCGATTAAAAGAAACAGTATTTAGCCTTATACGAAGTTTCGTTATGCTTATGTTAAATTATGTTTATGCTCATAAATATTATGTTTATGTTTTAGGGTTTCTTTTACATTAAATTGGCTCCTTTATGTACTCCACCAAACTGTTAGAGCTCCTTCGTAGTTAGCATACGAGTCTTTGACATAGAAGACCCGGGTTCGATTTCCGTGGGATCTTGTGTGGTTTGGATTTGGCGTTAATCAGTTGGTCCACGTCTCATATAGCCTCATTCCTGAACGAGACGTTAAACTCAACTCAGCCTCATCAATTGTTTTAAAATATTTCATTTATTCTGTATTTGTCATTCATGAAAGTATTTGGAATTGTGTTTAATCCCTTCAATATTTTTATATACTCAAAAAAAAATAAAAATAAAAATAAAAAAAATGAATGATTAACTTAACGCTGGAAGGCTATCATTTGCTATTATGCTTGTGTCCTACTTTTAGCTTGTCAGAATCTGGTCACTCTAGTCTGCTTTCTTGCGGTTTTTCTGCTACTGATCTCACCTTTACTGTTCTTCGGATCACTTCATTTTTAATTTTGTTCTTCCGCGTTAACCCATACAACCACCCCAGCATCTTCTTCTCTGTAACATGCAACTTCTGTTCCTCTCTCTTCTTCGTAGTCCAACATTTCGCTTCGTACAATTAGGCAGGTCTTACTACGTTAAAAAAAAAAAACACTTTTCCTTTAAGGCGTATTATATACCTCTAAAGTCGGAATCACACTTAATTGTTTGCATACTTCCACAAAACTTAGAAACACCAAATTTCGCATACATGTTCATCATGTGATGTGAGTAATGGGAAAATTCCGATATCTTGAAAAAGGCAAAATTTTCTATGTGAATGAAGTGTCGAAATTTTCCGTCATTTCGAAATGCTAGTTTTTATAGTAGTTGCACATATAATAGAAACGTCATATTTTGTCAGGCAGTGAAGCTAGGAACATAGTTTGTGCTAGAGAAAAGAGCATTAAAATTCGTTTTCGTTTGGAGGCGCAAATCGAGAAAATGTGAAATATTTAATGGCTGTTGCTAGAATTTCAGACTTTCGAGCGCATGTTTATTCTGATGCGTAGTCTCCAAATGCGTGCTTAAAATTGAAAGAAATAGTCATCTTCGGCGTAAGAAAGTGCTAGGAGTGTTTTATGGGTGCGTCTAAGTCCAGAAAACTTGTAGATATGGTGCAAAAACGGAATTGCGTTCAAATGTGTAGATTGCAGCGTAAGGAAGGGGAAAAATCGGACATGTTGTAAGTGTCGCCATCTTCGATACAATATGGCGGCTGAAAAATTTTGTAACCATGAAAATTGTAAGTTGTGCTCTGTACCCATACTTATATTACGCTAATTTCGGTATCTTAGTAATTTCAATTGCATCATATATAAGCTCAGATTCGAAAACTAGCGTATATGTATGGGTGGGAGAGGAGAACACATCGATCGGTTCCCCCGATATTAGTTTTAGTGGTTTCGTAATTCATTACTGAAATATAGAAAGGATAAGTAATATATTATCGCTACTAACAAGCAATACTATGAAAATAAACCTCTGAATAGTAGTAGTAGGATTTGAGTTCATAAAATAATACTTTTACAACCGATCTCCTTTAGAAATTCAAACAGTATATTTAAACTTTCAAGAACCCAATAATCAACATATATTTAACAATTCAACAATCAGTATTTCATTATGGTCTTCGTAATAGTGGAAAGAAAATTTCAATAAATTCAATCTTAGACTATTATCCAATTAGCAGCGTAAACTATTTGCCTCAGTACCAGCTAACTTGTTCTAATTAGTCACGCCGATTGGTATTAATGCAGGAATCTAATTCAATTTAGAAAAAAGGTAGAAAAGTTATAGGCAAAGTGCCTAAAACTAACAAAATGGCAAACGGCCCTTTAAATGCAAGAATAATATAATGAAGGAAGGAAAAGCATGAAACTTACGTACCTCGCTGCCCTATTAAGCCAATCCGTGCTATCGAATAGAACAACTAGCCGACATGAGGTTACAGCACTCCACTTTAAACTTCAGGATTACATTCGAATTTTAAACTTTAACAAAATTATACTTCGAATATCACTCGTAGATTATGTATATAGAATAACTTTTGATACAATAACTCGATCACAAATTATGATAATAGTAGCGAAACAACCATTATACTTCCTCCCTCGGACGTTCCAGCACAACTATGGCCACATATAGAGATAGCTCATCCGTCGTGCTAGTACGTCCCACCAGAGGGCATAAAAAACAAAAAAAACAAAAGAATAGGCAAGAACGAAAAAGCTTTTGCGGTACAAAATAATATAATATAAATTATTCCTAGAGACACCTTTTCTATAAATATTTAATAACCAGTGACATAAAATCCATAAAATCTATGGATTATATGTTACAGCTCCAGGTAGGTAAATCAGGTTCTCCTATATTATTAAAGATGATTAATGGTTTAAGTGAAGAAACAAATCATTGGAGAAGTCACCATCTTGAATGCAAAATTCCCATATTATTCAATTGCCTTCATTTGATCTGTTATGCGGTATATTGAGGGTAATAAACATATATCAACGTAGTAAATTGGGTCTGTGGTAAAGCGTCTGCTTTCTCAGTAGTAGGTCTGGGTTCGATTCCCAGACGAACCTTGTTTTATCTTTCGTTTTTCTCTTATCACCGTTGCTTCGTTTTAGCAAAATAGTTTCTTTTTGTATTGCGTGAACAAAATATTTTCGTTATTACAGACATAGACGGAAAGCATATATTTATACGGTAACTGTTGAGATGGTCTCGAAACTAGGCAGTACGTTCGTGTGAAGCTTCGAGACGATACTCAACTATTTAAAAAGAAACATATGTAGCTTTAGAGATGTGGCATCACCAGTGTTTCTTTCAGAAACAATGTTCCGGGGAATTCCCAGGAGTTAGTATTCCCAGGGGCACTGCTGATAATATTCTTTTTTATTCTATTATACACGTACTATTTGGTCTCCTGCGGCGGCACTCTAAGAGCCCCAAAGAGGCAGTGTACCCCCAAAAACATTTTGAAAGAAACATTGAGCATCATTTCCACGATATAGAATCCAGACGAGACGAAAATACATTTTGTCTCGCGAGAATAGTGTGTGCTTCAAACCGGAAATGATTGCAAACAATCTCCTTTTTTATACTAGTCGTTTAGATACATGCGTATACCAAGTTTGAAGTCTATACCACAACTGAAAAAGTATAAGATTATAAATTTTAAGGAAATACACAAACACACACACACACACACACACACACATATATATATATATATATATATATATATATATATATATATATATATATATACGCACCTTTGACAATTGTCCCGTCGGCAGCGTATATACTTTTAATATATGAGATACGTGGAAAATTGCTCCTTTCGGTTCAGTAGTTTGTGTGCAGGACCGGTTGGAATGAAATGCGATCTATAATAGACTCAAGCTTATAGGCAAACGATATATGCTATAAAAATAAACTTTCAAAGAAAGAAAAAGTAAGAAAAAATTGTGAGGAATCGAACCCAGGTCTTCTGCTCAGTAGGCTCACGCCATTCCCCTACACTACTGAATTCCTTACATTTTCGACTTCCTACTTACTGCCCACATAGTACTGGTACGTAGCGGGCCTGCATCTCGGGAATTACACCTCTAAAATCGGAATAGTAATCGGATTATATATGCGTTTTTTTTTTTAGTATCATAAAGGAAATGATGTTATTTGATTGTGATAAGGAATGACAAAGACACCATTCTAATACATTGTTATAATACATTGTAAAAAGTGGTGTTGTTTAAAATGCTATAAACAAATTTTTAAAAAGCCTCCGATAATATTCATATTCTAAATTACCTATTAAATAATCGTATTCATTGAAAATATAAGAGTAAAGATACAGGAAGACTATATGTACTTGCCCAGTATATATAAACATTTCAAGAAGTCTTGCTGCCCAATAAGTACATTTGTATTAAAGGACACCATTATAATACAGTGAACTATGTTACAGTGCAAAAACTAGTGTTCAATCAAATGTTATGAACTAATGTTTAAAAAGCCGTAACAAAATTCTTATTTATAAATTACCTAAAAAGTGTAGTCTTCGTTGAAAATACAAGACGAGAGATACAGATAGACTGCAAGAAATTGTCCAGTAAATATGGAATATTTCAAAAAGTCTTGCTGCAGGTAATATGTACTACTATGCCGAAGGTTTCTATTATAAGGGACTTTGCTACATTACAGTTCAAAAGTAGTGTTCACTCAAATGCTATGAGAAAAATTTAAACATTTTCCAACAATATTCATATTTGTAAATTACCTAGTAAATTGTAGTCTTCATTGTAAATACAAGAATAAATATGCAGGAAGCCTGACATATTTTCCTACTCTTATATCACAGATATGAATTACTTTTCCTGCAGGTAATATGTACAATTAACAACAACGACAGTATTAGAATATATTGTACTAAATTGCACTGCAAAACATAATATTAAAAAAAATGCTACGAATACATATTTAAAAGGCTGCAAAAATTCACAGTTGTAAAGAGTGAGCGTTTTCAATAATTGCAACGTTTAATAGGTAGGGTATTGCAAGACAGTGCCCGCTGTTTATGTTTCAGAAAATAAATTCTGTTATTGTCTCTAACATTTATTGATGTGCGCAAAGTGTACATAATAATCCATGTACATGATTGCCAGAGTAGAAGTAGCAATATAGTTCTTTCTAATAAATTGTGTGTTTGCTGTTCAAAGTTAGATGGAAGAACTAATACCGGTTGAATTGAAGTATGTGTTGGTAACAGATGTCTGCTGTAAAGGGAAGTTAATTCCTCAAGGAATAGTTTTCTACAACTTGACACCTCATGGCAAAGCCATGACCGGGGGTCTGGGGACGGAGCCCCAGCGAGTTTTAGCGAGTTGGTATTCTATGGTCACACAAAACTTCTGCCACTTCTATCCATTTCGTCCAAACGCTGCTAACTCTGCTGTTTACATATTCTTCTAATCCTGCATTTTCCTGCAGAATGGATTCCAAGTACTTGAATTTCATTCATGATAGCTCATTTTGCCTATTATGATAAAGTTGGCAACTATGCGTTACACAAAAAAATACGAGGTAATGTAGTAAACGGCTATCATGTTCGCATTCACCGACTTAAAATTAGTCAGAATTAGTGAGTTTTGATTTTGTAACGTTTCAAAAGTTTAAATATGTTGGCCTCTGTAATTAGTTAAGGAGGAAGGAGGAACCTTAATGCGCATGCTTGAATTTTTTCACCGCGTTCGCGTGCGCCAGTCGTGAGCTGGTGGTCGCGAAGTGAGGTGCTGTTGGTAGTGTTCGTCGCATTTAGTGTTTCTCGCAAGATGACGGAACGAATTGAGCAAAGATACTGCATCAAATTCTGTCAAAGGCTGGGTGATTCTCAAAGCCAAACAATTCGTAAGATTCAGCAGGTGTTTGGAGAAGATGCGATGGGTGTAACACAAATTAAACAATGGTTCAACCGATTCAAAGATGGCCGCACATCAGTCGAGAGTGAGCAGCGTAGCGGCAGGCCCCAAAATGCTCGGAATGCAGCTGTTGTTGAGCGGGTGGGAAATTTGGTGATGGCAGATCGCCGTTTGACAGTGCGGGAGATTGCAGAAGATGCTGGAGTGAGTAAAGATTCTGCACATGCAATTTTGCGTGACGATTTGAACATAAAACGAGTGGCTGCTAAATGTGTACCCAAGTTGTGGTCTCAGGAACAAAAAGACACCCGTTTTGACGTTGCACAGGACCTTCTGGACACCACCAACACTGATCCTGGGTATCTGAATACCGTGATAACTGGAGATGAGTCATGGGTGTACGGGTACGACCCAGAAACAAAACAACAATCGTCTCAATGGAAGCATCCCGATTCTCCAAGGCCGAAGAAAGCGCGGCAGGTGCGAAGTAAAATCAAGGTGTTGCTGACTGTTTTCTTCGATGCCCGTGGAATTGTGCATCACGAGTACTCACCGGAAGGACAAACAGTGACAAAGGAGTACTATCAAGATGTTCTCAGGCGACTCCGTGACGCAGTCCGGCGCAAAAGACCAGACATGTGGACAGCGAAGAACTGGCACGTCCATCATGACAACGCCCCAGCACATTCATCCCAATTGATCCACACGTTCTTAGCCAAACATGGAATTACAACCGTTCGCCAACCTCCCTACTCTCCAGACCTGGCTCCTTGTGACTTCTGGTTGTTTCCAAAATTGAAGACGCCTCTGAAGGGATCCCGTTTTGAGAGTAGAGAAGACATAATGCGGAACACGACGACGGAGCTGAACAACATTCCAAAAGAAGACTTCCAGCGATGTTTCCAGCAGTGGAAGGATCGGTGGGCTAAGTGTGTGGAAGCACAAGGGGCATACTTTGAAGGGGATTAGGGTCCCAAATCTGTCAGGTATTCGCAACTATTTTTCTGGCCAAAGGTCGGATACTTTTTAGACAGCCCTCGTATATTATATATATATATATATATATATATATATATATTATAAACACATAACATTTCAGAAGCTAAGAAAATCAGTTTACATGTTGTTTATACTTAACATTTTGGAGTCATCAGAAGATGAACAAAACATAATTTAGAAGAGTTTGTAATACAATTTATATCAAGAGAAAATGAATTTCTGTTTTCCAAGTTGAGAATATTTGAAGTTGCTAATACGAGCCAAGGATACTTACACGCTTTCCACTGAAAGTTTACATTTCCTGAGTAAAAATACGGATTACTCACCAAACTGTATTAATCAGTTATGCACATACATTCCGGAAAGTTGAAATATTTCATTTAATTTAGCTGTCAACTCATTGTTCTGATATAAATAAACTATATCAGGTAATAAATTCACAATATTTAATTAAATTTAAGCTTCAGAGGAATAAGCTCCAACAACTGGGAGTCATGTGTTTTCTCACAAATTTGGTGGAATCAGAGAAAATTCATGAGAAATCCGGAATAAATTGTTCTATATAAATCCTGGATTTACTTTGTGCTGAAGTAGTAATATTTGCAAATAGAAAGTTATTATCTTGTGACGCGACAGTTCATGTCTCCCCACCCTAAGAGTGAAATTTGTGAATTGTACACTGCCTAAGACTTGCGAATGAGTTAGTGCTAATCGATAGATTTGAATTAAGAGCACTAAACTTAAGGATTATTAAGTTTATCGAGTTTAAACCATAAATTGGTTTAAACTTTCTAGTTGCCGGCACGTCTGCAAATTAAATTTCGTTATATTTGATATTAAAATTTGATAACCACGTTTAAGATTAAAGATGGCGGCGCGGGCAATATTCTACTTGGTCTACACTAGTTGATTTATTTTTCTATGTCAAATATCAAGAAATTCAGAAACAAATGTTTCATTATTTAAAATGAAAAGTTAAATACATATTGTCAGTGTTTTGAACTGAAATAATTCCGAAATGTGATTTTTGTTTATAATAATAGGACCCTCACTCCATTCTCCCGCACGTCGAATTTCCGAAAATCCATCCTTAGTTGTAGCTTGTATCATATATTCCATTTTCGCCAAGGTGTTGATAAGTCCGTCAATCAGTTAGAATTTCTTATTACATGAAACTGCAACACATGAACAATATATTCGATTAAAATTATTAATTTGTGACTAATGCATACAAACTCACAAGTCATTAAATTTGTTACGAATTATAATTCTAGAAATACCATAATATTTGTTAGGTTAGCTTCTGTAATCTGCATATTATGACTTGTCACAGATTTTGTGCATTTCTGTATCAATTTAGTCTATCCGAAACATTTGCACTTAAAGGTCTAACTGGTTAGTTATTAATATTTCCAGCCCCTTTGATCAGAAAGAAAAATTAAAGTACTTTTAATTACTAATTTTGTTTATAAAGTGTTTATGTTATTTTTTCTTTATTTGTTTTTTTTTTCGTTTTAGATTTAGATTTTCCTTTTAGATTTATATATATATCACGTACAAGGAGAAATCATGTGGCATATGTGAGTGATGAGATACATCGCATACTACGAAATTAATCATTCAACCTTTTTGGTCCTTTTGAGCTATCATACAAAGAGAGCAGGTAAACGAAGGAAATAAGCAACTGAGGAGAACATAAAAAGTGAGAGAAAGGCATGTGTTCTCACTGAAGTAAATGGACTGACTTGCCGTGGTTTCACTAGTGTAAACACTAGAATGTGCAGATATTTACCTACAGACTTTATGATGTTGGAAACAGGAGGATAACTATACCAACCGACTACGTATATACATGTGAACGTTTGGTGTGTGTGAGTGTGTGTTTTCCACTCTTTCTCTATAACTCAGTTTTTGAGCAGCAAAACTCTCTGGTCTCTTCTATTTCCAGCGGGCATACCGAGATGAGTATTGGAATCCCTTTGATTGGACTGTACTTCATTGCATCGTCAAACAAAAGATAAATATAGGTCGCTCTGTTTCATAAAAGGAGAAAGGCAAAATTGCCGATTCCCTTGCTCGTTCTGACTTACCCAGATATATATATATATATATATATATATATATATATATATATATATATATATATATATATATATATATATATATATATATATATATATATATATATATTAATTCACAAAGAAACAAAAATGTTTGCTTTCAACATTTCATATTAAATTATTTAAGTTGAAAAAGAACATGCGGTCTTCTGGCTATGTTTGAAATGATCTTATGTCACATGCATGCATACAAAATATACTTTGAGATCATATTTTTAATTCTATCATTTTCATCATATACATTTAGTACATATGAGGTGTTCTGGGTAATGAGGGTAAACTTAACATTGAATAACTTTTTTTCGTTTTTTTTAAAAGTAATAATAACAAACTTCAACAATATCAATAAAATAATTAACTAATTATGGAAGAACGTTTTGTCGAGTTCATCCTTATGGAGAAAACTTAAATTGAATTGAACAAACTTACGTTGAGTTCCCAATTACCACTCTGTATTCCTCACATTCTCTTTGCAATTATAGTAATTAATCTATAGCATTAATTTTATAATTGAATCTTAGGTCTAAATAATATTATATTTACTATAAAATGATTATAATGTATTTGTGCAGTACCAGAGGCAAATTGCTAGAATTTTTGGTAGGTATACACTCAACCGTTTTTAAAAATATAACGCATATCCACCACTATATCCTTCATTACATTGAGTAAAAGCTGAATTAAAAAAGAGCAGGGTGTCCAATATAGAATGCAACCTGGAATTTGGGATAGTAGAACTTTTGAACCTGAAGAGATACACAAATAATGGTTATATCAAAATGAAGCTTTGTTAATGCTTATATTTTTAAACTAGGAAGCAACGATTGAAGTACACTAGAAACCACACAGTATTGCTAGATGTAACCAAAGGAGTTTTTTTTTTCTTTGCAAAACGTGTAAATTGACTCATAACTAATACGTATGGATGCTCTCTCGTTAATTTCCAATTTGTTTAGTTGGAGTACCTTGGAAACTATGGAACAGAAAAAAAAAATATTTTTTCACTTACACCGATAACTAATCGGATGATACCACTGTAAGGGGGAACTAAGGAAATCGTAGTTTTCATAAATTAACACTCTGTATTGGCAACATTGCTGATGTTTCAGTGCATCGAAAGGTGTTTTGAGTATCTGTCTACATGATGCAATTTCTGAGAACAACGAAAAAGAAACTTTGAAATTATCATGATAAAACTTGTACTTACATGCATCCGGCAATACTGCTATTAATTTCTATGGGGCTGCTTAAAGCAAGTGGTATACAAGAACAATTCTCGAACTACACAAGACCTGAAAACGAACATTCGCAGTGCCATTGAGAACATTAACACTACTACTCTTCGTAAAGTTGCTTACAACATGGCGACACGTGTGAACCAATGTTTAAAACAGTGGGCAATCCATCATCGCTATTTAGCTGACTCGTTTCTTGATAGTAGAAGTGTTGCCTGATCCTGCTCATCCGATTAGTTATCGGTGTAAATGTTTTTTTTCTGCTCCATAGTTTCCAAGTTACTCCAACTAAACAAACTCAAAATTAACGACAGAACATCCATAGGTATGTCATGAGTCAATTTGCATGTTTTGTAAAAAAAAAAAAAAAGGTTACATCTGGCAATGCTGTGTAGTTCCTAGTGTACTTAAATCGTTGCTTCCTAGTTTTAAAATATATGTATGAAAAAATACTTATCTTGATATAACCACTATTTGTGTATCTCTTCAGGTTCAAAAGTTCTATTATTCCAAACTCCGGGTTGCATTGTATATTGGACACCCTGTAATAGGTGGTTATACGCCATATAGCCCATGTATTCTCGGTTACAATCCTGTATAGCAATATCACGACTGGCGTAATTTTATAACAAACTAAACCCTACAATTCTCAGTGCAATTATACGTACTCAAATATGCGTTTAAAAATAGTATGAAGTAAACTTACAAGAATTAAAAAAAACAACAACAATTCAGTTCATGTTAACAAACAGAATATATTTACGTTTTGCCAGTGATGTAGCACGCAACGAAACAGTATATAATGATGAAAACGCTGATAACCCTCGTTGAGTAATATATACACAATTTGGTCCTTTGAACTACCAGGATGTAAGAAAATTGAATTTGTATATTAGAAATATTTATAAAACCACTCTAATGAAGTAAAATATGTGCAGCACACACATTCATTATTCAAAAAAGGGATCACGGCAGCTATTCTATATACATTATTAGTATTTGCTGTATTTCCGAAAGTTCTTCACAAATACATACAAATATACATGTTATTGATTATACCTAGTGGTAAATAACGGAATCCATTCCCCTTAATTCGTAGAATAATACATCAAAGGATATATGCAGACGTAAATGATGATATTGTGTATAGCGACATATTCTAAAGATTTTTTTTATAAACTTCATTTATTAGTCAATTATTGATTGACAGTAATGTAGGAGATGAGCTTATAATAAGAGTCTATACATTTTTGTTTTCAGTTATGCCTTTCAAACAACATTGCTTCTAATTTGTTGACTATGGAATTCTGATCATTATTTAAAAACATTTAGCTTCCTACGTAGTGTGAAGTTTACCTCACCGGCTTTGCGACACGTGGAATATTTAAATAAATGTGAACGCATAATGCGACATAATAAATAGTTAATAAGAAACTATAACCTAAATATTGCAATTGTTTTCGCATAATACGGTTCAAATATATACATATTTGTTGTATATCTAGGTACAAAATAAATTGTGTAGAAGATGCTGAGCGATCATAACAAACTTTAGTTTCATTTCGCAGAATACTTTGATTTAGCGATCACGAGAATACAAGTGTTATTTCGTCCTCTGCGTTTCTACAGAATAATCTGTTGAGCATACTGAAGAAATAAGAAGAAGTTATGACTCGGGTGTTCAAGATATACATACATAATTCCAGTATATATATATATATATATATATATATATATATATATATATATATATATATATATATATCGGGTGTTTCAAAAATACACCAAAGACGTTTGGGAGGTGATTCCTGACATCAAAAAGAAACAAACAGTACATACCAACCTGGGTGCAGAAATCTGTCATTTTAGAGTTATATGCTGCCGAAAATACGAAATAGGCCCTATATAAACTTTAGAGGTCCATAGCTCCAACACTATGTGACCTACCGTAGTCGGATTAAGACTTCACTTAGGAACTAGTATATGCCTCACTCAAATATCCGTGTTTCAGAATCCTGTGGCACTTTCGCAGAAATTGTTATATAGGTAGTTGGTGAGTAGTTCAAATTATATGCCCGTAGGAAAATTCTCTGTATAAAAATTGTTGCGTGATTACCGCAGGATTCTGGAGCATGGATTTTTGGAAAGCGTACATATTAGTTCCTAAGTGAAGTCTTGACCCGACTATGATGTGTACCGGAGCGATGGACCTTTAAAGTTCTTTTTTTTTCATGATATCGGCATGCTTTAACTCCGAAATGACGGGCTCTTTCACCCAGGTTGGTCTATACATTTTGTCTTATCTTGGGGTCAGGAAACACTTGTCAAACGTTGTCGGTTTTGTTTCGAAACATCCTCTCTCTCTCTCTCTCTCTCTCTCTCTCTCTATATATATATATATATATATATATATATATATATATATATATATATATATATATATATATATATATATAACATAAAGTAAATCTTCATTGACCTATTGATGGGATGCTCTCTTAAGACTGAAAAAAATATAGAGTTAACTGAGTAAATGCGCAGTGGGTCCACAAGGATGGGACATGGTATAGCGAAAAAATGTCATTGAGATGTTCCCAAATCTCAACTCACTTAACCTCAAAAGAGGATTCACGAAAATGTAAAAGTAGGTATTATTTATATAGTTACGGGCGCAAATGTTCTTTTGCGCAATTGATTCTCATTTCAGGTATGAAGAAAATAAAAATAAAACTCAACAATTGCATCAACACATTTCCATATATGTTATATGTTCAAATATCCACTTGCTGTATATCATTTCAATCAAATAATGGCAACAAACCTTGGACTTCAATGAAAGTTAGGTCCCCAGCTAACTTGAGAAAAAATGCTTAGAAGGAAGGGAATATATATATTATATATATATATATATATATATATATATATATATATATATATATATAAGTATGTGTATGATATATACACATTATCGAGCGTTCTAAAAATGGCGCCAACGGACCACGGAACACTATTCTACAGTTCAAAATTAGGTCATTTTTAAAACACTGTGTAGGCCTATATATTAAATGTGGATATTATCATTCTATTTAGTATTGGGTATCTCATGAGCCTATCAAGTTAGGAAGATGAAACTTGGTATATGAATTCCTCATTAGAAATAAACGAAAATTTCGTTCCAGTGGGAGGACGTGGCGTCCTATCTGTATGAAAGTGTACGTACCTATATGTATATTACAGCAATACTTGGAGCAAAGTCACCCAAACCAATATGACTTACTACCTTGGAAAGCAATGCTGTGGGGTAAGATACATCAAGCACTGCTCAGGGAGATGAAAATTGACACGTATAAAAATAATCAAAAACGATAGATATTAGTGTCGAATTCATAATTGAGGGGATCGCTGAGATGATTGATGACATTATTGATTACATCTAAGCCCAACTTCAAGCAAGAAGAAACATGCCATACGGCATGGTGTTCGAGTAGCCAAAGACATTTCACGCGGCTTTGCGCGTGAATTGACAATGGGTGTCCCAGGTTTTTATCGTCTTTACTCATTTCAGTCGGTGTTTCCCTGGACTTGGCATTGGCAACACCTCAAAGCTGGGAGGGCAGCGCCAAAGGCGTAGTTCTTCGTTATTTATTTGTCTTATTTCTGTACTTTCTTTAAATGGATGTGTGGGTATAGTTGTACCGGAAACGTTATTCTTATTTGTGTGCTTTCCGTGCACGTCAGCTAAGCTGGGGATCGGTAGGAGCATCAACGCCTTTGGCGTTACTTCTCGTCATGTATTTTATGCATTTCTTCAATTTGGATTTAGGCGAGGAGAGGGCAACGTGGGCGTTTTTTTATTTCACTCCTTCCTTATACTTTCTATACGTTTTATCAAAATAGAAAATTTAAAACATAGCACAGTCTTGCGGGCATTTCACTCATCTTCACGACGAACGTTAGGTCTGATCGTAAGAATTCGTGCTTTGTTGTTGTTGTTTGTTTGCACATCTGTCAGCTATCGAATGACGTTAAGTCCGAACGGCTGGTAGTGATGTTCCTGGAGATTTAGAAGACTAACGCTATATCGTTCTCAAAATAGTCAACACTTTTTAGTTGAATGTATAACAATAGAGACATGCATTCATTGGTTTATGTGAAACCCAGAGACAGTCGCGATCACTTTCTTGACTTAGTCATTTGAAAAAATATAAGCTGTGATAATTGCAACCACGTTCGTAATCGTCTAATAAATTTGTATGAATTTTAGGTTTACTATTTGATATTGAAGCTAAAGCTTGCCGAAGACCCTTGAGTGAGAAAAGTACCCACATATAGGCAGTATAAATAATTGACATATTACAACACAACAATATTTGTGTGTTGTGTTTACAAAACTGATTTATTGTATCTACAAAGAAGTTGTCTACCGGTTGATAATTTATTGTCAAACGGTTCACTACGCATTTAAGAGCTGTAACAGGTAATTTACAAAAGTTTGTGCTATTTATACTGACTTCGAGAACACCAAAAATTAAAGGAATTTATTTCCAGGATGAAGAAGCAGAATGAAGATTGGCTATGAACAGTTTTCCCCCATAAACAGCTTTCAGTGTTGCCAGTCTGATTTTAAAGTTGTAAAGATATAACAATTTCGTTATATTTTATGTCCCCTGTGGAGGATGCCGGGACCAACAATGTTAATCAGTGCTTATGTAGTAAGGTTTAGAAGTTAGGACTTATAAATGACTATAAATCATTTCAGAGATGAGGCTCTTCTCAGAACGTGTTCTACTCTAGCATTTCTCTTTGTTGATGATGTAGATGTTTGGTGGCTTTCCATTATGGAATATGCAAATTTCTAAAGACTTGAGAGCATTTTAGATTAGTTTGTAACATCTCCATGTGCAACTGCTCGAATCAACAGCACAGAACAAATAATGTTAAACGGTAAAACTACAGACTCATATTATAAGGTAAGTCAGCTCATAACATGTATTGTTTGAAGCATCTAAAACGTGAGGCTGTGTACAACGATATGAAAGCAGAACTTTAAACATTGAAGGCAAACGTAGACGGCATCAGTACATAATATGGACAAAAGAATAGAAAACCTATTAACTGAGTATGTAGCCTCGAAAGATGTAAAAAAAAATCTTGAGGGAAATAGCACACATTCAAAAGTAATTTTAGTTTGTTCCAGAAGAGAAGCCATCTACTAATGTACTAACTGAACTCTATTATAAATCAGAAAAAAATACATTTCTAATTCATTGAAAGTTGATTTTGACTTTGTTTCTTATACTTATTCCGAGCTAGATCTGACCGAAAGTCCCTAAATATGCTGATGACAATGGACAACTATTGTGACAAATCACTCCGCTAGCAAGCTGTTCTTCGGATAATCACGTAATACTTACACGTAATTACAAATATCTCAATATATTGAAAATGAAGAAAGAAGAATATTATATTTCAACTCTGAGTAACCATTGGCAAACACAGTATGCGGCAAAACAAACAGTACTAAAATCATATCGTTGGCATTTATTTATTTATTTATTTGTTGTACAACGTAATGAAACGTAAGAAATGTTGTGAAGTGGATGTCAACTAAACGTTACTCAACCCATATTGTAAGTTAAGGAAGACTCGTGCCTGCATATCGTGTGTTCGAAATGTTGACCATTGCATCGCGCACATTTTTCATAGTGGCCTTATAGATCGATGGACATGTTACTGAACACGGGTTGCTGGAACGACAGAAAAATGAGTGAATCTTCTCTCTGAACTACGGTATACCCGTTAGGGGTTATCTGTTCGGAAAATTGCTTCCTTCAGCATACCCCATATGTAGGTGTCTGGAGTGGGAAATGTAGGCGTCTGGAGTGAGGCCAGGGGAGTGGGAAGGATATGGACAATCAACTTTGCGGGAAATCAAATGATGTCCAAACTTTCGTGGGCAGAATGACAAGTGACCCAGTTGCAATGTGGGCGGTAGCGCCTTATTCCTGCACCAATTGTTATTGTAACGACAGATTTTTGGTGCGGCGGAAACCTCGCAAAAGATGCAAGAATGGATCAATAATCAACTGGCGGTCGATGTAGCGATCAAGGTACACATGGCTTTCATCACTGAACCATATGTTACTAATGAAGACTTCGTATTCATATGCCATAGCTCAAGAGCAATAGTAGAATTGGGCGCTCATCTGCTGCAGTGAGATGCTGCCCCATACCGTATGAGCGGAAATAGTGCTCGTCAATAAACACCTTATCCTCTTTTGTAAGTAACATTATCTTTGCGCCAACTGCACATACGATAGTCCACACACGACTGAGCACACGTGTAGCGCTTACAGCTCATACCATGTTACATCTGCGCGCCATCCGTACGCGAATTTCAGTACTGTTTGTTTTGCTGCATACTGTAGTTGTTGGAAAACTGTTAAGGAAACTATTAAGAAAAAAAAAGAATACATATATAAATATTTGTAGAAGTTCCCTTTAAATATGAAAGTCAGGCATTCAACCAATTTGAGATAAGGATTTATTTATATTTTTGTTCACTGTTACCAAATCATAAGCAAGCATTTGTTTATATTTTTCAGATATGTTTACCATGTATTTCTAGTAATAGTTCTTTCCGATTTCTGTACAATTGATCCTTATGTTTGCATTTATATGTTCTTAGGTGCTGCGAGAAATATTTGTATGTATGTATGATGAGTTAAAAGGGGTTCACATTCTGAAAGGTTTTTTAATTTGCTTTTAGTATAAAAAAAGGTCCCACGAAAGTCATGCTATTCCCCATAAGAACAACTTGCTACACCGATAAATGTCGATACCGCAAGTTGTACACTTTCAGAGTGTAGACTACAATTTGTTGACGACATTACGACATTATACTTGCCAGCAATTGTTTATAATTTTAATGATACCTATACAGTGTCAGGCAACGCTCTTTTGATAATTTCAAACAACTAGAAACTTACAAAAAGAAATCTTCAATGTTGCGTGATTAAATATTCGAATTCAAAATGTTCCTACGCATAGTTCTTGGTTCATAGCTTAGAACTGTAAACACGTGTGTATTAATTAACACTGTAGACCAGCGTTTAGACTTCCTGATCTACCACACTAACTAGCAGTTGCAAATTTATTAGTTCTGGATGCAATAGTGAAATATGTAATCTACTCATAGTACACTGAATATTGTTTGGATCATTTCGTTATTATGGTAAGTGTACTACCTATAACTGACATAACAGTTTCAGTTACATAAATCTATACAACGTGGCTCAAAGGTAGGTATACAGCGACACAAATGTTGATCTAAATCACATGTTTCAGTCCCGCAAGTGTTCTAAATGTCTTCTATTAACATTGCAACATTCTTCAAACCTACCCAGAAGGCTGATATATACGCCACGATACAAATTTTAAGTTTAGTTTACGTATTATGCGTTTTAGAGACATTCCTAATTAGGGAAGTTCTACATACGCTGACTGCGTTGACTTTGTTGAGGTATTGACAGATGTCAGTGCAACTTTCATTTCATTATTCTATACCATTGTAATCTTAGGACATCCAGATTTTTTTTTTTTTTGCATCGACCATTGAACCTGTTTTATGCAATTAGTCTCTGATGCAATAAATCGTTAAGTCTCTTGGTGTGTGATCGTCAAATTTAGTTATCTATAATGTACTGTCATGAAATAAAGAATTTTGACTTGCAAATAGCAGGAGAGAGGAAAACTAATCCCAACATCGTTCATGTGTTTTAACTTAATCGAAATTCCCTTTCGCTTTCACGTGAGGTTTTCAAGCAGAGGGCTATCCAACGTAACAAACAGCTGAAATACCCAAAAGTTCAAGAATCAGCCAGTGTTTGTTGCCAGTAATCTTGGTTTCGATACTAAGTGTATTATTTTCAGGTAGAGAGGAAAAACTGTTCTTAAGTTTATTTTTTCTCGAACATAGGGAGACAAGCAAACTACCGGTAATTCATACCCAATAATCGTAATAGTTTACAAATATATTACTACTTGTTATAATGAATTTGCATGCAAAAATATGTATGTTCCAACAAACAACTGATCCCAGCTCGCATCAAGTGATCTCTGTGGTGGACAAACACCGTATTCGTGGGTTTTCAAGGGGTTCTCCCATTTCTCTCCATTTTCTTCATTTTACCATTCCATTCATTTCTCATCATCACCGTCTCCTTAAGCCTCGCAGGCATAACCATGGGGCGTAAAACTTA
Source organism: Thermobia domestica (assembly GCF_964235325.1). Classification (NCBI taxonomy): domain Eukaryota; kingdom Metazoa; phylum Arthropoda; class Insecta; order Zygentoma; family Lepismatidae; genus Thermobia; species Thermobia domestica. Next base: position 138,023,234 of record NC_137459.1, on the reverse strand, counting down.
AATATTTCATTTCATTTCATTTTTTTTTCCAACAAACAACTAAGAGATTCAGGGAGTTCAAGGTGGTCGCACGGGGATCATTCCCTCTAGTGACCCACTAGCTACAGTCCTGATATACCTACATAAATAACTGTAATTATTCCACATTTGTTCATTAATGTCTCTAGTATGAAGTTTCGCGAACGATATGCTACTTATTCATGATCTAAGATTTTTCCTCTCGTTGCACTCAATGAATGTCCGAAACGCATATTACACATCATGATTGCATAAACTTTTCTGTTCGGGTAGCGTATAACGAACATGCATATTTTGGGTGCATTTCCCAGACTCGCTGTAAACTGCGTACAAGGCTAGTTTAGGCAATGAACGAGCTCAAATAATCATAACTTTTTTTGTTTGTTTGTCACTATAGCCTTCCTATAAATTTCTACGAACATTTGGGAAAATTTACTCACTTACTTAGCACCATTCACACAAAATAAAATACATACACAGTATTTCGGGAAAATAACGGAACTTCCTATATTAAACAAAACGAATTAGGTGTTTTGCCAACTGCAGTTCTTTTAAATTCAAAATGCAATCTCTTCCGCATTAACACATCACTGGGCACGTTCAACCAACGCTTGATAATTTTTCGGTCTGCCTGGCTTTGGGTCGTCTTCCAAGGGCTCAAGGCACGGACGTCGTTTCGGACTTCGCTTGGGGAGGGGGGCAAGAGCACCACCGACATAAGAATTTCGCGTTTTGTGCTAATATATTACTAGACAATCGATTAACGTATATGTGTTCCTCAAACTCTTGGGGGGCATTGCCCCCTCCTGCCCCCTTAAGAGACGCCCCTGACTCAAGACAGTCCCGGAATCGCATACAACACTCGAACACACGTGTACGAGATACAAACTCATCTCCATACACTTGTTTCATCATTTCCAATGTTTGTGTAAATGCTTTACCTTGCAAGACACAACATTTAATAATGACTCTTCGCTTCATCTTGTTTTTGTGACGAGGAGACACCAGATGCACTCACTTTTCTTGCTATAACTTGACACTCTGTTAATATGTTCTCATAATTGTGATCTCATTTTATTGAACAGATATCCAGCTTTCCAACGATATATCGATTCAATGGGTGGAGCTAGTTGTTTATATGTAAAGGAAAAAAAAAACTCCCATTACCTTTCCGACATACTGTATATTTCTCAGCGAACAGCTTCTATTGACACCTTAATTCAACTGATCAGTCTATTTGCAAGATTGTCAATTTTCCGTTCGTTACAATTATCCATCCCGTTTCCTCTCGAGCTGACCCCCACGCTAATTTTCCTGTCGCGCGATGGCTGCCGTCTTCACCTTACATATAAAAACTTTGGTCATATTACTCAACAAACAAACAATCGTTTACTACGTACATTACTACATTTTCATAGCAATAACACAATCATGTATGAATCTTCTCTATTTAGTTTGTACTTTAAATATAACCAGTTTCGAAATTTTAGCATTCATTTTCGAACGATGTTGCATCGTTTAGCCTAATCCTCGTTTCGCCTAACCAATTATCTGACTTTTATGACAGATAAAAGATGATTTATGTCAGCCATTTTAGGCGAAATAAGTATACTCGTTAGGCCTAATACACGTTTTGCTTAAAATGGCTTACTATAAAAAAATCGTGGCGATAAAACTTGAGGGAAATTTTTCGAAAACAAAAATATTCCCTACTATGTGAACAACTGAGAAATACGAATTAGTTTTCCTATAACTAATTTGTAATAGGACTATTTGTTTTCGGAAAAATGTTTCGACAATTGTACAGTTACTTTTCCTTTCCATTTTGAGAATATTAATGCCCTCACAGAGTGTATAGTGGCTATATTTGAGATTAGAGAAAAGCAAGTTACACCTGTTATTAATTTTCTTTAAAAGTGAGTATTGTTCAAAAGTAACTTTTAGTTTGCAATTTGTTTCCAAATATCTGATATTGTCAAATGGTACTGCTAATCGGTATGTTAAAGGAAATATAGTTTGTGTGTTTCTTCTTATGATGCAAAAGTTTTTTTTTTTATTGTAGGTTTTGCTGATCTATCAGGGGATTTCATTCCAGTCTCAATATATTATTTTTTTGAAACTGTTAATACATTAATTCATATTTTAATTCTATTGTAATTATAAAGAAATGTGAAATGCGTGTATGAAATTTGTGAATATTTCGAGCTAGATCTGACAGAAAATCCCTAAATTTGCTCATAACTTAACAATGGACAACTGTGATCGAAATGAATGATTAGTGACAAATCGCTCCGCCGACATATTGCTCTTTAGATAATTCCACAATCCAAACATCTCAATTTATTACTAACGAAGAAAGAAGGAACATATATTTCAATTCTTATTATTACTTTTGTAATTGCAACTTTTGAGTTGAATTTCAACTCGTTTCACATACTACCTGGAATGTCCATAGCATAAGTCTCCGAGATGTATAATGAGATTGAAATCTTGGCTTCTCAGTGGTTCTTTCAACAGGAAGAAGTGAATGTTCCTTCAAACAGGTGGTAGGCAACCGGGATCTGTTACGAGGCTGGTTGTCCTGCTAGTACACTCCATTTCCACTCGTATGACAGAAATAAATATAGTTGACTCTGGAGATCTTCGTACTTCGATACAATACGGGCGAATAGTAGGTACCAAAGGTCCAAAACCTTGCTTACAGAAAAACACTCTAAATCAACATGGAGTCTTCATTATCTTGTACAGTTCGAACCTGATATGATTTCGTTGGATTGGCACCAAATTATAGATCACTATCGGCGTGATGAAATTGAAATCGAGACTCATCGCACCATGCTACTCTTTTTTATGGTTCAGTCACGGCATTATGTTGCCAGTGTAAGACATTAACTGCAGTAACGTATATTGAAAAGTGGTAACCTCGTGGGTGGCTTCTGAAGTCCATTCGATGAAGCAAACGTTGTCTATTAACTATCCGGCTGAACCCCTTATTCAGTTGGGTGGCCGTCTGTACAAAGGTTTACTTGTGTTCGGTGCAGTAAGCAAAGTTTTGAAAACATTTGTATCTAGTTCTCTTATATGTGTTTCTTTTTACATTGTTAAATTATTGTAGTTTTCCAAATCGTGCAGATTCAATATTGAAACCGGAAATATATTTATAACTTCCGGCAGCAATAGAGTGATAATGTGAGACATGCAACCTGTTTATCGGAAGCTGAATTCTCATCCAAAACGATTTCATGTTATATCTTACGATTTTTAATATTTAGGAATCAATATTGAAACCGGAAGTTGTACGAGTTCTTACTACTTCTGGCATCAATAGAAGAATGAAGCTGAGATGAAACTTATTCTTAAGATTTGGAATCCATATTATAAATCGTTTGGATTGATAGAGAACGTGTATATATATATATATATATATATATATATATATATATATATATATATATATATATATATATATATATATATATATACATGGTCATAGTAAATACATAAAGGAGTTTTTGTAATCCTAACTCCTTAAAAATTGTTAACATAATATTAATCTATATATTTTGCATTTCTTAATTCTTCATATACTAGGACATTTTCTCTTATAATTTCCTTCTAGTTGAATTTCCACCATTTTTTCTTATTGTCCGTCAGTTTAGGCGTAACAAGGAATACGCCAAACGAGGATCCTTTTTTCGCCTAAAATGGCGGACACAAATCTTATCATTTATATGTCATAAAAGTGTCAGATAACTGGTTAGGCGAAACGAGGATTAGGCCAAACATGGCGACACGATTTCGAACACTTTTAACTTTACATCTGTTCTAACTGGTAAGATGAACGGAAATTTTTGCCCCAGAACAACTGTAATCAATTGTATAAATATATTTTTTTTGTTTAAGTATGGTGATTATATGAAATGGAAAGTACTGCCTAAAATTAAATCTGAACCATATATGTGGCCACGAAAGGACATTAATTGCAAAGAAATATTTAATTACATAAAACGGAGTATATAGAAAAAATACGTTATTAATATATTACATTCAATTACAGTTCTCTCACTGGTGACGTCCCCATTAAACCCCAACCAATCAATCACTTTCAGTTCTCAACATTATGCACACGATACTCTAATAATTATAAAAATGCAAATTGAAATATTAATAAAGAAAATGCAATAATAAGGATTCGAAGGTAATTTCGTATGGAACATAATTTGATTAACATTACATCAATTCCTAGAAAATATAAATATTATCGTGTATTAAGCGAATATTTTCTCAGTTGTAAAATACAACTAGACAAATATTTAATGTAGAGAAATTAACTAATTAACTAATTAGTTATCTACGTCGCTAATGTTCTCTATGTCTAGCTTTCAGCTATGCATTTATATATTTCAACTAAGCTAATGTATAAGATGATTTGCAAACACATAATTTAACAAGGGATTTCATTACCCTCTAGTAGTAGCTAAAGACGTACACACATTCTAACGTCATTTCTCACATTATGCGTACACGATAGATAAAAAATTATAAATATAGTTTTATTCTGGTGTCATCTTAAGTCATCAGAATTAATATTATACGAATAAAGAAAAAAGTTTCACATATATCTAAGCATGGAATCTTTTAAACTTAAAGAAGTGTTTTCATTCCATTAAGCTTTATTCCCTTGATGGTAATAGAAGATATAAATATATTACTCACGTTGAATTATTACAAGGGAGACATCGCATCTATGGAAAAACGAAGCATCGTAGCAACCCCCACTGTGTAACACTTTAAGTAATTGAAGACGGGTGTTTTCACGGCAAGATTAATATCAGACTTCAAATGGATTATTGCATTTTGTGCAAGAGTAATGATCTTAGGCATGTCGTAAAAAAAAAAAAAAAAAAAAAAATTGGTATTGATAGTTTTGCAAGTTGAGATAGAACAGATATCAATTTCATGTCATTAATTACAGTAGGAAATTGTGTGTTAACTAATTATCTGTAATGTGCGGGCACAAAGATGGTATTTTATTTTTCCTCAACAAGACTTCTTTCATAAGTCGCTAACCAGGCAAAATTAATTTTGGAATTTGATAGGGTGTTCATAGTTAATGCTTTCTTCCTATCGTGGTGTTTGATTTTCTGAAGTATCTTTATATGTTTACGTGATATTAGTATAAATTTATATGAAGACTTTATTACAAAGTATACACAATGTGCGTTACGTCATGGAAAATTATCTGAAATGGTGAACTAAAGTGTATCTGCAAATTACACGTATTATTGGGATTTATTTCTCTATTCAAAATAATATAATAAATTGAGCATATAAGTTAACATACTGTGTGGTTCAACAGAACGACACACTTTCATATGATTTCAGGACCTCAATAGAAGAAACCCACCTATGCAGATTTGGTCGGAAATACCTAATTACGAAAATTGGGGCTAATTTAACCCAATTAGAGAGATTTGTTTTAGGCTAGCTACGCTGTGCAAAACAACCAACGTATTTTGTGTACGTATTCAAGACCTAACTACAAAAATACATAAACAGAAAGTTTATCTGCGTCTTTGGCCTGTAGTATGGAGACGGGGGCGATTTAAGGTAGTCGCCGTACGACCAATTCAACTTACTACGATATAGTGGATGAGAGAAAACTCTTACAAAGGTTAGGTTAGAGGAAAGTACTCGGAACTAAGAAACAACACACCAAGAAGAAATATGTTAGAATTGTTATATCTCCCTCATTATATTTTAATACCAGAGACCACATTGAGCTGATTAATTAGACGAAAAGTAGGTTATCATCCCCTCCAATGAAGGAAAGCTTGACAACATAAAATATTTTATCATTTATACCGAATAAAATTCTGGTTGATTTTTATTTGATAAAATTCCTCTGAAACACTCAAAACAATGCAAGAATTTATAAGACTTCTGTCGAAAAATGTGTAGACGAGGAAAGAAGACGACTATATATTATAGCTACATTGCCATATTTGAAGCCTAAATTTGACCAGAAAGGCGACTTCAGGGCTACACTCTTGACTGATAATGGTGAAATGACACAATTTAGAATGATTTGGATGGTTGGGTAGGTCGTGGATGGAGCTCAAATCGTAGCCACTCTCATGTGAATCATTTTAGCACAAATAATTTCACGAAAAATTCGAAAAGTTACATGCTAGTGATTTCACACCAAATTGGGATAGATAAAACCATTCTCTTGATCAAATGGTTAAACTTAATAAAATAATCTTTAAAAACATAATTTCCTTAAACATAAAATACACTGAAAAATAATAAATAAATAAATAAATAAATAAATAAATAAATGCAATATATAGTACTAAAAAGCTCTTTTGTCAAGAAAGTTACTCTAGAAAAATATATATGACTTGAAAGGAAAGCATAGAAAGCGCTCTCATATGAAATTTCAGTTATATAATGCATTATCGAAAATTAATTTATAATATATGAGAGTGTTCTCCATGCCTTTATTTTTAGTCATGCATAAATATATTTTAACAACTAATTTTCTTGACGCAATTATCATTTACTTTTTAGCAGGATTGAATTTATTTTTTTTATTTATTTTACTGCTATTTGTTTAATACATTTATTTTCATTTTTAGTACTTTCACTTTTTTGATAAGAAGAAAATTGCATTCTAACATTTTATTTCCTGATTTTATTCGAGGGACACGTGGACTCAGTGGAAAAGCGTTTATCTCTGGTACATGGGATCCCTGGTTTGATCCCCAGTGAAGTAAGTTTGTGGTGAGCTATTTCCTGTCCGGGGGTTTTCTCGGGGTACTCCTGTGTCATCTTACTTTCTCATTCCAGCAATATTTTCATCATAATTCATTTGCCTTAATTATAGTCTCCTTAGCCTAAAGGACATAAACCTGCAATGTTAAACTGAAATGTTTCATTAATTTCATTTAGATTTTAGTCATAATTAAATGCATGTTCTTTCATTGTAGAATTCCCATTGTTTTTTATTCATTCATGTTTGTCAAGACTCGATTTCTTTTGTGACTATAGTTTGCAGAGGAAGAGATTTAGAAAATAAAGAACGACGGTTTTTTTGTTGGGGTAAACATGAAGAAAGGGCATGAGTGGATAAGTATAGTTGAATGGCCCAGGTGAATCTTGGGAATACAAGTGGGTGGTATGTAGGTACTCCCAAGATACGTTAATCTCTCACGTTTCAAACTTCAACTCTGATTGGTTCATGGGGAATGGCGCAAAATCGAGAAAGTGGAACTAATTTATTTCTCAAGAACGACTCTTTCGATTTTGTTCAAACTTGGATATATGTATAGGCATATACAATTTCTTCGTCTGAAACCTTTAACAGCTCTCCCTGCCATTTCTCCCCTCAAAAAATTCGATTCAATATTTTAAGCCCCTTTTGACCTAGGATGGTCTATGAGTACAACGATGAAAAATTAAATTTTAGATTTCGCTTTAACCCTAGAACTCCACTCTCTCTCTCTCTCTCTCTCTCTCTCTATATATATATATATATATATATATATATATATATATATATATATATAATATAGGGCCGGAGGGGCGGAAGGGCGGAACTAAAAGTGGGTGGAACTCGAAGTGCAGTCACCTCTTCGTGGTGAGTTGAGTTATTTTGGATAAACAATAAATGATCGAAAATGTTGATTAATGAATTACATTACAACAAAAGATAAATAAATAGACAAATAAATAAGTAAATAAACTCTACTATTAGGCTAAACAAAATAAATAAGTTTTTGTACATACAAATGTAAAAAGGAACTTCCTTGCCTTAAGCGTTGAAATTTGGCCAATTTGAGCGAAGAACTGCACATAAGCAGGCTTTGGGAAGGTGAATTAGGTATAGTTCAAGGTGCCCGTAGGCTGAGTCGAAAAAAAAAAAAACGAGAATATGTATGTTTTACACAGCCAAGGACGTGAAATATTGTACCGTATAGTGCGGGTTACGTACATTTTCCACAAAACCTCGATTCGGCACACGAAGACGTAGACTAACAATTCTATAAAATAATTTGGCCTATTTTGCGCACTAAAAGATATCCTTTAGCCGATTCGCCGAACCGATTTTCGAAAATAAAGTTAAAATTCGGCCCACCCTAACTTTCAATTTCTTAATACGCTACTTTCCTTCCAACGTACCTAGTTTTTCTTTCATTCTATGTATTCCAGTCTATATGTCACAAGCAAGTACAGAGGTAATAATAAAATGTGAGTAGTGTGGTAAGCAATGTTTTTTCAATTACAGAAATATTCACTGACTGAAAGGTGGAATTAATACCAGAAGGTTTAACATACGTAGCTCTTAAGCAATTTCTAAAGGTTTGAACTGGTCTGTCCGAACATACTGATTAAAGTACGTATTGAAATTTACTGTCAAACCAATCATCCAGAAACACTAGCACACTAAAAAATAATATCACAAAGTAAAATATATAGTTCATTGTTATGTGAAAGTACAGTAGTTCTTGATGTTTGCGTATGGCATATAATGGATATAATTAACAAAGCAACAATTTATATATTGAAGTAGAAGGTATTTTGTTTATAATTCCTCCATGAAGCTTCTTCTTGTAGCAAACATCATATACGCAGTTACGATGTTAAGTTGCATACTTCCGTTCATGTGAACAAAATAGTAAGAAGTTATTGAAATAGTAGAGACATATTTAATATTTACACGAATGTGCATACACAAACTATTGTGAATGGCATTCATTGTGCCTCAGGAGAGGCGTTCCATTATCACTGCTGAGACTAAATCCAATTAGGGAACGCCATTGCCACACATAGAAAGGATATAAAGATTGAACGTGTAGATTCAAGTGCGTGGTTCTGTTTCCAAATGAGGTTGAAATTTAGTCTTTCATTTTATCAGTGAGCTGGAAGCATTTCTAAACAACTTAGTTACATCTTCTTTTTTTTATTTCAGATAAAATAAAATGTCCTAATTTCATTTCTTCGTGTTAAATGTAGCGGTTGTGGTGAGAAAAATCGATCCCAGTTTTGAGCTTCGAATAGAAGTCACTTCTAATTATGATCCAATTATTCAACTACAATAGCATAAATCACAATTGAACCAGCATTTCTCGCGTAATACAAATGATTATTTGGCTATATGATTTTCATATGTGGGATAGGCGTTTACGTAACTCTAATTATCGTTGACTTTTCTATATGCATGTATGTCTGTAAGAATTTATAACAGAAATTCTTCTCTATCACTCCCAGTTAATAAAGAAACACGAAATTGTTGTTTAGTATGAATACATAACGCATCAATTTATTATAAATACGGGGTTATATTCACGGTAGTAGAACGCAAGATTGCTCACATATGGTACATGGGATCCCTGGTTTGGTTCAACTCAGGCCAAGAGAATTTTGTGGTAGGCAAACACCATACCCGTTGGTTTTGTTGTTTTTTTTCGTTTCCTCCAATTTTATTCATCCCATTATTTTATTCATTATCATAATCATTATATGTCTTAGCCGCTGTGCATGATCATGAAACGTTATACTAGAAATTTTATTCAATATTCATTAAAAATAAGACATTTCGGAGTGATCCCCAATTGACAATAAAATGCCAAATTGCTTGTGTTAATGGATTACATAACTTGCGATTAGTTTCTAAATTACAGGGTTGCATATAAAAGTCTATACAGAGCAATCTAATAAACACTTCATTTTCTTTACAGACATGGATTCAAGCAAATATCGAATTCGAATAATTGTACTGGTTGATTCAACTAGCTGTCGCCATTGGAGAAAGGAAATATATTTCAACAGTCTCAGAAACACCATTACCGATGACACACTGGCAAAATTCCGTAAAATGGGAAACTTTGTTGATCTACCAATAAGAAAGAAGTCTAGATCTGTTACGAACAAAATGACCATCGTAACGGAGAAAAGTGGCATTATCACTGATTAAGGTTAAACTTTCTAGATTAGAGTGTCCGAAATATAGTGTCAGCTATAGGAACACTCATCAATTCATCCACACAATCAAATTATATTGATTCAAAATGTAATTGATGGAAACTTGTTCAGAAACTTCAACTGCTATTAAGAGTTTTGTTTTTATGAATAGATACAGATAAGCGTTTATATCATGCTAGCTTTGGGAAAACAATGTATTTGCCAGCAAATATATATTTACTGACCGTGATAGCATATCATATTAGAAAGAAGTTGCAAAATAACACTGTGGTTTCTAGGCTGAATGTCTGCTGAAAATGAAAGTATAACTGCATCTACTGAAGGAGAAACTATCACTCTGGTGATGAATGAATACGGTTATTTCACTTGATCACGCTGTTGTACTGGCTTGGTGTGTAGATTACGCCTATTATGGTTATAAACCACTTCGAGATTGGCTGAAACGTGTGGAAATAAGCATTAAAGTGCATAGAGACTAGCGTGGATCATGATGTTTCTTGAGCGGGTTTACAGATTTGGGATGTTTGCAATGTAAAGTTACTAGTGGCTCCCAACTATAAAATCATATTTTTCTGAACATTGTGAGAAGTAGACAAAAAATAACAGATTAATTAATTTCAATTTTACGGAATAACTACCAAGTTTGGACATAAATTACATAAAGACGCATTAATTTAATTATATATTTGAGAAGATGAGATGGTGTTCGAGTATTTATTTGTATTTGTTCATGTATTGACATAAGCATGGCGACCGACAGAAATATTTTCCACTCACCTTCATTTCGATGAACTGGTCTTTTTTTTTTTTTCATGATTACTTAGAACGTTTAACGTAAGTCCTTGTTTTAATTTCGGTTGATTTATAATTTGATCGTGTTTTTGATTATGTAAATCGGTTGATCTCATCTCAGAGACAAAATTGATTTGTTTTAATTTCATATAACAAATACACAGAATGTACTTAGAATATACTTGAAATAGCAAGTCTAATAGAAGTATCAATAGAGTGTGTGCAAATTGTTGGTTTATGTTGACCGAAAAAAAAAGTCTTCTCGCCTTGTTTCGTTGAAAGAAAACACGAAAATAAACGGAATGGAATGACATGAAATATTTAAGATTAACATCAAACGATTATACCCTTTAGGCCAAGGAAGACGGATGATTAGGGCAATGAAATGATAATAGAAAAATGATGAAATGAGAATGTGGGATGAAGGGGGAGTACCCCCCAAAACCCCACGAGCATGACATTATCCACCACAAACTTACTTGGCCGGGGAACACGAAAATATTTAGTTATAACATCAATTAAGAAGAGCACACCATTGGGCCTCTCGATGTGCTACTGAACCAGAGAAGCTTTGTATCTCTTCATTTTTGGCCGAAAGAATAGTAGGTTTTGGGGGACAAAATAATACCTGATGCAGCACATGAAGATGCTAAATAATTTGTAGTAATTATATACTGAGATCAAGTTATTGTTCTAATATATTCACATAAAAAAAAGAAAGAATCTTATCTCGTCATGCTGCAAAAGCACAAAGTGCATTGTATTTTCCCATTAAGGGGTCCCTCTAGAAGTAGGGTGCAACAGACTTGCGCACACTTGAGATCCAAGATTGCGCACACTTTTCAGTTATACAGAGCTCCTCCGTGGCTAAGCGGTTAGCGTACGCGCCTTTGGCGTGGGAGACCCGGGTTCGATTCCCGGCGGGAGCTCATGTGGTTCGGATTCCACGTTAATCAGTAGGTCCACGTCTCATATAGCCTCGCTGCTGAAAGGGACGCTAAACTAAAATCAACTCAACTTTTCAGTTATACAGATCAAGATCCAAAAATCCAGGTTTGCGCACAGTTTTATTTACAACGTTGCCAAACTTAGATGTTTACAGGGTGTCCTAAAAGTAGGTATACAGTACCGTACTGATCAGGCTCATTGCTTTTTATATTATTTCTTATTGTTATCTTTCAGATAGGTTTAGTTTATTTATTATTCGTTTTCAATATGTTTTTTTTTCTTGCATCTTAAGCTAGGAAGAGCAGAAGCAAATAAACCCATAAACTAGAATGTTATACTTGATCAATCCAGGGGTGTATACCTACTTTTGGACCACCCTGTATTATTATGAAAATGGAAAACTAACTTTGTGTTAACCAGATCAAAATAACATAGTCAATGTGCCAAAAATTTACTTTACTTTCTCTGGCAAGTACGAACCACTATTTGAGACTCAGCATCCACTAAAACGGACTTTTATCATTTCGCCGTAGTAACATATTGGATCTCTGCCATCTGCTTAATAGCTTGGAAAGTGCATATGGGTCGAGTACGGGCTAATTTATTTCAACAATTATACATTCCTTCTCTGCAACTTATCATGTCTTTATTAGGGATGGGCACGAGCGAGTTCGAGCGAGTTTTCTTTGAAACTTGACTCGACTCGAAACTGACATGTTTGAGCTCGATTCGAATTTGAGTCGAGTTTCGAGTCGAGTCCAGTCAAAACAAGCCAATTCGTCCTAAATCCTATGTGTAGTTCCAAGTACTCTCTTCAAATATCCTACATAGGTAATATAATAATATAATTATCAATGATACCACCACTGCATATATTATTAATAATAATAATAATAATAATAATAATAATAATAATAATAATAATAATAATAATAATAATAATAATAATAATAATAATAATATTACTATTATTATATGAACACCGTGTATAATCTTTGAAAGATATGCAGTTTGTATCTGAATAGTAAAAGCTAATTGACTGTCGTTCTCGGTCGTCGTGAAGTCTTCAGAAGGCAAGAACATCGGTCACGAGGTTCTGGGTTTGAGTTCCGGAGGAGTAAGTATTCGAGCTTCAGTCAAAAATAGTTAAAAGTAATAGGACACCCGTCAAACATGTTCAAAACTGTTCGGCCCGGGTTTAGGGCTATCAACGGCTCGAGCGGCTCGGTTCACAGCACTGTCGAGCCGAACCGAAATGTGAGAAGAGTCAAGAGCTCACTCAACCGAGCCGAACCGAACCGAGCTTACTACTCACCCCAACTGAGCCTGTTCGAGCTATTGGTTGTTTGGTTTTGAGTTATCGTCCCTTTTCAGCAGCGAGGCTATCTGAGACGGGACCTACTGATTAACGTGGAATCCAAACTACACGAGCTCCGCCGGGAATCGAACCCGGGTCTCAAACGCCAAAGGCGCGTACGCTAACTGCTTAGCCACGAAGGAGCTCGTCGAGCCATTGGCTCAGTTGAGCTGAGTCGAACCAAGTTGATGGACTCGTTTCAACGGAGCTGGCTGGAACTGATGGCTCACGTGAGTCGAGTTGGTGGCTCATCCCAGCCAAGCTGGCTCAATTGATCTGAGCAAATGGCTCTTCATCCCAACCGAGCTGGCTCGAGCTGTTCGCTAAGTTGAACCGAGCAGAGCCGGTTGACATCAATATCCGGGTTAGGCTTATACTTGGGCTCAAAACTTAGACCGTGCAAGTCTCAGCCTTGACGGTAACAACTACAGTGTATATACAGGGTGTTTCAGATAAAACTTCCAGTGCTTATAAATCAGAAACGGCTGAGAATCAAAAGATGAAACAAAAAATGAGATAGGAAAATGTCATAGGGCACATCACATGGTGTTGTTGTAGTTACTCCAGGGGCCCTCCTTGAAGGGGCCCAGGGGCGAATTTCAAATTTTCAAATAGGAACATGTATTGAATCATACCTCATTCGGTAGTCCTTGAAAAACAAAACAATTTTGGTAGGAAAAAATGTTTGATTTCGGTCACCGTTCTCAAAATGGCAGCAAAAAGTAGGATCTGTGGGTCCATGTGATGTTCCCTATGACACTTTCCTACCTCAGTTTTTATTTCATCTTTTTGTTCTCAGCCGTTTTTGATTTATAAGCACTGGACTTTTTATCTGAAACAGGACCCACTTTTTGCTTCCATTTCAAAATAGTGGCCCAAATCGAATTTTTTTCCCCACAAAATGTGTTTCGTTTCTCAGGGACTATCGAACGAGATATGATTCAATACATGTTTCCATTTGAAAATTTGAAATTGACCCCTGGGCGCCCTTCAAGAAAGGCCTTGGGGGTCACCACAACAACACCGTGTGATGTGCCCTATGACATTTTCCTACCTCAGTTTTCGTTTCATCCTTTTATTCCCAACCGTTTCTGATCTATAAGCACTGGACTTTTTATCTGAAACGCCGTGTATATATATATACAGTATATACAATGCCTCGTTACAAAAATCTATTGTCGTCTCGTTTTCGAGACGAGACTAAATGTACTAAATGTAGCCCACGAGATGCACTAAAAGTAAGAGATGAGATGCTCCCCTGTCAAAAGCATCACTAAAAGTATTCCACGTTACTGCTTACATATGACTTTTGCTTTCCAATCTAATCAGGCCATGGTTTCAAAAAGAGTTAAAACGAGCTGAACGAGCGAGCCATTTATCAAACTTGACTCGACTCGAAACTCGAGCTCAAAACACTGATTCGGCTCGGAACTCGACTCGAAAAAAATATCTTTGACTCGACTTGTGCCCATCTCGAATCTTGATGGTTAAATTGTACACAATCGTCATCTTTGAAAGCTCCTGCCTGATAATCTTATTAGGTCTCTCACTAACATATTCCATTGCTTTTCTCTTATATGCTTCGTTTAGAATATGCTTCTGAAGTGCAAGTCGAGTAGTAACTTCAGAATATGCTTCTGAAGTTACTATTGGACTTGAACATTTTACAAAATTATTGACCTATTGTTAGATTTTGAAAACTGGAGAAAGATGAAAAATATTACAATTGAATCATTTAGAATAATTTTGATTCCTGATATCCTGAAATTTGTCTTTACAAATAAAAGTATGTGGTGGTGCTTCCCTTCCAAGTACGAATAACTAGTATTTCAGATTTAGCATCCAGAAATCTCATTCTCTTTTTTCATTATATGTTGTGCACAATTCTGTTTTTATCATCTGGCAACGTCGATTCCCGATCCTGTGCGCAATCTTAGCCAAAGATACTGTCAATCAACCTCAATCAACCAGCATTTGCTGCTAAAGAAGATAAGTGTGCGCAAGTCTATGACTCCCTAGAAATACCACTGGGCTACGGATGGTTCATATCTTATACGTCCTTGCACAAATGATGTAATGTTCCGACGGGGCAAAAAAATATTGCCCAGTGTAACCGTTGGGGACGTTAATTAGTTTGTTCTCTCAATAGACTCAGAACAGATTTTTGTCTAAATTACAGAAAGACACTGTTTGTCATCTTACCTCATTGAAATAACTATAAAAGAGTTATATATTACCTTTAAACTGCCCCCTTTTGGATGTTCCACTGCATAGATGTAGGTTCAAGCATGTGTAGTAATGTGCATTAAACAACTTAGGTACTTACGGGAATACGCTTTGAAGGTAAGCACAATATCACTTACAGATTGTGGGGTTTAATTGCCGTAATTTGTCATCAATTAATATTTAATAATTATCACATTCAATTTGCCCGTAAAATAAATTATTTTTAGTAGTATTTGTAATATTTCAAATTACCTCAGCCTTCTCTCTCAAAAATGCATTTGTGTGTGTGTGAGAGAGTTCCGTTATGTGTCTGCGTGTGTGATGTGTTTCTGAAAATTAAATTTTGTTAATGTAAAACGTTCCGTAAACAATCAAAACGTTCAATAATTAAAAAAGGAAGAAAATATCTCTGAATATACATTTCATTCTAATCTCATAAGAAAATTTTATTTTATTATTCTTTTTAGCTCTTAAAACAATCCGAATCAAAATTTCGAAATAATAAAAAAAGTGAAGACGGCAGTTGTTTTTCTTTTCTTTCTTTTTTTTCTATTTTTGAAACCACAACAAGCACTTTAAACATTTTTCCCCGAGAAAAAAAATTGTGTGATGTATGAATATTATTGTTTATATATATATATTTCAAATGTTCCAAAAATAAAAAAAAAAGATCATACTAACCTCAGAGAGCCAAATATAGCTGGATAACTTCAGACAAAGATGAAAGAATGCATTTTTTTAAGCTGACATAACATACGCGCGGCGCTTTCTGTCAGGATTGTGCCGCGTGGAAGATTAAGTGGGAATGAGAGACTTGTATCTGTGCAGCCTGAAATCAATAATAATTATTATGACAGGTTTTACGACCCATTGCTTTAGCTTTGTACCGTAAGCCAAATATTCCTGTGCAAAAGCATGCATTTCAAACGTGAGATATTCAACTAGCAAAGAGCTTCACTGACAAATGACGTTCTGGAACTAATTCAGTGATGGGCAGGGGAGTTGGAGGGGGAAACCGACGAAAAACAGAAGACAGCAAAAGAGAAGAGTAATTAGGGATGAAATTTCTCAAGAGATGAGAATTGCAATACTTTCACAAGTTAGAACAAATGAAGGGGAATTTTATGAGTTGAGGGAACATTATAGTGAAGAGGAAAAAAAAATAGTACAGCTTCAAATTCTTACAAAGCATAGTAAAGATCGTGATACTTTAAGCAGAAAGTGAAATGTGTTCAAAAAGTAGTGAAACTAGTTTGAATTTAATATTATACATTTACACAGTGTGTCTCAAAAGTACCCCGACATAGGGTAACTATGTTTATTATAAGCGTTACAGCAAAATATAAGAGGGGAAAGCATCTCGAAATATTATGTTTTCAATCTAAAGTGAAGGATTTTTCTTTTTTAATTGGACGAGTCGTTTGAACTGTACACTCTTTATGTGTTGAATGTTAAGTGAAAATGCAACGTTACCATTTACCTGGACCCACAACATAAGTGAATGAAGTTACTGTCTGTTACACTAACGTGTAGATGACCAGCCCCCATTTCAAACATGCTCCCATTCACCATACTCTTGCAAAATTTAGCATGAAAATACATACATGAAGATATACACGAGAATTGTTTTACATTGTCTACATACTCAAGCTGATAATGTTGTTGTTTCAGCATGACATGCTGATGTTTTTAACAACACATTACAATCGACTAAATTGCAAAGAAATGTGGCTAAATATAGGCATAGCAGCAAAAACAAAATGCATAGCTATTCACACCCTTTGTGAGAAGTTATCCATTGTGATAAAATATCTGAGTTATATAATTCCATTTCATGTGTCATTACAGGCTGCGATTCTGTTTTTCACATAGCTGTTCATGGCAAAAAGAAAACATGGACAACGTTCTGTCAAAATTGCCAGCTTTTGCAAAATCTTGTAAAGCTGCACTTCAGGCAGAAACAACCAAATCTGCTGAAAAGTTTGTATGCTGAATGTATAACCTTCAAAAAGAAGAGACTTGTGATGAGGCAAGAGTAACTTTGTTTCATAAATACCAAGCTCCTGAAGCCCTTCATCCAACAACTAACGCCATAACATTACAAATACAAATGACACATTACCAAGCTATGATTTGGAGACAGGTGACATTCAAAATTCCCAACTTGCCTTCACCAGAGGAAATGGGTCGGATCAAGGAAGATGGAAAACTTGGGCTAAGATTACTGTTAAGTTCATGTGTAGAAATAATTGTATGTGGCTGTTCTACTGATGGAAATCTAATAATTGCAGTTGCAAGAAAGGAAAATAGAAGTATTTTTCAATATGTACAAGGACCATACTGAAAGTCGTGAGCAACATTTTTTTTACAACCGTAATCTTTGAGTTGAGTTGAGTTGAATTTCAGTTTAGCGTCACTTTCAGCACCGAGGCTATGTGAGACGTGGACCTACTGATTAACGTGGAATCCAAACCACATGAGCTCCCGCCGGGAATCGAACTCGGGTCTACCGCGCGAAGGGCGCGTACGCTAACCGCTTAGCCACGGAGGAGCTCTAACCGTAATCTTTATTTATAAGTGTAAGCAAATATATCTTCTCACTCTACACACCTTTCTTTCATTTCTGTACATAGTCTTCGTTTTCTGCACACATCCCCATCGTTCTGCAAGTTTGAAAATACCCTTCCGATAAAATTATGTTCCAGCTGACTTAGACACTGACACACTTCTTGCCGAAATCATCCAATGTCTCGTGCAGTGGCCTCGCATCTGTTCCTTCACAAAACAGAAAAGATGGCAGTCGGGGCTGTAGGGAGGATGTTGAAATGTTTACCACCCAAATATCCTGATCTGCTCCATAGTGGCACTTACAGTATGCGGAAGCTTATTATCCTGTTAAAGGATGATCTTCTGTGCAGGACGTTTATCACGCAAGGCACAACGGAGTTTCAAAAGTGTCTGGATGCAGCGTGGAATATTTATGGTTTGTCCAGGCTCAAGAAAGTCGATCAGAATGCAACCCTGTGGATTCCAGAGGACGCTCCCATAACTTTCCCTACTGATTGCACTGTTTCGCTCTCTTCTTCGGTGGCGAATTTAAGTAATGAAATTCCATACTCTGTCGTTTTGTTTCAGGTTCATAATGATGAAACCAGCTTTTTTCTCCAGTCACAATACTTGTCAAAAAGTCATCACCTTCATGTCGAAATATCTGAATGAAAGGTTTGGGCAATGGTTGGTCTCTGATGTTTGTGGTCCTCGGTTAATAAACGTTGGACCCAACGGGCACAAACCTTCCGGCAATCTAAGTTGTGAATCATTTCCTGCACCGAACAATATCCAACATCAAGTTTTACAACGATTTAATTCAGAGTTACACACCTATCTTCCCTAATCAAGTCATGAACCCGCACCTTGTTGCGTTCCGTGGAGGCAGTTCGAGGGAGCCCATTACAAGGCTTATCTTCGATACTCGAGTTTCATCCTTAAAATGTTTCACTCACTTCCTAGTACTGATGGCACCCATGCACACATCTCCATAGGCACGTTGCAGTCTGCGGTGAATTTCAGAGGCAAATTAGTTCTTTTTAACAATGAATTTAGCCACAGCACGCTGGCAAAACGAAACATGGCTGCCCGCCATTTTGAAAATCCTGCCTGTGGTCACGTGCTAGCAACGAACAGCGTCAACGTCTGGAAACAAAGAAAGGTCTGTAGATTGAGTTAGTATACTTGGTTTCACTTACAACTAAAGATTATGATTGTGAAAACATTTTGCTCACGAGTTTCAGTATGCTTCTCGTAAATGTGGAATTACTGAAAGTGATTGTATGAACGATTTCTGTACTAAATAAAATTAAATCAGATCTTCGAGCACTAAATCAAATTATAAGGGTTCTTATGGGTTAAAGGTATTAAGTAGACGTGATGGAATGATTGTGCATTAAATAACTGATTAACAGTTCATGACTATAAAAGTTTTCATCTTCATAATCTAAAATGTACGTGTAGGATATGTATAGCTACTCTGAAAATTTTGGATATTGGGAAACCTTATTTCTATATCTTTTACACTGTAAAGAATAACCACACAATTAACGTAACAACGTTGTTTGGAGAAATCGTAAGTAACTAAGTTCTTCATGTGCGCATATAATAAAATTTCTCACATTTTAGCTGTCATTTTGTTTTTATCACCACAGCATGGAAACAGCACACGCCAGAGTGGTAAGCAACATATTCGAGTTACACACACCAAGATCAATTAAAAGAAAGAAAAAAAAAAACTTCTTTTCATTACAAATGCCTCCTATATCCATTTTTTTCACAAAGTAACACTAGTCTATAATTCGACTTTTGTTTTGAAACTGAGGATTGAAAACAAATACGTAATAATAATAACAACAAAATATTACCATAACGCGTTTTATTTTTCTTAGTGCATCTCTGTACTGAAAGTTATAACTCCTCTCTTTCAACTCATAAGAAACTTATACATGAACCAACAAGTAAGCGTTAGGATAGGGGAAGAGCTGACGGAAGAGAGTGCAATTGGAATTAGAGTTCCCCCCAAGTTCCCTTGTGGTGGACAAACACCGCGCGCGTGGGTTTCCTCTGTGTTCCCCCGTTTCCTCCCACTTATTTCATTCCACCATTTCATTCATTTTTCATAATCACCGTCTCCTTTAGCCTAACCAGCATAGCCGAAGGACCTAAAACTCAAAGATTTAATTTTATTTCATTCTTTGGAACGGGAGTTCGACAAAGATGCTGCCTCTCGCCAACACTATTCAATGTCTATCTAGAAGAGATAGTGAAGAAGAGTTTACATGATGATGACGGCATTTCAGTAGGAGATAGAATGATTAGATGCATAAGATTTAAAGACGATATGGCTCTTGTTGCAAAATCTGAAAAGGAAATCGATAAAATGTTAGAAAACCTGAGGATGGGCTTTGAAGAATATGAGATGAAAATAAATGTTAGAAATACAAAAGCCATGGTGATTTGAACGAAGAAGTCTGTGTCAAATATAAAAGTGGGAGAGGAGCAAATAGAACAAGTCAATAGTTTTCGATATCTGGGTAGTATTCTTAGTAATGACTAGACTTCGGATCGATATGCACTAAAAAATGGCAAAATATGCATGCAAATATGCGCTAAAAATCACGAAAATATGCACTAAAAATATGCAAATATGCACTAAAAATATGCAAATATGCACTAAAAATTGTAAGTATGTAACAATCAAAAGTTCAAATTAAATGAGGAATTTTATTTTTAGAAAAAAAAAAAGTTGTATTGCTTGAACTGCTATGTTTGTGTATAACTATGATGCATTCATGCTACAATATATAACTATGTAGTTTTCGGTGTTTTCTTGCGGAAACTTGCATTTATTTGTTAAAACATTACTGTACATCGAAAATGTTCCTTCCGTGTCACGGGTCGTTGAGAGACAGTATTTCAATGAAGCAATGTTACTTGCTGTTAAATCTGAAGTTCGTGCGTCGTTGTTCCCAGGAACATTTTATTCACATTAGAAAAGAGTTTTATGCCAGAATTTTTCGCGTCTATTGAATGTGCGTTTCGAAGAAATGCTTCTCCGATTGGTCTTGGGGGCGTCTCCTTCGTTATTGAATCAAACAGCTCAAATGTACTGTAAAGTCCTAATCATCGCTCATCGCTCTTCTAATCTCGTTATGAACTGAAATGAGTACTGATAAACGCAAGGCCGCTTTTAATGTTTTCAGCTCCGCAAGCGTCCAAGGCTTCTTAAATAAATTTGGTTTCTTCGGGTTCAAACAGTTCACAGTCAGTATGTGAAATTAAAATGCATCTACTTATATATATATATATATATATATATATATATATATATATATATATATATATATATATATATATATATATATATATATATATATATATATATATATATATATATATATATATAATATACAGGCGAGCCCCCCTTGACGCTCATGCATAAAAGGGAAAAATGTATTTGAATCCTGCTTTACACTGGATAAAGCTGCAAACTATGGTCTAGCCCCTCCCTTGATCATATCCTGGATCCGCCATTGTTTTACAAATAATGCGTCAAGTATCTGTGAATAAAGAATAAATATACTAAGAGAAGTAAATAAACATTTCTGGCATAAGCACATAATAAAACCTGCCTAGCGAAATTGAACAGGACTCGCAACAATTAGTACATTGCAGCTGAAATCATCAATCAGCGATGCAAAACTCAGAAATGATTTGCATGCATTATCCTTCATTTAAATGGCCCGCCTCAATAATAAACTTTCCATATCTCAAGTCATCGAGACAAATAAGCAAGTAATAAATAGAAACAAACAACAGTTATTTAGAATAAATGTAAGCAGTTCTTGCTACAACAAATTGTTAAAATTATTTTTAATAGGGGTCTATGAAACTTAGATTTATCTGTATTGTTTAATTTCAAATACATACATTTCTTTTCTTTTTTTATTTATTTATCTGTCTATTTATTTATTTTGGTTTTCGTTTAATACGAGAACATCTTAAGTAAAATGTAGGTAATAAATTCGTTGTACAATAGGAATGTACTTTTTCATGGTTTTTATATGAAACTTAGCTCTGTATTTTAATTTCTTCATCCACATATTCCAAGGAGGTGAAAATCTTGATTGTTCTTACTCAATCAGTCTGATACGGAAGTACAATCAGTTCATGGGTGATACAGACAGAATGAACCAAAGTATTTCGAAATATAGGATTCACATAAGAGCGAGAGAATGGTGGTGTTCCATATTCACGTGGCTTCTGGACACTTCTGATTAAAATGTCTGGCTTGTTTAAAGATAAACTGAAAAAAAAAAAAAAAAATGTCGCAGCTCTAGAAGTTACATCGTGGAACGTTATCTTACTTCCAATCCGTCACTTTCCGAGGGCTCTGAGCGTACCGGAAACTCACTGGTAATCACCAGAGTAAAGATTGGTAAAATATACGGTGGATGGAATCACATACCAGCAATGATCCCAGACAAGAAACGACACTGTTGTGCTCCAGAAAACTGTAAATGTTCCCCAGCGCTATGTGTTTCGGATGTGAAGTAGGCTTATGTATTGAATATTTTGAGCCATTTCACAGCAACTGATGATTTGTGGTGCTTGAACATTGTTACATGTAACACTATATTTGGTGCTTCAAATGTTGATTTCTCTTGTTTAATGTGACATATACCAATGGACCAGGACAAAATTGACTCATCTGCCTAGCGTGCCTTATATGTTATGGGCCGTAAGTCGCTCAAGGTGCATTGTACATAACAGTTTTCATTAAAAATAGTAATGTGCAGTTCTAAAGAAGTTGTTTACACTCAATCCTCAGATTTTCTTTGAAAACTAAATTCAGGAATAAATGGGTTAACATAGTTGTATTCGTATAACAGTACTAGTTTTACTAAAGGATCAATAGTAGTAATATGGCAGTAGTGATATTTGGAACATCAATTAAACAATAGATTATCCAAGCAGTATGTATGAGAAGTTGGCAAATGAAAACCAAACATCCTCTATAAAACACATTCCTCGCATCTCTCGAAGAGGACAAATACACAGTGACAACTCACAGGAGCATACAGTTTGGTTATTGCTCTGTATATGAGCCTAGTGAAAAGTGTGTTCGCGCATCATTAAAAATGGAGGCAAGCAAAAAAGATCAAAGATGTGTGGTTCGTTTCTTAGTGACTGATGGTGGTGTAACACGCGAAAACTCATCTTCGCATGGCTTTTGTGTATGACGAAAACAACATGTCACTGATAAGTGTGCAGGAGTGGCAAATATATTCCGAGAAGGGCGTGTATAAATGCAAGACGATTTGCGCCCAATGTCTTATACCACTCCTCCACACTTGTCTGTGACATGTAGTATTCCTCATACACAGCAGCTATACGACGATGAGTTTCGAGTGTTACAATACTCCCCCCCACCAAAAAACGAACAACACCTCTTTCATATTATTCGCTTGCCTCTATTTTTAATGCTAGGTGAACACACTGTACACTACGCCCACCTACAGGCCAATAAACAAACTGTGTATACCTGTGGGTTGTCAGTATGCATTTGTCCTTCCTTATTAAGAACTGTGTTGCCAGCTTTTGAAAGGAATGCGTTTTAGAGAGGTTGTTCGTTTTTCATTTGACTGCCCCTCATATGTCAAAATGGCATAAATGGAAGTCATCTTGCCATTCCACTTTGAATGTCTAGAGAGCATTCTAGTATGTCAGATAGTCTATGACCACTCTCATGTGCCATTTTGACTTACGATGTCATAATACGGACAAAATATTTCACATACTTTCGTATGTCAGAGTGACATATTAAGCATCATTGTGACATACCAACGTCGTCTGTTTGACATTCTCGTCATATCATTACGACATGTGTTTGTGCCCTATTACGGACAGGTTTGACATGTGTTTTTTATGCCAAAGCAACATAATTTGGTCTCTGTGTCTATACACTACGGTAACCTACATTTTGCACGCACTGAAAGGGAACGTTTCTTATGCATATGTAAATAAGCATGCATGAGATATATGTAACAAAAGTAAATTATATAAATAAGAATATTTTATAATTACATACGAATATGGAAGTACAGTATGACCTTCATAATCTAATTATTTTCTATATATTCCTCAGTCTCTTCTCAACCGATTTGTACCAAATTTTAAGGGTAGGCCTCGGTGACTATTTAGTCGTGCCCCCGAAAATTTCAAATAGATCGATTGAATAGGGGTTGAAAAAGAGCCCGGAGACTATTTCATTATCGAGGCTATATTTGTATATTAAAGGTAAAGTTCGGTAAAATTTAACTTTATAAAGCAATTTTTAACTACGATACAAGTAAATACACAAATAAAGAATACATTGTAGGAAAGATGAATTCATTAGCTATCGGTAAAATGTTACAGAATGCAAATCATATAACAATTGTAGGAACTATCGGCGATTGTTTGGAATTTGTCGTTTTGAACTTGACGACTAGTATGATGACGCAAGCATCATGTCACTGCTCGAATTCTCCAAGGGTGTCGGGGTGCATCACTCAATTTTGAGAAGCTTTCATACCTACCATTCAGAAAATTCAAAAAAAAACTTAATACTCTAAGTTTGGTGTCAGTTGATTTCAGGCTTTTGGCTGCCAGATTATGTGGGAAAATGTAAGAAATGAATCATTAAAATATGAAATAACTTTTGAACTGTGTTTTGAAATATTACAATACGTTCATGGAAGTATTCGGGACAGCATAAATTCAACTTCATTAAGCAAAATTCTTCTACAGAAACAGAAGTCTTTGATACATAAGTTATGAAGAAAGAAAACAATGAATAAAACTGAATTTCAGGATAGCATTATTCGTTCAAGGACATTCGGCTAATATCCTAAGGGAAATATTTTCTTGTAGTTTCTTTATGGTTTCTAGTTGATTATGTCTGAGTTGCTATTTGTAATGTTGTCAACATATTCTCAACTTAAAATCCGTCCGTTTCTTGATGTAAACAACAAAAAAAGATACAAATAAATATGAGAAGAGAGAAGCATACGAGTTTGTATAGTATCGTCATTCGTAAGAAGATTTAAACATTTAAGTCCCCGAGAGGGGCTTTCGTACTTTCTAAACAAGATAAGAAGCGTTCTGTGTTACCAGTTATGGATCCACCCGCTTCCGATCTTCTCTTTTCGTTTCAGTCAATTACCTCTCCCGAAAGCCTCGCCAATCACCCATCCTCCGTTTCTCTGAAGCCACCGCATCATATTGCAGCATTCTGGCAAGATCACAAAAGCCATTGTCTGGAGAGAATTGCTGAATCTGGTAAACCAACATTTAGGACGATTTTTTCCCTCCTCTCTCCAAATAAAGAAGCCATCTTTAAATGGCCGGTGGCATTTTTCTACTCGTTCCCTTTTCCTTATTCCGTTATTTCAAGAAACGAATTTGATCAGAACATTGAAAGCGATTGGCAATTAGTTTTGTGTAAGCTTTCATAATGCTTTTTGTCATTTATCATATTTTCTTGAAAGGCTGTAGCATTTGGGAGCGTCAATAAATAAATTCTTAAATTATGTCTTTACATAATAAAAAGTCAATTCATACTAACAACTTCCTATTGATACAGTTTTAATAAATTGATGCATTTCTTAGAAAAAAAATGTATTCTTGAAATGCGAAATATCTGCTATTACAAACTTAAAATAAAATCTCAATGTGAAAAAAAAATATAAATGGCCTTTTTGCTATAACTTTCACTAATTGCATCTTGATTTGTAAAAATACAAAACAAAATCAATCATCTTTCGATCGAAAGTGTGTAAACTATTTATTTTATTTTATTTTATTTATTTATTTTTTTAACGATTTTTAAATTCATTTTAGAATTATATCACAGGATTGAATAACGCAAGTACATAATTAGCTTTACTTTCGCAAACTTTCTCTTGTACATACAAAATTATAGTACGTATAGTTAGCTCTGTTTCTTTAAAGAAAAACAATACATGTACAAAAGTATTAATGTTTCTTGCTGTAATTAGAATGAGAAAGGTATAAGATAATTCAACGAAAATCCTTGTAAATATATAGAGATATAAATCGACTATTATTTAAATTTAATGTTTAAAATTATATCTTAAGGTTTTGATACAATTATAGAAAAAGCCTTCAGTTTTACATCATACAGTTATGCCGTGAGGGCTATAGGAGAAAGTGGTGATGAAAAATTAAAGGAGCAGTTCGACTTAGAAATGCTTTTTTTACAAATTATTTCCATTTGTAGAGTTGAAAATTCTAAAAGGAATGGTATGGTTGATAGTAAAACGTTCAGTCGTTAGCGAGTAACATTGGAAGAAATATCGTCGTCAAGATCACGAAGGGGCGTAACTAAAAAAAAAAAAATGCATTTTTGAATTAAGTCCATTGGAGCATAGGCAACAGTGGTATCTTGTTGCTCTCAAATCGGCATGGCTCAATTCCCATTAGTGTCGAAATTATAAGTAAAAAACAGAAAGATGGATCTCATAATGAGCTCAGACTTCAGACCACAAAGAGGTGTAAATTAAGTTACGCCTATTTGTGATAGCTTCCCCCCCCCCAAGAAAGTGTAAGTTGATTTACGCCTATCGGATTTTTAATTTTTATTTTTCCATTAATAAAGAGTTCTAAGATTGCTTGCCGATACTAATAGAAACAAAGGCTTGGTATTCACTAGTAGGCTTTTTCTGTATGTGTGTACCTTGGTTCAAACCACGCCGCGTGTGATTGTTCGAAACTACGCGCTAGCTTGTTGGCAGGGCTCTTTCAACATTGGTGTGGTTAATCCAATGTTACTAGTTCATTTTGTTCCGTTCGTTGAAGTGTTAAGATGGATGTTCTAGTGCAATGGAATGGCGGATCAAAAACGTAATTCATTCTTCATAACTATGTTGTGTGGACAAAAGAAAACCTAGTCTTACACTAGAGTATTAATGAAAGTGTGGCATGACAGAAAATGGTATTATGGACATTTGTTGGACACTGCTACTGCCACAAATTCTTTGCAAGATTCGTCTGAGCCAGAATCCCAAAATGGTTCAAGTTCTGCAGATGATCTTCCATTGATTTCAAGTAAAGCTCTCTAGTGTAGTGATGCTGTGCCTTCTGTCTCCACATATCAAGAAAAGGAAGAAGAAAGACCAACGGAATATTCAAAACTCTGTACGTTATCGACAGTTGTTACCACATCTGAGTCTCAGCTGCTACTTCAAGGAGTTGTCATAACCTCAGAAATATAACACCAAAACTCTAAAAAAAAAAAAAAAAAAAAAAAAAAAATAAGATAAAATAAAATAAAATAAAAATCGAAAGCTATGTATATATCTGGTGTAGAACTGGTGATGATGAATATAAAGACCTATTGTACATAGGAACTTGAAGTGCGAAAATGTGTGATGGAGATGCTGTAGGCATCTACGAGCAGTGTAAAAAATGTTTGTCGCTAACACCTGCAGAAAAGCTGTGCCCCTCAATTCAATCCATCACCTATGAAGCTCACAAAACAAATCCAACGCAAACAAGGAAACGTACCTAGGAAGAGCGCAGAATCATTAGGATCAACTTCTTCTGAATTATAAGCTGTTAGCATTTAGAACGAGTACTTCTTGAAGGTTCACCCCGAGAAAAAAGGAAGGAGAACAATAAGAGAGTAAATACATAATTAATTGCTAAGCAATGCCTATTAACTGGGAAACCATACATAAAACTAATACAATGAATTTAGTGCCACCACACAGAGTTGATACTCGATCCATTGGAATGTTTTGCCAGGGAAGAGGGAGATGATGTTCTGCTTTAAGTGATGAAGAAACAGAGGAAATACTTATTAGTTATTTTAGTTATTTTAGGGTATGGGGAATCTTCAACTTCAAGGGGAATACAACGCTTCGCCAGACATGTTTCTCCTTATAATCCCAAACAGAAGACAGCAAATTATGAAACATAACGGCAAATTGAAAGGTAATCGCTTTTATCTTTGTTTTGTGAACGGATGCATTGGACAAACTAAAGTTTCAATTTCGCTTCAATGCTTCTCTACGCATTGGAAAACTCACCAATGTGAAGGAAATTACTATTCATTTTTTCGGACGTTCCATGGAAAGAACAAGGGAGATTCAGCACACAGTGCTATTTCAACAACTATTAAAATTTTTAGCGATTTCTTTGTATATACATTCACAGTTTGTCCCTATCTTCAAACTGTCTGGATGTAAACAGCCATACAGTCTTAAATCTCTAAAGTATAATGATTTCATGGATTTCAAGCGCTTGTCCAAAGACATGTGAATCCTTGGGAGCAGAAAGGACAGCGGACAAGGAGATGTCAACAGGACTGAAATGGCGCAATAACATTTTCGTAAGGAGGCACCTGACAATCTTATTCAAGAGCAGTTCAATGCAGGAGTCTTACAGAGCAATTACTTTGAAGCTCCGACAGGTTTCAGGTGAAAGAAGCAGCATCAAACTTCAACATCTTAATAATGAAGCTACGAAGATATCAGAAACAAAATAGCAAGATTTACTGTGTTCGGGTTAAGTGTCTAGTATCACGTCACCAGAATTTGCAGTATTTTATCTGTCTTTTGATCACTAAAAAGTTAGTTGGAGACATTATTGAGGTTTTTATATATTTTATAAATTGAGATACTTTCTTTCATAACATCAGAATATAACTGATTTTCCTTGCATAAGTAAAGTATGTAGCTAAAGCAAATGTTTTTCTTTGCTAATTTTTTGTACTAAAAAGCATTATGAAAGCTGTACTTTTGAATTTCTGTAGTGTGAAATTATAGATTACAGTAATAATAATATTTTTTATTTTATTTTATTTTATTTTATTTTATTTTATATAAATATCAATAGAATTGTAAATTGTATTGACAATTAACATATATTAACAATGTAATGAAAAGAATATCGTAACATTTAGAAATATTTCAACACTACATTTGGGTAATTACACATAGGCTATACAAACGAAAAACAGTTACATTAAAAAGAAAAGAAAATCTTATAATAATTGTAAATGCAAATAAAAATAATAATAATAATAATAATAATAATAATAATAATAATAATAATAATAATAATAATAATAATAATAATAATAATAATAATAATAATAAAGCTTTGTGATAGAAAAACACCGCGTACTTGTGTCTTTTCCCGGGGTACTCCCATTTCCTCCCACCGTGCTCATCATCTCATTATCTATTCAGTGGCAGAAGTTTCTAATGGCTTTAAAAGATTAAATTAAAAAAAAATCTAAACTAAAAGTTGGCGTTGATTTCTGGAAACAAAGTTAGGTTATTAAATCAATATTTGTGTATTCCTTACTGTGTTACGCTACATAAATCGCACAAAATTAGGTGTATATTGTTTCGTAAGTAGATGTATTCTATGGAAACTCCGAGCAATACTTAGGCGCAACTCGATAATGCGTGAACTGAGTTCGGATTAAGAAGTTCACAAAGGGGCGTATTTCAAATAACCGCTACTTTTCTCGAGAACGGCATAGTTATAGATACAACGTATAATTGTAATATTTAGAGGATCACTTCTTAAGTCTCCAAGCCAATTTTGAATGAAAAGAGTGTGATAAGAAATTAATGAGAAACTTTTAAATAACCGCAAAAAACTTTCTCGTGCTCTCCTGAAAAAAGTGCTAAAACTGAGTTACGCCCTTTCGTAATCTTGGCGACGATATTTTGTGATTTATTTATTTTATTTATTTAAATTTTATTTGTGTATATTTTATATGTGTATTTCACGGCTATATTGGATACACGATGTATAAATTGTGATCAGTTTGTATTATTTTCCTCACCTACTAGTGGTAATGGACTTTTACACCAAATTTCGTTTTTGTAAAACGAGCTGTTTGGTTCAGGATTTTGTTCGGCCATGTTGGTTTTCTGATCGCAATATTTTGAACTGTTTAATGCTTTTCGTACACCTCTAGTGATACTGTACGTCCATAGTACAATTGGTTTTCCAGACACGAGTCCTTGACATATTGACATTTTGATCGGCCAAATTGGGTTCAATACGTCAACGTCCGCGAAATTTCAAACCAATAGATGTGTAATGTTCACACATATATCAATCTGCAAAACATTAAGTCAATCTGCCCATGGGAAGTGGATGAGAGGTTGCTTGCAAAAGTCGATTGATGTGACCTTCCGGAGGCCATATTGGATTTATCCTTTGCTGTCGGCCCGGCATATTTCACAAATATTCCTTCGTGGCACTCCTCTATCTAAATATATGCGCAGTTTCCGGATCTTCCATTCTCTGCAGAGAACCTTTACTTGTAAGTAATGTCTGTGTGTGTCAAGGAACCTGTAAATCAACTTGAAAGGGCCTTGCACAATCCTTATGGAAATTTGATTTCGGGGTAATTGCTTGAAACCATGACATGTTGTAGATATTTTGATCTTGAAAAAACGTCTCAATGGGCACAACCACCAATCACTGACTGTTTGTCCACTACGAGGCTACTTTTTGAAAACAGCAGAAGATAAATATATTCTGGATTTGGGTGGAATTGCTTGATACCGTGATATGTTGTGTATATATTGTGATCCTGAGTAAAAGTTGCATTGAGCTCAAACACCAACCACTGACTGTTTGTCCACTATGAGGCCATGTTTTTGAAAACGTCCAGTTTCTAATATCAATCAGGCCATCCCGACTGAGATTTTCCAGAATATTGCTCAGCCCGGTCAGGCAAATAGCAGCGTGGTATCTATTCTACAATGAATCTCGCTGCTTCCTTACTCATCCTTTTGACTTTTGCAGAACGTAGGCATACCCTAGTAGGACATGTACTCCAATCGAATGGGACGAATATATTTCAATGTTGTTTGACATTTCGATATTTTTCTCCAACTTCAGCCGACAGGATAGGTACTAGTTTGCCATAATATCCATAACGGAAACATATACAGAGTTTGTGTATATTTCACTAGCAAAGGCTATTATTAATTGAAAGTAAGTATGACGTTTCATTGCATTTCTAGACTGCTTTGGCGACTGTGATGGATGCACGTGTCATGTCAACCGTAAAAAAAAAAAAAAAAAAAAAAAAGTTATAGGTGAACACTTATCCGGATACCAAAACAGGGATCCCTTAATGACGAGGTCTGTCATGCACATACTATCAGAACATTCGTCTTTAAAAGAAAACTGTAAAACGTCAGTCTGAGCGTTTGGAGCAAAGATTGAACCCACCTGCCTTCAAAGTGCAAACTTAGTGTCACTGCACACATCAGACAGTATAGACCCGCGCAGTCTGTGATTGTCTTCTGCTAATGGTTATAATTCACTGATAGCACTGTCTTCAACAGATGTATGTCATACTTTGAGATGCTATCCGAACCAGAAAGTCGCAAGAGCTAGCCATTTTAGCAGCGCATCAGCCTGGTATCATAATATTGCCAACGATGTCCACGCTTTCCACGGTTTGCTCCCTAACTCCTTACAAGATCTGAAAAGAAGTGTTGGAACAAATGTTGTTATAGGGAGTAAGATATGCGAGTCAATATTGGGAATCGCGGTGTAGGAGTATCAGTGGTGCTAGTGTTTAAAATTTTAACATGAGCATGATTGGTCTTATGTAAGGAACATTTGATGATAAAATAGTAGCTAAATGTATAACTAATACATTTTTCTTTGCAAAAATTGTAGGGGCTAACCGAGTCAATCGCGTCAAGGTAAGACCGCCACTGGCAAATTGTATACATAAGAATATCAATGTGTTACCAGGAGTCAAGTAGTACAATATGTTATAAGGAGAAGCGGGCACAACAACCAGATAGTATGTAACAGCTTCAATACCACTGTGAAGTTCTACTTTGCCTTTGCACTGCATTATATGGCGTTTGTACGTTGCAGAAAGAAATGTACAAAAACTTAATGTAAATCATAAAACGTTAAGGGTTTGTCCTAGATCTGCTATGCTGAACTTTTCAATTCTGTTGTGTTAAGTAATGACTGGTTGTATGTAGGTGCGTCCAACTATGACTTTCCCCTTTTTAGCGCTAGTGAAATGGTGTAATTCACAGAAGCTAATATTTCTATCTGATTGTCAAACTTGTACTACAAGTGTAATTATTCTTTTCACTGTTGACATTGTGAAATCCCTCCATGCATTAGAACATTCATCTTTGATGAAGCTTAGGTAGCAAACTGTTTCTCAACAGGGAATTCAACTGGGAGATGTTAACATGAAATGTAACATCTTCTGAATTGGAAATTTGAATCGCTACTTCACTCGGGACTCCCTGCACGTTTGGTTGTCAGTCACACTCCGTTAAAAGCTGCATTTTTTCACCTTCATCTTCATCTGCGAATGACAAGAGGAAAAAAATGACATTTGCCTCTGATTATATGCAAGTATCGTTGGTTGAGGAGTCATATGAAAAATGCAAAGTTCAAACCAATAAGGAAATCCCAGTTATCGGTTGTAAGAAGCCAGAAGAAAATGTGGTACTAGAAATTCCAAAATGTTTACAAAATCACAAATGCATTTATTGGCACGTTTCTTTTTTTTTCTTTTTAAATGATACTCTCATATCTGTATTACATCTAAAACCTCTACATAAATCTAAATATTAATATATTATGTTAACAATTTTGTTATATTAGGTTATCTAAAAGTTATTGAGCCTTTGGAGATTAAAATTAAGGATGAATGTATTGTTTTTTTTTTTAAACCACCATGAAATTGAATACATACAATTTTATTTGATGATCTGTTATTTTTCGGGAACACGATCCCTTCAATATATAATTTTAGTGGTTTCTGTTGCTGAGAAAAAGTTCTTCACAAAACTTTTTTTTAAAAACTAACTTGACGGTATTCAGCGAGTTCTGCAGAAACCGAAACAAGTCATAGTCTGACGGTATCACATCTGGGCTATACAGTGGATGTATTAAACCTTCCAGCCATGTTCTCTCAATTTCTGACGTCGTTAAATTTCCAAGTGATCTGATGTTATCAGCGTGGTATACGATACTCTTTTTCTTGACCAGTTCCGGTCATTTCTTTTGAATTGGTTGTTGCACTCACGCTAATTGACGACATAACACGTCCGAGTCTATCGTTGTCCCAGGTGGCACAACTCGTGAGGCACAATGTCATTTCAGTCCCAACAAACACACAGCACAACCTCCTTGGCGCAATTATGGGCATTGTATCAAGTTGGGAAGGTTTTTCTCACTTTAACTATATTGTTTTTGTGCACACTATTGCCGTAAGTTATCCACTTTCTATCACTCGTGATCCATTCCTTCAAGTGTGTCGAGTTTGATTCGTTTCAGCAGAGATTTGCGATTAAAAACTCGATCGAATAAATAATGTTTTTAATCGTCTGAGAACCAAAAGTAGACTTTATATATATATATATATATATATATATATATATATATATATATATATATATATATATATAGGGAGAGAGAGAGAGAGAGAGAGAATCAGCTTTCCCCCTAATGGTCTAACACTGTTTGGTCATGGACGTTCAGGTAGTTGGTGATACAGTGAAACCTCCCTTAAAGGACACCTCTCAATAACGGACACCTCTATAATACGGACAGATTTGGTTCTCCCGGCAAAAATATAGGTTCTCTTACGGAACGAAACCCTTCCTTTTACGGACACTCTCAGATACGGACGCGGACAGTCCGTTTCTTCCCTAAACGTTTCAATAACCTCTTCATAACGGACATGAATTATTCTCAGTTCTGCGATATATTACACTAGACAGAAAAGTATTTTCCCTACAAGTGTATATATCATTAGTCTAGACGTGGTGAACCATCACACAGAACAGCTTGAAGCTGAACTTGAAATTATTCTTATTTGATTTAAATGAAAATCACTTTCCCTCCCGCTTTCCCCACCCATGTAGGAAAATATATCCAAACATCTTTGGTATATTATTATTCATCAGTTGATATGCGGTATACGCGGTAGGGTCTATCTGAATTAATTAATTTTTTACAGGGTGATGACATGTAGTTAAGCAAATTACCATACGTACATTATCTTTCGTAGTATACGAATATATTAACATATCCCCCAGCAATAACATTATTTAACAAAAATGAATTTCTCCTCCAACCCTCCCAGTAATTCAAATATGTACTAAATATAATATTTTCATATTGAATTTTACTACATATTTATGCTCATACACAATAACTGCATACAATTGCTGTTGTGAGAAATTAAATTTCTGTAACCTCTCTGTAACGGACACCACTCAGTAACGGAAAAAAAATTAATGTCCCATTAGTGCCCGTTATTCAGAGATTTAACTGTATTACATCATAGATTTCCGTGTTGATCGACTTCTGTCAGAATAAAATCCACTTTTTCTGTGGTTGGTCGCCTAATATTAGGCACGTATTATGCAAACACATTTTCAGAAAGAAAGTGACTGAACAGTATTCTGGATGCTCTTTCTGATAATGTATTTTGCCTATAAATAGCGGAAATTTCTTCATGAAGGGCTTGCGCAGCATTTGCACCTTAATCGAAATAAAATTGTAAGGAGTAGTCAAGTTTAGCGAAACTCCATCTTCACGAGACCATACCTTAAGTCACACTAAACAATTCCAACAGTTTTCACATCTACTAGTTTTAACTGTCAGCTGTCAATGGCGTTAAGCGTGATCATCTACGGAACATATACCCTGAGATTTGCGGCACTAACCTTATCTGAGACAAAACAGTTCAGTACCTTCTAGATTGCATGTTATTACAGAATTGAACATTAAAATAAAATGTTAGTTACGTTTTAAGTCTTTATTTATGTATTCTTAACGTTACGTGAATAAGCTCGTCAAAATGAAACGATAAAAAACATCCTAGGCCCGACCCTCATGTATGTTGATAATTTGATCGAGATTGGTTTGGTGGTTCTGAAGTTATTATGTTTTATTAGTTTTTATTTATACATTCCCCTCTCCATCCCTAGGATTTACCGTTAAAGCGAAATTACAAATAAATTTCAGATCTGTTCCTCATACATCTTGAAAATTTGATTGAGATCGGTCCGATAGTTCAAGAGTTATTAAGTTACAAAAATAGTAACTTTCTGTCTTATATAAAATGATTTTATATATATATATATATATATATATATATATATATATATATATATATATATATATATATATATATATATATATAATATCTCCCCTCCTTCTCCTTCCCTATGTTGCTCCGTCAAATTTAAATCATAAAAACGATCCCAGGCCTGAAATTCATCTATGTTGAAAATTAGGTCAAGATCGATCGAGTGGTTCAGGAGTTATTAGGTTGTATTTATATTTTATACCTCCTCACCCCTCAACTCTATCATCAAAGTGAATAGCCTAAAACTAGCTGAACCTCAAATCTCATTCGTGTTACAAATTTGATCGAGATCGATCGGGCGGTTCAGGAGATTTAGAGTCACAAACATAGTGATTTACAATTATATACTATATGTACTAGCATATATTTCCCGCTTCGCTGGGATGAAATAAATAATTTAAATGCACATTAAAAGTGGCCATTTTCTATTACTTTTATGTATCTCTTTCTCCCCCTCCCCCAAGTGGCGAGGTTGATTATGGGCTTAAACCGTTTCGGAAATGTCACTGTTCATCTGAATGATCTCGAAAACTATGGATTACACATTAATATTGATCATTTTCGATCATTTTATTATCTCCCCCTCTCCCAAGTTGCGGGGCTGAATTTGGTTTTATACGGGATGAGAAGTGTCACTCTTCATCTCAGCGACCCTAAAATCTACGGATCAGACACTAACATCAGCCATTTTTGATCATTGTTATATATTTCCCTTCCTCCTCTTCCATGTTGCAGGGCACGACATCGGAATTGCCACCGGTCATCTCAGCGACCCCGGAAACTATGGATTCGACACTAATATGGGTTATTTTTGATCAGTTTTATGTATTTCCATTTCCCCCACCACCAAGATGTGGGACTGAATTTGGATTTAAACAGCATCAGAAGCGTCACTGTTCATATCGGCGACCCCAAGAACTATAGATTCAATACTAATATTGGTATTTTCGATCATATATATATATATATATATATATATATATATATATAATATATATATATATATATATATATATATATATATATATATATATATATATATATATATATATATATATATATATATATTTGCCCTCCCCCAAGTTGCGAGGTTGAATTTGAATTTAAACGTAATCGAAAGTATCACTCTTCATCTAAGCAATACATAAAACTATAAATTTGACACTGATAGTGGCCATTTTCGATCATTTATATATATATATATCTTTATCCCCTCCCCCAAGTGGCGGGGCTGAGTTTGGATTTAAACCGGATCGGAAATGTCACTGTTCATCTGAATGATTCCGAAAACTATGGAGTAGACACTAACATTGGTCATTTTCGATCATAATTATATGTAGCTATCCCTCCTTTCCTCCATGCTGCGGCACACGGCATCACAATTGTCACTGTTAATCTCAGCTACTCCTAAAACTATGGGTTCGACACTAATATTAGTCATGTTCGATCATTTTTAAATTTTTATATATTCCTCCTCTACGTTGTACTCTCACCCTCCACAATGATCAGGGCCGAACTTGGATTCAAACAGCATCAGAAGTGTCAATGTTTCCCTCATCGACACCGGAAACTATGGATTCAAATCTAATATCGGTCATTTTTGAACTTTTTTTTAAAATTTCTCTCCCCACCCCTATTCTGCATCGTCAAAGTAACTAGACTAAAGTATTCCCTGCCCCTAAACTAATGTATGTTGAAATTTGATTCAGATTGGTCGGGTGGTTCAAGAGTAATGAAGTCACAAAGGCAGACAATTACATTTTAGTTATAGGAAGTAGACAAAAAATTAAAAACACTTCATACTGGACACGTAAGTTTGGCCCTCCACTGCACAACACATGTTGCGGTTGAAGATCGTTTTTTGTTTTCATTGTGTCATGTGGACCTTCCTCTTTCGTCAGCAGTAACCAGTTCGCTTGTGGGTGTCGTGGTGTGAAAATGGTGCGGTAAAATGAGCGACCTGACAGACTTCGAAAGAGGCATGATCGTTGGTGCCCGTCTGGTTGGAGCTTCAGTGGCAACAGTGGCGAGCATTGTGGGGGTATCGAAAGGCACTGTATTCACGAGGACATACATAATCCATGGGCAAACGACGTCTGCAAAGCACAACAGTGGTCCAAAGACAATCGGAGGGCATTAAAACGGATTGCAGTAGCCAAAAAGAAGACCACTGCAATGAAAATTACGTCTGAACTAAATTCCGGCCTACAGAACCCGGTTTAATCGGAAACGGTGCGACGGGAACTTCATAAAATGAAAATTCATGGCAGGGCTGCTATCGCCAAACCCCTGGTCTCAGCAGTAAATGCGAAGAGGCTGATCCAGTGATGCAAGGACCACAAGGCGTAAACTCATGAGTAGTGGAAATACGTAATGTGGTCCGATGAATCGAACTTCACCTTGTCTCCAACAACTGGTCGTGTTTACGTATGGGGAACAGCGTCGCAGGCCTATGATACATACTGTCTGCTCCCAACTGTAAAACATGGGGGCGGTTCTGTTACAGTATGGGCAATGCTATCGTGATTTCTGCAGGTCCCATCATAGC
Source organism: Thermobia domestica (assembly GCF_964235325.1). Lineage (NCBI taxonomy): Eukaryota > Metazoa > Arthropoda > Insecta > Zygentoma > Lepismatidae > Thermobia > Thermobia domestica. The sequence continues at coordinate 137,985,623 of NC_137459.1, read as the reverse complement.
CCTGCATGGAATGATGAATGCTAAGGCGTATGAGGCCATTTCGGGAACCAGGTTCTTCCCATGGCCCAAATACTGTTCCCTGATGGTGATGGCATTTACCAAGATGATTTGGCACCCTGTCACGCTGCAAAAGTGGTGAAATCATGGTTTGAGGAGCATGACCAGGAGCTATAACACCTCCCATGGGCCCCACAATCACCAGATCTGAACATCATTGAGCCATTGTGGTCTGAGTTAGAAAGGCGTGTTTGGTCTCATTACCCTCCACCAGCATCTCTTAAGGAACTGGAGCATGTTTTGGTGGAACAATGGTACAAAATTCTACGATTAAGGATCTGTATACGTACATTCCACGTTGGATCCAAGCTGTTTTGGACGCAAAAGGAGGCCCCGCACCATACTAGGTATGATTTTCACAATTTTACAAACGTTTTAGATTAATTTGTCCAACCCCTGTATACATTATATATATTCCCTCCCCAGGTTGGGTCGTCAAAATGAAACGATAAAAAACATTCTAGGCTCGACCCTCATCTATGTTGAAAATTTGATCAAGATAGGTCGAGCGATTCAGGAGTTATTATGTTTTATTTATTTTCCCCTTCCCCTACCCACTCCTCAGTTCTACCATCAAAGTGAATAGCTTCAAGTCAGGTCAGCCTCGAACTTCATCCATGTTACAAATTTGATCGAGATCGGTCGGGTGATTTAGGAGATTTAGGGTCACAAACATAGTGATTTTCAATATATAGATATATGGATTAGAAAGCCCTTATTTATGAGCGTTATTTCTAAATGTCAAGTTCGTTGTACTGTGAAAAACACCATTAAGCATATAGGTTGGAGGTATAAGAAATTATGAGTTGAGTTGATTTTGAGTTTAAGGTCCCTTTCAGTAGCGAGGTTATATGAGACAGGGCCCACTGATTAATTTCGAATCCGAAGCAAATGAGCTCTATAAGAAATGATAGCTCTACCTTATAGTCAATATTGTTTCTAACTGTACTATTTTGGAGATTCCTGTACATTAATTTTAAGGGAGTTACTTTTCTTCTCATTAAGGTTTCATTGATCATCCTTAGTTTTATTCGCAACGATTTCACGTTGTCTTCAGTGATTTGTTGATTTACAGTTATGCCATCTAATATGTTACACTAACTTTGAGATGGAGTGTCTGTCTAGCGTAAAATCGAGATCTTTGGGGGGCATGGATTGTTTGTTAGTCATTCACGAAAGAAGCATATATTTTCATTGAAAGTCAGCAATGAGAGTGAAAGTGAAAATTCGCTTAGGCTAGTATGGATACAAGTTAAAACCTGGCTCCCATCATACCCGGACTCTAAAGTTTATTTTGATTGAAACAAATAACGTCCCATTCAACATCAAGTCTACCTTATATGATGCATGGGCTTACAGCACCCACATGAACTCTCAACGGAAATTAAAACCAGGACTTCGGCTTCTAAGATAACTTTTTTGTAATTATATGGTTGGCGCATACGCCTTAGGCATGGAAGATCCGGGTTTGATTCTCAGTGAGAACTCATGCGGTTCAAATTTCACGTTAAGCTGTAGATCCACGTCTCATATTGAATTGTTACTGAACAAGACACTAAATTCCAAATTAACCATCCCCGATCACGCTTACTATACAGTTACAAGAGAGATCTCTCAATGTTTTGAGGTAGTGCGGTTATGGTATACGTGAGTTGTGTTAACATTACAATTTACTCTGGATTCCAAAAAAAGTTTGCTCGTAAGAATAAAACGAAGCCAGTTAATACGTGGTTTTCCAGGGCTTTCTTTTCATTTTTATATTCATTATGTTTCCTCGAAGAAAGGTACTGCTATAATGAAATAATATAAGGGGGTAAGGCATGTCTATAGATATGCATGCCTTGTCCCTTTGGTGTTCATATGTAAATCCAATAGGTTTATTTCATTTAACCTAGAAGTTTACCTTTAAAAAAAGCCGATGTAACATACATACATATCATGATATTATAGACGGTCTGATATATTTAGAGGATGAAGATACCTAACCTGAAATCCGTGTTTGGATATATATCTTGTTTCCCAAAATTATAGTCGACGTCCTAAAATAATTCATGATGACTCCACTAAGAGATGTCCTGACTTTCAGAACGGCCGGGTAAATTAGCAATGTTATTCTAAGTCTCAAAAGTTCTTGTTGATAGTTCCTCGACCGTTTCAGACGCAACATATATAATGATAGGCAGACTGACGAATTGTACAGTTAAAAAGGGAGTCTTTTGTTAGTTCCGAAGACACTAAAAATATGAATTTTCTAGAAAATTGCTCTTCAATAATGCTATTCAAACGTTATGAATCAATATATTTATAACGAGTTTAAAACATGTATGCTAGTTGAAAGATTACAACATTCCTGATAGCTATCAATCCTATTTGTAGGTGTGCTCATTGTTAGCTTTCTCACATAAAATATGTTTTCTATTCGTATTTCACGGTTTCAAAAGGAATGCTTCTGATACGATAATGCTGAAGATCACTTTAAGAACATCATGCTATTTTTAGTTTGAAGTTTAGCGATACGTAGGTACTTGTGTCTTGCTAACTTTCCACAAATTGTTGTAATGTTCTTGGGAAACGTGATAGTAGACAGATGAAATCGGGGTCTTTTAGGTCAAAAATGTAATTTAGAACTACTCGTTCCGGAAAATTGAAGGCAGAAAATAGGAATTGTGTCCTGTACACTTGCACCCATACTCCTTTTACAAGATCCATTTTCTTGGCTCTATGGTGTTAACCATGTATTCAACATCTCAAACAAACATAAATTTGATTCCAAGAATTTTCTACCATGCTAGTTACGATGATTTGTTCCTCTACACTAGGAGTAAACATAACAATCAGTTCACTATTGAGTCAATCCATTCTAAATGATCAAGCATGTGCCACTCGACCATCTCCAAAAAAATATAGTTTTCCTCATGAATGTTTATACTATATCAGAGTACTTGAAAACCACGATCATTGGATTTTTAAAACATCCCGTAGCGACGCAACAGCTGCCGCCATTTTGCGTTTTCTCGATTTCAGGTGTTTACGTTGTTTCGAATATATCAGTATGTATTTTTCCTAGCAAATTGAAAATTGCTGGGCGTCTCCAACTTGTGCAGAGCTAAAACTTTGATCTCTTAACATTTTTGCCTAAAACCATTTGAAAAAAGCGAAATCTGGGCCTATGGTAGCAACATTTTTGGACATTGAAAACATGTTTGGGAAGAGAGAACAACTGACGGAGAGGTCTGAATTTGTGTGTGCGGGTAGTACGGAGTCATAAGTTTATTCACAAAAATTTGCAGACTTCCTGAAATATAGCTGCTTCCAGATTCCTGAAAAAAATCGCAAAGTTGGGGAATTATGCCAATTCGGCATATTTCTCTGTCCAATATCTCCAATGGGCCTGGATAAAGAAAAATCTGAAACTTTGGGAATAGTTACTCCTTTAGTTTCCCATAACACATACAACAGCGCGTTTTGCGTTTTTGAGCAGAAGGTCAACGTATTGGGAAATGACGTCATAGTCTTGGATGTGTTTTGTTCACAAATTCAACTGGAAACTCGTTGTGAAGTAAACTAAAGTAGGATGAATGGTTAGTCCAGTCAAAACTCTCAAGCTCGTTTGTTTCCCCTAGTTGTGACTCACTCTCTTAATACACCCACAACAGCACTGGTGAAGAATGCCGCTATCAGCAGAAGGCGATAAAAGTTAAAATGCATACTTGGCAAAAGGTCCATAAGTACTCATTTCTGCTGCTATTTGCTATATCAATGATATACAATCATGATTATTCTTGTTTTACTGACTGAGGAATGTAGATCAAACGAAAGGACAACAGCATCCTGCATGAATTTACAGTAAAAAAAACAAGAATATACAGAATTGAATGTCATTGACATAGCAAATAACAAGATAAATGAGTACTTACGGACCTTTTGCCAAGTGTGCATTTTGGCTTTTCTGCCGATAGCGGCATTCTCCACCAGTGCTATTGTGGGTGTGATAAGACAGTGAGTGGCAACTAGAGGAAAGATACGAGCTTGAGAGCCTTGACTGGACTAACCATTCATCTTACTTTATTTTACTTCACAACAACGAGTTTCCAGTTGAAGTTGTGAACAAAACACCTCCTAGAGTATGACGTCATTCCCTAATACTTTGACCCCTTCTGCTCAAAAGTACAAAACACGCTTTGTTGTGTGTTATGCTATACTAAAGAAGTAACTATTACCAAAATTTTAGACATTTATTATCCAGGCCCATTGGAGATATTGGACAGTGAAATATGCCAAATTGGCATAATTTCCCAAATTTACAATTTTTTGAGGCCTTTGGGAGCAGCTGCAGATCTGCAATTTTTTTGAGTATAAACTTATGACCTCGTACTACATGCACATACAAATTAAGATCTCTACATCGGTTGTTTCCTCTTCTAATACATGTCTTCAATGTCCAAAAATGTTGCTACTGTAGGCCAAGATTTCACTTTCTTAAGTGGCATTAGGCAAAAATGTTAAGATATCAAAATTTTAGATCTGCACAAGTTGGAGACGCCCAGCAATTTTCAATTTTGCTGGGACAAATACATATTGAGACATTCAAAACAACGTAAAAGCCTGAAATCAAGGAAACGCAAAATGGTGGCAGCCGCTGCGTTGCTATTGGATGTTGTAAAAAAAATAATAATTAATTGTGGTTTTGAAGTACTCTTATATCGACTCAATATTTCGGAGGAAATTATATATATATATATATATATATATATATATATATATATATATATATATATATATATATATATATATATATATATATATATATATTTCTTTTGAAAAGCTCGAGCGGCAATTTTTTAAAGTATTTTTTTTTCGATCACTTAGCATGGACTGACCCTACTGCAATACCGTGGTAATCACTTCTTGCTCTTAAATGGTGTTTTTCATTCTACGACCCATGATTCCGCTCTGAGGCTAAAAGTGACAGATTATTACTGAAAGTGAATGCTTATGAAATACGAGTATGGCAGAAAATGAGGAAATCCCGAAAAATCTACGGAATGTGTTGTATACCACCTAACCACTTGCTCTGGGATAGAACTATAGATTTATAGCACCATAAGTGAGCGCTCGACTGTTGAGCTTCCGTTGTTTCCACTTCTTGATCATGCAGCTTTCTTGATGTATTTATTTATTTGTATTGGGATAATTCCGGGAAAAAATAAAGTGATATTTCTAATCTTATGTCTCACGATTATGCTCTTTAGGTTAAAGAAAATGTATGATAAACGATAGTGAATAATTACGAAATAATTGCTGAAATGATAGTGTGGATGGAAATGTAAGAATCTCGAGAAAATTCTTAGACACAAAGTTGTCCACCACCCACAAACTCACTTGGTCTGAGGTCGAACCAAGAATCGCTCGCACCAGAGGTTAGCGCTCTACTACAGAAAATGAAATATATGAGTTTTACGTTCCACACTTATGCCGTGTGGGTTAAAAGAGACGGCGATGTTAACATATTAATAAAATGGTCTAATAAAGAGAGGGGGGAAACTGGATAAATCCGGGAAAACTCACCTACGCGGTGTTTGTCAATCACAAAGTTCAGTTGGTGCAAGCTGGGATCGAACAATGGACCGCAAGCACCAGAAGTGAACACTATCGCAGAGTCACCGCGCGCTCTACTACCGAGTCATCGCGCCTCCGTATTTTAATAATTCAGAAACACTTAGTTCGATAATAAACAAAATATGTTCAACCTAATTTAAAATCATGCTATTCATTTTTTTTTCAAAAGTGAGACTCTAGCTTAAAATAAATAAATAAATCCAAATTTTGGAGTTTTTTTTTTTTTTTTTTTTTAGCCTAGCTCTTTTGTATCTCGTATATCATAAGGTTCGTAACTTACTGTAAGACACAAATATTGTAGATTTCAATACAGAGTTTGAAGCAATATTGTTCGTGCAGTGACGAGGAAATTCTTTTCTTTTCTTTTCTTTTTTTCTTTTCTTCTTCTTCTTCTTCTTCTTCTTCTTCTTTTTTGTTTCCCTTGAACGTCCTAAAGGCATGAGCATTTATAAAGAAACGAGATATGTCCTTAGGCACAATCAAGTTGAAATAACTGTTTGTGATATTTCAACTAAATAGATCAAACAAAAAAAAAAGTATAATAACAAACTATTTTGGCTCAACAAAAGAAAAGAAATAGATTGCTTTCTGTTGCTAGGATCATTGCTTTATTTGCGTGATCGACATAGGGTGAAACAATCGGAAAGTTTCTAGCAGCGTTTTTCTTTCCCCTTACAACTTTCATATGGCTGGAGGCAATAGTTGTGGTTTCTCAATAAAAACCACAACGGATCAAAATTTGAGTTCTCAAATAGGGCATTGATTTTACATCGAAAAGAAACGTTATTTCATACAGTGGGGAAACAATTTCAGTTTGCATCGCTGAAACTATAAAGTCTTTTACTTGGGACAAATTCAAAATGAAAATATTTTTTTTTTTCCTTGTCTGCAGTGTAGTAAGAGCTTCTGAATAGCAAAATATATAACTGATTTTTTCTTGTATTCCCAGTTTTTTGTCCACTTTTATTAAAATTTACGTGGTTTACTCGTATCAATACGTATATAACACGCTATCAAGGACACTATAAAATAAAGCTGAATTCAACGAACCACTGTGTATCTTTTAATTCTAAAGCGGCATTTAATACTCCTTGCTACCTCTTAAACCTGAAGTAACCAGCACTGATGATTTTTTTTAATCGAAGGTCTGATCTCTCAGCATAGAGGACATATTTTCAATATGTTCGTACAGTAATTATACGAGACGTTGGCGTTCCGTGTTGAAAGAGGATTTCAACACAAGTAAAGTGGAATGTAAAGGCTCGCAAATTACATTTAAGGTATTTGAACAATAATAATAAATGTTCTGTGTCAGCAGGTTCTCGTGCCTCTAGTTTAAATTGTTCCTCTTTCCCTTAGAAAATACAGTTTCAAAATAAGTTTATCATTATTGTGGTCATTCAGAGTGCGCTTTCAGGAAACTAACCTTTGTAGACTTCACCTTACTATCCGGACGTTTCATATGTAATAAACGAACACAGAAGCACTATTATCCTCACCGAAAAAAAAAAACAACTTTTTTTTTTTCTGGGAAGGATTTGATGCTTTAACATTGTTGTTGGAAAATAATCGGTGTATTGGATGGTGGTAAGATGCTACCAATCTAATAAAATTGTAATTACTTAGTATTTGTTGGACCGCGGTGGCTCAGTGGTAGCCTTCCCCTCTCATTTAGTGTGCACTTTTGGTATACATGGTCCCGGGTACGATTCATGATGGGGACAGCGTTTTGGAATTTTAACTGTCCTGGATGTGTTTGTGTTCGTCTTCCTCTTCACTTTGGTAAATGTTACAATGTACGAGACCAACTCTGGTGCTCAGGAAATTGAAGAATGATCGGTTATTTTTTTCAAAGTGGTAGAACATGACCATGACCAAAGTGGTAGTGAAGCACCATGTCAAAGAAAACTAGAACAAGTTTCGAAATGATTTCGTTTGCACCCATCAAATACATTAATCCTGGAAATGCTACTTTATTACCGACCTACGAGGGTGTTATGCGGTGCTATGCAAGCGTTCGGTTACAGTTGTAAGGGGAAGGAAGCAAGCAACCGGCTGCTCGATCTACTGCTGAAGTAGTTGCAAATAAACTAGAAACGATATGGCTGCGAGCCTGTCTTCCTGTATTGTCTCGCCCTCGAAGTAAAGATATGATTTTGAATTGCAACTCAAAATATCAAAGAATCATTAAACCCATCAAAAAACCGATATACCCCCGCTTTAAGAGCCAAATTAGATAAATTTAAGAACGATGCTTAGAAGTTAGTTGATATTTGCTCTTGCAAATTCTGCGATAGATTAGCCTGTAAGTGTGATAAATCAAAAGAAAATACCTCTTTTGGAGTGGGAGTTTACATTAGATCAATTAAATCAGAGACAAATTATGATTGGCAATGTAGACAAAGCAGAAACCCATAGGCTCAAAAGGAAACATGAACGACAGGTTGATTATGATGTTGCGGCACCAATTGCAAGCGGGCTATAATCGTTAGCTTCAAACCCGCACTTGGAAGATGCATTAAGCGATTCTACTTCGAATTCAGACTATGAAGAGTTCGCATGGAACTATCCTATAGAGACTAAAACCCAAAATAAACCTAAAGAAACAACAGTGAGCCCCTAAACAAACGAGAGTTTATTAGCCAAGTATCACAAAAGCCGTTTATATAACAGGTGTCTCGAATAGGACGGCTGCTAAAATTGTATCCGATGCTTTAGAATATATAAATTTACTGAACAAAACTAACCCAGATAGTAGATAAACAGCAAAATCCATAGGGAGCTAGCGAAAAACAGAAACTGTCTACATTCTAAAGCTACTTGCGAAAAAACTAATTGGAGGTTCTCTATTTTGATGGCCGAAAAGACCCAACTACAGTTCTAATTGACAATTGCCGTAAGCAAATCACTGAAGAACACAAAGCACTCATTCAAGAACCATCGTCGTCCTACATTGGAAATTTAGCTCTTAGTTCACCAGTTAAAGCAGTCGATATAGTTAATGGTATAATTTCGTTCATGGAAGAGAAGAAAGTTAGCCTCAAAAGTCTTAAAGTCATTGGATGTGACGGCACTAATTTGAACACAGGCTGGAAGGGAGGGTAATCCATCGTATTAAAGAACAACTACAAAGACCCCTACAACGGGCAATTTGTTTGCTACTTGCAAATGAATTGCCTTTACGGCATTTATTACAAACACTGGATGATCAGACAAAAGGCCCATACAACTATTCAGGGTCTATTGGAAGTATGTCGAATGATAACGAAAAAGCACCAGTTGCTCAGTTTCAACCAATTAGCATCGAGCTATCAGAAATTGACATACGTGACCTAAGTTCGAATCAGTAATACTTATACCTTATCTGCGAAGCTATTAAAAGTGAGCATTATGTCCCAAATTTCTCCAAAAGGAACCCAGGTAAACTGTCGCATGGCAGATGGGTGACAACAGCTAACAGACTGCTGCGGTTGTATATGAGTACAGCAAATCCATCTGAAAACCTTATATTAATAATTGATTTCATCATGAAACTCTACACTCCCATGTGGTTCGAAATAAAAACGAAACATCTGTTGCAAGAAGGTCCTCGACATTTGTAGAAGATAATTTACATCTCAAGACAGTTTTCGGAGGTTACCAAGAATATTATAGACACGGTAATAGCAGGCAATGCATACTTTGCGCACCCAAAAAATTTGTTAGTGGCAATATTGGCAGATTATCGTCCACACATTAGAGAGCTTGCAGTTAGGCGAATAATTAAAAATGACAAAACAAACAAACTTAAGGCTATTTAGAGTTCCAAAGTTAAATTTGAGTGCTGCGTATTATATGAGTATCGATTTGATCGATTGGTCAGAAGTAACAGTAACGGAGCCTCCAAGTATGGCTCACATATCAACAGAAGAATTAACGGAAATGGTCGTGGTAACACCAGAAGTTTCACAGTTTGTCACGTTCCCTTGCCACACACAGGCTGTGGAGAGGTATGTAAAGGTAATAACGGAATATTCTTTAAAGGTATGCGGTAGTGTTGCACGAGACAGTTATATTTGCACAAAAGTATCTACCAAGCTTTGAACATAAATCTCAATATTTTGCTGCAAGAATCAAATGAGATTTAAGTAAGAGGAGTTTGAATGGGAGGAACAAGCTGTGTAGCCACTTCCACGTGGTGAGTTCTGGGCTGGTTTGATGTTTGTGGGTCAATCTTTGAATCTTACTTTATGTACTTGTGTCCGTACTGTTATTTCAACTAAACACTAACCAGGCGAAGCGTTGCACATCAGATCAGATTCTGGCACCAATTTAAAATATTATGAATCTTAACCTATTTTTTGTACACATTTAGAATGAAAGTATGCTTTATGCTTTTAAATTAACACGTTTTGGATCCACAGGGTTTTCACTATTCCCATTTTTTTTAAATAACGTTCTTTCGGCCTCCCGGTGCCCGGTTTAATATATTTGTATCCGGCTCTGTTTTGGTGAAGAAACATAACATTTTACAACTTTTGTGCGGTACTCAATTTTAATTTTCTTTAAAAAATCGGCCATTTTCGGCTCACCCAATTATCTATACTCTCACATTCCGCCAAACATTGGTTTAAAACGATCGTGCAGTTTCTTTGGTATCTTGTAATTAGGATAAATTAACCTTAAGATTATTATTAAGATGCATTATCAACTCTTGATTTCATTAAATGCGATTTTTAGAACCCTATTTTAATAATCGATTAGTTATTGTCAAGATGTTGATCGTTAGTTGGACAAGATTTATCGTAGCGACGTGTGCTAATTAGCATATTTTATTAAGTGAAACTTACCCCCTCAGTTTCGACTTCAGTAGCATGTTTTAATTGGTTGAAAACCGAATAATAATACATGATTATGCGTACAAGTGAAGAATGTAACTACATTTATCAATTCAGTAAAGCACTTGCACTGCAGAAACAGTATGACTTGAGAAACTGAATACAAAGATTGTGTTGCAGTATTTCGAATCATTTATACGTATTTCCACCAACTATTATTAACATTTGTCTCATAATACGTTTTCAGTAAATATATTATGCAATATACAGACCGACTTGTACGTGTAGTTTGGTGTTCTTCTGTATATCGAACCTGGACTAACTTACAAAATGTGCATTATAACCGCTCGGATATCCACGATAACTTAGATGTTAAACTCTAGTCACTTATTGTCAAAACGTATGTCTTCTGTACCGAGGGCATACAAGAAAAATGCGTGTACTGCTTGGTTTGAATAGAAGGTTAATGAAGAAGATGGGACATGTTCTTCGGGACAAATAATCGACTGCAGAAAACTGCATCTTGGTATCCTTTACCGTTATTCCTATGTGTAAATCAGTATCTGAGAGCTGAATTTAGATTTGAACCACTTCCGGTTTCGGTAGAACATTCAGGATAGTCATGGTACGTTGCTTTGATGTGCATGATCGTTTGAAAAGAAAAAATATTTTTGCTATATATTACCGGTTCCATTTTATGTCGATAAACGTTAAAACCGGAAATGAGCAATTTGAACTATTTTTGGCTTAAATAGAGAGTTAGTGAATGAGGTGGAACATATTGTTGAGACGCTGATTCAGTTACAGAAAACCATATCACAATATTACTTAAAGTTTTGCTTCGTGGAAATCAGTATTGAAACCAAAAAGGACTAGGTTGAACCACTTTCGGTGTGACTAGAGGTTTAATGAGGAAGATAGAACCTATCCTTTTGACAATGAATCAATTGTAGAGAAATGCATCTTCATATCTCTTGCAGTTCTTCTTTTGTAGAAACCAGGATTGAAACTGGAAATTATATTAAATTTGAACCATTTTCGGTTTTGGTAGAATATTCGAAATAGTTATGATACGTCACCTCGAGACGCTAATGATTTGAAAAAGAAAAAAAAAATAACACTTCTCTATATTTTAGCGTTTACTTTCTATAGCGATAAACTTTGAAACCGGAAATGACTCATTTGAATCGCTTATGATTCTAGTAGAGACTTGACGGATGGAATTGTAATTATTCTTCGGGTGCTAAATCGATTGAAAACAAAGAAAAACTTATCTAACTATAATTTACTGTTTTTCTCTATCGAATTTAAGGAAATTACTTATCTGAACCACCCCGGTTTGAGCAGAAGTTTATTGAAGAAGATCGAATCTATTTATTTTTTGGGGGGTGGGGTCAGAAGTTGATTGCAGAAAACTGTATTTTTGTATATATTGTCGTTCTTCCTCTGTAGAAATCAGTATCGAAACCGGAAGTGATATTAAATCTATACCACTTCCGGTTTCAGTAGTGTGTTCGGATATTCATGACATATTACCTTGAGACGTTGAATCATTGCAAAATAAATCGCTATATGTTACCGTTTCCGTTTCATGTCGATAAATGTTGAAATCAGAAAGGACTAATTTGAACCACTGATGTTTTTAGTAGAGAGTTTACGAGTAAGGTGGAACCTATTCTTGAGACGTTGGTTCGATTGCAAGAAACCGTATCTCAATATCACTTATTGATTTGGCTCTGTGGAAATCACTATTGACACCAGAAATGACTAACTTGAACCGTTTGCGGTTGCAATACATGGTTAACGAAGAAGATGGATTTCAGAGGTTTCCTTACTTGCTATAGTGGCTAGCGTGCGAGCATTTAGCACAAGTCATACCGAGTAAAATTTTCTGGTGAAACGACGTTAAATGCATTACAGTGAATCGAATTCCTCCTTAAAATGTACGTTTGTACCTTACATTGGTCTCAAAGTTTTTTTTTTTTTTTTTAAGCTAACATTTAATAAAAATGCGAACAAGCATAAGCATGGTATCATTGTTTATGAATAATGTACTAGTAATTGCTAGAACCAGCTAATGTTACAGTAGTTTTTGTTCTACACTTCATTATATCGACACTAAGAACATTTTGAATACACGTTGAATCCTCTTTAAGTATTCGACGCAATGTCGCAATGCGACCGTAGTAGCACCTTGAATAGTTTGGTAAACCAGCTATTTTCACATAGGCATTTTGTGTGCGGTTTCTTCATATACCGCCTGTGCTCACACAAACAAACAAAACTAAAATGAAAGAAAATGAAGTCCGCTTTGTGTGTTGTAATGAAAATTGCATCCCCACTAAAACTACCCGTGTAATGATAATGTGAAATGAGAGAGAAGTTAAATACCTGCATTACTTCATGTCCATTTATGCTTAGAAAATGAAGCAAAATTAACTGAAAAGCTCAAACTTACGTACCTTTGAAACATTTACGTTACGTCCACTTTGCATAGATTAAATGCATTCATGTGTATAGATTAATACATTGCGATTTTACTGATTTATTTCTATCTAATGCAAGATGTATCATAAATCAGTTGGCAAAATCGCATTTTTAATGTAGAAGTGAATTAGAAACCGAAAGTGATATATATATATATATATATATATATATATATATATATATATATATATATATATATATATATATATATATATATATATATATATCTGCAAAAGTTGCTCAAAGTGGTTTTTATTCTGTTGGTGACCGTACAAAATATTGCGCAACAACAGTTACAATTATTTTGTGTAAAAACCGAATAAGATCTACCCGTAATAAACAATTCAAGAATTTTATCGTAATTATGGTCATGTTTGCACCATCGCAATTTGTAGGTAACACAAAAGCACACTGTTCTTTAATATATTAGTGTTCATTGCTTTTCAACTAACTAGAGTTCGGAGCAAGTAGGATGACAGATCGTCTTGCCGGAAAGAACATGACGCAATGTTGCTACATACGTAGCGACAGGATGAGAAAGCTTGAATTCGGGGATTTACAAATAGAAACATCAAAGAAAGAAAAATCAAATCGCTAATAATACTTTCGTTTATTCCACGTTTTACCATGTATTTTCTTCAAGTTGCTATTGAGTAAATTAGAGAAGCTGAATCGTGTCTATATAGTAGCTATAAGTAATTATTCTTAGTTAGGCTATAACTATACGATCAATAAAGGGAATAATGGATGATAATTATGGTGTCAATAATGAACACTTCAAGTATTATGACATTTCGGCCTCATCTTCATTGTATGATGTATATGCATTTTCATGATAGAAATGTTGTTTAATTTATATGTATAAACTTAAAATATTATTGCTTCATTACCCGTGTGTTTTGAAATGCCATAACATGAAGCTAAAAGTTTTTTTTTTTTTTTTTTAACCTCATTGGCACTAAACAAACAAACATAACATTAATTTGGTTTTACTACTATTTTAAATAATTACAAGTTTTGGAGAAATATAAATGAACATAAATCTCCTTCAAATTCATTTGTTTATGCTTAGTGTACCTTTCCAGCACCAAGGCTACATGAAGGGTGAACTGGAATCCGAATAAAAAGGTTTTCGTTTAAATGTTTCAAGTCTCTCCCACCGACAATTGAACCCGGGGAAACGCGCACCAAATGTACGCGTGCTAGAAACTAGACTATCGAGAAGAGCTTCTAGTCTATATAAATGATAAATTTATCGTAGAATTGTAAAAGAAATCGGAAATGAGGATGCTAGGAGCTTAATTCCATTACTTCATTCTATATTGTTGATTTTAACTTTCTGCGAAGGGGATGATTGAGTGCACGACATATTACGTCAAAATCGAACTTTTTTTCTTGTTTAACAACATTTATCGTGAAACTTATTTTAGAAATTTGGGGGGGGGGGTAAATTCACACTTTCGTTCTTAGTACTGTTTAACCATAAGCTGTGAGGGTATGCTCAAAGACTTAAAGAAAACATGTGGTTTTATAATAATAATAGTCATTGGTATTAAAAACTTATGCGTTTAACTGTGGAAATCTGCAACATGTAGTGTATTTTATTCCCTTTTACACTCATTATACTCAATGAATTGCGACACAAAAAAAAAAAATAGGGTTATTTCTGCAAGTGAAAGGGAGGCACGTGCCAACTAGAATTATCGTGCAACAGACGGGCAGACCCATAAGTGTCAATCGAGTCTAATAGTAAGCTTAGCTAACGTTTGCTTTAATTACTTTATGTATTTAAATGAGAGAAAATTATAATCACCCCAATATACTGGGTAACAGCCAAAAGATTTTTTTTCTACTCCCAAACTATGCTATGATTAATTGTTGGAAGTCTTATATAACGGCTTTGTCTTTCCTTCTGTCGACAGGCATCACAGGAGAAATGGTAAGACATATCGAGGCGTGATTTGTGTAATTGTTTCAGCGTCCAGAAAATAGATTCCATCTCCACCATTAGCTCCTCATTCAAACCGAAAGTGATGCAGATTAGTCATTTCTGGTTTCAACATTTATTGCCATAGAACAAAGACGGTAACAAATAGTGAGAAGTGATCTTGTATAAACAACACAGCGCCCCTAAGTAATGTACGACTATCTTGAATACTCTACCAAAACCGGGAAAGGTTCGAATTCATTTCTTTTTGTTTCAATACTGATTTCGGCAGACCAAAAATTGCAAGATGCAATTGCAGATGCACTTTTCTGCAATTGATTCATTGTCCCAATAATACGTTCCATCTTCTTTATTAACAATATACTAAAAGCGAAAGTGGTTTAAATTATTAGTTTTCGGTTTCAAAACTTACCACAAAGAACAAAAAAATGGCAATATATAGAGAAAGAATGTTTTCTGCAATCGATTCAGGGTGTCAAGAGAGCATATCCACCACAATCCACAACATTCTACAAAAATGAAGTGGTTTGAATTTACTATTACTTCCGGTTCCAGTACAGATTTTCATAGAACAAAAACGGTTAAAGATATCAGGATGGAGTTTTTTTTTGTGCAATTGATTCAGCTTCCCATAAGTAAGTTATATTTCTCCGTTAACTCTCTATTCAATCCGGAATTAGTGCAAATTAACCATTTTCTGTTTCAGTTTTTATCACAATAGAAGAAAAATTGCGAGATATAGCGACTTATGGCTTTTTGATATGGATTCAGCGTCCGAGGAACAGGTACTATCTTTGATTTTATTAATCTATTACAACCAGTAATTATAAATATTCTTCTTCAAGTTTGAGTATTGGATTTCCATAGTTTGGAAGTCTATCGTAGTTTAACACTGTGAAATAAAACTGTTTTTCACTGTACATCACGAACGAAAAGAGCTTCACAAAATCGAACTTCAGATCTGAAATATGTACACTCGATTTACTTGGTTATTCTACAGGTGATGTGTGTCAGTGTTGTATTGAAGAGTTCTTTGACCAGAGACTGCCTTAGATGAAGTGTGATCATGAAATGAAAATGAAATGAAATGAAATCTTTAAGTTTAACGTCCCACGCTTATGCCGGTTAGGCTAAAGAAGACGGTGATAATGAGAAATGAGTGAAATGGTGGAATGAAGAAAGTGGGAGAAACCCGAGAAAACCCACAAGCACGGTGTTTGTCCACCACAAAGTCCACACGGCGCGAGCTGGGATAGAACCAGGGACCGAAGCACCGGAGGTGAACGCTCTACCACTGAGCCACCGCGCCCCCCAAAGTGTGATCATATTAACGTGTCTGTGCCCTTAGGCAAAATAACAATAATGAAACAACCATCACATTACCTTGCGCATTCAGCATATTTCAAGATGAACACAAATCAAGAACAAAATAAAAAAAAAACTAAAATTTCTTGTTAAACATTCCATAATTATGCGCCGAGGTTAAGAGAAACAGTGATAATGATGCCAAATGAAATTGTGGAATAAAGAAAGCGTAACAAAAGAGAAGAACTACCATCAAACACACACACTCATGATGTTGTCCACTACAGTTATTATGCACGAGCTGGGATTGAACTAGGGACTACATGCACAGCCACTTACATAAGTACCTGGACCCCAGACTGTTATAATCCCATTACTCGGGGTCCAGGTCATTTGCAGTTGTGTGAACGCCTAGACAGATGCAACCCAAATTGCACGTAATTTTTCTCGGCACACAGCGTTTGGTAGCCCTGATCCAGGTGTTTATCGACGTAAAATTGTAAAGTAGGTAACTAACGAAACAGTTCTCAATTCTAAGATGAATCTCTATGGTTCGGATCGTGTTTTCAAAGAACACCGTATATTAATCTCAATATTGGTGTGTATGTAATGTATTATTTCTTTATATAATGTATGTTTAGGGAAATAAAATACTGGCCACGCATGAATCAGGAAGTGTTTGAAAGTAGCTGAAAATAGCTCCAACATCTTTTTTTCTTTCTGCAGGAGAGAAGTTCTTGCTTGTCACACCGAGAATGTATTGAAATTGAAACATTTGAAAAAGTTTCAACCTGGCCGGAATTCGAACCCGGGTCCGCCAAATATAAGTCCAATACGCTAACCACTTACCTACCGCGTCTCTTTGCATTCTATCTAAACTATTAGCTAGTTAAAATCGTTGCATGTGAGACTATACAAATTATTAATGCTCTTAAAAAATACGTTCCTTATGAGTGTCACAATGACTTACTCAAGATTTCCTTGTTTAACTCGAAAACAAGTTATATAGCCCTTCGTCAATGAGGAAAAGTAATACGAAACGTTCTTCAAGTTGAGGCTACCCCATCGTTTTTAGTTGCACCCGATTTACATTACTATTATTCTTCCTTATCGTAACTTCTAATTTCCAAAGAAGAAAAGCCGGTAACATTTACGCCGATTCCAAGAGTTTTAGCATTCGCGCGCTACCCTAGCCAGCTGTTTGAAGTTGGTCATGTAAAATGTACGGAAAAATTTGAGCACGAGAACAGAACCTAACCAACCCCTGCGGGGCTTCTAACCTGTTCCTACTACTACTGCTGCTGCTGCTACTACAATAATAATAATAATAATAATAATAATAATAATAATAATAATAATAATAATAATATTTATTATTATTATTATTATTATTATTATTATTATTATTATTATTATTATTATTATTATTATTCCTACTACTACTAGTACTACTTTTACTATGGATCCGTATAGCAAAACTGAAAGTTTATTTTAATAAAAGAGTGTTACGAAAATTAAAGAAAATAATCGGTAAATAACTTTTTGAGTATTATTCTCAATCCTATTTTAATGAAACAAATGTTATCAAAATTTAAAAAAGTAAAATAAAATCCTTGGGCAGGGTTTCAGCCCAAACCAAAAACGATTTTTATTACGAGAATGTTGCGCTAACCCGCTCGGCTACGCGAGCCGATTTACTTTCAGCTGTATGTAGATCATGCTGTTTCCATCCTTCGTGCATGTTCTCCCATTTTCTTGCATTGAGTTGGATCTGTCTCTCTCTCGCATACGGGCGGCATATGTACCCAAAGCAGAAACATGCATTTTCTGTTTTCGTTTCTTCTCTCTCCTTGCTCACTGCCAACCTCTTCACTCATTTCTGTAACACATTCTGACAATATTGTACACGTGATTGGTTCATTTTCGGATGTTCTTTCTTCGTATGGACCTGTCCTACCTCGTTGCCTTGCGTCGACTATGGGTAGTATTTCGTACATTTATCCGTATCATTTTCCGATATATTTCTTGTTCTCGCTATATTCCTCATAATCTCATGTTGACCCCATTTTTATGCTCCTATTTGACCCTTTGAATGCAAATTTCGATGTCCAAATGGACGAGCAATCACATAAAAAAGTAGATGATATTCTGACAAAGTCGAGAACTATCAGTATCTAAGCGGTCATGGCATCGCCAATGACATAAACATTCACCACCAGTAGCGTACGCAGCAAAATGGGTCGGGGTTTAAACCCACTTTCAGCAAACTGTGTGTAAAAACAATAATTTACCATATTGAAGTATGCATACAAACACTTGAAATTACAGGAACTTGGAAGGTTGAAACCCCTTGACGAACTTACGCGTACGCGACTATCCATCGCCAAACAGTGATGCTTGCTTATCAGGCAATCTAACTAATATATATATATATATTTATATATATATATATATATATATATATATATATATATATATATATATATATATATATATTCGATCCAATTTGTGTTTGCCAATTTCTACTGAAACTTAGCAGACTGGAGCCATTCCTGAAGTGGTTCATCATGAGTGCTACGACAACAGTGTACAAACAAATCGTGTTGAAACAAAAATATACTCAACAATGTGTGGCAAAGCCCAAACTAACGGCGAAGAAAGATATGCATTTTCATGTATTTTGTGGATTTGGGAGGACATTGTGCATCACGAGCTTCTGCCACCGGACAAAACGATATACTCGGATGTCGCATATGACGTCTCATTGCCAGATGACACATTTAACTGCCTATCAGAAATTGAGAAAGCTTGGGCTTAATGCTTTCACCGCCTAGCCAGATTCTGTTACTGTTACACCATAAATTGTTTTGGTTTCTGGAGAACTCATTGAGTTGTGTTAAGCTAGTTTCAAAAGAGGCATGTGAAAACGACGTGTCACTTTTTTTTTAATTGTCATAATTCAAGTACACCCATATCGAAGGGATTATGTTGTTGCCGAAGAAAATGGCAGAAAATAATCGAAAAAATATACATATGTAATTTCATGATATTTCAAATCACAAATATTCTCAACCAAGAATCACAAATGTATTCTGAATTTGACTTGCAAACCCCCAATGCATTTTAGATAGCTTAAAAAAGACGCCTAAACTAGAGACATCAATTTAATTTTTTGGTTGATTCAGAGTTTACTTGCCTGTTCAGCACAGAGATTGTATGAGTTCAGACCTACAGCTTAACCTAGGATCAGAACTATATGAGCACCTACAGAAATCGAATCTTGGTCTTCTGCGTGAAAAGCCCTATGTTATCAATTTATCCCAGAGGAAGATCCTAAAATATTCGTATTATGATTAGTCTTACTTCATTTTTCATTGAAAATAATAATCAAAAACACGAACTACAATATCCACGAAAAAAGTTTATACAGTAATTTATTTAAATAAAGGGCAGTTGTTAAACTGAAATTAGCTTAGAGTGTCACCATTCTCCTAGTGCCACTTAGACACAGCAAAGAAAGTCTCAGTCGATTTCTCTCTTGGAACATGATATGAATTTGTTATCGTATGTGATTACTTCCATAAAACATACAAAGTGTGTAAGGTGTTATATACGTTATTTCAATATTGAAAGAACATGTGAAAAAAAAATCCTTTACCTTTGATCAACATTTCGTACTATGAAGAGAGAAAGAGAGCAGGTGTGGATTATTGGTTATTATTTGTAATCGGATGCTTCGGGATCGAATTGATGTTTCAGTCACTTGATACAGGCTTCCTCCAGTTTTTTCCTCATTCCCTCTATATCAAGTTGGCATGAGGCTTCAAATATGTCCCGGCGGGCAAGCATATACTTGATGGTCGGCTTTCCGGGTGTAAACTCAGTGTTTACAACCAGCGAATATTAAATTGTACTAGCTAGCTCTCCGAGCTTTAGTAGCAGACAGCGGAGGATAAAACTTATTGTATTGAATATTCTGTTCTGGTACGATCTGCCTAGTATATATATATGGTGTTTAAAAAAGAACTCCCTAGTTTTAAGTATAAATTTAATTGGGAAATGAATGAAAACTTACATCAATGAGTACATATCATGAAAGATAATTCCTTCACGTTTTGTTTAATGTTGGTAGACTTCAACGTGGGATCCATTTGTGGCCCTGCACACGTCGAGACGATATTCTACTTCTCGCCACGTATTCACCAACATTTCAGGTGTAACTGACCCAACCGCCCCGACGATTCTTTCCCTTAAATGATTAATGTATCTGACCTTTTCACTGTACGCAACATTATTATATGTGGCCCCAAAAGAAGAAGTCCAGTGGGGTTAAGTCTGGGCTTTGTGGTGGCCAAGGTATTGGGCCAGCCCTACCTATCTACCTTCCTGTAAAGCGAGTGTCAAGAGCCGCACGCACATGATTATTGTAATGAAGTGGGGCGCCATCTTGTTGGAAAAACACAAGCCCCTTTTCCGCCTCAATATCGTCCATTTGGGGAAGAAGTTCTCTGTCAGCATGTCATAGTAAACGTCCCCGTTTATTGTTTTTTACTACAAAAATGAAAGGACCAATCACACGATCTTCCATCAAACCGCACCATCCATTAAGTTTGGCAGAGTCACGTTGATGCTGAATAACTTCATGTGGATGCTCTGCCCCCCCCCCCCAAATTCTGCAGTTATGACGATTAACTGTTCCACTGACATGAAATGTAGCCAGCCTCATCAGAAAAGAAAATCTTTTTTTTAAAAACGTTGGCACCATCATCAGTTATGTGTAGAAAGTCAGCAGCAAACTCATATATTTCGATTTTACCAGTAGGTTTAATTTCATGTAACTGTTGGAATTTGTAGGCGTGCAACTTAAGTCTTTTACGCACATCATACGCAGTACATTTAGGCACTCCTAATTGTAGACTTCGTCTGGCCAATGACTTCTTCGGGCTACGAACATAAGAAACACGGATCTGTTCAGCATCTTCAGAAGTTTTCGGTCTACCTGGTGATTTTGGTTAAAAAAAAAAAAATACCGGTTTCCTTGAAAGACTTTAGCCAATGACGGATAGTTTTTGCTGTAAGTGGTTCACCACCATACTGACGTCTAAAATAACGTTGCACTGTTATAAGTAACTCGGTTTTCACAAGCCAAATAACACACTGCGCTTTCTGTTGCGGAGTACACATTGTTGCTGAGTTGCTCTGCACTGCGCGCATGTCTGGATTGAACTGAGGAAACAGAGAAAAAAAAAAAACAGCA